>NW_027223752.1:90990240-92333990 GCF_028538775.1 Myotis yumanensis
GCTCTTGGCATTTTAATGATGATGTGTCTTGGTGTGGTCCTCTTTGGATTCCTTTTGTTTGGGGTTCTCTGCGCTTCTTGGACCTGTAAGTCCATTTCTCTCACCAGGTGGGGGAAGTTTTCTGCCATTATTTCTTCAAATAGGTTTTCAATATCTTGCTGTCTCTCATCTTCTGGCACCCCAATAATTCTGACATTAGTGCGCTTGAAGCTGTCCCAGAGGCTCCTTACACTATCTTCACACTTTTGGATTCTTTTTTCATTTTGCTTTTCCAGTTGGGTGTTTTTTGCTTCTTCGAATTTCAAATCTTTGGCTTGATTCTTGCGCTCCTCTGGTCTGCTATTGGGTATAATATTCTTTATTTCAGTCCGTGTATGCTTAATTTCTAGTTTCTTTATCGTAGCATCGAGGGTCTCATTAGTTTTTGTGAGGCTCTCCACAAGTTTATTGCAAGCCCTCAAAATTGCGTTTTTTAGCTCCATATCCTCCATTTCTGTCATGTTTTTTTGTCTCTGCATTTTTTATGCTTTCTTGGTGCACCCCCTTGTGGTCTTTGTGTGCAGTCTTGTTCTAGTTAAGCCTTGATTGTTGTAGTTAATACTGAGGGATTTGACCACCAGGCTGACTGGCTGTGAGAATCAGCTGTGTGGAAAACTTCTGTCCTCTGGTAGGTGCTAATCTAGCCTTTGCCTGAGGCGATCCGGCAAATGGCTCTGCTCAGGGCTTGGGCGGGGCGGGATCAACTGGGCGGGTGGAGGGAGCAGTTATGGCTGCTCTCAGTCCCTTCCCAGAGGCTCTGCTTCTCAGAACCCCGGCAGCCGCTGCAACCTCGGAGAGAAAGCTGTCCTCAGATTCCAACTGATGCTGGACAATCCCGCTTCTCCCGTCTGAGTCTGAGTCCCTAGAGACTCGCCCAGATCTGGAGCCCAGAGTCTGAGACTCCCTCCCGACCGAAAACGACAACCGCGCCCTCAGCCACCAGCCCGCTTTGCGTGCGCACCTCGGTACCTTTATATTTTCCACACTGCGCCGCCTCTGAGCCTCGGTTTGCTGTTCTCTTTCCTTCTAGTTGAAGAGTCTCTCTCAGCCAGCTTTCCTGTGGTTCTGGGTGATGTCCGTTCCGTCTTTTAGTTGTATTTTTGAAGTGGTTGTTTGCGGCAGCAGTCTCCGGTGTTTACCTATGCCGCCATCTTGGTTCTCTCCAAATTAGTTTGTTCTTATGTTTTTATTTATTTATTATAGGTTGGTAGTATATACAACAGATACATTTCTTATGAAAAAATAGTTTGTTTCAATAGTATGGTTAGCCTTTTTGAGGAAGGGTGTACTATTAGTATTTAAAACATAGTTGTTTTAAAGCTAGAGGGGAGACTGGGGTAGGAGATCCAAAAGGAACTGTTGCAAAATCATTATTTTTAACTTCTTTTTGTTCTTCATTCAAAGGCAATTATTGATAAGAAGTATGTTGTATAAGTGCATTTAAATTCACAAATTTTGAAATTTACTGAGGAGAGACACAGCAAATAGATTTGTAATTAGAGCAAAAATCTTTACTAAAACTAAGAATTTCTTTTAGGATAAGAAATGAAAATATTCATAATGGCGGATGAGTTGTTTGCCAATATCTGATAATTGTGATAGCTACATGGAGGGTTTATTATCAATGAAAAGAATGAATAGATTTCTGATAAATTACTTTTTTTCCTATTCCTTCATAAATAGTTTTGTTCGTTCATTCATCAAACATTTATTGAGAGCCTGTCATCTCCTAGTGATCTTCTTGTAATGGGGATACAGAGCTGAAAAAGACCTGCCCCTGTCCTCATTCTTAGTTAATTTACAGCCTGAGTGACTATTTGGGAAATAGTCATTTCCATTTGGAGAGAGGATCTCTATAGGATTTGATGATTCTTGACATGTCTCCAGTCTACTTCTCATTTGCCACAGATGCTTCTTCCAGATCTTTTCCTCTCTGAAGCCTTCTATTCTATTCTAGTTTTTTTCTCTCCCAGCACATGATCTTGCCTCCTATTCCATAAAAATGGCTTTTCATTGGTAATTTATTTCCTGTTCTCTCCCTCTATCAAGTGTATCTCTGTAATCATCATGATCTCCTTACCCTCCTGCCTCAGAGAAAGAAATGTCAGACCTGATACCTCTACCAGAACTCTTGATCCTTCATTTCTTACCTTTTCTGGGACTTTGACTCATACATTCCTTTTGGTTATCTTCAGTTTCTGTACTAATTCCTTCCCTGTGGTCTATAGATTTACTCATCTTACTCAAACACACTGAAAAATATATATGTGTATTTGTTGGGTGCTGACTAAATGAATCAGCAGATCTTTTTTAAACCCTGTATTCTCTCAAACATCTTCCTTCTGTTACTTTCCCATTATAGCTGTACTTGAGAGAGTAGTCTACACTGGCTGTGTCAGTTTACCCAATTCTCATTTATTTCTCAACTTCTGTTTAGTTGACTCCTTATCACATGCTATTGAATTTCCTCTCCTAGTTACTGACTATGTCAAATACACATATTTATTACCTTTCTCTCTTGAATCTACTTGATTTCCTGCTGCATTTGATAGTGCTGACACAGAATATTTGTCTGGCTTTCACAACATCATTCTGTCTTGAATCTTCTCTCTTTCTCTGACCCTTTCAATGTTCTCTCTAACTCCTTATATCACTCCATTCCTATACATTCTTATTTTTCTTTCTCATACTTAACTATCTTCCCTTTGTTTTCATATACTGCTTCTTCAGCATCTATCACTTTTCAAAAGACCAGACCTTTATTTTCAGTAGTTTACTCAAAATCTCCATTTGGTGTTCTGTAGATATGTTAGATTTAGATGATCAAAGTGGAACCACCATAATTTTCTTCCTCTCCCAAACCTGAATTCCTTAGTAATTCACTTATATGCTACCATCACCTGTTTCCGTTGTTTATCAATGTGTAACAAACTACCCTAAACTTAATGATATAAAGCAGCAGCCATTTAATTATGCTCTCAGATTCTATGGAACAGGAATTTGAACAGAGCTCAGCAGGGATGGCTTTTTCTATTCTGTAATGTTTGGGCCTTCACCAGGGAAGACTCAAATGGCTAGGTACTGGAATTATATGGAGGCTCTTCACTCACATGCTTGGTGCTGGGACTGGGAGGATCTGAAGGCTGAGTGTAGCTGGGATTATGTATTTATGTATTTATTTATTTATTTATTTATTTATTTTTTGATTATTTTTAATTGAGGTGCCTTTCCTGGCCTTTCCAGGTTACATGGGCTTCCCCACAGCATGGCAGCCTCTGTGTAGTTGGACTTCTTACATATGGCTCAGGACTCCAAGAGTTAGTGTCCCAGTGAATAAGGAGGAATCTTGTATTGAAGTACTCATGTGTCTTCCAGATTAAGGGGAGGAGACAGACCTCACTTCTTTTTTATTTTTTATCCTCATCTGAGGATATGTTTATTGATTTTTAGAGAGGGAGGAAGGAAGGAAGGGAAGGAGGGAGGGAGGAAGGAGGGAGACAGAGAGATCAATTGGTTCCCTCCTGTACATGTCCGAACTGGGGATCGAACCCACAACCTAAGTATGTTCCCTGACCTAGAACTGAACCTACAAACTTTTGGTGTATAAGACAATGCTCCAACCAACTGAACCACCTGGCTAGGGCCAGACCTCACTTCTTTTTTAAAAAAATATATTTTTATTGATTTTAGAGAGGAAGGGAGAAGGAGTGAGAGAGAGAAACATCAATGATGAGAGAGAATCTTGATTGGCTGCCTCCTGCATGCCCCCTACTGGGGATCAAGCCCGCAACCCAGGCATGTGCCCTTGACCGGAATTGAATCCGAGGCCCTTCAGATCGCAGGCCAATGCTCTATCCACTGAGCCAAACCAGCTAGGGCCAGACCTCACTTCTTGATGGGAGGGATATAAAAAAATAACGTGGCCATGTTTAAAACCACCACACCAGATCTTCTGATTTCCTATTTAGAAATCTTGATACCATCTTTATCTTTCATTTCGCTCATCCCATTTCTTTTTTATATATTAGTCACCAAGTGCTGGCCTTTTTATTTTAAATCCTCACCTGAATATATTTTTTCTATTGCTTTTCAGAGAGAGTGGAAGGAAGGGAGGGAGAGGGAGAGAGAAACATCCCTGTGTGAGACACATTGTCTGGTTGCCTCCTGTACCCACCTAGGGTGAACTCACAAGCCAGGTTCGTGCCCTTGACTGGAAATTGAGCCCAAGACCCTTTGGTGTGAGGGCCACTGGGAAATGCTAGCCAGAGCTGGCCTTTTTATAAATTTGAGAATTATCTCCTTTTTTCTGTTGTTATGAACCTAGGTAAGATTTTATCACCTTTTACTTAAGAGTTTTCTGTAACTTCTTAATTGGCCTGTATAATCTTTCTCATCTTGAATTAAATGATTCGTCATATTGATTGTAGAATAGTTCTTCTTGCAGGTCTCTATCCAAATTGCTTGTCTTAGTTATTAAAGGTTGGCTCTACCTAAATTTCCACTCCACTTGACTTTGCTTCAACTGCTCTTTTGCTTTGACTCTTCCTTGCCTCTTTACCTAGCTCCTTTTATTCTTCAGGTCTTATGTTGTTTGTCACTTCCACTGTGAAGCTTTCTTAATGGTTTCAAATAATGTCACTTCTTCTATCAGTTCATGTTTATCTCCTGCATTAGAGTGACTGTAGCTTCCATGAGATCATGGACTGCACCTTAAATCATCTGCCTCTGTTGCCTGGCCCATTATTATGTATTTAGTAAATGCTTGTTAAGTTTCAATGAGTTACTGGGCTTTCTCAAATGTCTGTAAAATTACTGAGTAGTCATTTATTGCATTGGGAGAATTATGCTTAGAGAAGCTTTCAAATAAGGGAGTTTATATTCCGTGCTTCACCATTTTTATTTCACTTAAAACATATACAACAAAACCCCAAAACTTATATTTGAAATATCATTCTTGGGTGCCAGAAAATTTTGGGAAGTGGGCAAGTATTAGATTTAAAATGAGCTTTGATAAGATTAAAGGCTATGAGAATAAAGTTGAAATCAAAATAGTATTGTGTTTTTTGGTTGTGGCATTTTAAAGCTTGAAATTTGGCCTTGAAATATTTCATATTACAGATTTCCTTGCAGCCTGTTTGTTTTTGGTCAGGAACATGTGATCGTTCATTTTCGGCAGTTGCACTTTGTGGAAGGGCTGGGATTAGCACTGCTGTGCAGAAACGGGTCAATGAGTGTTCAGATGAAAGAGAAAAAACTTTTAAAGAGGCTCTATTTATTGTTGGTGTAATAAGACAAAGTAATTATAAGCTTGAATCTCTTACCATGTTCTTGTTTCCTGGAACTTCATCCCTCAAATGCTTTGCCAAATTAACCACATCAATCAATTTTACAGAAAATGGATTGCTGTTTTAAATAATTCTTTAGATATTATTCTTAAGAAGCTTCTTCAGAAAGTCTCCTCTCTTTTGTCTTCCAAAAGGACAGAGTCTCCTTTGTACTATGCAAAAATCTTAAACTTCTGGTTTAAGAGAGCAGGCTGCTTGTTCTAAATTCAGTGAGTGATAAAGTATAACTGCCTATTTTCAGCTGAGCTGGAAGGAAGAACTCTCTTCTACTGTTGCTTTAAAAAACGATTTTATTACTGTCAGGACAAGATAACAAGCTAGGATTTTCTAAGAGCAATAAATGACAAGTTGGTTTCTTGCTTGTGGCTCTTAAACAATGTAACATTCTTAGATTAAGGTGGGAAAGTACTCAGGTAGTCTTTGCATGCAGTTTAGATCCCCTGCATGGAGATAGGGTTGCTCTGTGTTTACATTTTTCCTGAATTGAACAAGACACATAAGATTTCTTCAAACCCTGGAACAGCCTTTAGCTCTCCAATTTGTGCTGGAATGTTATCTGGACTGTGATGGGGCTCTTTGCCAGTCACCATGGAAACTGACCAAGGCTCTATCTAGTCCTATTCTTTGGGCTGTTTGGGGTGGCTTAAATAAAAGATGATGACCAACATATCTAATCCTCTTCTCTACATATGTATGTTCTTTAAAAATGATTAAAAATAGCTTACTTAAGAGAGTATAGGGCATAGATGGATCATATTTCTGTTAGGCTATTTAAAATGATCTGTGTAGCTGTCGAGTATTCCTGCCAAGAAACATTAATGGAAATTTTCATTTTGTATGGACATAATTCCATTGCTTTGTAATTTTGTCTGTTGGCCTCTGTGCTTATATATGCAACAGAATAGCAAATGCTAAATTTCCATTTGTGATGGAGAAGACATGGCATAGAAATTAGGGCATGGGCATTTTATCATTCCATTGCCAAGTGAAATATGGTTTAAGTTATGGTGTCAGAGACATAAAAGTTAAAAGCATCTGTGAGGAATTAAGGTAATTAAGTATTTAGGTATAGACATCTAATAATACACCTTTCAAAATAACCAGCAGGAAGCGAAAGTTAAGAAAGGCTTTATCCTTATGCTAATCTTTAGAAGTCTGAACCTTGACAACCTCTCCTATTTCCTTGGTGGGCAACTGGTGAACAAGGGAGGAAGATCTGAGCAGAAACTAGGTGAGGAGTTGCCTGGTGCGGATAGAAGAGTCTTTTTAAAATTAATTAATTTTAAAAATTGAGGTGACGTTCACATTGTTAGGAGAGTTTTGTCCTGTGAACCACACTGGTGGCATTGGTCCCTTTTCAAGGTCTGACTGATAAAAAGGCAAAATGAGAACTTGGATGATTGAGGTTTCCTTTGGTTGTTTCAAATAACAAGACTTTCTTTAATGTCCAGTAAAACCTGTTTCTCTGAAATAAAATGAAGGTATAATACTCAGTGCTTCTACATATATAGATACTTGCATTCATTTATTCATTCAGGTACTTACCATGTGCTAGGCACTTTTCCGGGTCCTAGAGATAGAGTGGAAAAAAAGCCCAAGTTCCTATTTTTAAGGGGTTTATAGTCTAGTACAATGATTTCTACCTTTTTCATCTCATGGCACGCATAAAATAATTGCTAAAATTTGGTGGCACACCAAAAAATACATTTTTTTGCTGATCTGACAAAAAAGGTATAATTGTGATTCATTCACACTGGACGACTATTGTGTTGGCTGTTGTCATTTTTTTATTTGACAATCTAAGGGAGAAGAGGTCAGTGCCCCTGACTAAATAGTCACAGAGATAGAGTGGAAGAGTCTTTTAAAAAAATTCTTGTGGCACATTGGCTGAAAATCTAGTGAAAGAGATATAGTAAGTAAATATATACTTTTTGGTAGTAATAAGAGTTAAGAAAGCTAGTAAAGCAGTGTAAGGAAATAGAAAGGGATGGGAGGTGGTATTTTAGATAGGGTTGTCAGAAAGGGGCTCTCAGAAGACATTTGAGCAGAGATCACAGGGAGAGCCCTGAGGTGGATCAACATGGATTGTTTAAGGAATAGCACAGAGGTCACTATGACTAGAGTAGACTAGGGGAATGGTAGGCAGTGGCATGTCATGCCATGCCTTATAAACCATGGTGGAAATTTGGACTTCTTTTCTGAGTATGATGTGGTTTTTTGATCAGGACAGTGATGTGGTCTTATTTATTCCTTAAATGATGCAGCTGCATTGGTAGAGCATGGACTGTAGGGAAATAAGAATGAAAACAGGCAGACTTGCTAGTAGCTAATGCTGAAATTTAGGCTGAAGACAGTAGCTTGGACTGTCATCTACCTTGGTGAAGGTAGTGATAAGTACTTAGGTTCCAAAAATATTTTGAAGATAGAGCCAGGAGGACTTCCTGGTGAGTTGGATGTGGACGGTGAAGGAAAGAGATGGTTTCTTGTTTTTCTTTTTTTGTATAGTAAAATGACTTACATAACATAAAATTTATGTGAACCATTTAAAATATTTTTAAAAGTTTATTATCTTGAGAGAGAGAGCAAAACATTGATTTTTCTCCACTTATTTATGCATTCATTGGTTTATTCTTGTATGTGCCCTGATCAGGGATTGAACCCGCAATCTTGGTGTATTAGGATGATATTCTAACCAACTGAGCTACCCAGCCAGGGCTTAACCATTTTTAGTGTACAGTTCTGTGGCATAAATACATTCCCACTATTATACAACCATTACCACTATCTATCTCCCGAACTATTTTATTATCCCAAACTGACACTGTATCCATTAAATAGTAACTCCCTATTTTCCCTATCCCTAGCCGATGGCAGTCACAATTCTACTTTCATTCTCTGTGAATTTGACTATGCTAGGTACCTTATATAACTGGAATCATACAATATTTGCCTGATTGTGTTTGGATTATTTCACTTAGCTTAATGTTTTCAAGATTAATGTTGTAGCATATATCAAAATTTTAGATTTCCTGGGTTTGGTTTAAGCAACTGTGAATTGTAGTGATATTTTCTGAGATGGAAAAGACTTCTGAAGAGAGGTTGGAGGTTAAAATTAGTTCTCTCTACCCATGTTAAGTTTAAAATGCTTAATAGGCACCTCAGTGGATATGTTGATAAGTGCAGAGCTCGGAGGAGAAGTTGGGGTTGAAGTTTAAATTTGGGTGTCATTAGATTATAGGTGGTATTTAAGACTATGGAACTGAATAAGATCACCTGGGAAATCAGAGTAGATTTGAGAAAATGGTCTGTTAACTAGTAGTACACTTTATGGTTGTGATAAAGGAATAGACATATTCCAAGATTTATTTAAGTTGATAAAACTACAGAGAATTTTAAAAATTGACATTTGTTTTAAATGTTCTAATTGGTATAGCACATTGGATTTAAGTGGTTCTCTTCTTGTTATTTTATTAGTCAATTCCCTCACTTTCTTTGGCTGAAAATAGTGGTAAGCTTTTTCTCTTAGGAATTCTCTGAGGAATTAAAAAAAATAATTTGTGTCAGGATGAATTGGGTACTGACTAAAATGGTTACTTCAAAAAGCTACATAGCATAGAATTTTATCATGGTGGGGACAATTTGAAAAGTAATAGATACCAATGATAATAGGATAGAGAGGGATTGTTTATGAATGGAGTATTTTAATGACCAAATACCAGCTATGTATGAGTAAGGGTGGCACTCATCCAGGGGCAGGATGTTTTGGGGTAAATTTGTGTACTTTAAAAAAAATAAACAGCAGAGAGCCTTTTTAGTTAGACCACTGGTCTTTTTTCTTTTCCAAAGTATTAAATTTCAAAAGAAGGACCAGAACATTCTGGTGGGGTGAAGTGGGAGTGGAGACATATTTGGAATAAGAGGAATGTTTGCAACAATACTGGGTAGAACTTTCCCTAGACACTGTGGTTCATAGACATTTGACCAAGTATTTAACAGATCTTAATATTATTTGTTTCCCTCTATTTGATGAGAACTTCTCAGCAAAGCTCCCAATTTTGTCTTACAATGATCACACCACAGAGCTTGTGAATATTAATTCTTTTAAAAGAATTTTCTCCATTATAAGTAATACATGTTTTGAGTATCAAATTTTTGCAAAAGTAGTCTGGTAGTGTACATTATTTTTATAATGGAGAAAAAAGGCTTTGATTTCATATTACTAAAGGATGTTATAAGTAATCAAAAGAAAAAGGGAAATTTGAGAATCTAGAGAGTTTACCAAGTGTCATTTTTAAAGGAGGAAATTGAAGTCAGGAAAGAAGACACTTGCTTGGAAACAAGTCCTATAAATGGAACTCAAGTAGCTAACATCTGCCTTTGACAAAAAAAATCCCTGCCAAGCTGCTACTTCTCCTTGAGGTCCTTCAGTTAGGGTTCTGCCATTTTCATATTTGCCATGGAAATGACTGCGATAATATAAATGATGTTTTATTTTTATACATGATTAGATAGGGAAGATGGAAGCCAGCTGTTGTTTAAGTGCGTGACTTATAAAACATTGCAGGGAATGTGACATAGGCAGTAGTAAATCAAAGTGACAGAGAGAGTATTGCAGAGGCTGGTGAGCAAGGGTGGGACAGATACTGCTCTTGTTTCTCTTGTTGACTCTTGGTTTTGGCTCTGGCAGAGTTGATAGGTTAAATTTTATTTTTTTTCATGGTAATAATTATAGCCCCAAATTTTTTATCATCTACCTATCATCTATCTATCTATCTATCTATCTATCTATCTATCTATCATCTATCTTCCTCTTCCTCTAAGTCCCCCTCTCTCCCCTTCCCGCCACACACTAGAATGAAAACTGGAGAGCAAGAACCTTTGTGCCAGAAAACCCAGAGTGGAAAGGAGTGTGGGGAGGTGAAGGAACCTAAAGAAGGTCAATGAGATGGTAGTCAGTGTGAGAGGGAGAGCAGCAGCCTTGGAGACCATGTGAAGAATTTTAGAATTTATCCTAAGGGCAATATAGACATGGTCAGATTTGCTTAAAAATTACTTCAGCCCTAGCCGGTTTGGCTCACTGGATAGAGCGTCGGCCTGGGGACTGAAGGGTCCCAGGTTCGATTCCGGTCAAGGGCATATACCTTGGTTGCAGGCACATCCCCAGCAGGGGGTGTGCAGGAGGCAGCTGATTGATGTTTCCCTCTCATCGATGTTTCTAACTCTCTATCCCTCTCCCTTCCTCTCTGTAAAAAATCAATAAAATATATATTTAAAAAAAAATTATTTCACTGTTGCATGGAGAATGGAGGGGATGTTGGAATGGGCGGGAGACCAGTGTAGGTAGGCTATTATAGTAACCTCAGCAGGAGAGCATGGTGATGTCTTAGACTAGGGCAGTGGTTGGCAAACTCATTAGTCAACAGAGCCAAATATCAACAGTACAACGATTGAAATTTCTTTTGAGAGCCAAATTTTTTAAACTTAAACTATATAGATAGGTACATTGTTATTAACTTAATTAGGGTACTCCTAAGGCTTAGGAAGAGCCACACTCAAGGGGCCAAAGAGCCGCATGTGGCTTGCGAGCCGCAGTTTGCTGACCACAGGACTAGGGTATATATTTTTTAAAATATATTTTTTTGATTTCAGAGAGGAAGGGAGAGGGAGAGAGATAGAAACATCAATGATGAGAGAGAATCATTGATTGGCTGCCTCTTGCAGGCCCCACACTGGGGATCGAGTTCACAACTCGGGCTTATGGCCTGACTGGAAATCAAACCTTGACCTCTTGGTTCATAGGTCGACACTCAACTACTGAGTCAGGCTGGCCGGGACTAGACTAGGGTATTTTCAGTGGAAATGCAGAGGAGGTAAAATGGTAGATCTTAATTATGGATTGGATATGAGAGAGGAGAGGAAGGTGTCATGGGTTGGATATGAGAGAGGAGAGGAAGGAGTCATGGGTTGGATATGAGGGAAGAGAGGAAGAAGTCAGGGATAACCTCCATCCCAGGTTTTATTAAACATCTGAGTTGATATCAGATCTATTTTCTCAATGCATTTGAAAAATAATTTGCATATTTAAAAGTTTGGTAGAATTGCCCCTGATTGTGAAAATTCAGCAAATGTGTTGAACTTTTCTAGTCAACTTTTGGTTAAGATAGAAAAGAACAGTGCTTTTCAGTCTACACAGGTTTATTTACTAACTAGAGGCCTAGTGCGCAAAATTTGTGCACTTGGGAGGAGGGGGGTTGTCCCTCAGCCCAGCCTGCACCCTCTCCAATCTGGGACCCCATGGGGGATGTCTGACTGCCGGTTTAGGCCCGATCCCACAGGATCCCACAGGGATTGGGCCTAAACTGACAGTCAGACATCCCTCTCACAATCCGGGACTGCTGGCTCCCAACTGCTCGCCTGCCTGCCTGCCTGATTACCCATAATCTCTTCTGCCTGCCAGCCTGATCACCCCCTAACCACTTCCCTGCCAGCCTGTTCAACGCCAACTGCTCCCCTGCCAGCCCGATCGCCCCCAACTGCCCTCCTCTGCTGGCCCAGTTACCCCCAACTGCCCTACCCTACTGGCCTGATCTCGCTCCCAACTACCCTCTCCTGCAGGCCTGGTCCCCCCCAACTGTCCTTCCCTACTGGCCTGGTCGTCCCTAACTGCACTCCCTTGCCGGCCTGGTCGCCCCTAACTGCCCTCCTTCCTCTGCAGGCCTGGTGACCCCCAACTGCCTTCCCCTGCCAGCCTGGTCGCTCCCAACTGCCCTCTCATGCTGGCCTGATAGCCCACAACTGCCCTTCCTGCCAGCCATCTTGTGGTGGCCATCTTTGACCACATGGGGGTGGCTATCTTGTGCGAGGGCATGACAGTCAATTTTCATATTACCTTTTTATTATATAGGATTAGTAATCTATGTCTTTGCTTAAAACTTACTAGTTGTTATAATTGAGAATTATCAAAATTGTCCTAGCAGGTTTTTAAAGGTTCTATTGAGATAAAATTTGTATACCTTACAATTCATCTATTGAAATGTATAATTCAGTGGTTTTTAACATATTGTGCATCTGTCAACATCAGTTTCAGAACATTTTCATTATCCTCCAAATCTTTAATTCTAAGCCAGCATTCCTCAAAATTCCCATGTACTTAAGCTCTAGGCAACTACTAATTTACTTTCAGTCTCTATAGATTTGCCTATTTTGGACATTTTATATAAATGGAATCATACAATATATGTCCTTTTGTTGCTAGCTTCTTTCACTTAGCATAATATTTTCAAGTTTCATCATGTTGTAGCATGTATTAGATCTTCGTTTCTTTTTATTGCTGTTAATAGTCCATTGTCTAGATATTCCACATTTTATTTATCCACTTCATTAGTTGATGTACATTTAGGTTGTTTCACCTTTTTGGTTATTATGAATAATGCTTCTGTGAATATCTATAATAATAAAAGTGTAATATGCTAATTAGACCGGATAGCCGAACAACATTCCGGACGTCCTTCTGGACGAAGCCAGGGCTGCAAGGGCCAAGGCAAACCGCCGTGGCTGCGAGGGGCCGAGGCAAGCCACTGCGGCTGCAAGGGCTGAGCCCCTTGCGTGAATTTTGTGCATCAGGCCTCTAGTTTGTGTATAAGTTTTTGTGTGGATATGTATTTTCAGTTCTCTTGGGACTATACCTATCAATGGAATTGCTGGGTCATGTGATGCATGAGAAACTGCCAGATTGTTTTCCAAAGTAGCTATAATCATTTTCATTTCTACTGGGATTGCGCAAAAACTCAAATTTTCCACCTCCTTGCCTATACTTCTGTCTTTTTTACTATAGTCATCCTTATGAGTGTGAAGTGGTTTCTCATTGTGGTTTTGAATTGTATTTCCTGACAATGTTTCTGTGGGACATCTATTCTATATATATAAAAGCCTAAGTGACCATTACGACTGGTTGACCGAATGACCAGTCAACCAGTTGTTATGACGCACATTGACCACCAGGGGGCAGATGCTCAATGCAGGAGCTGCCCCCTAGTGGTCAATGTACTCCCACAGGCAACCTCCCACGGCTGGCCAACCTCCCGCGGTCCCTCCCCCGAGACTGGGTGAGATGGCCCTGATTGGCTCTGATCGGGGCAGCCAGCCAAGCTCCCGTGTTCTCTTCCTGGACTGGGCGAGACGGCCCCAATCGGCCCCGATCGCTGGCCAGGCTGAGGGACCCCACCAGTGCACGAATTAATGCACTGGGCCTCTAGTAAATGATAATGAGATTGAAACTGAGCAGTTTACTGGTTGACATAGAATGTAAGAAGTCATCCTATAAGATAAAAGCCTAATATGCCAAGTTTCTGGTCGTCCGGTCATCCATTCAACCAATCAAAGTGTAATATGCTAATGATATGCTAAGGCTGCTCAACTGCTTGCTATGATGTGCACTGACCACCAGGGGGCAGACAGTTGACCGGTTGACCAGTCGCTATGATGTACACTTACCACCAGGGGGCAGACAGTTGACTGGCCGACCAGTCGCTATGATGTGCACTGACCACCAGGGGGCAGATGCTCTGACTGGTAGGTTAGCTTGCTGCTGGGGTCCAGCTGATCGGGAGTGAGCAAGATGGGCTGGACATGCCCTGGAGCCCTCCCGCATCCTTCCCCAGACCTGACCGTGCACCAGTGGGGTCCCTTGGCCTGCCCTGTGCGCTCTCATAATCTGGGATCCCTTGGGGGATGTCGGAGAGCCAGTTTCGGCCCAATCCCACAGGCTGAATTCATGCACTGGGCCTCTAGTCCTATATAATAAAAGCCTAATATGTAAATTGACCGAATGGTGGAATGATTGGTGGAATGACTGGTCGCTATGATGTGCACTGACCACTAGGGCAGACGCTCAGTGCAGGAGCTGCCCCCAGCCTGCAGGCCCCAGGCCAGCCAAGGCAGGTGCCAGTGGGGCTCCCCGATTGCCCAGCAGGTCACCCCACAGATTGGCCCTGATCACTGGCCAGGACTAGGGCCACTATTCATGCACCAATTTCTGCATTGGGCCTCTAGTCCTATACAATAAAGGCTAATATGCAAATTGTCCCCTCAGTTGGGAATTTGACCAGGGAGCGGGGCCGGCCAACCGCCTGAGGTCCCTGCCCTTGGCCAGTCCCACCCCTGATTGGCCCCCCAACCCTGATCAGGGGCAGGGCTGGCCGGCCAACTGCCCATGGCTCCTCTCCCCGGCTGGCCTGGCCCGATCAACCCTGATCTTGCACCGGGCCTCTAGTTTTAATCATAAGAGAGTAGAGATGAATTGGCATATATAAGTATTTGAAGCATTTTCTAAAGGTTTACATTGTCTTTCTGGTTTTCATTTAGCAATTAACAACTAAAACATTTTTTGTTGTTAATCCTCTCCAGAGGATATTTTTTCCATTGATTTCTAGAGAGAGTGGAAGGGGGCGTAGAGGGGAAGGGAGGAACAGAGAGAGAGAGACAGAGAGAGAGACAGAGAAACATTGATGTGAGACAGACACATCAATTGGTTGCCTCCTTCAAGCACCCTAACAGGGGCTGGGGATCAAACCTGCAACTCAGGTACATGCTCTTGACCGGGAATTGAACCCATGACTCTTTAGTGCTTGGGTCAACACTAACCAGTGAGCAATAAGCAGCCAGGGCAAGCATTTTATTTTGTACCTTAAGTTCAAAAAGGTTGTGAGATTCTTCAAAAATAATTCTCAAAAATACCTCAAGTATTTTTATTATAGTTTTCCTTTCCATTTAAAATACAACCTTTATCCCTTTTGTGTCCTAAACCAGCGGTCACCAAACCTTTCGGACCTCATGGACCACCAGTGGTCATGGACCACTGGTTGGCGACTGCTGTCCTAAACAACATATTTGAGATTGTCTAAGTGATTATGGACAAACTTGATTGAACATACCAGACAGTGTGTTTTCTCATGAGTGCTAGCTTCTGAAATACCTTCAGCCTTATGGAAGTGACAGGTATGCATATTTATTTGCATATACTAAGATATCTAGTAATAAGATACACATATTATTAGGAAGAATGTGGTAAGTGCAGCAGTTGGTGAAGGCTAGGTAGAATTTGGCAGGTAGAAAAATAGCAGAAAATAAGAGAATTCTAGGTTGGAGGAATTATGTTAGAAAAGTTATGTAACAGCAAATTTATTATAAGGTGTGTGGAATGAGAAGTAATCTGTATGGCTATAGTGTATGGTGTACTGGGATAAGAGGGCTGTGGAGAATCCAGTTGAAGATAGACGGGGTTCATATGTACAGGAGTTTGGATTTTGTCCTTAATCAGTGGGATACATTAGGAAGTTTTTTACTAGTGTATGGTTCATGGTAAAATCTATGCTTTTCAAAGGTAAGATTTATAATGATGTTGAAGAACAAATTAGAGACAGATTGGAGTCAAGGGAGGCTGTTGCAATAGCCAGAATGAGAGTTTACTTAACTAAAGTTGGCTTGAAGTAGGGATTTATTATCTCTATATATTAAAGCCTAAGCGACCATCAGACTGTCCGACCGGTAGCTATGACGTGCACTGACCACCAGGAGGCAGATGCTCAACACAAGAGTGGAAACCACAAGCATGGAAACATGGAACAGACTGATGAATTTCAGAGGGGAGGGGGCATGGGGCAGGGTGGGAAGAGATTAACGAAAGATCTTATATGCATAATAGAGGCCTGGTGCATGGATTCGTGCACCAGTGGGGTCCCTCGGCCTGGCCTGCGGGGATTGGGCCAAAACCTGCTCTCTGACATCCCGCAAGGGGTCCTGGATTGAAAGAGGGTGCACGCCAGGCCAAGGGACCCCACTGGTGCACAAATCCATACACCAGGCCTCTAGTTTTATATAATAAGAAATTTGGAAGTTAAAGAGTTGGTTAAAAAGCATTCTAACTATATGAGGGTTCTGGGTTGGCATTTTTGCATTTTGGGGGGCTTAATTCTTATGGTCACAAACAAAAACAAAAAGGGTGTGCTTTCTTATTTTTTTTTTATATTAGGGAAGAAACTTTCATCAGGCATTCCCTACGTTCACTAAGATTGTTTTATAACTGTGTCTTAGCTGCAAGGGAGGCTGGGAAAGTGGGGAATCTGAAAGTGGGAAAGAGTTGAACTCTGCCTGTGAAAATAAGGGGTGTGGTGGGTAAGAGTTTTCAGTGCATACCTGTTAGTAGTGTCCACAGATGCTAATGTCCTCTAGATAATAGTAAAAAGGCAAAAGAAGAGATAAGTTTAAGAGACAGAGGGAAGGAGTAAAGATCACTCCGCCCTGCTGGTGTGGCTCAATGTTTGAGCATTGACCTATGAATCAGGAAGTCACTGTTCAATTCTTGGTCGGGGCAAGAAAAAAAAAGATCACTTCAAGTTTTGGTGCTGAATGAAAAAAAGGTGATGTCATTTATGAAAATGTATTTCCCAATCTA
Source organism: Myotis yumanensis (assembly GCF_028538775.1). Classification (NCBI taxonomy): domain Eukaryota; kingdom Metazoa; phylum Chordata; class Mammalia; order Chiroptera; family Vespertilionidae; genus Myotis; species Myotis yumanensis. Next base: position 91,007,077 of record NW_027223752.1, read on the forward strand.
AAATAGAATTGGGTCCTTACTCTATTTATAACACTTATTGAAAATAAAATTTGATGCCTAGGACCCTATAATTTCACCTTCTAATCACTAAACTAATATATAAGAAGCAGTTGGAGCTAGTAAAGTGGTTTTTAAGTGTTACTCCTAAGACCAGTGTCATCTTGCTGCATAAGAATCACCTGGGGAACTTGTTAAATAAATCAGAATATCTGTGAATTGATATTTATAGGTCTTGGATTTGACCATTAATTTTGTTAACAAGTTCCCCAGGTAATTCCGATACCCAGCTTAGGTTTGGATATATTTGGTAGGCAAAGTGTGGACTTTGCTTGCAGGCAAATCTGAATTAGAATCCCAACTCTTTACTTACTAATTGTGTGAAGTTGGGCAAGGCACTTGACCTCTTAGAGCTCAGGTCTCTCATGTATGAAATGTATAAGAATAATATTGCAGGCGAAGAAAAAAATGGCGGAGGCTTAGATGGACGTGTTGGTGCTTTGTCCCGGAGCAGATAGGGGCGAGCAGCTGAAACGGGTAACAATCAGCCCGATCAAGCTGGGGAGGTTCAGCTGAGAGACAGTCTGCAGCCAGGAAAGACAGAGAACTCCTAAAAAATGCGGATGGTTAGAGATTGAGGCTGAAACCTCCCCCTGGGCGCCAGCGCAGCGGCGAGACCGCGCCATCTTGGGTAGCGGTTACCGGCATCCAGAGATCGGCTACTAACCCGGCGGCTACTAACCCGGAGGCAATGACTCGCAAGCAGCGCGACTGCAAGAGCCCAGAGGAGACCTGCACCCCTCCACGGAAAGCAGATTCAAGCAACAGCGGCCTCCTGATCACCACACGCTCTGCCTGGGGAACAGTTGCTGTGTGTGAAGCCTCCCTCCACCAGCCAGAAGAGCCACCACAACTGTGAACAGCACCCACCAGAGGCTCTGCTATCAACAGAGGAGCCGCTGCTACCACAACCGCCCAAGGAGCAACCACAGCCCGAGGAGCCACTGCCACCCAGGGAGCAGCCACTGCCACCCAGGGTCTAGCCACTGAACGACTCAACAACTAGTCATGTCAGTGAGATCAAACATGGGTAGACAAAGAAACCCCCAAAGGAAAGAAAAGGAGGACTCGCCAGAAAAGCAGCTAAGTGAGACAGAGATATGCAACATGACGGAAAAAGAATTCAGAATAAGGTTCCTAGAGTACATGCACCAGATGTTCAAGAAGCAAGAAGAAACAGATGAAAAACTCAACTACTTATGCAAGAAGCTAGAAGAAACAGATGAAAAAATCAACAACTTAAGTAAGTCCCAAGAAGAAATGAAGAGCGACATAACTGCAATAAAAAACACCATTGAAAGTATCAACAGTAGACTGGGAGAAGCGGAGGACCGAATTAGTGAATTAGAAGACAAGGAAGCAAAACACACTCAAACTGTACTGCAAATGGAGAAAAAAATTAAAAGACAGGAGGAGAGCCTAAGGGAACTTTGGGACAACATGAAATGAAACAACATACGAATAATAGGGGTGCCAGAACAACAGAAAGATGAACATGGATTAGAAAACCTATTCGAAGAAATAATATCAGAAAACTTCCCTGAGGTGGGGAAGAAAAAAGTCACACAAGCCCAGAGAGTCCCAAACAAGGTGAACCCGAAAAGACCCACACCAAGACACATCATAATTACCATGGCAAATGTTCAGGATAAAGAGAGAATCTTACAGGCTGCAAGAGAGAGACGGAAAGTAACATACAAGGGATCTCCCATTAGATTATCAAATGATTTCTCAACAGAAACACATCAGGCCAGAAAAGAATGGACGGAAATCTACAAAGTGATGCAAAGCAAAGGACTGAATCCAAGAATACTCTATCCAGCAAGGCTATCATTCAAAATTGAAGGGGAAATAAGAAGCTTCACAGACAAAAAAGGGCTAAGGGAGTTTATCACCACCAAGCCAGCCATGCAAGAAATGCTAAAGGGACTGGTGTAAAAAGAAGAAATATCAAGCTCAGAAAGAAAACAGCCACACACACACACACAAAAAGAAATGGCTACAAACAAGTACCTTTCAATAATAACTTTAAATGTAAATGGACTAAATGCTCCAACCAAAAGACATCGAGTGGCTGAATGGATAAAAAAACATGACCCATACATCTGCTGTCTACAAGAGACCCACCTCATTAGAAGGGACTCACACAGACTGAAAGTGAAGGGATGGAAAAATATCTTTCACGCAAATGGAAAGGAAAAGAAAGCTGGGGTAGCAATACTTATATCTGACAAAATACATCTCAAAGTGAAGGCCATAACCAGAGATAAGGAAGGCCACTTCATAATACTAAAGGGATCAATACAACAAGAAGATATAACCCTGGTAAACATATATGCACCCAATGCAGGAGCACCCACATACATAAGAAAACTTCTGGAAGATATCAGGGGAGAGATCGACAATAATACAATCATAGTAGGGGACTTTAATACACCACTGACATCACTGGATAAATCCGCTAGACAAACAATCAGCAAAGAAACAGCAATCCTAAATGACTCACTAGATCAGATGGACTTAATTGACATCTTCAGAACACTTCACCCCACAGCTGCGGAATATACATTCCTCTCAGGTGCTCATGGGACATATTCAAAAATAGACCACATATTGGGTCACAAGCAAAGTCTCCACAAATTCAAGAAGATTGAAATCATAAAAAGCATCTTCTCAGACCACGATGGCATAATGTTAGAAATAAACAACAATAAAAACAACCCAAAATACTCAAACACTTGGAAGCTGAATAGCATGTTATTAAATATTGATTGGGTTACCAATGACATCAAAGAAGAAATTAAAAACATCCTGGACACTAATGACAATGAAAACACAACAATCCAAAACCTCTGGGACACAATGAAAGCAGTCCTGAGAGGGAAGTTTATAGCTCTACAGGCCTATCTCAAAAAACAAGAAAAAATGGTAGTCAATCATCTAACTCTACAACTCAAAGAATTAGAAAGAGAGCAACAAGAAAACCCCAGAGTGAGCAGAAGGAAGGAGATAATAAAGATTAGAGCAGAAATCAATGACATAGAGACCAAAAAAACAATACAGAAAATCAATGAAACCAAGAGCTGGTTCTTTGAAAGGATAAACAAGATTGACAAACCCCTAGTCAGGCTCACCAAGAAGCAAAGAGAGAGGTCCCAAATAAACCAAATCAGAAATGATAGAGGCGAAATAACAACAGACCCCACAGAAATACAAATGATTGTTAAACAATACTACGGGCAACTCTACTCCAACAAACTAGACAACCTGGAGGAAATGGACAAATTCCTAGAAAAATACAACATTCCAAAACTCAATCAGGAAGAATCTAAAAACCTCAATAGGCCAATAACTATGGAAGAAATTGAAGCAGTCATCAGAAAGCTTCCAGCAAACAAAAGCCCAGGGCCAGACGGCTTCACAGGGGAGTTCTACCAAACATTCAAGGAAGAACTAAAACCTACCCTCCTCAGACTACTACAAAAAATTCAAGAGGAAGGAACACTTCCAAGCTCATTCTATGAAGCCAGCATCACCCTAATACCAAAACCAGGTAAAGACATCACAATGAAAGAGAATTACAGGCCAATATCCCTCATGAACATAGATGCCAAAATCCTCCACAAAATCTTAGCAAATCGGATCCAGCAGTACATCAGAAGGATCATACACCATGACCAAGTAGGATTTATCCCAGAGATGCAAGGATGGTACAACATCCGTAAATCAATAAATGTGATACATCACATAAACAAATTGAAAGAAAAAAACCACATGGTCATATCAATTGATGCAGAAAAAGCATTCGACAAAATCCAACACCCATTTTTGATAAAAACTCTCAGAAAGGTGGGAATAGAAGGATCATACCTCAACATAATAAAAGCCATATATGACAGGCCCACAGCCAACATCATACTCAATGGTCAAAAACTAACACCATTTCCCCTAAGAACAGGAACAAGACAGGGATGCCCACTCTCACCACTCCTGTTCAACATAGTACTGGAAGTATTAGCCATTGCAATTAGGCAAGAAGAAGAAATAAAAGGTATCCAAATTGGAAAAGAGGAAGTAAAACTGTCCTTATTTGCAGATGACATGATATTATACATACAAAACCCTAGAGACTCCATCAAAAAGCTACTAGACTTAATACATGAATTTGGCAATGTAGCAGGATACAAAATTAACCCCAAGAAATCTGAGGCATTTCTATACACCAATAGTGAACTTTCAGAAAGAGAGATTAGAAAAACAATCCCATTTACCATCGCACCAAAAAAATTAAGATACCTAGGAATAAACTTAACTAAAGAGGTTAAAGACCTCTACTCAGAAAACTACAGGACGTTGAAAAAAGAGATAGAGGAAGACATAAACAGATGGAAGAACATACCATGTTCTTGGATTGGTAGAATCAACATCATTAAAATGTCCATACTACCCAAAGCAATCTGTAAATTCAACGCACTTCCCATTAAAATATCAATGGCCTTCTTCAAAGATCTAGAACAAACTCTCCAAAAATTCATCTGGAATAAAAAAAGACCCCGAATAGCTGCAACGATCCTGAGAAAGAACAAAGTAGGTGGGATCTCAATGCCAGATATCAAGCTGTATTACAAAGCCACTGTTCTCAAAACTGCCTGGTACTGGCACAAGAACAGACATATAGACCAGTGGAATAGAATAGAGAGTCCAGAAATTAGCCCGAACCAATATGCTCAATTAATTTTTGACAAAGGAGGCATGAACATACAATGGAGCCAAGATAGTCTCTTCAATAAATGGTGTTGGGAAAATTGGACAGACATATGCAAGAAAATGAAACTAGACCACCAACTTACACCATACACAAGAATAAACTCAAAATGGATAAAGGACTTAAATGTACGACAGGAAACCATAAAAATTCTAGAAGAATACAAAGGCAACAAAATCTCAGACATATGCCAAAACAATTTCTTCACTGATACAGCTCCTAGGGCAGTTGAAACTAAAGAGAAACTGAACAAATGGGACTACATCAAAATAAAAAGCTTCTGCACAGCAAAAGAAACCATCAACAAAACAACAAGAAAACCAACATATTTGCCAACGTCATATCTGATAAGGGCTTAATCTCCAAAATTTATAGGGAACTCATACAACTTAACAAAAAGAAGATAAACAATCCAATCAAAAAATGGGCAAAGGATCTAAATAGACACCTTTCAAAAGAGGACATTCAGAAAGCCAAGAGACATATGAAAACATGCTCAAAGTCACTAATCACCCGAGAGATGCAAATCAAAACAACAATGAGGTACCATCTCACACCTGTCAGAATGGCCATCATCAACAAATCAACAAACGACAAGTGCTGGAGAGGATGTGGAGAAAAAGGAACACTTGTGCACTGCTGGTGGGAATGCAGACTGGTGCAGCCACTATGGAAGGCAGTATGGAGGTTCCTCAAAAAATTGGAAATGGAACTCCCATTTGACCCTGTGATCCCACTTCTAGGAATATATCCCAAGAAACCAGAAACACCAATCAGAAAGGATATATGTACCCAGATGTTCATAGCAGCACAATTCACCATATCTAAGATCTGGAAACAGCCTAAGTGCCCATCAGTAGATGAATGGATTAGAAAACTGTGGTACATCTACACGATGGAATACTATGCTGCTGTTAAAAAGAAGGAACTCCTACCATTTGCAACAGCGTGGATGGAACTGGAGAGCATTATGCTAAGTGAAACAAGCCAGTCAATGAAGGAAAAATACCACATGATCTCACTCTTTCATGGATAATTAAGACCATTACAAACTTTTGAACAATAATAAATACAGTGGCAGAGCTGCCTCAAACTGATTGTCGGACTGCAGTGGGAAGGCCAGGGAGGGTTGGGGGACAGGAGGGAGGGGAGTAAGAGATCAACCGAAGGACTTGTATGCACCCATATAACCATAACTAATGGACATAAGACACTGGGGGGTAAGGGAGGGCAGGGGCTTGTCAAGGGCGGGGGGGAAAAAAGGACACTTATGTAATACCCTTTGTAATACTTTAAGCGAAAAAAAAAAAAGAATAATATTGCAGCTACTTTACAGAGCTATTGTGAAATAGAGAGCTGTATATGTAATGTTTCTAGCATAATGACTTGCACATAGTAAGGACTCAGTAACTGGATATTTTTATATGTGTTAGTCTGTAGTAAGTACTGTGCATTTGATTTAGAAAAGAAACACAGGTGTCTTTACAGCTATAACAAAAAAATAAGAGGCAGAATATAATAAATTGCTTCTCTTCTTGCTTAGTGTCCTATCTTATAAAAGAGTAATATGCAAGTTGACCATCACTCCAACACACAAGATGGCCGCCCCCATGTGAACACAAAATGGCTGTCAAAGATGGCCAGCAGGGGAGGGGAGTTGGGAGGGACCAGGCCTGAAAGGAAGGGCAATTGGGGGCAATCAGGCCTGCAGGGGAGGGCAGTTAGGGGCGACCAGGCTGTCAGGGGAGCGCAGTTGGGGGTGACCAGGCCTGAAAGGAAGGCCAGTTGGGGGCAATCAGGCCTGCAGGGGAGGGCAGTTAGGGGCAATTGGGCCGGCAGGGGAGCAGTTGGGGTTGATCAGGCTGGCAGGGGAGTGGTTAGGGGTTGATCAGGCTGGCAGGCAGAAGCAGTTAGGGGCAATCAGGGAGGCAGGCAGGCGAGCAGTTGGGAGCCAGCAGTCCTGGATTGTGAGAGGGATGTCCAATTGCCCATTCGGACACCCCTCGAGGGGTCCCAGATTGGAGAGGGTGCAGGCTGGGCTGAGGGATACACAACCCTCCCCCCCCCCCCCCATGCACGAATTTTGTGCACTGGCCCTCTAGTCCATTATAATCAAGAGTTGATTTCCTTTTGGCCCAGCCAAATATCTTCTAGGTTTGAGCATATGAATCTTTATTTTCTTATTGCATTTTTGGATGTTTCTGTTTTGTGTTATCTATGTACGTATGTAACTTAAAAATTGGCTAATATACCAAAAACCCTAAATCCAATTTGTGTGTAATATGTTACTTAATATTTAGTAGAGGCTATTTTCACAGTGATTATATAAAACTTTAGACATGATTCTGCTTTTTTTACAAAACAACCCACCCCAGAAACTAATATAATATTGTATGTCAACTTGTGATTGAAAATAAAAAGATTATTTTTTAAAAAAGCATTGGTATAACAATTGAAAGACCTGCATTTCAAGCTCAATTCTCCCAACTACTTGTCGTATGACTTAATTAAAGCAATTCATTTGAAAAAAGCACAAAAACGTAAACAAAACCCCTAGACAATATCAGATAAGAGTAATTGCATATTAATGATTATTTTGATATTGTTAAAACTTATGTTACAGTAGTGGTTACCTGTGGATTCTGAAGGCATGTTGCTTAGGTTCCTCTCTGTTTCTGCTCTTACAGCTGCCTGACTTCAGGCAAATTACTTATTTTTCTGTGCCTAGGTTTCTTCATTGACTATTTTTATACATTTCCCACATAAGCTTTGTTATGAGGACTAAATAAGGTAACATACATATAGTGTTTAGGAAGTGCCTATATAAATGTTAGCTATTCTTTAAGGTTCATAAATTCACACTGTTTTATACCCTCACAAAAATCCTGTAGGGTAGGTACCTTCTTAATTTTTATTTTATAGGTAAGAAGACTGTAGTTTGGTGAAGTTTGTAACTTATCCACAATCACCCATGTCTTTAGTGAGGCAAATCCTACTTTGCTTCTTTATGCATTCTACCATGCCTTCAATATGTTAGTTACTTTAAAATATCCAAAAAATGATTATCTCTTACATGATTCATATGGTATTAAGGAACATTAATGTTTCATTTATCATAAAAATGTTGCTATTTGGCAACAGAATTAGTAGAATAACTGTTTTTGAACTTTACAGTCTTAATATTTTGAAAAATCTTATTATTGATCCTTACTTGCATCAGTGATAACTGAAATTTTAAAAAATATATATGTTTTTATTAATTTTTAGAGGGAGAGGAAGAGAGAAGAGAGATAGAAACATAATGATGAGAGAATCATCGATTAGCTGCCTCCTGCACGCCCCCTACTGGGGCTTGAGCCTGCAACCTGGGCATGTGCCCTGACCTGGAATTGAACCGTGATGTCGTGGTTCATGGATCAACACTCAAACACTGAGCCACACTAGCGAGGGAAAACTGAGATATTTAAAAATATACTATATATTGCAATTGCTATTTAATTGAAATTAATTAAATAAAAATAACTTACCTTGGTGTAGGTAAATATCTATTTATAACATCATTTAGTAGGTGATGATTATAATGGTACTTTGTGGGTTTTTCATAGTTTTGAACTTTATTTTTTAATTTGTTGTGTAGTTATTTATGTATTTGAATATAGTATAATTTTTTAATTTCACTGATGATATGGATGCCATCTGTGATTAAACAGATTATATCTAAATTCTTAAGGTTCATACATTTTATATAAAAAGTTGTATTTGCTAATGGATAACCACTAGAGTTTATTAATATTGACTTGAGACATGTGTGTCTACCTCTGTGGCACCTTTTATAAGAATAATTCAGTGTACTGGATAAGGAACTTAATGTCAAATATTGAAGTGAAAGATAAGGCAGTGTTATTGTTGTTTTTTTTAACTTAATTGTGTAACAGAGGGGTGAAATGTGTTATTATAGATCCTAAAGCCAGTCTTCTCTTAGGAATTTTTCCTTACTTGCTCCTCCTCCTTCTCCATATGCACACAGACACACATTCAGCCAACACAATAAAATAAAAATACTGTTTTATAAGAAAATGTTTAGATAGGTAAAAAGCCTCAGACTGCTTTTCCTTTCTATTTTCTGTATGGCTTTAGGTAGAATGCATAATGCACAACATGCTTTAAGATTTCCAATTAGAAGCAGTAGTTTTATTTTGAATAGCTCCAAAGAAGCTATTGGCCGATGTTTCCTCCTCAGTACCCTTTGGCCTACCTTTTAAATTTCTTTTGGTAAAGTGCAGCTTGCTGCCAGTAATTCATTCTTTCACTTTGTTCATGGAAGTTGCTGAATTTGATTATGAGTTAGAAAGAGAACAGTTACCCTAATTTTACATTTAATATATTCTTCCTTAGTTTCATTTCATTTATAACATATTGGTGGCAAAACTGTTGCATATCCTTTGAGTTTTATAATCTGATTCTGTCGATCAGTTATTCAGATCTTTCTCAGTGAATAATCTTTTTTTAAAAATTCTTCTCCCCCTCCCCTCCTTAACTTGGCTCTCACCAATTCATTTTTCCTCTCAATTTTTTTTTCTTCTCAGTAAATTATTTTCCCCATCACATCTCCTAGAGGAATAAAAAGGGCCCTTAATCCTCAGCAGGGCATTGTTGGAAGGGTCACTGAGAGGACGAGAGCAGAGGGCATATTGAAGGCATGGGTTTCAAAACTAGCTGCTTGGTTCCTTTTGAATCTGAAGTGCGGATCAAGTACTCTGTTCACATCCGATTCCTATGATTGCTGCAATGCTTCTCTTTGGAAGAGCTGCTATCAGAATTGTAAATGCTCTTCTCTGCATTGCAGTTTAGTTAAGGACATTCTGAAGGAATTGGTGTTGGTTTTCATTACTTTATATAAAGGCTTGGGAAAGTTCTTGTTTTTTTAGGTTTCTAGGTCTGGCAAAAAAGTGGCTAGTTGATGTCACAAATAAGATGACTTTATTTTTAGGGTATTTTAAGATTCTAGAAGTGTCTTCTCTTACATTTTATGCATTACTGTGCTGATAGAAGCCTTTCTAATTTTTCTCTGATTTTGAAGACTTTACTACCTAAGGGCATTAATACTTTTTTTTTCTTTATTTATACAGGGCAAGGATTTAAGGTTTTTATTTCTTAATATTAGATGTTTTACCCTTAGTTTACTTTCCCTTTTACTTACTAGATGAAAATGTGAGACTTAAAGGAATTGCTTCTTGTCCTGCTCATCCTGCTCTGGGAAGGAAAAACAAACAAACCCAGAACAAAACTCCTATGCAGCCCTTTTATGTTTGAAATCCTATTGAACCTTACCTAGTGAGCAAGTTTAAATATTGCTCCTTTTTTAACGAGCCCCTTCATACCATGTTGTGGCTTAGTTTTTAAAGATTTAGGTAGTGTATATACACATACACACACTAGAGACCTGGTGCATGAATTTGTGCACGGGTGGGGTGCCTCAGCCTAGCCGGCAATTGGGGCTGATCAGGGGGACTGGCCTGCCAGGGAGGGACTGCGGGAGGTTTGCTGGCCGGCTGGGGGAAGGAACCACGGGAGGTTGGCCAGCTGGCTGGGGCAAGGGACTCTCCTGTCTGGGTCTGGGGTGTGGGTGAACCATATTCATGGCTGTCAGGGCCCCAGCAGCAAGCTAACCAATGGCTGATTCCACAAGGAACCGGGCTCCCTCCTCCCTCTTGTCTGGGTCCGGGGTGTGGGTGAACCATATTCAGGGCTGTCAGGGCCCCAGCAGCAAGTTAACCAATGGCCAATTCCATGAGGAATCGGGCCCCCTCCTCCCTCTTGTCTGGGTCCGGGGTGTGGGTGAACCATATTCAGGGCTGTCAGGGCCCCAGCAGCAAGGTCTGGGTCAGTACGAGTCATAGCTACCTGCCGGTTGTCTGGTCATCTGGTCTTTTGGTCGTAACGGTTGCTTAGGCTTTTATATATACACTAGAAGCCCTGTGCTAAAAAATTTGTGCACTGGCAGCGGGTAGGGAGGTCCCTCCCTCAGCCCAACCTGTGCCCTCTCACAGTCTTGGACCCCTCGGAAGATAACCACCTGCTGGCTTAGGCCCGCTCTCCTGGTGGCAGATGGCACGCCCAATCCTGTGGTGTCTGCCCCGTCTCCCCCGGTCCCAGATGGCAGGCCTGGATCCCACACTGGGGCAGGCAGCCACTTAGATTGTGCTGCTGCCCACCCCGCCCACCCCGCCCTGCACAGGGCAGGCCCGGATCCCTTGCTGGGGCGGGCGGTGGCTGGGGATCACGCTGCCTCCCACACCACCCGCCCTGCCCCGCACACGGCAGGCCCGGATCCCGCGCTGGGGTGGGTGGCGGCTCGGGATCGTGCGGCCACCCGCCCCGCCAGCCCCGCCCACCGCGCCCCACACACAACAGGCCCGGATCCCGTGCTGGGGTGGGCGGTGGCTCGGGATCGCGCTGCCACCAGCCCCGCCCTACACATGGCAGGCCAGGATCTTGTGCTGGGGCAGCCAGCGGCTGGGTATCGGGCTACTGCCAGCCCCAGGCGGGGCTGCGCAGGGGGATCTGCCTGCAGTATGCAAATTAGCCACCATCTTTGTTGGTGGTTAATTTGCATATCACGCTGATTAGCCAATGGGAGGCGTAGCAAAGGTATGGTCAATTACCATGTTTGTCTATTATTAGATAGGACTAGAGGCCCGGTGCACAAATTTGTGCATGGTTGGGGCCCCTGGGCCTGGCTGGCAATTGGGGCCAATCAGGGTAGGCCGGACAGGGGTGGGGGTATTGCGGGAGGTTGGCTGTGGGAGTGCACTGACCACCAGGGGGCAGCTCCTGCATTGAGCATCTGCCCCCTGGTGGTCAGTGCACGTCATAGCGACCGGTTGACCGGTTGTTTGGTTGACCGGTTGTAACAGTCACTAGGCTTTTAAATATATAGATAGATATGTTTGCTTTTCCATTTTTTCTTATTTACTTATTTTTGTTCATTTTTACTCTAATTCTTTTATAGCAGCCTACCATAGCCAGTTTTTACACTAGATTTTCTTTATTTCTTTTTTTTTAATCCTCACATAAGGATATGTTTTATTGAATTTTTTTTTTTTTTTTTTAGAGAGAGAGAGAGAAAGGAATATTGATGTGAGAGAGAAACATCGATCAGTTGCCTCCTGTACACATGCCCTGACTGGGGATTGAACCTGCAACCTAGGTATGTGCCCTGACTGGGAATCAAACCCACAACCTTTTTGGTGTATGCTTCAACCAACTGAGCCACCAGGCCAGGGCTAGATTTTCTCTATAAAGTCCCATTTTTCTGGAGTTGAGATTAATAGAAAAATGATGACATTGGATTTTCTTGGGGAAAAGTGGTGGTTAAGAAGGCTGCAAGGAAACTTATGACCCTTTCTTTAACACTGGAATATTTTAAACCATGTATACATTTTATCTAATTTTGAATCCTATAACTGAAAATGTTAGTATAGAAGTAGAAATGACACAGTGGTAAAGCTTGCGAGGGGACCATAGGGATCGCATAGTAACCAATCCTGATACTCTACAGAGGAACAAATGGAGGTTTGTTCATTCATTCATCCATTTATTCATTTATGAAATATTTATTTCATGCTTGCTCTTTTATGTGCTTGGGGATATCCCTTTCCTTTTGGAGTTTACGATGTGTATAATAAACATCACAATTAAGTAATTTACATAGTATGTTAGAAAGAGACACAAATACTAGTAGTCTGGGATAAGGGGGAGGGCAAGTGCTTGAAGGTAGGGGTGTGTTTGCAGTGTAGGATAGGGTAGGCCCTACTGAAAATTTGACAGTTGAGCAGACTTGAAGATGAAGAGTAGTTTGTGTGACCAACTGAGGGAAAAGTGTGTCAGGCCGGCAAAAGAAACAGCCAGTTTTAAGGCTAATGTGTGGGAGGATGTCTAGCTTACTATTCAAGTAATAATAAAAAGATCAGTGACTTCTAGAATAATAAGTGGACTGGAATCATAGGTTCTGAAAATTAACAGAGTTGGGAGGCAGGAGTGTGGGGAACTACATAGATTATGGGGTCTGGTGAATTGTTGTAAGGACTTTGGCTTTTACCTGAGTGAAATGGGGGAGGGGTGGCAATGAAGGGCTTCTGAGCAGACATGATCTGACTTATATTTCAACCCAATCCTTCTGACTGAACTGTTGAGAAGACATGCTGGGGTAAGGTTACTAGATTTATAAAATGAAAATATAGGACACCCACTCAATTAAAATTGAATTTTAGATAAGCAATGAATTATTATATATACTAGAGGCCTGGTGCACAAAAATTTGTGCACTGGGGGGGTCCCCCAGCCCGGCCTGTGCCCTCTCACAGTCTGGGACCCCTCGGGAGATAACAACCTGCTGGCTTAGGCCTGCTTCCAGGTGGCAGAGGGCAGGCCCAATCCCTAGGTGCAGCCCCTGGTCAGGCTCAGAGCAGGGCTGATAGGGGAGTTGGGGTGCTGCCCCATCATGCACAGAGCAGAGCAGATTGGGAGGTTGCGATGCCACCCTCAGTCACGCTCAGGGTTGGGCCAATTGGGGGGTTGGGGTACTGCCCCCTGTCACACTCAAGGCAGAGCCGATGGGGAGGTTGCGGTGCCACCCCGTCACGCACAGAGCAGGGCCGATTGGGGTTGGGGCGCTGCCCCCTGTCACGCACAGAGCAGGGCCCATCAGGGGTGTTGGGGCTCCGTACCCTGTCACACACAGAGCAGGGCCGATCAGGGGGTTGAGGAGCTCCCTGCTGTCACTCACAGAACAGGGCCCATCAGGGGGTTGGGGAGCTCCCTGCTGTCACTCACAGAGTAGGGCCGATAGGGGATTTGGGGCACTGCCCCCTGTCACACACAGAGCAGGGCGGATAAGGGGGTTGAGGCGCTGCACCTTGTCACACTCAGGGCAGGGCCAATGGGGAGGTTATGGCTCTACCCTGTCACACACAGAGCAGGGCCCGTGTGGGGTGGGGGGGGAGGCCGGGGTTGGGGTGCCGCACCCTGTCACACACACAGCAGGGCCGATCAGGGGGTTGGTGCGCCGCACCCTGTCAAACACAGAGCTGCAGGGCAATCAGAGGATTGGGGAGCTCCCCCCTATCAGGCACAGAGCAGGGCAGATAGGGAGGTTGTGGCCCCGCCCCCTGTCACACACAGAGCTGCAGGGTGATCAGGGGGTTTGGGCGCTGCCCCCTGTCACGCTGATCCCAGTGCCGGGAGCCTCGCTGCTCTGCTGATCCCGGTGCTGGGAGCCATATTACCCTTTTACTATATAGGATAGAGGCCTGGTGCATGGGTGGGGGCCGGCTGGTTTGCCCTGAAGGGTGTCCTGGATCAGGGTGGGGGTCCCCACTGGGGTGCCTGGCCAGTCTGGGTGAGGGGCTGAGGGCTGTTTTCCGGAAGTGAGTGACTGAAGCTTCCAACCGCTCCTTGTTTTCTTTTTTTTTTTTTTATATTCTGAGCCAGCTTTAGCTCTGAGGCCTCGCTGCTGAAAACATCGATACAAAGTTTCCGTCTGCCTGGCTTTCAGTCCAGCTGGTTTCTGGTGTTTTGTTTATCTTCTTATTTGCAACATAGTATATAGTTGCTTAGAGTTGTAGCTCAGAGGCAAGTGAGGCGGGGAACGTTGGAGTCCGCAGCAAGCAAGCCTCATGTTCGCTTCCAGCTGCCTGGCTGCCGGCCGCCATCTTGACTGACAGTTAATTTGCATATACTCACTGATTAGCCAATGAAAAGGGTAGCGGTCGTACGCCAATTACCATGTTTCTCTTTTATTAGTGTAGATATATAATATGTGACTGACTATTAACCCATATGGCAGAATGTTAACTACTTTTTTATAAATTAAAACCCCCACAAATCTTCAGTTACTGTTGATTACTGTAGATTATTATTACCATGATCTTGCTGTTTCCAAGGCTTGGGCCCTTATAGCTAATTTTCATTTCTCTCTTTTCCGTAGTACCTGTATTATTGTTTTTCATTTTGTGGTTATCTTATACGCTAGAGTGGTACAAATGCAGTTTGTCTTATACCTTAGAGTGGTACAAATGCAGTCTGTTGGACCCTCAACCCAGACCTATTGAATCAGAATTTCTTCAGATGGAGCAGAGTACAGTATCTCCATGACTGCCTACTGTTCTGGTTTTATATACACTAGTGAACAAAACATACAAAAATCCTTACCCTAATTATAATTGGAGAGATATAATGAAAAAGATCAATAAGTAAATATAGAGTACATTAAATATTGATGTAGGTGCAAAAAAGAAAGAAAAAGCAGGAAGGGGAACAGGAAATATCCAGTGTAATGATAAGGGAGTTACAATTTTAGGTAGAATGACCATTGAAGGCCTCACTGCATTGTCATGTTTGAATCAAGACTTTAAGGAAGTGACAGAACCAGGGTCCTTGTGGGGACAGAATTCTTGGCTGAAGGAACAGCAAGTATAAAAGTCCTGGCTCAGTGGTTGAGCATCAACCTATGAACCAGGAGGTCATGGTTTGATTCCCGGTCAGGGCACATGCCCGGTGAAGGGTGTGAAGGAGGCAGCTGATCAATGATTCTCTCTCATTGATGTTTCTTTTATTTTTTTATTTAAAAAAAAAATCTTTATTGTTGAAAGTATTACATATGTCCCCTTTTTTCTCCCATTGACCCCTTATAGCCTGCCCTGATGTTTCTATCTCTCTCTCCCTCTCCCTTCCTCACTGAAATCCATAAAAATATATTAAAAAGAAAAAAAGAAATCTTAAAAAAAACGTCCTAAGGCACGTGTGTATGCCTGGTGTGTTAAAAATGCAGGGGGCAGTGTGTCTGACAAGGAGTATAAAGGGAGAATATAGTAGGGGATGAGAAGAAAGAGATAAAGGGATGGTGATTGTTACCAGTTAGGCTTTATGGTATGTTGGGGAGAGATTTGGATCCTAGGCCCAGCTGTGACATTACCTCTGGGCCTGTTTCTTTATCATTAAAAAGTAGACAGAAGACTAAGATGATCTTGTAGGTTTCTTCCTGCTTTAAAATAGTCTTTGAAATCTGTTATTTACCTTTTATTTCTACTTGTCAGGTCTTTTGCAAGCAATTAATTTATCATCTGAGATACTCTGTACTGTTAATGAGCTCATCTCTGTTTGTGCTTCATCCAGACCGGTAACTTGCTTCATCCAGACCGGTAACTTTTTCCTTTATGTTGTCCTTGTTTCTCTTCTTTCTTGACTGAACTTGAAGATTTAGATAGTCCTTTGATAAAGAGTAGGAAGTTATTTTCTTATTGCTTTGTCTAACCAGTTCTTCTGACAATAGGATTCTTATTTAATCTTATCTAATAGAATTAAGAAACATATTGTATCTACCAAGAGATTGAAATTCTTCTGAATGGAAGCTTGATTTAAAGAAAAGAAAGATGAGGCTTGACTCAACTCTAAATCGAACAAATCTCAATTGCCAGTTCAAGATTAAATGGAATATAATGTGCAGAGATTCATGGAATTCTTAAATAGATACTTCTAAGGAAAGGACAACCTTTAGGTAGGCCTTAGTCCTATATGAGTGTTTACTTACAAACAATGGGGTGGGACCACTCTATGATGTTGTTTTGATGGGTTCTATTAGCAGATGACATGGATAAAAGGAATTTGTCATGAAGCTTTACAATCTTCTTCAGTATAAATTCCGTTGGAAGAACAAAGTAGTATCAAAACTGTTGTTGGTGCCTTTGAAATCTAACACACACAAAAATTGAATTTGTAGGCTTTCAAATTGCAGCTTTTATGTAGTAGTAATGAAACAGTATAATCACTGAATAATTCTGCCATCTTTTACAGCTTTCACAGGGTATTATGAATATAAAGAAACAAATCCAAAAACATAAATAGCATCTTGGGGTTTGAGCTGTCTAGTTTTATGTCACTTGCTAGACTTTGAGTACTACAGGGGAGTCAGAAAAAAGAGTATAATAGTAGGTACCAATGTATTAGGTTAATTTTTACGGTGACATTAAATATGGCAATTATATTTTACAATAGTAAGTTTATAGTTATTTTTACTCAAAATCATTTTCTTTATCTGTTGTGTATTTGGTGAGGCTTTTGTAGTGATTATTCTTTTGATTATACTTTAAAATTCTGTAATATCCTTCACCACCCTCTATTCTTATGTGATAATGTATATTAGCAGCCATCTATGTATATGTAAAACTTACTTCTACTATAGCATATTTTAGGGTAGATCTTTAGTTTTGCCCTGAAATGAAAGATAAGAAAAATCCTAATTTGTGCTTTTTTAAACTAAATACAATTATCTTAGGAGGAGTGAGGTGGAAAGGATTCATAAAACTTAGCTGGTTTGACACCCAGTTGCATATATTATTTATAGCCTCTACTTTGCTCTACAGTATAAAACTGTCTACAGCAAGCATGTCAAACTCAAAGGCTAACACGGGCCAAATAAACAAGGTTTAAGTTTATGTGGGCCGCAAAAAAACAAAAGCTTCAATATCCATAGAAACTTAGGTTTATTTCGATAGAGACATGCTGAATACAGAGGGCTGAAATAAATGAGTAATTGTTAACATAAAATAATAGAACATTTTAATAAAAATTAAACATTTTTTTTGAACATTAACTTACCATGCACTGAATAACTTCACAAATTAATTCTAGTAAGCATAACACAAATAAACTTATTTTTCTTGTTCTCCGAAAGCAAAATATTTTCTGTTGCTCACACCAACAAGTCAGTATAAGACTAATGACATGGCAATTGGCTGCTAAAATATTTGCTGCTAGTATTAGTGGAGAGAAATGGTGCTCCTGCATGTAAGGGAAATGAATGCAACACGATTATAGTAATCAGTCATTAGCAAACATTGTAGTTAATTATTAATAATTATGTATAACAGAATATTGTAAATATTAAGTTATGAAATTTTTATTAAAACGTTTCTTACATACCGTTATATTGGCTGGGCTGCAAAAATATTTGTTGTAGGCTGCATGTGGCCGGTGGGCTGCGAGTTTGACATCCGTGGTCTACAGTATAAAACTGAAAATTTAAATTGAAAGACTATTTATACACTTAAAATAGAAGTCTAGAAGTCTATTTAAAATAATGGAGTAAATTATGAAAAACAAATGAAAAGTTTATTTAGTATCTTTTGAATATTATTGAATTCTAGACTTGAAAATATGCATAAGCTAACTTTCATAGCTACGGTAATTTTACCGGTTTAGTAGTTGTGCCAATTCAAAGAATAATATATGTTAATTAGTATAGGCCTTAGTATTTCTATTTAATGGACACCTATTTCATTTATGATATGTAAAATCCAAGCAGGACATGCTAACTTAGTTCCAGTGAAACAGCCTAAAAAGTGCCTTCATTACTTATTTATTTATTTTTTGTTAATCCTCACTCAAGGATATTTTTTAAAAAATATATTTTATTGATTTTTTACAGAGAGGAAGGGAGAGAGATAGAGAGTCAGAAACATCGATGAGAGAGAAACATCAACCAGCTGCCTCCTGCACATCTCCCACTGGGGATATGCCCGCAACCCAGGTACATGCCCTTGACCGGAATTGAACCTGGGACCCTTCAGTCCGCAGGCCGATGCTCTATCCACTGAGCCAAACCGGTTTCGGCAGGATATTTTTTCCATTGATTTTTTTTTAAGAGAAGTTGGAAGGGAGGGGAAGAGAGACAAACATTGATGTGAGAGAGATACATTGATTACTTGCCTCCTGCATGTGCCCTGATGAGGGCAGGATCAAGCCTGCAACATAGGTACATGCTGAGGGCTGACACTCTAACCACTGAGCAAAACTGGATAGGGCCTCTATTATTTATTTATTTATTTATTGATGATGAAAAATACATTTATTTTTTAATGTATACATGTACACTGATAGTCCGACAGAAAACTTTATGACTCCATTTGATATTATCAGTGGGACTTTTGCTGCTGAGAGAAACATAGAAATTTATTCCCCTTTCATTAGTATCGGTGGGCAAAGTGAGAGAGAAGGTTTCATTTTTTTTTACTTTCCTCATTGGTTCTTTTTTTTTAAATTGATAAATCTTTATTGTTCAGATTATTACAGATGTTCCTCTTTTTTTACCCCAATCTCTTCCCGCACCCCCCACACTCCCTTCCCCCCAAGAATTGTCAGTTCATTCCCTTTCTTTGCCCCTGCTTCTATTATATTCACCAGTTTATTCTGACTTAATTTTTAGGTTCACTTGTTGATAGGTATTTATTTGTTGTCACTTTATTGTTCATAGATTTTATCTTTACCTTTTTCTTCTTCTTCTTCTTCTTCTTCTTCTTCTTCTTCTTCTTCTTCTTCTTCTTCTCCTCCTCCTCCTCCTCCTCCTCCTCCTCCTCCTCTTCCTCCTCCTCCTTCTTCTACTTCTTCTTCTTCTTCTTCTTTTTCCTCCTTCAGCATTTTATATAATCCTGGTTTGGTTGTGATGAACTCCTTTAGCTTTTTCTTGTCTGTGAAGCTCTTTATCTGACCTTCAATTCTACATGATAGCTTTGCTGGGTAGAGTAATCTTGGTTGTAGGTTCTTGCTATTCATCACTTTGAATATTTCTTGCCACTCCCTTCTGGCCTGCATGGTTTCTGTTGAGAAATCAGCTGACAGTCGTATGGGTATTCCCTTGTAGGTAACTAACTGTTTTTCTCTTGCTGCTTTTAAGATTCTCTCTTTGTCTTTAGCCCTTGGCATTTTAATTATGATGTGTCTTGGTGTGGTCCTCTTTGGATTCCTCTTGTTTGGGGTTCTCTTCACTTCCTGGACTTGTAAGTCTATTTCTTTAATCAGGTAGGGGAAGTTTTCTGTCATGATTTCTTCTAATAAGCTTTCAGTATCGTGCTCTCTCTCTTCTTCTGGCACCCCTATAATTCGGATGTTGGTACTTTTGAAATTGTCCCAGAGGCTCCTTACACTATCTTCATATTTTTGGATTCTTTTTTCGTTTTGCTTTTCCGGTTGGGTGTTTTTTGCTTCTTCATATTTCAAATCTTTGACTTGATTCTTGGGATCCTCTCGTCTGCTGTTGGATCTCTGTATATTATTCTTTATTTCAGTCAGTGTATGTTTAATTTCTGACTGGTCCTTTTCCATTTTTTTGGCATTCTCATTAAGATCCTTGAAGGTCTCACTAAGTTCCTTGGAGGTTCGTAGAAGATTCTTGAGTAATCTTATAACTGTGGTTCTGAACTCTATGTCCTCCATTAGTTTGCTTTCCTCCATTTCTTTCATTTGTGACATGTTTCTTTGTCTCCGCATTTTTGGTTGACTGCGAGGACCCGCTGTGTCTACAGTGGAAGAACTGCTGTGCTGGAGACACCCTTATGGGGCAGGACTTGCTTCAGTGGGGCTTTGGTGCTCACTGAGTCTGCCTCTTGAGTGTGTCCCTTATGGATGTGAGGAGTTGAAATCTGGTATCTGACCAGGGGTACCCTGGCTCCTGGATCTCCAAGTCAACCACTGTGTGAGTCCACCCAGCAGGAGCTACAGCGATATCAGCAGATTTCTCCTCTTTGTTTGGGGTTTGGAAGTTTTGGAGCTCTCTGACCCAGCTGCAGTTAGATTAGGCTGCAAAAGCTGAGGTGATTCCTTTGCACTGCTAAGCACAGCTTGGGAGTGGATGTAAATTGAGTGGGGCGGGGTCTCAGAGAATCACCAGGGCGGAGTGACTGTCATCAGTGTGTCTGCAACTCCTGGCGTCTCCGCGACTCTGCATCTCTGCAGTCCCACGCCCCCACAGCAACAATGATCCCTGCAAGCAACTCTGTGAGAAAGCCCCCCTCACTTTCCAAACCGCTGCAAGACAGTCCAGTTTCTCCCCATAGGAGTCTGGGACCTCAGAATCTCGCCTTAAATGAGCTCAGTGCGTTCGAGAGCTTGTATCCCCTTCCGATTGAAAAAAACCATGCACCAAGTTGCAGCCACCTTGCGCGCGCCTTCGTTCCTCTGTTCTTGGCCCCTCTGCACCTCCTACCCGGTCTCAATGTGCTTCTTTCTTTCCTTCTAGTTGTAGAACTTCCACTCGGCCAGCTTTCCCGTGGTTCTGGATGATAGCTGTTTTGTCTTATAGTTGTAATTTCAGTGTTGTTGTGGGAGGCAGCACACACAGGTTTATACCTTACACCGCCATCTTGGTTCTCCTGGTCCTCTATTATTTTTAAAAACTAGCCAATTAAGGATGAGAAGGTAAATTTTTACTGAGATAGCTTCTCTGACACCAAGAGATATCCATTTCTTCCTGCTCTTGGCTCTCTCTACCAAAATTACATTGTTGAGTGATTCAGTAACTGGGTCATGAGAAAGTATTCTCTAAATTAATGTCAGCATACTATGACCTATGGACCAAATCTTGCCTGTATGTAAAATTTTATTCAAACACAGCTATGCTCATTAATTTACATTTTATCTATGGCTCTTGTGGTGGAATAATGATAGTGTTGAGTAGTTGTGGATCAAATGATCCACAAAGCCTAAAATATTTACTGTTATTTACTCTTTTAGGGAAAAGTGCTGACTCCTGCTCTATCTCTTAAGTCTTTTGTAGTCAGATCATGTTAAAGTTCTGGTGGAGATTTATGAGGTTAGTATTTTTGTGTTGTTTCCCATGTGCTCCATTCTAAGAAAGAATACTTTTTTAAAAAAAAGTCATTTTGGGTTGTTAGTGCCCAGCTTTCTTATCCATAAGTAGGTATAATACCACCTATGAGAAATTAATGAGAAATGTAAAGTTCTTAGGCATCCGGAGAGAATTCAAGCAATGGGGAGATGTAATCAGGGAAGTCTAAGTGTTTATTTGGGTGATTTAGGATGGCATGTTTTTAGAGATTCTGATTTTACACAGAGCTGACTATAATGGCCTAGTTTATCCAGGATTTTAATATAACATTGCTTATTAACTTTCCTCCATGTTTTTCTTCCTTCCTCCTTCCCTGCCTTTACCCCTCTCTTTCTTTCTCTTCTCTTTCCTCTCTTCCTCCTGGTCTTCATAACTTCTTCTCTCTATCTTTCTTTTTTTAAATCTTTACCTGAGGATATGTTTTTTTAATTTTTTTTTTTTTTTGAGAGAGAGAGAGAGAAAGAGAAAGGGGGGAGAGTGAGAGAGAAACATTGATGTAAGAGAGAAACTTCGATCAGTTGTCTCCTGTACACGTCCCCACAGACGATTGAACCTGCAACCTAGTTAGGTGCCCTGACCGGAATAGACCCCACAACCCTTTGCTGTGCAGTACAATGCTCCAAGAAGCTGAGCCACCCAGCCAGGGCTCCTCTCTTTCCTTTTTGATGTATGTAAACATTGCTATTAAGTTAAGGTCACTGGGTAGCTACTCTAGGGGGAGTATGCAGAGAACCTAACGTAGAAGAATCTTCCGTATTCTTAGTTCCATTCTCTAGGAAGCAGAGGAACGTTAAAATCTTGTAATCTCCTTCAGCACCCTTTATTCTTATTAGCAACCATCTACATATATGTAAAATTTACTTCTACTACAGCAAATTTTAGGGTAGCTCTTCAGTTTTTCCTTGAACCATGATGCCTAAGGGTTCAATTTAGTCAGGCATGGTTTTCTTCTAGAAGACAAGATAGATTATTCCTAATGTTTTGAAAGAAATTTGAAGATCTAGTGATGATAAAATTGAGCCTACCAGTCTTATATTGCAAACACCTCTTAGTTTTTTTCTTGTTTCATGAAAACATAAACTTAAAAAGCTGTTATTTTACTTGACAGGTATTTTTAGGAGATCAATTTGAAACCTGGGACTTAGCCCTTTCTAGTTATTATAAAACCATCAGTAATATAAGAGAGCAAGGAAAAAGAATCTTAGAACATGTTTTGTTTTAATCATCCTTTATTATTATTTTGTGGTAGTTTTTAGTTTTTGTAGGTATCAGGAGAAAAGATATGGAAAAGAGGTGAATTCTAGGATGAAAGGTATAACAGTAGACTCTTCTGTTTTAATTCAACTAAATTTTTTGTTTGTGGTTTCAAAAGGAGTTAAAGTGGGTCAGAATTTCTCATTGAATGTTTCTACTATTTGAAAACTAATAAAACTCATTAAACCTAAATTTTATATACTGTTAAAGGTAAGTGTCCTTCCTGTTGTCTCATCCTATCTTATAAAAGAGAAACGTGGTAATTAGCCATACATCCGCTACCCTTCCCATTGGCTAATCACTGAGATATGCAAATTAACTGCCAAACAAGATGGCGGCCGGCAGCCAGGCAGCTGACGCGAACAGGGAGGCTTGCTTGCTCCAGTGACGGAGAAAGCCAGGTTCCCCGCCTGCCTTGCCGGCCTCTCAGCTGCTCTCTAAGAAACATTGTAACAAATATAGAAGCTAAACAAAACCCCAGAAAGCTCCTTTCAGTCAGCCAGGCTTCAGCCAGCAGGACTGCAACATTGTTTCAAATACAGAAGGTAAACAAAGGCCAGAAACCTGCTTTCAAAAGCCGAGGCCTCAGAGTTGGAGCCAAGCCTCAGAGCTAAAGCTGGCCCAGAATAAAAAAATAAAGGAAAAAAGGACAGGTTGGGAGCTTCAGTTACCCGCCAGCCTGAAAACGGCCCTCACCCAGACTGGCCAGGCACCCCAGTGGGGACCCCTACCCTGAAGGGGGTGTGACCAGATGCAAACAGCCATCATCCCCTCATCCAGGCTGGCCAGGCACCCCAGTGGGGACCCCCACCCTGATCCAGGACACCCTTCAGGGCAAACCAGCCGGCCCCCACCCATGCACCAGGCCTCTATCCTATATAGTAAAAGGGTAATATGCCTCCTGGCACCGTGATCAGCGGAGCCGCGAGGCCTCCCGGCACCGGGATCAGCATGACAGAGGGCAGCAACCAAACCTCCTGATCGCCCTGTGGCTCTGTGTGTGACAGGATGCGGCGCCCCAACACCCCCCCGCCCTCCACGAGCCCTGCTCTGTGTGTGAGGGGGTAGAGCCATAACCTCCCCATCGGCCCTGCCCTGAGTGTGACAGTGGCGGCGCCCCAACCCCCTGATCTGCCCTGCTCTGTGTGTGACAGGGGGCGGTGCCCCAACTCTCCTATCGGCCCTACTCTGTGAGTGACAGGGGGGAGCTCCCCAACCTTCTGATCGCCCTGCAGCTCTGTGTGTGACAGGGTGCGGTGCCCCAACCCCCTATCGGCCCTGCTCTGTGAGTGACAGCGGGGAGCTCCTCAACCCCCTGATGGGCCCTCCTCTGTGCGTGACAGGGGGGAGCTTCCCAACCCCCTGATCGACCTGCAGCTCTGTGTATGACAGGATACGGAGCCCCAACCCCCTGATCGGCCCTGCTCTGTGCGTGAGAGGGGGTGGCGCCGCAGCTCCCTATTGACCCTGCCTTGAGTGTGACAGGGGGCAGCGCCCCAACCCCCTGATCGGCCCTGCTCTGTGCGTGAGAGGGGGTGGCGCCGCTACCTCCCCATCGACCCTTCCTTGAGTGTGACAGGGGGCAGTGCCCCAACCCCCCAATCGGCCCTACCCTGAGCGTGACTAGGAGTGGCATCGCAACCTCCCAATCCACCCTGCTCTGTGCATGACAGGGGGTGGCGCCCCAACTCCCCAATCGGCCCTGCTCTGAGACCGACCAGGGGCTGCACCTAGGGATTGGGCCTGCCCTCTGCCACCCAGGAGCAGGCCTAAGCCAGCAGGTCCTTATCTCCTGAGTGGTCCCAGACTGCGAGAGGGCACAGGCCGGGCTGAGGGACCCCCTCTCCCCCCCCCACCGAGTGCACAAATTTTTGTGCAACGGGTCTCTAGTCTGTAATAATAAAAGCATAATATGCAAATTGACTGAACGGCCTAACAGCCATCCGGATGATCATGCTATGACACCCACTGGCGCCATGCCAGCCAAGGCAGGTGCAATGTGATTGGTTGGGGGCCTCGCCATTGCCCCATGATTGCCCCGCAGAGGGAGGCCCAGGCCACTGGCCGCGGGGTGATCAATCAGGGGGCTCCACAATTGCCCCAAAGAGGGAGACCCAGGCCACCGACCGCTGGGCTGTGGCAGGTGGGCGGGGCCTCCCTCTGCAGGGCAATTGATCGCAGGGCTCTTGACTGTGAGAGGGAGCAGGCCGGGCTGAGGGACCCCCCCCCCCCCACCCCTTACAGTGTACGAATTTCGTGCACTGGGCCTCTAATTTATTTTATAAGAAGCTGAGATTTTGGTAGAGGTAGATATTAATTCCTAGTCTTTTAGTCTGTGAGTCACACAGGGACATTGAATGGTTTTCTTAGAACTGCATTTGAGTCAGTATAAAGTTAGGGTTATAAATGTTGAATGTACTTTATTTTGTGTATTTATAGGAACCAGACAGCAAGATTTAAAAAGTGAATTTGTGCCTGGAAATAGCTAGATAATATGGAAGATAAGGATTGTTTAATTAAAAAAATTTCTATTTGAGAAGTTAAGAGAGATACAGGGTAAGAGTGAGGACAATGTAAGTCTTGTTGAAACATAACTCAAAGGCATATAGTTTGCTAGTCCATGAGAAAAACCAGTAACAGATTGATTTAATTTATCTAAGGAGAAAGGAGGGGGAGAAGAAAAATAGGCATATTTAGGAATAGTGAGTTTTGTTTTCCTTTCTTTGGCTAAGCTGCTGATTAGCTGGCAGCAAGTGAAGAGAACAATTAGGATATTCTATCCTTAGGCAGCTGGATGGGTCATCAAAGAAAACAGTTTCAGTTGTTTATGACTCTCCAGAAGACCTTGAGTGTTTAACTGTGACTTACACCTGTGTCTTTGTATTATGTCTACCACTATCCTCCTTAGCATTTCCATGCCAGATCTGCATCAGAATTTCTCACTTGCTTTAATTATGATCATGTTTCTGTGATTTCTTTTGTAATTTTTGTATTCTTTGGTGTGTTAGATGACCTTTCCAAAAAGTTAATGCTATATCTTCCTGGGGTATTGTTGGCCATTTGAATTCCTTTAACATTGTGTGCACGTAATTTGTTAAATTCTTAGATCAGAAAGTCTTAGTCTGTTTGAGACTATATGGGAAATGTGAGCTTTGCAGTGGATTTCTCTGGTGAGTTCTCCAGTAAGCCAACAAAATGTATTTATCTGAAGCAATTTATACTCTTTTACCTTACTGTTGCTTTGAAATTCAGGTCATGAATTTGGAATATTTTGTAAATTGTCTTTTCTATAGTTAGATTTACTGTTATGTGCTTTGGCATTGATGAAGAATGGGAATAATGATAAATTCTGTTTTCTTACAGTCAAAGGAGATTGGTTTGTTAGATGTAGATGTATATGGCCCATCAATTCCAAAGATGATGAATCTGAAAGGAAATCCAGAATTATCACAGAGTAAGTAAAAAGAGATAAATAGTATGATAATGGTTACACTTTTATTTATATTTAGTACCTGCTGTGTACTAAATTAAAGTCAGGCATTTTACTATGTGCTGTGTGCACTCAGTGTAGTATAGTAATTCTGAAATCAGATATGAAGCTAGGCTGCCTGGGTTTGAATTCCACCTCTGTCACTTACTGTGTAGGTTTGAAGGTTTGGGTGAATTGTTGTTTTTGTTTTTTTTTGATGGGTTTTGTTTTCTTTCTTTTTTTAAAATTTTTTTATTATAAGTCTTTTCCATAACATTTCTAAGGCAAAAATTTTTTCCCCTTTACTGATTAAGATATTACAAATGTGTCCTTATCCCCCCAATGTCCCCTCATACCCCCAATCCTGCCCTCACCCTCAGCCCCTGTTGTCCACATCCATCGCTTATGCTTATATGCATGCATACAAGTCCTTTGGTTGATCTCTTCCCCCTTACCCCCACCCTCCCCTACCTTTCCTCTGAGTTTTAAGCATCTGATCGATGCTTCTCTGTCTCTACATCTGTTTTTGTTCATCGGTTTATGTTGTTCATTATAATCCACGAATGAGTGAGAGCATGTGATATTTATCTTTCTCTGACTGACTTATTTCATTTAGCATAATGCTCTCCAGGTCCATCCATGCTGTTGCAAATGGTAGGAGTTCCTTCCTTTTTACAGCAGCGTAGTATTCCATTGTGTAGATGTACCACAGTTTTCTAATCCATTCATCTGCTGATGGGCACTTAGGCTGATTCCAAATCTTAGCTATTGTAAATTGTGCTGCTATGAACATAGGGATGTATATATCCTTTTGGGTGAATTGTTTAGCCTTTTTTTGCCTTAACCCTTGCCTACCCTCCCCATATATAAAATAGGGGTAACAATTGCTGTGAGTAATCACTCAGTTACAAAATTGCTGTAAGTATAATGTATTTAACAGTATGTGGCACATAATAAGTGATCAAAAGTTAGCTCATCACTATTGTCTCTTTATATTAAACTGGAGGCCTGGTGCACGAAATTCGTGCATGGGGAGGGGGTGGTCCCCTCAACCCAGCCTGCATCCTCTCCAATCTGGGACCCCTTGGGGGATGTCTGACTGCCGGTTTCGGCCCAATCTCGGGGATCAGGCCTAAACCAGCAGTCGGACATCCCTCTCACAATCCTGGACTGCTGGCTCCTTATCGCTCACTTGCCTGCCTGCCTGGTTGCCCCTAAATGCCTCTGCGTGCCGGCCTGATCTCCCCTAACTACTCCCCCTGCTGGCCTGGTCACCCCTTCATGCCCCATCTGCCGGCCTGGCCGCCCCTACCTGCCCCCCCTGCCGGCCTGGTTGCCCCTAACTGGCCCCCCCTCCAGCCTGGCCCCCTCTTATTGCCCCCATGCTGGCCTGATCGCCCCTCACAGCTCCCCTGCTGGCCTGGTCACCCCATGCAGCCTGCTGTTCAGTCATTTGGTCGTCCCTCACTAACCCCGCTGCTGGCCTGGTCATAGGCAGCCATTTTGTGAGGGCATGAGGGTTAATTTGTTTATTACCTCTTTATTATATAGGCGGATGTGTGGATATATGGGAGTATTTGAATAGAAAGTATCTTACCTAATAATAGACAAACATGTAAATTTACTGTACCTTCGTTACGCTAACCAGCCAATCAGGAGAGTATGCAAATTAACCCACCAAAGATGGTGGTTAATTTGCATACATAGGCTCCAGGCGGCGGAGCGAAGCCTGACTGCCCCGGGGCTGGAGCAGCGAAGCCGGATGGCTCCGGGGCTGGCTCCGGCTGGAGCACGGCCAGAGCGAAGGCCTGGGTCCCGGGTGCCAGAGGTAAACCGGTGCCAGCAGCCAAGGGAAGGGAAGGCCTATTGCATGAATCTCTTCATGCAACAGGCCTCTAGTATAATATATTTGTGTTAGAAGAGATGAAAATTATTTTCTCTAATCAGATTTTTATCATATTTGTCTTAAAGTGTTTAAAAAAAAAAAACCACTCAAAACTTTAGTCTTCAGTGTCATCAATAGAGTAGTTTTTTTGAGTAAATCTTTAATATTTACTATTTTTGTTATTACATTTTCTCATAATGCTATCAAATATAAAGCTTTAAGAACAAGAAATGCTATAATCAAAAATGAAAAATTGGAATAACTAATAATTTTTCTTGAAAAATGGTTTTAAGTGAAATTAGTTTATTAAAATTTATTTCTAATTATAATGAACATAAAATTGAATACCTTTTTTTGTTTCTTTTATTGGGCTTTTTATTTTCCATGGATCTAGATCAAAATTACTGTATTTACTAAAGAGTATTTCCATGTGTTTTTTTTTTTTTCTCATTCAAAGTTATAGACATTGTCTACTATTCAAGATGCTTTTGTTTGAATTTTACTTGTTGGAGTCAATTACAATGGTAAATTCTGGATAATTATAAGACAATAAGGATTCTTCTTTTTTTATTTTTTATTTTATTTTTATTTTTATTTTTTTAAAATATATTTTATTGATTTTTTACAGAGAGGAAGGGAGAGAGATAGAGAGTTAGAAACATCAATGAGAGAGAGAGACATCGATCAGCTGCCTCCTGCACACCTCCTACTGGGGATGTGCCCGCAACCCAGGTACATGCCCTTGACCGGAATCGAACCTGGGACCTTTCAGTCCACAGGCCGACGCTCTATCCACTGAGCTAAACCGGTTTTGGCTCTTCTTTTTTTAAAATTTATTCTTTATTGATTAAAGTATTCCATATGTCTTCTTTTTCTCCCATTGACCTCTCCCCAACCACTCCCCCTGCACCTTCCCAGCACATGTCCTCACCTCCCTAGTGTCTGTGTTTATTGGTTATGCTTATATGCATGCATACAAGTCCTTTGGTTGATCTCTTAACCCGCACCCCCTACCCATCTCCCCCTGCCTTCCCTCTGAGGTTTGATGGTTTGTTAGATGCTTTTCTGTCTCTATTTTTGTTCATCAGTTTATGTTGTTCATTATATTCTACAAATGAGTGAGATCATGTGATATTTATCTTTCTCCTGGCTTATTTTGCTTAGCATAATGCTCTCCATGTCCATCCTTGCTGTTGTGAATGGTAAGAGTTCCTTTTTTACCACAGTGTAGTATTCCACTATGCTGTGGTACAGTGTAGATGTACCACAGTTTTTCAATCCACTCATCTGCTGATGGGCACTTAGGCTGTTTCCAAATCTTAGCTATTATAAATTGTGTTGCTATGAACATAGGGATGCATATATCCATTCTGATTTTTGGGATATATTCCTAAAAGTGGGATTACTGGGTCAAATGGGAGTTCCATTTTTAATTTTTTTGAGGAAACTCAAAAATATGTCTGATATTTTGCTGCCTGTGGATTCCTCTAAGATTTTTATGGTTTCCCGTCTTATGTTTAAGTCCTTTATCCATTTTGAGTTTATTTTTGTATATGGTGTAAGTTGGTGGTCTAGTTTCATTTTTTTGTATGTATCTGTTCAATTTTCCCAACACCATTTATTGAAGAGACTGTCTTGACTCCATTGTATGCTGTTGCCTCCTTTGTCAAATATTAATTGAGCATAATAGCTTGGGTTGATTTCTGGGTTCTCTGTTCTGTTCCATTCGTCTATGTCTGTTTTTGTGCTAGTATCAGGCAGTTTTGAGAACCGTGGCTTTGTAATACAGCTTGATATCTGGTATTGAGATCCATCCTACTTTGTTCTTCTTTCTCAGGATTCCTGCGGCTATCCAGGGTCTTTTTTTATTCTATATGAATTTTGGGGGAGTTTGTTCTAGTTCTGTGAAATATGCCGTTGGTATTTTAATGGGGATTGCATTGAATCTGTAGATTGCTTTGGGTAGAGTAAGGATTCTTCTTCACATTTTGAAGGAAACTTGAAGATCTAGTGATTACAAAATTGACCCTAGCAGTTTTATATTATAAGACCCACTTAGTTGTTTTCTTGTTTCAGGAACATATACACTTACTAAAGCTAAGCTATTCTAGTTTCTTTGTTCTTTGTCCTTTTAGTGGAATTCATACTTAGTTTGAAAATATGTGACATGAGCCAAGATGTCAAACTTTTCCAAAGAAATAGTAATGAATTTGCATACCTTAAGTGATAGACTCATTATGTCTGTTTCTTGATTAAAGTAATGTGAAAACTGGTACATACAGCACATGAGTGATGGCAAAACGGAGCCCTTGCTGTCAGTCTTTTATTAAGTATTAAGTTCAGTCTCTGCCAACATAAGTACTTGAAGTGAGCTTTAATTTCTCTCTTTCTGTTTTACTGAAGCTGTAATCTTAAATTTGATGTTTGCAAATTGGCTGCCATTACATAAGCTTTCTTCTGGTATAGATGAGTTACTGGAAATCTGAAAAGCTTAGAAAGAATACTTCGTGTGTTGACAAGCTGATTTTAAGTCCCCCAAGAAATAAACTGAACTACTATTAAGGCATTTAATTAAAGCAGGTGTGAGAAACCTTTTTTCTACCAAGGGTCATTTGGATATTTATAACGTCATTCACGGGCCATACAAAATTATCAACTTAAAAATTAGCCTGCTATATTTGGTCAAACATTTAACTCACCCCTAATGCCTTGGCAGAGTCAGACCAGATATTTCATGGGCCTTATATGACCTGTGGGCTAGACGTTCCTCACCCCTGACTTAAAGGAATGTGGATTCTTTTCTTCCATCTTTTAAATTTTTACTTATTTCAGAGAGGAAGTGAGAAGGAGAGAGAGAGAGAGAGAGAGAGAAACATCAATGATGAGAGAGAGTCATTGATCTGCTGCTCCCTGCATGCCTCACACCAGGGATTGAGCCCACAACCCAGGCATATGCCTTTACTGGGAATCGAACTGAGGCCTCCTGGTTCATAGGTCGATGCTCAACCACTGAGTTATGC
The DNA here is from genome assembly GCF_028538775.1 of Myotis yumanensis. Taxonomy (NCBI): domain Eukaryota; kingdom Metazoa; phylum Chordata; class Mammalia; order Chiroptera; family Vespertilionidae; genus Myotis; species Myotis yumanensis. Next base: position 91,038,208 of record NW_027223752.1, read on the forward strand.
CAACTGGGCAATTTGCATATGTTTTTATACAAAATTATGGGGATGGAAAATCTAGCCAGTTTGTAGAAAGCATATTATACAAAAACCTCAACAGGTTGCCATCATAATGGCTGCAAATGACCAGTTGCTTTGGGAAATCAATGGAGATTAGAATAAAATCCACGTGCAGTTGGGAAAACTATCATCTAAGCAAGAATGTAACTTTAAAAAAAAAAGAACAAAAGAACGAATACCATTACTTGTCTTTTTTAACTTTCCAAATAACACGATATTCAAATTTCATATTATAGTATGGGCAAATTATAGCCCCAGAAATTATTGAGTGGAAAGGTTTTCAACTGAAATTGCAAGTGAATAAGTGGTAATTACACAAAAAGATGTGTTGCTGCATTTCACTAATGTAAATATTCTTTTTTGTGACCATGTTAAGGATTTTTACTAAGCTTTCCAAAATGATTTTTATTGGTAGAAATAGCTGCTTTCTTTCACAGTTTTGTGATGATAAATCATTTTAACAAGAATACTTGTGGGGAGAGAACCAAGATGGCGGCGTAGGGAGCGGACCTGTGTGTGCTGCTCTCTCACAGCATCATTGAAACTATCAACTATGAAGTAAACAACCGCCACTCAGAACCATGGGGAAGTTGGCCCAGTGGGAGATCTACAACTGGAAGAAAAGAAAGAAGCGCAGTGAGACTGAGTGGGAGCTACGGAGGCACCAAAACCAGAGGTACGCAGTCACACGCCACGCGGGCTGCAAATGGATTCTCTGTTTTTTACGAACCCTCGAATCCTCTGGGCTTGCTCGGGGCGGGTCTCTGAGGCCCCAGATCCCACAGGGAGAGGCGGCCACGGCCTTGCAGTGGTCGGAGAGCGAGGGAAGCTCTGACGAGCGGCTGCTCGCCGGCACTGAGGAACAAGAAGTCCTGGTGTCCCGGGGAGGCGAGGGGCGCGGAGACGCCGCCATCGCTATTTCCTCCACGCTGGGGGCTCCCTGTGACCCCGCCCTACCCTCAGGGCTGTGCCAGAGGCACAAGAGGGAATGACTGTGCTTTTACAAACTCTCAAATCCACTGAGCTGGTTCGGGCGGGTCTCTGAGGCCCCAGGCCCTAAGGCGAGAGACAGCACGGCCTTCCAGCTGTCAGAAAGCGAGGGAGGCTCTGGCGCTCGGCTGCTCGCCGGCACTGGGGGACGCAAAGTCCTGGTGTCCTGGATAGGCAAGGGGCCACTGAGTCTCCGCCCCGGCGACTCCCTGTGACCCCGCCCTACGCAATTTACATTCCCATCTGGGCTGTGCCAGACTCACAAGTAGAAACGCCTTTGCTTCTGCAAACTTTCAAATCCACTGAGCTGGTTCAGGTGGGATCATGAGGCACCAGACCCTACGGGGAGAGGCAGCACGGCCTTGCAGCCATCAGAAAGCGAGGGAGACTCTGTTGCACAGCTGCTCGCCGGCACTGGGGGACACAAAGCCCTGGCAGAGATTCAAGGGGCCGCGGAGACACAGCCAGTGCTATTTGCTCCGCCATGGCGACTCCCTGAGACTCAGCCCTAATCAATTTACATCCCCATCCAAGCTGTGCCAGGTGCACAAAAAGACCCACCTGCGCTTTTGCAGCCTATCCCAACAAATTGCAGACTTCAACTGCTCGCAGCCATGGGAGACACACTCAAGAAGCAGACCCAGGAGAACCAGGATGGCGGCATAAGGAAGAGACCTGTGCGTGCTACCTCACACAACAACATCGAAACTACCAAATATCAGACAAACACCTATCATACAGAACCATGGAAAAGTTGGCCCAGTGGAAGCTCTACAACTGGAAGGAGAGAAAGAACATTGAGACTGAGTAGGATGTGACACCAAGTACAGAGCCCAACCCAACAAACTGCAGATTTCAACTCCTCGCATAGAAAGAAGCGCATTGAATCTGGGAGGGACGCAATCGGGGGGCAGAGTCGGGTCGGGGGCCGGCCAGGGCTGGGCCTGACTGGGCCGGCACTGTGGAGCTGCTGTACCAGCAAGCGCACAAACATGCCCACTGGTCCCAGTCTCTTGTGGGGCGCTGGGGGACAGCAGACAGACAGTCTGTGCACTTGGTGGAGGGCAGGAGTGCTGGATGTTCAACCACCAGGAGCGCCTGGAGATTTTGTCTGGTGGGGAGCCGCCGGCAGGGGACAGAGGGCCAAACTTCCTGTTTCCCCGGTAAGGCTGGGATGGCCCTGGTGAGGTCGGGATGGCCCCGGTGAGGTCGAAACGGCCCCGGTGTGGTAGGGACAACCCCGGTCAGGTTGAAACGGCCCCCGTGAGGTAGGGACAACCCCGGTGAGGTTAAAACGGCCCCCGTGAGGTAGGGACGACCCTAGTGAGGTTGAAACAGCCCCCGTGAGGTAGGGACGACCCCAGTCAGGTCGAAACGGCCCCGGTGTGGTAGGGACGACCCCGGTGAGGTTGAAACGGCCCCCGTGAGGTAGGGACGACCCCGGTCAGGTCGAAACGGCCCCGGTGTGGTAGGCACAACCCTGGTCAGGTTGAAACGGCCCCCGTGAGGTAGGGACGACCCCGGTGAGGTTGAAACGGCCCCCGGGAGGTAGGGACGACCCCAGTCAGGTCGAAACGGCCCCGGTGTGGTAGGGACAACCCCAGTGAGGTTGAAACGGCCCCCGTGAGGTAGGGACGACCCCGGTGAGGTTGAAACGGCCCCGGTGAGGTAGGGACGACCCCGGTCAGGTCGAAACGGTGCCGGTGTGGTAGGGACGACCCTGGTGAGGTTGAAACGGCCCCGGTGTGGTAGGGACTACCCCGGTGAGGTTGAAACGGCCCTGGTGAGGTCGGGATGGCCCCGGTGAGGTTGAAACGGCCCCCGTGAGTTAGGGACGACCCGGTGAGGTTGAAACGGCCCCTGTGAGGTAGTGACGACCCTGGTCAGGTCGAAACAGCCCCGGTGTGGTAGGGACGACCCCGGTGAGGTTGAAACGGCCCCCGTGAGGTAGGGACGACCCCGGTGAGGTTGAAACGGCCCCCGTGAGGTAGGGACGACCCTGGTCAGGTCGAAACGGCCCCCGTGAGGTAGGGACGACCCCGGTGAGGTTGAAACGGCCCCCGTGAGGTAGGGACGACCCCAGTCAGGTTGAAACGGCCCCGGTGTGGTAGGGACAACCCCGGTCAGGTTGAAACCGCCCCGGTGTGGTAGGGACGACCCCGGTGAGGTTGAAACGGCCCCCGTGAGGTAGAGACGACCCCGGTGAGGTTGAAACGGCCCCCGTGAGGTAGGGACAACCCTGGTCAGGTTGAAACGGCCCCGGTGTGGTAGGGACGACCCCGGTGAGGTTGAAACGGCCCTCGTGAGGTAGGGACGACCCTGGTCAGGTCGAAACGGCCCCGGTGTGGTAGGGTCAACCCCGGTCAGGTTGAATCGGCCCCGGTGTGGTAGGGATGACCCTGGTGAGGTTGAAACGGCCCTGGTGAGGTCGGGACGGCCCCGGTGAGGTTGAAACGGCCCCCGTGAGGTAGGAACAACCCCAGTGAGGTTGAAACAGCCCCCGTGAGGTAGGGACGACCCTGGTCTGGTAGGGACAACCCCGGTCAGGTCGAAACGGCCCCGGTGTCGTAGGGACAACCCCGGTCTGGTTGAAACGGCCCCGTTGTCGTAGGGACGACCCCGGTGAGGTTGAAACGGCCCCTGTGAGGTAGGGACGACCCCAGTCAGGTTGAAACGGCCCCGGTGTGGTAGGGACAACCCCGGTCAGGTTGAAACTGCCCCGGTGTGGTAGGGACGACCCCGGTGAGGTTGAAACGGCCCCCGTGAGGTAGGGACGACCCTGGTCAGGTCGAAACGGCCCCGGTGTGGTAGGGACAACCCCAGTCAGGTCGAAACGGCCCCGGTGTGGTAGGGACAACCCCGGTCAGGTTGAAACGGCCCCGGTGTGGTAGGGACAACCCCGGTCAGGTTGAAACGGCCCCGGTGTGGTAGGGACGACCCCGGTGAGGTTGAAACGGCCCCCGTGAGGTAGAGACGACCCCGGTGAGGTTGAAACGGCCCCCGTGAGGTAGGGACAACCCTGGTCAGGTTGAAACGGCCCCGGTGTGGTAGGGACGACCCCGGTGAGGTTGAAACGGCCCTCGTGAGGTAGGGACGACCCTGGTCAGGTCGAAACGGCCCCGGTGTGGTAGGGTCAACCCCGGTCAGGTTGAATCGGCCCCGGTGTGGTAGGGATGACCCTGGTGAGGTTGAAACGGCCCTGGTGAGGTCGGGACGGCCCCGGTGAGGTTGAAACGGCCCCCGTGAGGTAGGAACGACCCCAGTGAGGTTGAAACAGCCCCCGTGAGGTAGGGACGACCCTGGTCTGGTAGGGACAACCCCGGTCAGGTCGAAACGGCCCCGGTGTGGTAGGGACAACCCCGGTCAGGTTGGTACGGCCCCGGTGTGGTAGGGACGACCCCGGTGAGGTTGAAACGGCCCCCGTGAGGTAGGGACGACCCCGGTGAGGTTGAAACGGCTCTGGTGAGGCTCAGACAGCCCTGGTGAGGTTGAGACTACTCCAGTGAGGTTGGGACAAATAAAGGGGATCAGTATGGACTGATGAACAGGGGTAGATACAGAAGCAGAGCAACATTGAACAGAATGTTAAACTACAGTGGGAAGCCTGGGGAGGGTTGGGGGGGGGGATTAAGAGACCAACTGTAGGACTTATATGCATGCATATAAGATTAACCAATGGACACAAGACACGGGGCGGGGGGGGGGGGGTGGGGGGTAGGGGCCGGGGGAATGTCAAGGGGGGGAAAAAAGGAGACATATGTAATACTCTTTGTAATAATTTAAGAAATAAAAATTATTATAAAAAAAAAAAAAAAAGAATACTTGTGAATTCATTACTACTTTGTTTTACTAAGGAATGTCTTTTAATGTACTTACCTAATAGAGTGGGGAAATTTTAAGGCCTGAGGAGAAAGGTTACTAAAATTGAAATGTCAAGTAATTTTATTGAAGACAAGAGGCCCAATGCACGAAATTTGTGCAAAAGTAGGCCTTCCTTCCCTGGCTGCTGGAACTGGCTTCCCTCTGGTACCCAGGACCTGGGCTTCCCTTGCGCAGCCCCAGCTTCCTCTGGAAGGATGCCTGGTCTAATTATCATATTATGCTTTTATTATTATAGATGACATTGAACTTATTAATGATTAAATGTGAGACTTTTTTTGAGTAGGACCCATTTATTTTTTCTGTTGTTGGGGGATAGAATATTTGAACTCATGACAATATTCTGCTCTATCTGTCTTAAGGCATTAAGCATTTTTCATGTTTAGGAATTGTGTGTGGGCTTATGAGACAGAGAAATTGTGGAAAATCAGCTTGGGCAATTGACCTTTAATAGTAGCACTCAGCTCCAGGAAGAACTGCAAAGAAGCAACTAAGATTTCTTAAAAGTAATTTAAATTCATAAAGAATGATAGTGAACTCTACTTATTTCTGAAGTCATCTTGCTGTTTTTTTTTCCAGGGATTAGAATTAGGGGTGTTACTGAAGTTGTTGAGATGGATGATTAAATTTTAATGCAGTGGAACTCTCAAAGCTTCTCATTTATAATTTGCTTCTTCTTTTCATTGTCCTGTGGACCCTTGGGTTTCATCTGATGCTACAGTTGCTCTGATTATCTCTGGGAAAGGTTCTTGGATGAATTCCATAATCGTGTTATAGGAATGACTTTTTCTTTGCTGCTTTCCTGATTTATTTTTATAACCGCTTTTATACCTAGAATATTAAGACAGGTGATATTCCTAACATACTGATGGGTTGAAGGAATCTCAGAAAGTTGTTTTGTTTTGCTCAGGCTTTAGGTGCTTTATCTTTGAAATATCTCAGAGATAAGGTCTATGTTCTGTGAAGAGTCCCATCACCCTCATTTATCAAAACAAAAGTCCATCCATCTCTCTACTTGGTTCATTGTTTCTTGCATAGACATTGAATAGACCTAAACTCAGTATCTGTTAGTGTGGTAAAACCCTTTTCCTTTGTCAATCCTGAGCTGAAGAATAGCCAGCTGTTTTTTGGAGTTTTACTTGCTCTGCTGCAAACCATCCTTAGCCAGGGGCTGCAGCAATTGAAATCATTGAAGGATGCCTTATTTAATCACTGAACAACTAAATGTATCTGAGTAGCTACTCTGTTAATTTTGGTTTATTTTCACAGGATGGCATCAAATAGTGTTGACTAGGTGTATCTGTATATATGTCAGGCCATTGTGTTTATGATTAGCATCTGCCACAAGACAAGACTGATATTCTCCTATACTTCTTTCACATTTGACTATGTCAGAGGGCTAGCCTTCAGATGTGTAGATGTGTTATTCCTACCAGTAGTATAGCGCATTTGTAATGGGTCCATCTGTTAAGGCTATTTGTACTTCACATTTTTCTTTTATAGTCTAGCCCCTGGTTAAAAAAACAAGTAATCATACTTTTTCCCCCTTCTTATTTCCTAAACTTTTGATGATTTTCAGTGTTTTTCAAAATTATCAACACATTTTTAGTATCTTCTCTCAGATGAGAAAAATAAAAGAACTTACTCTTGTTAGGTAGTGGGAGGATTAGCTTGTAATTATATTTGTAATGCTCTGTTTTTATTTATGTGCCCTGCAAAAGTTTTGCTTTTTAGAATATACCTCATTATTGTTGATTCATAGTTACTTTAATAAATTCACTAGGTACTTTAACAAAACATATGCTGCCTTTTTTTTTAAAAAAAGGTTAACAGAAAGTAAGCCATTTAAAAAGGAAAGTAGTTTGGTGAAAGCAGTGTGTCAAATGAGTTTTGAAAATGGAAGTGGGGAATATTCATCTATGAATTAGGAACCCTATAGGAAAAGGCAAGATGCAATTAATAATGACACTACTAGTATGTATATTATGAGGCATGGAGAGTTTTGCTGATCTAGAATTGGTGAGGCTAACTAGAGAGAGGAAAATTAGATACGCTAACCCCTGGACCCCCAGAAAAAAACCCCAATGAAATAAGGCATCTTTTTCACTTTCTTCTGGACTTCTGCTCTAGGTTTTGTGTATTTGGTATGAGTCCATACAGGTGATGGATTGAAATGACATAATTTTCATCAAGATTGGATAGATTTTGTACACCCATGTTCATAGCAGCATTGTTCACTGTAGCTGTAATGTGGAAGCTACTTAAATGTCCATGAATGGATGAATAGATAAGGAAATGTGGCATATACATGCAATGTAATATTATTCAGCTTTGAAAAGGAAATTCTGACATATCTGCAACATGGATGAACCAAGAGGACATTTTGCTAAGTGAAATAAGCTAGTCACAACAAGAGAAATACTGTATAATTCCTCTTATATGAAGTACTTAGAGTAGTTAGCTTCACAGACACAGAAAATAGAATGGTGCTTGATGGGAACTGGGAGGAGGGAGAAATGAGGAATTAATGTTTACTAGGTGTGAAGTTTTAGCTTTACAAAATGAAAAAAGTTATAGAAGTGGATGGTGGTGATAGTTGGATACCATTTTGAACGTATGTAATACCTCTGAGTTATACATTTAAAAATAATTAAGATGGTAAATTTTATGTTTGTATATTTTACCACAATGAAAAATATTTGGAAAAAAAAAGGATTGGATAAATTTGCTCTAGCAATTTTACTAGTACTGGACATAACAATACAGGGTTTCTTCAGTATTATCTATAGTATCGACCCAGTGAATCAACTGTTCTTTAAAAGAGCAATCATTACCAAACTGAGAAAAAATAGAATAGTGGTGTTTCATTGGGAGACATAGTAAGCTTAGCTATAAGCCTTCTCTAATTTTCAGTTTGGAAACTTTACTAACCTACAAATTGTTACGAGTTATATCCTAAAATTATATTTTCATATCATGATAAGTGATATAACTTGTTATTTAAAATTCATAATGTTATTCCTACCAGTATTATCATTTACCAGTAACATTATCAATGTTATAAAGCTCTGTATGATTGACCTGGTCTTCTCCTTTATCTAATTCTAACTACCTGAATTCCAACAAGTTTGCCTTGTTGCTCAGTGAACACCAGTTACAGTAGACTCCATTTCTCAAAAAATGCCAAGCTTTGTGCTGTCTCAGGATCCTCACATATTTTATTCTCTCTGTTTGAAATGTCTTCCACCTCTACTGTCTTCCACCCCTTCCCCACAAATAATTTATACTCATCAGGTCTTAGTTTTAATGTTTCTTCTTCTACGACACCTCTTCTGACTTCTTATTGCAATTATAAGGATAGAGTTTTTGAGTTATCGGTTGAATTTTTTTCTATCTCTCCTATTAAACAGTACAGTATCCACAGAGCAGAGGCTATCTTACTTGATTTGTTTCGCTAATGCTTGGTATGTAGTGGATAGGCAGTAAACCTAGTGGAATAAGTGAATAAGCTTCCTGCTCAGTTTCTTTTACATTAGCTGCTTACTTTATTTTCTGCTTTGGATATATGAGTAACTTAATTTGCAAACATAATATACATATTTTTATGAATAATAAAGTTTTAAGACATCTCAGCAGTTAATTATTGTGATGTATTTGAGTGGCTGTCTTATACTTCTTTTTTCATTTTTTACTTTTTTCCATTTTGTAGGAAAAAAAGAAAACTTTTATATAGCTAGTTATTTGACTTTAGAGAATTATCCTATATAATAAAAGCCTAATATGCAGATTGTCTCCTTGTGCGGTTGTTCGATCGGGAGATTGGGAGTTCAACCACTCAGTATGATGTGTGCTGACCACCAGGGGGTGGCGTGGAACATGGTGGGCGTCAGTGACGTGGCGCTGGCAGTGGGCGGCAGTGGAGGCACGGCCAGCCCCGATGGGCCCCGACGGGAGCAGGACCGTGGCAGGATGGTAGAGCAGGTGAACGGGCAGCACCAGGCCAAGGTGGGTGTGGGCGCACCCCCGATTGCCCTGCTGATCGCCTTGCAGACAGCTACCAGTGGTGGCGGGGGGAGGGGCCGCCGCCCAGCTCCCAGGTGCTGAGGGAGCCTGGCAGGGGCCCAGGCCCTGATTGATCACCCCACAGATGGGATGGTAGAGCAGATGAGGGGGTGGCACCAGGCTGAGGCAGGGTGGCTGTGGGGCTGTGAGCCTGGGGCGCGAGCTGGGGCTGCTAGCCTGGGGGCGTGAGCTGGGACCTGATCTCCACAGCCCACCCCGAGGTACCCCACCCATGCATGAATTCGTGAACCAGGCCTCTAGTGTTACATAAAGTGAAATGATTGCTTACGTTTCAATATGATGGGACTGTGCTAGTCTCGCCTCATATTTTAGCTTTGAAATGTTGAGCATTGCTCTGCTTCCTTATAACAGGTAGAGTCTTGTAGGGTCTGAATCTGAGCCATGGTGGAAAATACAGCTCTGGGACTATCAACAACCTGGACAAATAGAAGAATTAGTAGCTCAGCATACGCATCATTCTTTCCTTAGACCATTCTCATTGCCAACCTAAAATAGTACATGGATACTAATAGGAAGATCTTATTTGAGACCATTTATTCTGGAAATTGGTATTTGTAATGGGTTCGGAGAAGTAGTTTGTGAGGAAGCAGTGGCAGTAGGGTTTTGATTTTAGTCTGCTGTCTCTGAGGTCTTTCAATTAAGGAAAAGAAAGCAGAAACAGCAGCTTGCATTTTAATGGGCTTTAGGATTTCCCTTGCAATATACAGGCCACATACTTTTTTGAAGTGGTAGAATGTCTTCAGCTGGGTTTCTGAGAAAGCAGTGCTCTTCGCTCTACTAATTAGTGTATTAGGGAGTGCAGAACTGGACTGAGGAAGGAGAAATGGAAGGAGAGCCAATATGAAAATGTGTTGTCAAGCTGTCTGCTAAATGTGACAGATTGCTTGACTGCATGAGACTAGATAAACTCAATCTCAGGACAGCCTATCTGGGAGAAAAGGGGAAGGCTTTATCCACTGGACAAAGGCTCACCTCAGGAAGTATTAACTCCAAGTTCTGTACGAGTGATTCCTGGCAGAGTCCCATGGAGTCTGGTGGTGTCCCTACTTTGGCGTCAATATGAAAGTTTTGGGGTGGGAGGCGAGAAGCACACAGCATATAGGCCTGAAGTGAGGTATGGCCAGGTAGCTCCTCTGTGACCTTGGGCAGAGCCCATATGGAGCTGGTTGTCACAGTGGTGGCTGAAATAAGAGATGAGTGAGGCTTCTGATACATGGACATGGAAAGCTGAGCATCAAAGTCTAGATCTAAAAATTTGGCTTCCTTATGATTGAGGTTTATGGGGGTCATGTAATGCTGGTCAGTTTTAAGAATGGGACTCTAATATAAGGTCTAAGTTTTAACTGATAGTTATCCTATATAATAATCCTATATAATAAAAGGGTAATATGCTAATTGACCTTCACACTGTTGCAAAGATGGTGGCACCCACAGCCAATAAGGAGGGAATATACTAATTGACTGCTCTGCCCTCTAAGATGGCAGCACCCATAGCCAATAAGGAAGGAATATGCTAATTGCCTGCCCCACCCTAAAGATCAAGGCACCCACAGCCACAAGATGGCGGCGCCCAGTTCCCTCAGCCCCACCAGGGCAGCAGGTGCTCCGTGTGCCTGCCTCTGGAGTCCCCCAGTCGCCTCAGCCCCCCCAGCCACCCAGGGCCGGTCCAAAGTCCAGGCAAGCCTCAGATGACCAGTCACTATGAGGCTCACTGACCACCTCTTGGTCCTTTTCCCCTGCCCGGCAGGCTCCAAATCGCCCAATGGCAAATGGGGAACTAGGGTGTGGGGCAGGGCCAGGGAATGGGCGGAATGGCCGACCTCTTGGTTCCTCCCCCTAGCCGGCAGGCTCCGATTGCCTCCTGGCGAACGGGGAACTGGGGGTGGGTGGTGGTGGGTGGCGAGGCCCGGCATCGGGCAGCCGGGGAAGATGGCCCTGACCATATGCCAGGCCTAGGGACCCGTACCCACACACGAATTTGTGCACCGGGCCTCTAGTATAAGATAAAGACGGATTCATTTGTAAGCCACTTTATTTCAAACAAGTAACTGCATAATTTGATACTGTATATTGAACACTTGACCCAGAAGCCTGACAATAAGCAAGAATGTTCTTATTGTTAGATTTGGGCAAGAATAGTAACTAAAAATTGAGATATGTCTTAGTTATCAGGAGGACCTGAATTTAGTTTGGATATATTCATAGGCACCATGGTCATTGGAAGAACATTTGGGGCTCGTAAAAAATAAATGTTTATCACAGATTCTGTGGCTGATAAAGGACACACACACACACACACACACATTCAAGTAAAGCATCTTTAAAAAAATTTCTCTGCTTGCAACTTAACTAGCTAATACAGGTTTAACAAAAAAAAAAAGGTTGCTGTTAAATGATGCATTTAAAAATTTTTTTTTCTTGATTTCAGAGAGGAAGGGAGAGGGAGAGAGAGATAGAAACATCAATGATGAGAGAGGATTATTGATTGGCTGCCTCCTGCACAACACCTACTAGGGATATCTTACTAGGGGTAGAGCCCCAAACCCAGGCATGTGCCCTTGACTGGAATTAAACCCAGGACCTTTCAGTCCACAGGTGGATGCTCTATCCACAGAGCCAAACTGGCTAGGGCTAAATGATGCCTTTTTAAATCTTGTTTTAAAATTAGTAGTTGTATCAAAAGTGAAATGTTGAAGGAGATATTATTTCCATTTACTTAGCAAACATTAAGTATCTTTTATGTAGTTAGTAGACTTAAGAAATACTTGGTTCTTGGCTATCAGATCAAGGAAGATTTTTTTCTCTCATTAAACTTTATTTTAATGGGTCTCAGAATTCTGTGACAGATTTTTTGTCTGGTTGTTTCCATTAACAAGTATTAATTTAAAAATATTAAATTAAAAACTGATACACACAAAAAACCCAAAGGATTCACAAAACATCCTCCTTTCCAGATTCTGAAGGTTTTCTGCTGCAATGTAATCATTAACTTGTCTTTTACTATTAAAGTTACATGGCTGATTGAGACAAACAGTTCCGAGACTGCTCTTCCACCCTGATTCAGACTGGGATGGCAGGTACAGGGGATAATATTCACTTAGTCTCCTGAACTTTCTGGGCAGACTGGGTGACTGCCAGCTCCATCTAGTTAAACTCACAACTCAATCACGCAAGTGCTTCCCCTTGAAATGGCCATTATAACTCAGTGTGCAGTAGGGTGCAGTCAGTATGCATGTCCCCTTTTTGTCACACAATGTAAAAAAGACATATACTCAAGGGTCAAGACTTAATAAATTAAATAAATTTTACTACTTCATCCAGGACATTCTTCAGTGAAACTGGTATTTGTTTCTACTGTAGTGCATGGTGGGTAAGAATATGATGACCACTAACTAGTACAGTTTGTTGCCACTGCCTTCATTTGTGCTCAGGTGCCAGCAGTTTTGCTTACCATTGCTTTTGGGCTTGCATAAGTATAAAAGTCAACCCAGTGAAAAGCCAATTAATATCTTAGTATTTTTTAATAAAATAGTGTTACCCTCTTGGATCATTGGAAAGGTTCTTGGGGACCTCCGGAGGACTAGAGATTGGACTTGGATAACTGCTGGTTTAATGGAAAGTTCTTTAACCAGAAGTCAGAAGTTTTGGTTTCTAGTTTAATAATGCTTATTATGAATTTCAGGAAATTATTGACTTCACTTTTTCCTTCCTTTTTTAAAGTGATGTGGAAGTGAGTGCTTTACAAATAAACTAGAGGCCTGGTGCATGAAATTTGTGCACGGGTGGGTCCCCTCAGCCCAGCTTGCACCCTCTCCAATCCAGGACCCTTGGACCACTGGCTCCTAACTGCTTGCCTGCCTGCCTGCCTGATCGCCTCTAACTGTCACCCCTGCTGGCCTGGTCACCCCCAACTGCCCCCATGCCGGCCTGGTCGCCCCAAACTGCCCCCCCCTGCTGGCCTGGTCACCCCTCACTGACCCCCTCCTGCTGGCCTGGTTGCCCCACGCAGCCTGCTGCTCGGTTGTTTGGTTGCCCCTCACTGACCCCCCTGCCATCCTGGTCACCCTATGCAGCCTGTTCGGTTGTCTGTTCGGTTGCGATGGTCGCTTAAGCTTTTATATATATATAGATAGTTTGTATCTAAAGTCTGGAAATATTATTTTAGCTGTGGCACCTTGTAAACAAGGCTTGTCAAGATTCAAAGTAGATATTTTTCTCTTTATTTTCTTTACTGTACTTGACATTAAGGTGTTTGGAGTTGAAAATCTGTTTTTGGAAAACTTCTAAATAATTTTTCCAAAGTATAATACTTGAATATGAACATAGACTATAAAATACAAAAGTTGTCCTCAAGCTTCTTGGATTCTGATTAACACACTTAGAAATAGCAGTATGATGCATTTTATGCTATCACCTAATTGGTTTAAGTGATATCTAATTAGGAGCAAGAGAGGGCATGATTGAGAGCTGGGGAATTAGAGAATAGCTCCATGAATTTGATAGAAACTCAATGGACCTTGATAGAAATGGGGAAATGCTGTGTGCCACAGTGCAAAGAACATATACTCCTCAGTTAAGCATTTCCCTTCTCAAACAAGTAACTATTCCCAGTTTCTCTCTTACAGTCTCTCTTCCCTTTCTGTGGTTGAGAACATAGTTTACCTGCACTTCTTTTCTGTGGACCACTCTGAGTCCTGTGATTTGTTCTGCTATTAAGACAGTGTGATGAGGTGGAAAGATCTTGGGCTTTGGACTCAGACTGACTCAACCCCAAATTCTGATGGCACCATTGACTGCTGTGTTCTTGTGGTCAAGTTCCAGAACTTTGAAGGCAGTATGAAAAATAAGTGAGATAAAATTAAATGTCCTCAATAAATTTCCCCCCCATTATTATAAGCAGTCAGTAGCAACAGAGAACACATTAATTAATAGCATGCTGTAATGAATTTATGTTAGAATGGAAGAGCAAAAGGCATTACAAGGAGCACAGGAAGCTAGAGTGGTTACCATGGGATTTAGAGCCTGAGAGACTTGCCCCCAAATCCTGACTGTAACCTATGTTATTGCCTTTGTTTACTTTGAGCAAGTTGATTTAAACTCTCCAAGACTTAATTTATTTATATAATAAATGGGAATAGTTTTAGGAAGATAGTCAGCAAGGTCTCCCAAGTATTTGTTTCTTCTTTAATTGAATATGATTTTGTTCAGCCACATTGTCATGAATGTCTTGACATACACTGCCCAGTTCAAGAGGTCCATCCATGTATAAAAAAATCTAAGATATTTACTATCGGTTCCTTTACAGAAAAGTTTGCCAGTTGCATCCTGTCAGATGCAATTAAGTTACTTGTAGTCAGGGGAAGTATCTTTGAGCTCACTTGGCCACCATGAGCAAAGCTCACCCTCCCGAGTTAAAAAAAATGTATGGACAAGAAGTTATCATTGAAATTAAATGGTGGCAGACATGTCCAAGGAATATTATGGGGATTTGATCCCTTTATGAATCTTGTGATAGATGAATGTGTGGAGATGGCAGCTGGTGGGCAACAGAACAATATTGGAATGGTGGTAATACGAGGAAATAGTATCATCATGTTAGAAGCCTTGGAACGAGTATGAAGAATGGCTGTAGTTACCAGAGAAATCAACTGCTTCCACTGTCCCCTCTCCATAGCACCTGTTTTACTACAATATAAAAATAGTGTCCAATCCATTTTCACATTGAACTTTTGTTAAATAAACTTTTGTATTGGGGAAAAAAAAAGTTACTTGGAGTCAGTTTTATTCTCCTGAGGCTTACTTTTAAATTTTGGGTGGTCCTGAGCAGCCTTTAGCCAAGTGCTAATTTACCCGAGTACTAGACATTACGTTTCTGAGGACTCTCCCATGTATTATGAGATCTTTCCTCTCAGGCTGCTGGGAACATAAAAACTATTCCCAGCTGTGTGCAGTCTTCCAGAACTCTACATGTAAACCAATTCCTTATTATCTGTCTGTCTGTGTATCTATCTACCTACCTATCTACCAACCTACCTACCTATCTGTCCTATTGGTTCTGTTTCTCTGAGAACTCAGACTAATACAAGTAGCTATGGCTTCTAATACCTGTGAAAACAAAGGTGATTATAAATATGGTGGACTCATCTGACTTTTTAGTGTCCTAGAGAGTATGTAGGGAAAAAAAAGAAATTGTAAAAGTTATTAATATAACTTTGCTTCCAGGCATAAAGGAGTAACAGGAACGGGATTTACTCCCTCCTCCCTCTGTAACACACACACACTTTTAAAAACCAGAAAACTGGATAAAACATTTAAAGCCACATTTTTAGACATGGGACAACAGCAGGACCGTGATCCCTGAAAGATGGGGACACGAGGAGATGAGCCCTATGGCAGCCCTGGTTCACTGCCCTGGAGGCAATTTCCAGGCTGCAGCACAGGGAGGAGGGTTCTGAACAAAGCCCGGGAACCTGACTGAGTTGAGAAAGCAGAATCAGAGTTCGGAGGAGCCAAGGCAGTAAGAACTGATGAGACAGAATATCAGCCAAGCGGGAGCAACACAGAGAGAGAACTCCAAGAGAACTGGAGAAGTGGCCTGTGGAGTCTTTGGATGAGAACTCATCAGCATATGGTGACAGAAAACTTATAAGAATTTATTAGAGTTTATTTGAGCCAAACATAGGGTATATCTGGAATCAAGATCTCAGCAGAATGAGAAAAATGCTTCCCAGAATAACAGTTTGCAGTTTCTTTTCTGCATTTGGAATTAAGGAGGGAAGATTACATGAAGGTGGGAGAAAGCAGGGTGGGGAGTGTATTACAGAATTATGTGCTCCCTTGAGGGTGTGAAAAGAGGCATTTCAAAGGCATGTTTTCCTAGAGCAGGGGTGGGGAACCTTTTTTTCTGCCAAGGGGCCATTTGGATACTTATAACATCATTCACAGGCCATACAAAATTATCAACTTAAAAACTAGCCTGCTATAGTTGGTCAAACATTTAATTAACTCGCCCCTAATGCCCTGGCAGGGCCAGACCAGATGATTTCATGGGCCTGATATAGCCCTCGGGCTGGATGTTCCCCGCCCCTGGTCTAGGTGGACAGATGAAGACAGGAAGCTGGTGGACTGAAAAATCGGAGGAGTTAAGGGACTTTACGTTCTGTTTATAGTCAAGATAGGTATAATGAGGGAGTTCAGGGGAAGGGGAGTTCCAAGCAAAAGAGAGTACAAAAGAATAAATTGGCATGATAAAATGTAGAAATGTCAAAATGATGCCAATTAGTATAATGGTGGCAGGTTTATCTAAGATTCAAAAAATAATTTAGAAGTTGGGCTTTGAAGAATTCACATTCTGCTGGGCTAGTGTGGCTCAGTGGTTGAGCATCTATTTATGAACCAGGAGGAAGTCATGGTTAGATTCCCAGTCAGGGTACATGCCTGGGTTGAAGGCTCAATCCCAGTAGGGGGTGTGCAGGAGGCAGCCGATCAATGATTCTCTCTCATCATTGATGTTTTTATCCCTCTCTCCTTCTCACTTCCTCTGAAATTAATAAAATTTAAAAACTTAGAAAAAAAGAATCCACATTCCTTGAAGTTAGGAGTGAGGAATGTCTGACCCACAGGCCATATAAGGCCTGTGAAATCATCTGGTCTGGCCCTGCCAGGCATTAGGAGTGAGTTAATTAAATGTTTGACCAACTATAGCAGGCTAGTTTTTAAGTTGATAATTTTGTATGGCCTGTGAATGATGTTATAAGTATCCAAATGGCCCCTTGGCAGAAAAAAAGGTTCCCCACCCCTGTTCTAGGAAAACATGCCTTTGAAATGCCTCTTTTCACACCCTCAAGGGAGCACATAATTCTGTAATACACTCCCCACCCTGCTTTCTCCCACCTTCATGTAATCTTCCCTCCTTAATTCCAAATGCAGAAAAGAAACTGCAAACTGTTATTCTGGGGAGCATTTTTCTCATTCTGCTGAGATCTTGATTCTAGATATACCCTATGTTTGGCTCAAATAAACTCTAATAAGTTCTTATAAAAGTTTTCTGCAGGTTTGGATGTTCTTATGTCGACACTTTGCCAGTATTCCAAATAAATAAGGTTGCTCAGAGTTGAACATTATTTCTAGGCATATTCTGATGTGATGTAGTGAATGTACTTTTAATCACCCAATACAAAATGGATGAGCAGTACAGTTAATGAGGAAAAGCGATAGAATCAGTTCTTTATATTTCATTATTTCTTTACGTTTATGCTTACCCTACTCCCATGGTTATGGAAGTTAGGAAACAACAACTAGGTTCATCACATTCCCTTAATCTCTTATTTTCCTATTGCTTGTCTGTGATTTTTTTCCCTTTAGCCTAAGTTCCAAGGAATAGACAAACTGAAATCACTGTGAGATACTTGAATTTATACATTGTAACTTAATTTAGACATACTTATTTTCAAAATCTCTCAGTTTTGACATTTGACTATTGTGACATGTATGTTCCCTTTTTGCTCTCTAGTTTATTGCTACCCATTAAAAATGTGGGTCGTGTCTTGGCCTCATTAAGATATATGTTCACTCTTTGAAAAGATTACCTTTAACCTGTTTGGTAAATAAAATAGTATAAGTAGCCAGCCAGGGGAGTCAAGTAAGTAAATAATAAATATTGGTGGACATGTATGGTTCTATTTATAGCTATGATTTATGTCATATCTAATTCTTGGTTATCATTTTGTAAAAGCAGCAGCAATAAACTACAAACTAATTTGTCTGTTGTATCTCCCTGGCAATAAAATGAATGTAGCATTGTGGCATTGAGCCAGATAGAACATAAGAAAGCAGAATCCAATCACTCAGTAGAGATTAGTTGCATCTTCTGTAATGTACAGAATATCACATTTAACATTGCCATGTTAAAGCAAGCAATTAAATGTTGTGTTAAGAGGTTGCTTTAAAAATTGAGAGAATGTATGGTATATTGGGTTGCTTGAAAAGTCGTAGTATTACAAACAAACAACGAAACAAAAACGTAGCATGCTAGCAAGTAGAACTCTCCTGTAAGAAGCCCCTAGGCTCTGTTGTCCTGTCTTAGTAACATGCTATCTTTAGTTAAGAAACAAATCAAATCTATTAGTATACACTTTTTTTTGGTATTAAATTTAAAAAAATGTTTTCTTTTAAAAAATATATTTTATTGATTTTTTACAGAGAGGAAGGGAGAGGGATAGTTAAAAACATCGATGAGAGAGAAACATTGATCAGCTGCCTCCAGCACACTCCCTACTGGGGATGTGCCCGCAACCAAGGTACATGCCCTTGACCGGAATCGAACCTGGGACCCTTGAGTCTGCAGGCTGACGCTCTATCCACTGAGCCAAACCGGTTAGGGCTAGAAAAATGTTTTATAATTAATGTGATACTAGATGTTTGCATTCTTTGAAAATACATTTTTATTGATTTCAGAGGGAAAGGGATAGGGAGAGAGAGAGATAGAAACATCAATGATGAGAGAGAATCATTGGTTGGCTGCCTCCTGCATGCCCCACACTGAGGATTGAGTCCACAACCCAGGCATGGGCCCTGAGTGGGAATTGAACTGTAACCTCCTGGTTCATAGGTAGACACTTAACCTCTGAACCAACCCAGCTGGGCATATGTATTTGTTTTTAAAGGTGTTTGAAACATTTAAGTAAATCAGACATATAAGAGGATTTTACATGTTTGCTTTGGATTTTAATTTGAAATATTTAATAAATTTTGAACATATATTATACAGTAACTCAGATTACTAGTATGTTTGGTTATGAGTGAAAGAAAACCCAACACAATTGTGACTTAAACAAGATAGCTTGTTTCTCTTTCACATAAGAGTTGGGAAGCCATCCATTCAGGCTGATCTGACAGTTTTATTTCACAAAGACCTCAGAAACCAAGGTTTTCCCCAGGTCCCTGGTATACTACACCTGGGAGGATTTTAATTTGAAAGATGTAAAGTAATTTGATTAAGTTTCTCAGCAGTGTTAAAGCATTCAAGATAATTGGATTTAATCCATTAATTAGTTCAGATTATTACATTTATAAGAGTTGTTTAGGTATTTAGAATGGTTTTGATAGTTTGTAAGGCTACCCTCTGAGGCATTTGGAAAGTTTGAGAGAATCAGACTTATTTGACTTATACATGTAGTTTTAAATGTTTAAGGCAACTTAATTTAATTAGCTTTATAATTTTGGAGATAATTGTTTAGGAGAATTTAATCATTAGTGAGTTAATTGAACAGGAATAAAAGGAAGTAATTTTTATACTAAAATTATAAATTATATATAAAGTAACAAAATTTGTAAGATGAACATCAAAACTTATAAAAACCATTTAAAAACACTATTTTAAAATTTTTTTAAAATTGTTTGTTGTTAATCCTCTCCCCAGGATATTTTTCCTTTGGCTTTTAGATAGAATAGAAGGGAGGGGGAGAGAGAGAGAGAAACATTAATGTGAGAGAGACTCATCAATTGGTTGCCTCCCCCATGGGCCCTGACTAAGCCTGCAACCGAAGTGCCTGCCCTTGACCGGAATTGAACCTGGGACCCTTCATTCTTCGGGCTGATGCCCTATCCACTGAGCAAAACTGCCTAGGGCAAAACACACTATCTTAATTAGTTAAATATTAAATACAGGTAGCTATAAGTAATCATTTTTTGGATAATAAAGTCCCCCATAAGTTGACATTCCAGAAAGACAAGATGCTATATGTACATGGAGTTGAGACTGCTGAAGTTATTTTTTTTTTAACTTTTAAGCATATATTTTATGTTATCAAAAGGAGTAAATGATCTCTTTAATCTACTTATATAAAAACCCTTGGTGTAACATCACGGCCAGAAGCACAACCATCTGTAAGGAAGTCAGTCCTGCAGGGGTCGTCTTGGTAACGGCTGCACTCTCCCCCAGCTGTTTCCTGGAGGGCGAGGTTTCAGGCAGGAACCGGCCCTCAGAGCGAAGTTTCAGGCAGGAACCCCCCCCTTGGAGCACAGTATGGAAGTGAAATGATTTGTAATGGATCTATTATTGAAGCTACCTTTGGAAATACTATATCTATAGATCAGTGGTTCTCAACCTTGGCTGCACATTAGAATCACCTAGGAATCTTTTTAAAATCCTGATTTCTGGGACTCATCCTCTGGAAATTCTGTTTCTTTGTTACTAATGTTGTGGCCCCACCCCATAACAAAGAAACAGAATTTCCCGAGGATGAGGCCCAGAAATCAGGATTTTAAAAAGATTCCCAGGTAATTCTAAGGTGCAGCCAAGATTGAGAACCACTGCTATAGATAATATTAAAAATATATCTAAACGTGCAATTCTTTGTCCAAAAAATGAGCATGTTTAAAAATTAAATGAAGAAAATTTGAATATACTCAACAGAGATTTTCACACATATTTGAGTGATGATTCCATTGATTCCACAGATGATGCTGAAAATGAAAATTTTCCCATTGAATTTCTTAATAGTATTACTCCTTTGGGAATGCCGTGTCATAAATTAAAGTTGAAAGTGGGTGCAATCATCATGCTATTGAGAAATCTCAATAGTAAATGGGGTCTTTGTAATGGTACCAGATTTATTATCAAAAGATTACGACCTAACATTATCGAAGCTGAATTATTAACAGGATCTGAAGAGGGAGAGGTTGTTCTGATTCCAAGAATTAATTTGTCCCCATCTGATACTGGCCTCCCATTTAAATTGATTCGACCCATGATGCCAGCATTTGTGATGACTATTAATAAATTACAAGGACAAACTCTAGACAGAGTAGGCATATTTCTACCTGAACCCGTTTTCACACATGGTCAGTTATATGTTACTTTCTCTCGAGTTTGAAGAGCTTGTGACATTACAGTTAAAGTTCTAAATACTTCATCACAAGGGAAATTAGTCAAGCACTCTGAAAGTGTTTTCACTCTTAATGTGGTGTACAGGGAGATATTAGAATAAGTTTAATCACTTTATCAGTCATTGTTTGCATCACTGTTGTTTTTATATCATGTTTTTGTTGTTTTCATATCATGTTTTTGTCTTTTATATCATGCCTCTGTTGTTATATCCTTTTGTTACTGTTTATTTATTAATAAATTTATATATTATTTTCATATATATTTTACTAATTTCCTTTCATCTCTCACACTTCTATTATAGAGAAAGGGCAAATAGCAATATTAAAATATCTCCACTAATTAATTCCCTGTTTTAAAAAAATATATTTTATTGATTTTTTTACAGAGAGGAAGGGAGAGGGATAGAGAGTTAAAAACATTGAAGAGAGAGAAACATCGATCAGCTGCCTCCTGCACACTCCCCACTGGGGATGTGGCTGCAACCAAGGTATATGCCCTTGACCAGAATCGAACCTGGGACCCTTCAGTCCGCAGGCCGATGCTGTATCCACTGAGCCAAACTGGTTAGTGCAATTAATTCCCTTCTAATGTGCACGAATTTCGTGCACTGGGCTACTAGTATTTACATAATATCTTTTATTAAATTTTGACAAGTTTAGCTCTTTGCTGTTAGGAGATTCAAATTAAAGTTTTTTTTTCCCAGTAATAATAGTTTTTGTAAAAAATGTTAGGCATATATACAGAGGGAGTCTTTAAGACCTGAATTAGTTCACATCGGTGTAAGTTCAAGTAATTGCAAATGTGTGTAAAGATAAAACCTAACAAAGCTTGTTATGGGAATGACTTTGATTGCAAAATGCTGTCTTCATGTTAATATCCTTTAGCTACTTTTTTGAAGACTAGATATTATAAACATTTCTGTGTTTAAAAATTGTTTTGAAATTCAATACTATTCCAGATCTTTGAGTATTGGTTTAAAAAGCTGAATTGTTTCTGAAATTTTAACCTAGCTTTTTTAGTATGAGTGACATTTTTGAGGAAGGAGTTACCTCAGGTATTAATACCCATTTAAAGATTTTTTTTTCTCTTTAGATAAATGATGGCATTTCCCAATGTTTTCAATATCTTCCCTGATTGTTTAAAAATATATATATTTTTTATTTCAGAGAGGAAGGAAAAGGGAGTGAGAGATAGAAACATCAATGATGAGAATCATTGATTGGCTGCCTCCTACATATCCCACACTCAGGATCCAGCCCACAATCTGGGCATGTGCCCTGACTGGGAATTGAACTGGTTCGTAGGTTGATGCTCAACCACTAAGTCATGCCAGCTGGGAACGGTGGAACTACTGCTCACTATGACACGTACTGACTGGCAAAGGGCAGACACTCAATGCAGGAGCTGCCCCCTAGTGGTCAGTGCAGTCCCACATGGGGAGTGCTGCTCAGCCAGAAGCCCTGAGCCAGGCTCACGGCTGGCGAGCACAGCGGCAATGGTGGGAGCCTCTCCCACCTCCCTGGCAGTGCTAAGGATGTCCGGACTGCTGGTCGGGGAGCGGGCCTAAGCCAGCAGTTAGACATCCCCTGAGGGCTCCTGGAAAGCGAGAGGTCGCAGGCCAGACTGATGGACCATACCCACCTAGAGCACGAATTTTGTGCACTGGGCCTCTACTACTATATAAAATTACCAAGTTTGTAAAGTGTTTCTTTGAAGAATGAAGTTTTTCTTTGTATCAAAGACCCTGTGACTAGGCCAAATTCTATATTTTTCTTTGTAGTACTTGTTTTGGTTGCAAGTTTACATTTGTCTTTTGATTGTTTGATTAGTGTCTGTCTTTCCCATAGACTTTATATTTCATGATGGAAGATACTGTGTATTTTTTCCTTTGCCAGTGTATCCCTAGTTCCAAACCTTGGGCTTGATATGTAGTAGGTGCTCAATAAATACGTCGAATGAGTGAGTGAATGAAAAGAATTCTCTTAAGGGGAACCCTCCTGCACTGCTGGTGGGAATGCAGACTGGTGCAGCCACTATGGAAGACAGTATGGAGTTTCCTCAAAAAATTGGAAATGGAACTCCCATTTGATCCTGTGATCCCACTTCTAGGAATATATCCCAAGGAACCAGAAACACCAATTAGAAAGGATATATGCACCCCTATGTTCATAGCAGCACAATTCACCATAGCTAAGATCTGGAAACAGCCTAAGTGCCCATCAGTAGATGAATGGATTAGAAAACTGTGGTACATCTACACGATGGAATACTATGCTGCTGTAAAAAAGAAGGAACCCATACCATTTGCAACAGCATGGATAGAACTGGAGAGCATTATGCTAAGTGAAATAAGCCAGTCAATGAAGGAAAAACACCACATGATCTCACTCATTCATGGATAATAAAGACCATTACAAACTTTTGAACAATAATAGATACAGAGGCAGAGCTGCCTCAAACTGATTGTCAAACTGCAGTGGGAAGGCCAGAGAGGGTTGGGGGACAGGAGGGAGGGGAGTAAGAGATCAACCGAAGGACTTGTATGCATCTATATAAGCATAACTAATGGACATAAGACACTGGGGGGTAAGGGAGGGCAGGGGTTTGTCAAGGGTGGGGTGGATAAAAAGGGCACTTATGTAATACCCTTTGTAATACTTTTAGCAAAAAAAAATAAATGAATAAAAAAGAAAAGAATTCTCTTAAGTGGTGAGTGTTCATTGATCCTTTAAAATAAAATTCATTTTTATAGAAATTAATTTATATAGTCTTTCTTAGAGTTACAGATATTACATAAATTATTTGCCTATAATCTTGAATGGCACAGAATGGAATTTTTAAAGCAGTTACTATTCTATAAATGCTTTATCGGCAGCTTCTAACCAAAATCACAAAATGATCCAA
The DNA here is from genome assembly GCF_028538775.1 of Myotis yumanensis. Taxonomy (NCBI): domain Eukaryota; kingdom Metazoa; phylum Chordata; class Mammalia; order Chiroptera; family Vespertilionidae; genus Myotis; species Myotis yumanensis. Next base: position 91,062,008 of record NW_027223752.1, read on the forward strand.
CATTGCAAAATTTTATTACCCTTCTGGACAGTCTCCAGTTTACTGTGGGGTCACATATCAGTGACTCTGCTTCCTATTACTTTTTTCCTTTTATCTCTTATCTATATACTCTGATACATGAGCCATTCACATAAGCTCCCAAAACTCTAGTATAACTGAATGGGTAGTGTAGTAAGACTTTTATTGTATATACAAAGTGTTTATTGAAAGGAGTATATGTATTATCTTTTATAGTTTTTATTTTTATTATAATTTATGTTTATTATTCCACAGTTATATCTCTTTATGGTAGCATTTTTTTTAATGTTAGATCACTATTTTCAGTAGACTTCTTAAAATAGCTTTTAAGTTTTATTCTTTGTACTGGTATTTTCCCTTCTTCTCTTAAAACAAATTAAGTTTATATATTTTAAAAAATTCTTTATTGTTGGAAGTATTATATATGTCTCCTTTTCCCCACATTGACCTCTCCCAGCCCGCTCCTGCCCCCAGCACAGGCCCTCACTCCCCTATTGTCTGTATCCATTGCTTTTGCTTATTTGTATGCAATTTTTTTTTATTATTATTCTTGTATAAAGGCCACACTGAAACTAGTGTTTTGTCTGTGGCTATACATCTGTTTATTTTCTTTATTTTATTCTGTTTATGTTTTTAATATTTTTTTTTGTTTAGACTTTATTGTTGCTTCACAATATTCACATTAACAGGCATTTTAGTTACTGTAAGAAGTGCAGTTTTGTGTGAAGCCCTTGCCATGTGCTAAGTTATCTTTTTCTCGTCCTAGTTACTATGTCACTTTTGGTTTTGCTAACTTGCCACTGACTGCGTCTCTTTCTTCACTTTCTTGTGCATTCATTGCTAGGATTTTTCAAATCCCAGCAGCTCCTGCATCTCTTGTATTTGAGCTCACTATTGCTACTTAAAAATAATTTGAGATTTTTTTAGAGCCAGGCAGACTAATAGAAGAAAACCACTTTTTATATGTCATAACATTTGATAAGAAGGAAGGTTGGAAATGTCACTATATAAACAGAAATGTTGGGAATTACAGAAATTTAGTTAAAAAATATCAAAATAGCCCAAAACAGTCAACTGCAATTTTATAGCTGGTAACCCTAGCTACCATGGACTTAAAGGTGATTCACATTAATTACAGCATAACTTGGTGCATCAGAGTGTGCTAAATCAGGGAACTTGTCTGGGTATCATCAAGCAATAGAAGGAAAATCTGCTTCTAGATTAGCTAATCTTCCAACTGTTGTCATCTTTGGATCTTATATATGTTGGTGTGACCTTCTACTTCCTGCTTCTTTGGATATGTATGTGGAAAGAATGTGAGACTTAGTATGAAAAAGGACTAATTGCAAATCCTTACTGCTTTTGTTGCTAGCTGCTTACTAGTAACTTTGGGCAGATAAATTTTGTTTATTTTTTATTTTCATCTACTTCATGCGAAGTATATATGAAGACTTTATATTTCATACAGCTAGTAAGTGGCTAATTTGCTTATGATAGATAATATTTTACTGCACTAAAACATGCCTGGATGACCAAAAAGAGAGTGTGCAGGTTTCTTTTAATATCTATTAACTTTTGACTGTTTACAAAATTGTTTTGGCCATTATATAAACATATGTTTTTGAGCACCAGCTGTACTGAGCAAGGGGAATATGGTATCTAGTTGGGGAGGCAGGATAGAAGCATAAGAAAGATAAACAATCACACAGAATAACATTTATTGTCAGATGCTGGAGGAGATTAGTAGAGGGAATGATTATGGAGAGCTGGTTTGGAGGCTGCCATGGATGAAGGGAATTTAGATAAGCAGAGAGGAGGCTGGGAATAGCATTCTACTTCACTGTAAAATGGAGATAGTACTTGCCTTATAGGATTGCTATAAGGATTCAGTGAAATACAATATCTTTAAAGTATCTGTGCAGTGCTGCATGACACATAATGTAATTGCTATTTTTGTTACTCTTCTAGACTGAATATAGTGTGGTTCCTTCTGTCATCTTTAAAATCGTTCCTTCCCAGATGCCTGACTTTCCCTTTAACTAGGAGATAACACATAGTTTTCATCTTAAATAACAGCTGGTTACCTGAAACATAATGTTTAAAAAATTCTGAGTCCGTACTTGGCTTAAGCAGGAAAGAAAATGATCAATTAGTGATGTGAAGTCAGGTGTAAGGTGGGCTGGAGGCCAGGAATGGTGGTGTATGAGTTGTTGGAATAATAGTATGTAAAGCAAGTATTTATCATCAGTACCTAAAGTCCCATTATTGCCTATTTTTTTTTTTTCTAGCCTTCCTTTCACTTCTTTACTCTACAATAGAAACTGGCAAGTATTCAGAAGTAGGGTGCCAAATTTGTCTCTATACTTCTGGTTACTCAGTAAATATTTTTTGAATGATTAAGTGAAGAAAATGTTAGCCTCAGAGTAGATAAGATTCTGAGATATGATCCCAACATTTAAAAATATTTTTATCCTCTGAAGCTTAGTTCTCAATGTGGTTTACTTTTATCAGGTTATTTTCCTAATGGAAACCACCCACCTGAGACAACGAGAATCTTGATTAAGGAAGAGATGGGCTGGAACAGAAAGGGTCAGTTTTTATTAGGAAAGAGGTTGGATTTTAAGAAATGTGTGTCTGAATGGCTTTCAGCTTTGAGAAGGGTGGGTGTCAGGAATGGGGTAATATAGTTTCAGGCTGGTACAAAAAGGGGAAAGTATGGTGAACATAAATGACATTTTAATATTAACAGTGGTAGGTGTATACTGTACTTGTAAAAACACTAGAAAATTTTCTTCATAGTCTTACTTTCTGCTCCATTCTCTAATATTCTACATGCCCTACTTTCCACTCCTAGAAACAGTATTATAATATTGCCTTTGACTGTCCAGGTTGGCACTTGAGTTTTGACCTTTCTCATTCCCCCATCTTTACTCACCTTCCCGGTACTCACCTTTAATCACCTTCTTTTATTCTACTTCCCTTTGCTTATTTTCTTTTATTTTAGGAACACAGGTGGGTATTCTAAACCTTTTCAGGGTATATTAATAGGTGGAACTACATTATCATACCGTCACTTGACATTCTTCTGAAAGAACAATAGTGGATGCAACTCTTTTCTTGCACCTAATTTTCCATAAGAAAGAGTCTTGGCTTCAGAAAGGAAGGAAGGAGTAGGAAAATGGATGGTGAGAAAGTGATATTACAAACTTTTCACTGGCTGTCCTTTCCTATGTTTTTTGTTGTTGTTAATCCTCACCCAAGAATATTTTTTCCATTGATTTTTAGAGCGAATGGAAGAGAGAGGTAGAGTCAGAGAGAAATATCGATGTGAGAGAGACAGATTGATTGGTTGGCCCCGCCAGGGATTGAACCTGCAACCAAAGTATGTGCCCTTGACTGGAATCAAACCCTCAATCCTTCAGTCTGTGGGCTGATGCTCAACCGCGGAATCAAACCGCTAAGGCTGTCCTTTCCTACTTTATAAAAGTTCTTTACCTTTGAGTAATGTGGATAAAGGTTTGGTTTTTATAAAACTGTTTTGTTTATTAATTTACTCTGTTTAAATAATCCTTAAAATTCATGAAGTGAGATTGCATATTCTTGGCTACACTATCTTCATTTTTAAAAATGGACTTAATGTCTCCAGTTATATGATTTTAATTTATAATTTTTAAAAATATGTATTTCTGAACCTTGATGTTCAACTATATTTAAAACTCTTCTTTTTCTTTTGGAGCCAGGGAATAGAGTAGAAGGTACAGAGATGCTTCAGGCTTACTGCGAATACCAAGTAAATGGAAATGTCCACCACTTAACAATGGGATCACTACAAAAAGATCTGATTCTAGATCAGAGTTATCTTTGATGTCAACTTGAAAGCAGCCTTTCATATGCCTGTTTCCTTTTTATTTAGCTTTTCAGTTTGACATGGTCACAGTACCTATTCTATATTTAACGAATTCTATTTATAATTACCAGTATATATAGGTTAGGGCCGTGGTTGGCAAACTGCGGCTCGCGAGCAACATGCGGCTCTTTGGCCCCTTGAGTGTGGCTCTTCCTAAGCCTTAGGAGTACCCTAATTAAGTTAATAACAATGTACCTACCTATATAGTTTAAGTTTAAAAAATTTGGCTCTCAAAAGAAATTTCAATCGTTGTACTGTTGATATTTGGCTCTGTTGACTAATGAGTTTGCCGACCACAGGGTTAGGGCAAAGGTAGGTTTATAGTTATTTGTAAGGAAAATAATACAATCATGAATAAATATTAATACAAGAATAAACTCTGTGTTGTGCATACTCACAACTACTTTTGCCTTACCCAGTATGCTAAGGGATATATCTGAGCGCTCCATTCTATTCCATTGGTCTATTTGTCTGCCTTGATGCCAATACCACACTGTTTTGATTACTGTAGTTTTATTGTAAGTTTTAACTCAGAAAGTGTGAGTCCTCTAGCTTTGTTCTTTTTCCAAAATTGACTTGCCTATTTGGAATCCCTTGATTTTCCATATGAATTTCAGGACGGAATTTTTCTATTTCTATAAAAAATGTTATTGGGATTTTGAAAGAGGTTGCATTGAATATGTATGCTTTGGGTAGTATTGACATCTTAACAATATTAAGTATTCCAGTTAGTGAACATGATACATGTTTCCTTTTATTATGTCTTTTTTGTTTCAATAATGTTTTTTAGTTTTCATTGTACATTTTAAAGAGTTTTCACTTCTTTGGTTATGTTAATTCTTTAGCATTTGATTTTTTGGTGCTCTTATAAATAGAATTGTTTTCATAGTTTCCATTTCAGATTGTTCATTATTAGTGCATAGAAATGTAACTGATTTTTGTATGTTGACTTTGTATCCTGCTACTTTGCTGAATTCATTTATCAGCTTTAATTGTGTTTTTTTTGTGTGTGTGGAACATTCAGGGTTTTCTATGTGTAAGACTAGAGGCCTGGTGCACGAAAATCATTCACGGGTGTGGTCCCTAGGCCTGGCTGGCAATTGAAGCGCGAGCATCATGTGTGGAAGGGCAGGTTCCAGCTGACCTCAGGGCCCTGGGCAGCTCCTGGGCCCTCAGGACCCCGTGAGTCCCCCTCCGCCTGAGTCATGGTGCCTGAGTCCCCATGTGGAGATGTGGTGAGCGTGGCTGGACGCCACGGGCCGGGGCACAGTGTGGGCTTCTGGGCCACCCAGTTGTGCCGCACGGAAGCTGGGTGGGCAGTGCACTCTCTTCTAACTGGCCTTGCAGACCAGCTGCTGCGCGAACCCATGGGGAGCTTGACCAGCCCCTGCAGTTCCAGTGGCTGTGGCTTGGTTCACCTGGAAGATGCCATGCGGGTGCAGGGTGGGCTTCTTGTGGGTTTGTGGCACCTGAGTGCGGGTGCTTCCCCAGCACATGAGCCCTGGCGTCTTGGGGGAGGGTAACGGGGAGTGAGAGCAAGCTTGGTGGACACCCTGTGTTCTCACCACACCTCCATCCCTGTCACCCCCATCCCCAGGTAGCCGACAAGAGGTTGCAGTGCGTTGCCGATGCCCGCCATATTCTGCGCCGGCCCTTGGTGGTCAGCACACGTCATAGCAAGCTGTCGAACGACTGCCCAAGGGGACAATTTGCATATTAGGCTTTTATTATATAGGACTAGAGGCCTGGTGCACAAATTCGTGTACGGGTGGGGTCTCTTGGCCTGGCCAGTGGTCGGGGCCGATTGGGGCTGCGGGAGGTTGGCTGAAGGGAGGGGCCATGGGAGGTTGGCCAGTGGGGGTGGGGGTAGAGAGGGACTGCGGGAGGTTGGCTGGCCATGGGAGCTTGGCTGAAGGAGCGCACTGACCACCAGGGGGCAGCTCCTGTGTTGAGTGTCTGCCCCCTGCTGGTCAGTGTGCATCATAGCTTATATACATGGATTATATCATCTATGAACAGAGAGAACTTGACTTTTTCCTTTTCAACTTGGATCCCACTTATTTATTTTTCTTTCCTAATTTATCTGGCTATAACTTTCAATATTATGTTGACTAGAAGTGACCAAAGGGGATATCCTTTTCTTTTCCTTGTTCTTAAAGTGTGATGCTTACTGTGGATTTTTTATTTATGGCTTTTATTATATTAAGGTACAAAATAAAGTTTTCCTACTTTTTGGTGTTGTATACTTTTCAAATTCTCCAAGTAAAGAAAAAATAAGAAATAGGGCCCTAACCAGTTTGGCTCAGTGGATAGAGCATCGGCCTGTGGACTCAAGGGTCCCGGGTTTGATTCCGGTCAAGGGCATGTACCTTGGTTGCGGGTACATCCCCAGGAGGGGGTGTGCAGGAGGCAGCTGATCGATGTTTCTCTCTCATCGATGTTTCTAACTCTCTATCCCTCTCCCTTCCTCTCTGTAAAAAATCAATAAAATATATAAAAAAAAAGAAATAGGGAGAACTGATTAGATGAGTTTGTGTGTGCACATGTGTGTAAGCATCCTAGATAAGCATATATATGTAATCTATATATGTGAACCAAATTGGTGGACAACATTATTTATTGAGGCTATTTTTTAAAGCATGTGTATGTAACCTATGTATCTATATATGTGAACAAAATTGGTGGACAACATTATTGAGGTATTTCTAAAAGCATATTTGAAAATGCTAGACGAATTGTTCTCAATAAAACAATATCTCAACCATTTTTAGAAGTTATATCTATTCGAAATATTAGTTTTATGCTTGACAAATGTTTAAACTGTTGTAAAGTGAGATGAATTAGTTGGAGGTTAAAAGAGCAGGAGTATGAGTAGTCTATTTGTGTTTTAATTTGGCACTCTTTGATGAGAACAAATCATTATGTTTATATACGACTCTTCTCAAAGAGATTTTTTTTTTTTTAATTTCAGACAACCTAATGAAGCCTCTTTTGAATTATGGTATTGCTTGGTGAGCATATCTTTTTTACTTTATACTTCTTTTCAGAATACTGTTGATTAACTTATGTAAATTAGTTGTCTTTTTGATTTACTGTTGTAGTATGTCTATGGGCTTCCTGGTTGAAGAGACTGCACCAGTTGTTTGGAGAGGCCTTATGGTAATGTCAGCCATTGAAAAACTGTTGAGGCAGGTAAGAAACTTGCATTGAGTATCATTTTATCATTGGCACACTGTGGTTAATACAGCTGCTTATTGGAGAGCTGTTAAAATTTGCATTTAGGTTTCAGATGTTTTGCAAAAGAATCCAGTTGATAAACTGAATGTATAATGAGTTATGTGGTGCCAAAATCAAATTTCACTGTTAGTGATTTAATCTTCCCCATTATTTATGAGTACTAAAAATCCAGTGTCTTATTTTATATTGTTCTGTTGCTCTGTTGAGGCTGCAGTAAGATGGGGAAATCTATTTTATAAGTAATCTGCCTTCTTCAGATTTATGGTTAATCTCATTGTGGCCAATATGAGTTATAAGGGCAGTGCAGAAATTACTCAGATATAGAAAAAATTATAGAAGCTATAGTGCTTTAGAACAAAATAAAATTTTGTTTTACCTTGAGTACATATGGCTATATATTTGTGTATATAATATCTGCCCAATCAACTTCAATTAATTCTTAAGGAAGAGAACAGTTGATTGGATTATCTAAAATATCAGAAGAACTATATGTTATTTATGGGAATAAATTTATTTTTTTTCTTAGTAGCTGTGAATTTATTAATTATATTCTAGGAAAATGTAATAAGTAATTTGTATTTTCTCCACCTATTTATAGTAGTTACCTCATATTCAGATTTTACTTTGGGTCAGGTACTATGCTATAGGTTGACAATTCTAATCACAGATATTCCTATGTATGTATTCATAATACACACACACACATATAATTATTTCCAGTTGTGAATCAAGTAGATGAAATATGTCTTGAATTCTGAAACTCTTCTTTTTTCATTGTAACATCATGTCTTTCTTCTGCTGCTTGAGTATGATAAATGTACTCTTCTGTCTCTGGACTCAGTGTCATCCTATTCCTAGTACATTTATTTAAGTCTCTTGGCTGCATCTCTTCTTCTTTTACATTCAGTTTCCAAAATAGGTTATTTCAGTTTTACTCTCAAGAACACCCTTTCTCTGCCAATTCCTTGTTGACCTTGTACTTGATTTGTGTGGGTAACAGCCCCTCTTTCTCTCTCTTTTTTTTTCAAAGGAAATTCTAAGCAAATCTCATTTCAGTTTATAATAAAAGTTAGAGTCAATAGAAAGTTGGAAACACCAAAAGGAAATATCTTATTTTGTTGTGAGAATGTTTTAAATATGAATTTTCCCCTTCTATATTAGTGTTATAATTCCCAATAGGAAATGATTAAGAATTCCTCCCAAACCTTTATGAATGGCCACCGACGGTAGAAATACTTCAGCTTTCCACAGTGTCCATAGACTTTTAGAGATTCAAGTCAGTGATAAGAGATACAGAGATACAATTTTTAAAAAAAGCCCTGGCCGGGTGTCTCAGTTGGTTGGAGCAACGTCCTTTACACCAAAAGGTTGTAGGTTTGATTCCCAGTCAGGGCACATACCCAGGTTGTGGGTTTGATCTCCAGTTGGGGTGTGTAGGGAAGGCAACAGATTGATGTTTCTCTCTCAAAATCAATGAAAGACATATGCTCAGGTGAGGATTAAAAAATAAAAAAAGAGATGCAGATGCAGGCTAAGCTTCCAGCTCAGGGATGTAGCATCCCCATATTTATACCCGTTGCCTGTCCCCAGCCAGATGTGCATGAGTTCTCTCTTTTCTACCTCTGTGTGTCCTTTTTAAAATCACAGGGGCCCTTTTAAATCTCTAATTCCAACAGGTGACAAAAGCATCATTGCTGGTGAGCCCTTGAGGATGGAAGAGAGAGCATGTGTGCATGTGCCCTCAGGAGAGGGGCAAAGGGAGTTTCCCGCAGAATTAGTGAGATTGAACCTGATAGTACAGCAAGCTCTTCCTCCTGGAACCGGCACCTTTCCTCTCCCCATTTTGTTCTCCCCAGGCTAGTCACCTTTACCTTTCTCTCTCCTAAGCTCCGAGGGCTCTTCTTTGCCTCTAACTTTCTAAATAAACTTTCTCTTATTTAAAAAAACTCTGATAGTACAAATTAATTAGGCGACAAAAAGGTTGTGCCTGAAGTTCAAACTTATATTTAGTACCTGCTTTTATAAATGAAGAAAATGTTTTGAGAAAAGAGGTGAAAGGATCAGAAGTCTGCAGGAACCAGAGTATATTATTATTATTGTTGTTGTTATTATTATTTTGTGGAGTGTTGGGTAAGAGAGGAGGGGCAGGATCCCAATTCCATATTCTCAGTCAATGTCCTGCCATAACCCAACCTCTTTTATCTACTGCTGAATACTGTCAGAGAGTATAGAATAATTGTGTTAATTGCCAGCATTATATAATTTTTTTCTTTTTGCTGTTCTGATTGGGTATTTTTTATTACATTGTCTTCCAAATAGTTGATTCACTCCTCTGCTTTATCGAGCCTACTGTTTAGTACTTCCAGTGTATTATTTATTTTAGATATGACATTCTTAATTTCTGACTGGTCCTTTTTTTATGTTTTCTATGTCATTTTTCATGCTGTTGAGCATCCTTGTAATCATTACTCTGAACTCTATATCTGATAAATTGCTTACCTCTATTTCATTTAGCTCTATGGAGAATTTCATTATTCTTTCATTTGGTGCCTGTTTCTTTGTTTCCCGATTTTGGCTGTCTCTTCGTGTGTGTTCCTATGTATCAGGTAGAAATGCCATGACTTCCTGTCTGTTACAGTGGCCCTATGTAGTAGGTGACCTGTGGTCTGTTCATGTGTGGGATTGACCCTTAGTTTGGCTGACAGGCTCAACCCACAACATAGTGTGCAGGCTGCTGTGCAAGTGCTGATCACACAAAGTAGAATTCGCTTCAGCAGTTTGGTGCCTGCTGAGATCTCCCTGTGGATATGCTGCTTATGAAGCTTACTGGATCCTGCTCTTTTGTTGTGTGGAACTGGGCACTGGGTGTACTGGTTCTGGGCCTCTTTGGAGGGACTGTGGTACAGACAGATGTCAGACTCTGTGACAGGTCCTGGGCAACCTGTGTGGAGCTATCAGCGATTCATGGTTTGTAGCTCCCTCTGCTGGGCCTGCGTGCATGTGGAAAGAAGCTGTGCACCAAGGTCTGTTTTTACTAGCACCAGGCCCAGGGCAGGTCAAAGTACCCAGAGATCAGCCTTCGCTTACAGGCTGTCTGTTAGGTGCAGTCACTAAAGAGCCTTGGGCTGTACTCCCCAGTAGGGCATAAGCTCTACATGGTGGGATGAGAGGAATTCCAATGGGTGGTGGGGCTATTGCTTTCCCCCAGGCTGATGCTGCATGAGGTGATGCTTTGCCTGAGAAAGATGGCTTCTGTAGTTTGGAGGAATGACTCAGCACAGGAATCCTCTCAGCTATCTCCTCAGAGCCATCAACCCCACATAACTCTAGTATGCTCTGCCCTTCCTCTGCCGGAGCCCAGGGTGAGTGGTTGTGAAGGAAATTTTGTGCATTGGCCCTTTAAGAGGATGTCTGTGTTTCTAGCCATCTCTTCTTGGCAGACAGAAACCCTTTGCTTTTTATAGCAATATATTTTGTGCACCTTTCCTGGTTCTGGTGGTTTGGGCTTGGGATCTAGGCTTGGGGTTTAGACCCCACACTTCTCAGGGGGACCACTCACCACAGCTGAGATATTTCTCCAAAACTTCAGCTGCTGCCCGTGAGAGCTTGGCCAGCCCTCTTGTGCCTCCGCGCCTCCTACCAGTCTTGTTGTGGCCTCCTCTGTAAGTCCTTGGTTATAAGGCTTCTCCCTACCTAGTTTTCAGTTAGTTATTTAGGATGATGTTTCTATACTTTAGTTGTAATTCCAGTTTGGTCCTGGGAAGAGTTGAATGTAGCTTCTACCATCTTGGATCACCACAAATTTCTGTATTCATAAAAATTATCTGTGGAGTTAGTTGAAAATTCAGATTTATTCTCCATGTTCTATTCTCCCATTTAAAGATTTTTCTTCAGTATGTCCAAGGGAGGGCCAAGGAGTTCTTACTTTATTAATAGATTATCCCAGGTCACAATAACTAATGCTGGTGGCTCTGAAATCAGGTTTGGGCCTCTGATGGTCCAGAGGCAGTGCTTTTTAACTGCTTTCAGAGGAATAATAATAATAATAAAAGAGATGAGGATATGAATGATAGGATGCCTGTGTAGCAGCAAGGGCCCAATGGATGCTAAATATCAGAATTTTTAGTTTTGCCAACTCTTTAGCTACTCTATGACACTTAAAGTTGACATGGACAAAACTGTGTTTGGATACAGGATTGGCATGGCAGAATGTCTAAAGGAGAAAAATATCTAGGGCACTAATTCGGGAAACACTGAAGTCAAGGCCTGATTGTCAGGAAGACATGTCAGGAGGTATCAGGAGACTGGGTAAATTTGGAGGATCCAAATAATTGAAAATCACCTGTGGCCCTTACCGGTTTGGCTCAGTGGATAGAGCGTCAGCCTGTGTACTCAAGGGTCCCAGGTTCGATTCTGGTCAAGGGCATGTACCTTGGTTGTGGGCACATCCCCAGTAGGGAGTGTGCAGGAGGCATCTGATCGATGTTTCTCTCTCATCGATGTTTCTAACTCTCTATCTCTCTCCCTTCCTCGCTGTAAAAAATCAATAAAATATATTTTTAAAAAATCATATAAAAAAAAAAAGAAAATCACTTGTGATGTAGAAGTGATTGAGAAGCTGAGAGAGGTATTGATGTGAAAAGTCATATATAAATTGGTTTTGTTTAGAGAAGGAGGGGTATTAGAAAGGTTAGGCATTTTTTTTGTGGATGAAATTTGGAAATGATGTATTACTGAGGAAAAGCAGTATTAAAGTGAGAAAAATGTCAAGGATCAAGGTACCTCACAGTAGGGTGGTAATAAGGTTGCCAGATAAAATGCGGGATATATGTAGTTAAGTTTGAGTATCAGATACACAGTGAATACTTTTTCACAGTATGGGTATGTTCCAATTGCTCACACTAAAAATTATTTGTTGTGTATATGATATTTAAACTGATCTAAGTGAGGCTCCTCTGCTTTTATTTGATAAATCTGGCAACCCTAGGCAGAACTGATGTTTCATAAAACACAAAGGAAGGTGGGTAAGATCAGGTTGGGAGAAGGTAAGCATGGTGATGGAGTAGAACTGAGTTGTTTGAGATTAAAAGTATGAAGTAATATCAAGGGAATATTATTTAGTTAAGAGTGGCAGGTTTGAGTAACTGAAATTAGGTGAGCATTAGAGTAAGAGGTGGGGCAAAGGATTACATTAAGGTGGGCGAGCCCTACCAGGATTATTCTTTGTAATTTGGTGAAGGACAGTGGTTTGTCGCCTTCTTTTTTACCAACGGCATCTTCTGAAAGTGACCTGTTCTTCTGGACACAGAAGCAGTAGTATAGGGAGTCTCGCTTCAACTTGCCAATGTCTCGTCATTTATCTGCATAATTTCACCCAACCTCCTTCCAACTTTATCTGCTGAAAGGAAGGGAAGAGACTGATGAATAAATATGGTTATGTTCATTAAAGTATTTTGTGATGCATTATGAGAAAGCAAGCTAGGCCATAGAAAGAGAAGTTAAACTTTATGATCAATTAGGAAAACTAGACAGATAAAAGCTGCCATGTCATTTTGAGTACTAGATTTGTCAGTATGTGTTCCTTTTTTTTTTTTTAAAAAAAAAATATTTTATTGATTTTTTACAGAGAGGAAGGGAGAGAGATAGAGAGTTAGAAATACTGATGAGAGAGAAACATCGATTAGCTGCCTCCTGCACACCTCCTACTGGGGCTGTGCCCGCAACCAAGGTACATGCCCTTGACCAGAATCGAACCTGGGACCTTTCAGTTCGCAGGCCGATGCTCTATCCACTGAGCCAAACCGGTTAGGGCAGTATGTGTTCCTTTTTATTTTCCTGATTTTGAAACACTTTTCTCTTATTTTTGATTTTGACTCTAAATAACTAAAGGCATAAATATCTAGTACTTTTCATTCAATGAATAGCTAATAGTTTAAAACTTTTCTGTTATTAAGATTCCTGAGTACTACTTATTTTTTCTAAATTGTGCTCAACATAGATATACTTAACTCAAATGTGGAAGTCTTGTCTTAGAAACTTTGAGTTTGAAAATGTGGGATATAGGAAATATAAGTGTAGTTATTAGAAAAGGATCTACAAAAAGGAAAACTTCAAAGGCTAGTCTGGTGTCAGCACCTGCTGTGGTCACAATGTAAGCCCTGGAGACCGGAGATTTTGGCAGCAGGTTCAGTGCTTTTAGTTCAATCTCCAGTAACCCCAAATGTGAAGCAGATGCCAGTTTTCTTCTCTAGGGTTTTGATAATGGCATATAATGAGTTGGTTGTTTCCTAGCAACTAAAGAAGCAGTTTCACTTTAGCTGATCCTGCAATAGGAATGAGACGTTTTCCCTTGATATTTGGTATTAGTGATTTCCCTGACAATGGAATTTCAGTTCTGAATAAGGAAAGTTCTCAGCCTTTGGTTTCCTAAAGAATCTTGCTTTTGAGTGTGGGCTAAGCTCTGCTTAATCCTGTATAAAATGAAAAAAAAAAGAACTCCCTAAGCGTCCCCATGGGAAGAGCCAAAGGAAGTTGGATACATCATTTCTCAAATGGCAAGTGATTATACCAGAAGTTATTATAGGTGTATTTTTCCCAGTGCTTAACAGCATAATTAACAACCATATTCTTTCCTGTATTTAATGTTTAAAGTAACAGAGGTTTAGTAAATGTTAATATTTCATGCCAATCCCTTCTGGTCTGAAATGTTTCTATTGAGAAATCAGCTGACAGTTTTATGGACCTCCATTGAACATAAAACTACTGGTCTTCCTCTTGCTGCTTTTATGATTCTGTTTGTCTTTAACCTTTGCCATTTTAATTATGATGTGTCTTGGTGTGGCACTCTTTGGATTCATCTTGATTGGAACTCAGTGCAATTCATGGACTTGGGTGTCTTTTTTCTTCACCAGGTGAGGGAAGTTTTTAGTCATGATTTCTTCATATAAATTCTCAATTTCTTGCTCTCTCATTTCCTTCTTGTACCCCTATGATGTGGATATTGTTAAGTTTCATGTTGTGTCATAGTCCCTTATACTATTCTCATTTTTATGACACTTTCCCCCGCTTTTTGATGACCTGATTCTGTGTTTTCTGATACCTTATCTTCCAAAATGCTGATTCAGTCCTCTGCTTCATCCAACCTACTATTCATTCTTTCTAGTGTATTATTCATTTCAGATATCATATTCTTTATTTCTGACTGGTTCTCTTTCATGATTTCTACTAGAGGCCCAGTGCACAAATTCCGTGCACTGGGGGAGGCACGGTGCGGTCCTTCAGCCCAACCTGTGCCCTCTCGCAGTCCGGGAGCCCTTGGGGGATGTCCGACTGAGCCGGCAGTCACACATCCTTAGTGCTGCTGCTGCTGCTGCAGAGACAGGAGAGGCTCCCGCCACTGCTGCTGCGCTCACCAGCCATGAGCCTGGCTGAGCGGTGCTCCTCCTGTGGGAGCACACTGACCACCAGGAGACAGCTCCTGTGTTGAGCATCTGCCCCCTGGTGGTCAGTGCGCATTATAGTGACCGGTTATTGTCGGGGTCCAACTCCAGCAGGTCCAGGGGTTCCCAAAGGTGTGGATGGAGTCAGCGAAGAAGGAATGACATAGAGACAGCGTTCAGTTGATCAGCAGCCTAGCCAGGTTCTCTAGCTGGGTTCTAGCCAGGTTCTCTCTTTATTGTCCTGTTACATCTGTATTTATACCATTTGATTTTAATCCTATCCATTCTATTCCAAAGGTTAGGGCATTTGTTATCTCCATTCCAAGGCCACTACTCTACTGTTCTGTTAAGCTACAAGGAAGTAATTGAAGGAGATTATCCTAAGTAAAGATTTTGTAGCTTAAGCGTGATTGTTCATAGTTAAGGTGATTAACTACCTGCCTGGCACTTAGTTAAGGGGTTTTACTGATTTATTCCCTTCCTTAGTCCTGTTAATCCCTAACTCCAGGGAAAAATCCCCACCTGGGGAAACAACCTTTCTCGGAGAGGTGACCTTGGTTAAAACAAATAGCGCTAAGAAGGGGAGCAAACATATTAAGAACAGTATGCCATATACGCCAGGTCCCTTGAAACATATGCTGTGCAGATGTTTCTTCCCTGCAGTGACTGTGTCAAGCAGCTAGGGTGGACCGGCTTCCAACAGGTTATTCTGCTGTTCGGTCGATTTGCATATTAGCCTTTTATTATATAGGATATCCTATTTTATGCTTGTTATCTTCTTGTTGAAGTTCTTACTAAGTTTTTTGAACTCTGTATCTGATAAATTGCTTGTCTCCAATTCATTTAACTCTTTTTCTGGAGATTTTGTCTCTTTTTTCGTGGGCGGCGTGGTTTTGGCTGCCTAACCCATTTTGTCTTTGTTTCTCTGTATTAGGTAGATCTGCTATGTCTCATAGTCTTGGTAGGGTGGCCTTATATAGTTGGTGTCCTTTGGGACCCAGTAGCGTAGTCTCCTTAATCCCCTGAGCTGCGTGCTCCTGGAATGTCCCTGGTGTGAGTTATGTAGCCCCTCCAGTTGTAATTGAGTCTTGCTTCTTTGGTGTGTGGGGTCACCCCTGCAGGCTGGCTGATGGTGAGAACTGACCCCAACCACAGTGTATAAGCTGCTGTGCAGGTGCTGACAACATGAAGTGAAATTTGCCTCAGCAGGGTCTGGTGCTTGCCATGATTTCCCTTTGAGTATTCCACTTGTGAAGTTAATCGGATCCTGCTCTGATGTTTGAAGCTGGCTACAAGGTGTGTTGGTTCTGGGGTTTCTTGGGAGGACTCTGGTGCAGGTCAGTTTCAGATGCTGTCTGTGACTGGCCGTGGCAATCTGTTTGGAGCTACAAAGCAATCCATAGTTTGTGGTTGCCTCTGCTGGGCCTGGGTGAGCATGTAAGGACCACGCTGCACACCAAGGCCAGCTTCCACCAGTACCGAGCCCAGGTGCAGGTCAGCAAAAGGCCCAAGGCACCCTGAGATCCTCCTATACCTTCCTTTGCCTTCCTGTTGGACTCAGTCACTGAAAGTGCCTCTGGCGGTACTTGAATTGCATAAGGTAGGTTCTCAGTGAGTCACCATGTAGGGATAAGTGGTGTTCACCAGATTGGTACATGTTCAAACTTGGTGCCAGTGGTGGGTCTGAGGCGACTCAGCAAAAGTACCAGTGTAAATCAAGTCTAGCTGCAACCCTCTGGGAGCCTGCACACCTTCCTATTGGGGTGAGGTCTCATGGAGTCATTAGGGTTAGGCCAGCAGAATTTACCATTCCAAACAGACCAAGATTTGGCTGTGTGAAGGATTAATTCTGTTTCAGTCTGGCGTGCGAGGGGAAAATGGCCCCCATCCTAGAGTAACACAACCCAGTTTGTCCCATATTCTGCCAGGACCTTCTGGGGAGCCCAAGCTGAGTTGGGCAGAGCTGCCGGGAGTAAGGAGGATGGGGCTAGTGAATGTTCTATGTGGAGGAGGCACAGGTCAGCCTTATGGAAAGGTGGGGTAAATGGCCCCAGCTCTGGAGCCACACAACTCAGTCACTGATACCCCTGAGTCTGCTCAGACCTCTACACTCTGGTCCCAGGCAGCTGACTCCTCCATAGGGTGGGGCTAAAGGGAGCCCAGAAGGTGGGTCTTTTGCTCTATCCCAGGCTGATGCCATAAGAAGGGAAGTGCTTGACCCAAGAAAGATGGTGTCTGCGGTGTGACTGGTTGGAACAAGAATTTCAGCACTGACCCTTGAAGAGGCCACCTGTGTCTCTTTTTGCTGGACAGAATCTCCACTGATTTTCACAGCCAGATGTTATGTTGACACCTCTTTCTGCCTCTGGTGCTCTGGGCTAGCGAGCCCGGTGTGTGGTCGAGAACCCATGCTTCTCAGGGGGATTTCTGCAGCTGAGATACCCTTCGGATTTTCTGCTCTTCCTGTTAGTCTCGATAAGACTTCTGTAAATCCTTGGTTATAACACTTCTGTTCACCTAGTCTCCTGTTGGTTATTCAGGTTAATTGCTCTATATTTTAGTTGCACAATAAAACCTCGATATAAGGGACTAATTCGGGTGAGGGGGTGTCCGTTAAGCTGAAAGTCCATTATATAATAAAGTAGGTTTTCCTAATGTGTATGTTAAAAAATTGACAAATTAGTTTACCTGTTTTTACTTATGTAGACATGTTAGTGTAATTAAAATTAAGTATGTATGAAAAGTTTAATTTCACAGAAAAGCTTTCTATATATATTACAGTAATTTTAAATTTATACTGAATATGTCAGGTAATTGTATGCATTCACCAGACACCACAAGTAAACAAATGCAGGTGACTGGGCCTGGCTTAGCTCATATTGGAACATCTGCCTGTATGTGTGAGACAACTACTACAGAAAGTCATGCCACAGGACCACAGGAACAATTACTGAGCGCCTTACGGTGTGGTCACGTGCTAATCATTCACCGAACATTGTTTACGAGCAGTGACTCTTGGGTTTAAATATGTAGATTATAGTTGTAGATGTGTAATATTTATTTATGTTGATGACATTACTACAGTGTTTTTTCCAACAAATGGCCTGTTTGCTAGTATTTGTTAAAATAACATGGCCCTGGCTGGTTTTCTCAATGGTTAGCGGATCGGCCCATGGACTGAAGGTTCTCGGATTCGATTCAAGTAAAGGGCATGTACCTCGGTTGCAGGCTCGATCCCTGGCCCTGGTCTGAGCGAGTGTGGGAGGCAACCAATCGATGTGTCTTTCTTATATCTATGTTTCTCTCTCCTTCTCTCCCTTTCTCTAAAAATCAATGGGGAAAAAAATATCCTCTAGTGAGGATTAACAGAAACAAACAAAAATAACAGTGAAATAATAACAAAAAAATAACCTATTAATTTAATTATAAGCAACTCTTGGTTAAAAGCATTTTAAAATTAATAGGGTGTTAATTTTCACATTTGATATATGGACTGGACATTTTGTCCATTAAATCCGAAGTCTGTTAAATTGAGATCTGCAAAATTGAGGTTTTATTGTAATTCTAGTTCGGTCCTGGGAGGAGGTGAGTGTAATTCACCTACTCCACTGCCATCTTGGATCCTATCCTATATAATAAAAGCCTAATATGCTAAATGTCAGACCGTTCGGCCAGTTGCTATGATACGCACTGACTACCAGGGGGCAGATGCTCTGACTGGTAGGTTAGCTTGCTGCTGGGGTCTGGCCGATTGGGACTGGATGAGACAGGCCTGACAGGCCCTGATCCCTCCCACGGACCCTCCCCGGACCTGATCGTGCAGTGGTGGGGTCCCTTGGCCTGGCCTGTGCCCTCTCACAATCCAAAACCCCTTGGGGGATGTTGGAGAGCCGGTTTTGGCCTGATCCCCACAGGCTAGTGTGAGGGACCCCACCACTGCACGAGTCCATGCACCAGGTCTCTAGTCTTTAAATATTAGTAAAGTGTCTGTACTCAACTGAATTCTACATGGAGGCATGAGAAAATTATTTCAAATGACCTTCTTTTAGTCATTTATCATTTAAACAGTTTCTAAGGACATTATCCGTTTTTTTTCTTTGACATTATATAACTAATATAAATTACCTTCTTCATCCAGATTTATAGTATGATATATTAAGTTTTAGAAATTCCCAAACACTTAGGCAGAGAGATAAAATATTAAATGATGTTCTTAAGATAATTAAGTTAACCATATCTGAATATACCAAAGAAATTTATTGCCTTGCATGAAAAAGATTCATAGACTATGCATTAACTATAAATGAAATTATTGACTGTCTTCATTGTCAGTTTTGGGCATCTGACCTTCTAATCATTCCTCTTCATGATTTTTGCATCACCAGGCACTTAACAGGTCTCGTATTTAAAAACACTTTACTAGGCCTTGGTGAAGCATTAAGGAATTTAGAAGCTAGTTAATCCAAGTGGGCAGAGTAGTTGTCTTTCAGGCACCTAAGACATAATTTTCTTAAAAACTCTTTAAACATGAAGCAAGTTTCTATATAAGTCAGCTATTGCTCTTAGATTTCTTTGGGACCTTAATCTGAGTCTAAAGAGTCAAATATGTTAAGCTAGTTTTGAATTCTTCTTTCCCTTTTAAAGCTATATATTAGTGAATATGTAAATAGAGATATAACTAAAGCCCAGTTCTTTGAAATATTTTTCTGAGACAGTATTATTTAGTAAATAGCTCATTTTGATTAATCTAGCAGAGGGTTTGATCACCATGCATTTGTTCATTCATTTAACAAATATTTATTGAACTGGTGTCAGATAATTATTGTAGTGCTTTTAAAATGTTATTGGACTTTTTGTCATCTTCAGCAGCAGACATTTACTGCCTATTTACTATGTTTGGGTCATGGATGTGTAAGACAGTTCAAAATTGTAACATAAAACTTTCAGTTACAGACTATTAACTTATAGTCATAAACAAACGTTTAGATATGTTAAAAAGTTTGATGACTTTCAGATATTGTTTTACAGTGTTTTAGTTAAGACCATCAAAGTTGGAACTTAAATAACAAGGCTGAGTATTACATAGTGTTGTCTGTTCAAGGTGGTGGTATTGTTATAGGACAGTGATGGCGAACCTATGACATACGTGTCACAGGTGACACGCGAACTCATTTTTTTGGTTGATTTTTCTTTGTTAAATGGCATTTAAATATATAAAATAAATATCAAAAATATAAGTCTTTGTTTTACTATGGTTGCAAATATCAAAAAATTTCTATATGTGACACGGCACCAGAGTTAAGTTAGGGTTTTTCAAAATGCTGACACGCCGAGCTCAAAAGGTTCGCCATCACTGTTATAGGATATCAGATTTCAGAGATTTCATTTAGGTTCCATGTCAACAATCCAGTGTGGATAAAGAACTAGGTCTCAGGAGTTAGGAAACAGCCTATGAATATCAATTGCTGGTTATTTTTTCCTACTGAAATGCTTCTCTTTTTCTGCTGATTTTAAGAAATGACTTACACAAGTACCTCCAACTCACTGTAATGACTGATTACTTATATATGCAGGTTTGAGTATTGTGATGCTCTCGTTTTACATGTTGCTATTGTAGATATGTAAGAAGAAAACTCTTATATTTTCTTTGGCTGGCACCAATGGTCCCCAACCCCCCCCACCATAAGTCATTTATGCCAAATTTCTCAAGTGTTAGAGCAGATCTGGTCATTACTTCATCAATGTTTTCTTGTGTTCTGGTCTGTTAACACAGGTGTAGAAACACTTTTCACTTGATAAAACTACTTAGTGATCCGAAGATTTAAAGGGTAAATCATTAAGAAACAATATAAATAAAACAAAGCAAGGGAAGTGCTAAAAAAGGAGAGTTTTTATTTTCCATTGTCAACCACTGATATTCTCATTTCTTGTTCTGTGTAGTTTTAGGTTGGAGCAACTTTTAAGGCCCTGACTCTCAGAACTTCTCTTCTAACCTACCACTCAGGGAAGGCCTCCCACTGCAGCTCTGTGATTATACACAGCTGAGCCAGATTACCTTGTGCTCTGCATCAGTGATTAGCCCTAGTTCTGGTACCTTTGGAAGAGGAAGGTACTTGACCATTCTTGGCCATCAATTCCTTGAATTTCTCCCTTAGGTTTTAGGTATTTTAATCACATTTTGCTCTGTGCTGGATGCAGGAATTAGCATTTCATCTCCCCTTCCCCCATTTGGTATATCATTAGCTACTTCTTCATACTGGCTCCCCGCTTTGGTAAGGTTCGGCTTCTTTGCCTATCTAATTATATCTTCTTTCCTAGAACTTCAGTACAGTAGGTTTCTCATCTCTGATCTTCCCTTTTCTCCCAGTTCAAAGCTTGGTTTACTTTGATTGGCTCTTTTCTTTTGAGTGAAAAACATATTCTCAGGCCCTTTATAGGCTAACCCACACTCCAGGAATGATTAAAGGTGTAGACTCAGGTCACCCAGTCCAGGTTTCTGCTCACACAGCTCCAGTCCACTCTGCCCTCCCTCTGCTGGAGCACAAAGTGGGTGGCTCCACAGGGAATTTATTGCATTGGCCCTTTAAGAGGGTGCCTGAATTTCCATCCATTGCTCCCTGGCAGACAGCAACCCTGCTGCTTTTCACAGCCAGATGTTACGTGGGTACCCTTCTCAGTTCTCGTGCTCTCTGCTGGGGGGCCTAGCATGGGGATTAGATCCCACAGCTGAGATATTTCCCTGGAACTTCAGTTGCTGTAGGTGCACCAGAAGCCATATTGCTCCTCCGCCCCTCTGTCCCAGTCCTTGGGCATCAGGGTTCTCTCCAGCCAGTCTTCGGTTGATTATTCAGGTATAAACTTAACCAAGGAGGCAAAAGACCTTGGAAAACTATAGGATGTTGAAAAAAGAGATAGAAGAAGGTATAAACAAGAATATACCGTGTTCATGGATTGGTAGAATCAAATCATTAAAATGTCCATTCTACCCAAGGAAATCCACAGGTTCCAGAGCTAGAACAAATACTTCAAAGGACCTGGAGAGTGTCATGGTAGGTGAAATAAGCCAGAGAAAGACAAGTATCACATGATCGCACTCCTATGTGGAATCTAAGTAACAAAATAAGCTGATGAGCGGAGTGGATCCAGAGACATGGAAGCATGGAACAGAGTGTGGAATCCCAGAGGGAAGTCAGGGAAGGGTGGGAGGTAATCAATCAAAGACCTTATATGTATATATGTACAATAACCCATGGACACAGACAATAGGGCTCTGAAGGGCTGGAGGTGGTCAGTGGGGGGAGGGAAGGAGACATGTAATACTTTCAACAATAAATAATTATTTTTTGAAAAAGAAGGACAGTTACTTCTGTCCAGAATCCAAAAAGAGAGCAGGAAAGGAAGTAAGAAAGAGAAAAGATAGGCAGGTACCAGGAAATTGAAGTCATCATTGTGGTTTAAACTTGGCCAGTGTTTCATTGATAAAGCAAAGATGCTTGGATATTATTTTGTGTCTGACAACACAGAGAAATGTTTCCCATTTCTTTCTTTGCGTATCTACCAGCGGAAATATCTACCAGAAAGAAATAATAGAGGTCCTCCGGTAGTTTAATATAAGGGTGGGCGGGCTCTAATTGCACCTCTGACATAAATAGGAAGCATGGCTTGTTTATAAGAACATTGACAAAATGAACTGTCTCTTTCAGTTGAAGTCAGCAATCAGTGCAAAAGGCAGCACTGATAGAAAATGTACCAAGCCAGTAATATATTGAGGAAAGGGGGAGAAAATGATCTCAGACATAATTTATTAGCAGCAAAAACCAGTGAGGCTAAAATAATTTCCCTAGAAAATGAATAAATTAAAAGGAGGCTAATTGCCAAACTCTCATAATATCCTTTTTCTACCTTGAATAGTTCAGAAGAATTCCTGACTTTTCAATTTTTTGGTGTTGTTGGTACAGACTTTAAAATATAACCCACAATGATTTGAGCAGAGTCTAGGACAGGGGTGGGCAACCCCTGGCACGCGTGCCAAACATGGCACACCAGTAACTTTTGCTGGCACGTGAAACCCTCTCTTATAATCTTCCATTTACAGTTTTTTTCTTAATATCGACTTCTTTATTTTTCAGATAAATTCAGTGTAGGTGCATCTTAGATAAATAAATAATTTTACATAACATGTATATATTAAAAAATAAATGTATTTTCATCATCATATACTGTGTTTTTGTCACTCGAATGAATTTTATTATTTCTTTAAGGTTCTTCACATACGTACACCTTAAGAGATATCAAGTAGGCGTAACATGTTCTCAAAAAATTAGGGTTGGCACGCAGAAGAATTTTGAGTCAGAGATTTTGCTGGTTTTGGCACGTACTCACAAAAAGGTTGCTCACCCCTGGTCTAGGATAAGGGTAATTACAAAAGGTAGGGCCTTGTCTCCTGTAGTCATAGTTAAGGAGACTTGTAAAGGTAACGTAAGATTACCTACTGGGCCCTTAGGAGAGATTCATAGAGCTGTGGCCCTTGTCAGGTGGGCAAGGACTTATCCTGTCTCTTCAAGTGCAGATGGGGAATTATGGGTCAGAGTTAGAGGTTAGAAGCTTGGCAGAACTGTTCAGGTTCTAAGAAGATTTGAACAGATCCCAAGCAGGCTATGAGGGAGGAAGGGTTATAGATATTACTGGGAATTTCATAGGATTTGACTCCTATTTATTATTGAGGCAGATACTGTATTTACTTGATTTTAAAACATATTTTAAATTTTAATATCTCTGAAATTGGAGTGTATTTTCTAATCAGTAACATCTTGGCATCATGTTTAATTATTATTTTTTCTTTGGTGGTGTGTAAAATAATGGTGAACCTTATACTCCATTGTGTTTTCTATTTAATGAGATACAGTAATTATTTTTGTTGTGATTACTTTTATGCTGATTGAATTGTATTCTTGCCTTTTTCACAGTCATTGCAGAGTTATCCCATGTCGTTCATTTTGGTCAGGATTTCTGTTGTTAAAAGACAGTTTTATACTGCTGGTGGCTGTTTGACAACCTGTTCATTCCTCTTCATTTCTCCATTACTAACTAAATTTTCCCTCTTGTTACTTGCTCAGAGATTGCCAGATTCTTCACAGCATATAACTGTCATGATGTCAGTCATTTCAAAGACTATCAGTGTCTCCTTAATACTGTTTAAGGCAGCTACCCTCTGACTTTATATGTTCTTTCAAGTGGTTAAATTTTAGAAAAATTATAAATAAGAAAGGCATGAAACTTATCCCTGTAGAATCTTTTGTTTCCTGTAAAACTTTACTTAATTGATTTTAAAAAATGTGTTAATGCTATGTGATCATTCATAGTTTGAAAATAATACTGTATTAATTTATATTTATAGATGTTCGTGTGTATTTAATAGTTGTTTTACATAATACTAGTTAATTTTATGTTGACAAAAAGTCTACCAAAAAAGAAATTACTAATGGTGAATTAAAACATCCTCTTTTTATTTATTTTTTTTGTTTTGTTTTTACCAAGCCTATACATATGTCCTTAGAAATAAATGTTAGACCTTTTAAATTAGTTTATTTTAGTAAAGCCTAAGTCTGGTGTATTAGTTACCCAAATGTAGAAAATATCAAATTAAATAGGTCGAATTAATTTTTATCTTTAGATAATTCTATACTACTAAATACTGCTACCTGTTATTCAATATTTACTATGTTTTAAGCCTTATACTGTTTAACTGCATCATCTCATTTAATCCACACGACTTTGTATAATAGGTGTTGTTATTTTTATTTTTCAAGTGAGGAAACTGAGGCATACAAGGATTAAACAACTTGGACAGGGTCCCACAAGTAATCTTACTGATTCCTTATGCTGAGCTTTTAACTAAACTGTACCACTGAAGTTTTAAAAGGTTTAAGTTTTTATTTAAAAGAGTTGAAAATACACTCTTTAATATCACCTCTGAAATGTTAATTGATATTAATATATTAAGACTTTTCCTTTGGCATTTGGCTGCAGATTTGTATTTTAGACTTTGTACATTCATTGCAAGGTATATCTGAGAGTATGTCTTTGTAAATCTCTGATATTTTTTATTTAAATGCCTCTTTTTCATTCCACCTCCATTGCATTTTTGTTAATTTTGATAAGATGTTATTTTGGTGTGATTTTTATATGGAGGTGTGCTATAAAATCTTTTTAGTAGTCTTTGGTAATGAGAAATTTGACAAACTCTTATATGTTACAATATCAGTAACTGTAGTAATATAATTCATTTTTAAACTGTAGTACTATAAAATTAAAATTTTTTAATCAATTGAATTAAAATTATTTTATAGGGATTTATTACTTGGACTTGATCACCCTTCACAGAGGTACCAATAGCATTTCCAAGTTACTTAGAGTAGCTGTAATTCAGTGAAGGGAAATGTCTTCCTGTTTTGGTGTCTATTATATCCAGATCCAAACTCAACAGTACTTTTCTTAGTGGTTAACTGTTGATACTTTTTCACTGGGAGCAGATGACTATTAATAGTCAATAGACTAGTAATTTTTCAGTGACAATTTAAGCTAACCTCAGGTATTGAGGTTTTTTTTTTCCAAATCGTTTTTTATACTTGTGAATAAATTGATTAAGGGAGAATCTATATTACAAAGAGTTTAGCCCAGATATAAAATTAGAGGACTCAGTCCCTACAAGGTTGCCCTCACTTCTGATACTAGTTTCAAATTTAAGGGTTCCCAAGACCACCCTTAGTTTTAACAATTTGCTAGAAGGACTCATAGAACTCATTGAAAGCTATTATACTCATTGGTATGGTTTATTACAAGGAAAGGAAATATTAAAATCAGCCAAGAGAAGAAGCACAAAGGGCAGTATCCAGGGAATTACCAAATGTGGAGTTTTTGTTATCTTCTCCCTGTAGAGTCAGGCACATTGCTTTTCTGGCACTAGTGTGTGACACTATGAATGGAGTATTGCCAACTAAGGAAGCTCTCACCTGAATCTTCGTATTCATAGTTTTTATTGGTACTCTGTGACATGATCATGATTGATTGTCCATGTGATAGATCTCAGTCTCTAGTCTCCATCCCCTCTGAGCATAACCCAAAGCCCCCATCCTAAATTTTATTATTATTATCTGGCTAGCCCAAAGTCCCAGGCAAATAAAGACTTTGCAGTGCTTCTCAACCTTCTGGCCCTTTAAATACATTTCCTCATGTTGTGACCCAACCATAAAATTATTTTCGTTGCTACTTCATAACTGTAATGTTGCTACTGTTGTGAATCGTAATGTAAATATCTGATATGCAGGATGGTCTTAGGCGACCACTGTGAAAGGATCGTTCGACCGCCAAAGGGGTCGCGGGTCTTAGGCGACCACTGTGAAAGGATCGTTCGACCGCCAAAGGGGTCGCGACCCACAGGTTGAGAACTGCTGCCTTAGAGATTACTTTCTAGAAGCTAAAGTCAAAGGCCAGTTTTTTCTTTGGGGGGGGGGGGGCTATTTGGACAAAGTTAAATATTTTTTACTATACAGATATAATGTGAATAATACTATTTTCCAGAATAAATGTATATTCAAAGCTAAATTTGGATTAAAAATATTCAATTAAGTTTATTGGGGTGACATCCTATATAATAAAAGCCTAATATGCTAAGTGTCCAGTCGACTGGTTGGCTCTTCAACCAATTGAAGCGTAATATGCTAATGATATGCTAAGGCCGCTCAACCGCTTGCTATGACGTGCACTGACCACCAGGGGGCAGATGCCCTGACTGGTAGGTTAGCTTGCTGCTGGGGTCCAGCCAATTGGGGCTGAGCGAGATGGGCCGGACATGCCCTGGAGCCCTCCCAGGGTCCCTCCCCAGCTGGCCAACCTCCTGTGTCCCTCCTCAGCCCCGATCGTGCGTCCGTGGGGTCCCTTGGCCTTGCCTGCACCCTCTCGCAATCTGTGACCCTTCGGGGGATGTCAGAGAACCAGTTTTGGCCCAATTCCACAGGCCAGGCCGAGGGACCCCACTGGTGCATGAATTCGTGCACCTGGCCTCTAGTTGGTTAATAAAATTATATAGATTACAAGTGTACATTCCATAATACATCATCTGTATATGTGTTTTGTGTTTGCCACCCAAACTCAAATCTCCTCTTCTCACCATACTTTTGACTGCCTTTACCCTTTACTACCTCCTCCCATGCCGCTTTCCCCCTAGTAACCGCCATACTGTTGTCTGTGTTTATGAGTTTTTGTTTGCTAATATATCTCACATATGAATGAAATTATATGATTCTTGACTTTTTCTGTCTAATTTGTTTTGCTTAGCATGATATTCTCAAGATTTATCCATATTGTCGCAAATGGCAATAGAAGACATACAAATGGCCAACAGACATGAAAAGATGCTCAACTTCACTAGCTATTAGGGAGATGCAAGTCAAAACTACAACAAGATGAGAAATTTCAAAATGGTCTTGGAATAGGCAGCAGTGTCGCTCACCTCCTTCTAGGGCCAGCCCGGAAAAGCAACTAAATTGGAGAACATCCACCCTGAATTAACAAATTAGACACAGCTGAGGTGACAGTTTTCAATAAGAAGGGCAGAGGACTCCTAGAGAACACCGCTTGCCAGCCATAACCCACTGTGCCCTGGCAGTGTGCAACGCAGTACCTCCCAGCAGGCTCCCAGACTTCTGCAGTGAGTGCTTGCCAGGGTGACCTCCCGCACCAGGCCTCCTCACCAGCTTGCCAGGACCCAGTGGCCCATGATCCGGTTCCAGGACCCCGCAGTGAGTGCATGCCAGGGGGACCCCTGTGCCCTGCCCCTGCCTTGGGCCCCAGAACTGTGCTGCCAGTCTGATCTGGCGTCCACTCCACCCTGAGCCCTGGGACCTGCTGCCAGGGAGACCCAGAGCAACACAGTGTGTGTCTCACTTCAGGCCACAGGAGAGTGCAGACTATGTGACCAGAGCAACCTGCACCCATTCCACACCAGGCCCTGGGAGGGTGACCTGGAACAACCCAGCTCACGAGCCTCACTCCAGGCCACAGGAAAGCGAGGACTGTGCGACCCAGAGCAAGCTGCACCCGCTCCACCCTAGCCCAGGGACTTGCTGCAGGGGCTGCCTGGAGTAACCCAGCGTGCGCCCCACTCTGGGCCCAAGGAGAGCTCTGACTGTGCGACCCAGAGCAACCCACACCCGCTCCACCTAGGCCCCTGGGATAGTACAGCTGGGGCTACCCAGAGCAACCCAGCACCTGCCCCACTCAAGCCATAGTAGAGTGCTGCCAGGGTCACCCTGAACAATCCAGTGTGCCCAGGCAGGGGCCACAGGTCCGCACTGCAGGTGCACTGCCAGAGGGACCTAGGGTGCCACCCATCCACGGGTGCTGGAGTCACACATCGAATTGCATGCCAGAAGGCTCTGGGTCCTCACAGCGATTCGCACACCAGAGGAACTGTGCACGCACACCCACCACCCAAAGCAATCTGTAGATAAAGTGCAATCTCCATTAAAATATCAATGACATATTTCACAAACCTAGAACAAACTCCCCCAAAATTTATATGGAATAAAAAAAAAGACCGCAAATGGCCGCAACAATCCTGAGAAAGAAGAACAAAGTTGGAGGGATCACAATACCAGATATCAAGCTAAATTACAAAGCCACTGTTCTCATAACTGCCTGCTACTAGCACAAGAACAGACATATAGACCAATGGAACAGAACAGAGAACCCAGAAATCGACCCAAGCCATTATGCTCAATTAATATTTGACAAAGGAGGCAACGGCATACAATGGAGTCAAGACAGTCTTTTTAGTAAATGGTGTTCGGAAAATTGGACAGATACATACAAAAAAATGAAACTAGGTCACCAACTTACACCATACACAAAAATAAACTCAAAATGGATAAAGGACTTAAACATAAGACAGGAAACCATAAAAATCCTAGAAGAATCCATAGGCAGCAAAATATCAGACATATGTCGTAGCAATATCTTTACCAATACAGCTCCTAAGACAATGGAAACTAAGGAGAAAATAAACAAATGGGACTACATCAATATAAAAAGCTTCTGCACAGCAAAAGAATCCATCAACAAAACAACAAGAGCCCACTGCATGGGAAAACATATTTGCCAATGTTCTCTCTGATAAGGGTTTAATCTCCAAAATGTATAGGGAACTCATACAACTTAACAAAAGGAAGATTAAACAATCCAATCAAAAAATGGGCAAAGGACCTCAATAGACACTTTCCGAAAGAGGACATACAGAAGGCCAAGAGACATATGAAAACATGCTCAAAGTCACTAATCATTCCAGAGATGCAAATCAAAACGACAATGAGGTACCATCTCACACCTGTCAGAATGGCTATCATCAACGAAACAGCAAATGACAAGTGCTGGTGAGGATGTGGAGAAAAGGAACCCTTGTGCACTGCTGATTGGAATGCAGAATGGTGCAACCACTGTGGGAAAAAGAGTATGAACTTCCTCAAAAAATTTAAATTGGAACTCCCTTTTGACCCAGTAATCCCACTTCTAGGAATATATCCCAAGAAATCAGAAACACCAATCAGAAAGGATATATGCACCCCTTTGTTCATAGCAGCACAATTCACAGTATCTAAGATTTGGAAACAGCCTAAGTGCCCATCAGCAGATGAATGGATTAGAAAATTATGGTACATCTACACAATCGAATACTATGCTGCTGTAAAAAAGAAGGAATTCTTACCATTTGCAACAGCATGGATGGACCTGGAGAGCATTATGCTAAGCGAAATAAACCAGTTGGAGAAAGATAAATATCACATGATCTCACTCATTTGTGGAATATAATGAACACTAGAAACTGATTAACAAAAACAGACCCAGAGACAGAGAAGCATGGAACAGACCGACAAACCTCTGAGGGAAGGCAGGGGAGGGTGTGAGGGGTAAGAGATCAACAAAGGACTTGTATGCATGCATATAAGCATAACCAATGGACACAGACAGTAGGGTGGTAAGGGCATGTGCTGTGGAGTGGGAGTGGCCAGGGAGAGGTCAATGGGAGGAAAAGGAGACATATGTAATACTTTAAACAATAAAGAATTTAAATTTAACAAAAAACTACAATAAGATACCACCTCATACCTGTTAGTATGGCTATTATCAATAAGAAAAGTATTAACAAGTGTTGGGGAGGTTATGGAGAAAAAGGAACCCTCATTCACTGCTGGTGGGAATGTAAACTGGTACTGCCACTATGGAAAATGGTATAGACGTTCCTCAAAAATTCAGAATAGAATTACTACATGACCCAGCAAATCCTCTTCTGGATATCTACCTCCCAAAATGTGAAAACTTTTATTTATAAAGATAACATGCGCCCTGTGTTCATTGCAGCACTGTTCAGACATGGAAACAACCGAAGTGTCCTTTAGTAGGTGGTTGGGGAAAGAAGATGTGGTACATACATACTGTGGAATACTACTCAGCCATAAAAAATAGATGAAATCCTGCCATTTAAATTTGGATATTAACCTAGTGTGTTGGAAACATTGTTACTGAAAACTGTTAGGTAACGTAACTCAGAATGGGAATTCCTTGAAAGTACACTTGGTCTGGGCCATAGACTTTTCCTGCCAGAGAGGGTACTGTAACTGGTCCTTTTGGATACCTTGAGGCCTGCTAATTCTGTTATACCCCATATTCCTTTCACTCTTGCTAATTGCCCAAATATAAGCCACTTTGCTCATTAACTTTTTTTCTTCTTTTTTATACTATTTAGGACTTCCTCCTAAACCTAAATTTTCCTTCCCCTTATTCACAAATTTTTGTTTTGTGTTTCTGTAGCTTCAATTTATATTAAATGAATTGTCCTTAATATCCTTAACTGAAAACTCCTCTCTCTTTGCTTTAACTGAAAACTGTGATTCCTTGCAGACACATCTTTTCATTAAGTCTTCTCATCGATACAGATCATTCTTTCACTTACTGTCTACTCATGGGTTTAAGATAAAGTTTGACATATTCCTTGTGTCCTAGGGCCACTTTCCCTCTAGTACATCTTCATATTTATATTCATGTTGATATTCACGATCCTGAAAAGTATAATCACCTTCTCCCTCTTATCTTTGATCACCATTATTTTATGTGTAAAAGACATCGAAACTTCCTTTTCACTCCAATTTTAGCCACCATTTTGGATGACTTCCTAGCCTTTCAATTTTTTCTCCTTCTTAATGTGTCTTCCACATCCATTCTACTTCAGTCATCCATTCTCCTGGTACATCCTCAATACTATCTCCAGGAAGTACTCATTTTACTCATCTTACCATAGATGTTTATCCTTTCAGCCCTCTTATTATGGCTGCTACCCTTCAAGTTCCTTGACTGTCCCACTCTGTCTGTGTTTTTGTACCTTTCATTTCTTTCCTAACAGATATGCATGACATACTTCATTGCCTGGCTCATAACTTCAACTTTTTTGTACCCTTTTCTTTCCATTGTATTACCCAATTTAACTTCAATCTCAAATGGATTCAACATTCTGCTTTTTCTATTCTTTTTTATTTTATTTTATTTTTTATTGATTTCAGAGAGGAAAGGAGAGGGAGAGATAGAAACATCAGTGATGAGAGAGAATCATTGATTGGCTGCACGCCCCACACTGGGGATTGAGCCTGCAACCCAGGCACATGCCCCAACTGGAATCGAACTATGGCTTCCTGGCTCATAGGTCAGTGCTCAACCACCGAGCCATGGCAGCCAGGCTGTTTTCTCTATTCTTACTCTATTCTTATTTTTAGCTACTGGATGCTGCTAGAGAAGTCCTTGTAAGGGGCACTATGAATTAACGATTTCTAACATTAATTGAATTCTCTGTTGTCTAGTAATTCCTAGGAAGTTATTTTCTTTCATTCTTTTCTCTTTCTTGCCTAGAAACCTGTTAGCCTAGGTATCCCCCTCCCACATTCTCTGTGGGAAAGTATATTTAAAAAAATCTTTATTGTTTTTTTTTTTTAGTGTGATGTATATTTATTGGTGTACAACTCCAGCAATATGAAGACAGTTGACATTATTCTTTTGTTTATTACATTTGAATGGTTTTAACCACCATTTGTTGTCTGCTGCTATTAAGAAATCCTTTAATAGATACACAATATTTTGAAGGTAGTGGCAACAAGAATTTCCTAAGAGAAAATCAGAGTACTGAAATAATGATAGAAGTCTGTTCAGTTGTCTCAGTTTGCCCAGGAAGACTTTGAGTAGATTGGTCTGGAGAGATACAGATTGAAATAAATGCAAACATTTTTTGTGGGTGTGCAGGACCATTTACCCAACTCACCATTGTTGGAGGTCAGGGATGTCACATTCTGTTATCTGTCATGTTACATAATTAGTATTTCTAGAAACATTGGTGACCATTCATAGAGGTCCTTGGCCTTTCATGGGTCAGATTTCATCATTTCTCTAGTCCTGCCTTTCTGAAAATTTTCTTCTTTTTTTTTTTAAATTAAATTTTTATTGTTCAGATTACATTTGTTCCTCTTTTCCCGCCACCCCCCCTTAACTCCCCTCCTTCCAGTTCCCGCCCCACCCTCCGCCCTCACTCCCCACCCACTGTCCTCATCCATAGGTGCACGATTTTTGTCCAGTCTCTTCCCTAATCTTCCATTCCCCTTTCCCCCCATGAATAGTCAGTCCATTCCCTTTCTATGTCCCTGATTCATTATAATCACCAGTTCATTCTGTACATCAGATTATTTATTCACTTGATTCTTAGATTCACTTGTTGATAGATGCATGTTTGTTGTTCATAATTTGTATCTTTACCTTTTTCTTCTTCTTCCTCTTCTTAAAGGATACCTTTCAGTAATTCGTATAATACTGGTTTAGTGGTGATGAACTCCTTTAGCTTTTCCTTATCTGTGAAGCTCTTTATCTGACCTTCAATTCTGAATGAGAGCTTTGCTGGATAAAGTAATCTTGGTTGTAGGTTCTTGGTATTCAGCACTTTGAATATTTCTTGCCATTCCCTTCTGGCCTGCAAAGTTTCTGTTGAGAAATCAGCTGACAGTCGTATGGGTATTCCCTTGTAGGTAATTGAGCCTCTTTCTCTTGCTGCTTTTAAGATTTTCTCTTTGTCTTTTGCTCTTGGCATTTTAATGATGATGTGTCTTGGTGTGGTCCTCTTTGGATTCCTTTTGTTTGGGGTTCTCTGCACTTCTTGAACCTGTAAGTCCATTTCTTTCTCCAGGTGGGGGAAGTTTTCTGCCATTATTTCTTCAAATAGGTTTTCAATATCTTGTTGTCTCTCATCTTCTGGCACCCCTATAATTCTGATATTAGTCTGCTTGAAGCTGTCCCAGAGGCTCCTTACACTATCTTCACACTTTCGGATTCTTTTTTCATTTTGCTTTTCCAGTTGGGTGTTTTTTGCTTCTTCGAATTTCAAATCTTTGGTTTGATTCTTGTGCTCCTCTGGTCTGCTATTGGGTATAATATTCTTTATTTCAGTCCGTGTATGCTTACTTTCTAATTTCTTTATTGTAGCATCGAGGGTCTCATTAGTTTTCGTGAGGCTCTGCTCAAGTTTATTGCAAGCCCTCAAAATTGCGATTTTTAGCTCCATATCCTCCATTTCTGTCATGTTTTTTTGTCTCCGCATCTTTTATGCTTTCTTGGTGCACCCCCTTGTGGTCTTTGTGCGCAGTCTTGTTCTAGTTAAGCCTTAATTGTTGTAGTTAATACTAGAGGGATTTGACCACCAGGCCGACTGGCTGTGGGAATCAGCTGTGTGGAAAACTTCTGTCCTCTGGGGTGGTGCTAATCCAGCCTTTGCCGGAGGCAATTGGCAAACGGCTCTGCCCAGGGCTTGGGCGGGGCGGGATCAACAGGGCAGGGGGAGGGAGCAGCTATGGCTGCTCTCAGTCCGTCCCCAGGGGCTCTGCCTCTCTGTCCCAGCAACCGCTGCAAACCTCGGAGGGACCGTAGCCAGACAGTCCCATTTCTCCCGTTTGAGTCTGGGTCCCTAGAGACTCGCCCGGATCTGTAGCCCAGTGTCTGAGACTCCCTCCTGATTGAAAACGACAACCGCGCCCTCAGCCACCAGCCCGCTTTGCGCGCGCACCACCACACCACCGTACCTTTAAATTTTCCACAGTGCGCCTCCTCTGAGCCTCGTAATGCTGTTGTTTTTCCTTCTAGTTGAAGAGTCTCTCCTCAGCCAGCCTTCCTGTGGTTCTGGTTGATGTCCGTTCCGTCTTTTAGTTGTATTTTTGAAGTGGTTGTTTGCGGCAGCAGTCTCCGGTGTTTACCTATGCCGCCATCTTCGATTCTTTCCAAAAATCTTTATTGTTGAAAGTATTACATATGACCCCCTTTTCCCCCATTGACCTCCTCTAGCCAGTCCCCCACCCCTTGCCCCAGGCCTCTACCACACTGTTGTCCGTGTCCATGGGTTATGCACATAGGCATACAAGTTCTTTGGTTGTTCTCTTCCCCCACTGACACTCCCTGCCTTCTCTCTGAGATTCCACAGTCTGTTGCATGCTTCTGTATCTCTGGATCTACTTTGTTCATCAGTTTACTTGTTCATTAGATTCCTCTGTGGGAAATATTTACAAATCTTTTTTGTTATTCTGAATACTTCTTTCTACCTCCCCCTCAGCTTTTATTGGATGATCCCATTTTTCTGCTTCTTAAAAAAAATTAAAATTATATGGCACAAGCTTTCTCAAGTCCCATCTGGCCCTCTTACAAATTACCTGTATCTGAACTTATTCTTGCCCTCTTCCCTTTTGTGTCTTTGGCTTCTTCCTCTTTATTAACTATTTCACATCAGCATTTAAACATGCATGTGGCAGACAGTATTGGCTGGCTATGTACATCATTCCCAGTCTCCCTTACTGCTTCAAAATAGAGTTTGGAAAATCAGATAATTTCTCAGCTCCCTTATTGCCAAGAGTGGCCATGTGATGGAGTTCTAACCAATGAGATATAAGGGAAAGTCTGATGTGGGGGTTGGCTCTAGGTTTGCTTCCTTATAGAGGGGCAAGGTTTGTTCTTCCCCTTTCTTTTTTAAAAAAAATATATTTTATTGATTTTTTACAGAGAGGAAGGGAGAGAGATAGAGAGTTAGAAACATCGATGAGAGAGAAACATCGATCAGGTGCCTCCTGCACATCTCCCACTGGGGGTATGCCCGCAACCAAGGTACATGCCCTTGACCTGCATCGAACCTGGGACCTTTCAGTCCACAGGCCGACGCTCTACCCACTGAGCCAAACCGGTTTCGGCCCCCTTTCTTTCTGTTAAGTATATGTTGTAAGGACATGATGCCTGGCAGTGGATACCATTCTGTGGCAGAGCAGGGAGATAGAAAGAGTGATGACATCACTGATATTCTGGATAAACCCTAGAGTTGACTACTTTTAGACTTTTTGTTCAGTGAACAATAAATGTTCTAATGGTTTAAGCATTGTTAGGTAGATTTTCTGTTATTTGTAGCCGAAAACATAAGTTTCTCCCAATTAAAAAAACACACAAAAAACCCTAAACACAAGCAACTCTATTTTGATTCCACTTGATACCAGTTTAATTTTTCTTCTTCCTTGCAGCCAAGCTTCTTGAAAGAATTTTCTATATCTGTCTCTCACTCTCTCATCTACCATCTACTTTTGTGTGTAGTCACCTCCACCATGCTTTAGCTAGGGTCATCAGAGATGTCTTTATTTTTTTTTTTAATCCTTTGTATATTTTTCAGTTCTTATTTTAATTGATCTCTCTGCAGTATTTGAACTATTAACCCTAATCCTGAAATACTCTTTTCCTTTAGTTTCTTTAACACTACATTCTCCTGGATGTCTTCTTTTTAATCTTCTCTTTCTCATTCTACTTCATAGTTTCTGTAAAGTTTGTGATGCAGGAAACAAAGAGAATCAAGCCGGTCAGAAAGGGGAAAAGAGAGGTTTAATCCAAGTTCTCCGGTGAGCCCCAGGAGCCCCAAAGGCAGGGCCAGTGAATCCGCACCAACAGGGAGGGGGGCATTTCTTTTTATACAGGTGTTTTTATACATTTTCCCCATCACAACTAAGAAATTTTTTCTGTTCACTTTGTGAAATTTGAAACAATTCTGTTGTATTTTTGTAATTTAGAAATTTAGAATTTTGAACAGTTTGTATTTAATTTGTCTTCTTCCCCCTTAATTTAAATCTTCACAAACAAAGCAGAAGCCCAAGCCTGTCTTTAGCTTTCTGCTTCTCCAAGCAAGCTGACATTGTTTAATTTGAGAGTTGATTATGTGCTAGAAGTCAACTGATACTGTTTGCAAAAATGAAAATAGAAAAATAAAATGGCATTTGCAGCTTTTAGCTCCAGCCATTGAACCTGACAAGTTCTAACATCTCTTCTTTTGGCTGCCTTTTACTTCTTTTTCTGTTTCCATGGAAATGGACATCAGATCATAGAAACATAGTAAGATACTGGTGGCTAATTGCTGTTGCAGATTTCTGAATTCTCTTTGTTTGTGGAGTGATTATTTTAGTGACTCTATGTAATATGTGGTAGTTAGCCAAAACATCTAAGGCAATTTCTGGGTTTGAATGCCAGCTGCTGTTCCCAAGTGTCACTAACTAGTATCCTAAAATGTATTCCCTGTTTCAACTCAGAGAAAATAGATTTTAATTTAAGAGCTGTAATCTTGTCAGAGAGAAGCACATTTTAAGCCAGGAAACCTGGCCCAAGTCCCAGATCTGACATTGTCTCACTGTTTGACCTTGGGTCAATTTTGTTATATTTATTGAAGGAGCCCATTGATGCTACTTAGCTGTGGGGCATAAAAGTGTCCCTGAGAAAAATTACCCCTCTACCAGTGTGTTTTAATAGAAAACATAGAAATAAGTTATACAATTAATTTTAGTAATGAAATCAAACCAGGATTTTAAACATCTAAAATGGAAAAATGCTTTTAATTCCAGCCCTTTATTTTCTCCTTCTGTAAAGTGATCAGAATAAGGCTTGTCATATGGCTGGGACTCCTGGGTTAAATATTCTCCTTATAATATACATGTGGTTTCCCAAGACAGATACAACCTATCTTATGGGAAATTGATTAAGATTATATTTGAAAATTTCTATTCATTTCCTATTTAATGAAGGAAGTTATTACATTACTTATCTAACTTGTATTTTATTCACATCTAGAACGTAGGAGGATTTGCCTTAGCCATATGCTTCTGTAGTAGGCTTATCTATACCAGGTCAGGATTTTCTTGTAAATCTAAATTTAGAACTTGGAAAGCTAGGTATTTGCTGAGCCACTTCTTCAGCATATAATGTCTGCTCTATATCAAATGAACATGAGTAATTGAAATTGGATCTGAGCAGAATAAGTCTCTTTTTGCATGACTACACAGAATAAAATACAGGTTTATACCAAACTCCCACTTATAGTTGCTTGTACATAGACATAAACCATATATGATAAGACATTATAAATAAATTAAATGGGAAATAATCCATTTTATATTTTGTAATTGTAAATTTTTTAAAAGGAACCCCCCCCCCCCCCCAACTTCGTTTATTCAGTTTGCTGTGAATTTTGTTTCCCATGTCAAACTTGAAGTAGACCAGGGTCCAGTCGTGTCAGAGTCCCTCTTTGTGACGTAGCTGCAGGCTTCAGTAGATTTACCACAGGCCCCAGTGCTTTAGAGCAAAAGTTTATTTTTAAATAAAAAATATTCTATAGTTTAGTATAATTAGACAAGCAGAAAAAAAATTCAAAAAAGAAATTATAATGTCTCGTTACCACCCTGTCCAAGTAAGCCACTGTTGTCTTTTTGGAATATTCCTTTAATTTTACAAATTCTACCAGTATATAAAACAAAATCGGGATAATGCTGTAAGCTCTGCTTTGTAGCCTACTTATTTCATTTACCATTTTATGAATATTTTACCTTGATATTATATAGTCTTTAAAAATGATTTTAATAAATATGTAATATGCTGTTTTAAGTGATTCTATTTAACTTTTAAGGTATTAATAGATATTTAGATTTTCTTACAAACAGCTTTGAACAGGAGCCTATAGACTTTCTTTATTCCTTCAGTTAATGTAGAAAATGCCTAAATTTTCTGGTTTTCCAGGATGGTACCTCAGTAGCTTTTATTTGATTTATTGTTTTCACCCACACCCCAATCATTTTATCTCCAAAATGTTTCTTGAATTCATTCTTCATCTCAGGTTTCATGTAGTCCCAGCCTTCATCATCTTACTTGGAGTAACTGTAATAGTTCCATCATAGCTGGTCTCCCAACCTCTGGTCTCTTCTTTCAGTATATCAATGATTTGTGGTCAACTTGTTTGGCTAAAGCATGAATATGCTCATATATTTCCTGGGTTTAAAATATTTGATGTTTTCCCATTATCCAATGCATACAATTTTTCTCCTTAGCCTGGTATTCAAGGGCATTCGTATTTTGGCCCTATCTAACCTCATTTCTCTCTTCTTCCTTCCACATTCCACATATCCCAGGCAGCCTTCCCTGAACACATTAAGGCAGCGGTTCTCAACCTGTGGGTTTCGACCCCTTTGGGGGTTGAATGACCCTTTCACAGGGGTCGCCTAAGACCATCCTGCATATCAGATATTTACATTATGATTCACAACAGTAGCAAAATTACAGTTATGAAGTAGCAACAAAAATAATTTTATGGTTGGGGGTCACAACATGAGGAAATGTATTTAAAGGGCCAGAAAGTTGAGAACCACTGCATTAAGGTGTTCTCACACCCTCATGTTGTTTGTGCCCTTCCATTGCCTAGACAGGGGTGGGCCACAATGGGTTCTTAAACTGGACCGGAGGGCCGAAACAAAAGCATGGATGGAGTGTTTGTGTGAACTAATATAAATTCAAAGTAAACATCATTACATAAAAGGGTACGGTCTTTTTTTTTTTTTAGTTTTATTCATTTCAAACGGGCGGATCCAGCCGTCGGGCCGTAGTTTGCCCACGGCTGGCCTAGAATGTACTGTTCTCCACCCCCATTTAATTCCTTACTCCCTTCTTTCAAGACTTCAGCTCAAATACTACCTATCTTCTAAAACTCTGCTGTACAATATAGTAACTATACTAGCTACATGTGGCTATGAGAATAAAAATTAATTAAACTTTAAAATTTAGTTCTCAGTCAAATTAGCCACATTTTAAGTGCTCAATAGACACATATATTAGCCACTAACAGTTAGTGGCTATTGTATTAGATAGCGCATATTAAAGAACACTTTAATCATTGTAGGGAGTTCTATTAGAATTGCTATAAAGCCTTTTCTAAAATAATTGATTTCCTCCTTAAGATTAATTATTTTTAAAAGCCCATAAATTCCTTTATGAGTAGGTAAGGGACCAAGTTGTGTTCTTTTCCTCTCTAACACCTAGAATATGTGGTATGTAGTTGAATTTCAAAATGTGTGACTGAATGAGCAAATGAATAAGATATGACATGAGTTGTGGGGAGTCAAAAGAATAATGACAATGTTAGGGGGTCTTTCAAGTTTAGAGAAATGCTTAGCCTTAGACAAAATGCTCACTTTCTCTGGTCCTTTTATCATCTAAACATTGGGGGAATAATGTATGTTTCTCCTAAAAAATTTAACATAAGACCAATATTTACTGAATCTATGCCAGATATTGTGGGCATTACACAAAAGTATAAAGCATTTCAAGTGGATTCCACACTATTGCCTGAGTTTTTGTTTCATGAGAGAGCAGACATTTAGGGTCGCTTGTTTTATACCTGGAATTCTTACCTCCTTTATTTCATTTTCATAATGTTTTTATGAGGTAGAGTAATTTTTTTCTGTCTTGTAGATAAGGAAGTAGAAGCATAGAGAAGCTAAATAGCTTGCATAAGGTCTCATATAGCTGGGAAGAAGCTCATTTGGTTACACTTCAGCTGCCTCTCCTGTAACCTCGTTTGAATTGTTAATACATTCAGTGCCTCTGGGGTAGCTTTGGTGATTCATGCATTTTGTAATTATTTAAGACCAGAGTATATAGATTTTTGGTTTTAAGGAAAACCAATAGCTTGAAAAAATATTAAAGAAGGAAATTATAATGCCCCACTGTTAACATTTTGTGATCAACTGCTATGGCCTGGTACTGCACCTGGGTTGATGGGATCTAACCAGAGCAGGTTAAAGAAAAACCTACATTCTGTAAGGAATAGGACTCTAGAAGCCTTTCTGAGGCACTTAATTACTTTATGAATTGCATTTATCATCTGCCACTGGCTCTCTCTTTCTGTCTGTGGCTCTGGTTTTCAAAAACTTCCAAAGCCCAACATGGGCATTTAAAAATCCACACACTACAGATAAGACAGTAGAGAATGATTAGGGAAAGCTTAGCTGAGAAGGTGATACTTAAAGCAAACTTGAATAGAAGGAAAGAGAGCAAGCCAGCCAGGCATTTTGGGAAAGAACATTTCAAGTGGAGGGAACAACTACAAAAAGTGAGCAGGGAAGCCAGAGACTAGATCATCTAGGATCTTATAGGCTATGATAATTTTTTGGATTTTATTCCATAGATGATGAAAGCTATTAGAGGTTTTTGAGCAGTGCAGTGACATGATCTGATTTTTGTTTTAAAGATCAATTTGATGGTTTGTGACAAGAATATGAGAAGTGGGAAGGAAGGGCAAGAAGAATGCAAGAGAGGAGACCAATTAAGAGCCTGTTATTAGTACTCCAACAGCCTTGTGAGATAGGTTTTATTATTGTCTCCATTTTTAGGTTAGAACACAGAGGCCTAGAGAGGTTAAGAGGCTATTCACTTCTACAAATCTGGTCTGTTTTATTAATCCCTGCCATTATGTTATACTGCCCAACTCCCATGAGTGAGTTTTAAGAACTTCTGGCATTGTATACTATTACAGTATAACTAAATATGTATATAAATTTCAAGTGGATGTTGCCTTTCTTAGATTATTTTTTATTTTTAATATATTTTTATTGATTTCAGAGAGATAGAAATGTCAATGAAAGAGAGATAGAAATATCAATGATGAGAGAGAATTATTGATTGGCTGCTTCCTGTATGCCCCCTACTGGGAATCAAGCCTGCAACCTAGGCATGTGCCCTGACCAGGATTTGAACCGTGACCTCCTGGTTCATAGATAGAGTCTCATCCACTGAGCCACACGGCTGGGCTGTTTTCTTATTAAATAGCAACTTGTGAAAACACATAGTACGTGGAATTTGTTAATGAAATAATTCAGTGTATCTGTATAGAGAGTTATATAGGTAGGACAAGAATATGTATATTCTTTTTTTTTTTTTTTTTAAATTAAATCTTTATTGTTCAGATTATTACATTTGTTCCTCTTTTTTCCCCCCATAACTCCCCTCCTTCCAGCTCCCACCCCACCCTTCACCCTCACTCCCCACCCACTGTGTTCATCCATAGGTGCATGATTTTTGTCCAGTCACTTCCCGCATCTCCCACACCCCTTTTTCCCCCAAGAATAGTCAGTCTATTCCCTTTCTATGTCCCTGATTCTATTATAATCACCAGTTCATTCTGTACATCAGGTTATTTATTCACTTGATTCTTAGATTCATTTGTTGATAGATGCATGTTTGTTGTTCATAATTTGTATCTTTACCTTTTTCTTCTTCTTCCTCTTCTTAAAGGATACCTTTCAGCATTTCATATAATACTGGTTTGGCGGTGATGAACTCCTTTAGCTTTTCCTTATCTGTGAAGCTCTTTATCTGACCTTCAATTCTGAATGATAGCTTTGCTGGATAAAGTAATCTTGGTTGTAGGTTCTTGGTATTCAGCACTTTGAATATTTCTTGCCATTCCCTTCTGGCCTGCAAAGTTTCTGTTGAGAAATCAGCTGACAGTCATATGGGTATTCCCTTGTAGGTAATTGAGCCTCTTTCTCTTGCTGCTTTTAAGATTTTCTCTTTGTCTTTTGCTCTTGGCATTTTAATGATGATGTGTCTTGGTGTGGTCCTCTTTGGATTCCTTTTGTTTGGGGTTCTCTGCGCTTCTTGGACCTGTAAGTCCATTTCTTTCACCAGGTGGGGGAAGTTTTCTGCCATTATTTCTTGAAATAGGTTTTCAATATCTTGCTGTCTCTCATCTTCTGGGACTCCAATGACTCTGATATTAGACCGCTTAAAACTGTCCCTGAGGCTCCTTACACTATCTTCACACTTTCGGATTCTTTTTTCATTTTGCTTTTCCAATTGGGTGTTTTTTGTCGAATCTTTGGTTTGATTATTGTACTCCTCTGGTCTGCTATTGGGTATAATATTCTTTATTTCAGTCCGTGTATGCTTACTTTCTAATTTCTTTATCGTAGCATCGAGGGTCTCATTAGTTTTCGTGAGGCTCTGCACAAATTTATGGCAAGCCCTCAAAATTGCGATTCTTAGCTCCAT
The DNA here is from genome assembly GCF_028538775.1 of Myotis yumanensis. Taxonomy (NCBI): domain Eukaryota; kingdom Metazoa; phylum Chordata; class Mammalia; order Chiroptera; family Vespertilionidae; genus Myotis; species Myotis yumanensis. Next base: position 91,104,074 of record NW_027223752.1, read on the forward strand.
ATCCTCCATTTCTGTCATGTTTTTTTGTCTCCGCATCTTTTATGCTTTCTTGGTGCACCCCCTTGTGGTCTCTGTGCGCAGTCTTGTTCTAGCCAAGCCTTAATTGTTGTAGTTAACACTAGAGGGATTTGACCCCCAGGTCGACTGGCTGTGGAAATCCAAGAATATGTATATTCTTATTAAAAGACAGTTGGTATTAGAATGCTTTTATTTTAGGACAGGATTCTTCTTTATGCAACTACAAACTACTCTGAATTTAGCTTCATTGTAACACTGGTTCATGGAAATAATTGAATTAAAATTTGAAAACCAGCACCATTTTTAGGTAACATAATAAAGTGAAAAGGGCATGAGTTTAGGAAAAGAATATGATCTTTGAAAAAATTCCTTTAATTTTTCTGACCTTGATTTTTTTCATGTCCAAAGGAAAGCTACTTTATTGGACTGTTATGGTAATTAAATACAATAATACATCTCAACTGTCAATGATATTGCTTTTTATAAAATGGTTAGTAAATGTTATATTATTTCGTATTAAAATCAATATTGTGGTTTTGAGAAGGATAGTTCAAGAAAATGTAGCCATTACTAATTCATAGCCTATCTATATATATAAAAGGCTAATATGCAAACTGTCCCCTTGGGAGTTCGACCGTGAGACTGGGAGTTGGATCGCTCGCTATGACATGTGCTGACCACCAGGGGGTGGCCTGGAACATGGTGGGTGACCAGCGGTGGCGGCAGGGCGGCAGGGCGCTGAGGGAGCGAGGGAAGGAGGAGGCGGGGAGGTGGGAGGAACCGTGCGGAGGTGGGGAACCTGATTGGCCTTGATCACTGACTAGGCTACGGACCCTACACATGCATGAATTTCGTGCACCAGGCCTCTAGTATTCTTATAAAACCTTAGAATTTTTACTAATTTCCTTTCAATCTTAAGAGTTGTAAGAGGCACTGGTGAAATTGTTGTAGCTTTTAGGAGACAAAATTCAGAGATGCATGATAATTGTCTTTAAATATATAAAGGCCTGTCATGTGGAACAGGGATTTGTTCTTTATCACTCAAGAGAGCAGGACTATGATCAGAGGATGAAAACTACAGGGAAGATTATTTTGGCTCATTAAAATAAATACTTTTCCAAAAATAGAACAAATGTTCATTGGGAAAGTTGTGCATAGCTGCATCCATTTTTCAGAATATGTCAAGCATTGAAGGTTTTCTATTTAGTTTGAAGATTTCTTCAACCTGAGAATCATTAGCCTATATAATAAAGAGGTAATATGCAAATTGACCATCACTCCAACACACAAGATGGCCGCCCCCATGTGGTCAAAGATGGCCTCCACAAGATGGCCGGCAGGGGAGGGCAGTTGTGGGCGATCAGGCCTTTAAGGGAGGGCAGTTGGGGGGGACCAGGCCTGCAGGGGAGGGCAGTTAGGGGTGACCGGTTCAGCAGGAGAGGGAAGTTAGGGGTGACTGGGCCAGCAGGGGAGGGCAGTTAGGGATGATCAGGCTGGCAGGGGAGGGCAGTTAGGGATGACCAGGCTGGCAGGGGAAGGCAGTTGGGGGCGACCGGGCCTGCAGGGGAGGGCAGTTTGGGGCAATCGGGCCGGCAGGGAAGCAGTTAGGCGTTGATCAGGCTGGCAGGGGAGTGGTTAGGGGGTGATCAGGCTGGCAGGCAGAAGCAGTTAGGGCAATCAGGCAGGCAAGCAGACGAGCGGTTGGGAGCCAGCAGTCCTGGATTGTGAGGGATCCCAGATTGGAGAGGGTGCAGGCTGGGCTGAGGAACAACCCCCGCCCGCACCCCCCAAATGTATGGATTTCATGCACCAGGCCTCTAGTTAGAACGTAAGCTACATGAAAGCAGAAATCTTATCTTTCTTGGGTACCATAGTATCCCCATGTCTAATACTGTACTTTATACATTTGTTGAATGAATGAATGAATGAATGAATGAATTGTTCTTGAGGTCATCTACATACTTCAGTCCTCCTCTTTGCCTTAAGTTCTGATTTTTGGTTGATGGTTTGAGTTTTTATTTGAGTTAAAGATAAGGAAAATTAGGGGAATTGCTGCTTGGTAAGGAAACAGGAGTCAGTGGAAGGTTTCTCAACAGTGGCACTATTGATATTTTGGTCCAGATGATTGTTTTGGGAGGGGCTGTTCTGTACATTGTAGGATTTTTTTGTTTTGTTAATCCTTGCCTGAGGATATTTTTTTCCATTGACTTTTAGAGAGAGTGGAAGGGAAGAGGAGAGACAGAGAGAGAGGGAAACATCAATGTGAGAGAGACACATTGATTGGTTGCCTCCTGCACGTGCCCTGACTAGGGCCAGGGATTGAGCTTGCAACCAAAGTACACACCCTTGACTGGAATCATACCTGCGACCCTTCAGTCTGAGGGCCGGCACTTTAACCATTTGACAAAACCAGCCAGTGCCATTTAGGATTTTAACAGCATCTATGGCTGCTGCATACTCATTAGATGCTAGTAACTCTTCCTCACTCCTGACAATGAAAAATGTCTTCAGATATCACCAAATGTCCTTAGGGAACAAATTGTACCTTGTTCAGAATGACTGAGTTAGTTAACTACTGTATTTTTCCATGAATAAGACACTATTTTTTTCTAAAATTGTTGGACTGAAAATCGAGGAGTGTCTTATACATGGAAGTCAGCCTAGTAGGGAGCCGCGTGGGTGAGTAGCTGTCCATACCTTGTCAAACAGCTTCCTCCAATCACTAGACTTATTGTTACTGACGTCAGCTGATGCCATAATTGGAGGTGGAGATGAAGAGTGCACAGATGCAACAGGGACCAGAGTGTTCTTAGTCCATACAGATCTAAAAAAATAAATACCGGTAAGTGATTGTCTTACTCTGCAAAATTCAAAGTGAATGTAATCAGCTATGCAAAAGAGCATGGAAATAGAGCTGCAGAGAGACAATTTGGACCTCCTCCCACTGAGTGTATGATCAGACAGTGGAGAAAACAGGAAGAAAAACTCCTTAAGATGCCAAAAAAGAAGAAGGCTGTAAGAGGAAAACCAGCAAAATGTTTAAAATATTGATTGCTTAATTTTGGTTGGAAAAGTGGGGGGGCATCTTATACATTGGGGGTGTCTTATACACTGAAAAATATGGTTCCCACTAGAACACACTCTTGCAAATACAAAAATCCAATATTTTCATTATTTGAAATTAGAGAAAATGGTGTCATTTAAGAAAGCTCATTTAAATTATTTGAGATGAGCTGTGCACTGGTATCATAAGATGTATGTTAAGGCCTGCATATCCTACATAATAAAAGCCTAATATGCTAAGTGTCTGGTTGACCAGTTGACCGGTCGGCCGTTCAACCAATCAAAGCTTAATATGTTAATGATATGCTAAGGCTACTCAACTGCTCGTTATGACGTGTACTGACCACCAGGGGGCAAACAGTTGACCAGATAACCAGATGCTATGACATGTACTGACCACCAGGGGGCAGATGCTCCTACCAGTAGGTTAGCTTGCTGTTGGGGTTCAACCGATCAGGACTGAGCGAGACGGGTCAGACATGCCCTGGAGCCCTCCCACAGTCCCTCTCCAGCTGGCCAACCTCCCATGTCCCTCCCCAGCCCTGATTGTGCACTGGTGTGGTCCCTTGGCCTGGCCTGTGCCCTCTCACAATCTAGGATCCCTTGGGGGATGTCGGAGAGCCGGTTTTGTCCCGATCCCGTGGGCCAGGCTTAGGACCCCACTTGTGCACAAATTCTTGCACTGGGCCTCTACTAGCTTTCTAATGAAGTCATCTGTGTAATGCTTTTGGATTCCTAACTTCACTTTGAAACATGAAGTTGATGTTTCTTTTTAGCTTCTCAGTAAATGAAGCCATACCATGTATTTTTTTTTTTTTTTATGGAATTGTTTATGTTGAATTTTTAGCCCCAAATTGTATTGACAGTCATTTTATGTTGCAGTATAGGTGTGGATAGTTCAAAAACAGGAGTATGCCAAAACCGGTTTGGCTCAATGGATAGAGCGTCGGCCTGCGGACTGAAAGGTCCCAGGTTCGATTCCGGTCAAGGGCATGTACCTTGGTTGCGGGCACATCCCCAGTGGGAGGTGTGCAGGAGGCAGCTGATCGATGTTTCTCTCTCATCGATGTTTCTAGCTCTCTATCTCTCTCCCTTCCTCACTGTAAAAAATCAATAAACTATATTTTAAAAAAAACCAAAAAAAAACAGGAGTAGATACAAATGGTGGATTGTAACTATCAAAGACAAAGACAGTATGATGTGTAGTTGCAGAAAAGGTTGCAGCAACAGAAAGCTGAGCAGCTGATCAAAGATCCTAGAATCAGGAATACTAAGAATTTTTTTAAAGTTTTATATTTGTGTATATATAATTTTATATTTGGGTCTTATTTTAGGGGTATGATCATCTCATGACAGATATGGTTTCATAAATAATTATAGCATACACCTGTCACATTGGATGTCACTTATTTTTAGTTCATACTGAGTTTGTATTTCTTGACTTCTCTTCTTAGTATTTATGTTGAATTTTCTCTTGTTTAAATTTTCTAAATGGCAAGTTCTAATAAATCCTTGCTTGCATTATATTTTAACTTGGTATATTTTCTTGTCACATCACACTTTCTTTATAACATTTTATTTAATTATTATTCATGATCATAATTTAATTATAAGCTAGGCATTTTTGCATTTTAAAAGATATATTTTATTGATTTTATAGAGGAAGGGAGAGGGAGAGAGAGAGATAGAAACATCAGTGATGAGAGAGAATCATTGATCGGCTACCTCCTGCATGCCCCCTACTGTGGATTGAGCCACAACCTGGGCATGTGCCCTTGACTGGAATCGACCCTGGAACCTTTCAGTCCATAGGCCAATGTTCTATCCATTGAGCAAAACCAGTTAGGGCAGCATTGTTGCATTTTAATATACAGAACTTGCAAACATATTGTGATGTAGTCATTCCTAAGATATAGTAGTCTCACCAGGCATTATTATAAAGAAGCATCTGTCAGCATTTTCATTATAATCCCTAATTTATTTTTAAGGAGTTCCTGACTTGTCTATTTCTAAATTGCTTTGGGCCGAAACCTAGTTTAGAAGTTGTCAGCTGAAATCCAAATTTTGTTATATTATAGAAGGAAAAATTGAAGCCAGTATTTTTGACTCCTTTGTGACACAGCATTTAAAACTCCCATATTTTTAGTGAGTTCAGTTGCTTTTTACTAGATATTTATTTATTCTCCTTAAACCCAAGTGAGGAAATGGAAGCTGACAGCCACTTAAATGGGCTTGTTTCTTTTCCTGTGCCATGCTATAATTTTTTTGATAAGTTTATTTGAAAAGTATTCACTGAGTAGATGCATTAAGTATTTTGTTAGAACCACCTTAGAACGTGAAAGTGCCTTTACAAAGTCTGTAAGAAATCAGATCCAGGTCTATTGTGATCAGAGAAACTTGCAAAAGCATCAGCTATAATGAGATTCTGGAGACTGTTCTGTGGTTGAGAAAGTAAATAACTGTTCAGTGATCAAGAGTTGGGGTTCTTATTCTCCTTGTCCCTCCTGAAGTGGTATTACTCTGCAGTTACTAACCACATTAATTTGTACCCCTTCCTCTTTTAGTGTGAAATGTCTTTTTTGCTATCAGTAGATTCATCTATTATATTATTTTTTCAAAATATTTTTAAAATCACTTGAAAGCCAAAGTAGTTACTTATTTTGTACTTGAGATTTTGGTATGCTCTTATGAAATTGATTACCTGTACAAAAGGTGAACTTTAATTAATGTAGAATGTTATACAAAACTAGAGGCCCAATGCACGAAATTAGTGTAAGAGTAGGCCTTCACAGCCCTGGCTTCGTCCGGAAGGTTGTCTGGAAGATTATCTGGACAGTTGTTCCATTCAGCCATTCGGTCGATGTGTAATATTACGCTTTTATTATTATAGACTAGAGGCCTGGTGCATGAATTTGTGCACAGGTGGGGTCCCTTGGCCTGGCTCGAGATTGGGGCCTGCCTGCCGGTGGGAAGTGACAGCAGGAGGTTGGCCAGGCCACAGGAGGTTGGCTGTAGGAGCGCACTCACCACCAGGGGGCAGCTCCTGCATTGAGCATTTGCCCCTTAGTGGTTAGTGCACGTCATAGGGACCAGTCGACTGGTTGTTCGGTTGACTGGTTGTAATGGTTGTTCAATCTATCTATATAAAAGCCAAGTGACTGGAATGACTGGAATGACCGGTCACTATGATGCGTACTGCGGCGGTCAACCGGCCCAATCAGGGCCCAAATTGCTCCCCTCACCCCGATTGGGGGCGGGGCCGGCCGGCCAACCTCCCACGGCTCCTCCCCCCAGCCAGCCCTGCCCCTGATTGCCCCCCACCACTCCAATTGGGGATGGGGCTGGCCAGCCAACCACCTGTGGCCCCTCCCCCTGGCTGTCCCCGCCCCCAATCGGCCTATCCCACCCTGATTGGGGGCGAGGTGGCCAGCCAACCACCCATGGCCCCTCCACCCAGCCGAACTCCTGTGGCCCCCCCCACCAGGCCAGCCCTGTCCTGATTGGGCCCCAATTGGGGCGGGCTAGCTGGACCCCACTCATGCACAAATTCGTGCATCGAGCCTCTAGTTTATTTATAATTATTCAACAAATACGTATATCTTACCTCCTATATACCAGGCACTCTTTTTTTTTTTTTGAATCTATGCAAAGAAATGTATTGCCATGACTTATTTAGCATTGCCAATATTTCAGAGGAATTATGTAAGGAGAAAAACATACTGATCTGCTCTAAGATTTTCTGATTTTTCCTTGCCAATTCCTTTTCATGGAGTTATAACAAAACAGTAACTGTTGCCATTAAACTTTCTTTCTATGCATAACCATGCCTTAGACCTTCTATTCCAAACAGGCCTTTCCCAGTTTTCTACAGTTGAGGTTTGTACTACCCCTGACATGGGCATGGTTACGCAGGCCTGCAAGACAATATACAGGCTGCCAACCATCAACTGTCTCTCAACAGAGACCAAAACCTGATGGGCACCCTTCCCTGCCCAGTTGGGCACCTGCCCTCTTGGCAGCCAGACACCCTCTACTCTTGGGGTTCACCCCACACAGTCCCCTTCCAGGACAGTCAACATACATTCAAACCTGCAAGAGTATCAAAGTATACCAGGCACTCTTTGCAGAAGATGTAATCTACACTAATAAAAGAGAAACATGGTAATTAGCATAAGACCGCTACCCTTCCCATTGGCTAATCAGCATATCCTTATGCAAATTAACTGTCAGCCAAGATGGCGGCCGGCAGCCATGCACTGAAGCGAGCAGGGAGGCTTGCTTGCTCCAGTGACTGCGGACTCCAACGTTCCCAGCCTGAATTGCCGGCCTCTCAACTGCAACTCTAAGCAACTATGTTGCAAATATAGAAGCTAAACAAAACCCTAGAAACCGGCTTTCAGTCAGCTAGGCTTCAGCCAGCCTGACCGGAACATTGTATCAAATACAGAAGGTAAAGGCCAGAAACCTGCTTTCAGCAGCGAGGCCTCAGAGCTAAAGCTGGCCCAGAATAGAAAAAAGAAAAAAGAAAAAAAGGAGCAGTTGGGAGCTTCAGTCACCCGCCAACCTGAAAACGGCCCTCAGCCCCTCAGCCAGCCTGGCCAGGCACCCCAGTGGGGACCCCCACCCTGATCCAGGACACCCTTCAGGGCAAACCAGCCGCCCCCACCCGTGCACCAGGCCTCTATTCTATATAGTAAAAGGGTAATATGCCTCCCAGCACTGGGATCAGCGGAGCCACGAGGCCTCCCAGCACCGGGATCAGCATGACAGGGGGCAGCACCCAAACCCCCTGGTTGGCCTTGCTCTGTGCCTGATAGGAGGGAGCTCCCCAATCCCCTGATTGCCCTGCGGCTCTGTGAGTGACAGGGGGCAGGGCCACAACCGCCCTATCTGCCCTGCTCTGTGAGTGACAGGGGAAGGCGCCCCAACCCCCTGATCAGCCCTGCTCTGTGCCTGATAGGGGGGAGCTCCCCAATCCCCTGATCGCCCTGCGGCTCTGTGTTTGACAGGGTGCGGCGCACCAACCCCCTGATCGGCCCTGCTCTGTATGTGACAGGGTGTGGCGCCCCAACCCCCCCCCCCCCCCACCACGGGCCCTGCTCTGTGTGTAACAGGGTAGAGCCATAACCTCTCCATCGGCCCTGCCCTGAGTGTGACAGTGGCGGCGCCCCAACCCCCTGATCGGCCCTGCTCTGTGGGTGATAGAGGGTGGCGCCCCAACCCCCCTCCACAGGCCTTGCTCTGTGTGTGACAGGGTAGAGCCATAACCTCCTCATTGGCCCTGCCCTGAGTGTGACAGGGTGCAGTGCCCCAACCCCTTGATCCGCCCTGCTCTGTGTGTGACAGGGGGTGGTGCCCCAACTCCCCTATCGGCCCTACTCTGTGAGTGACGGGGGGAGCTCCTCAACCCCCTGATTGGCCCTGCTCTGTGCGTGACAGGGGGGAGCTCCTCAACCCCCTGATGGGCCCTGTTCTGTGCGTGACGGGGGAGCTCCCCAACCCCCTGATCAACCCTGCTCTGTGAGTGACAGGGGGCAGCGCCCCAACCCCCTGATGGGCCCTGCTCTGTGAGTGACAGGGGGCAGCGTCCCAACCCCCTGATCGGCCCTGCTCTGTGCGTGACAGGGGGTGGCGCTGCAACCTCCCCATCGACCCTGCCTTGAGTGTGACAGGGGGCGGTGCCCCAATCCCCCAATCGGCCCTACCCTGAGCGTGACTGAGGGTGGCATCGCAACCTCCCGATCCGCCCTGCTCTGTGCATGACGGGGCGGCGCCCCAACTCCCCAATCGGCCCTGCTCTGAGCCTGACCAGGGGCTGCACCTAGGGATTGGGCGTGCCCTCTGCCACCCAGGAGCAGGCCTAAGCCAGCAGGTCGTTATCTCCCGAGGGGTCCCAGACTGCAAGAGGGCACAGGCCGGGCTGGGGGACCCCCTTCCCCCCCCTTCAATTGCACAAATTTTTGTGCACCGGGCCTCTAGTCTATAATAATAAAAGGGTAATATGCTAATTAGACCAGACATCTTCTGGATGTCATTCCAGATGTCCTTCCTGATGAAGCTGGGGCCAGAGGGAAGCCAGCCTGGGTCTCAGGTGTCTTCAGGCAGCCGGAGGGAAGCCAGCCCGGGTCCCGGGTGCCTGCGGTGGTCCCAGGGATGCCAGTCCGGGTCCCAGGTGCCTGTGGGCAGCCAGAGGAGGGAAGCAGCCTGGGTCCTGGGTGCCTGCAGGAGGCCAGAGGAGGGAAGTAGTCCAGGTCCCGGGTGCCTGCTGGTGGCCAGAAGAGGGAATCCCAGGTCCTAGGTGCAGGAGGGAAGCTGGTGCCAGCAGCTGGGGTAAGAAAGCCTACTCTTGCATGAATTTTCATGCATCAGGCCTCTAGTCTATAATAATAAAAGCATAATATGCCAATTAGACTGGACAGCTGAATGACCTTCCGGACGTCTTTCCAGATGTCCTTCGGATGAAGCCGCAGCAGTGGGGGCCGAGGCAGAGGCAGTTAAGGGTGATCAGGCAGGCAAGTAGAGTGGTTAGGGGCAATCAGGCAAGCAGGCGAGCAGTTTGGGGCGATCAGGCAGGCAGGCAGAGGCGGTTAGGGGTGATCAGGTGGGCAGGCGAGTGGCTAGGGGAGATCAGGCAGGCAGGCTAGCAGTTAGGGGCAATTAGGCAGGCAGAGTGGTTAAAGGCAATCAGGCAGGCAGGCGAGTGGTTAGGGGCGATCAGGCAGGCAGGTGAGTGATTAGGGGTGATCAGGCAAGCAGGGAGGCCATCAGTTAGGAGTCAGTGGTCCTGTATTGTGAGAGGGATGTCCGACTGCGGGATCGGGCCTAAACCGGCAGTCAGACATCCCCCGAGGGATCCTGGATTGTGAGAGGGTGCAGGCCAGGCTGAGGGGACCTCCCCCCTCCCCATGTACGACTTTCGTGCACCAGGACTCTAGTGATAAATAAAACAGACATAGTCCATACCCTTCTGTATAATCTAGTAAGGGAGTTAGATAATGTGAAAGTAAGCAAATACAAATTCAATAGCACTTATTTGTCTGGCTGGCGTTGCTCAGGGGTGGATCATCAACCTATGAACCAGGAGGTCATGGTTAGATTCCCAATTAGGGCACATGCCTGGGTTGTGGTCTCGACCCCTTGTAGGGGGCTTGTAGGAGGCAGCCAATCAATGATTCTCTCTCATCATTGATGTTTCTATCTCTTTCTCCTTCTCCCATTCCAGCGGTTCTCAACCTGTGGGTTGCGACCCCTTTGGGGGTCGAACGACCCTTTCACAGGGGTCGCCTAAGACCATCAGAAAACACATATTTTTGATGGTCTTAGGAACAAAGACACCGCTCCTCTATCCGTCTCCAGGTGGGTCCACCCACATGCAGATACGCCCACATACGAGTACCCGGGGTGATGACATCATTGCGCCAACCCCATCACGTACACCCCGTACAAATACAGGTGTATGTGACAGGGTTGGCGCCATAATGCACTTATACGGACCAGTCACACATGTGTAGAGAGCAGCTACTGTGTAGAAAGCAGCTGCTGTGTTGAAAGCAGCAGTATTGGAGGTAAAATGACACTTCATGAATTATAATTACTGGGTAAATGTAAAATCATGTACTGTAAAATCATCAACTACTGCAAAAAAAAATCTGTACCATGGGAACTTAATCTGGATGCTGATTGGTCTTTTTATATTCAGCTGTGGTTGATGTGAATACTGCCCCCTTGTGATAGTAACAGGTATGTAAAAAAACAACAACACAGAGAATGGTAAATCATAGGAAACTTTAATGAACTGTATTGACTGAACTATCCCATGTATCATCTTTTGTATTATTAAAGCTATTGTTATATATTATTTTCATTAGCAAACCACCCCATGACAATGGATCGTGTAGAGAAGAACGTTAAGAAGAGAAAATATAGTGAGGATTTTTTACAGTATGGTTTTACCTCAATAATTACAGCAGGAATTGAGAAACCACAATGTGTTATTTGTTGTGAAGTTCTATCAGCCAAATCTATGAAGCCGAACAAACTAAAACGCCATTTTGATAGCAAGCATCTGAGCTTTGCCGGGAAGGATACCAACTATTTTAGAAGCAAAGCTGATGGACTCAAGAAAGCCAGACTTGACACTGGTGGCAAGTACCACAAACAAAATGTAGCAGCCATTGAAGCTTCATATTTGGTGGCACTCAGAATCGCCAGAGCTATGAAACCTCACACCATTGCTGAGGATTTACTGTTGCCAGTGGCCAAAGACATTGTTTGAGTTATGATTGGAGACGAATTTGTTATGAAATTGAGTGCAATTTCCTTATCTAACGACACTGTCCACAGAAGAATAGATGACATGTCTGCTGATATTCTTGATCAGGTAATCCAGGAAATTAAATCTGCTCCACTTCCAATATTTAGTATCCAGCTTGATGAATCTACAGACATTGCAAACTGTTCACAGCTACTGGTTTACATGAGGTATATTAATGATGGTGACTTTAAAGATGAGTTTCTGTTTTGCAAACCTCTTGAAATGACAACTACTGCACGTGATGTATTTGACACAGTTGGTTCATTTCTGAAAGAGCATAAGATCTCTTGGGAAAAGGTTTGTGGTGTTTGCACAGATGGTGCTCCAGCTATGCTAGGATGTCGATCTGGATTTCAACGTTTGGTACTGAATGAGTCACCAAAAGTCATCGGAATTCACTGTATGATTCATCGGCAAATATTAGCACCGAAGACGCTGCCACAAGAGTTACAAGAAGTAATGAAAAGTGTCATAAGTTGTGTCAGTTTTGTAAAGGTGAGCACTTTAAACAGTACACTGTTTTCACAACTGTGCAACGAGTTGGATGCGCCGAACAATACTCTGCTATTTCACACTGAAGCGAGATGGTTGTCGAGAGGACAAATTTTAAAACGTGTTTTTGAGCTTCGTGATGAACTCAAAACTTTTTAATCAGAAAGCAAGACCACAGTTTGAAGCACTTTTCTGCGATAAAAGTGAACTGCAGAAAATAGCTTACTTGCTTGCCATCTTTGCCATCTTGAATGAATTAAATTTATCACTGCAAGGACCAAATGCAACATGCCTCTATTTGTCTGAAAAGATCTGATCATTCCAAATGAAACTTCAGCTTTGGCAAAAAAAAAAATTGGATGAAAATAAAATTTATATGTTGCCTCCTTTATCTGCTTTCTTTGAGGAACATGACATTGAACCAGACAAAAGGATTACGATGATTTCTGTGAAAGAACACTTGCACATGCTTGCAGACGAAATTTCATCATACTTTCCAAATCTACCTAACACCCCATTTGCACTTGCCAGAAGCCCATTCACAGTCAAAGTTGAAGATGTTCCTGAGACAGCACAGAGGAGTTCATTGAACTTACTAACAATGATGCAGTGAGAACTGATTTCTCTACAATGCCAGTTACAAAATTCTGGATCAAGTGTTTGCAGTCATATCCTGTTCTGTCTGAGACTGTGTTGAGCCTTCTTCTTCCATTTCCAACAACATATCTTTGTGAAACAGGGTTTTCCAGCTTGTTGGTTATCAAGTCTAAATACAGAAGTAGATCATCTTCCTATTGTGGAAGATGATCTTTGTTGTGCTCTTGCAAAGACTGCCCCAAGAATTTCTGATCCGGTGAGAAAGAAGGAATCTCAATCTTTGCACTGACGTTGGCTTTTTACGCATACTGTTGCAAAATGTAGCAATGTAGTTTATTATTGTTATATTAAGACTGTTACCCATGCTACACCATGCTTCAAGACAAAATTTCATTTATTTGTAATTAGGAATAAATATTTCACAATATATAATTACATATTGTTTTTGTGATTAATCACTATGCTTTAATTATGTTCAATTTGTAACAATGAAAATACATCCTGCATGTCAGATATTTACATTACGATTCATAACAGTAGCAAAATTACAGTTATGAAGTAGCAATAAAAATAATTTTATGGTTGGGGTTCACCACAACATGAGGAACTGTATTAAAGGGTTGCAGCATTAGGAAGGTTGAGAACCACTGTCCTATTCTCTCTGAAATAAATAAAAACTTTTAAAAAATAGTACGTATTAATTTTGGTCACTTTTAATAATATTCCAAAGGCTTACCTTTTTATAAATGATCTATAACACTTTTATGTTTAATGGAACACAAAGATTAAAACAGCATATTATTTAAGCCACTTTTTTTCGCATTAATGGAATCTTTTTGCATATACACACATATTTTTTAAATTAGTAATTGTTGTTATCTTAGAAACTTGGTTTTTGTATATTTTTCTTGTATTTGGCCATCTTAAGAGTGTTTTTTACTCCAATAGATTTTCAATAGAATTTCTAGGTAGGTGGTCCTTTTTTTTGGTAGTGTTTATACCTCTTAATTGTGTTACTTTTCTCATTGCATTGTCTAGCATCACCAGTTGAATTTTAAATAGAAACAGTGCTAGTAGGCATCCTTGTCTCATATATGATATGATAGCAGTGTTTCTTCTTTTTCACTATTAAGTATGATATTTGATGTACATTTCTATAGATCCTTTTAGTAAGTTAAGGACATTTTCTTTTATTCCCAGCTCACAGATTGAATGATTTAGAACAAATAAAAGATTCTGTTTATATAATGTGCAGTCTAGGTAGTTTGGACCAACACTCCCGCTAAAGACAACTAAAGAAGCTGGATAAAATATGAAAAACAAATTCTTAGAAGCATCTGAGAGAAGATGAGAACTCATAGAAATGAGCCTATTTTCTCCAAACTATTTTGTTGTAAGGATTTTTGTTTATCATAGCCTACCAGTTTTGAAGCTGAGTTCTGCTTTCAGGTGTCTCACAAGACTGAAGGGTTGGGTATAATCAAAACCTGGAGTCTGCCAAGAATTGTTTGCCCCTTACTCTGAGTTGGAAGCACAAAATAGTGAGCCCTCAGAGTAGGGGTGAACTGATTTAACTCAGCCCTCCTAAGAACTTGCAGCTCTGCTTCCCATCATTTGCTAGATCAGGGGATTTTAAGTCCAGAACTTATATTAAGATGGTCTTGGGTTGATAGCTCTAAGAGAAGCAATAGAAGTTCACTGTGGAGGAGGATGTTGTCATCCAATGCATTAATTTATTTTTTCAAATACATTGCCCAGCACACAGGCGATACAACTGAAAAGAGAATTAGTGAACCAAAGCATAGAAGAAACAATCCACAGTGCAATGTGGAATGTTAAAAGTGGAAAGTGCAAAGAAGAGGGTGAGAGACAGACATTCAATGCAAAGAACTAGAAATGAAGAAAGCCAGTTTGAATTCCTAATTCCATCCTCAACTTATATAATAAATTTGACTTAGACTCATTACATTTTTGGACCTCTGAGTTTTATCATCACTTCTGAAATGGATACTTTGTTAATGTTATTTTTTATTTATTTAACTTTGTCCATAGATTACTCAAGGTTTTTCTTATAATTTCTCCTTTTTACATTCAATCATATAATTAAAATATTTGCTAAGTAATATTTGCCAGACCCTAAGGTAGGTGCCAGGAATGGATACAAAGAACACTTTGTTCATGAGACACTCACAGACTGCTGTCCAATGTCAGCTTCTAACTGGACAGCTGAGACGGAATTTCAATAAATGCCCTGTGCTCTGAAAGTCCATAGCCATATAGCACTGCGACATCTATTCACTCTTGCAGATGATATTCAGGATTAACACTACTCCTTTTCCAGCCTTCCTCAGAAAAGAGCAACCCCAGAATTTATTCTGAATCTTATCCACAACTTAGTCAAATGTGTGAGCTGGAATGGAATTTAGAATTCAAACTGACTTCCAGCTCTAGTTCTTTGTGTTTAAAGGAAGTTGGACCCAGGTTCTAGTTCTGTTAATACTTATGCTGACTTCACTCTACTTCTCCCTCCTTCAGTTTTCTCAATTTCAAAAGTAGTTAGTTAGATTAGACTCTGGGCAACTCATTTTAACTCTTCTATCTATATTTCAGATCTCAAAGCTTTACAGTCATGTGCTGTATACCGATGTTTCAGTCAATGATAGACTGCATATACAATGGTGGTTCCATAAGATAAGAATGGCGCTGAATTTCCTATAGAAAATGGAAGAATATATGGTTCAGGAGGAATTGTTTTTCTTTGATGGGAGCAATATCTATGGTGCTTGTCATAGATTCCCTGTCACAGCACCTCAATTTTGACTGCACAGATTACATCCCATTCAGTCAGCCACTGCCCTGTTTCAGCACAGAGGAGCCTGTCCCCCAGTGCTGCATATTCAGAGGGCCCCGACCTAGCTGATGGTCTTCAGAGTACACTGCTGTACATTCTTGAGGACTAAGATCCTGTACAAGACACAGGTCCACAGGAGCTACCTTAACAAGTATTAAGAGTCACTGCCACTTTAGTAAAAGCTTTCTGTGCTAGTGTAGAGCCAGCTCCTCACTGTATTTGTAAATATTTTTAGCTTGTAATGATGTAGAGCATAGATAATTTTTATTCCATTCTTTCTTTCTTTTCTTTTTTTGATCTTTAATTTCTTTATTGGTTAAGGTATTACAAATGTGTCCTTACCCCCCCATTAACCCCCTACTTTCCCCCACCCCACTCATGCTCTCATCCCCCTGTTGTCCGTGTCCATTGGTTTGGCTTATATGCATGCATACAAGTCCTTTAGTTGATCTCTCCCCCTTACCCCCACCCTCCCCTACTTTCCCTCTGGGAATTGACAGTCTGATCGCTGTTTCTCTGTCTTTGGATCTGTCCCTGTTCATCAGTCTATGTTGTTCTCTATATTCCACAAATGAGTGAGATCATGTGGTATTTATCTTTCTCTGACTGGCTTATTTCTCTTAGCATAATGCTCTACAGTTCCATCCATGCTGTTGCAAATGGCAAGAGTTCCTTCTTTTTTACCGCAGCGTAGTATTCCATTGTGTAGATGTACCACAGTTTTTTAATCCACTCATCTGCTGATGGGCACTTAGGCTGTTTCCAAATCTTAGCTATGGTGAATTGAGCTGCTATGAACATAGGGGTGCATATATCCTTTCTGATTGGTGTTTCTGGCTTCTTGGGATATATTCCTAGAAGTGGGATCACTGGGTCGAATGGAAGTTCCATTTTTAATTTTTTGAAGAAACTCCATACTGTTTTCCACAGTGTCTGCACCAGTCTGCATTCCCACCACCAGAGCAGAAGGGTTCCTTTTTCTCCACATCCTCTCCAACACTTGTTGTTTGTTGATTTGTTGATGATAGCCATTCTGGCGGGTGTGAGATGATACCGCATTGTTGTTTTGATTTGCATCTCTCATATAATTAGTGACTTTGAGCATGTTTTTATATGTCTTTCGGCCTTCTGTATGTCCTCTTTTGAAAAGTGTCTGTCTAGATCCATTGCCCATTTTTTGATTGGATTGTTTATCTTCCTATTGTTAAGTTGCATGAGTTCCCTGTAAATGTTGGAGATTAAACCTTTGTAGGTGATATCATTGGCAAATATGTTCTCCCATGCCCTGGGCCTTCTTGTTGTTTTGTTGATAGTTTCCTTTGCTGTGCAAAAGCTTTTTATTTTGATGCAGTCCCATTTGTTTATTTTCTCTTTAGTTTCCATTGCCCTAGGAGCAGTATCAGAGAAGAAATTCTTTCGGCATATGTTTGCAATTTTGCTGCCTGTGGATTACTCTAGTATTTTTATGGTTCCCCATCTTACGTTTAAGTCTTTTATCCATTTTGAGTTTGTTTTTGTGTATGGTGTGAGTTGGTGGTCTAGTTTCATCTTTTTGCATGTATATGTCCAATTTTCCCAACACCATTTATTGAAGAGACTGTCTTGACCCCATTGTATGCTCTTGCCTCCTTTGTCAAATATTAATTGGGCATAGTGGTTTGGGTCGATTTCTGGGGTGTCTATTCTATTCCATTGATCTATATGTCTGTTCTTGTGCCAGTACCAAGCTGTTTTAAGAACAGTGGCTTTGTAATACAGTTTGATATCTGGTATTGAGATCCCACCTACTTTGTTCTTCTTTCTCAGTATTGCTGCAGCTATTCGGGGTCTTTTTTTTATTCCAGATGAATTTTTGGAACGTTCGTTCTAGATCTGTGAAATATGCTGTTGGTAATTTAATGGGGATTGCATTGAATCTATAGATTGCTTTGGGTAGTATGGACATTTTGATGATGTTGATTCTACCAATCTATGAACACGGTATGTTCTTCCATCTGTTTATATCTTCCTTTATCTCTTTTTTCAGTGTCCTGTAGTTTTTTGCCATTAAGTCTTTTACCTCCTTAGTTAAGTTTATTCCTAGGTATCTTAATTTTTTTGATGTGATGGTAAATGGAATTGCTTTTTTAGTCTCACTTTCTGTAAGTTCACTATTGGTGTAAAGAAATACCATAGATTTCTTGGCATTAATTTTGTATCCTGCTACATTGCTGAATTCATTTATTAAGTCTAATAATTTTTTGATGGAGTCTTTAGGGTTTTCTATGTACAGTATCATGTCATCTGCAAATAAGGACAGTTTTGCTTCTTCTTTTCCAATTTGGATGCCTTTTATTTCTTCTTCTTGTCTGATCGCAACGGCTAGTACTTCCAGTACTATGTTGAACAGGAGCGGTGAGAGGGGGCATCCCTGTCTTGTTCCTGTTCTTAGGGGAAATGGTTTTAGTTTTTGCCCATTGATTATGATGTTGGCTGTGGTTTTGTCATATATGGCTTTTATTATGTTGAGATATGCTCCTTCTATTCCTACCTTGCTGAGAGTTTTTATCAAGAAAGGGTGTTGGATTTTGTCAAATGCTTTTTTCTACATCAATTCATATGCCTATGTGGTTTTTATCTCTCAATTTGTTTATGTGATGTATCACGTTTATTGATTTGCGGATATTGTACCATCCTTGCATCCCTGGGATAAAACCTACTTGGTCATGGTGTATGTATGATCTTTCTGATGTACTGCTGGATCCGATTTGCTAGGATTTTGTTGAGGATTTTGGCATCTATGTTCATGAGAGATATTGGCCTGTAATTCTCTTTCATTGTGTTGTCTTTATCTGGTTTTTGTATTAGGGTGATGCTGGCTTCATAGAATGAGCTTGGAAGTGTTCCTTCCTCTTGAATTTTTTGGAATAGTCTGAGGAGGATAGGTTTTAGTTCTTCCTTGAATGTTTGGTAAAACTCCCCTGTGAAGCCATCTGGCCCCGGGCTTTTGTTTGCTGGAAGCTTTTTGATGACTGCTTCAATTTCTTCCATAGTTATTGGCCTATTGAGATTTTTAGATTCTTCTTAATCAAGTTTTGGAAGGTTGTATTTTTCTAGGAATATGTCCATTTCCTCCAGGTTGTCTAGTTTGTTGGAGTAGAGTTGTTCATAGTATTTTTAAACAATCATTTGTATTTCTGTGGAGTCTGTTGTTATTTCTCCTCTTTCATTTCTGTTTTCGTTTATTTGGATCCTTTCTCTTTGTTTCTTAGTGAGCCTGGCTAGAGGTTCATCAATCTTGTTTATCCTTTCAAAGAATCAGCTCTTGGTTTTGTTGATCTTTTATATTGTGTTTTTGGTCTCTATGTCATTTATCTCTGCTCTGATCTTTATTATTTCTTTCCTTCTGCTTACACTGGGCTTTTCTTGTTGCTCTCTTTCTAACTCTTTGAGTTGTAGGGTTAGGTAATTTATTATCATTGTTTCTTGTTTTTTGCAGTAGGCTTGTAGAGCTATGAACTTCCCTCTCAAGACTGCTTTCACTGTATCCCATAGGTTTTGGATTGTTGTGTTTTCATTGTTATTTGTTGCCGTGATGTTTTTTATTTTTTCTTTGATCTCTCTGGTAACCCAATCATTGTTTAATAACATGCTATTTAGTCTCCATGTGTTTGATTTTTTTGGACTGTTTTTATTGTAGTTGATTTCCAGTTTTATGCCATTGTGATCTGAGAAGATGCTTGATATGATTTCTATCTTCTTGAATTTGAAGAGACTTTGTCTGTGACCCAATATATTGTCTATCTTTGAAAATGACCTATGTGCACTTGAGAAGAATGTATATTCTGTGGCTTTGGGGTGAAATGTTCTGAAGATGTCAATTCCATCTGATTTAGTGAGTCATTTAGGATTGATGTTTCTTTGCTGATTTTTTGTTTAGAGGCTTTGTCCAATGGTGATAGTGGGGTGTTAAAGTCCCCTACTATGATTGTATTACTGTCAATCTCTCCCTTGATCTCCTCCAGAAGTTTTCTTATGTATTTGGGTGTTCCTATATTGGGTGCGTATATGTTTACCAGAGTTATTTCTTCTTGTTGGATTGCTCCCTGTAGTATTATGAAGTGGCCTTCCTTTATCTCTTTTTATGTCCTTCACTTTGAGATCTAATTTGTCAGATATAAGTATTGCTACCCCAGCTTTTTTTTCATTTCCATTCGCCTGAAAAATCTTTTTCCATCCCTTCACCATCAGTCTGTGTGCGTCTTTTTTTCTGAGGTGGGTTTCCTGTAGACAGCAGATATATGGGTCATGTTTTCTTATCCACTCAGTTACCCTATGTCTTTTGATTGGGGCATTTAATCCATTTACATTTAAAGTTATTATTGATAGATACTTGTTTGTCACCATTTTTATTCTTTACCCATGTGTTCCTTCTTTGTTTCCTATTTTTTTCTTTTTACAGCAGACCCTTTAGCATTTCTTGCATTGCTGGCTTGGTGGTAATAAATTCCCGTAGTCCTTTTTTGTCTGTGAAGCTCTTGATTTCACCCTCAATTTTGATTGATAGCCTTGCTGGGTACAGTATTCTTGGATTCAGACCCTTCCTTTGCATGACTTTGTATATTTCATTCCATTCCCTTCTTCCCTGATGTGTTTCTGTTGAGAAATCTGTCGCTAGTCTGATGGGGGATCCTTTGTAAGTAACTTTCTGTCTCTCTCTGGCCACTTTTAAGATTCTTGCTTTGTCGTTGGTGTTTGCCAATTTAATTATAATGTGCCTTGGCATCGGTCTTTTGGGGTTCATTTTGTTTGGGACTCTGTGAGCTTCTTGGATTTGTGTGAGTTTTTTCTTCCCTATATCAGGGAAGTTTTCTGTCATTTTTTTCAAACAGGTTTTCTATTCCTTGCTCAGTTTCCTCTCCTTCTGGTACCCCTGTTATGCGGATGTTGTTTTGTTTCATGTTGTCCCAAAGTTCTCTTAGGCTCTCTTCCTGCTTTTTAATTTTTTTTCCAGTTGCTGCTCTGCTTGGGTATTTTTTCCTACCTTGTCTTCTAGCTCACTGATGCGGTCCTCTGCTTCTTCTAGTCTACTGTTGATGCTTTCTATTGAGTTCTTTATAGCAATGATGTCATTTTTCATTTCTTCTTGGTTCTTCTTCATTTCCTCTTGGTTCTTACACAGATTGTTGAATTTGTCTTCCATTCTTTTCATCCACCTTATGACCATTTCTCTGAATTCTTTCTCTGACAGGTTGCTTGCCTCCATTGCCTCCATTTCCTTTACTTCCTTTTCTGGAGATGGCTGTTTTTCTTTCATATGCGGGCTGTTTCTTTGTCTCCCCATGATCTCTCTTCTCCAGGTGTTCGGTTATGTAGTTCTCTGTCCGCACTACATGGTCTGGTCAGCACTTCAGGCTGCCCCCTCTGGGCTCAGTCTTTCGTAATTATGGCATCCAGATCTCAAATCCCCCGGCGCCAACAGTCCTCCGGATGTCCTTTCCCCCATCAGAGGCTGTGCCTGTCCCAAGGGACGTGGCTGGGTGCCGCGTGGTTTTCCTCTGACCCTCTGGGCTCAGAGATCTGGCAAACTTTCCTGCCCAGAACCCTGGTTTTTACCTTTCCAGGGGAACTCTGCCTTTCCCGGCTGCAAACTGAGACTGCTTCACCAATTCGGGGTAGATATTATTCGTTTCAGCTGCTCATTCTATTTGCTCCGGGACAAGCCTTGGGACACGTCTGCCTATTCTGCCACCATCTTGTCTCATCCTTATTCCATTATTTCAGTGCCAAAGAGAACCCTTTGTGTCAGATAGAGTCCATGGAACTAAACACAAATCTTCAATTTCTATACCCTCTTCCATGCTAAATACCCTCCTTTAAAAAAACGAATACCACAAAGTTCCTTAGGCTGAACACTGCTCCAAATGTAATAGCTAAAACCTCATTGCCATGACAGTCCTCTGTGTTGTACTTCCTTTTGGAGTCAGATCCAGAAATACATCATTGAGATTGATGTCAAGGAGCTTACTGCCTATGTTTTTCTCTAAGTGTTTTATGGTTTCAGGTTTTATATTCATGTCCTTAATTTGTTTTGAGTTAATGTTTGTGTATGGTGTAAGATAGTGCTCAATTTCATTCTTTTGCCTGTAGCTTTTCTGTTTTCCCTACGCCATTTATTGAATAAACTGTCCTTTCTCCATTGTATGTTCTTGCCTTCTTTATTGTAAGTTAACTATATAAGTATGGGTTTATTTCTAGGCTCTCTATTCTGTTTCAGTGATCTATGCATCTATTTTTTTCTGCCAATAACGTGCTATTTTGATCACTATAGTGTTGTAGTATAGTTTGAAATCAGGGAATATGATATCTCCAGTTTTGTACTTTTTTCTCAAGACTGACTTGGCTTTTCATGGTCTACTGTGGTATCACTCAAATTTTAGAATTATTTATTCTAGTTCTGTGAAAGTTATTAGAATTAGAATTTTGGTAGGGATTGTATTGAATCTGTATATTGCTTTAGGTAATATGGACATTTTAACAATGTTAATTCTTCTAATCCATGAATACAGAATGTCTATTTATTTATTGTCTTCAGTTTCTTTCATCAATATTCATAGTTTTCAGTTACAGACATTTCACTTCCTCGATTACAATTATTTCTAAATATTTTATTTTTTAATGCTATTGTAAATGAAATGTTTCTTGTAAATCAAATGTTTCTTGATTTTTTTTAATAGTTTGTTGCTCATGTATAATATGCAACTGATTTTTCTATATTGATTTTGTGTTCTGCAACTTTACTTGGATTTGTTTATTAGTTCTAACACTTTTTTGCTGGAGTCTTAGGGTTTCTTTGTATAATGTCATGTCAACTGCAGACAGACAATTTTACTTCTTCCTTTTTGAGTTGGATGCCTTTTATTTTGTTTTCTTGTCTAATTGCTTTGACTAGGGCTTTTAGTACTATGTTGAATAAAAGTGGGGAGATAGGCACCCTGTCTTCATCCAGGTAATAAAGGAAAAGCTTTCAGCTTTTGACCATTAAGTTTGAAGCCAACAGAGGCAATGATGTTGGAAGTGATGAAGCTGAACAAGCAAATAAAAGAAACTCAAATCCAGTAAAAACTGCTCATGGAGGAAACCAGGCAGCTAGTCACTGAAAAATTATTTGTCCAGGCAGAAAATAAATTTCCTCTGGAACACCTCACCAATAAAATTGAAGAGTATAGAAAACAACTTGAGAAACTTGGGACAACTACTTATAAAAATAGTGGCTTCTGCAATAAAGACTCTCTTATATACCTCCCCCCCCCCAAAAAAAAAAATAGTGGAGAGATTGAATGAAGGAGACAAGAACTAGCCTCTTAATATGAGAAATAAACTTCAAAGCTTAAAACAGAATCCTGGAAAAGGTACGATGCAGTTTGAAGCAACAGTTGCAGGTAATGAGGGACCTTTTGCTATTAAAGGAGAATAGGAGAGAGAAATGCAGACATTACAGTAGGAGCTAAACCAATCTCAAGCTGAGACAGCTGCAAAAGCACAGGCAATCAAGGCCCAGTTCACCCAGGAAAAAGCATTATTGAAGAAACAACTGAGTGAGCCAGTTGGGAAGGAGAGAAAGGATCTTAAAAGGAAGGCCCAGGCCTTGGAGGTGGCAGCAAAGAAGCGTACTTCTGAATTCTCCCACAGCTTCTGCAGAGAGAATAGCCATCACAGAAGGAATAACTGCAGCAGTCTAGGCAACGCCATTGAATTGCAGGCTGCTCAAAGCCTGTTAAAAAAAATCAGAAGCAGCCCTGGCCAGTGTGGCTCAGTTGGCTGCAGCATCGTCACTTACATGAAAGATCACAGGTCCTATTCTGGTCAGGGCACATACCTGGGTTTCCAGTTTGGTCCCTGGTTGGGGTGCATATGAAAGGCAACCAATCAATGTTTCTCTCCCTCTCCCCTCTTTCCCTCTTTTCCTCTCTCTCTCTCCCTCTCTTCCTCTCTCTCTTCTTCTCCCTCTCTCTCTTCTTTTCCCTCTCTCTCTCCCTCCCCCTCCCCCTCCCTCTCCCTCTTCCTCTTTCTCTAAAATCAATAAGCATATCCTCAGGTGAGGATTTAAAAAAAATTCAGAAGGAGCAGCTATAGCAGGAACAGTGGTACAAAGAGTGCTTAGTTCTAGAGAGGCAACCACTATAACAGGGTGCTCCAAAGACCACAAGAACCCCTTCCCTAGGCACCAAATCAAGGGTTAATCCACAGCAATTCCCAGAATATCACTAATTAAATAAGGACTGGAACAAGTATTCTTAGGAGCTGCATAAACCCATATGGTTAGGAAGGCTTTTGGATCTCATTGCTATGGTAAAATATACATCATGAAGTGTTAGTGTGAAGGATTAGGTGCTTTTTCCCAGCCATACTGCTAGATATTTGTGTGACTAGCTTCCCTTATTTAGGTTTTTCTTTAATTAGCTCTTGTTAATTAACAATATGTTCCTCAAACCTCCAGATAACCTAACACTATTTGCCAAACATTCATACATGAACCAGGTCGAGAAAACCACCCTGAGGAAGTGACAGGAAAAGAGTTGTGTGATTTATTTTATCTAACTGAGTCAGATTTCTTTATATTGCATTTAATCTATAAATTGCATTGGGTAGTATGGACATTTAAAAATATATATATATTTTTATTGATTTCAGAAAGGAAGGGAGAGGAAGAGAGAGATAGAATGTCAATGATGAAAGAATCATTGATCAGCTGCCTCCCGAATGCCCCCTACTGGGGATCAAGCCCACAGCCCAGGCATGTGCCCTGACTGGGAATTGAGCCATGACTTCCTGGTTCATAGGTTGATGCCCAACCATTGAGTCACACCGCCAGGTAGTATGGACATTTTAATAATGTTAATTCTTCCTATTCATGAGCACAGTATATGCTCCCATTTATTTGTATCTTTTTCAGTTTCTTTCTTCAGTGTCTTACAATTTTCTGAGAACAGGCCTTTTACATAGTCCAATGGTCGGCAAACTGCGGCTCTCGAGCCACATGCGGCTCTTTGGCCCCTTGAGTGTGGCTCTTCCACAAAATACCACGTGTGGGCACTCACGTACAGTGCGATTGAAACTTCATAGCCCATGCGCAGAAGTCGGTATTTTGTGGAAGAGCCACACTCAAGAGGCCAAAGAGCCGCATGTGGCTCGCGAGCCGCAGTTTGCCGACCACTGAATAGTCGATTAAATTTATTCCTAGGTTTTTTGTGTGTGTGGTTTTTAATGCAATTGTAAAGGGATTGTTTTCTTAGTTCCCCTTTCTAATATTTCATCATCGATATAAGAAAATGCAACAGATTTCCATATATTTATTTTGTATCTACTTTACTGAATTCGTTCCTCAGTTCTAGTAGTTTTGTGGTAGAACCTTTAGGTTTTCTATATACAGCATCATATTATCTGCAAATAATGGCAGTTTTACTTCTTCCTTTCCAATTTGGATGCCTATTATTTATTCTTATCTGATTGCTGTGATGAGGACTTCAGTACTATGTTGAATAAGAGTAGTGAAAGTGGACATCCCTGTCTTGTTTCTGATCTTAAGGGAAAAACTTTGTTTTCCCCATTGAGTATGATTTTAGCTGTGGGTTTGTTATAGATGAACTTTACTAGCAAATTTTTTTTGATATATCTTCTTGGGCAAGGGAAACAGAAAAATAAACAAATGGGACTACATGAAATTAAAGATTTTTGTGTGTTTTAAAGATGAAGTAATCTATGATGTCACTTATATTCAGTTAACTGATGATTTTTTAATTATTATTGATTTCAGAGAGGAAGGGAGAGGGAGAAAGAGAGAAATAAACATCAGTGATGAGGGAGAATCATTGCCTTCTGCATGCCCTCTACTGGGGATTGAGCCTGCAACAAGGCCATGTGCCCCGACTGGGAATTGAATTGTGACCTCTTGATTCAGAGGTCAACACTCAACCACTGAACCACACTGGCCGGGCGAAACTAAAAAGTGTTTGCAACAGCAAAGTAAACGATCAATAAAATGAAAAGATAACTTACTGAATGGGAGAAGATATTCACCAACGAAACATTCCATTAGGGGTTAATACCCAAAATTTATAAAGAATTCATACAACTCAACACCATAAAAACACACAATCCAATTTCAAAATGGGCAGGAGACCTGAATACACACTTCTCCAAAAAGGACATGCAGATGGCCAATAGGCATGTAAAAAGGTGCTCCACATTAATAATCATCAGAGACATGCAAAGTATATATTCTACTAGTAGGAATATATCCCAAGAAACTAGAAACACCAATCAGAAAGGATATATACACTCGTATGTTCATAGCAGCACAATTTACAATAGCTAAGATTTGGAAACAACTTAAGTGCCCATCAGCAGATGAATGGATTAGAAAACTGTGGTACATCTACACAATCGAATACTATGGTGCTGTGAAAAGGAAGGAACTTTTATCATTTGCAACAGCATGGATGGACCTGGAGAATATTATGCTAAGTGAAATAAACCAGTTGGTGAAAGATAAATATCACATGATCTCACTCATTTGTGGAATATAATGAACAACATATACGGGTGCACAAAAACAGATCCAGAGTCAGAGAAGCATCGATCAGACGATCAAACCTCAGAGGGAAGGCAGGGAATGGTTGGGGGAAGGGGGAGAGATCAACCAAAGGACTTGTATGCATGCATATAAGCCTAACCAATGGACACAGACACTAGGGGGGTAAGGGTATGAGCAGGAGGGTGGAGGCAAAGGGGGATAAGCACAGATATTTAATACCTTAATCAATAAAGAAAATATATATTAAAAAATAGAACAATTCTAATAATATACTATAATAAAAGTTAAAAAAACACTATGCAGGATTTAGTGTGATGCAATCCTTACAATTTTAGCTTTGAGTAACTTGAGAAGAGAAGAGATGATAAAGGGGGTGTATACTACATCCACTCTTACTTTTGAAAATGTTTTCTGAGAAAAAAGTACCTCTAGAATTAATCAGGAGGCTGAATGCCTCTGGAATTTTAGGAAAATATATGGAAAGAAAATTCTAAATACTTGGAAGACTATGCCCAGTCGGTGTGGCTCAGTGGTTGAACATCCACCTATGCACCAGAAGGTCACAGTTCGATTCCAGTCATGGCACATGCCCGGGTTGGGATTTAGGCTCGATCTCCAGGATGGGGTGTGCAGGAGGCAGCTAATCAATGATTCTATCTCATCATTGATGTTTCTATCTCTTCCTTCTCCTTCCTCTCTGAAATCAATTTAAAAAAAAATACTTGGAAGACTTTTAAAACAGTCTCTTGCCATCTATTGCCCTAGCAACATCCAAAATTGTAAGACAACAAGTAAAATTACTTAATGTTAAATATAGTAAGTAATTTTAAATCACCTATTACATTTTTATTACTATATATGAGCTTAATAGTACATGAAATGCCTTTTGTAATTAATCTGTGATATATTTATGCCTATTTAATAGAATTTGGAATAGTATTTTAGTATAGACTTTGAGGGTATTTATTTACTTATTTTTGCATTTATGACTTTTTTTATTGAATTTATTGGGATGGCATTGATTCACAAAACTATACCGGTTTCAAGTGTGCAGCTCAACAAAGCATTATCTGCACACTGCTCATGAACCCATTGCCCAAAGTAAAGTCTCACATATTGATGGTTAGATCAGTGATTTATTTGAATACTGAATCCTGGTATAGGAATATAACCTCATATTTTAATATTGTTCCTCTATGGGAACTTATAATCAACTTTATGTTTTTAGAAATTATCAGTAATGAAAAACTTAAAAATAATTTTCTTGAATTTTGTTTTATTCACATGTAAAATTAATTCCTTTAAATTGGATTGAAAAACGACTCTTCCTCAATGTACCTTTAACTTCTAGCTTTAGCAATTTTTCTGTTGAATATGTAGGGTTTTTTTTTTTTTATTAAACAAGTTTTTCTTATTAAAGAGATTAAGACCTACTTGGATTTTTTAAAAAGTATAATTGATATAATTTAAGGTCTGTTTAGAAACTATAAGCTATTATGAAAATACTAGAGGCCCGATTCATGAAATTACACTTTTATTATTATAGATATTGAGTAAGTAAAAGCAGAAGGTATTACTGCCTTACTAAAAGGAGATTTGAAGAGTGAAATTTTTAGACATTCTCTAGAGTGGCCTGTCGCCTAAGTAATTAGTTGGTTGTTTTATGTGGCTCTTTTAAGCAGATTAACTCTAAATATTTTTAGTACAGGTTATGATGATATCCTCTATCTGTCACTCCTTTTGTTTCAATTTCTATGCAATTTAAGATTCTTAAATACTTCTTATGAATGAGTATCCTGCTTTTTTTATGGAAATACCTGGGTTTCTTAAAAGCATATACCTCATGTTAATATATTATCACCCTGATAATATATAATCAGCCTCAAACAGCATGAGCAGTTTTTTTCAGGATCAGATAATTCTTGAAATTCTAGGTCTGCAGATCTCTATTCATTTAAAATAATTAGGGTGACATTCTAACCAACTCCATAATGCTAATTCTTACAGTTGGATGTAGGACTAAGCAGAGTACTTTTGAAAGAGGTCAAAGAAATAGCAATCAGAAAGGTTAAAGGAATGAAAAATATGTGCCTTGCTATTGTCGGGCTAGGCCATAACTCTGATTTCTCACTTTACCCGGGTTAAGGATGATATATTAGAAGTTGATGAAGAAAGAAACTGTCAACTATTTATTTTGGGCAAGGCTTAGCATCTAGATAGGGAGAGTGAGAAAGAAGAAACATAGGGAATATTTTACCAAAGGGAAGCAGTGGTTATGAAGTGGAAATGAGAAAAAAAATGTCATCTTTAAGATGGAGAAGGTAGATAGATTAGCAAAGGAATTTAAGGCTAATAAGTAAGAGTCAGTCTGTCTTATGTCATATACATGAGTATAAAGGACCTATTTTGTATTATAAATAATGTTACTAGGTATATTGTCTGAAATTTGTATATTCTGTGTTTAAACAAGTAGTTTGGAAATATTCTGACTGCATTTTTGAATAATTGATATTCAGAATACAATTTATCATCTGTAAAGATGTTTGATGTGATTAATTTGCATTAAAACACTCATGCTTATTCTGAGGAAGAAAAATACGTAGAAATACAAATCAGTTAATTATGTTTCTTTTAAAATAAATGTCAAGAAAAGCATTTAAAAATAAAATATAATTTTATTTTTATTTTATTTAATTTGTAAATGAACTCAGACTCCTTTTCTTTCAATGGTTCCCTTAGGTGTAAGGTATCTCTCTAATTATTGAGATATTTGATCTGTGTTGTAATTTTTTGAATTATGTTTGTAGTTATCCTATAGTATTTTTTGTTTTGTTTTGTTTTTAAGTGTGCAGAACTGTTTCTTTTACCCCTGTTTAGTACTTCAATAGAGTCCAATTAACAGGACCAGTGTTGATGCTGGGAAATGTAACCCAAAACTAATATTTGCATAATTTAAAGAAAGGACATTTTATCCAGGAACCCAGGTACTTCTGAATAAGTTATATTCATACATAAATATAGTTGTAAGACTTAATGGAGATCAATAGCATTTGTTCAATTTATACATAGGTACAATACCTATGTGAATGCTTCATTCCACAGGAATGATTTTTTTGGTAATTTTTATCTAACCAATTAATCAGATATTTTGTAAATGTATATTATCAAAGTGGGATAGCATTTAAAAATTTTTATATGCAGATATGGTTTGTGACAAATCTGATAATCCTTTTCTGTATGAAATTTTAGGTAACATATCTTTAGAAATCTTGTCATTTAGAAAGTAATATTAATTATTTTTGTTGCTATTGATAATATGTTGAGGTTAGGTTCTTTTCTTTTTTATCTTAAACCTTTCATATTCTCCCTCTTACTTTGTAGGAAGAGGCAAGGACAACTTGAATTATTATTACTCACTTAGAAATGGAAGAATGAAAAATTAGCTTTAAAAAAATGAATTGGTGTTCTTATCCTCCCCTAAGATTAGTTGGTTAATACTGATTAACTGGCTAATGTTTTCAAGCTCAGATCCTCCTTTTTCCTTTACCCTGGCTGTTTGTTTATTGCTTGTATTTGTGGTGATCTGTCAGTGGATATGAAAGATTGGTAATCAATCTGGATTAAAATAGTGTTTATTACTATCCTTTAAAAGTTTTTACCCAGCTTATCCTTTGTCAATATAGTACATGAGGGGAAAGATGAGAAAATGAATTATCTAAGATAAAAAGTAAAACTTTATTTTATATGGTGTTATTTTTATTTTAGCAAAAAGCATTTATAGAAAAAGAACATAAAATAATATTTTATTTTTACTTCCTGAGATTTTTAATTCTTTGCATTCAGGATAAAGAAAAAGGAAAACAATGATAATGATTTGGTAAATACTGATTTAATTTTATTCACATTATTTCCAGATGATTTTGTTTCCTAAATCTGCTCCTCCCTCAGTGATTTCCATAAACCTAATTGCTCAGACCCAAAAATCTAGGACACATTCTTGATCTCCCTTACTCTCTATATACAATCTATCATCAAGTCCTCTAGACTTCACATTCAAAATGTATCTTAAATCTATCCACTTCTCTTCACCTTCTCTGCCACCTGGTACAACCCATCATCATTTACTTAAATTACTACAAGAGCCTTCTAAGAGAGGTGTCTCTGATTTCACTTTTGCTTTCTTACATATCACTCTATTCTCCAAACAATATTCTGAATGATCTTTAAAAACTTCCCTGCTTAAAACATCTATCCTAGGCAACCAATTTATTATTTGTTTTTCGTTAAACACATAGTTGGTGAAGGAAATTTTTTTCTTTATAGAAGTATTTCAGTTATTAAAGAAGGAATAACAAAATTATAGTTTCAGCATTTTACAATTCCTAATGAAGTATTTAATAGATCTAAGGCAGTAATTATCTAAGAGAGAGAGAACACTGCACATCACCTCCTGATTAGAGTATATGCATAATATAAACTATGGAGTAGCCTTGCTAGAAATTTGAACCTGGATCTGACTAAATCCCCATATTTAACTACCAATTTATAGGAATTCTAGGAGACAGAGGAACATGTTAAGTGTCACCATGAGGATGCAGTCAGGAAATACAGAATGTGGAAAGCCAAATGGGGCAAATAACCCAGTTTTTCAACAAATAAGGTACAGGGAGAAAAAGAGAAGGAACAATAATCAGTAGATTAAAAAGACTAAAAAACTTATTAATTGCATTGTCTGGGCTTTATTTAGATTCTGATTCAAACCAATAAGCTTTAAAAAAATGATATACAGGGAAATTTGAACATTGGATATATAATTGATAATTTTAATAAATTATTATTATTAAAATTTTGGTGTAATGATGGTAATATTGATAGTGGTTATATACACAAGAAGAGTCCTTAGCTTTTAGAGATCAATTCCACTTCTGAGTATCCAAAGAAACTCAAAACACTAATTAAAAAAGACAAATCTATATAATGAAAACCCAGTGGTCGTAACACCGTAATGACCAAAGACCGTGGTGCTGGGTCCCATGGTGCGTCAGGTCTGGGTCTTGTGCGATTTCACACTCTGGGCCTTTAGTGTATTCATATATTCACTGTAGTATTATTTACAATAGCCAAGATACAGAAGCAACCTAAGTGTCCATCAATAGCTAAATGGATGCCCTGGCCAGTGTTGCTCAGTGGTTAGAGTGTTGGCCCATGCATCAAAGGGTTGTAGGTTCAATTCCTGGTCAAGGGCACATTCCTGGGTTGCAGGTTCGATTAACCCCCTCAGTCAGGGCACATGCAGGAGGCAACCAATCGATGTCTTTCTCTCATATCGATGTTTCCCTCTCTCCCTCTGTTTCCCTACCTCCTTCTCTCTCTCCCTCCCTCTCTCCCTCCCTGCTTCTCTTCCTCCTTCCCTTCCACTGTCTCTAAAATTCAATGGAAAAACACCCGTGGGTGAGGATTAACAAAAATAAAAAATAGATGAACAGATAAAGAAGTCATTCATATGTACAGCAGAATATGACTCAGTCATAACAAAGAATGGAATCTTGCCATCTGCAACATCATGGATGGACCTAGAGGGTACTGTGCTGAGTGAAATAAGTCAGACACAAAAAGGCAAATGCCAATGATTTCACTTATATGTGGAATCTAAAAACCAAAATGAACAAGCAGAATGGAAACAGACTCATAGGTACAGAGAACATTTTGATTGTTGCCGGATGGGAGCAAGGTTGGGGGTGGGTGGGAAAGAGGAAGGGATTAAGAAGTACAAATTGGTAGTCAGAATAGTTATGGGGATGTAAAGTATAACATCAAGAATATAGTCAATAATATTGTATTAACTATGCACGGTGTCAGATGAGTACTAGATTTATCGGGGTGAGCACTTTGTAAGTTATATAAATTTCTGATCACTGGGCTATACACCTGAAACTAATTTAATATTGTATGTCAACTGTAATTAAAAACTAAAAATTATTTTTAACAAAGAAAGAAAGAACAAAGAGTGACTGCCCTTTTCACAATAAAAATTCAAATCTGGTGGAAAAAAGAAATGAAAGTGACTTATTTTGACACTGGTACTGAAACTAAGGCAAAGAAATTACCGTCCCAATAGCATATATTTATAATTATTATCTTACCCTGCTCTGACGCTGGCTGAAGATGGCCACTCAGTGTGTTGGTTCTGGTGGCTCTCGAGAGGGAGTCTGGTGCAAACCTGTGTCTGGCTCTGGGGGACATGTTTGAAGATACAGAGCAATTCACAGTTTGCGGTTGCCTCTGCTTGACCTGGGTGTGTATGTGAAGGACCAAGCTGTGCACCAAGGCCGGTTTTTACTGGCACCAGGCCTGGGGCCAGGTTAGTTAAAGTCCCAAGGCACCACAATATTTGATTCCTGTGGCCTATTGGTGCCTGTTAGGATCAGTCACTGAAAGAGCCTCTGGCAATATTTCTGTTAGATGAGGTAGGTTCTCAGTGAGTCAGCACGTAGGGGCGAGTGCTGTTCATTCAATTAATACAGGTTCAAACTCGGTGCCAGTGCTGGGTCTAAAGCTACTCAGCAAATGTGCCAGGGTGTGTACCAATTTGAGCTTCCACCCACTGGGTGCTCACACAGTTGCGGTTTGGCAGGGTCATCAGGTTGAGGCCAACAGAATTTATCAGGCTCAAACAAACCCAGATTTGGTTGTATGAAAGGAGGTCTCTGTAGTGGTCTGGCATGTGAGGGAAAATGGCCCCTGTCCCAGATTTTTCTAGGAGCGGATCTTAGCAGGAGGGGCCTCTAGGATTCAGGAGAATTGGGCTAGCGGATCTCTCTCTCTCTCTCTCTCTCTCTCTCTCTCTCTTAAAATATTTTTTTTTTAATTGATTTATGGAGAGAGAGGAAGGGAGAGGGAGAGAGAGAAACATCAATGATGAGAGACAATCATTGATTGTCTGCCTCCTGCATGCCCCACATTGGGGATTGAGCCTGCAACCTAGGAATCAACTGCAACCTGGGAATCAACCATGACATCCTGGTTCGCAGGTCGATGCTCAGCTACTGAGCCACACCAGCCGGGTTAGTGAATCTCTCTTGAGAGGAAGGTGCTAGACAAGCTTGAGGAAAGGTGGGGGGAATGCTTCGTCCCAGAGCCACACAACTCAGTTTGTCCTGGATTCTGCCTAGACCTCTGAAGGGCAGGGCCACCAGGAGCCTAGAGGTTAGGGCTAACTTATCTCCAAAGGGGGGAGGGGCCAGTCAGGCTCACTGGAAAGTTGGAGGAATGGCCCCTGCCAAAGCCACACAACTCAGCCACTGACACTCCGCTAAGTCTGCTTGGACCTCTTCACTCCTGCTAGGCGGCTGACTTCTCAGCAGGGTGCAAGCTTTGCAGGGTCGGGTGACAGGAAGTCTGGAGCATGGGGCTATTGCATTCCCCCAGGCTGATGCCATGAGGAGGGGAGTGCTCCACCCAAGTAAGATGGCATCTGCAGTGTGGAGAGGGACTCAGCACAGGGGTCCTTGCAGCTATTCCTCCAGCTTTCTCCCCAGAACCATAAACCTCTGTCTCTCTCTTCCCATGACTCAAGTTCTCTCTGAGCCCCCATCCCTCCCCTGGAGCCTATGGTGATTTGACTGTGAAAGATATTTTGTGCGCTGGCCCTTTAAGAAGGCACCTGTGTCTCCAGCAGACTATCCTGTCTCCCTGGCGGACAGAATTCCCGCCAACTTCCACGTGGCTGCCTCTTCCGGCTCTGGTGCTCTGGGCTGGGGAACCCAGCTTGCAGTTGAGACCTCACTCTTCTTAGGGGCCTTTACAGCTGAGATATCCCTCCAGAATCTCAGCTGCCACCTGTGGAAGCAGGGCCAGCCCTTTTCACCCTTCCCACCAGCCTCCATGTGGCTTCATCCTTAAATCCTTATTATGAGACTTCTCTTCAGCCAGTCTTCAGTTGGTTATTCAGATTAGTTGCTCTATTTTTTGCTTGTAATTCCAGTTTGTACCTGGGAGGTGATGAGTGTAGCTTCCACCTCCTCCACCGCCATCTTTGATCTCCTCACTTGATTTTTGAGTTTTAGGTTTTTTATCTGTAAAATAAGGATATTGGGCAAGATAATCTCTAGGGTCCCTTCTAGCTCTAAAATTCTCCATTTTACTGCTTTAAGATGAGGAAATGCTGGCAGCGGCATGAATGGCACCAGGTATTAGACTGGTGTGGTCAGAACAGACCTGGGTTCAGCAGCCTCGGTACTTGAGTTCTGGTTAGGAAAGAATTCAGAGCCCAAACTCCAACTATAAGGGAACATCTATACTAATAAAAGCCTAGGTGGCCCTCGCGCGTGACATCGTCACAAGATGGCCACCACAATATGGCCGCCACAAGATAGCCACGCGCACAGCAGAGGTGGGGCCCGCAGGCCTGGGGGTCCTGCGGCTCCGTGAGGTGCAGAGGAGGCTGATCCCGGCAGAGGAGGTGGGTCGTGGCAGGAGAGGGCAGTTGTGGGTGATCAGGCTGGCAGGGGAGGGCAGTTGTGGGTGATCGGGCTGGCAGGGGAGCAGTTAGGTGTCAATCAGGTTGGCAGAAGAGCGGTTAGGGGGCGATCAGGCTGGCAGGCAGGTGAGTGGTTAGGAGCCAGCGGTCCCGGATTGTGTGAGGATTGTCCGAGGGGTCCCAGATTGGAGAGGGTGCAGGCCTGGCTGAGGGACACCCCCCACCCCATGCATGAATTTTGTGCACCGGGCCACTAGTCTAGCTACACTAATAAAAGAGAAACATGGTAATTAGCATACGACCGCTACCCTTCCCATTGGCTAATTAGCGGCTAATTTGCATATGGCAGGCAGGGCCCGACAGTGCCAACCGCCAGCTCACCTCCATCCAGGGCTGGCGGCAGAGGTCCCTGCCCTCATCCGGGCCTCCCACAGGGAACCCGGCTGGCGGGTGGGACCCTGGCAATTGGGCACCCGCCCTGCCCTCATCCGGGCCTCCCGCGGGGTCCTGGGGTTGGCGGTGGGGCCGCAGCTATCAGGTACCTGCCCGGGTATCCCCTGTGCTACGGGCCAGGCGGCAGCAGCGATCTGCCCGCTGGCGCATCCCATGTGCTACCCAACTCGGGCGGGCAGGTCTCGGGCATGCCTGGCAGCCTCAGTCAGTGCCTCAAGCCCCAGCAGCAGCAGCAGCAGCGGCAGTGGCAATAACAGTGGCGGCAGTGCCCCCGACCTGCCTGCCCAGGTTTGAGTGGCCCCAAGCGGGCAGTGCTTTCCATCAGCCAACGGTTGGCGCACACGCATGCAGGTGAAATCACCAGCGCCTGCTTTCCCACAAGCCTGAGCTCAGGCCTGTGGGAAAGCAGGCGCCCTGAGCTGGTGATCCCAAAGGCCTGATAGCCGGGCAGTGGAGGCCGTGTTGGGACTGGGGAGTGGTGAGCAGGCAGAACATGGCCCTGATTGGGCCAGTCGCTATGACGCCCACTGTAGCCAGCACACCGCCTGATCAGGGGGCCAGCAGCCAACCTCGCAGCCCCTCCCCCCTTCAGGCCTTCCCCTGATCAGACTCTCCCATCCACATCGAGAGCAGGGTGCTCAGAGCCTGGACCCTTCCTGGCAGCCCCGAGTCCCTGGGGTTAAGAATTCTGATGGCCCTGCCCAGAGAGTAGAGGTGTCTGAGGGGCAGGGACAGGGACCACAGGCCTCCAGGGAGCACCGCAGAGTTGGTAATGAGAGGAGAGGGCCTGTGAAGAGGGAGAAGGTGAAGCCAGTGGACATCAGCCCAGAATCCAGCCCTTCCCCTCCTGAGGCAGCAGGACCTAAACCCCAAACCCCAGCCAAAATTGGAAGAGCCTGAGGGAGCTTCAAGAAACTCTACGCAAAGCTGCACATTGAGAATGAGAGATTTCGTGAGGCCCTGACCCAGACCACGCTGCGGCTGGAGCAGCTCAAGGTGGAGCTGGAGCACGCCATGCAGAGGCAAGAGCACTTTGCAGAGAGGCCGGCCATCCTGGAGCTGGCGAGATTTGAGTGCAGGGCCCTGGAGTGCAAGGCCGCTGAGCTGGAAGAGGAGCTGAAGGGCCTGTCCAATCTCTGAGCTGACAACCAGCGCCTCAAGGATGAGAACGTGGCCCTGATCTGCGTCATCAGCAAACTGTCCAAGTGACCCCGGAGGACTTGCCCCTGCACCCGCATTTATACAGCTGCTTTTGCCACATGCACCCCTTCCCTGTGTGAACATGAGTGATAGGGCTGTCGAGGAGTCTCTGAGAAGCCATAACCTTCCTTGAGATCTCCAGGTTAGGAGGGGAGGACAGAGCCCCCAGGAGCCAAGGGGGCCATCTGAGGCCAGGTGGGGGACCAAGGCTGCAGGCAGGACCAGGAAGGAACCGAGGACCAGGAAGTGCCAAGACCAGTAGCCAGGACCAGAGTGGTCACCCAGAGGTCCCCTCTCACGTGTGCTGCCACCAGTCACCCCTCCAGGCCCTGAGCAGGGATCCTAGAATGTGCCAAGCATCCCGCCGGCCTGGGCCAGGTGAGCCTGTATATAGGGTCTGTGTGCAATAGGGAGGGATGTCTTCTATTTTTTGCTGCCCCCTCCCCATCGCTCTCCTGGGCAGGGGGAGAAGGTCTTTTTCAGACATAGCATAGGCACCACAAATTAAAATTGTGGAGTTGCCAAAAAAAAAAAAAAAAGAGCAGGCCGGCTGGCCAAATACCCCCTCTCTGCCCCGCCCCCTCCCCCTCCCCCCCCGCTAGCCACATCCTTGACCAACCTGCCCCACCACAATAGGCCCACAGCCCCTCCCTGTGGCTATCTGCCCCTGATTGCACCCCCCACCCCAAGAGGGGGCAGGGCTGGGCAGCCAATGTCCTGCAGCCCCTCCCCAGGTTGGCCCCACCCTTGATCCCCCCACTCCAATAGGGGGCAGGGCTGGCCAGCCAATCTCCTGCAGCCTCTCCCCTTGCCCAGCCCCACCCCAGATTGCCCCCCTCCCCCTCCCACTGCAATCAGGGGCAGGGCTGGCTGGCCAACCACCCATGGCTCTTCCCCCAGGCCACTGGCCCTGATCGCCACCCCCCAACCCATTTGGGGGGGGTGATTGCCCAGCCCACCAACCACAGCCCCTCCCCATGACCAGCCCCACCCCCAATCGGCCCCCCAATCCCAATCAGGCTGGTGAGGGGGGGGGGCAGTTGGGAGCAATCAGGCCGGTGGCAGGGGGTAGTTGGGGGCAAACAGGCTGGCAGGGGAGGCAGTTGGGGGTGATCAGGCCAGCAGTTGGGGGTGATCAGGCTGGCAAACAGAGTGGTTAGGGGCAATCAGGCAGGCACGCAGGCAGGTGAGTGGTTAAGAGCCAGCGGTCCTGAGTTGCGAGAGGGATGTCCGACTGCTGGTAAAGGATCGGGCCTAAACGGGCAGTCTGACATCCCCCAAGGAGTCCCAGATTGGAGAGGGTGCAGGCCAGGCTGAGGGGCCCCCTCCCCCCAGTGCACGAATTTCGTGCACCGGGCCTCTAGTATATATATAAAAGCCTAAGTGACCATTAAGATCAGTTGAACGAATGACCGGTCAACTGGTCGCTATGACGATGCACTGACCACCAGGGGCAGATGCTCAATGCAGAAGCTGCCCCCAGCCCTAAGGCCCTGACCGGTGGCAGCGGAAGGGGGGGTGAGGGGTGGGGCTGATGAGTGGGCGGCACCAGGCTGCCATCCAAGGTGGGTGCCCCCTGATCGCCTCTCCAGTCACCCCACAGATCAGCCTGATCACCAGCCAGGCCTAGGGATCCTACCCGTGCACAAATTTCATGCACCGGGCCTCTACTATTTCTATAATCTCAAATCCTTATAATTGAGTAGATACTTATTCATACTAAAAATAGGGGGAGGGTTCTGGTTGGGTAGTTCAGTTGGTTAGAGTATCCTCTCATATA
The DNA here is from genome assembly GCF_028538775.1 of Myotis yumanensis. Taxonomy (NCBI): domain Eukaryota; kingdom Metazoa; phylum Chordata; class Mammalia; order Chiroptera; family Vespertilionidae; genus Myotis; species Myotis yumanensis. The sequence goes on from NW_027223752.1 coordinate 91,141,897, forward strand.
CCAAAAGGTTGCGGGTTTGATTCCCAGTCAGGGCACATACCTAGGTCGTGGGTTCGATCCCTGTTTGTGGCGCATACAGGAAGCAACCGATCAATGTTTCTCTTTCACATTGATGTTTCTCTCTAAAAAAAAAATCAATAAACATATCCTCTGGTAAGGATTAAGACAAAAAGAAATCAGGGGAGTTTTAATAAATAGCAGTGCCTGTAGCAACTAAAGACAAATCAGAAAAGTTATGTAGTCTGACTAATAAAGTAAAAAGTAAACCAGTCTCATATGTAGCAAAAGAAAAATTTAGGAATGACTCTTTTTAAAAAATATTTTATTGATTTTTTACAGAGAGGAAGGGAGAGGGATAGAGAGTTAGAAACATTGATGAGAGAGAAACATCGATCAGCTGCCTCTTGCACACCCCCTCCTGGGGATGTGCCCGCAACCAAGGTACATGCCCTTTACCGGAATCGAACCTGGGACCCTTCAGTCCGCAGGCTGACACTCTATCCACTGAGCCAAACCGGTTAGGGCTAGGAATGACTCTTAAGTGACAATTTACTGTCATCCTTTTATTGATACAAAATTTGTATTTGAGTGTTGGTAGGCATAGAATGATGTGAACTTTTGTTGGCAGAGTATATCCCTGTCATGAGTGCTTATAGAAAGAAGTTTTGTAGTAGTTGGAAAGTTGGATTAGACCTCTCAACCTTTAAGGGTTTGTGATTGAATTCTTCCTGCTCCTTACTTCAGTGGCAATCCCCTCAACTTTTTTGGAATGCCTCTAATTTGTAAATTATGACATTTTGTAAAGATATAATACATTAATTCCTAGGATAGCAGTCAGAGTAGATTGTAGTTCAATATAAAAATTTAATTGTAAGTTCCTTACAAAATTCAGCTAAATTTCCAAAGGAAATATGATCATTCTATAAAATAAATTGTTAAATGGACCAAATAGTTTTTAGCTTTCTTGTTCTTACATAAAATGCTCCCCCTTTTTAAAAAGTTTGTTTTGTCATTTTGGCGTTTGGATAAAAATGCTGTTTATTGGCTCAGTGGATAGAGCGTTGGCCTGCGGACTGAAGGGTCCCAGGTTCGATTCTGGTCAAGGGCATGTACCTTGGTTGTGTGCATATCCCCAGTAGGGGGTGTGCAAGAGGCAGCTGATCAATGTTTCTCTCTCATCAATGTTTCTAACTCTCTATCCCTCTCCCTTCTTCTCTATAAAAATAAATCAATAAAATATATTTTAAAAATGCTGTTTATTCACTTTTTTTCTGTGAGGAAATCTCTCACAAATATTTTCCAGTTTACAAAAACATCATAGTCTCACTATCTTTTAAAGTAGTTTGAAGGAAACTTGGTGATTATTTAATCTAAAATACTATTTTATAGATAAGAAAACTGATGTCCAGAGAAGTTAATTAGCTGACCCATGGTGATGTAGCTAGTTAGTGATATGAATGATTGGAATTTAGATGTGCCAAATTCCGGACTAAAATTCCTCTATTTACTGAACAGATATCTGGATTTTTGTCTGTACCAGCTATAGTCTTGATTTGTGCCAGACGCCCCCTTCGCTTCATAGTCTTTATTTGGGCCAGACTCCTTCTTTGCAGTACTGTGTTATTTTTTTTTTTATCATAGTAATTAATGTCTGAATCAGAATTTAAAATCCAAAAGCTGCATTATAATAGCTCAGACTTAAAATATAACTACATATGGAGCTACAGTTTCTCTTATTTGGTTTCCTATTCAAAATGATTTAGAACTTTAAAATTTTGTAATAAAATCCTCTAAGCTAATTTTAAAAATTTGTTCAATAGCTATGGGTATTTTTTTAATCTGTTCTTAGTCTTCCTAGGTTGTTTACTTTGATTTAAACAATTATTCCAGACTAGATGAAAGAAGGTAAAAAGATTAGCCAAACAACGTATATGCATAAGCCATAGACACACATAACAGTGTGGTGATGGCCAGAGGGAGGGAGGCGGAGGCTGGATGGAAGTGGGTAAAGTGGGGGAAATGAGGGACACCTGTAATAGTTTTAGCAATAAAAAATAAAAAACAATTATGCCACACAATTTTCTTGTGTAGATGGTTAATGGAATGATACTTATTGGTTTAAAAAAACACACAGAATTTAATGGTAGATTATTGAAAGTTAAAATATTCTTTAATATCACAAAGTCAGGAAATTTACAGTCAACATATCCATGGTTACCAGGACAGACACTTACTTTATAATAGAAAAGATCCTTAAGGGATCATGTACAGGAAGAATACTATGTGATGCCATTAAAAATATCCAGAAATAAAAGAAACATTATAATTAACCAGAAAAAGAAAAAAAGTTAAAGGAAATGAATAATTTTTCGATTTCTTATTTATATTATCTAAATAATTTTCTGGGAGGCTACAGATTCTATTTTATATAGTAGTTACCCCTTAGCTGTGGGGATATGTTCCAAGACTACCCATTAGGTGTCTGAAACCGCATAGTACCAAACTCTGTATATACTGTTTTTTCCTACACATGCGTATCTACGATAAAGTTTAATTTATAAATTAGGCACAGTCAGAGGTTAACAATAATAACTAGATAATATAGAACAATTATAACAATGTACTGTAATGAAAGTTACGTGACTGTGGTCTGTCTCTCTCAGATAGCGGATCTGATAACTGAGGGCTACTAGGTGACTAAAGGGCAGGTAGCCTATACAGCCAGGATGGATACTCTGGACAAAGGGAGGATTCATGTCCCAGGATGGGCCCAGCAGGAAGGCACGAGATTTCATCACACTACTCAGAATGGCATGCAGTTTAACACATGATTTGTTTATTTCTGTAATTTCCCATCTAATATTTTAGGATCGTGGTTGACTATTGGTAACTGAAATCAGGGAATATCTATTTTATCATATACTGGAAAAGTAATACAGTAAAGCACATATGTTCTTGGGGTAATGAAGCTGTGCCGGCTGAGAATAGTGATGCTGCACCGCATTCTGTGGGAGCCTGGGAACATGGCTTCCGTCACACAGACCAGGATTCATATCCCAGCTCCATCCCACCAACAGCCTGACCTTGGGTATCTTTCTTCCCTAACCCTCTGTAGTCTTATCTGTAAAATGAGATAATAATGCCTGTTTGACAATGTTTCATAATTATGTATGCAAAAAGTATTAGTAGCCGAAACCGGTTTGGCTCAGTGGATAGAGCGTCCACCTGCGGACTGAAGGGTCCCAGGTTCGATTCCAGTCAAGGGCATGTACCTTGGTTGCGGGCACATCCCCAGTGGGGGGTGTGCAGGAGGCAGCTGATCGATGTTTCTCTCTCATCGATGTTTCTAACTCTCTATCTCTCCTCCCTTCCTCTCTGTAAAAAATCAATAAAATATATTTTAAAAAAAAGTATTAGTGCCTACCTTATAATAGGCGCTCAATAACTACTCATTTCCTTCTGTCTCCTTTACCTGTCACTTACAGACCCAGCCTCCACCTCTTCCCTATTAGCTCAATTCCACCTGATGGACACTAAGGCCTGATAGACACTAAGGCTCAAAATTAGGATCCAGTTGAGTTTACTTGAGATCATCCCTAGCATGCAGTAAGCACATTGGATAGACTGGTGTCCAAGAGCAGTAGTGTCACTCATGTTCTGTAACATCCTTAAAAGCCATCAAAACCAGTGGACACTGACCATGGATTCTCTCATGGGGTTCCGTGCAGTTTTTATGGCAGCTGTAATCCTCCCCTTTCATTACCTTGAATCCTCCCAAATACAATACTATTTCTAATGATTTTTTTTAAAAAGAGTATTATAGTTTTCCTTATTAAAGAGAGTACACATAAAAATATATTTTATGAACTATCCCAAATTAGGTTAATAAAGTCATTTGTTACTGGAAAAAAAATCTGAAGCTTCATCCTTAAGGTGTGTAGGGAGAGTTTTTATTCTTTTAATTTGTTTTACTAATTATTAAAAAAATAAAAATATCCTTTTTGTTGTTAATCCTCACCTGAGGATATTTTCCCATTGATTTTTAAGGAGAGTGGAAGAGAGAGGGAAAGATAGAGAAACATTGATGTGACAGAAACACATCGATTGGTTGCTTCCTGGGGCCTGGGCCAGGGAGGAGCCTGCAACCAAGGTATGTTCCCTTGACTGGAATCGAACCCAGGACCCTTTGGTCCTCAGGCCAACGCTTTATTCACTGAGCCAAACCGGCTAGGGCAAAAAATTAAAAATATCTTGATTCTCTTGATTCAGGTTTGTAATGTTTTAGGCCTTTTTGGTAGCAGTCTTGTTCTTCACCAACATCTACTTTTTAGGTTATGAACATATGTGTAAGCAGTTGGCTTAAAGCAGGACTCAAGAACTTAAAAAGAGGTTCCCATAATTAACTGAAATATTTTTGCTTTTGTGTTAGCATCATTTTCATATTGTACTAGAGGCCCAGTGCACAAAAATTTGTGCACGTGGGGGGGGGGGGGTCCCTCAGCCTGGCCTATGCCCTCTTGCAGTCTGGGACCCCTTGGAGGATGTCCACCTGCTGGCTTAGGCCCGCTCCCTGGGGGATCGTGCCCAAGCTGGCAGTCAGACATCCCTCTGGCAGCCCGGCAGCCCTCGGGGGATGTCCACTTGCCAGCGGGAATCAGGCCTAAGCTGCAGTCAGACATCCTTAGCACTGCTGAGGAGGCGGGAGAGACTCCCACCACCACCGCTGTACTGGCAGCCAGCAGCCTGGCTTGTGGCTGAGCAGAGCTCCCCTGTGGGAGTGCACTGACCACCAGGGGGCAGCTCCTGCATTGAGCGTCTGCCCCCTGGTGGTCAGTGTGTGTCATAGTGACCAGTCATTCCAGTCATTCTGCTGTTAGGGTCAGTTTGTATATTACCCCTTTATTATATAGGATAGAGGCCTGGTGCATGGCTGGGATCAGCTGGTTTGCCCTGAAGGGTGTCCCAGATCAGGGTGGGGGTCCCGCTGGGGTGCCTGGCCAGCCTCGGTGAGGGGCTGATGGGTGTTTGCAGGCTGGTCACACCCCCTTCAGGGTGGGGGTCCCCACTGGGGTGCCTGGCCAGCCTGAGTGAGGGGCTGATGACTGTTAGCAGCTGGTCACACCCCCTTCAGGGTGGGAGTCCCCACTGGGGTGCCTGGCCAGCCTGGGGGAGGGGCTGATGGCTGTTTGCAGCTGGTCACACACCCTTCAGGGTGGGGATCCCCACTGGGGTGCCTGACCAACCTGGGTAAGGGGCTGATGGCTGTTTGCAGGCTGGTCAAGTCCCCCCACCCCCAGTGGGGACCCTCACCCCATGGAGGTTTGGCCAGCCTGGGTGAGGGGCTGATGGCTGTTTGCAGGCTGGTCAAGTCCCCCCACCCCCAGTGGGGACCCTCACCCCATGGAGGTTTGGCCAGCCTGGGTGAGGGGCTAATGGCTGTTTTCAGGCTGGTCACACCCCCTTCAGAATGGGGGTCCCCACTGGGGTGCCTGGCCAGTCTGGGTGAGGGGCTGAGGGCCGTTTTCAGGCTGGCCAACCCCCTAGGTGACAGAAGCTCCCAGCCTTTCCTTTTTTTCTTTTTCTTTTTTTTATTCTGGGATTTATTTACCTTCTATAATTGAAACTTTGTTGCTTTGAGTGGAGCTCAGAGCCGCCCACAGCATGGGCTTCCCTCCTGCTTGCTCCAGCTCCGTGGCCACAGCCGGCTGAAAGCAGGTATCTGGGGTTTATTTACCTTCTATAATTGAAACTTTGTTGCTTTGAGTGGAGCTCAGAGCTGCCCGCGGCAGGTGGGAAGCTTGGCTTCCTCCATCTTTGGGGCAACCAAGCCTCCTGCTTGCTCCAGCTCTGTGGCTGCCGGCCACCATCTTGGTTGGGTTAATTTGCATATAGTTGCTTTGATTGGCTGATGGGCATGGCTTAAGGTGTAGCGAAGGTACGGTCAATTTGCATGTTGTCTTTTATTAGTGTAGAAGGTTTTACAGTTTCAGCTGTACTGTGGATTTACATGGGCTTGTCTTGGAATTGGATAATCTTTTAACTATTATTTCAGAAATAGGTATAGAGTTACCAGAGATTGGCCTATGCATCAGCTTTTGGATAAGAAGTCCTTTGTGAATTGATGCTGTCTCCAAATTGTCAGAGCCCATATGCTCTGCTAGAACAACTAAGGAAATGGGAGATAATGATAAACTGAAAGATAAAGAATAAAGTTTCTTTTCTTTTCTCTCTCAAACATGATTGCTATCACTTGGTTGGTAGTGCCTTTGAAGGGATTTATTCAAGTAGTCTACCCCCCCTTCTAAGCCCCCTACTCCTTTTTCTATAGAAAGGAAGATATTTAAAAATGGATTAGAGAACTTTATCATCTGAAAAGAAAAAAGAAAGTATTGGGGAAGAACATTTACATCATTGTTGTAATTTGATAGATGTGTTCTCATTTTGTAATTGGCTCAGCTCTTATCAAAACAATCTCAAAGATAAGTTTAACATATTTTGCTGCATTACTTTTATCCACAACTCAGTAGGCCATCAACTCAAGTATAAATCTTTGTTATTTATATTTTCATTGTGGTATTCATATTTAAATAATTTCAACTTTGTAGCAATTTTCTTTCTGCAATGAAAGTAAAATGTTGCGTGATTTTATGAATAGTTCACTGGGCAGAGAAAAACTATGGTTCAGACTTAAATAAAAACACTTCATGTTCTATTTTAGATTTATATTGTATATAAAAGGTGCTTCACATGGCAAAATTTTCAGTAGTATAATACAATTGTAAGGGACAACTTAACTCATGGAATCACTCAGTGAATGTTGATTGAACACTGGTTAGGCATTATGAAGGGGATGGAATGTGGAGAGGGAGTCCAGAGATGCATAAAGAATGGTCCCTTCTGTCAGGGAGTTTATACTGAAGTTGGGGAGATAGTTATGTCCAAAAATAATTACTCTAGAATTCTTGGAACTTGAAGACCCATTCAAACCCGGGAAGTTAGTTGAATCAAAAGTCTGAGGAGCTTGGTACTTGGCCTGATAAATTTGTCCATGGGTCCGAGATAAGGTTAGCTGCATTTTCTATGCCAGTAGTGGCATGGTTTCATGTCTGGGATTCCAAGCAAAGCACAAGTACTGTCTGTTTGCTAGTAGTATAGGACTGTGCCTAACTGGGATTGGAGAACCAGGTAGTCAGGGGCAGATGGCAGAAATTAGGTGTAGGATAGACTTAGCAACAGATACATGGTCAGAGTCAGGCACAGGACACTACTTTGAGATCTACTAATTATTAGTCAAGTAGGCTAATAATAGGTTTTGAGTCAAAACCGACTATTCAGTCAGTAATTAGGAGAAGACAGGAAGGAAAGACGAAATGTCTGGCCCAGCCCATCTTCCTTTAAGAATTTGCTCTATCACCTGTGGAATATTCCAACCACAGTCTGAATGGGCTGCCTGGATATAGCCAACTTTCAAACAATTTAATCTAGATTTTGTCCCATTTCTCCTGCTCCATATTTCTCTTGTGTTCTTTAGTTGCACCTTTTTCTTTCTCTTAGAAGTTTAATTCTTCCTGACTACTACTTTGGCTCTAGCAGGCAGTACTATGCCTCTTTTTCTTGGCAGTGATTTTCTTCCCTGATTCCCCAGGCCCAAGGTCCACCTGATGTTCTTTTCACCTGGCTCACATTGACCTTGCTAGCTGACCTAACATGGCGGGGACACTCTACCTTTGCTTTGGAGAAGCATATATTAACTCTATGGAATTTAAACATGACCCGTTTAATGCAGATGATGGAAACTGCTCCCCTGGAAGCTGACTGTGGGAAACTGATTGGGACAGCCAAGAAGCCAAATAAGGAAGGCATCTGCGGACCCTTTCTTTTCAACACTTGCAACTCAGCCTATTTGACCTTGTGCTCCCAGCATCCTCTGGGTGAGGATTGATTGCTGCTGCTTTGGTCAGCTTCTTAAATAGAAGTATTCATAGAATAAAAGAGTCCATCTTCTTTTCTCATTCATAGCACCACACTCTTTATAACTGATGTCCAGAAAAAGATAAATGACCATATCTGCTCATATATCAGATATACTTTTATTTCCCAGTCATTTGGAGAAGACATATTAGCCTAAAATTATCCTGGTCAGTGCTAGTTTGGAATATATTTCTCTTCATAAGGTTAACAAAAAATAAACAAAAATAATTTAACAGAGATTTAGTAATTAGTTCTGGTTGCACAACCTTCACATGTTGGATATATTAATAAACAAAGTGAAAGAGCAATATAATATGCCCTTGTGGATATTAGGTTCCAGTGCTATCATTCTTTTGGGGTTTTGTTTTGTTTTTTACTTGTAAACTGGACTAGATCCTGAATTCTTCTAGTTTCCTCCAATATCTGCCTATGATTCTCAAAACATGTTCCCAATTCTTCTCCTATCCTTTGACTAGAAATCATTGAGAACTAGATTGCCTTTTTCCAAAGCCATGCAAGCTAAAGATGGACAACTTGAAATAAAATTCAGAAAAATCACCACATCAGCATATGCTTAAATAATCTTAGTAATCGATGCTATAAAAGCCACATAGAGAGTACCTGATGACATCATCAGAGACATCAAACTACAAATGCTTTTAGCCTTTAACCTAGAAATCTTGACTGACAGCCTTACAAACTCAGAAGCTGGGTTATAATTTGCTCTGATCATTAACCTTTGGTTTTATTTTATTTTCATAGACATAGCTCTCATTAAGTACCTGATGTTATGGAATTTGACCTGTGCAGTCAGCCTTGTAGCCAGCTCTATTGCTCAGGCTCTAAGTCTTCAACAGATCACCTTAGAGCCCCGGGTACATGGGTTCTTAGACAGTGGGATTGCTTTAGATTACTAGCTGGAAAAACAAGGAGGAGTCTGTGCATGGCCAATACAACATGCTATGGTATGACACCATTAACAAAACGGCAATCACAACTGGCAGTAGGAGTTCCTATTAGCTAAACAAGGTAGGATAAGTGCCATTACCAGCTTCTCCTGCTGTACATGGATAAACAATACTGAACAGGTAGAAGTCAATATCCTTGAGATACACAACCAAACCAAATGGTTACACTCGTTTGGGAAAACCTACTCCAGCTCCCAGGATATCTGGAATACAATAAAAAGGGCTCTTCAGATTCTCACTGGGTTCCTCCACCTCACAGCAGTTTTCAACCTGTGGGTCGCGACCCCTTTGACGGTCGAACGACCCTTTCACAGGGGTCACCTAAGACCATCCTGCATATCAGATACTTACATTACAATTCATAACAGTAGCAACATTACAGTTATGAAGTAGCAACGAAAATAATTTTATGGTTGGGTCACAACATGAGGAACTGTATTTAAAGGGCCAGAAGGTTGAGAACCACTGTCTTAGGATCTCTTGCCGCTATCCTTTTACTGCTCATCATTGGGCTCTGCCTCCCGAACTGTCTAGTTTGTCTCTGAAAGAGTTGAGGCAAACTATAGATGATAATAACTCAGGGATTAATGGGTGGGGCTACAGCCAGGAGGTATTAGACCTACTTGACGCTAGCTAGGGGAAGGTTTCACTTCTCTAACAGGCCCCTGACAACAACAACTCTTTTATGAGAGAAGACAGATCTTCAACTCTCAATATCCTTCAAGAATGTGAGTGAAAACAGAAAAAGGGGAAAATTTGTTATCCCACAATAGGCCTATGTGACCTGGCTAAAACCCCTGCCTTTCCTTAACTCTGTTCATCTCTGAGAGACAAGATGGCCTATAATTAGTAGCTTTCTCCCAAGAATGAGCCAGTTAAAAATGGCTGAGACCAGATGGCCACCAAATTGAACTCCATGCAACTTCAAACCTCATTATATCTGCAGGACATCTCTGAACTACCTCTGTACCTGTAGATTGAGCTGCTGAGTTTGGCGCCTGAGAGGGAGCTGAGAAAGTTCTACCAGGAATGGAGTTACTGTGGGGCTAATGAAACTTAAACTCTGGGTTCCACATTGGCCTGGGCTTCTCGCAGATGCTGGGAGTTGGCAGAATGTCTCAGGGAGGGAGAGGAAGCAGGTGTAGTCAGGAAGGATTTCTTAGTAAGCATTTCAGGTCATGTGATCTCAGAGAAAGGAACTTAAATCTCTAAGTCTCCAACATTTTATGGTGATTTCTTTTCACATTGTAAATAAATATTTAATTTTGCATTCCTAATTTTGTATTCTTATTCTTCGAGAGGACCACCCAAATTCTATGTGCTTTAGGCCACACAAAATCTGGATCTGCCACTGGGATTTAATAAATGAGCTACCTGGGTGTTTTGCTAGTATGTGTTTTCCTACATTTAGTAACACACATTTTATATGAGTGAGCAAACACGAAGAAGAATCTGGAGATTCCCAAATAATTCTGAAATCAATGCTTTGATGACTCTTTTCTGAGAGAACTGGAGCTTCCTGGCAGGTGATATATTTCCATGTTAGTATTAATAAATGCTTTGAAACTGGAACTCGGATACTGATGTCAGTTCAGTTCAAGAAGGCAAGCCTTTGTGGAATGCCTACTGTGTGCGAGGGGTTTAGGGCCAGGCTCTTTTTTTGATAGTTTAAATTTATTTTAAGAGTGATTTGAAATTAATTGCCTTACTGTCTTAACAGTGAAGTGTTTTTAGTTCCTTGGAGTCTTAATAACAGTTCTCTTTTAAGAAATCGGAGCCAATGTGATAAATATGATTAAATACCAAGGAACAACAATGATAAATTGTTGGAACCAGTCATTTGATGTTCTCTGAAACAGGCTTGTCAGTCTGCCTGTCTTAGGAGTTTCAGTGCAGAGGAAATAAAATGAAAACTATCCTTTTTCTTCGTTTATAGATGGTTTCATAGATTGTCGTCATGGATAACTTTGAGGCAACTATTTTCCCACCAAGAAACCCTATATTGAAAATGAACTATTTTATGTTCATCATCTTGTCATTCTCTTAAATGTATCATTAAATAAGTATCAAGTACTTGCGTTTGAGAAATGTCATTGATTTCCTAAAAGACAAGTCAATATTAATGTCAGATACTGTAAAGTTTCACAGACAAACAAAGTCAGAGGAGGAGAGAGATTGATGTGTGTGTGGGGGGTGGGTGGAGGGTCTGTTTTAGAAAGGCAGTACTGACTTCCTAGCTAGACCTTGAGTGTGCCGAGCATACCCCCTTCTTAGGGCCTCTGCACTTGCTGTGGCTTCTGCCTAGAACGCTGTCCTTCAGAAAACTGCATCAGCTATTTTCTCACTTCACTCAGGGCTCTGACCACCCTGTCTATGGAAGCACCTTCTGCCATTCCATTTCCTCCCTGCTCTTCAAGGATTCATCTCCATCTGACATTAGGAACTGAGGAAATTCAAAGAAATTCTTTGATAAATCCTTTGCCATCTGAAGTCTTACTACTTGCCTTTTGAAATTCAGGAATTGAAAAGATTTCTAAATAATTCTTGCTATTTGATCTGGATATTTGAATCAGGAACCAAATAATTTTGTATAGTAAAGGATATTTGTTGTTTTCTTCATAGTACTTTTTACTCTCTGATTTGTCTGTTTGTCTGTCTCCCTCACTAAAATGTTAGTTTCATGGTGGGTGGACTTTGTTTTGTTCACTGCTCTATCCCCATCACCTGGAACAGTGCTTGACACCTAATCAAGTCTCAATAAATATGATTTGAATAAATGTGTTACTACATGAATGAGTCCATTTGAACCAATATCATCTGTACTCTAATTTTAGAAAATATATGATTGTATGTAAAAGGCTTATTTCACATTATTAAATTTTAAGAAGCAAGATGTGGGGTTATATGCATAGTATGATTTCCATTTAAAAAATCTTGAAACTTTGCATGTGTTCATTTATTCATTCATTTCTTTTTTAAAATTCAGAGAAGGAGGGAGAGATAGAAACATCAATGATGAGAGGAAATCATTAATTGGCTGCCTCCTGCACGCCCCCTACTGGGGATTGAGCCCAAAACCCAGGCATGTGCTCTTGACTGGAATTGAACCTGGCACCCTTCAGTCCATCGGCCAATGCTCTATCCACTGAGCCAAACCGGCCAGGGCTATTCATTCATTTCTTGAAAGAAAAGTTATTAAGTATCTCCAGTGTGTCCATTCTGTGCTGGGCATTCTAATTCAGCTACAGTTTCATGAGAAGACAGATCATGAAACAACATGAAATGAACTATACCCTTTCCCTCATCACTACTCTCTAGCTATGTTGATCTTCATCCAGTTGCTCACATTTATTAATCTTTTAACATTGCATAGGTTATTCTCCCCCTCCCCCTATTGATTTTTAGAGAGAGTGGATGGGAGGGAGGGAGAGAGAGAAATATTGATGTGAGAGACACATCGATTGATTGCCACCCACATGCCCTCTGACCAGAGCCAGGGATCGAACTTACAACCCAGGTGCGTGCCCTTGACTTGGAATCAAACCTGCAACCCTTCGGTTATTTTGTTATATGCTTAATATGTGTCTCTATATATTATAAATTCTGTGAGGTTAGGGACCATAATACCATTTAATTATCAATACCTAGCTTAATGCCTAATATATAGTAGGTATTCAATAAACATTTGTTGAATGAATGAATGAATGAATGAATGAATGAGAGAGAGAAGTACACACTAGGAATACCATATCTAATCTAATGGAAGTTAGGGGAAGTAAATTTCAAGGTGAGATCTGAAGAATGAGGAGGAATTAGCAAGTGAAGAAACCAAGCAGCGTGTTCTGGAGCTTAAGCTCTGAATTTATCCTAAAAGCAATAGAAGAGTTTTAAACCAAGAAGTAACACTGTCAGACTTACGTTTTAGATGGACCATTTCTCATTGTTGTTAGGAACAGACTGGAGCAGAGAGATTGGTTCAGAGGCTTTAGTGGTAGATGGTTGCGGCCTCCGCTGGGTTCTTGGCAGTAGGGAAGAGAGAAGTGGGTGACTGGGATAGTGAGGGAAAGGAAGGAGTTAAGTATGATTCCAAACTTCTGTGTTAGGCAACTGAGAGGGTCCTAGGGCTCATCTTTCACTGGAACTCAGAGGGAGAAACCATCTTAGGAGAAAAGAGCCTGAGACCTGTCTATATTGAAGCTGAGCATTAAGGACTTGGTTATATAGCTGACTTTTTTAGATAAAGGTACTTAGTAAAATACCTGGAAATAAATAATTAAAATATTATAGTATTGGAAATTTAGTTATATATCTAAAATTTTCTTATTAACTTTTGGTTTTCATTATTTTTGTTTTATAAAGGAAAAATAATAAACTTTAAAAAATTCTATTAGGATCTGCCATAGAAAATGCTAACATTTTTGTCCAAAAGACAAAAAAGTAAGGCTTTCTTAATAAAATATGGATTATTCCCAATGAAAATAAATGATTGGTCCTGAATAGAAGCCCATTGTCAAATGGTTCACCATTAGTGTATGTGTGTGGTGAAAGAGGAGGGCTTCGTTTGGAAATTTAACCTTATCATTCAGAGGTCTGCTAGAGTCAGCGACTGTCCTCCCCTCCCTCCCTCCCTCCCTCCCTCCCTCCCTCCCTCCCTCCCTCCCTCCCTCCCTCCCTCCCTTCCTTCCTTCCTTCCTTCCTTCCTTCCTTCCTTCCTTCCTTCCTTCCTTCCTTGTTCATATATCAATCCTCAGCATGGTCCCTGGCTTTTAGTAATGGCTCAAGTGGAAGCTATTATTTAGATTTATTACTAATACATTTATTTTTACTGCAGTTGTTATACAATGATGTTATTTGTGTCTAATTGATTTTTAGGTAGATTGGGGTCACCTGGACTATTTAGTTGTTGACATGCCACCAGGAACTGGAGATGTGCAGTTATCAGTCTCACAGAATATTCCCATTTCAGGTAAATCTCAAAGTTTAAAGTGGTTTGTGCTATCTTTGATGCTTTGCTGTTGCCTTATTGAAAAACAAACTTCATGACAAACATTTTTATATCTTAAAAAACATAATCATTTATAAATTTTCCTTTACAGATAAAATTCATAAATAGAATTTTTCAAACTATTACTAGAACAGTTACATTTTCAAAAACATGAGACACTTGAAGAGGTGGTGATGTAAATCTGTGCTCTGGAAAAGCAGGAGCACTTGTGTTATTTAGGTAAAACATGGCTGTTTGGGGTTCACAGCTCTCTAGCACTTACAGCATAGTGCCCAATACATGGTGGGCACTAAGTAAATATTTATTGAATACCTACTCCTGAATAAGAGTAAATTTTAGGAAAATTTGGATTTTTGGTGAATGTAATTAAGGGAAAATTTTATATTCTGCTAATTATTTACTAAAATCAAGAGAGCAAAAAACATATTCACTTACTTCAAATACACAATACTTCATTATAGTAGGGGTTATGTATGATGGAGTTTCAGTATTTGTTGTTAAGTTTTATGTTAAACTAGAGGCCCGGTGCACAAAATTCTGCATGGGTGTGGTCCCAAGGCCTGGCCGGTGATCAAAGCGCGAGCATCTGGTGTGGAAGGGCAGGTCCCAGCTGACCTCTGGGCCCTGGGAAGCACCTGGGACCCCGGGTCCCTGCATGCCCCCTGCCTGAGTCTCAGCACCTGAATCCCCACGGGGAGATGCGGTGAGCATGGCCAGACGGGGTGGGCCGGGGCTCAGTGTGGGCCTTTGGGCTGCCCAGCGGTGCCGCATGGAAGCTGGGTGGGCAGGCAGCGCGCTCTCTCTCCCAGCCAGCCTCGCAGACCGGCTCCTGCGTGGACCCACGGCGAGCCAGACTGGCCCCTGCGTTCCAAGTGGTTGTGGCCCAGCTCACCCGGAAGCCCATTGGAGCCAGCAGCGCCTCCACTGCCGCCCGCTGCCAGCACCGCGTCACCGAGGCCCGTCATGTCTCTGGTGGTCAGTGTACATCATAGCGAGTGATCAAACTCCTGGTGGAACTCCCAGTCGAGGGGACAGTTTGCATATTAGGCTTTTATTATATAGGATCTGTTTCTAAGTGAATCTTTCCTAGATTCCACTGAAGAAATATTTGTTAATCTCACTTATATATAAGGACTTTGGGGAAAATAAGGGATATTTAAGTATCTTTGCAAGTTAGTTACTTATCTACACTAATAAAAGAGAAACATGGTAATTAGCGTATGACCGCTACCCTTCCCATTGGCTAATCAGCATATCCTTATGCAAATTAACTGTCAGCCAAGATGGCGGCCGGCAGCCAGGCAGCTGGAAGCAAACATGAGGCTTGCTTGCTGCAGTGACTGCAGACTCCAACGTTCCCCGCCTGACTTGCCGGCCTCTGAGTTGCAACTCTAAGCAACTATGTACTATGTTGCAAATATGAAGCTAAACAAAACCCCAGAAATCAGCTTTCAGCCTGCCGGGACCTCAGAGCTGAAGTTATACATTGTTTCGATTATAGAACGGCAAACAAACCAGATACGAAGGCTCAGAGCTAGAGCCAGAGCTAAAGCTGGCCCAGAATAAAATAAAAAAAGAGAAAAGAAAAGAGCGGTTGGGAACTTCAGTCAAAAACCACCAGCCTGAAAGCAGCCCTCAGCCCCTCACCCAGACTGGCCAGGCACCCCAGTGGGGACCCCCACCCTGAAGGGTGTGTGACCAGCTGCAAACAGCCATCATCCCCTCATCCAGGCTGGCCAGGCACCCCAGTGGGGACCCCCACCCTGATCCAGGACACCCTTCAGGGCAAACCAGCTGGCCCCCAGGCCTCTATCCTATATAGTAAAAGGGTAATATGCCTCCCAGCACCGGGATCAGCGTGACAGGGGGCATCGCCCAAACCCCCTGATCAGCCCTGCTCTGTGTGTGACAGGGGGCGGGGCCACAACCTCCCTACCCGCCCTGCTCTGTTCATGACAGGGGAAGATGCCCCAACCCCCTGATGGGCCCTGCTCTGTGTGTGATAGGGTGCAGCACCCCAACCCCCCCCCCCCCATGGGCCCTGCTCTGTGTGTGATGGGGTAGAGCCATACCTCCCCATTGGCCCTGCCCTGAGTGTGACAGTGGCAGTGCCCCAACCCCCTGATCGGCCCTGCTCTGTGGGTGATAGAGGGTGGCGCCCCAACCCCCTGATCCGCCCTGCTCTGTGTGTGACAGGGGGCGATGCCCTAACTCCCCTATCGGCCTTACTATGTGCATGACGGGGGGAGCTCCTCAACCCCCTGATGGGCCCTGCTCTGTGCATGACAGGGGGGAGCTCCCCAGCCCCCTGATGGGCCCTGCTCTGCGTGACAGGGGGCAGCAACCCAACCCCCTGATTGTCCCTGCTCTGTGCGTGACAGGGGGTTGTGCCGCAACCTCCCCATCGACCCTGCCTTGAGTGTGACAGGGGGCGGTGCCCCAACCCCCCAATCGGCCCCACCCTGAGCGTGACTGAGGGTGGCATCGCAACCTCCCAATCCGCCCTGCTCTGTGCATGACAGGGGGTGGCGCCCCAACTCCCCAATCAGCCCTGCTCTGAGCCCGACCAGGGGCTGCACCTAGGGATTGGGCCTGCCCTCTGCCACCCAGGAGCAGGCCTAAGCCAGCAGGTCGTTATTTCCTGAGGGGTCCCAGACTGCAAGAGGGCACAGGCCGGGCTGAGGGACCCCCCCCCCCCCCCAGTGCACAAATTTTTGTGCACCGGGCCTCTAGTTGGTAATAATAACCAAGAGATATCACTAACATTTAATCATCAGAAGGTTTAGAATCTGTGTTTTTGATAAAATATACACATTGTTTGAAAATATCAATATAGCATATTAATATGAATATTTTTTATGTTTAAATATATTTGTAATCTAATGGAGTCTGAGACTTTTCCTTTAGTGAGGCAAGCTATAAAGTATAAGATAGGAGTAAAGTGAAGTAACATAGGAAAATAATCCTTCCTCTTTATACTCAGCATACTAAATAGCCTGCTTTTTCTTTTTTAAAGAATTTTCAAGACATCTTTCTCAATCTTAAGAATACTCACTAAATGTTTATTGAATGAAATGTGTTTCTGACATGTTGAAGTGCTTATTGCAGGTGTCCAAAATTCTTACATTATTCATGTGAATAATACATTGATAAAATTGGACTAAATTATCATTTATTTCCTGCATTGTGACTTGGTACCTTGCAAAAGTTTAATTTGCTTCACACAGATAAACTGAAGTCCCTGAGCAATTTACCTTTGTTCATTCAGATAAAAACTCCTCCGTTTGAACAGGATGAATGATTATATCACCCTGTTTTAATTTGTACTTATACTCTAAAACCAACAATGTGTAGATTGGGGTTAAGATTGTCTCTCCTTTGAGGATTTCTTTCTTATATCCTAAAACTTTCTGATCAAAATAAATTTGTCTATGAATATTGCTAAACCTGTGCACCTCTATATGCTGAGTTTCCAATCAACGGTCTGTAGTGGTGTTTATTATATTCAGGGTTTTGGGGGGTTTTGACTCTTAAGAGATTCCTTTGCGCCTCTTTAACTCATACATTCTAGGGAAGGTCTTGAGGTGGTCTGGAAGCAATCTCCTTTGACATTTAGGAGTAGAGCCCCAAATGATTCTTGGAAAGACTAATATTATCTTTGGGCTGATATACTGGTCTTGGCCATCTGGCTAGTTTCTAGGCACACTGGTTCTCAGTATAGAATTGCAGCTGTTAGTACACTCATACTAAGTTTTTATGTCAATATTAAAATTAATGTCAACGGAAAGACTAGATTTTCTAAAGTGATCTATGTGTTAATTTTATAATTAGAAAAAAATAGTAAAAAATAAAAGTATCTTACCAAAATGGATGTGAGCTGGAATTGGTGTGTGTGTGAGGGGGGGGGGGGGGGTGGTGGTGGATGTGATTGTGTGTATATGTTTATTAAAGGCTTAGTTGGTGAGGTTTGGTTTTATTCAGACCAATGTCATTTCACAGCTAACATATCTAAGAACATACCAAAATTGAGCCAATTCCCACGACTTAGAGGGAAGGGTACCAACCAAATAATTTCTGGCCTGATTTGAATCATGGCTTTTATTAGTTTATATAATCTGGAACAGCCTGTCAGCATCATGTTGCCTTTCTAGGCCAAAGTGAATTATCTACTCTCTAATTATGAACCTAATTTTCCTTTCCTCTTATCATTGACTTCAGAATTCTTCTTGGTACTCTTATATTCTACCTTTTTTTATGTCCCATATATCATAAACCACATAAGTTTTTTAGACTAACATTTGAGTCCCCCTTGGTTTGACTTTCCTATCCTTCCCACTACACTTTCACATAACCTGGGATTCCTCCTCCAAAATCTTATGTACTCACTGCCCCCTCTCTCTTCCTTTTACTTTCCAAAGTCTTTGTCTTTTTTAAAAAATCTTTATTGTTGAGAGTTTTACAGATGTCTCCCTTTCTTTCCCTCATTGCCCTCCTCCACCCAGTTTCCACCTGACCCCAGGTCTGCACCACCCTATTGTCTGTGTCCAAAGGTAATGTATATCCTATATAATAAAGGCCTAATATGCAAATAGACCAAATGGCGGAATGACAGGTGGAACGACCAGTCGTTATGACACACACTGACCACCAGGGGGTAAACGCTCAAAGCAGGAGCTGCCCCCAGCCCACAGGCCCCAGGCCAGCCAAGGCAGGTGCCAGTGGGGGTCCATGATCGCCCTACCAGTTGCCCCACAGATCTGCCCTAATGGCCGGCCAGGCCTAGGGTCCCTACCCATGCGCGAAATTCGTGCATCGGGCATCTAGTGTGCATATAAGATCTTTGGTTAATCTCTTTCCGCACTCCCCTCACTCTTGCCCCCTGAGATTCATCAATCTGTTCCATGTCTCCATACCTCTGCTTCTATTTTATTCATCAGTTTATTTTGTTCATTAGGTTTATGATTTGTTTATTTTGATTTTTAGATTCAATTGTTGATAGATGTGTATTGCCATTTTATTGTTCATATTTTTCTTCTCCTTCTCCTTCTCCTTCTTTCTTCTTTTTTCTTTCTCCTTTGTTCTTTCTTCTTTCTCCTTTCCTGTTTCTTCTTTCTTCTCCCTCCCTTCAACATTTCATGTAATACTGGTTTGGTGGTAATGAACTCCTTTAGCTATTTCTTGTCTGTGGAGCTCTTTATCTGACTTTCAATTCTAAATGATAGCTTTCCTGGGTAGAGTAATCTTGGTTATAAGTCTTTGCTATTCATCACTTTGAATATTTCTTGCCACTCCCTTCTGGCCTTCAAAGTTTCTGCTAAGAAATCAGCTGGCAGTTGTATGGGCATTCCCTTGTAGGTAACTAACTGCTTTTCTTTTGCTGCTTTTAAAATTCTCTCTTTGTCTTTTTTTTTTTTTTTAAATATATGTTTTTATTGATTTCAGAGAGAAAGGGAGAGGGAGAAAAAGATAGAAACATCAATGAGGAGAAAGAATCATTGATCGGCTGCCTCCTACATGCCCCCTACGGGGGATCAAGCCCACAACCCAGGCATGTACTTTGATTGGGAATTGAACTGTGACCTTCTGGTTCATAGGTCGACTCTCAACCACTGAGCCACGCCAGCCAGGCTCTCTCTTTGTCTTTAACCTTTGGTATTTTAATCATGATGTGGGCCTCTTTGGGTTCCTCTTGTTTGGGATTCTCTGCACTTCCTGGATTTGTAAGTCTATTTCTTTCACCAGGTAGTGGAAGTTTTCTGTCATTATTTCTTCAAATAGGTTTTCAATATCTTGCTCTCTCTCCTATCCTTCTGGTACCCCCATAATACAAATGTTGGTACGCTTGAAGTTGCCTCAGAGGCTCCTTACACTATCTTTATTTTATATTTGCTCTTCTAATTGGATGTTTTTTGATTCCTCATATTCAAAATTGTTGTTTTGATTCTCAGAATCCTCTACTATTGAATCCCTATAAATGATTTTTTTCTTTTTAAATATATTTTTTTATTATTGATAGTATTACAGATATCTCTCATTCTCCGCCCCCCCCTTAACCCCTCTCCTCCAAACCCCTACCCACCCATGCCCAGGTCTTCATTACCCTCTTGCCCGTGTCAATGGGCTATGCATATAAGTATATAACTTCTTTGGTCCCTGTAAATTATTCTTTATTTCAGTTAGTATATGCTTAATTTCTGACTGGTCCTTTTTCATATCTTTGACATTCTTACTAAGATCCTTGAAAGTCTCACTGAGTCCCTTAAAGCTCTCATTAAGATCCTTCAGTAACCTCATAATCATTGTTTTGAACTCTGTAGACAATAGTTTGCTTGCTTCCATTTCTTTCATTTGTGACCTGTTCCTTTGTCTTCAAATTTTGGCTGCTTCCCTGTGTTTGTTTCTATGTATTAAGTAGAGCTGCATTGTCTCCTGGAATTGGTAGAGTGGCTTTGTGTAGTAGACATCCTGTAGGGCCCAGTGGCTCAGCCTCCCCAGTTACCTGATAGGCACACTAGGTGCACCCCTGTGTGGGCTGTGTGCACAGTCATGTAGCTGAGCCTTGATTGTTGTTGGCATCACTGGGAGGAATTGACCTCCAGGCCAATTGGCTGAGAGGACCAATTTTGTCTACAATGAAAGAGCTGCTGTGCAGGAGATACCTCTATAGAGCAGGACTTGCTTCAGTGGGGCTTTGGTTCTCACTAAGTCTGCTCCTTGAGTGTATTGCTTGTGGATGGAGAGTTGTAATCTAATGTGATCTGAAGCTGTCCAACCAGGTGCACTGGCTCTGGGTCTCCAGGGAAGTGCAAAGTCAGCCACTGCTTGGGGCCACCTGAAAAGAGCTATAGAGGGATTCGCATATGGCTGCTACTTGTATTGGGCTAGGAAATGCCCAGGCCAGGCCCAGCTGTGAATCAAGGCAGGCTGGTGCCAGTGCTGGGTCTTAGACCTTTTATTGATAGGTTTCGGACACGGTGAATCCAGCTATTGCTTGTTTGAGAGATTTTAGGAAAATGTGAAGCCTGAACCAGGACAGGCCATTCATATGCAAAAGCTGCTGCAAAATGGATGGGGTGGGGTCAAAGGGACTCACTAGATTGGAGTAAACAGTATGGGCCATGTTGATAGAAAGTCGGATATCGCTGCCTGTCAACTCTGCGATGGGGAGAGGTCCCAGTACAGGAACAATGACCCCTGCTAGCAACCCTGTCTGGGAGAAAGCCACCCCTTAGTTCCTGCCCTGATCCCAGACAGTCAGTTCCTCCCCTTATGTCCCTGGATTTCCCCAAAGCTGCCACCTGGTGCTGGAGCTCAGAGCAAGTGGACTGTGTAAGTTTGTGTGTGGGCCCTTTAAGAGGAACACCTGAGTCTCTAGCAGCCTCTGTGCCACTCAGCCACAATCCCCACTACTTTTTACAGCTCTAAGTTACAGGGACTTCTCTTCCCAGCTCTGGAACCCTGGGCTGGGGGGCTGGTGTGGGGCTGAGACCCCCTGCTTCTCACGGGAAGCTTTGAAGATATCCCTCCCTATTAAAAAAAAAAATGCCATATGTGGGTATTGGACCAGCCCATTTGGCACCTCTGCCTCTCCAACCTGTCTCAAAGTGCTCTCTTCTTTACTTCTCTGTTTGTAGGACTTCCATTCAGCCAGATTTCAGGTTGTTCTGAATGATGGTTGCTCTGTATTTTAGTCGGAATTTTGATGTGGTTGTGGGAGGCAGCGAGTACAGGCGTTTACCTACACTGCCAGCTTAGTTCCTCTCCAAAGTCTTTGTCTTTACAGACATTTCACTCTCATTAGAATGTCTTTCTTCCCCAGTCAATGGGCACCCAAATCCCGCATACCTTTTATTTCAAATGTCTACTCCTTGCCATCTTTCCCAACCTCCTCATTAGGAATCATTTCTTCCTCCTTGAAATTCACATAGAATTTTATTTGGACCATCTCATGTTCTCCACTCAAAACCTGCATAACTGTTATCTTCTGTACCAGACTGTTACTCCCTAGCGGGCCAAATCTCTGTTTCAATCATTTTTTGTATTTCTCACAGTGCCAAACTCAGTGTCTTCCTGTAACCACTCAGGAAATGTTTAATCAATGAGGGTTTAATCTGTGTGTGCTATCTTCCCAACTAGGCTGTAAGCTGTTGAATGCAAAAATTTTTCCCTATTTACCATAGTATTTCTTAGAGTACTTTGGGGTATGGGTTATGGAGTTGATACTGGTTGAATAAATGACAAAGCTAATTGACTAGTTATCACAGTTCATCTGTTCATCCCGAGTTATTTTATTTTATTGTTTTTTACAAAAGTAAATGCAATTTTATTATTATACACAGGAAAATAAATCACACTTAAGCACAAACATAAAAACAACAGACTCATTTCTCATCTTCAAGCTGTTTCTTTTCACTGGGTTCTTCCATATCAAAAGTGAATGGTTTGTCATAACCCATTAGATGGTCATAGTCTTTGGGGTTTGGAAAGAGACCTGGATTAACTAATAGTGATTTTGTGTTAGCATAAAATGTGGTAAACAGATGTGTGCTGTTTGGAATCTTCACATCATTCTGGTGAAACACAGTACTGGTTTCTGAAAGCAAAACATTCTAAGTAATGGCTTTGTAAGTGTCTGTCGTGGCCTCATGGTACAACCGAATGACATAGCCTTTTGTAACTCAGTGAAGCAGGACTGGAGTGATCACTGTAAAGCTTCCTATGATGCCATAAAATAAGATTTGCAAAGGCAGACTTCCAAATACAACATTATTTTAGGCAAAAATGTATGGTAGAAATGTAAGGCTGATCGCACTTGTAGAATAAGAGAAACATTTCACACCAAATACTGTTCGGGCCAAATTCCCAGTATAAATCAGTCTTCCGTCTTCTGATTTTTCAACTTGTTTGTGTAAGCATCGAACACAATAATATTGTGTTCCCCCCATAATATTTCTTACCATCCTTCTAACTCATTCCTGGGATCTCTCCAACTCCGACTGCTTTTATTCAGGAGGTTTTTTTTTAATGTATAGGTTAAATAAAGCATTTATTAAAAACATATATTTTATGTCACTCTCCCTTTGAGAGAAAAATACATTTCAGTTTAGATTTATTTATGCTGTTCTTTTTCCTCTACTATGTACAGTATCTTTGTGGTCAGTTGATATCTTTTAGTATTAACTTTGTTTTGGTTTCTGAGATATTTATGCATGTGGGCACCTGATATGTGGTGTCAGGCAGGCTCTTATTAAATTACTAGTGAGAATCACTAGCATTATTCCATTGTAATAGTAAGAAATTATCTTATTTACTTGAAAGGTTGTTTAGCCAGATACTACCTATCTCTCTGACTTTTTATCCTTACCTGTGGAACACCTGGCTATCCCACTGACTTGTAAGGATCAAATGAGAGAATGAATTTAACTACATGTAAATGAATGCTATTTTTTTTTATAAATATATTTCTTTATTGATTTCAGAGAGGAAGGGAGAAGGAGAGAGATAGAAACATCAATGATGAGAGAGAATCATTGATTGGCTGCTTCCTGAACATCCCCTACTGGGGATCAAGCCTGCAACCCAGGTATGTACCCTTGACCGGAATCGAACCTGGGACCCTTCAGTCCACAGGCTGACGCTCTATCCACTGAGCGAAGCCAGCTAGGGCTGAATGCTATTTTTAAGAAACCACTTGAACACTTTAAAAGAGTTTTTTTTGTGGGGGTGGTGTGATGAAATGCTATGAATTCTATCGACTGTCCATTTCTCCAAGCCATGGTGAAAATGAAAATAAATGTTTTATACTTGGAAAGAGACATCCTTTTGGAAAATTCATGGAGACAGACCTGTATAAGCAAAAAAGAGCCTCTTTTGAATGCTAATTAGCAACTTTTTGTATGTGTTCCATAGGATGGATGACAGGCTCATTATTAGAAGAAACTTCAAAGGAAAAAAATTATCATCTTATTTGTGTTAAAAGTGTTGTGTAGTAACAACAGTAATAAATGTGTTGACAGCAATATTAGAGTCTAATGATTTAAATTTGAGCTTGCATGGACTACTGAATCACTACATGCTACAAATACCTAGTCGTCGTAGTAGCTGCTGGAGGGAAAGGAGACAGGATAAGGATGGGAAATAACCAAGTGTAGTCTTTGCATTTGCTCTTGTCTTGTTGAACTTGTCAAGGGGAAAAGAGAGCTGTCAGTGCTGGTTTTGTTTTTATTATTTTTTCTTACTACTTTTAATTTTTTTGGTGATAGTTTGCTGGGTTTTTGCTTGTTGTTTGTTTGTTTGTTTAGCTTGTAAATTAGTTGTTGCCATATACTGAATTGGGTAGATTCCAGGGTTAACTTCTGTTGTTTTTTTTAAATACTTAAGTACTCTTCCAAAGTAGAAGAGGAGTAATATTTATCTGAGGAACATTATAAGTTCCTTGAAATTTCTGAAAATATATACACTGTGCTAGTATTTGAATTTTAATAGCTGTTACTTAAATATTTTTTCTTTCTTTGCTTCAACTGAGTTCCTCTATATGTAACTATCTGAAGACTATCTTAATTTGTTTTTAACTATTGGAATTAAGTGAAGAGTTTATGCTTTATATGGGACACATGAAGCATATTTGCTTTTTCAAAAGACTGGAGAATTTTAGTAAGCTATTTATATTAAGTGCTATATTCATCAGTGTCCTGGCAGGTACCGATGACACACCTTAAAAAGAATAAACAGAACAGAGTTTAATGAAGGGACTTGTTACAGAGGTGTGGGCAGCATTAAGGAAATCAACAAGAGATGGTAAAGTACCCAGGGACTAATGATATTAGGAAGTTGTTACTGTCCCTCCACCTGAGGGGGGAGGGAGTGAATTGTGTCAGTGCAGCCTGGCAGCTGCTGGAGCCATAGAAGAGGCTACCTGGTGGGATCTGTGGCCACATAGGCACATGGCTAAGGCCAAAACTCCTGCAAGGCATGGAGAAGCAGTGTGTGAGGCAGGTGATACTTGGAAAAAGACATCCAAGGGAGTGAATTGTGTCAGTGCAGCCTTTTCCTCCTCCCTATCTATATATATAAAAGGCTAATATACTAAGTGTCCATCCGACTGGTCGCTGTGATGCACACTGACCACCAGGGGGCAGACGCTCAGCGCAGGAGCTGCCGTGACGCACACTGGCCATTTACAGAGAAAGGGCACCGCAGACTTGGCACCCGCAAAGCAACACTTGGCTTCCCCCAAGTGGGACACAGGCCCCGCCACCACCCCGGAGCGACACCCCACCAAATCGCAGCCAATGCTGCCAAGACCCCATGGTGCAAAATGCGGCCCCCAGCCCAGCCCAGAAATGGTGGCTGTGGGCACTGGGTAATGATGTCACGTAGCAACACTAAGCTTCCTCTCCCTAGGGACAGGCCTTCTATATCTATATATATAAAAGCCTAAGTGACCATTTGACCATCCAATCAGTGGTTATGACATGCACTCACCACCAAGGGGCAGATGCTCAATGCAGGAGCTGCTGAATGGCAGCAACTTTGCAGAGTGCCCTCTCTCACTCTGGGACCCCTCAGGGGATGTCGGACTGCCAGTTTTGGCCCGATCCCCACAGGCCAGGCAGATGGATCCCACCTGCCGGAGGGACCCTGCTCACTCCGCAGACACCCTTCAAGCCCCGACGCCACCCCAGGTGCGGCCAGCTGGGGAGGGAACTCGGGAGGTTATTTCCAGGGTGTATCCAGCTCATCTTGCCCAGTCCCACCCCACCGGTCACCTTCTAATTAATTTCCTTTCAGTGTGCACGAACCCATGCACTGGGCCTCTAGTTTAGCAATAAACGGCACTGCGGACCTAGTGCCCACAAGGCAACACTCAGCTTCCCCCAAGTGGGACATAGGCCCTGCCTCCATCCCAGAGTAACACCCCACCAAATTGCAGCCAACATTGCCAAGACCCCATGGTGCAAAATGCAGCCCACAGCCCAGCCCAGCCCGGAAATGGTGGCTGTGGGCGCCAGGTAATAACGTCATGTAGCAACACCCGGCTTCCTCTTCCTAGCGACTAGCCTTCTTGGAGTTTCTTCAGCCCAGGAACACGACTTGCTGTATTGCCAGGTGGAAACATTTTACATTTTAACCAAATGTCTGTGAAGCATTTTCCCATGTCTTATTTCATTTGATCCTCACAGAATTCCTGGAGTAGGTAAATAGGAGACTTGATGGAATCCTATTTTCTTTTCTTTAGCCAGAAAACAGAGATTTAGAAAGCTTAGAAACTTGACCCAACTGAAAAGAAGTAAGAAATGGTGGACCTTGAAAATGACTTCAGGTTTTCTCACTGCACAGAATATAGTCAAAAACTGCTGCAGTTAAATATTTTACCCTTTGTTCTCCCTGCGTGATCTACAATAATAATCTGCTTCATGTTGATATTTACTGCTGTGTTGCTGACAATTACCTGAAAGAGAAGTTGGGGTGCTTCACTGGGCTGGAAAAAGTTTAGCTAAATCAGAAAGCAGGTCTAATTAAGCAAGTTTATTCTTTATATACAAGGCTAAGTTGACTCGCGCATGCACAATACATAAAAAGCTCTCTCTGCCCTGGCTTGTTTGGCTCCGTGGATAGAGTGTTGGCCTGTGGACTGAAGGATCCCAGGTTCAATTCCAGTCAGGGGCACATGCCTGGGTTGTGGGCTCGATCCCCACTGGGGGGTGTGCGGGAGGCAGCCAATCAATGATTCTCTCTCATCATTGATGTTTCTATCTCTCTCCCTCTCCATTTCTCTCTGAAATCAATAAAAATATATTTTAAAAAGAAAGCTCTCTCTGGTGCCATTTGCACATGTGTGTTTCATGAATTTGGTTGATACTTCTATTATAGAGAAAGGGCAAGTGGCAATATTAAAATATTTCTTCTAATTAATTTTCTTTCAATTTGCATGAACCCATGCACTGGTTCACTAGTAGTCTCATATTCTGCTGATACCTCCTAGTGGTGGATCCCTTTAGGAAGCCAGAGGGTAAGGAAACTCAGATGATAGAGTCCACAGAGGTCAGCTCCCAGGCACTGATCAGGACAGAGAGCGCTGAGAAGGAAGCCGAGCTTGGGAAGGAAAGGACATGCAGTGTAGTTATTATCTGGAAAATACCCAGAATATCTTCTCTTCTTCATGTTCATCATTATAATTGTGAATTAGTGGTTTGCAAGAGATGAAACACAAAGCAAATATTTCTTCCCTCTAAGTTTGCAAGCTAATAAAGATACCAGTAGTATAGTCAAATTGATGAAAACCCATACTATCACAAGGCAGAATTGTACTGTCATCAAATTTATGAACACAATATTTATATTGTACCTAAGTAGTGATATAAGTATATTTAGTGTCATGGGCAGTAGTGGATAAGGACATTATTTTGATAGGATAGAGTTATGAAAACAAGTTCCCCTTCACTTTATTAAGTAAAGATAGATGCAGGAATGAAACTTCTGGAAAGTATCCTTATAGTAGAAGGGCACAGACTGAGCAGTTGAGAGGGTGCCAGCGTAGTCCCTTATCTGTTCCCCCTCTCTCCCAGGGAAGGGCAGAAGTAGCACAGAAAACAGCCAGATAGTCCTCCTGAGGGTCCTGTTTTGATTTCTTTCTCCTAGAGAGGGAGAAACTATTGTGTCTAGCAGAGCCCTCAGCTACATAATATGCGAAATATCCATGGGCTCATGAGAAGCTGCACTAGCAGACTGGTTTTTGTTATGAAAATGAAATGATGCCCCTTCTTCCAGTCTAAAACCCTTCCTATCTGGACCCTATAGATGGAAGGAAAGCCAGAGGCCTTTTTGCCTCTCGTTCATTTAAGTCTGATGGAGTAGGAATTTTAAATTAAGCCACCTTAATATTTCAGTCATTGATTAAAGTAAAAGGTGCTTATTGTTTGTCAAGGCTATTGGGCCTATAGCTGCAGTAACTGAATAAGAATTCACCCCTCTACCAGCAGTTTGCTTGGCCTAATCAATTATCTCTTTTATGGTAATACTCTTCGACTGCCAATTTGGACTGTTTTTATAATGAAAACTGAGTGGGGTTTGGAGGATCAGAAACTTATTGCTATTTTTTAGATAAGAGAATGATCACAAGCCATCACTTGAAATAGTTTTCTTGATTACCTGGTATTTACTCTTTCAAAGCCAAAGAAACATAGTAGTTTCACTTAGGTAAATTAAATAATATTTTTATCTTTTCCAAAGAACTGTTTTTTTCCTTTCTTATTTTCAAATTTAAAAGAGTAATTCTTTAAAGATATCCAATAGTAATATTTTGGAAAACCATTAAAAACTCAAAGAAAAAAATACTTGGCTACTTTGGATTTTAGTTCTATGTGTCTCCTATAATTTTGCAATTTATAATGACCTCAAACTGAAAGCTAGAAACATGCTTGTACCTACATTAAAGGTAGACTTAGGTCACCTTTTTTCCTAGGAGTTAAAGATTTTAAATCTTCATTTATGCTTTCAGTTTGCAGAATGGAACTTCACAGTTCAGAAGTCAATTTTGGACTTTTTCCAGGTGCACTGTATTTCCATAGCAAATGTTGGGTAGGGTTATCAATAATGGATATTTGGCAAGAATAGCATGATGTTATAGAAGAGAATTATTGTTTTATTCATCACATCATAAAAATTCTTTACAAAATAAATTTTTCTTCTTTTTTTTAATTTTAAATATATCTTATTGATTTTTTACAGAGAGGAAGGGAGAGGGATAGAGAGTTAGAAACATCGATGAGAGAGAAACATCGATCAGCTGCCTCCTGCACACCTCCTACTGGGGATGTGCCCGCAACCAAGGTACATGCCCTTGACCAGAATCGAACGTGGGACCCTTCAGTCCACAGGCCGACGCTCTATCCTCTGAGCCAAACCAGTTTCGGCATAAATTTTTCTTCTTATCCCATAAATTGTAACCAAGTGTTAAAGACTAGAAACTATATTCCAGGGTTTTATCTTTTAGGGCACTTCTGGTACTCAGTCTGAAACTGTAATCCTTGTTAGATTGGGAATCAAATTGTAAAATTATGTATAGTACCATTGCTTAATGAACAACGATGTTTCCAATCTAAATTTAAGAAGAAATAAACTTGTTAGGGCTCTTATATTTCTGTCAAACATATATTATAGGTAGAAATTATGGTGATTCAGTTAACTATTCAAACAAATAATCTGATAATTAAAAAATTCTGAACTATGACATGGGAAGAGCCAGGATTTAAAAAGCTTTTCCAAATAATTCTTCTATAATCAGCTTTCAGAATCACTTCGTCTAGACCAGTTTATCTGATGCTTGAATTCCTTGATTAGTCTCTGGAAGGGAGGCTTCTGAGGTAGTTCATTCAGTTTTGTGTTTTAAGAATTTTTGGGCACTTCCTTCATGATATGACCGACAGCTAAAATTCTTTAATGTCTTCAAATTCAGTGAATGGTATAATGGCCAATGGGCAATCAGACTGTTATTAAAAACTACTATAAATCCATTAAACATTTACATGTAGCAAAAATACAAGTCCTACAATTTATAATATAAAAATGTTTGTGCTTGGTCATAGATATTAGGTATTTGATCAGAACCTGAAATATAGCTCTGAAGAATGTCTTCACATCTTAGGTCTGACAGTATTTGGAAACGGAGCAAAGCTTTTCCATATAAAGTCTCAGTCTCCTTTTCTTGAAATATACCTGGTTAAATAAAGTTAGGAGTTAAGTAAGCAGGAAGAAGCAGTTTTCCTCCCTGGAGTTTGTATTAGAGATAGAATGTTTATGAAAAGGAATGTGTTCAGTTATTGAACAAATGGCCTTCGGTGGTGACTCACTGTGAGCATGGGCAGGCTGAGTTATATGCACATCTAAAAGAATTTGAAATGCAAAATTTTAAATCTAAGCAAAAGAGCTTTCTGAGTTGTAGAGACATATATGTACAACTAGGCTCCCCAAGGGTGTTTACTTATCAGCATAAAGATGGATTTAACACTGGAAAGAAGTGAGAATTTTATCTTCATTTTACTGGAAACATTATAAGGGGAGAGGATGAGACTATGTGTGTGTGTGTGTGTGTGTGTGTGTGTGTGTGTGTGAGAGAGAGAGAGAGAGAGAGAGAGAGAGAGAGAGAGAATGAATGAATGAGAGAGCTGTTTGGTTCAGGCTCTAGCTTTTTAAAATCTCTGAAATCCTCACTTTCCCCCTACTGGAAGGCAGTCTGGATAGCCTTAGAGAATTCATTGTTAACATCCTTAAGGTGAGGTGATTGGAAGCCCATTACCTGTTGACACAATTATTGAAGAGCTAATCGTTGTCCCTAAATAACAGGTATGCCTCCAGATTCCTTTGATGAATTTGAATTCTTGACATTCCAAAGTGCACATGCTTTCTCTCACTAGTGATTTTGAAATGCTGTGGTTTCACTAATTACTGTGATTTATTAATTCTTTTGGCAGCAATGGACATGATTTCCTGTAACAAAATTCATTTCTAAAGTGAGGGGAAAAAATGGTTCATCTTTATATTAATAAAACATACCTCCTTTGTGACTGTAATCAGTTCTCTACTCTGTTGAAATGGAGCAAAGGCCAAAACAGTGACTCATGAAAGAATTATGTGTATTTCCTGTTGCAATAGTCTGTGGGTATAGTTGAAGTGAATTTACCTTTTTAATCATGTTTTACTGAATCTGATCTTACTTTTAGTGGGCATTTCTTGATCTTATAGCAAATAATGTTTATAATTCAGGAAGTTTGTGGCTTGTAGAAGAGGAAGACAAAGGACAGCTAAAAAATACCAAAGCCAGTCTACTTTATAAACTATTGTGTATTTTGTATTATTTATATTAAGCTAACAGAAGTTGAATGATTATTTTCTTTGGCTGCAAGTATCTTTAAATAAATTGAGAAACTGAAGTACTAAATGCACTGTGAACATTTATTATATAGCAGTTAATTTGTTCTTATAAATCTTAGTTGACTTTACCTTGATGTGCTAAAGAATTGTAAGACATAAAATTACTCGTCCAGGTATAATTACAAGCAGTTTTTGTTGTACATATTTATTAGGTTCCAACGCTGAAATTCACAGTCAAGCATGGGAATAGGATACAATTTGTGCCCTGGAGACTTAGAATGGCATAGTTGAATAGTTCCACACTGGTGTAATTATGATCATCCTAACATCTGGAATAATGAGTTTTAAATGTTTAACTACTTTGAACTATGACCCAAGTACAGATATGCAGCCATAAATTATACTCGTAATAGTCAAGAGAATTAGCAAGTAAGGCAACACTCCAGGTAATTATATTTTAGGATGTTTACTTATTTGCCAGGATCCTTTTTTAGTAAATTAAGCTTTCATAGTAAGTCCCAGCTGATAAAAAGCCTTAACATTATAACTTGGGAAATAGCATTTAAAAAATACTTTTTAATTGTTTGGACTTAGACATATACCCTAGAAAACAGATAGAAAATTCATCTTGAGATAGGTGTTTTATGATGCTGGGTTTTCCTCAGAAAATAATCCCATTTATTGCAAACTAAACATTCTCTTTGTTGCTACTGACATTCCTTATGATCAGTAGAGGGAGCACAAGTTTTCTAACAAACCCTCCATCACAAAACAAGTGACATCACCAATGATGGCATGAAGGGAAAACATGTAAGCTAGTTCATATTGGTTCATATATATTGGTCCATGTTCCATGAGCCCTGAGAAAATTAAAATGCCAAGAACCATAAAGATAAAATTTAATATCATATTTGAGATGACATTTTAAGTTAAGGGATATATTTACAAGAAAAAATTGACATAATTTCTTTAAAATTAAAAACTCTGGGTTATGATGCACAGATTATTAAATTTAATTTTACTAAAGGTTTGTTTTTTTGTTTGCTTTATTTCCTTATCCTAAATTCTAAAAGTCATTGTTGGGGCAGTCTGAAATGGTCACTTATATGATGTATTAAAATTTGGTATATTAAAAGAGGTAGTGATTTATGTGTGGGCCAGTTATATTTTTGTTCTTTAGGAAAAAGTCTAGAATTTTTTTGTCAGAACAGTGTGCTAAAGACTTATTTAGTTATTAGTTAAGAACATATATTGGAGCAAAAAAAAAAAAAATCTTACACTAAAATCTTTTAAAAATGTGGCTGGTAGTCCCAATGGAATGTTTACATGTTTTGTGAGCATTTGATGGGGCATGGAGGATGATCATTGTCCTTGTCCCAAACTTGTTTTTAATTGATGTTTGGTGCTATTTAGATTACTTGGCAAAGAAACTCAGATGGCATGGATGCTTATTTGTGACACTGTGTTAGAGTTAAGTACTACAGAGAAAACCAAGTCACTTTAATTTCTCTCTCTATGATCTTACAGCTATCAAAATAAAGTCACCAAACATTTTTATATCACTTTTACATATTTTTAAAAATATATTTTATTGATTTTTTACAGAGAGGAAGGGAGAGGGATAAAGATTTAGAAACATCAATGAGAGAGAAACATCGATCAGCTGCCTCCTGTGCAACCAAGGTATATGCCCTTGACCGGATTTGAACCTGGGACCCTTCAGTCTGCAGGCCGATGCTCTATCCACTGAACCAAACCGGTTAGGGCAACTTTTACATATTTTTAAATATGTTTTTATTGATTTTAGAGAAAGAAAGTGAGAGGGAGAAAGGAATAGAAACATCAATGATGAGAACCATTGATTGGCTGTCTCCTGCACGTCCCTTATTGGGAATGGAGCCCACAACCCAGGCATGTGTCCTGACTGGGAATCAAACTGTGACCTTCTGGTTCATTGGTCAGTGCTCAAACTGGATGGACCATTTTTACATATTTTTAATGGAACAGCTCTTTAAATTAATTAGGACCAATGGAAATAGGCTTGTTATATAGAAGAATTAATTCAGATATATTGAGATTTAGTGAGCTATTTAAGATTATATAGTATACTAGAGGCCTGGTGCATGAAATTTGTGTACTGGAGGAGGGGAGTCCTTCAGCCCGGCCTGTGCCCTCTTGCAGTCTGGGATCCCTCAGGGGATGTCCACCTGCCAGCTTGGGCCCACTCCCTGCGGGGTTCGGGCCTAAGCTGGCAGTTGGACATCCCTCTCGCAGTCCGGTACCCCTCGCTCCTTACTGCCTGCCTGCTCGCTGCTTCTTACCGCTTGACTCGCTGCTTCTTAGCACTGCTGCAGAGATGGGAGAGGCTCTGCCACCACCTCTGTGCTCGCCAGCCATGGCTGAGTGGCGCTCCCCCTGTGGGAGCACACTGACCACCAGGGGGCAGCTCCTATGTGAGCGTCTGCCCCTTGGTGGTCAGTGTGCATTATAGCGACCAGTCGTTCTGGTCGTTCTGCCATAATGGTCGCTTAGGCTAGTCGACAAAACCGGAATCCAGAGCTCTTGACTTCTAGTTCAAGGAGTCAATAACTAAGAGTTCATGCAGCAGTGATCTAGGACAGATGATTTGAAAATATAGGGACATTGTTTAAATATCCGATCCTCTATAAAGTGCCCGTTTTATGCAAGTCATTGTGTCATTAGTTTTGTTTGGTTAAAAAAATGAGAAAACTCATAACGTCATGAAACTCTGTTGTGTAGCAGTAATACAAATAGCTTTTTTAGGGCCAATGCAATAGAAAACTCCCTATATACTAATATATAGTTAAGGAGAGAATTTGAAGGAAATAGCTTAGGGGGTTTCATTTACATGTAAAGAGAATGGTTCTTAGATTAAAGAGCCATAATTCTTGGGGGAGATTGCATTTCACATTCACTTCAATAAGTTTACTGAGGAGTCCGATTGAACAGGGATGGTCTTGGAAACCATAGTTAAGAAGGGATGTTAGATCATATAGTTAGAGAGCCAGCTGAGACCTTGGAGACTATGTAGTCCTTGCATTAATTTTACAGCTAAGGAAACTGAGACCTGGAGTGGTTCTGAGTCACTTGCCCAAGGTTAGTCACACAGCTAGAGGGGGTAGAATTGGAATTAGATCCCTTCCAAATGCCTGGATATGAAAAAACGCTGACGTAGATTGGTGACAGAATCTAGAAGGTGGGGAATTGTGGAAATATAATAGATGTGTAGAGTAGACTTATGTACAATTTTTACAGAGATGCGATTTCCATCCATCTTTAAAAGAATGGAAAGATAACTTTGACTAGTTTTTGGTTTCTTGGACATAGCAAATCAAAATAGAAGGATTTAGTGATCCATGGAACAGTTTGAAAAGTAGGATGAGCTGCTTGATGGCAAATATGAAAATAACCTTCTCAGCAACTTGTAAGACATTTTATTGGTAACAATAATAAAGATAATAACGGTGATATTATTAACAACAGCTACCATTTATTGAATGTTTACCCTTTGTCCAGGCACCATGTCAAGCATCTGATGTACATCAGTAGTTCATTTAATTATTTTACCCTGTGACCTAAGTATTACTATGTCGTTTTGTAGATAAAAAGACTGAATCTCAGTTTCTTGTCCTAGTCACACTGGTAGTTGGCTATGGAATAAAAAGTTGAATTCTGATTATGTTTGAATTCCAAGGCTGTGTTTCTCTAACTTGAGTAATGAATAGACCCTCCTTCTAAAGGAAAAATAATCTGCTTCATCCCATATTGACTTATTTTTATTATAAGACTATTTAACTACGTGTAAACATAAATTCCTTAAATTTTTAGCTGTTATATTTTTTAAAACTTAAGAAGAACTACAAATTAAATACAAGTAAAACATACAAAATCAATAAAATTCAAATTGATATTAATTTAATGTGAAAGATGAAGTTTTTACTGAAATGAAAATATCGATTGCAAGATGAATTTGTGGCCATTACACAGTTCTTTTGAGTTTGGCATGCCTATGTTGCCATGTGCTTCATGATAACTTGGTTCTGCTGCCACATTTCTCTATTCTGACTTCTATAAAATATCCCTTCAGGCAGTAGTCTAGTGTCATTTGACTTTCGCTTGGTGCACTCAGATATTTATTGTTAATCCCACCTCTGTTTTCATTAGTTATGATGAAGTACTGCCACTTGGAGCTGGTTTGGGGCTCTGAGACGTCATGGCAGTGTACTTAGTTATAAAATGATGGCTATCCTGGTGCTCTAGAATATGCTCGTGTTAATTCTTTTTCAGGTTATCTTCTAGAAGAAAGCACAAAATTTAAGAAATTCATAGTCTCTGGAGTCATAGCCAGGACTCTGGTGTTTCCACTTAAAAAAATTGCACTGCACTTTCTCTCCAAACACTGTCATAGAACCATCTGCCCTCTGTGGGGTAATAGTGCAGACCCAGGAAAGCCTCCGTCTTCACCTGCTTTCAGTGCTGCTTTGGTCAGGCCACCACTATTTTGCATCTGAATTTTTGCTCAGCACGTAGTTTTGCCTCCACCAAATTATTCTCCACAGTGTGTCCCACACTGTTGAGTTTTCTATAATACAAACTTCTAGAACGGAGCCTCAGAATCACCTCTTTCTGGAAACTTTCCTTTATTGTGTCTCTTTATCTCCTGCCTCTCACCCCATCCATTATCACCTTGCTCCTTCTCTCCCCTAGATTGAATTAGTTATTTTTTCCTTCATTCCTCCTTTAGAACTCCATAACACCGTTGGCATATCTCTGTTATAATGCTTAGCACATTGTGTTGCAATCCTTAATTTTTGGGTCTCCCTAAGTAGACTTATTAGCTTCTTGAAAGTATGCCAGCCTGTGCATCTTCCTTACAGCATATTGTCTGAATGGGAAGGAGGCTCTCATGGTAGCTGTGATCTTGAATCACTGGTCAGTCAGTTATAATTTTAGAAGTGAGGAGTCAAAAATAAGCAAGAGCAAAGTAGACATTTCCTAATCTTTCCCATTCATGTATGTGAAATTTATACAAATTACATAAATAGTTAATGTAGTAGACTCTTTTAATATGTAAGCAACCTAATTTTGGAAGTAAACTTTCTATAGAAAATTAAATGATAGCATTATTTTGCTGTTCTTTTGTTTCCTTTTGGTTAGGTGCTGTGATTGTCTCCACGCCCCAGGACATCGCATTGATGGATGCACACAAGGGTGCTGAGATGTTTCGAAAAGTTCACGTGCCCGTAAGCATTTATGCTTCATTGTTGCAGAAATACAGGACACTTCTAACTGAAGAAGCAAGTCACTGAGAAATACAACACAAGTTTTAATTTAGTTCTGTGCAGTTTATATGAAAACCCTACTTCATCTTTATGGTTACTTTATTTAAATATATATATTTGTATTATTGATTTCAGAGAGGAAGGGAAAGAGAGAGAGAGATCATTGATCGGCTGCCTCCTGCACTCCTGACCCTTGGGATCAAGCCCACAACCCGGGCATGTGCCCTGACCGGGAATAGAACCATGACCTCCTGGTTCATAGGTCGACACTCAGCCACACCAGCAGGGCTTTATGGTTACTTTAAAACACACATATAGGTGCAAACATATATACACATTATATTAATCAAGGAGACTTCAAAAATGTCCTTCCAATATGAGTTTTCTGAAGAAGTACTACCTCTCTCAAATGCAGCTCTCACTAACACCCCCCACCCCCCAAAAAAGTATAAGAATATTTTAGGAAATTATTTAGGTAGATACACTTGAATAGACAACCAGTAGGAATGCAGGGGAAAACGATGTCATTTTTCCTTCTGTCTCCTATAATTTAACTCATGTATAGCTCACAGTCTTCTAAAAGGTATCAAAGGATACCTAGACAACATGGCAAACTAGAACAACTTAAAACTATAATGAAAATAAGGAAAAGGACAATTAAAATCAAGTGGAGTCAGAAGTGGGACTTAAGTACATGCTATAAATATACCATTAATTTTTGAGCAGCCACAGGGAAAGATACATAAGACTGTTATAAAACTGTTTTTCCACGAGGTTAAAAAGAGCTTGATGCTCAAGAGTAGCAGAGCTGAGATTAGAGAGGCGGAAGTCTCCCCGAGATTCTCAGAAAAAAGAATCCTCGTGTGCATAGGCACGAGCCCGTGCCTTCCTCCTGTGTGCCTCCACCAAAGCAGGTGGACTTCGCAAGTGCCCGCTGGAGTGGGCATTTCAGTACAGAGCAGTGGTGCTTCCATCCATGCGGCGCTCTAGCGCCCGTGCTTCATTCAGGGGGAGGTCTTAGAGTTTACAGAGCAGCGCTTTTTAGACTTCAGCCCATGCATTAACTTCAGGGGTCTCATGATTCTCTCCCCTCCCCCTCCTACCTCCCCAAATTGTATTCTCACTTTGAGTCTGTTTGGTATGGAGAGAATTCGTAACTTTTGCTAAGTTATTCAAGGAGACTATGATATGGCACAAGACCCAGTGATGTAGTAGAATGAAGAGACTCTCAGGAAAGCTTTCATAAATGTTTTTCTCTCAGGAGAGCTTCTGAAAAGTACAAAATAGTAGAGTAGTGGAGTTGAGATGATCCTCTTCGACAAGTACCTCTTCTTGCTTGCCAATTAGCACACAGCTGTGTGTGTTAACAAGCCATGAGCTCTGGATTGGACCAACGTGCTTTTATGAAAACTGAGGAGACTCATAAGGATGGTGCCTGCATGCTTACCTTCCAGGTGACCTGAGGGTGTTCTCACTGGCAGGGGTACAATTGTGATCCGAAAGTGTTTTAGAGATACCTTTTATGTGTGGATAAATGAATAAAACCCTTAACATGAATTGTAGATTGGAAACATTGTAAAGCAATGATAACCTAATGCCCACCTCAGTCTGAAAACTCTCAGTGAAGCACTTAGTTTAAACAATGTGAGTTCCTGTTATGCCCTCCAAGATAGACTGATATAAGGAATGCCTACCCAGATAGCTAAATAAGGTTACTGATATGGGATTTTAAAATATAAATCAGCAAAGAGTTAGGGAGCAGGCTATCTACCAAAAATTATGAGACTAAGTAATCCATAATCCTTCTTTCTGGCAGAAATTAAATAACAGGACCAGTGGTCTGTTAGTGCCACTTCAAGGTCAGAATAACAGCTGTGCTACCAGCATATGAGTGAATGCTTAACTTCTCATTCTTTTTTTTTTTAAATATATTTTATTGGTTTTTCACAGAGAGGAAGGGAGAGGGATAGAGAGTTAGAAACATCGATGAGAGAGAAACATCGATCAGCTGCCTTCTGCATACCCCCTACTGGGGATGTGCCCGCAACCCAGGTACATGCCCTTGACCGGAATCGAACCTGGGACCCTTCAGTCCTCAGGCCGATGCTCTATCCACTGAGCCAAACCAGTCAGGGCTAACTTCTCATTCTTTTAAGTTAAGGGCGGAGGCTTATATATAACTCAAAAAGATCAGGAAATCCTTAAGGGGAAAGTTTTCAAAAGAGCAGAAGCAAGAGCTTTTTGCTATTCCTCACCTCCGGTAAATTGTCATTATGTATGTATAGCAAGAGACCATTGCAACTCATGCTATCACCTGAGGCAACTATATGGCTCTAGGGCAGGCCCTGTATGCACTTTGCTAGTTGCGAGTCTAATGACCATCATTGCTAAATTTGGTTTTCAGTCCCTATGTTATTTTCACTTAACCTGCAGCATTTGATACTTACTGCCCTATAAGTAAAGGGGTAAATAATCTCATATTTGTTCGGACAGATTCTTCTCTAGGCTGTAGGACAAATTCTTCAGAAGGTGGGACAGAGAATCCTTATGGAACATAACGGTGGGGAAGCGAATGGATGGTCACTAAGTCCAGGTTAGGCTGCTGCTGAGTGAGTGCTGCCGAGGATAAAACTTGCAGGTATCAGCAAGGAAGTATCGTGAGGAAGTATTTATTCCAAGGGAAGGATCTTAGGCTGCATGAGGCTCATAGGACTAGTGGCGGATTCGTTAGGGCCTGGAAAAGTTGTTTGTGATCAGAAGGTTAATGTTGGAGTTGGAGTTTGCAGAGTAGGAACAGTTCTGGATCAGGAGAAGGTCCATGTGGTTGGTCATGGACGCGTGGGGCTGAAGTGGAGGGGAAATGAAAATCATTAGAAATGCGTAATCCCTCCAAGTTGGCTTTTTTGACATTGTCCTGTATCTTTATTGTACAGTTCTTTTTTCACCCCTTTGTTTTAATTATTTGGCTTCTAAACAGCAAAAATTTTTAAATAATGTAGACTAATCATCTCTTAAACTAGCAGAAGATAATAGGTGCTCAATAATCTTTGTAATTGAGAAAGAACTTTCCAGCAGTGAGCCCTGTAAACAGTTGGACAAATACGGAGCACCACATTTTATAGGGAATCCCAGCTGTAAGTGGGATGTGGATTCTTCTGGCACTAATGAGCCTTGGAGTCTAAGTAATGGTAAAGCATTTGAAATTAGAGAGTGTTCTATAAGTGCAAAGGAGAAATGTTATGCTTTGTTTATACCATTTTATTCCATTTTTCCTGGTTTTTAGTTTCACTCTCTATTTTTTCTCCTTTTGAAGTGCATTAGTTACCATGGAAACAATGGTATCATTGGAATTCATTGGTATGGACAGAGTTTAATAATATCCACAAGAACATTTTGAAGTTAATTTAAATGATTTCTTAAAACTCAATCAGATAGAGGAAGGAGGGGAAGAGATGAACTATTAAATTCTCTTTTCTCTGCCTGAATGATATCAACTCTGCCAAATCCTTGATTATCTCAGTAATAGTAAACAGACTATTTTTTTAAATAATAAATATTTTCAATCTTGTACATTTTTAATTGTGTGTCCTTTAGTGTTGTGTCATTCTCACCCATTCCTCTTGCCTTCTTTCACAAGGGAGGCCCAGGCTCCTCAGTCTGAAGCCTTTCCCCACCACTTGAGCTTTGAGAGTCAGAGGGATTTCGCTGGCCAGCCCTTCCTTCGTAGGTAATCTTCTTCCCAGCTCTTGCAAAGTATGTTAAAGTATATTTTCCTCTCTTACTCCATCTATATGTTACTTTTAATTCAGTAAATAGTTATCTATTCTACAAATGCATATGTACTGATACTGAGTGCCCTCTCTAAGCAGAGCACTGGGATATAAGCTCCATTGGTGATTTTTTTAAAATCAGGATGAGGCCTTTTCCTTCAAGCACTTTATCATCCTGTAAACTAGCTCCATCATGGTGCAGAGACCCTAAATTCTGAGGAACAAGAGGATGCTTTCTTCTCTGGGCTATCAAGGAGCTCTTTCATGGGAAAGTCATGATGTTTTTTCACATCCCTGTAATTTTTCACATGCTGGTCCCTTGCCTGATAAGCCATTGTCAGCTTCGGACCTCATACTCATTTTTCAAATCCCTGCTTAGGCATTACTTCCTCTGGGAAGTTTTCCCCAACCTGCCAGAAAAGGTTAATAATTCTTTTTCTGAACACCTTGGACATATATTGTGTTTGACTCTT
Organism: Myotis yumanensis; assembly: GCF_028538775.1. Taxonomy (NCBI): domain Eukaryota; kingdom Metazoa; phylum Chordata; class Mammalia; order Chiroptera; family Vespertilionidae; genus Myotis; species Myotis yumanensis. The sequence goes on from NW_027223752.1 coordinate 91,182,259, forward strand.
ATCCCACTACAGGTCTACCTGTCAGTCTCCACTGAAGAACTGGAGTTTCTGGAGGGCTAGGAGACATGACTTAAATTCCTTCAGCGCCCAGTCACCTGGCACATAGCAGGCACGGGATACATTCTCACTACTGACCTTTGACCTGGGGTACACTGCCATCCACAGTCTGCTGTTTTCTTCACGCCCAGGTCACAGGCCGCTCTGCCTTGCATTCTCTCTGCCACAGCCGAATTGCTTGTCTTCCACTTCTTTGAGATTTCCAAACAGTTTCTCTCCTCACTGCCCTCAGCATGCTGTCTTTCCACCTAAGAAAAGTTTACCCTTATTTTTCACCTCATAGCTCCTTTTTATCCTTTGGTATTTAGATTAAACATCTTTTTCTCTGGGAGACTTACCCAGACCCTGTTAACTAGGGTAAGGTCTTTCAGTAGTTCTCAACCTTCCTAATGCCGCGACCCTTCATGTTGTGGTGACCCCCAATTTCATTGTTACAAATTGAACATAATTAAAGCATAATGATTAATCACAAAAACAATATGTAATTATATATGTGTTTTCCGATGGTCTTAGGCGACCCCTGTGAAAGGGTCGTTCGACCCCCGAAGGTTGAGAACCACTGTTCTAGTGTGTGATCCAGTAATTTACTGTTTCCCCTTTGTAAGCATTTCACATTTGTCAATACTTTCACATTTATAGCGCCATGCTTACTGTCAGCCCTGTGGGTGCAAGGACCACTTACCTCCCTCTGTGCCTGGAATATGGCTGCTCCCTAGATACATACTGGATGAATGAGTGGAGTAGAGTTTTCATAGGCATATCGAGACATGGAGAGGACAGAATTCAGTCTGAAAAGAATCAGGAAATCACAAGTTGTGTTCAGGGTTATTCAGTTTGTCTGTAGTTGAAGTAATATGTTTAGGTATGTCTATGCTAGGCCCAAGTTTGGTCAAGACTCAAAACACTAGGTTAGGCTAGAAATTTGGGACTTTCTTCTTCAGATTTTTAGAGGAGCCCATAAAGAGTGCTGGATAGGGAATAGAGCTTTAAAAAGATTTAATCTGGTGGGGATGAATAGAAAGGGTAGGAGCCAGGAGAGTGGGAGGCAGCAAGGAAACATTTTTTTTTTATATTGTCTAAAGTTTTACGTATGTCTCCTTTTTTCCCAATTGACTCCCCCTCACCCCCAAGCAAGGAAGCATTTTCGGTGACATAGTTATTCACACAGCAGGTTGTGACCCACCATGAGTCATGAAATCAGTACAGTTAGAGATATAACCAAAGTTGTAAAACAATTGCTCTTAGGAAGACAAAGTATTATTTCATAAAGATTTGTTTTCATGATACTCTCCAGGTCCAAACTGTAAATTGTGCTGCTATGAACATAGGGGTGCATATATATTCTTTCTGCTCAGTGTTTTGGGTTTCTTAGGGTGTATTCCTAGAAGTGGGTCAAATGGGAATTCCATTTTTAATTTTTTGAGGGAATTCCATACTGTTTTCCATAATAGCTGCACCAGTCTGCATTCCCACCAACAGTGCACTTGAGTTCCCTTTTCTCTGCCTCCTGGCCAGCACTTGTCGTTTGTTGATTTGTTGATGATAGCCATTCTGACAGGTGTGAGGTGATAATCTCATTGTCGTTTTAATTTGCATCTCTCGAGTGATTAGTGACTTTGAGCATTTTTTCGTATGTCCCTTGGCCTTCTGTATGTCCACTTTCCAGAAGTGTCTATTTAGGGCCTTTGCACATTTTTTAATTGGATTGTTTGTCTTTCTTTTGTTAAGTTGTATGAGTTTCTTATATATTTTGGATATTAACCCTTTATTGGTTGTTTCATTGGCAAATATGTTCTCCCATGCAGTGGGCTTTCTTTTCATTTTGTTGATGGTTTCTTTTGCTGTGCAAAAACTTTTTATTTTGATGCAGTCCCATTTGTTTGTTTTCTTCTTAGTTTCCTTTGCCCTAGGAGATGTATCGGTAAACATAATGCTATGAGAGATGTCTGAGATTTTGTTGCCTATGGTTTCTTCTAAGATTTTTAAGGTTTCATGACTTATATTTAAGTCTTTTGTCTATTTTGAGTTTATTCTTGTGTATGGTATAACTTGCTTGTCTAGCTTTATTTTTTTTGCATGTCCCTGTCCGATTTTCCCAGCATCATTTATTGAAGAGACTGTCTTGACTCCATTGTATACTTTTGCCTATTTTGTCAAATATTAATTGAGCATAATGGCTTATAGTGTTATGCTAAGCAAAATAAGGCAGTCAGAGAAAGATAAGTATCACATGATCTCACTCATATGTGGAGTCTAATGAACAAAATAAACTGATTAATAAAATAGATCCAGAGACATAGAAGCATGGAACAAGCAGACTGAGGGAAGGCAGGAGGATGCAGGGCAGGGAAGGGAGTGATTAACTGGGGAACTTATATGCATATATGCATAACCCATGGACACAGACAGTAGAGTGGTGAAGGCCTGGGAGGAGAGGGTACAGAGTGGAGAGGCTAAATGGGAAAAAGGAACAACCAAACACAGGAGACATCTGTAATACTTTCAACAATAAAGATAAATTTAAAAAGAAAGATTTTTTCTCAGTATAAACCCATCTGTATATGTTTATATTAGATTAAGATGTAAAACATTTCTCTTATAAGACAGTTTTAATAAATTGAAAAAACACTGGTGTAGGTGATAGGCAGTAAGGCTCAGATCTAGAATAACAGCAGTGAAAGTGGAAAGGGAAATAAATGTAATTGACATTTTGAAGGAAGGATTGACAGGCTTGGTAATTGATTACATGGGGTAGGGTGGTTAGGAAAAAGGGGCAAAAATCAAAGGGATTTTGAGTTATGCTGCCCTTAATAAATTTTCCAGGGGCTGTTGTCGTTTTTTTGTTTTTTCCTCAGGATAACAGTGAACTAGAAATTAGAGGTTAGATTCCCAGTCACAAATCCTTGCCCTTATTCTCCGAGGGTTGTGATTTAAAACTGTTTGGCAAGGAGGAGACTGTTAAAGAAAATGATTTGGTGTTGGTCTTTGTAACACTATACACATCACAAGATGTATGAGACCATCTCTTCTCACAGAACCAGATTTATTATTTACCTGCATATTTGTAGCCCTTTATACAGAAGTGGGTTTTTTTTGTGTTTTTGTTTTTAGCATTTAGAGAGCTGTATTCTTTAAGCATATAACCTCTTTCATGGTTTTTAGTTGGATTACTTTAGGAATTTTATTATAATTTTTAGGCAGTAGGGTACTGCTTACAAAAGCAGTTTTACATAATCATAAAGAGAGGTAAGCTAAGGAGCCTGAGTGCTAGAATTCAAATCCCAGCTTTGTCACTTTGTGGTTGTATGACCTGAACAAGTTACTTAATCTATGCCTTAGTGTTCTCATTCAGAATATGGGAATTATAGTGGTATTTCCCTTAGAGAGTTGAGGTGAGAAATTAATGAGATAATGCACATAGAGGGTCTAGTACAGTGTTTGGCAGAATCTAAACACTCAGTGAAAATATAATGTCATATAATTAATGCTTATTATAATTACTTTTAGAATATTATTATGAGATGGATAAATTGATAAGCCACAGGTGTTTATGTATTTGGCCTAGATATTTTTGTTGTTGTTAATCCTCACCTGAGGATATTTTTTCCATTGATTTTTAGAAAGAGTTGAAGAGAGAGAGATAAGAGAGACACATTGACTGGTTGCCTCCCAAACATGTGCCAACTGGGGCTGGGGACCAAACTGCAACCCAGGCACGTGCCCCTGACCAGGAATTGAAACTGAGACCCTTTGATCTGCAGGCTGATGCTCTAACCATTGAGCATCCAGCCAGGGCTGGCCTAGTTATTTTGACAAGTATGTTTATTTGCTAATAAGAATTTTAACAAGAAATTTTAAAAATTTTTAGGAAAATACTATCTTTGAGATTTCCTTATTCCTTTTGTATATCAGTTGAGCCTAAATTGTTCTCTTCATATAGACTTATTAAGTTGCTAAAGTTATTTAGAATCTAAAAGTCTGCATTATTTAAAATATGCACTATTTAATGTAGGCTAATTGCTATTACAAATGGATCTCAAAATATATAGTGATGCAAATGCACTAGAAGTTTATTTCTTCCTCATGTAAGCAGTACTAGTAGGTGAATAGGTAAGCAGGGTGGCCTTCTTCCATAAAATCACTTAGGCTGTTGGAACCTCTGCCATTTTGAAGTGTGACTTCCAAGATCACCCTTGGGGCTGTTCTCATTTGAGCCTAGCAGAACAGAAAGATAGCCCAGAGGCATGTGCATGGGAGATTTGTATGGGCCAGGACCAGTTGTGATGCACATACTTCTACTCACAGTCCACTCATGAAAATGCAGTCACGTGACCACACATCATGTTTTCCAAGGAGCCTAAGAAATGTGGGTTAGCTATCTGCTGAGGAAGATGAGACCATGATTCTGGTGACCATGAGCTATCTGGGCTACAGTTCACTTTGCAACTAATACAGGGTGGGTTTATAGTTTACAAAATAGGTTTACAGTTGTTTGTATGAACAATAATTCAATAATTAACAAATAATAATACAAGAATAAATTATGTTTGTGTACTCACAACAGTAAACCTACTTTTGCTGGCCTTGTATATTAGACTTGTGCTGGTCACTGAACTAACTTATATATATATATATATATATATATATAATTCTGAAAATTCTTTAACCGTTTCATCCTTGCAAATAGTTACTTATTTTATAAAAGAGAGTTAGAAATTTTGCTTTTCTTGTGGTTTACTTTTCCTACTGCTTAAAAACAAAAAACAAAGAAACAAAAAAATCCTACTGTGGTGTTGAACTTTTTAGTATTTATTTGGAAGGGTTAATGATTATATTGTCTTCTAAGAGAAATTAGGTGATCTTAGAACCTAAAGTAGATGATTCTTATCAATGTTTTCTTTCCATTTTTATTACCAAAGACTCTACACGTTGTTCTTAGTGATGAGGATCAGAATTGCGACTTATTATTTTTCTGGCAGAGTAATCATTCCTGGCGGTAGGTTATCTATTTGGACCAGGAGTTTTATACCTTCACCCTTGAATGCTTCCAGAACTCACGTGTTCGATATCGGTCTTGGAGCTTTATCAGCATCTACTTTGTCTGTTGTACCGTCCAAATCCTATTTTATTTAATACCACAAGCCTACCTGCCTTAAAAAATGATTTAGAAATAGGCAATCTTACGTGAAAATAGAGGCAAGTGACGCATTTATTCTCCCCTTTTCATTCTTGAGCATAGTTTTTCCTCTATGTGATCATCAGGTAGTCTCACTTGACTCTTCAAATACCTCTGATATATTAAAGTATCTTTCATTGTTGGCTTTTAAGGCCTTGTAAAATACTGTTTGAATTTTTTCTTGGAATACATAGTAACTAGCCACATGACATATTATATGTGGCTCTCTTCTTCACAATTGGATAATCTTTTCATTTAAAAAGAATGACTTTTCTTAAATAATAACCTTTATAAGATGGTAGCATTCTTCACATTTCAGAGACTGGGGATTTATGCTCATTTGTATCTTTCCCCAGGATCTCAGAAGTCCATGTATGCTTTAAACTAGAGTGCTATTCCATGTGGTTTACATGGATTAAATTGATCTAACCCTCACAACAACCCTGCAAAGTACATAATGTTATTTCTCCCATTTGGCAGATGAGGAAACTAGTACAGAGAGATTAAATAACTCACATAAGATTAAATACTGTAGCTCACCCACCTGTTCAGTGGGCCTCTGGGATCCTATCATAAGCAGCCTGCTTTCTAGAATCCACATTCTTTTTTGTTTTATAGTTGAGTGGAAGTGAGGAAAGGGAGAGACAGAGAGAGAGAAACATCATGTGAGAACGACACATCAGTTGGTTGCCTCCCACACATCCCTGTCCAGGGTCGGGGAATCGAGCCTGCAACCGAGGTATGTGTTCTTGACCAGAATTGAACCCTAACCTGAGACCCCTCAGTCCCCAGCCCAGCGCTGTAACCACCGAACCAAACTGGCTATTAATTGCCATTCCTGTGGCTTATCCAGAGTTGAGGTTTAGTAATGTGGACGTCATGGAATATCACAGGGTGAGAGATCCCAGGGAACAAGAAGAGTCTCCATTAAATTTGAGTACCATTGGGATTCTCTGTCTCCAGGTGTGGGAACCCTTTTCTGCCAAGGGCCATTTGGATACTTATAATTCACGGGCCATACAAAATTATCAACTTAAAAACTAGCCTGCTGTGGTTGGTCAAACATTTAATTAATTCGCCCCTAATGCCCTGGCAGGGCCAGACCAGATGATTTCATGGGCCTGATACGGCCCTCGGGCTGGATGTTCCCCACCCCTGGTCTAGGTGGACAAATGAAGACAGGAAGCTGGTGGACTGAAAAATGGCAGGAGTTAAGGGACCTTACGTTCTGTTTATAGTCAAGATAGGTATAAGGAGGGGGTTCAGGGGAAGGGGAGTTCCATGGCCAGGAGACAGGACTGACGTCAGGTTTGACTGCGTCAGTGAGTGGTGAAGATGGTTCAGTTTAGGCCCTCCCTTATAACTGTGCTCTTAGTTACTATGTTAAGTCACCCACTAAACTGTATTGACTCATCAGTTGTTTCAGGCTACCTAGTGCCATGAGCAAAATCCTCTAGTCCATTTGCTTGCCATTTTGTTTGGTGACTTCCATATACAAACCAGTGACCCAACTGGTTTGAATTTTGTCTCTGTTATTTACTAATTTTGGAACCTTGAGCAAATAATTTAGCTTCAGTGTTTTGTGACCTATCTCATAGGTTACTGTGATAGTTAAATGAGATTATATATATAGTTCTTAGCATAGACCTTAGCACATGGTAAACCATAGCTCTGGGTGTTAGTGGTATAGTGGTAGATTCTAGAGATCATTATAACCCTTCATTTTAGAATTCAAGGTATAAAGAAGTTGAGTTATACCTCAAACCAAGAGCTAGTTAGTTGGTTCCTGAAAGGAGCATGAATGCCAGGCTTCCCATTCATTGTTCTTTCCATGACAGGCTGCTTCTTCTGAAAGAAAAGACAAGAACACCCATCTCATTTTTTAAAATTATAAAATCTGTGTACATGCTTCAAGGAATATACCAAAAACTGGTTCAAGGCTAATGGAAACTGAAAAGCACTTCCATTTCAGTTATTATTAGTTATTCTCTATTTAACAGTGAGTTTTTTCTCTTCATTTTTTCTTAAATCATAGTTTTTAATCATTGTGGCAGGTTCCAACTAGCAAGAATTTAACCTGATTGTAAGCTTGAGAAATTGGGTTATATAGTAGCCTAAAAATCTTGCTTGTTACTTACGTGAATCTGGGTTTAAAATGCCAAGAAGAAATTAAAATTGGGACCTTTTGAGCCTGCTTATTGATTCAGTTCATTTAGACACAAAAAGCCAATGTTCCAGAGCAATGCTGATATTTTAAGAGTGTCAAAAATTTTTTAACATATTTTTATTGATTTCAGAGAGGGAAAGAAAGAAACATCAATGATGAGAGAGAATCATTAATTGGCTGCCTCCTGCATGCTCCCTACTGGGGATCAAGCCCACAACCTGGGACGGTTCAGTCCTCAGACCGACACTCTATCCACTGAGCCAAATCAACTAGGGCAGAGAGTTAGATTTTTAAAAGTTAATAAAAGAAGTACCCTTCTGAGCCAATGATGGATTCAAATAACATAAAAATAACATATAAAAGGTTTGTGGTGGCTGATGTTAAGCAGACACGTAGCATTTACTCTCTCTCAGTAAAACTAGCTGAGGTAAAAATAAAAAAAGGATCTATACTTTGATGAGCCACTAAAAACTGATTGAGCATGCTTGCAGCTGCAACTCCATGGTATTATGTAAATTAAGCTATGGCAAAGCATCTGTTTTCTAATGTTTCTGCTATCAAATGATACACAAAATAGTTCTACAATAAGCACAAACAGCTTAACAAGATATATTCACATGATATAAGACTTTATGTGGCAGGGGTAGGGAGTGGTTGTGTGGACATGAATTTCTTAACAGAAGAATTCTTATCAACAAAATTGTAAGATGGATATTCTAATGTTCTTATATTAGCTGCTCCTGCTTGAAACTCTTAGATCAGAGCAGTGTTTTCTAATCTTTTTGATGCTCAAAGCTCTCTTTTATTTTTTAAAATTTATCTTTATTGTTGAAAGTATTATAGATGTCCCCCTTTTCTTCCCATTGACCCTCTCCACCCCCTCCACTCATCCCCAGGCCTTCACTGCACTATTGTCTGTGTCCAGGGGTTATGCATATATACATACAAGTTCTTTGGTTAATTTCTCCCCGCCCCTTTCCCCCGTCACTCTGGGAGTCATCAAGATTCTCTTTTAAATTTTCTCCCAACTAACCCCATATTTTGAAAAGTTATTTGCCACATAATCTGCATACCTTATTAATAAGTCATTTTTTCTCTTTTTAAATTAAGTGTGTGTGTGTTTGACTGTTGTATGAGCTTCTGAATAGAAGATAATCCACATGAGTGCTATCACAGTTGATAAAATTTCAACTAAAAGCAAAGAAACTTGACAGTTTAGTTTATCTCTCCTGTACAGCCTTGTAGGTAAATGTTTTATTTCTGTTCATTTAAAAAACATATTCATAAATCACACCCTGATAAATGTTTTCGTGCATTGTTAGGACCTTAAAACAACATTGGGTAGGAGAACTACCAAAGTAAGTTCTATAGCCAGAGTTTCATTGTCTATAACAGAACTGCTCAATCTACAATAATAAAAGTATAATATGCTAATTAGACTGGATATCCTTCCAGATGTCCTTCCGGATGACCTCCGGATAGAGCCACCATGGCGGGGGCCGAGCCCCTTGCATGAATTTTGTGCATTGGGCCTCTAATAGAAATATAAAGGTGAAGTAAATTTTAATAAAATACTTGACTCAGTATATTTAAAATACTATAATTTCAATATGAAGTCAATATAAAAATTGAGAAACAACCAACAAAGGAATTGTATTTAAAATACTAGGAATTCTTAAAATTCAATAAGAAAAAACACCATCAGCAGGAAAAAAATAGACAAGCAACTCAAGCAGACATTTTACAAAGGAGAATATACAAATGGTCAATAAACATGTAAAAATATGCTCAACTTCAATAATAGTTATGTCAATGACAATTAAAACCACAGTGCAAAGGAGAGCTGGGCACACAGTCAGGAAGAACAAAGACAAGGTAGAATGCACCTGCACCTCTGCGTCTTTCTTTCACCACAGGAAACCTTTAGTGTCATGCCTAAGGCTTTCCTTCCACCTCCCAGATCTCATGCTGCTTTACTTTTGGTGAATTTTAACCAGGAGCCACATGGTTCCCAATGTAAACAGATTGACAATGGAACAATCCAGCACCATAAACTATGATAACACACTCACCATATTTGCTAAAATGAAAGAAGACTGGTGATATCATGCTGTAGCACAACTGGAATTGCTGGCAAGAATGTAAATTGGTAGAACTTCATTGGAAACTTTGGCATTTTTTACTGAAGTTAAAAATGTATAACATAATACCCAGCCAAAGAGTACATGTATAAAAAATTCATAGAATTATTATTATTATTATTAGTCCTCACCCAAGGATATTTTTCCCATTGATCTTCAGACAGCATGGAAGGGAGGGAGGAGGGGGAGAGAAAGAGAGAGAGAGAGAGAGAGAGAGAGAACCATCAACATGAGAGAGGTTGCTTCCTGCATGTTCCCCAACTGGGGCCTGGGATCAAATCCACAACCAAGATATGTGCCCTTGACCCAGAATTGAATCTGTGACCCTTCAGTCCATATGTCTATGCTCCTACCATTGAGCCAAAACCAGCCAGGGCAGTAATTATTTATAATAGCCAAAACCTGGAGAAAACAAAAATTATCCAACAGGAGCTTGAGTAATTGTGATGGTCATCATAGAATTAGGACTCAATGAAAATAAACTACAGATATACATGGTTTAGCTAGATGAATCACACAGACACAAATATATATATATACACACTAGAGGCTTGGTGCATGAAATTCATGCACGGGTATGGCCTGCAATCAGGGCCATCTTCCCCAGCTGCCTGCAGCCGGCCCCGCCCCCCCCACCGCCACCCACTCCTGGTTCCCGGTTTGCCATCTAGTGATCAGTGCCTGACGGCCGGGGGGGAAAGGACCAAGAGGTCAAATGTTCCCGCCCGCTTGCCGGCCCCACCCCCGCCACAGGTGGCCATCAGGTGATGGGAGCCTGCTGGCCAGGGAAAGGGACCAAGAAGTGGTCAGTGTACCTCATAGTGACTGGTCCAGCAGTCGTTCTGGTCATTCTGCCGTTAGTGTCAATTTGTATATTACCCTTTTATTATATAGGATAGTATTATTACATTCATATCAAGTTCAAAACCAGACAAAATTAATTTATGGTGTTAGAAATCAGGCTAGCTAGTTTATACTTTTAGGAATATGTCTTGGAGAGTATACAAGGAGATTTCTAGGATGTTGGCAATGTTTTATTTCTTTACAGAGTTATGGTACCATGGGTATACTTTATAAGTCCATTTAGTCATACACCTATGATTTGTGTACTTTTGTGTATGTATTCATGATACATTTCAGTTGAAAAGCTTAAAGAATAATTTTTAAACTTAAAAAAAGATATAGGGATATTTTACATCCTTTTACTCTCACTAAGTCTTTGATATCCAGTGTGGATTTTACACATCTCAATCCAGACCAGCCACCTTTCAAGTGCTCAGTAGCCGTGTGTGACGAGTGGCTACCTTACTAAATATTGCAGGTCTAGGACCCACTATTTCATTTCAGAGCTTCTCTGGAGTTAAACTTTTATTTTCAGGTCTTCCCTTGGAGTGTAGGTGGGAAGAAATGGGAATTGTTTCTCCCAAGGACCTCATGTTAATTTTACTGCTACTTCTCTGTTTTTATAGAATCTTTTCTACTTAAAAAAGATGGTTGCTTTTGTGTACAGGTTTAGAAAAATGCCCAATAAACCATCATTTTGGTTATTTGTTCTTATTGCTTTATTGACCATTCTTTACATGACCAACACTTTTTTAAAAGCAAACAGTTGATTCAAGTATGATATATACAAAAGGGCACAAATTGTAAATCTGTAGTTTGATGAATTTTTACAAAGTGAGCACATCTACTGTTTGTTTTCAAGAAACAGAGCATTACTAGTCCCCAGAAGCTTCTGCTGTGTGCCACTTCTCAGTCACAGCCCCCAAAGTAGAACCCAGACTATAACACCCAGGATTAGTTTTGTCTGTTTGTGAACTTCATATAAATGGAATTATAAGTATATACTTTTGCATGACTTGTTTTGCTTAAAATTATATTTGAGAGATCCACTCATACTCTTGATTATAGCTATCGTTCTTTAATTCTCATTGCTATGTAGGATTTCATCATGTAAATATACCACAATTTATTTGTCTGTGTTACTGTTAATGGACATTTTGGGATAATTAGGGCTGTTATGAACACATTTGGTCATAAATTTTGTTGAATATTATTTTCACATTTCTGTTAGTTAGTATATAACTGAGTGCAGAATTACTGTGCCAGAGTGTAAACATATATAAGTTTAAATAGATAACTACCAAAGGATTTTCCAAAATGGTTGTACCAGTTTACACTCAACTGTAACTGTGGATGTAGTTGTTCCTGTCCTCAACATTTGTTATTTTTTGTTTGTTTGCTTTGTTTTTAGTTGCTGTGGGCTGGGTTATGTGTGCAAATAATCCTCAAATTTCGGTGGGTGAAAACAGCACCAGTTTATTTCTCTCGTGTTATATGTCTGTCATGGTTTGGCTTCAGCACCCCTGGGCACTGCTCTTACTCTGTACTGATGGGACAGCCACTTTTGGAAGCTTGCTGGTCACAGGAGCAGAGGGAAGGTAATGGGGAGTGAGCACTTAAAGCCTCTGCCTGATGTGGTACATGTCACTTCTCACATTTCATTATCCAAACAAGGACATCTCCTCACCTAATTGCAAAGAAGAAAAATCCTTACCCTGTGCCCGGAGGAAACGAGTATTTTAGGCAAAAACCATCACATCTGAAACGACTGATTTCAGAGAATATGGCCCTGGTTTAGTGTTTGTCTAAGAAAATAAACACACACAGACAAGTCCTTTTAGTTTTTCCACTCCATGTTGTTTTTAAAACGCTGCAGTCCTGAGAAATGAGTCTATTACAACTACAGGATTGTGGTCCCTCTTGCTAAAAACTCCTTAACAGCTTCACTGTGCACTCAGGCAACCCAGACACGATGTGGCCTACAGTCCCTGCCTTTCAAGCCTCCTCTTGTGCCACTCACGCCACACCTCAACCCTGGTGACCTTTCAGTTCCCTGAAGGAGACATGCGCTCTCTACTTCTGCCCTGAGTGCTTTCCTACCTTTCTCCTTGCTTTTACCTGCTAATTCTTTGGCTTTTAGGTCAAATATTTCCTCTAGGAAGTCCCCCGTGACTCCCGGGGTAGATAAAGTCTTCTCTTTTCTATGCTCTCATAATACTCTGTTGCTTTGTTTCCAGACAAGCTGTTCCAGAGTTTTGTGTGCGAACATGTGTTGTTGTTTTTTCTTCACCCGAGGATATGTGGTGCTCATTTTTGTTTTGTTTTGTTTTTAGAAAGAGTAAGGGGGAGAGAAACCTCATTGTGAGAGAGAAGCATATATTGGTTACCTCCCACATGCGTCCCTGCAACCTAGGTATGTGCCTGACTGGGAATCAAACTGAGCCACCCAATCAGGTCTGTTCTAGTTTTTAAAGTCCATTTTTGCGCTATTATTTATTCAACCTGTTTCTCCAATTAGTGTGCAAGCTTCAAGGGAGCAAAGATCAAGTCTGTTTTGCTCACCACTGTATGCTGCTGCTTCTGTTTATCCCAGTTACTGGCGTGTAATAGGAACTCATTAAATATTAAGTTTGGTTATAGTTTTATGTTTGTGACATTTATGTGGTCTTGAGGAGAATGTGTTCTCTGGTCCTTAGAGAACAATTTGATACTAAGAAGTTAATCACACGAACTGCAAATACACTGTTGCTCCAGGCCTCTGTGTCTTGGGACATCTGAGAGAATCCAGAGTAGGGATGCTTTTCCCATTCTCTCTGGATTAGAGTAACCCTCACCTAGATCTTCACATTATTTAAGTGATTTTTCTCCTCCTGTTTTTTGAGTGATACTTTCATGTTTAACTTAGAAGCCCTACAGTCAGACGGGATATATCACATTTAACATAAATGGCAGTGAGCGTATTATATAGACATACTGAATAAATAAATAAGTTGTGTGATATTAAGGTGTGTACTTTTGTTTTGTTTTGTTTTGATTTTAGCTTCTGGAGATGATACTGAATTACCAAAACATGTTGTGATTTATTTTCGTGATACTTTGCATTAGCAAAAGGACATCTGTTAGATGCTTGGAAAATGCTTACCCACATCTTTATGTCCCTCACTGTTTGTCTTCATTTACATGTGTTGTGGGAAACTTTAGTCTTTTCTGTTTCTCTTTTCAGAAAGAATAACAAATTTGATCACTTTCTTGTCTATATGTTTCATTGTGGACTATAGGTTCTGTTCATCATTTAAAATGCAAACGTTCTAATAGAGATATCTCCTAAAATGATAATCTTATGGGTGGAATAGATAAGATGAAACAGACATGGTTATCTGTAAGCCTCTCATAGTTGTGTTCCCCATTTTACTCTAGAAGAGAACCTTTGCTTCTCATTAATAGGAACTGATGGGAAGCATAGGAACATGAGTAAGGATTATATTTGCAGGGCCTCTCTGTTTAAGAAATGTTTATTAGTTATCTATTTTGTGCCAGAAGCTGGGGAAACTAAGAAAGATGAATACTTTCTATAAGACTTTACATTTTTGTTTCAAATGATAATATTCTAATAAGCTGGGTTTCACTCTTTTGCTAGCTGTGCCAATTTTATCGCCTATAGAATGTGGATGATAAGGTACCCATCTCATAAAGTTCTTCTGAGGAGTAAATAAGATAGTGCATTTCAAACACTTAAATGTTGATTTTTATTTACCATGAGACTTTGTCCACAGTTACCTTAACTGCTTATTGTCCTGTGTTTCTTCTGCTTGTTTTTTCCATATTGCCATCAGAAACACGGATCCGATTGCATAACATTACCTCTTCAATACTGTCTTTTCAACTTTAAAAAACTTTTGTGGTTTTCTTTTGTCTCAAGAAGAAAGCCTCAAATACATGGAAGGCATTTAACACCTTACCATCTGAACCTGACCTTTCCTACCAAAGTAGCTTCTGCCTTCACCCCCACTAGGTTGCAGCCCACGTAGGCTGCACACATTATATTCCACGGGCTTGTGCTCTTCCTTCTGCCTAGAATTCCTGCTTCAGCCTTAACTCCATTCTCACCCTCACCCAGAACACACAGTCCTCTATGGGCAACTCTGAGATCCTCTTATTCTTCCCAGGTATAAATCTTTGGTCCCTGTCATTTATATCTCTTTAGCATGTATCACATTATTATAATGTAATTAAAGTGTTTTACTCTCCCACTAGCTTGTGAGTTCCTTGAGAGGAGAGACCTTAATTTATTCATCATTGTATCACTAAAACCAGTAGGCATGCAGTAAAAATATTGAAATAATGAATTGCGATTTGGTTTAATTTTGTTTTGATTTCAATGTATTCTTATTATTCTAGGTTCTGGGCCTTGTTCAAAATATGAGTGTTTTCCAGTGTCCAAAATGTAAACACAAGACTCATATTTTTGGTGCTGATGGTGCAAGGAAACTAGCACAGATCCTTGATCTTGATATTCTAGGTAAGACCATAGAACATTCTTTTCTTAAAATATATTTTTCTTGATCTCAGAGAGGAAAGGAGAGGGAGAGAGAATAGAAACACTAACTATGAGAGAGAATCATTGATAGGCTGCCTCCTGCACACCCCACACTAGGGGTCAAGCTCACAACTTGGGCATGTGCCCTGACCGGGAATGGAACCATGACCTCCTGGTTCATAGGTCGACACTCAACCACTGAGTCATGCTGTCTGGACATGGAATATGCTTTTGCAGAGGAAATGGTAGAAGAGAAAATAGAGATTGGGTATGGTGATGAAAAGTGTCTCAGAAAGTGATGAATTGCTTTTGGCTTTGTGTTTTAAATTACGTTAGTTTAGCGCAGTTCTATGTGCTAAGCTTTCTTTGGCTTTTTATAATACTTCATTTGTGGAAGGCTTTTTAAAAGGAAGTTTGTTCTGCCAATTTTGATGCTTTCTGCTATTGATAAAAACTGCTTATAACTTGAATTTGAGAAGAGAGTTTTGTGGTCTGACTGTGGATTGAAGCCCACATTTTAATGGACACTAGTTTGCTGCATTGGGAACACATCTCTCAGTTTACCGGTATATACTAGTATGAAAATACCTGTTCATTATGTTGCAGCAAGCTTAGGGAGTGTCACTTCTTGGTGCATATGAAAAAATTCCTTCCTGATCAGTTCTTAATTTGCTCTAGAAAGACAATATTTTCTGTATTCTGGAATCTTCTTATATGTGTTTGCCATGTGTATAAGAGATGGCACTTGAAATTTACATTGCATATACTGTTCATATTATTGAATTGAAGGATTAATTAGTGTTATGAGAAGTGAAATCATGTGTTAATTGAATAAAACACAGGTTTTTGATAAAACATGACTTTTAAAAGGTCCACAAGCAACCTAATGAACTTTTTAGGACACATGTTTTGATATTCTGCTTATTGAATGAGTTTCTGTTCTGGGGAAGGCAGATGTTAGATGCCGAGTAAGGGAGCCATAGAGTGAGTTATTAGTTATAGTTTACAATTAAGATCCCTTTAGAGATCAAGGAATTTCAAAACATACTCTATTATAATTACATTTCTAAAAGTTGATGTGAAATGTATTATTGTTATTATGCATTTGTACCATAGCAACCACCACAATATCAGGTGAATACTAATGATATATTTTGATACATTCTTATAAATATAGTCACTAATTATATTCTGCAACTGTTTTTCATTTAACCTAAAAAGTTCAGTTTCTTAAATCTGCATAATAACATAACAGATTGACATTCATTTATATAATAAAGTAAATGTGTAATTATAATGGCATTATTGAATTATGTTGACAATATTATAATTCCCTAATTTATAAATGGGTGTTACCATTTTGTAAGTCAGTGATTTAGACTTTGAAACATATCTCCTAGAGAAACAATCTCACATATGGAAGTTATTTTTTAACCAACAGCTCAGAAATGTATAGTTACACTAAAAAAGTATCAGCAACACTGATTACTGATCTCAAAACTGGATAATGCCAGAGACTGCTGTCTCTAACAGTGTATGGGAAAATGATTTAGAGCTCCAATTCAGGGCCATCTCCTCCTTTTAATGCAGTCCTGGGGGCCCAGACATAGTGCCCGTGAACTTGAGCAGGGGCTCCAATAATGGAGAGGTTGGAATTGGAAATTAGAAACTGAAATAAAACAAAGAGCTCTCATAGCTATGGCCTCTGACTGGTTGAAGCCCCCAGGCACCCTCATTGGTCTCTTACTGACTCTCTGGCTGAATCAGTTTATTTCATCCATTGGGCTGTGTTTTGAATTTGGCAAAATGGCTTTTCAGAACTTTATCCATATTTATCTACAGGGACAGTTTATGCATGGTAGGTAAGGTCTCAGGTTATCTCACAGAAACCCCTTTAGTTTATGTCTCTGAAATATGCCCTCCTTTCCTTCGGACCTAGCCGTTCTCCATACCTTTACTCCTTTTTATCCTTCTCTGTATACAGCTGTGGCCCCTTACCACTCTCACTATGCCACCTATTTTCTAACAAGGTTTTCCTCTTTTTTGATCTACGTTTCTGTATCTATGGGAGGATTGTGAATCTCTGGAAGGCAAAAATCATGTCAATGGGAGGTATAAAGGAGAAGGTTTTACTTTTATTTTTCCCAGTACTATAATAGCATGTTCGTAAGTCAAGAGCAAAAATCTTTATGAGTTTTGAAATATTTTCTATAACATATATTCCCCTGCCTGTTCCTGTGACAACTTCCTATAGTCTTAGTTGATCTGTAGAATAGACACAAATTTACTAAAAATGTAATCTTTAAATGGTTACCTAAATATTTATATATTTTTGTCATTTGTCTATTAAACATTTAGGAAAGACTTAAAGAGTGGGTTAAGATTTCAAAATGTGATGACAGGAGGAGCATACTTCATAATATAAATTGTAGTAGGTTTGTAATGTTGTAACATATAATCTGCATTATTTACATTGCCTGGCATGGTGCTGAATGACTTATTTATATAAAACACGTGTATACACACGTTTCAATGACCTTCCAAAGGATTTGGAGTGGTTCTATGAATGCTGAGTACCATGACGAGTCAGCTCTTCTACTTACGGCTCCATTTGCTGCCTTTTAGATGTCAGCATTTGGGAAGCCATCATTTGTGATGGTGTGGTGGAGAGAGTCAGCTGGATGGTGAATCCCAGCATTTCCTCTATTATACTACCTAATGGTAATATAGCATCAGCCAAGACACATCCTTCCAGACCTCAAGTCTGCATATTAGAGTTTCTCATGGTATATGTCCTGAGGTCTCATCAAGCTCACAAGTTTTAATGCTAAAAGATTAATCTATATATATAAAAGCCTAAGTGACCGTTAGGATCAAACGACCAGAACAACCTGTCTACCAGTTGCTGTGATGCGCACTGACCACCAGGAGCAGGCATTCAATGCAGGAGCTGCCCCCTTGTGGTCAGTGTGCTCCCACAGCCAACCTCCCATGGCTGGGCAATCTCCCGCGGCCCCTGCCTCTGGCTGGCCAGCCAACCTCCTGGGGTCCCTACCCAAGGCTGGCCAGCACCCTAATAAGCCTCAAGGGACCCCATCTGTGCACAAATTCATGCACCAGGCCTCTAGTATATAATAAAAGTAATCCTATCTGATAAGAGACAGGAAGTTGAGATAACAGGTCTGACCTACTTTTCAATAGTTCTCTTAGCTTACTCGTCTGCTAGCATCAAGAAGATTATATCGTACTTTTTATTTTATTTTATTTTTTTGGATTACTTTGCCTTCCCCATCTTTTCCTTTTCAGTTTCCTCTTATTATATGGTATGTTGTGTCTATACCAGGTATTACAGGTAAAAAATAATTTAAAAATGTCTTCCAAACCATTTGCAGGAAGATCTCCAGGAAAGAATAAACCATGGCCCCATGAGGAGTGGCCACATAATTTTTATATAATATACTAGAGGCCTGGTGCATGGATTTGTGCATTGGTGGGGGGTCCCTCAGCCTGGCCTCCAGGGATCGGCCGAAACCAACAATCCTACATCCCCTGAGGGTTGTAGTTGTGCCAAAGCAGCAGGCAGCCAGGGGGGAGCCTGAGCCTGGGCCAGGTGCCACACTGTGCCACTCCTGCTCATCCTGGCCCCACTGTACCGACTGCCACCAGCGCTCGGTAGGCTCACTGGTGCTCTGCTGCAGTCTCCGCGCCCATCCTAGGGCAATACTGGCGCACCCATGACCGTGAAGCAGCCACGGGCTCACACCCAGTCAGTCCTGATGCTGGTCCTGGTCTGGATGGGAGAGGGGTGCACATGGGGAGTCTCCAAGGGAGAGGCTCGCGCCACCACAGCGGTGCTTGCCAACCATGAGCCCAGTGTCTGGCACCTATTGATCAGCTGAGCAGCACTCTCGCTGTGGGAGAGCACTGACCACCAGGAGGCAGCTCCTGCGTTGAGCGTCTGCCCCCTGGTGGTCAGTGCATGTCATAGCTACCAGACGACTGGTCGGTCCACTGGTTGCTTAGACTTTTATATATACTAGTAGCCCGGTGCACAAAATTCATGCACATTAAAAGGGAATTAATTGCCCTAACCGGTTTGGCTCAGTGGATAGAGCATCAGCTTTCGGACTCAAGGGTCCCAGGTTCGATTCCAGTCAAGGGCATGTACCTTGGTTGCGGGCACATCCCCACTGGGGAGTGTGCAGGAAGCAGCTGATCGATGTTTCTTTCTCATCAATGTTTCTAACTCTCTATCCCTCTCCCTTCCTCTCTGTAAAAATATCAATAAAATATATTTTTTTAAAAAGGGAATTAATTAGCAGAGGTATTTTAATATTGCTATTTGCCCTTTCTCTATAATAGAAGTGTGAGAGATGAAAGGAAATTAGTAAAATATATATGAAAATAATATATAAATTTATTAATAAATAAACAGTAACAAAAGGATATAACAACAACAGAGGCATGATATAAAAACGACAAAAACATATGAAAACAACAAAAACATCATATAAAAACAACAGTGATGCAAACAATGACTGATAAAGTGATTAAACTTATTCTGATATCTCTCTGTACACCACATTAAGAGTGAAAACACTTTCAGAGTGCTTGACTAATTTCCCTTGTGATGAAATACTGTCTTAGAACTTTAACTGTAACATCGCATGCTCTTCAAACTCAAGAGAAAGCAACATATAACTGACCATGTGCAAAAACGGGTTCAGGTAGGAATATGCCTACTTTGTCTAGAGTTTGTCCTTGTAATTTATTAATAGTCATCACAAATGCTGGCATCACGGGAAACCATCGTCGAATCAATTTAAATGGGAGGCCAGTGTCAGATGGGGACAAATTTTTTTTTTTTTTAAATATATTTTTATTGATTTCAGAGAGGAAGGGAGAAGGGAGAGAGAGACAGAAACATCAATGATGAGAGAGAATCACAGATCAGCTGCCTCCTGCACGCCCCCTACTGGGGATCAAGCCTGCAACCCGGGCACGTGCCCTTGACTGGAATAGAACCCAGGACCCTTCAGTTCACAGGCCGACACTCTATCCACTGAGCCAAACCAGCTAGGGCAGATGGGGACAAATTAATTCTTGGAATCAGAACAGCCTCTCCCTCTGCAGATCCTGTTAATACTTCAGCTTCGATAATGTTAGGTCGTAATCTTTTGATAATAAATCTGGTACCATTACAAAGACCCCATTTACTATTGAGATTTCTCAATAGCATTATGATTGCACCCACTCACTCAAATATGTGTGAAAATCTCCATCGAGTATATCCAAATTTTCTTCATTTAATTTTTGAACATGCTCATTTTTTGGACAAAGAATTGCACGTTTAGAAATATTTTTAATATTATCTATAGCAGTGGTTCTCAACCTTGGCTGCACATTAGAATCACCTGGGAATCTTTTTAAAATCCTGATTCCTGGGCCTCATCCGCCAAAAATTGTTTCTTTGTTATGGGGTGGGGTCACAACATCAATAACAAAGAAACAGAATTAAAACTTTATTGTGGGGAGCTGCTACAGTGTTTTGGACAGGTTCAAGCCTTGGACTAAGGAGAGGGCACAGTCCTCTCATTGCCACGTGCAAGTCCCAGCTTGGAGGGCAGGGCCCTCCCAGCACAATTATAGCCAACAGCTGTAGTTGTAAGCTTGAACCTATGGTCCGAACACATGGCCCCACGTGCCTGAGTGATGTAGGCTTGATAGAGTTCAGGTGCATGTAGTTGAGTAGGATTGAAACCCAGGAGAATGTTGCAAACAACTTGGTCACGCCCTTACTTTGCCTCATAGCATCTGCTATAAAATAAAGGCATGGCTGTGGGCGTGGTCGCTGTCTCTCAGAGAAGCAGCGTCCCACCAAGACCTGGCTTTCATTCTCTTGTCTGTCTTTTCTAAGCCTTTCAGCCACCCCCACTCAGGTTCACCCCTGGCCGTGCTGGCACGGCACTCTTTATAAAGATCTGCCTCCATGCTCCCAGGGCGGGTTCCTGCCTCAAACCCCGCCCTTGCTGGAAACAGCTCTGGGAAACAGCTGGAGAGGGCGCAGCCATTGCCAAGACAACCCCTGTAGGACTGACTTCCTTCCAGTTGGTCGCGGCTGTTCTTCTGAATGTGATGAACACCACCCATGGTTTTTATATAAGTAGATAGATATATCACTGTACTACCCTGAAGTAGAATATTTTCTCCTAATTTTCATTTGAAATTCCTTGATCAGAGATTTAGCAATTTTTAGGATAATCATAACTCAAGTTGATTTGAATCAATTTAGTTTAAATGTTGTTTCTGAAGTTCAAATAGTGAAATTCCAAATGCCGATATAAACTTTTGTAGTACTAATGGATATCTGGTGGCTCTTTTAGGAGACATTCCTTTACATCTTAATATAAGGGAAGCTTCAGATATAGGCCAGCCGATTGTATTCTCACAGCCTGAAAGTGATGAGGTAAGTGATCTTTTAAAAAAATGTATTTTCATTTCTCTTTAGATGATATGTACTTTTTGTTATGTAGAAAGAAGGTTGGGAAGATCAAGTTTATCTATTTGCAATGCATATATTGAACAAAAATTGGTAACTATCCACAGCATTTTAAGTTACTATTTTGTGTGGTAGGCGTATCAGTGCTGGCCCTAAATTATCAACTGACCAAGTTCTTCACCTACAAAGAGCCATCACCAACCAGTTATCTCATGAAGAACATGCACAGCAAGAGTTTGCAGAGTTCTTATCTTGCTGGCTATTAGTATCTAACTGCCCACGGTTATCTGAAGTTGAGCTGGTTGTTGGGAGAAGGAAACCTAATATAAAAAATATTGAGTATAGGTTTATATATAAACCATTAGAAATGGAGTTTTCATTGCATTTATTTTAACAAATATGATTGGGGAAGTGAGGTGGAAAAACTAGTAGTGTTTAATTATGGATACAGTTGATAAATTTTCAACTGAAGCTTTACAGTTTTAAGCCTAAAATATTTTTATTTTATTCTTTTTAAAAAATAGAAATAAAATAAATCATATATATCACTTTTTCCTAAGTAGCACTTGCTATTAAATTAGAAACTGAGCCATCATCTGGTACATCAGTTTTGATACAGTTTTTGTGTTTATTTGCTGAATAGTCCCATTCTTCCAATAGTTTTTTTTATGTTTTTTTTAGCTAACAAGTATAACCTTACAGTATTGTTATTTTTCTTTTGTTCTTTTTAAAAATTGTAGTTGACATACAGTATTATATTAATTTCAAGTGTACAGCATAATGATTCAACATCAATATGCCATGTGAAGTGATTGCCACATCAGTGCTAGTAACTTTCAGTCACCATGCAAAGTTTTAATATTATTGACTGTATTCCCTATGCTATACGTTACATCCTGTGACTTACTTATTTTATAACTGGAAATTTGTACTTCCTAATCCTCTTTACCTTTTTGTTCATCTTTCCACTCCTCTCCCCTCTGATATTTATCAGTTTTTTCTGCATCTCTGAGTCTGTTTCTGTTTTGTTTTGCTTCATCGATGTTTTGACCTTCAGATTCCACATGTAAGTGAAATCATGTGGTATTTGTCTTTCTCTGTCTGACTAATTTCACTCAGCTAATACACTCTAGGTCCATTCATGTTTTCATAAATGGTGAGATTTCATTCTTTTTATGGCTGAATAATAATATTCTTGTGTGTGTGTGTGTGTGTGTGTGTGTGTGTGTGTGTGTGTGTGATGTCCCAATAAAATGTATGCACACTTTGAATAATTTTTAATACTAATGGGTTAAATCGAAAAAGAAAGAAACATCAAGTGAGCTATCAGAAAAAAAGTGTGTATGCAGTTTTTGAGAACACCCTGTATATACCACATTTTCTTTATCCATTCATCAGTCAGTGGATACCTAGGTTACTTTCATTATTTTGGCTATTGTGAATAACGCTGTAGTGAACATAAGACATATGTTGCCTGAAAAGACATATCATTTCAAATTAGTGTTTTTAATTTCTTCAGGTAAATGTGCAGGAGTGGAATTGCTGGTTTCTAATGGTAGTTCAATTTTAATATTTTGAGGAATCTTCATTCTGTTTTTCATAGTGCCTACACCAATTTACAATTCTACCAACAGTGTATGAGGGTTCCCTTTTCTCCACATCCTCTCCAACACTTGTTATTTGTTGTCTTTTTTATAATAGATATTTTGACAGGAGGTGTGAGGTGATATCTCAGTATGGTTTTGATAACTCCCTGATGTTAGTGATGTTGAACAATTTTTCATATGTCTATTAGCTATCTGTATGTCTTTCTTGGAGAAATGTCTATTAGGTATTCTGCCTGTTTTTAAAATTGGATTGTTTATTTTTTTGATGTTGAGTTGTATGAGTCTTTATATATTTTGGATATTAACCCCTTATCAGATAGATCATTTGTAAATATCTCTAATTCAGAAGGTTTCATTTTGTTGATGGTTTCCTTCGTTGTGCAAAAGTTCTTTTTAGCTAGATGTAGTCCTATTTGTTTATTTTTGCTTTATTGCTCTTGCCTGAAAAGACATACCCAAAAAATATTGCTAAGGCCTTTGTCAAAGAGTTGATTGCCTATGTTTTCGTTTAGGAGTTTTATATTTTCAGGTCTTACATTTAAGTCTTTAGCCCATCTGAGCTTATTTTTGTATATGGTATAAGAAAGTGGAAGAGTTTTTTTCTTTCTCTTTTTGCATGTATCTGTTTTTGAATAACCATTTATTGAAGTGGCTATCTTTTTTCCCATTGTATATGTTTGCCTCCTCTGTCATAGATTAATTGACCATATAAGTGTGGGTTTATTTTTGGTCTCTGTATTCTGTTTTATTTATCTACTAGAGGCCCGATGCATGAAATTTGTTCAAGAGTAGGCCTTCCTTCCCCCGGCTGCTGGCACTGGCTTCCCTCCAGCACCCAGGACCTGGGCTTCCCTCACAGAGGGGGGCCCTGCCCACCTGCCACAGCCTGCCAGTCAGTGGCCTGGGCCTCCTTCTGTGCGGTGATCATGGGGCGATGGCCGGCCCCCGACCAATTGCATCGCACCCGCCTTGGCTGGCCTGGCGCCAGTGGGTGTCATAGCGTGGTCCCGGATAGGCGTCTGGATGATTGCTCCGCTCTTCGGCCATTTGGTCAATTTGCATATTACGCTTTTATTATATAGGATGTGTCTGTTTTTGTGCTATTACCACACTATTTTGATTACTATAGCCTTATAGTATAGTTTGAAATCAGGGAGTGTAATATCTCCAACTTTGTTCTTTCTCAAAATTGCTTTGGCTATTTGGGGTCTTTTGTGGTTCTATACAAAGTACTGCTATTTTGTCCATCCATAACTACTATCCCTTCATTCTACTTTGCTTCCTTTAACTTTGTGTGAACTGGAAAATAAAGGAGCCAAGTTTGGTTAGAGTTGTGAATAGAGTAAGAGTAGACTGACTGACAGGAGCCTAGGATAAGTAAAGTAGATTTACCTGGTATTTTGAATTGTCCCTTTCAGGGGCCCAGAGCTCCTTCCCTTTCTTGAGAGTGAACATTTATGGTCAGATGATTGAGTTGCTGGGAATGTGCTGAGTAAATATAGTGTAGCACTTATCACTGTTTTTCTTTTCTCCGTTAAGTAATGTTAAATTTCTTTCTCAGTCTTTACTTAGAAATCTTTCCTATAAGCAAAATTATAACCTTTTATTTCTTTCATAATTAAAGTCTGGCAATCCCAACTACCCTAAGTGTACTTAATGCAGTGAATAAAAAGTTGTATGAAAATTGAGGGTTTAAAAAAACTACACACTTTTAAATGTCTCCTGAGAACCGACTATTTAAAGACATTCTATGGTGATTATGATGAATAACATTAACTATTTACTAGTGTATTTCAACTGAGTTTAGATTTTTAAATATTTTCCCACCTTTCCATTTTCTTTGAGATTTTCCAAAAGCAAGGAGCATTTCTAAGAAGTTAAATAAATGTAATATAATAGAGACTATATAACAACCATCAAAAGATAATATTTAAAACTCTGAACAACAGTGTTTGTGGAATATATATATATATATATATACACACACATATAATACATATATAGTATATATATTTATATTTATAATCCTCACCTGAGGATATGTTTATTGATATTAGAGAGAGGAAAGGGGAGAGAGAAAGAGTGAGTAAGAAACATCAATGTGAGAGAGAAACATCGATTGGCTGCTTCACATATGCACTCTTACGGGGGACCAAACCCAAAACCTGGGTCTGTGCCCTGACCGAGAATCAAATCTGTGACCTTTCAATATATTGGACCATGCTCCAACCAACTGAATCTCATTTGCATAAACATTAGAGCTATTATTTCACTATTGTTGGGTGACATTTATGGGAATGTGAACAGCCCGACACTTTGTAGTTAAAGTTAGATTTGATTTGGTGAGGTGCATTGTAAGATATTTCTGGTAAAGACTTTCAAATATAAGTGGAAACTTTATCATCTTATAATTTCTTAATTAATACCTCATTGTCTTAATATGAAAATGACTATATAAGATAAATTAGAACTTTAAATCTTTTAAACAAAAGACAAATAACCAAAGCTCTTTATAAAACTTCTTACACTTTGGTTGCAATCCATTTCCTTTTATTTTTTTAATACGTTTTATTGATTTTTGGAGAGAGAAATAGAAATATCAATGAGAGAGAAACATCATCGATTGACTGCCTCCTGCATGCCTCCTACTGGGGATCGAACTGTGACTTCTTGTTTCATGGGTAGACACTCAACCACTTCTCTTTTTACTTTTTTTTTAATTCCTTAGTGTTTAAAGTATTACATGTGTCTCCTTTCCCCCCCTCATTGGCCTCTCCCTGGCTGCTCCCATCCCCCAGAACATGCCCTCACCCCTGTACTGTCTGTGTCCCATTGGTTATGCTTATATGCATGCATACAAGTCCTTTGGTTGATCTCTTACCTGCCCTCCCTCCTTTTATTTATTAACTAGAGGCCTGGTGCACAAATTCATGCACCGGTGGGGTCTAGCTGTCCACCCTGATGGGGGGCCCATCGGGTTGGGCCAGCCGGGGGGAGGGGCCACGGGCGGTTGGCCAGCCGACCCCACCCGCAGTCGGGGTAGGAAGGCCAATCGGGGACCAGGCCAGCCAAGGGGAGGGGCCATGGGAGGTTGCTTGGGGCTGATCGGGGCCCCAGTTGGGCCGGTTGGCTGCCACAGTGCATGTCATAGTGACCGGTCATTCTGGTCATTCCAGTCGTTCTGCCGTTCCAGTCACTTGGCTTTTATATATATAGACTAGAGGCCTGATGCACAAAGATTCGTGCAAGAATAGGCCTTCCTTCCCCTAGCTGCCGGCAGTGCCTTTGCTCCCGCCTGGAGCTGCCTTTCCGCCGTTGCTCTGGCCTGGAGCCACCTTTCCACCTTTGCTCCGGCCCGGAGCCACCTTTCCACCTTCACTCTGGCCCGGAGCCGCTTTCTGCCTTTGCTCTGGCCCGGAGCCGCCTTTCCACCTTCACTCTGGTCTGGAGCTGCTTTCTGCCTTTGCACGCTGTCCAGAGGCCCGGAGCGGCCTGGGCGGGGCGGAATGCCTGCATACCATCCCAGCTGCCGCCATCTTTGTCACATCAATTTGTATATTCCCTCCTTATTGGCTGTGGGCACCACCATCTTTGTCGTGAAGTGATGGTCAATTTGCATATTCCATCTTTATTAGATAGGATGACAGAGCAGACAAGTAAGATCCAGCTGTATTATCTCCTCTTCAGGGTGGTCCAAAGACCTTGACTAGGTGAGGATTAGTCTCTGTGAAGTTGAGTTGATGAGAAAGAGAGTATTAATAGTTTGAGAAATCTGAATCACATTTTTTTTACATATGATGTATATGTGTATGCTTTTTGTTTGTTATGGATTAAATAAAAGAAGGGATTTATTTTACTTATTCCTTGGTCAAGAAAAGTGCCCAAAAGAACATATTAATACGAGTC
Organism: Myotis yumanensis; assembly: GCF_028538775.1. Classification (NCBI taxonomy): domain Eukaryota; kingdom Metazoa; phylum Chordata; class Mammalia; order Chiroptera; family Vespertilionidae; genus Myotis; species Myotis yumanensis. Next base: position 91,209,192 of record NW_027223752.1, read on the forward strand.
CTTCAATGAAATTGTAAATTACTTGAGGACAGAATAGTAATAATAATGGCCACTATTATTTATTATCTGCTTCTTTTGTGCCAATACTTCACATACTTTTTTCTTACTTAGTACTCCCAAATCCTTTGAGGTAGATACTATTGTTATAACCATTTTGTAGATGTGGAAAATTAGTCTAGTACGGTTAAGTAATTTGCCCAAGGTCTCAGAGCTAGTAAATAATAGAACTAAGATTTTAAACCATGCTTGTCTGACTTAGAGGCCCCAACTTTTCACCAGTAAGCTATGTCCCCTTTATATCATTACATCCTACTGATTCTCCAAAACAATGCATTACACACACAGTAAAACAAAAAAAAAAATTATTTGTTGAAATAATACTGTATTGGCTGAAAAAAATAAATCTTAACAGTTTTATAGAAATTGAAACTGTTAAACTAAGTACTTTTAGTGGTTTCTCAGCAAATGACAATCAAACCATTACTTTAAGTGTCATATGTTGAAAGTTTAAGCTTGGAGATAGGCCATTAAAAAGCAAAAGTTAAATGTAGCAAATTTGATTATCCTGGAATCATTCAGTATTTTGTGCCACCTGATAGGTATGTCTGTAATTTAACATAAGTATGAATAAAAGATTATAGAATGATGACCTTGTCTCAGCTTGCCTTAGTGAACTTTAAATTTTCATCAGAAAATATTACACTTAAATACCTAGAAAAGATACTAGATGTCATTCTCAGAGAGAATAAAGAAATGGTTTCCGTAGACACACTGCAAGGTGGTAAGTAATAGTCTTCTTTAAACGACTAACAACTCTTATACCACAGAATTGTTGGCAGAATCTACCTCAGGATATTAATTTGTCAGAAGAGGAAGGCATAATTTTTCTGCAGCTAGACTAGGTTGCTCGTTTGCTAACTCAGGAATTAGAGTTTGAAAAACAGTAATTGCTGGTACTAAATATTTTTTTCAGAAAGTCACCTTCCAAGTAGTTGCCTCCAAGTAATCTAAAATTATTTTCCCTGTCCCACCTACAATGTATCTCCTCTCTCCTGAATTTCTTCAGCTCAGCCTTTTACTATTAAATTCAAAGGACAATGCTGGTAAACATTTCATGAGTCGGTTGATGTGTGCTGGGGAGAAGTATAGAACACACTTGTCTGTTCTTTTCCAGGCCAAAGCTTACCTGAGGATTGCTGCAGAAGTGGTCAGAAGATTGCCACCGCCCTAGCTGGCTTGGCTCAGTGGATAGAGTGTCAGCCTGCGGACTGAAGGGTCCCAGGTTCGATTCCAGCCAAGGGCACATGCCTAGGTTGTGGGCTTGATCCCCAGTAAGGGGTGTGCAGGAGGCAGCCAATCAATGATTCTCTCTCATCATTGATGTTTCTATCTCGCTCCTTCTCCCTTCCTCTCTGAAATCAATAAAGAAATATATTTTAAAAATAAGAAGAAGAAGAAGATTGCCACCACCTCTTCAGTGACTCCCAGTTGTCCTGAAACTTACCTGCTGCATGACAAGAAGGAGACTTTGGGAACAGCAGTGTGATGGTAATACCTACAGAAATAATAGCAATCACAGAAACAATAGCAACCTTGTATTTCTAAGGCGATAATGTCTTATCTTCGGGTTTGATTTGCCAAACAATGACTAACAAATAAAGTTTTTGCATATCAGTGCTAAATATTACATTTAGGAATTGTTTTGAAAGCTGATGTGAACCAACTGCACAGAACTGCATTTTATTTTATTGAGCTACCCCTCGAAGAATTATGAGTTTATATTACAAGTCCAATCTTCAGTTCAGGAGAGAGCTTGTGCTCTTTTTAAAGGATTTGCTAAATTTGTATAAGGACACAAGTGTGACACCCTCCATCAGACAATTTGGTATGGGTTTGAATCCTGCCTCTAATACTGTATTGAACACACTCTTAATGTAGATTAAACCTCTACTTCACCTGGACCTGACCCTACCCCAGACTTAATGAATCTGAATCTCCAGGGATGGGGCATGGACATGTGGATTTTTAAAAATATTTATTTTATTGTTGCTAGTATTACAGATGTCCCCTAATTTTCCCATCTCCCTCCCCCAAGTCCCTGGACATGTGTATTTTTAACAAGATTCTAATGATTTTGATGAAAAATATGATGGCAATAATAGCAATAAGAGTTAACATGTATCAAGTGTTTTCTTCTGTCTTTATATTAATCTTCCTTTCATATGGGGGTGGGTAATGTTGCTCTCTCCATTTTACAGATGAGGAAGCTAAGGTATAGGAAAGTTAAGTGTCTTCCCAAGGGTTACTATTTTAGGAAAGCATGGATCTGAGATTTATACTTGGGCACTTGGATTACTGGATCCCTCCTTTTGTACAAAAAGGGCATTTGTTTATTTCAAAAGAGGAATATAGTATGCAGCGTTTCCTCAAACTTACTTGACCATGAACCTCTCTATTCCCACACCCACCTTTTAGAAGGAGTTCATTTTCTTGCAGTTCATTTTTCAAAGAATACACTTTGAAAAGCATGTATCTTGTCTAGTTGAGGCTTAGAGAGAGACAATCAGGAGCTTCCCAGGTTCAAGTAGCAAGATAGTTGTAAAGCTATAAGTACTGATGAGTCATTAGTTAATCCTCGGTTATAAGGAAGTAGTCTATGACGTTTGGCAAATGCCTTCTCGTCCTTTGCTATGTAGTTAAGCAGCCAGAAAATTAGGCAAAGAGTTACATGCCATTGTAAACATGTTTGACACACTTATGTTCACATAAAAGACTGCACATGGTTGTTAGCAGCTTTATTTGTAATAGCCAGACCATTGCAGAGCTTTTCAGTGGGTGAATGATTAAACAAACTGTGGTTTATCCATATCATGGAATACTACTCAACAATAAAAAAGAACAAACTCTACCTGGCTGGTGTGGCTCAGTGGTTGAGCGTCTACCCATGAACCAGGAGGTCATGGTTTGATTCCCAGTCAGGGCACATGGTCAAGTTGCGGGCTCGATCCCCAGTGGGGGCATGCAGGAAGCAGCTGATCAATGATTCCCTCTCATCATTGATGTTTCTATTTCTCTCCCTCCCTACCTCTCAGAAATCAATTAAAAAAAGAACAAACTAGTAGATACATGCTACAACCTGGATAAATTCCAGAGAATTATACTGAATGAAAAAGCTAATCCCAAAGGTTATGTATCATATGATTTCATTTATATAATATTCTTGAAATGACAAAATTATAGAAATGGAGAACTAATTAGTGGTTTCCAGGGGTTACAGAAGTGGGGGGAGTTTGTGTGTGTCTATAAAAGGGCAACACAAGAAATCCTTGTGATGTGGGAAAAGTCCTGTGTCGTGACTGTATTGATATCAGCATCTTGGTTGTGATACAGTTTTGCAAGATGTTATCATTTTGGAGAAAATGGGGTAAAGGGCACAGTGGAATCTATCAGCATTACTTTTTATAACCACACTAGAGGCCCAGTGCACGAATTCATCACGGGTGGGGTCCAGCTGGCCTGGCCCCATTCAGCAGATTGGGGCCGGGCCTGTTGGGAGGAGCAGATGGCGGGAGGTTGGCCAGCCATCCTGCCCCATCAGAGCCGGGCCAGCTGGGGGGAGGGGGCTGCAGGTGATTGGCTGGCGGGCTCCATCCCTGATTGGGGTGGGGGCTGATTGGGGGCAGGGCCAGCCGTGAGGAGGGACTATGGGTGGTGGGCTGGCCAGCCCTGTCCCCGAATGGGGTGGGGGGGGTGCCAATCAGGGGCCAGCGGCCTGGGGGAGGGGCCACAGGCATTTGGCTGGCCAGCCCTGCCCCTGATTGTGGTGGTGGGGGCCCATCTGGGGTGGGGCCAGCTGGGTGGGAGGGGCTACAGGAGGTTGGCCAGCCGGCCCCACCCCCTATTGGGGTAGGGGGGGAATGATCAGGAGCAGGAATAATCAGGGGGAGGGGCTGCAACCAGTCAGGGTGGTGGGGGCCTGTTGGGGGTGGGGCTGGTCAGAGGGAGGGGTTGCAGGAGGTTGGCTGGCTGGCCCCGCCCCCTATTGGGGTGGGGGGCAATCAGGGCAAGGCCGGCCAGGGGGTGGGGCTGCAGGAGGTTGACTGGTTGGCCCCATCCCCTGTTGAGGTAGGGGGAACGATCAGGGGTGGGGCTGGCCAGGGGTAGGGGCTGCGGCCAGTTGGGGTAATGAGGGCCCACGGGGGTGGGGCTGGTCAGTGGGAGGGGCTGCAGGAGGTTGGCTGGCCAGCCCGTCCCCTATTGGGGTGGAGGGCAATCAGGAGCGGGGCTGGCCATGGGGAGGGGCTGCAAGCCAATCAGGGTCGTGGGGGCCTATTGGAGGTGGGGCTGGCTGGGGGGAGGGGCTGCAGGAGGTTGGCCGGCTGGCCCGCCCCCTGTTGGTGTGGGAGGGACAATCAGGGGCAGGGTTGGCTGGGGGGGAGGGGCCGCAGGGGGTTGGCTGGCCCCACCCCTGGATTGGGCTGGTTTGCTGGCTGCAGTGGGTGTCATAGCGACTGGTTGTTCCAGTCGTTCTGGCGTTCTGGTCACTGGCTTTTTATATATATAGATGTGAATATAAAATTATTTCAAAATAAAATTTTAATTAAAAAACAAACATGTGCTGCTGTGTCTGAACTGAATGTCCTAGAATAAATTATCCAAGCTAATTAAAATCACGAATAGGAGTATTTGTGGACATACAGCAATCATCATTCATCACTCCAAGAAGGAAGTAATCATTTAAGTTGTAGACATTTACTTGTGCTTTTATTGTTTTTTGCAGGGGAGACCAAAACAGAGCACTTCTTAAAAAAAATAAAAAAGCAAGTGTTTGAACCAAACTAAACTTTACCTACAAAAAGAATGATTTAAATAAGCTTCAGAAGCTCTTAAATGTGAGCCATAACTTAATCTGATGGAAAATGGGAAAGATAGTCTTTACTCATAAATGCATGACTTAGAGAAGATTCACATGAATAATCATTTATTCTCTCTCCTCCCTCATCTACTAGTCTCTGCAGATGCTTCCAGGAAAGCCACTGAAACAATGAGTATATAAGAGTTCAGAAGGGAAGGGAGGACAAGTTGCTATAATGGCAAGAAGGAAGCTTATTCTAAAATTTTGCCCATGGCAGCCTTTACTAAGCTTCTGAGAGCTGACTTCAAAGACAGACTATTAAGCAAAGCAAATCTGCCTGTTGTTAGGAGTAATATTTATTTCTCACCACATTTCCATAGAGTGTAGAGAATTTCCACTTCACATTCCAGAAGGGAAAGGCAGCCTCCCCAACTCACTCCGTTCCAAGGTAGGAGGAGTGACTCATCTTGTCGGTAAATTTCTTCCTGTCTGCATTTCTTTGATTTCAGCCAAATCCTGAGCTTCCATAGGCGAGCTACAGGGAAACCTGAAATTGTCCACCTCTGCCTCCGACCCTGGTGGACAAGTCCCTCTAATTTCGGGGTAAGGTATTTGGTAACCCAATGTGCTCACATATCTTCTAATCCAGCTATTTATCAATAATGAAGGGTTTTTTTTTTACCTTTATCTGAATTCTGTGTCTCCCAGTTAATAGGGGAAGAATTCCCCTAACCACACTCCATGAAATCACAGAATACCTTTCTAGAATCCTATACAGTTAAAACCAAAGAATATATTAGAGTTTGGTGTATTTGAAGCACCTTCAGTAAGAAATAAGTTTACCAATGACCAGAAGATATTTTGGGGGTGAAAGGGTGGGGGAGCGGGGTGGAGGTTATTATGAGGTATACTACATACGAAACAGCACAGAAGACAAATATACAGGTCAATTAATTCTCTACACCCACGTGAACACCCATGTAACTAACAACCAGCTTAAGTAGGGCACTGCCGGCATCCCGGAAGCCCCTGTCTTCCTTCACCATCTCTACCTTCTCCTCCCTTACAAATTACCCACATACTGATGCTTTAACACCTAAGCCTGTGCCCTTAACCATTATAGTTTTGCCTGTTTTTTGAAGTTCATATTAGAATGATACAGTATTCTGCTCTCTATTAACTGCTTTTATTTTTGCTCCACATTGACTGCTTTCATTCTATATTGTGTTTCAAGTTCCATGTCTGTTGTTGCATTTGGTGTGAATTGTTCACATTCTTTGCTGCAGAATGTTCCATTGTTTGCATACACAGCTAATCCATTCCACGGCAGGTGGATATTTGGATTGATTTTAATGTTTTGCCATTACAAATGACGCTGTTCTGAACATTCATGTACATATTTTCTTGGTGTTCATGTGCTTGAGTTTCTGTTGATTTATTGTTTAGTGTTATCTTGTTGTGGTTTTAACTTGCATCTCCTGATTACAAATGAATTGAGCACCTTTACTTACATTTATTGGTTAATTCCTCTTTTGTGTAGTGCCAACTCAAACCTTTTGCCCATTTTTCTATTGTGTTGTTAGAAAATATATTTTTTTATACTTTTAATATGAATCTTGTCAGTTCTTTGTGTTGCAGATATCTTTTCCATTCTCTATGACTTGCCTTTCACTGTCTTAATAGTGTCTTTTGATAAAGTATCTAAATTTTAATGTACTCAAATTTACCACTTTTTTAATTTTTGCGGTGTCCCAACGCATGAAGATATTGTCCTATATTAACTTCTAGAAGTTATAGAATTGCTTTGCCTTTTACACTTGGTTCTACAATTACCTGGAATTGTTTTTTGGTTGTTAGGTGAGGTAGGCTTTAAGTTTCTTCTTTTGTTCGTGGGGATACTTTCTTGTCCCAGTCCCACTCAAGCTGTTTTTTCCTCCACTTCTCTGCAGTACCACCTGTGTTATAAATTAAATGTCTGTTTCTATGGGTCTGTTTCTGAGCTTTCTATTCTGTGTGCCTTTGCAACAATAACTCACTACCTTGTTTATTATCACCTTGTTTTTCTAAAAGACTGTTTTGGCAATTCTTGATTTTTTGCATTTCTATATAAATTTCAAGGTCAGCGTGTGAAGTTCAAAGACAACAGCAGCAAACTATTAGAGAGTTTCCATTTTTCTTAAGGTGAAGAGGACTGGAAAGAGTATCATACCCACCCTTACAACAAGAAAAAACTGTATGGTCTACAAAAGGATAACTTTTTAAAAACTGATCAGAGAACCTAAGTTACAGTGCAGCCAACTAGCCAGAAATGTAAGGAAAGAAAGACTCCCTCCAGAGAGAGACAGCATGCAAGCATTTCCTCACCTTTGGCAGAACACAGAAGAAATTGGTGACAGGCTCCCTACAAAACAGGTAAGAAAAATTCAGTGACTTTTATAAACGAATTTTCAAAAGCTGATTGTGGGAAAACAGAAGAATCTAGAACCCCTAATGCTGCTCACAGAAGGGGAATTTGCACCCACTCATAGGCCTTTCTCTATGGGCCTCACTGGGTGCGGAAGAGAATAACTGAGCATGGGGCAGGGGACTGGAAAAAGCCTTCCTCAGTGGTAGAGGCTTGGAAGAGGGAGAGCAGCTGCCTCTGTGACAAAAACACAAAGCCCTGCCTGACCCTCTTTCTCTGCGGGATGAATACCATAAGTCACCAGGAAGGATAGCAAAACTTGTCCTCAGATGATGACTGGGAAAGAGAAAATAGAAAAACCTTCAACTCCTAAGGGAGGAACAGGAAGCCATCCTGGCCCTAGGCCATTAAAGATATCCTATCCTGGGAGAGGTGAGGGGTGGGACCAATGAGAAAGCCCAGTCACCTTGCTGGAACACAGGGCTTGCCTAAAGCTGAGGCTGGACCAGGACAACAGAACCCTCTACCCCACAGCAAGCTAGCAAGCCCTCCAAGCAACAGCAGTCTGCTGCTGGAGGAGGGAGCAAGGATATGAATAGAGAAGGTCAAAAGCTAAAGGTGGAATAGGAAATGAGAAAAATATCTTTTGGCCACCCATCCTTCAACTTAAGCATAAGGTAAGACTGGAGGAATTTGAAGCCAGTGTTGCATGAAGGTAACTGTAATCACAATAAAATCTAAACAAGATCAAGTCCTGACCAATTTGACTCAATCCTGCACATTAAGGTTCTAGAAAAAGTAGCAGCATACCCATATTTAGCCATAAATGCTATTTACCTCAGTTTCTACTACCCAACTCACATTAACCAGTATTTAGTTTAAAAGTTATAGGACATAAAAAGCAAGAAAAATCAACCCCTTATCAAGAGACAAGGCATCAAACGAACCAGATACTGGTACTGTCAAATAGGAAATTTAACATGGCTATAAGTAATATGTTAAGGGTCTAATGGAGAAGGTGGACAACATGCTTCATCAGATGAGAAACTTCACAGAGAGACAGAACTGTAAGGACGAGTAAAATAGAAATGCTAGAATTTTTTTTTTTTTTTAAAGAGAGAAAGATAAAGAATGCCTTTGTGCTCATCAGTATACTTGACGCAGATGAAGCATGAAGCATGGTGAGCATGAAGACAGGTAAACCAGAACTACCCACATTGAAGCAAAAGAGAGTGAAGAATTTAACACACACACAAATGGGCATCTCATAAGGAGAAGAGAGGGACCACTGGGAGAAGCAAAATATTTTTAAAAATAACTGCTAAGAAGACTCTAAATAAAACAAAAGATATTAAACCAGGGAATTCACAAAGCTCAGAAAGCCTCAGCAGGATTTTTAAAACCTAGATATATCATAATAAAACCAATGGAAAAACAAAAATGAGAAAATCTTGAAGGCAGTAAGTGGGGGGAAATCACATTAAATACAGACAACAGAAAGAATATGACTTAAGTACAGAACTACTGTATGACTTACAGACCTGCTGTGTGTAAGTCATAAGACATTCAAGGAACTAACACCTATATTCCTCAAACTATTCAAAAAAAATCTAAGAGGAAGGAATACTTCCAAGTTCTTTTTATGAGGCTAGCATTTATCCAAATTCCAAAACCAGATAAAGACAATACAAAGAAAGAGAATTACAGGCCAATATCCTTGATAAACGTAGATTTTAAAATTCTTAAAAACTAGTAAATCGGATCTAGCAATATAATAAAAAGATCACACACCATGACCACGTGATATTTATTCCAGGGATACAATATTCACAAATCTATAATGTGATACATCACATACACAAATTGAAAGACAAAAATCACATGATCATATCAATAGAAGCAGAAAAAGCATTCAACAAAATGAGTTTCTGATAAAAACTCTTAGCAAAGTGGCAATAGAGGACTCATACCTCAGCATAATAAAGGCCATATATGACAAACCTATAGCCAACACTATACTCAGTGGGTAAACACTAAAACCATTTCCCCTAAGAACAAACAAGACAGGGATGTCTGCTTTCACCACTTATTCAATATAGTAGTGGGAAGTCTTGGCCACAGCAATCACAAGAAGAAAATATAAAAGGCATTCAAATTGCAAAGGATGTAGTAAAACAGTCATTATTCATGGATGAGATATTATATGTAGAAAACCTTAAAGATTCCACCAAAAAATGACTAGATTTAATAAATGAATTTAGCAATGTAGCAGGATACACAATTAACACTCAGAAGTTGCTGGCATTTGTATACACTAATGTGTAAAATAATGAATTTCCAGAAGGAGAAACTAAAAATACAATCTTACTTACCACTGAAACAAAAAAATTAAGATACTTAGGAATAAACTTAGCCAAGAATGCATAAGACCTATACTCAGAAAACTGCAGGACGTTGAAAAAAATAGGTAGAAGAAGATATAAACAAGTGGAAAAATATACCATGTTAATGGATTGGTAGAATTGACATAATTAGAATGTCCATACTATCCAAAGTAATCTATAGATGAAATGAAATCCCTATTAAAATACCAATGGCTAGCACAGAGCTAGAACATATACTCCAAAAATTTATATGGAACCAAAAAAGACCTTGAATAGCCACAGCAATCTTGAGAAAGAAGAAAAAAGTTGGCCGAAACCGGTTTGGCTCAGTGGATAGAGTGTCGGCCTGCGGACTGAAGGTCCCAGGTTCGATTCCGGTCAAGGGCATGTGCCTTGGTTGCGGGCATATCCCCAGTGGGAGATGTGCAGCAGGCAGCTGATCGATGTTTCTCTCTCATCGATGTTTCTAGCTCTCTATCCCTCTCCCTTCCTCTCTGTAAAAAATCAATAAAATATATTAAAAAAAAAAAAAGAAGAAAAAAGTTGGAGTGATCACAATACTAGATATCAAATTATACTAAAAAGTTACTATAATCAAAATAGCCTGCTACTGGCATAAGAAAAAGCATATAGATCAATGGAACAGAACAGAGAACCCAGAAATTGACCCAAGCCATTATGCTCAATTAATATTTGACAAAGGAGGCAAGAGCATACAATGGAGTCAAGACAGTCTATTCAATAAATAGTGTTGGGAAAATTGGACAGGCACATGCAAAAAATTGAAACTAGACCAACAACTTACACTATACACAAGAATAAGCTCAAAATGGATAAAAGACTTAAATGTAAGATGCAAAACCATAACAATCCTAGAAGAAACCATAGGCATCAAATTCTCAGATATCTCTCATAGCAATATGTTTTCCAATACATCTTCTAGGGCAAGGGGAACAAAGGAGAAAATAAACAAATGCGACTACATCAAAATAAAAAGTTCTGCACAGCAAAAGAAATCATCAACAAAATGAAAAGGGAGCTCATTGTATGGGAGAACATATTTGCCAATGATACATCTGATAAGGAATTAATTTCCAAAATATATGTATAAGGAACTCATACAACTTAACAAAAGACAAACAATCCAATTAAAAATTGGGCAAAGGACCTCAATAGACACTTCTCCAAAGTGGACATACAGCAGAAGGCCAATAGACATATTTAAAAAATGCTCAAGCCCAGCTCTGTTGGCTCAGTGAATTGAGCATTGTTCCCTGGACCAGGAGGTCCCAGGTTCAATTCCCAGTCAGGGCACATGCCCTGGTTGCAGGCTTGATCCCCAGTCGGGGCCGTGCAGGAGGCAGCCAATCAGTGATTCTCATCACTGATGTTTCTATATCTCTCTCCCTCTCCCTTCCTTTCTGAAATCAATAAAAAAAAATATTTTTAAAATACTCAATTTGCAGCAGAAAGATGCAAATTAAAACGACAATGAGGTATCACCTCATTCCTGTCAGAATGGCTATTATCAACAAATCAACAGATGACAAGTGCTGGCGAGGATGTGGAGTAAAGGGAAGCCTAGTGCACAGCTGGTGGGAATGCAGACTGGTGCAGCCACTGTGGAAAACAGTATGGAGTTTCTTCAAAAAATTAAATATGAAACTGCCATTTGATCTAGTGGTCCCACTTCTGGGATTATATCCTAAGAAACACGAAACACCAACCAGAAAGAATATATGCACCCTTATGTTCATAGCAACACAATTTACAATAACTAAAATCTGGAAACAGCTCAAGTGCCCATCAGTAGATGAGTGGATAAAAAAGCTGTGGTACACTCATACCATGGAATACTATGCAGCAGTAAAAAGGGATCTCTTACTCTTCAAGACAGCATGGAGGGACATGGAGAGTATTATGCTAAACAAAATAAGCTAGTCAGAGAAAGACACGTATCACATGATCTCACTCATGTGAAATTTAAAGAACAAAATAAATTAATGAACAAAATAGATCCAGAGACATAGAAGTATGGAACAGATTGATGAATCACAGAGGGAAGGCAGGGGTGGGTGGATGGGTGGGAAGAGATTAACTAAAGAACTTGTATGCATATACGCATAACCCATGGACACAGACAATAGTGTGGTGAAGGTCTGGGCTGGGGGGAGAGGATGGTCTAGAAAGGATCAATGGGAACAAAAGGGTACATTGTATTACTTTTAACAATAAAGATAAATTTTTTAAAAGTAAAAGAGATACACAATGTAAAGATTAATCAAAAGAAAGGTAGAGGGCTGCGCAATAGACTTCAGAACAAGAAACACTATCAAAACTCACTCAAGAAGAAATAGATAACCTGAATAGTCATAAATCACTTAAGAAATGTAATTTGTAGTTAAGAATCAACAAAGTAAACTCCAGCCCCAGGTGCCATTATGGTGAATTCTAGCCAATATTTAAGGAAGAAATAATGCCAGTTCTGCACAAACTTTTCAAAAAAATAAAAGAGGGAGGAGCACTTACTAACTCATTTTTTAAAGCCAGAATTACCCAAATACTCAAACCGAACAAAGGCAGTACAAGAAGACTACATACCCACATTCCTTATGAGAGCAGATATAAAAATCCTTGACATTTATTGAATTATCCTGGGAATGCAAGGTTGGTTCAAACTTTGAAAATCAGTAAACAGACTGAAGAAGGACAGACTAAGAAAGAAAAACCATTGGTTTATCTTAATAGATGTGGAAAAAATATGACAAAATTCAACACGATAAAAATTCTTAGCAAACTAAGAATAAAACAAACATTTTAACCTGGTATAAAGCATCTGCAAAAAACTACAGCTAACATCATAACTAATGGTGAAAGACTGTTTTCCTCCTAAAATTGGGAACAAGGAAGGTTGTCCAGGCTCACCACCTTTATTCAATATCATACTGGAGGTCTTAGTGCAATAGAAAAAGAGAGAGATGCATACAGATTAGAAAGGAGGAAATAAAACTATCTCTATTCACATGCAACAGGATTGTTTATGGAGAAAATCCCCCAAAATATATTTTTAAAAGTAACTAGAACTAATAAGTGAACTTAGTAGAGTTGCAGTATGCAAGTCATACAAAAATGAACTTCATTCCTATATGCAAGCATTGAATGATTGAAAATTGAAATGCAAATAATGTAATTTCTAACAAAAACATGGAATCTATAATAATAAAAGGGTAATATGCTAATTAGACTGGATGTCTTTTCGACATCATTCCGGATGTCCTTCTGGGAGAAGCCGTGGCCAGAGCAAAGCCCGGGTCCCTGGTGTCAGAGGGGAGCCGGTGCCGGCAGCCAGGGGAAGGAAGGCCTACTCTTGCCTGAATTTTGTGCATCGGACCTCTAGTATCTATACTAATAAAAAGGCAATAATGCTAATTAGACCAGATAGACCAGACGTCTTCTGGACATCATTCCAGACTTCTTTCCTGACAAAGCCAGGGCCCGGGTGGCACTGCCTGGGTCCCAGGTGCCTGCGGCTGGCCCAGGCAAAGCCAGCCCGGGTCCTGGACACATACACACACACACACACACACACACACACACACATACCATGCATATACTCACAGGCATACTTTTGTTTTCAGTTGTTTTCTCCATGTTGGCTTCAATCTTTTCTGTGGGCTGATGTACTGTGGTAGTCCCCAGGAAGGAAATAAGCCTGTTCTTTAACCCCCAGCCCCTAGTGAGAGGAATTGAATCTGCAAGCCTGGGTCCTGGGTGTGGGGGCTGAGGCAGAGGTGGTTAGGGGCAATCAAGCAGGCAGGCAGAGGTGGTTAGGGGCGATCAGGCAGGCAGGCAAGCAGTTAGGGGCTATCAGGCAGTCAGGCAGAGGGGTTGGGGGCGATCGGGCAGGCAGGCAGAGGCGGTTAGGGGCAATCAGGCAGGCAGGCAGAGGCGGTTAGGAGCCAACGGTCTCGAATTGCGAGAGGGATGTCCTACTGCCAGTTAGGCCTGCAGGATCAGGCCTAAACTGGCAGACAGACATTCCCCAAGGGGTCCTGGATTGCAAAAGGGTGCAGGCAGGGCTGAGGGACCCCCCCCCATGTGCACAAATTTCATGCACCGGGCCTCTAGTCCTATATAATTAAAGGCTAATATGCAAATAGACCGAATGTCAGAACAACCGAACAACTGGTCGTTATGATGTGCGCTGACCACAAGGGGGTGTGCGCAGAACATAGCGGGCGTTGGCCACTGTGGGATGATGGAGCAGGTGAGGGGGGGGTGCCAGACCAAGGTGGGGCACCAGTCGCTGTCACCAGGACGAGCCTCTGGTGGTTACTGAAAATTCTTTGCTCCCATGCGCTGTGGTCCTGCCCGACTCTCATACCCATTGATGGCGCCGTCAGCAGGTGCAAGTGGCGGTTGCTGGCCTTGATCAACCCTTGGGATTTCTCTACCTCCCTCTTCTCCTGAGGGGTGATCAGGCCCGCAGCCGCCACTCACACCTGCAGCCAGTGCTGGAGCCACCACTTGTACCCGGTGCCAGTCCTGATCACTCAGCACCGTCAGTGGGTGTGAGCGGCGGCTGCTGGCCCTGATCACTCCTGAGGGCTTCTGCACCTCCCCCTGCTCCTGAGGGGCGATGGGAGTGGTGGCGGAGCTACTGGCAGATGGGAGATAGGGGGCCACAACGGGAGGGGCCGGGCGGTGGTACAGAGGATGGGCCAAGACCCATCGCTGTGCCCACCGCAGTCTTGCGGCCCACAGTTCCTTCCCTCTCCCTTCCTCTCTGTAAAAAATCAATAAAATATATTTTAAAAATAAATAAATAAAAATAAAAATGAGCAAAAGATGTTACTAGAGATTTTAAGGAAGAGATACAATTAAAAAATAGCAAGAAAAATGTTAATCTTTAGTCATTAGGGAAATGCAGAAAAACAAAAACAAAAACCCCACAATGAGATACCATTACACAACCACAGAAATAGCTACAATGAAAGAGACTGACCACACCAAGTGTTGACGATGTGGAGCCACTGGAACCCTTGTACACTGTTGGTGGGAATATAAAATAGTGCATTTACATTTGGGAGACAGTCTGGCACATTCTAAAAAAGTTAAAGATGCACTCACCATACAGTCTAACAACTCTGCTCCTAGACAGTATTTACCTACGAGAAACAAAACATATCCACATGGAGACTTATGTACAAATATTTCTAGCAGCTTTGTTTATAAAACCTAAAGGCTGGAAACAACTCAAATATCGACTAAAAGGTAAATGGATATGTTATATCTACACAATAGAATACTTCTTAGCAATAAAATGGAATGAATTGACACAAAAATATGTATAAATTTTATAATAATGCTGAATGAAAGAGGCAGACAAAATAAGGTGCAACCTATATAACTATTAATATACAATTCTATAAAATGCTTACTTAACTATTTGACACAGTAGATCAGTGGTTGCCTGGAGATGGGTTTTGGAAGAGAAAGGATATGGAGAAGGGGACGGATTTAAAGGAAATGAAACTTTGGGAAGTGATAGAAATGTGCATTTACTTGGTTATGGTGAAACTTTCACAGGTATATACATAGATCACATCTCATTAAATTATACACTTTAAATATATGAAGTTTATTGTGCATCAGTTTATATATATATGTATATATATATATGTATATGTTGTGTGTGTGTGTGTGTGTGTGTATATATATATATAAAATGCAAATTGTATTGTCCCTGTGGGAGTTCGACTGGGAGACCGGGAGTTCAATCGCTCGCTATGACATGCACTGACCACCAGGTGGCGGTGTGGAGCGAAGGAAGGTCTCGGTCAGCAGCCAGGGAAGGAAGGCCCTGGCCGGCAGCTGGAAGGCCCCGATTGGCCCCGATAGCTGGCCAGGCTTAGGTACCCTACCTGTGCACAAATTTCACACACTGGGCCGCTAGTACTTCAATAAAGTTATGTAAAAAGAATAATGCATTAATGAATTGCTTTACAATATTAGATTATATTTTTCAGAATAATCCAATATCAAAAAGCAATTTTTATATGATAACCCTTTTTAATGTCTGGAATGTTGCAGTTTCCATATATGGCTGTTTTCAAATCCCTTTTTCAAAGCCTCCTTTATTTTTTATTTATTTATATTTTCAATGTAAATTATTTATTGTTTAAAGTATTACATATGTCTCCTTTTTAACCCATTGACCTCTCCCCAGCTGCTCCCCAGCACTGCCCTCACCCCACTACTGCCTGAGTCCATTGATTATGCTTATATGCATGCATACTAGTCCTTTGGTTGATCTCTTACCACCTCCCTCTCCACCCTCTCCTGCCTTCCCTCTGAGATTTGATGGTCTTTTTAATGCTTCTGTGTCTCAGGATCTATTTTGTTCATCAGTTTATGTTGTTGATTATATTCCACAGATGAGTGAGATCTTTCTCTGACTGGCTTATTTTGCTTAGTATAATGCTCTCCAGGTCCATCCATGCTATTGTGGATGGTAACAGTTCTTTCTTTTTTACAGAAGCATAGGATTCCATTGTGTAGATGTTCCACAGTTTTTTAATCCACTCATCTGCTGATGGACACTTAGGCTATTTCCAAATCTTAGCTATTATAAATCATGCTTCTATGAACATAGGGGTGTATATTTCCTTTCTGATTGGTGTTTCTGATTTCTTGGGATATATTCCTAGAAGTGGGATTACTGAATCAAATGGAAGTTCCATTTTTAGTTTTTTGAGGAAACTCCATACTGTTCTCCACAGTGGCTGCACCAGTCTGCATTCCCACCAGCAGTGCATGAGGGTTCCTTTTTCTCCACATCCCCACCAGCACTTATCGTTTGTTGATTTGTTGATGATAACCATCTGAGAGGTGTGATATGGTACCTCATTGTCATTTTGATTTACATCTTTTGGATGATTAGTGTCTTTGAGCATGTTTTCATATGTCTCTTGGCCTTCTGTATGTCCACTTTCAAAAAGTGTCTATTGAGGTCCTTTGCCCGCTTTTCAATTTGATGGTTTATCTTCCTTTTGTTAAGTAGTATGAATTCCTTGTAAATGTTGGAGATTACACCCTTATCAAAGATAACATTGGCAAATATGTTCTCCCATGCAGTGGACTCTCTCTTTGTTTTCTTGCTGGTTTCTTTCTTGTGCAGAAGCTTTTTATTTTGATGTAGTCCCATTTGTTTATTTTCTCCTTAGTTTCCATTGTCCAAGGAGCTGTATTGGTAAAGATACTGCTACAACATATGTCTGATATTTTGCTACCTATGGATTCTCCTAAGATTTTTTTTGTTTCCCATCTTATGTTTAAGTCCTTTATCCATTTTGAGTTTATTTTTGTGTATGGTATAAGTTAGTGTTCTAGTTTTATTTTTTTGCATGTGCCTGTCCAATTTTCCCAACACCATTTATTGAAGAGACTGTCTTGACTCCACTGTATGCTCTTGCCTCCTTTGTCAAATATAAATTGAACATAATGCCTTGGGTCGATTTCTGGGTTCTCTTCATTTATTTATTTTTTAAACTAAAGATACCTATTGAACAACTAGATGATCATTCTCTCTTTCTCATGCTAGTTAGAGTGACTACTAATATTTGGAGTTCAGGTTGAAACTTGAAAGATAATCAATTCAGGTATTTGCTTTCTTTTCTTCTGCCACATCCTGTAGTGTGATCTGAAGCAGCAAATTGTTTTCACATTTAAAACTATATATAAATAATGTGGCTTGAAGTTTCCATAAGGTATAATGACAACAGAACTTGGTCATAGATCACTTTCATAATCAGAAACCCTTATTTAAATAATATTTAAATCCAATCTTCAGTTTAAAGTGTATCAGTGCTTTGAAAGCCTTGTTGAACTATGTAATTGGATGCCCTATATAAATATTAATCTGCCATACTTTCAACTTATTAATTAAAAAGTAGATGACTTTTATTCTTAGGAACATCAGATGTGTAGCAACAGATAACTAGGTTAAAACACTAAGGATGTTTAATACAAAAGGATATCCTTTAATTTAAAAAAAGTTGTGTATTGAAATTTTTTCATGCTCTTTATTATTTTTAACTAGAGGCCCGGTGCACAAAATTCGTGCACTGAGGGGGGGAGGGTGTCCCTCAGCCCAGCTTGCCCCCGCTCCAATCTGGGACCCCTCGGGGGATGTCTGACTGTGGGATCAGGCCTAAACTGGAAGTCAGAGATCCCTCTCACAATCTGGAACTTCTGGCTCCCAACCAGTCGCCTGCCTGCCTGCCTGCCTGCCTGATTGCCCCTAACCGCTTTTGCCTGCCAGCCTGATCACCCCCCAACCACTCCCCTGCCAGCCTAATCAACATCTAGCTGCTCCCCTGCCAGCCGATCCCCCGAACTGCCCTCCACTGCCGGCCCGATTGCCCCCAACTGCCCTCCCCTGCCAGCCTGATTGCCCCCAACTGCCATCGTTGGCCGGCCCAATTGCCCCCAACTTCCCTCCCTGCCAGTTTGATTATCCCCAACTTCCCTCCCCTTCTGGCCCAATCGCCCCCAACTTCCCTCCCCTGCCAGCCTGGTCACCCCCAACTGCCCTCCCCTGCCTGCCTGGTCACCCCAACTGCCCTCCCTTGCTGGCCATCTTGTGGCCACATGGGGGCAGCCATCTTGTGTCCACATGGCAGCGGCCATCTTGTTACCACATGGGGGTGGCCATCTTGTGCGATGGTCAATTTGCAATTACCTCTTTATTATATAGGATATTTTATAGATATTTCAAAGTTCTATAATTTTAGTTTTTGTTTCAGCTCATTATACTCTACTGGAGGCTTGGTGCACAAAATTTGTGTACTGGAGGGGGGGGTACCTCAGCCCAGATTGCAAGAGGGCACAGACCAGGCCGAGGGACCTCACCAGTGCATGATCAGGGCCGGGGAGGGACTCAAGAGGTTGGCCAGCCAGGGAGGGACCACAGGAGGGCTCCAGGGAGTGTCTGGCCCATCTCACCCAGTCCTGATAGGCGGGACCCCAGCAGCAAGCTAACCTAGTTGGAGCACCTACCCCCTGGTGGTCAGTGCACGTCATAGCGAGTGGTTGAGTGGCCTTAGCATATCATTAGCATATCATTAGCATATTACGCTTTGATTGGTTAAATGGCCTACTGGCCAGATACTTAGCATATTAGGCTTTTATTATATAGGATGCCCTTGGTAATTATTGTACTGTAGGTTGGGGCCTTTATAATAAACATCAATTGTGTTTTACAAATTGAATAATCAAGCAATAATGATATTTTGTTATTTTAATAGAGACAAGATAAGAACAATAAATTATCTTCAACTATAGCTGCTGCAAGCATTAAAAAACATTTTGAAGATTATGGGTGTTACAGCTGTTGAACTGTTGTTTAAACATTATTTCTCACACTGTGCCTAATAGATTTAATTATGGTTCACACATTTGTTTCTTTATCCTCTCTTCAGATGGAAAACTATACAAATAGTGAGCCACCATGAGAACATGTTATTAAGCTTTCTCTGCTGAGAAAGGTATATTGAAATTTTTGGCTTGGCTGGCATGGCTCAGTGATTGAGCATCCACCCATGAACCAGGAGGTCATGGTTCGATTCCCAGTCAGAGCACATGCCTGGGTTGTGGGCTCGATCCCCAGTGTGGGATGTGCAGGAGGCAGCCAATCAGTGATTCTCTCTCATCATTGATGTTTCTCTATCTCTCTCTCTCTCTCTCTCTCTCTCCCACCCTCCCTCCCTCCCTTTCCCTTCCTCTCTGAAATCAATAAAAATATCTTTGAAAAAAAATTTTCTAATTTATATTGTAAAAGTCTCTTGTAAATGAATTCCATTAAGAACTGGCTTTCTTTTGTAGTTCATTAGTCGTAGTTCCTCACTTAGATCAAGTAAATAGAAAGCCAGCATATCCAAGCCAAAAGGGCATACTATGACTGGACCCAAAAGTTGGCAATAGTGATTAGTCTAAAGTCCATTTAGCGTGAATTTTATATTTGTTCAAAAATATTTCTTCAACTCTTTTCCAGCCCATGTTTGCCCCCACAGAGCTCATATTTAAATTGAGGACACCAATCGCAAAGCAAATTTTAACACTAATAACAACCAAATTCTGACTTTAAGTACATCAGTAGTTTTAGGGAAGTGGATTAGAGACAGATCTGGAATCAGTTTGAGGAATAGGTGGTTGAAAAGAATGAAATATTATGAGCAAAGAAATAAGGGGGCATAAGCGGGCTGAATATGGCTTATATGGAGGAGCTATCAGAAAACTACCCTACTTCCAGGTGTATTTTCATATTTGAGAGTAATGGATAGATAACAGGATAATAGAATGGAAAAAAACTGATCAGATTACAAAGAGCCTTGAATGACATGAAATGTAATTTGATCATGGCATAGCAGGCAGGCAGTGATAAGATTTTTTAAAATTCTTTTTAAATTTATGGTGCATGCCTTCCAGACAAAATTTTAAAGGTACAAAAAGGCATTCCCTGAAAAATAATCCTCCCTTTTAATAGAGTCTAACAAACTGATTTAAAAATTTATATGAAGAGCAAAGATCCAATAATGACTGAAAAACTGAAGAAGAAATACAAACCAGGAGGAGAGAGATGAAGGCAACTTGCAGATATCAAGACTTTCTATAAATTTATAGTAATTAAGACAGTTTGGTGTTCATACAATGATAGAAGATGGACAAAATAGAGAGCCTAGAAATAGTCTGTGCGTAATTGAACACTTGATTTATGACAAAAATGGGTATTGCTGGTCAGTGGGGAGATAGGCTGGACATTTGGTTCTCTGCATGAAAAAAAAAATACAGATCCCTACCTCATGCCATATAAAAAAATCCATTTTAAAGGTCAAATTATAGCCTGGTGTGGCTCAGTAGTTGATTGTCGACCCATGAACCTAGAGGTCACCATTTCAATTCCTGGTCAGGGCACATGCCTGGGTTGCCAGCTCTATCCCTAGTAGGGGGCATGCAGGAGGCAGCTGGACCATGTTTCTCTCTCATCAATGTCTCTATTTCTCTATCTCTCTCCCTCCCCCTCTCTCTAAAATCAATAGAACATTAAAAAATAATAATAAGGGTACAGGTAAAATTATGAAATCTTGAAGGCACTAACCATAAAAGAAAAGATTGATAAATATAGCTACATTAATATTAAGAATGTTTCTTTAAAATACATCATATGGAAATTGAGGAGATAAACCATAAACTGAGAGAACATATCATAGTACCTATAACTAGTTATTCTGAATAATTCAAGAACTCCTACAGATCAATAAGAAAAAAGAAACACACAGATAACTTAATTGGAAACTAAGCAATAGAAACAAAACAGGCATTTCACAGAAGAGGAAACATGAATGGCCAATAAACATAAGGGAAGAAGCTCAATCCCAGAAGTAAACGAAAATGCTAATCAAAACCAATGAGCTGCCATTTACACTCACTAGATTGTAAAAATTCAGAAGTCTTACAAACCAAGTGTTGGAAGAGATGTGTCTTAGACATTGCTGGTAAAATGGTTAACAACCACTTGGGAGAACACATCCTTATACTATTGCAGTCACGTGACTCACCAGTCTCTTCGGAGTATTTTCTAGAGGACGTCTTGCTCATGTTCACCACAAGACATAAAAGAATGTTCATAGCAGCAAGTAATCCTAATGCCTGGCAACAGAAGAATGGACAAATTCAATGTAGTAGAGTCATACAGTAGAATATTATGCAGCAGGGACAATGAGTGAACTACAGCTACTTAAAAAAAAATGGGTGAATCTTAGGAGCATCATGTATGAAAATGGCAAGTTACGGAAGACTATTTATAGTACAGAGCCATTTCAGCAATGTCATTGTGAAGACTGTTTATAGAAATACCATTTTAGAAATATCAAAAACAAGCAAAGCCACCGAATCTATGATTAGCTATATAAACGTGATAAATTTGTTAAAAACCTATGGGACTAATAAACATTAAAGTCAGGTAAGGGTTACTTCTAGGGTAAGAGATAGTGATAAGGCAGGAAAGGGACAAAAAGGTAAATACAGTTTGGTAAACTAGTTTGTTTTTTTTAAGTTGGGAGGGTGAGGGTCATGGGCATTATTCTGTTTCTTAACTCACTTGTACATATTCTTTTGTGTATATGAAATATAATCTTAATTCAGAGAAATATAACTTCATTTGGAGAAAAAAAGTATTTTTTAATCCTCACTCAACCCCCTCATTTCCCTTCCACAGAGGCTTGTTAAATAAATTGTGGAACATCCACACAATGAATATTATACAGCTATTAAATGAGAATAAAGCAGCTCCATCTTTTTTTCAAATGGACAGATCACTGGATTGCTAAAAGAAAAAGTGGGTGTGCAATGCTACAATTTACATGAAAATACACACACACACACACACACACACACACATGGGTGTGTGCTAGCTATCTCAGTAAGGTTACTGCTGGTTCTTATAAGTTCTTGACTTTGGAAGTGATTTATGGAAGCCATATTTTAAAAACATTGATCCAGCTGTATGTAGGAAATGGGGTGCTGGCAGTGTTGGGGTGGGGTGCAAGGTGGGGGGCATTCAAAATCAGGGAAAACAGGGAGACCAGCTGGAAAACCACTACAGGAATGCAGCCATGAGGAAACCAGGCTGGAGAAGAGTGATGGAAGAGCATAGGGAGGGAAATATATATTTTGACACTGTAAATGATTAAACAGTGCATTCTGTTTAGTTACTGTTGCCCATACCCAATAGTCTTAAAAATTCATGTAAAACTGCATTTTTAATCTACTAAATGTAATTGATTTTATTATCCTATTTATGACCTGTTAAATTGAAGATATGGTTGTGAAATGTCACAACACAGATAGATGGTCTTCAAAAGGTTTTGTGGAATCTCCTTTTTTTAAAATTTTGATAAGTTGCCTCCCATACACACCCTGATGGGGGATGGAAGTGGGGGAATCAAACCCACAAACTAGGTATGTGCCCAGGAATCGAACCTACAACCTTTTGGTGTATGGGCTGATGCTCCAACCAACTGACCCACATGACCAGGGTGGAACCTACTTTTGCATTCAGGCCACAAAGGGAGAAATCTCTAAAAAATCTGAAATTCTTCCTGATTTACTCTATATTAACTAATTTTTGCCTTTCACCCTGAGAAGGACTTAATTGGTCTTTGGTGGGATTATAAAAGCATTTGCCTACTGATGTGCCCTATGTAGCAATGTCAAAATACCCTCCTCATTGCATATTCTAAGAAAAAGTACTTTTAAGGCAGAAAATAAATATTATAGGACTTATTATCAATAAAATGTAATGAAAATGTTATAAACTTTTTTCTATAAATTAATTACATGAATTTTTGTATATTTATAGTATTGTATCCACAGTTATGAATGATTGATTTTACTTAACTTGTTCCATCAATTATTGGCATGCCCATATTTTTTACTAATTTTTGGTAGAATCTGCTATCAATCCTATCTAATAATGAGGGAATATGCTAATTGACCCTCATGCTGTCGCAAAGATGGTGGCGCCAACAGCCAATAAGGAGGGAATATGTTAATTGACTGCATATTCAAATGACTGGTGCCGCTTTCAAAGATGGTGGCACCCACAGCCAAAAAGGAGGGAATATGCTAATTGACTGCCACACCCTCAAAAATGGCAGTGCCCACAGCCACAAGATGGCTGGCAGGGGAGGGCAGTTGTGGCGATCAGGCCAGCAGGGGAGGGCAGTTAGGGATGACCAGGCCAGCAGGGGAGGACAGTTGGGGGTGACCAGGCCTGCATGGGGAGGGCAGTTAGGGGCTACCGGGTTGGCAGGGGAGTGGTTAGGGGGTGATCAGGCTGGCTGGCAGGCAGGCAGGCGAGCGGTTGGGAGCCAGCAGTCCTGGATTGTGAAAGGGATGTACGACTGCCGGTTTAAACGGGCAGTCGTACATCCCCCAAGCGTTCCCAGATTGAAGAGGGTGCAGGCTGGGCTGAGGGACACCCCCCCCCCCCACCCAGTGCACGAAATTCATGCACCAAGCCTCTAATATATATATATATATACTAGAGGCCCGGTGCACAAATATTTGTGCACTCGGGGGGGGGGGGGGTCCCTCAGCCCATCCTGTGCCCTCTCGCAGTCTGGGACCCCTCAGGAGATAATGACCTGCTGGCTTAGGCCTGCTCCCGGGTGGCAGAGGACAGGCCCAATCCCTAGGTGCAGCCCCTGGTCGGGCTCAGAGCAGGGCCGATTGGGGAGTTGGGGCACTGCCCCCTGTCATGCACAGAGCAGGGCCCATCAGGGGGTTGGGGAGCTTCCTCCTGTCACGCACAGAGCGGGGCCGATCAGGGGGTTGAGGAGCTCCCCCGTGTCACTCACAGAGTAGGGCCTATAGGGGGGTTGGGGCGCTGCCCTCTATCACCCACAGAGCAGGGCCGATCAGGGGGTTGGGGCGCTGTACCCTGTCACACACAGAGCAGGGCCAATCAGGGGGTTGGGGCGCTGCACCCTGTCACACACAGAGCAGGGCCGATCAGGGGGTTGGGGAGCTCCCCCCTATCAGGCACAGAGCAGGGCCGATCAGGGCTTTGGGGCGCCACCACTGTCACACTCAGGGCAGGGCCGATGGGGAGGTTATGGCTCTATCCCGTCACACACAGAGCAGGGCCCGTGGGGGGGGGGGGGGGTTGGGGTGCCACACCCTGCCACACACAGAGCCACAGGGTGATCAGGGGGTTGGGGAGCTCCCCCCTATCAGGCACAGAGCAGGGCTGATCAGGGGGTTGGGGCGCCTTCCCCTGTCGAACAGAGCAGGGCAGATAGGGAGGTTGTGGCTCCGCCCCCTGTCACACACAGAGCCCCAGGGCGATCAGGGGGTTTGGGCACTGCCCCCTGTCACGCTGATCCCGGTGCCGGGAGGCCTCGCTGCTCTGCTGATCCTGGTGCTGGGAGGCATATTACCTTTTTACTATATAGAATAGAGGCCTGGTGCACGGGTGGGGGCTGGCTGGTTTGCCCTGAAGGGTGTCCAGGATCAGGGTGGGGGTCCCCACTGGGGTGCCTGGGTGAGGGGCTGAGGGCCGTTTTCAGGCTGGCGGGTGACTGAAGTTCCCAACCACTCCTTTTTTTCTTTTTTTTTTTTTTATTCTGGGCCAGCTTTAGCTCTGAGTCCTCGGCTGCTGGAAGCCGGTTTCTGGCCTTTGTTTAACTTCTGTATTTGATACAATGTTGCGGTCCAGCTGAAGCCTGGCTGACTAAAGTTGGTTTCTGGTGTTTTGTTTAGCTTCTATATTTGCAACATAGTTGCTTAGAGTTGCAGCTGAGAGGCCAGCAAGGCAGGCGGGGAACGTTGGAGTCCGCCATCACTGGAGCATATCTCCCTGATTAGCCAATGGGAAGGGTAGCGGCCGTACAGTTAATTACCATGTTTGTCTTTTATTAGATAGGAGATATATCTATATAGATATATCTATATAGATATCTATATAGATATATCTATGTAGATATCTATATAGATATATCTCTTGTCTAATAAAAGACAAACATGGTAATTAGCCGTAACTTCCCTACCCTTTTCTTCCCATTGGCTAATCAGGGCGATATGCAAATTAACTGCCAACCAAGATGGCAGCCGGCAGCCAGGCAGCTGAAGCAAAACAGGAGGCTTGCTTGCTCCAGTGATGGAGGAAGCCAAGGTTCCCCGCCTGCCATTGCTGGCCTCTGAGCTGCACTCTAAGAAACAATGTTGCAATTATAGAAGCTAAACAAACCCAGAAACCTGCTTTCAGCCTGCTGGGCCTCAGAGCTGGAGCTGTAACAGTGTTTCAATTATAGAAGCCAAACAAACCCAGATACCTGCTTTCAGCAGACGAGGTCTCAGAGCTGGAGCCGAGCCTCAGAGCTAAAGCCGGCTCTCAGCTCCAGTGACAGCCATAGAAGGTAAATAAATCCCAGAATTAAAAAAAAAAAAAAAAGAAAAAAAGGAGAGGTTGGGAGCTTCAGTCACCCGCCAGCCTGAAAACGGCCCTCAGCCCCTCACCCAGACTGGCCAGACACCCCAGTGGGGACCCCCACCCTGAAGGGGGTGTGACCAGCTGCAAACAGCCATCATCCCCTCATCCAGGCTGGCCAGGCACCCCAGCGGGACCCCCACCCTGATCCGGGTCACCCTTCAGGGCAAACCAGCTGGCCCCCACCCATGCACCAGGCCTCTATCCTATATAGTAAAAGGGTAATATGCAAACTGACCCTAAGAGCAGAACCACTGGGAATGACTGGTCACTATGACACACACTGACCACCAGGGGGCAGATGCTCAATGCAGGAGCTGCCCTCTGGTGGTCAGGGCACTCTCACATGGGAGGAGCTCTGCTCAGCCACAAGCCAGGCTGATGGCTGCCAGCACAGTGGTGGTGGTGGGAGCCTCTCCTGCCTCCTCAGCAGCGCTAAGGATGTTTGACTGCAGTTTAGGCCTGCTCCCCGCTGGCAAGTGGACATTCCCTGAGGGCTGCCAGGCTGATTGCCATCTTAGGCCCAATTCCCCGGGGAGCAGGCCTAAGCCAGCAGGTGGTCATCCCCTGAGGGGTCCCAGACTGCGAGAGGGCACAGGCCAGGGTGAGGGACCCCCCCTCCCCCCCCCCCCGAGTGCACAAATTTTTGTGCACCGGGCCTCTAGTATATATATAAAGAGCCAGGGGCCGTTGCATCCAAAACAACTGAATGGATGACTGAACAG
The DNA here is from genome assembly GCF_028538775.1 of Myotis yumanensis. Classification (NCBI taxonomy): domain Eukaryota; kingdom Metazoa; phylum Chordata; class Mammalia; order Chiroptera; family Vespertilionidae; genus Myotis; species Myotis yumanensis. The sequence continues at coordinate 91,235,611 of NW_027223752.1, forward strand.
GCTGAGTGGGGCGACAAGGCTGGCGGGGGGGTTAGTGAAGGACAACCAAATGACTGAGCAGCAGACTGCATGGGGTGACCAGGCCAGCAGGGCGGTTAGTGAGGAACGACCAAACGACTGAACAGTAGGCTGTGTGGGGCAACCAGGTCAGCAGGGGGGGGCAGTGAGGGGCGACCAGGTCAGCAGAGGGGGGCAGTGAGGGGTGACCAGGCTGGTGGGGGGGGGGCAGTTGGGGGCAATCAGGCTGGCAGTGGGGGCAGTTGGGGGTGACCAGGCCAGCAAGGGGGACAGTAAAGGGTGACCAGGCTGGCGGGGAGGGAAGGGCAGTTAGGGGTGACTAGGCTGGCGGGGGGTGGCAGTTGTGGGCAACCAGATTGGCAGGGGGATCAGTTGAGAGCAATCAGGCTGGCAGGGGGGGCAGTTAGGGGCGATCAGGTCAGCAGGCATGTGAGCAGTTAGGAGCCAGTGGTCCTGGATTGTGAGAGGGATGTCCCAGATTGGAGAGGGTGCAGGCTGGGCTGAGGGATCCCCCCCCCCATGCACAAATTTCATGCACTGGGCCTCTAGTCCTATATAATATAAGCCTAATATGCTAAGTGTCCAGTCGTCCGGTCATCCGGTCAACTAATCAAAGCATAATATGTTAGTGATATGCTAAGGCCACTCAACCGCTCGCTATGATGTGTACTGACCACCAGGGGGCAGAAGCTCGGACTGGTAGGTTAGCTTGCTCTGGGGTCCGGCTGATTGGGAGTGAGTGAGACGGGCCGGACACACCCTGGAGCCCTCCCACAGTCCCTCCCCAGCTGGTCAACCTCCCGCATCCCTCCCAGGCCCTGATCATGCACCAGTGGGGTCCCTCGGCCTGGCCTACCCCCTCTTGCAATCCAAGACTCCTCAGGGGATGTCAGAGAGCCAGTTTCGGCCCGATCCCGCAGGCCTGGCCGAGGGACCACACTGGTGCATGAATTTGTGCACTGGGCCTCTAGTCTAAAATAAAACAGTTCTATCCACTTTTTCTTCTTGTCTCCTCTCCCCCCATGCCTTCTTTCTTCCACACTTATTGCCATCATTACTCTTCTTGCAGTTGCTCTTTTTGCCAAGATGAGGCCAGGAGCTAGCTGTATGCAGACATATCGATTGTAGTGCTGTGTGTGTGACTCTCTGCTGTCCTATTTTCCTAAACTTGGGATGGAGTCATCACTCCCACCAGTACAAATCAATTACCTCTTGTTGAAGGACCTGAGTCTTTGAACATCTGTTGTCCTTTACGTCATTTATAGGACTCAGAAGAAATCCACTTGATGTTTTTCATCTCATACCACAGGGATTTTCTAAAACTTGTGTTATTTCCTGTGCCCCAAATATTGTTTCATTTTCCTGCAAAGGGAAGAGAAAAGAGATCTCAATGCTTCCTGTGATTGCACAAAGTTTATTTTAGGAACAAAAATCTGTGCTCTTTCCCCCTATTACTCCCTATTTTCCTTGCTGAAGGACTTATTAGTATAGGATGATGTTTACTTCTTTGCACCAAGGAAATGTTTCTTTTACTGATTAGAAAATGTTAAATATTCTGTGACCCTGTTCAAATTCCAGGCCTCATGTGTTTTGTGGAGAGAAAAAGAAGTTACTCTGAATCTGTCTCCTTACTCTTTAATTAGGGTTCAGACTATTGCTTGAAACAGTTGAGATTAATTAGGATCCCTCTACACTCACCTATTTTTATGAATTGCTTACATGAAATCATCAATGAACAAAAAAACTCAAAACCTTTTGTTACTTTGTCTTTTTATGGTGAGGAGAGACAGTTTTTACTGTGTTGAATTAGCAAGTAATTGTTCTCTGTTGAGTCAGGAGGATTTCCTATCTTTTTTAGGGAGGAATTTTTATATAAACAAGCTTTTTGTATCTATCTAAGGCTCCAATTAATTACATCTTACAACAAATATAAAAAATAAACATTTATAACAACTACTTCCTATTAGCAAAGACTAGGACACAGGAGCTATCTAGTCACGAGGCTTTAGGAATTGAAGTATTGCAAGGATAGAAAACTATGCCCTCTAAGCGTTTGGACTGGACCTGTGTAATCCACTTTGGTTTCTGAATTCTGGCTTTATGGTCATGCTGTTTAGAACGCGTTATTGTCCTGAGCTTTACAAACAGTATGTATGTGACTTGCTTGCACATGTTCTAAGAGTGTATCTTCCAAATGCAGAATAGGTGCTGCCACTTCAGTTTTGGTTTTACTTCACAGCTTTGTTCGTAAAAATTTTGTTGCAAACTAGTTTTCTTAACAATTCATAGCAACTCTATTATGTTATTACATTTGATCAATACATGAAGGAGTAATCAATTCCCGGGTAAATAAAGCCTTGGTCACCATCTCCAAAATTGGTTTGAGGAAAGGGTCGTTTTCTGGTGATATGAGAAACCAAACGGTGGCGATAATCTCCTTTTGTGTAGTCACTTTATCTGTGCTGGAAAGTACCTTACCAACATGAATTTCTTTCCCTATATTTTTTCATATATTGCTAAGCCTAAAGTGTGCATTTTCTCAGGTGAAAGAAACACATTTGGGAGGGTCAATAACTTTGCCTAGGTAAGACTGTCAAAAGAAAATACAGTCACCGCCAGGTGTCCTTGGGGGGTTGGTTCTAGGATTCCCGCAGATACCAAGGTTCATAGATGCTCCTTATAGAAACTAGTGTAGAACAATGCGTAGAGTTGGCCCTCTGCGTCCACGGATTCCCAACTGTGGATCAAAAGCAGTATTTTCTTTTTTTAAAATTTATCTTTACTGTTGCAAGTAATACATATACCCCTCCTTTCCCCCATTGACCCCTTCTAGCCCAGCCCCACCCCCTGCCCCAGGCCTTTACCACATTATTGTCTGTGTTCATGGGTTATGCATATATGCATACTAGTTCTTTAGTTCATCTCTTCCCATCCTCCCACCCCCCATCTCCACCCCCTTGCACCTTTCCACCCCCCAACATCCGACCCCCGACCGCCACCTTCTCTCAGAGATTCGTTAGTCTGTTCCATGTTTCTCTGTCTGTGGATCTGTTTTGTTCATCAGTTTATTTTGTTCATTGGATTCCACATATGAGTGAGATTACGTAATACTTGTCTTTCTCTGTCTGGCTTATTTCGCTTAGCATAATACTATTTTCCATCTGCAGTTGGTTGAATTCTCAGATGTGAAATCTGTAGATATGTAGGCCCAACTATATACCCAAAGAAACTCGGGAATCATGCTAAGCTTTTATTAACTGGAACAGTCCATAGTATTAAGTGGATGACGGATGTGAGTAAGATTCTATTCACATTGCCCTACATCATCCATCAGAATTTCCTTGCTTTACTCTCTGGAGTCCTTGATAAGAATTTGAAGGGAAATTTGAATCAAATAACTGTACCAAATAAATTAGAATAAATGTAAGTGGCATTCTTATTGGATTAAATATTAATCAAGAATATAATTTTGACTCATTTATTTTATTCATTTAGTATTACCCTTCTCTGAAAGGTTTATTTTATAGCTTTAAAGAAATATTTGCTTTCTCCCAACTCCATTGCTCTGTGTGTGTTTTTAAAAAATAATGACTGGGGGAAGCACTCAAGAGAGGTTGGCATCTGGAGGAATAAGGAGTTGCCACCGTGGAGGTAGTGGAGAGGAAGTGTGAGTGCCTGAAGCCATTAAATTTGCTGGGCCATCTGGTCACCGGGAAAAGGCTGTGTTTTCGATTTCACAGAGAATGAGGACAAGTTTATTAAGGAAGGAGAGCATTTCATGTAAGGAGGAAAGGAATCATACTTCATTTCTGCCACTGACCAGCCAGCTGACCATTGGTATCTGCATGACTGGGGAGAACTTGGAGACAGTGTTTGGGAAAATGAGTGAACAAGCAAGGATAGACCCTTGGAATGGAGTTACTCTGGTCTCCTAATGTCTCTCCCCACCCCGTACAATCTTGATGGAGGGAAGAAAGTGAGCCAAAGGGGTGACTTTTTCTCAGACCAAGGAAAGAAAGCAGAGCCTCCGGTTCCTTAAAGTTCACTGCCAGAGCCTGCGATCCAGCTATCAGTTGGAAAGCCAACATCAAATAAAATTGATTAACATCCATCCACTCTTCTAATTATTGAACTACCTCATGCTCTAAAAGTTAAATAAAGCTCATGTTTTATTTACCGCTTTTTAAATAAAGCACTAAGTTCAAGAGAGGCTGTAGGGGGAAAATCAAGAATAGGAAAAGAAATCAATGCAAAAAGCTTATATCTGCACTAAACACTAAAATTGGCAATCTGCCAGAGAGAAGGCAACGGACAAGGGTATGCAAAAAAAAAAAAAAAAAAAAAAGCTTTAAGGTAAATCCACTTGTTGCCACGGGCTGCAGGCTCATTGTCATCTTTGCAAGTAATTAATAGAGTTCTCTATGCGACCTGAATTACATCTAGGCTCACATCGTGGGCTGTGGTTTACACTGAGCAGCCTACGACTTTTATAGGATTTGCAGAACCTGCTGTTCCACAGAAAAGTGCAGTTTGTTTCAATCAGGGCACAGCTAATCACCGAGTATGGGAGGCCGTTTTCCTGACCCTTTAAGAGACTGTTGCCCCAGATGGTCTTTGGTTTATTAGAAGTGCTTGTCAAGGTGCGGAGTCTTTTCTTTTCAGTTTCATTTGAAGCTGCCAGTATGGAGAGAGGGATCGGGGAGAAGCGGATTGTCCTTCCAAGAAGGGCAAGGAGAATGGAATGTGCAAAGCCTTGGAGGCCAAGAGTTGAGTCAGCTTCCAGACCATAGACAGAAAAGTCGGTGTGGCTGATGCTGGGCTGTGCTGAGGCTGAGCAGGGATGATAAGAAACCCATGGAGAATGTTAGCGGGCAGCCCTCCCTGTCTACTGCCACTCCGGCTCACAGTCTTCTCTCTCTGCCGCAAGCCCCATGCTCAGGCTGCAGTGTGCATGCGGACAGCCACCAGCACCTGAACTTCAACGCCTTTCTCAGTTTCCACATTCTCAGCCTCCGCCCCGCTGGCCTTGTTCTCATTTAGACCTACTGTACACCTGAAATGTGAAACTCCTCACTCTGAATGGAGCACGTGACCATCCTTCCTGTTTTCACATGCCGCTACCCTCCACGAACTTGCTTCTCAGGACTTCTGATGCCTTGATGTCCCTTCACCTAGTGCTTCCCCTTTCCAGACTTACCTGTGGGAGTGTGTGTGTGTGTGTGTGTGTGTGTGTGTGTGTGTGTAAAGAGAGACGGGGGAGGGGAGAGAGAGAGATTGGCAGAATTCCTTCTCACACAGGGCAGGTCAGTCTTTTGTTCTAGTCAGACTTTCAGCTGATTGGATGGGGCGCATTCATATTTGGAGGACAATCTGCTTTACCCAATGTCACTGATTTAGTGTGACTCTCATCCAAAACACCCTCACAGAAACATCCAGAACAGCATTTGACCAATGTCTAGGCACTGCAGGCCAACCAAGTTGACACATAAAATTAACAGTCACCCCTTTCTTTCATAAGCAACTTAGATTTACACAGCAAATGGTTTCATTTGCTTCTACCCCACTCCCGTACGTTGTCGTGTGACCACTATGCCTGCTGCACTAAAGCCGAGCTTGTATCACTCCTGCAGTCTGTCTCCTCTCCTCCTCAAACTGCTCAGCAACACTGAAAACCACACACTCAAGTGGAGACCAAATGTGTGGCCTCCAGCCTCAACAGGGCCTTCAGGCTGCTGGCACTGCTGGTGTGTTCCTGGTCACCCCCCACCCCCACCCTGTGTTCCCACAAAGGCTATTCCAGACCTCAACCCGTCCCAGGCGCTCTCTCTCTCTCTCTCTCTCTCTCTCTCTCTCTCTGAAGACAATTTACCTATTTGTACATAGTAAAAATCATAAGCTTTGACCATGAACCACCCCAACTTGTTGCTTTTCCTTCCAGTCCAAACCATTTTTAAATTGAAATTAATAGGGTTACATTGATTAATAAAATTATACAGGTTTCAAGTGTACAATTGTATAATATAGCATCTGTATATTGTATTGTTCACCACCCCAAGTCAAGTCTCCTTTAATCATCATTCATGCCCCTATGCTCTCTTATACCTCTTCCCATCCCCTTCCTCTCTGGTAATCATCATGCTGTGTTCTATGTCTATGAGTTGTGTTTTTTGTTTTTTTTGCTTAATTCCTTCACCTTTTACACCCAGCCCCCCAAACCCTCTCACCTCTGACAGCTGTCAGTCTGTTTTATCTATGAGTCTGTTGCTATTTTGTTTGTTAGTTTATTTTGTTCATTAGATTCCACATATGAGTGAAATCATATACTTATCTTTCTCTGACTGGCTTATTTTACTTAGTATAATGCTCTCCAGTTCCATCCATACTTACTGCAAATGGTAAGATTTCATTCTTTTTTATAGCCAAGTAGTATTCCATTGTGTAAATGTACCACAGCATTTCCCCCCCTTTATTGAATAAGATCTTACAAATGTGTCCTTATCCCCCCAATACCACAGCTTTTTTTATCTACTCATCTACTAATGGGCACTTGGGCTGTTTCAGATCTTGGCTATTGTAAATAGTGCTGCAGTGAACATAGAGGTGAATATATTCTTTCAGGTTACTGTTTTGGATTTCTTTGGATAAATTGCCAGAAGTGGAATTACTGCATCATAAGGCAGTTCCATTTTTAATTTTTTGGGGGGGAGCCCAGGGTGGGGGGGTAACTCCATACTGCTTTCCTCAGTGGCTGCACCAGTCTGCATTCCCACTAACATTGCACAATGGTTCCCTTTTCTCCACATGCTCCCCTGAACTTCTTGTTTGTTGATTTGTTGAAGGTAGCCAGTCTGACAGGTGTGAGGTGTTATCTCGTTGTGGTTTTAATTTGCATCTCTCTGATGATTAATGACATTGAGCCTTTTTTCATATGTCTGTTGGTTATCTGTATGGGCTCTGCAGAGATGTGTCTGTTCAGGTCCTTTGCCCCTTTTTTATTTGATTGTTTTTGTGTGTGTTGAGTTTTATGAGTTCTTTATTAATTTTGGATATTAACCCATTATCAGATATGTCATTGGCGAACATATTCTCTCATTCAGTGGATTGTTTTTCATTTTGTTGATGGTTTCTTTTGCTGTGCAAAACTTTTTAGTTTAATACGGTCCCATTTGTTTATTTTTCTTTTGTTTCCCTTGCCAGAGACGATATATCAGAAAAAATATTGCTACAAGAAATGTTCGAGATTTACTGCTATGTTTTCTTCTAGGATTTTTATGGTTTTAAGTCTTATATTTTGTAAGTAATCCATTTTGAGTTTATCCTTGTGTGTGGTATAAGAAGATGGTCTAGTTTCATTTTTTTTTTTTTTGCAGGTATCTGTCCAATTTTCCCAATGCCATTTATTGAATAGACTATCTTTACCCCATTGTATGATTTTACCTCCTTTGTCAAATATTAATTAACCATAAAGGTGTGGGTTTATTTCTGGGCTATCTATTCTGTCCCCATTGATCTATATGTCTGTTTTATATGCTAGTACCTTGCTGTTGGATTACTATGGCCTTGTAGTATATTTTGATATCAGGTAGCGTGATTCCTTCAATTTTGTTCTTCTTTCTCAAGATTGCTGTGGCTATTTAGGGTATTTTTTGGTTCCATATAAATTTTTGAAATATTTGTTCTAGTTCTGTGAAATGCACCATTGGTTCTTGATAGGAATTGAATTGAATTTGTAGATTGCTTTGGGTAGTATGGGCATTTTAATGATGCTAATTCTTCCTATCTATGAACATGGCATATGCTTCCACTTATTCGTCTGTCTGAACTATTTGAATGATGTTGGCTTGCCCACATAAAAGAATATTGGGAACAGATAAAGAGCCCAACAGGCATTTACACTTTGTCTTCAGAATTCATTCAGAGCAACTCTGTCTCTTCTCAGTGCTGAATTTCCTGGTGCCTTGATTCCTTACCCCATTTTCCCATGCTCTACTTTCCATTTTCCACCTTGTCTCTTTAACCAGTTTGAACTCAACATGCTGGCTTTGACCTTCACACTCCTCAAGATCACATGTTCTGGTAGCTACCCTGCTCAGGGGGTGGTAGTGGCAGGGGAGGCCTACATTTAATTCCTATACCTGTGGCTCAGCTAGATAACAAGGCTGTTCAGAACTGCAGAGTCCTAAGACTTTGGTGACTCCACATCTAATGTGACACTCTATAGTTTTTACTACTATTCTCTCAGCAGCCAGCAAATGCTTGTAACAGTTACAAATCTCCACGGGGATCTCCTGACACCCTTCGACATACTAGATTATTGAGAATCTGTACAAAAAATATTTCAATAAGTTCTGGTCTCTGTGGAGTAGGAGATGCGGTTTGGATTTCCCCCAGACCACATGTTCCAGGCCAAAAATGGTTAACCTACTCTTGGAAGGACAGAAGTCATCACCTCCTACCTCCTGGCTTCACCTGCCCCCTTCATCAGAGTCCATTCCATCTTCCACCTTGCCTCTCTGGCTAAATGCCAACTTTTAACTCCTACATCTGACCCAATAACTCAGGATGATGTACCCAAGTAGGATTTAGAAATGGCAGGACATGATGTCTGTTTGTGGTAGGGCAGATGGCACCAGTCATGGAGAGATGGCAATAGGAAGAGAAGCAGGGTGTTCTAGAAGAGAGAGGATAAGCGTTATTGGCCATGCTAAGTCTCAGATGCCCGTGGAGCATGCATAAGAACTGTGACCCTTTGAGGGGTTTGTATTAGGCCTCAGTCATACAGCCTGATGTATTTTCTCTTCTCCAGGCCATGTGACTTCACTCTTCATTATATAGGTTACTAAAGCAAAGGGAACAGTGTGATCGGTCACCTAATTGCAGTCATTTAACAATAAGGGATTTATTATGTGTAACTGAAAAGGCCCTTGTTACAGCAGGAACACCTTACTTACATCAGAGATAGGCCCTAGTGCATGTTAGCATCAGCAACCTATCAGTCTCTGTACTGTAACCTCTCACCATCGCTGCCTAACTGGTGATGGTCTGAAGTTCATCCCAAGCAAAGAGACTCAGACATTAGTGAGTTAATAGTGAGGAGAATACACCTTTAACATTACCAACTGCCAGTTTTATTGTTTGGTTAAGAGCATAACTTCTACAAAACTATTTAATACTAGAGGCCTGGTGCACAAAATTCGTGCACTGGGGTGGGGGCATCCCTCAGCCTGGCCTGCACCCTCTTGCAGTCCAGGAGCCCTCAAGGGATGTCTGACTGATGGCTTCGGCCCGCTCCCCGTGGCCAAAGCCATCAGTCGGACATCCTTAGTGTTGCCGGGGAGGCAGGAGAGGCTCCCACTACTGCTGCTGTGCTCACCAACCATGAGCCCAGCTTCTGGCTGAACAGTGCTCCCCCTATGGAAGCGCACTGACCACCAAGGGGCAGCTTCTGCGTTGAGCATCTGCCCCCTGGTGGTCAGTGCATGTCATAGTGACCAGTTGTTCTGCTGTTGCGCCAAAAGTGGCTCTCCAACATCCCCCAAGGAATTCCGGATTGCAAGAGGGCGCAGGCCAGGCCGAGAGACCCCACTGGCGCACGATCGGGGCCAGGGTGGGATGCAGGAGATTGGCCAGCTAGGGAGGGGCTGTGGGAAGGCTGAAGGGTGTGTCCAGCCTGTCTCGCTCAGTCCTGATCGACCAGACCCCAGCAGCAAGTTAACCTACTGGTCAGAACGTCTGCCCCCTGGTAGTCAGTGCATGTCATAGTAAGCAGTTGAGCGGCCTTAGCATATCATTAGCTTTGATTGCTTGAATGACTGACCAGATGACTGGACACTTAGCATATTAGGCTTTTATTATATAGGATGGTTTCTCAAAAAGACTTCTGTCTGTTTATTCATCAGTAAATCTATGCATGTAATATAATTGCTCCTTCACATGCTAGCCAGCAAGTGGTGTGGAGGGGGGGGAGAGGACAGCTCTTAACTGCACTATAGGCATCTGAGAGGGTCTGGAATTGTCAGCTACCATTTGCAACATTGCAGCATAAGAAGAAGGCACGGGAGAAAGCGTGTGCTAAGTCTATCTCTAGACTGAGAACCTGGCTCATTTCCCACACAAAGTCCTACTCTTAAAAGGCTATGTCATGAATTCATGATGGCAAATGCCAGGTGTGTGTGTGTCACATGCACACACACTTGAATCTGAGTCTTTGAAACAAGCCTTGCAGACCGCCGTGCCCTCAGAGTGATAATGTCGGGACGACTCTGTGTCCAGCCTGGAGTGCAGAAAGGAGTGTGGGCTGCAGATGGAGCTGAGAGTCATTGCATGTTGGTGGAGGTGGAAGCAGTTTGCTCTTTCTTAGGTACCTTTTGCATTCTGCAGCTCCTAGATTCCCTAATTTCAGCATTGGAAATTATTTTCTCTTTCACTGCACAAAGATTCAGCAGGCATGTGACTAAGGGTTTCTGTGATTTCCGCCCCCCCCCATTATCTCACAGTTGTGAACACCACAGCTATGAGGTATAAATAATCTTTACAGTGGAAAAAATAAAGAGAGAGAACATTGTGAAATTTTAAAAGAGGAACATTTTAAAGTATTTTCATTAATTTCAGAAATATTAAAGGGTGAAGAGAGGTCCTCTAAATGTCTTACAATAATTAAATCCTTGAGGAGTTTTCAGTCACCAAAAAAGAGTCAATAGAATGCATAAAATAATGGACATTGTCATCATTTTAAAATTCTAAAGTACATCTAAAGGTGACAGAATTACAGAGAACTAAAGGAATGAATGAGTGAATGAGTCAATAAGTTCTCCTTGGGAGAGTTATGCTCTTTGGGAATCCCTTGTCTTCCTCTGCTTACTTACAAGTTAATGGATGGTGTTCCTTTAGTGCCTGAGGGTCTCCCATTACTCCTAGGCCCAAAGTTAAAAAATGATAGGTCCAACATTCCTATTAATTCATAAGTTAACTCTGCCTTTTTTTTTTTCATCAAGTACCACCAAGGAATTGCTCTCAGTCACCCAGTTTTCCTTTTGTTTTTTTCTAAGGTACAAAACTGCTTCACATAATACATGCTTTTCATTCATTCTCTGTCACATCTCCAAGAGAGGTGGTTGTCCCTGGGCAGGAGACCAAACTTTCAAGGTTGGTGGCAATAGATCTTACATGAAGAAACCAAGCATGTTTTGCAAAGAATATTGATGAAATCATTTGTTTTTACTGAGCGCCATTTACATTGATTGATGGCTAAATATAAGAAACAAATTAATATGGATGATCCTGGCATTATTGCCTCTGACACTTTTTTTTATTACTTTAATATTTTCTATAGTCTGTAGGTGTGGGTGGGTGCCAAACTGCATTTAATTTTTCTATGCCTCCAGTTGCTGATTTTATGTACTAATTCTTAAAAGTAAAGATATTTTTCTATCTGAAGATGTGGTGCTTCAATTTGATAATATGACTGCTGCTTTCTGAATACAATAAACTTTAATTAATGAGAATATGTTTAATCAGATATGCAGATTAACTGAAATACAGAATTATTGAATCTTCCTAAAACAGATTTTTATAATTTCCTTCCTTAATAAATTATATTCAGTATATTTATCTTCCTTTAATTAATCTGGATTTTATTGTGCTTTAGGATATAAACAATCATATATGCTTCTACTACATATGTGTGCATATATAGAGGGAGAATGTAATATCCCTCTTTTTCCAGGATCTAGCCTCAGAATTGCATTTTTTTAAAAAACTAAAATCCTTTCTGTTTGTTTTCTTGCAGTTGCCTCTTTAACCGAAGGGCTAATTGAGTACTGCCCCAAATTCAGTTTCATTAGGAATTTAGTTATTTGAGGTTTTAAAATCACCGTTAATCCTTTTTTCCAATTTCAATTGGAAGTCATACATTTTAATGGATATGTTTACGTTGCTGACTAAGCCAAGCAAATGAATGTCCCCTGAGTTTCAGAAAGCAAACATTTAAAAACAAAATCCGAAGTTACCTTAGTTGTGAATTTATCTGCTGGTTGAATGCAATAATCATCTCAAACCTTTCTTCTAACTATTCCTTCATTATTCAGACAACGAATATTTATCAAGTGTCTACAATCTGTCAGGCAGGGTGTGAGATGCTAGAGAACACATTGATAACAAACCACATACAAGGATAGTGGGCCATCAGACAGGGATTCTCTCTTCAACATCACTGGCTGATAGAATTAAAGCTAGCTTGTGAGTTCATTGTTTTCAGTAAATAAAAAAGCAAAATTTTAGCAGCCTTCCTGAGAAATTCTAGCTCTCTGCCTATGAAAGTTTACAAGAGGCTTCAACAAGTGATGGTATTAGATTGTGGTTTTCAAACTCTGGTATGCTTGAAATTATTGAAAGGCTTGTTAGAACACAAATTGATGGGTCCTGCACCAGAGGTTCTGGTTGGGTAAATCTGGGGTTGGAGACTAGAGGGGAGAGGGGCATTTCTTTTTTCTTTATTGATTAAGTTATTACATATGTGTCCTTATCGCCCCATTGGAGAGGGGCATTTCTAAGAAGTCTCAGGTGATCCAGATGTTGCTGATTTGGGGACTACACTTTGAGAACCAGTGGTCTAAAGTATTTTATTTCTTAACTAGAGGCCTGGCGCACGAAATTCATACACAGGTATGGTCCCTAGGCCTGGCCTGCAATCAGGGCCATCTTCCCCAGCTGTCCTCAGCCAGCTCTGCCCCCCGCTGCCACCCACCCCCAGTTCCCCATTCACCATCAGGTGATCGGTGCCTGACGGCCGGGGGAAGGGACCAAGAGGTGTTCAGTGCACCTCATAGTGACTAGTCCAGTGGTCGTTCTGCCATTAGGGTCAATTTGCATATTACCCTTTTATTATATAGGATAACCCTCCTTTTCATGATGATGATGTTAGTAATGATGAGAATAGCTCAAACCAGTGAGCTCTTGTGGATGTCAGGTATTTTTCCTTTTAAGCCATCCTTACATTCCAGCTTCACAACAACTTAATGAAATAGTTTTATTACTATCCTCATTCTACAGGCGAGGAAATAAACATATGGAGATGTTCATTAATTTGTCTAATATCACAGAGTAAATGACAATGGCCAGGATTTGAACTTCAATCTTTCTGACCGTGTCTGTGTTCCACTGCCATGCTCTTCTGCCTCCCTGGATGGTGATGGAGCAGTGCAACCCAATCTCCCTGGGAGACGCCCACAGGCAGGTGGGACCTGCCTCCACCTGGACCTGCACGAGGGGGTTCTGAATAGATGGCACTTCAGGTTCTCGGGGGCGGGGGGGGAGACAGCAGAACTTCCTTTAGTAATTAGTAATCTATTCTAATGGCTAATAAGCTTTTTATGATGGGAAACTTACTTTTTAATCAGATAAATGTCGCCATTTTATAGATTTTTTAAAGCCATTAACTCGTCAAGAATTTGATCACTGCAGCACAGTGCACCCAGTTGAATAGGCCGCAGCTCTAGATCAGCGAATTTCAACCAGCACATCACAAGAATTTTTAAAACATGCAATACCTGGGATAGCAAGAGGAATCTATTAAATTATCCAAGGTGCCATTGGACCCTGGAACTCCCTGGATGTGAATCTGGTCACCAGAAAGATCCTACTTTCTGACCATGATTCAGGGCTCCTGCTGCCTATGCATTCTAATAGTTTTCTTATCTAATTTCTCATTTCCTTTTGTTGTAATTACTTATTTAATGGCTTGTCTCCCTGGAGATTTTAGAAAAGCACCATCCAATAGAAATATAATTCAAGGCTCAAAAGCCAACCTCTTATATAACTTAAAAATTTCTCATAGCCATGTTAACAAGAGCAAGTGAAAACAAATGACAATTTTAAAGAACACTTTATTTAACTCAACACCTATATATCTAAAAGGCTAATATGCAAAGTGTCCCCTCGGGAGTTTGACCGAGAGACCGGGAGTTTGATCACTCGCTATAACATGTGCTGACCACCAAGGGATGGCACGGAATGAAGGAAGGCCCCGGCCGGCAGCCAGCAGCTGGCAGCCACTAGGGACCCTACCCATGCACGAAATTCGTGCACTGGGCCTCTAGTATTATAAAAAAAATAAAACATGCAATACCTGAGTATTTCACCAGGGGGACTGACCTCTTTTCCCTTGGATTGTAAAAAAAAAAAAAAAAAAAAAGACAACAGCCAACACAGCAACAGCTGTCTGATGTGAATGAATCAAAAATATACCTACTTTTTCTTTGTCAGTCGGCAAAAAATATAATATTTTTTGGTGTGCCACAGAAGTGTAGTAACTAGTTTATGTGTGCCATGAGATGAGAAAGGCTGAAAATCACTGCTCCAGATGAAATGGGATTTGATTGTGAGGAACAAGGTCTGCCACTGCTTCTAGAAGGTCATGCCTCTCCTTCCTAATCCCTTCTATTTACAACTGTTTCAAAAGGAGTCTACAAAATTAGTTTGAGCTTCCCTGACCTACCTGACTTAAAGTACTTTTTAGGTATCGCCTGCCATAGGAATAGTAGTCATCCAGTATATTAATTAACAGTTCTCTCAGGAGGATCCACCGATCATTCATGCAAGATGAGGAGAGTCAAAGAATGTACTGGGATTCATCAGCGTCCTGGGAAGGGCCACCTGACTTCCTAGTTAGATGACATTGTCTGTTGGGGAGTTGCCCTCCTTTCCTGACCTAGCACCAGCTCTCTCCCTCCCACAAGGCCTGGGGAGCCCTTTCAGGTGGGCTGTTATTATAGTAATACTAGAGGCCCAGCACATGAAATCATGTGAGACCCTGACCTGCCGCGCGGGTGGGACCTCAGACCTGCCCTACATGAGCCGTGAAACCCCAGACCCGCCCTGCGCAAGCTGCGGGACCCCAGACCTACCCTGTACGAGCTGCGGGCCCTGCCTCCGCCAGCCCCATGCGAGCCCCACCAGCCCCACACGAGCCCCGCCTTGCCACGCGAGCCGCGAGTCCCGGCCCTCGAGAGGTGCTCCATGCACCTCCTGGTGACCAGTTGTTTGGTTGTGACGCCGTTATGGTGTCACGACCACAGGCCTTTTCTGATATAGACTAGAGGCCCGGTGCACGAAATTTGTGCACAGGGGGGGGGGGGAGGGGGTGTCCCTCAGCCCAGCCTGCACCCACTCCAATCAGGGATCCCTCTCACAATCCGAAGCCCCTGGCTCCTAACCAATCACCTGCCTGCCTGCCTGATGCCCCTAACTGCTCCCCTGCTGGCCTGATCTCCCTAACTGCTCTCCCCTCCTGGCCTGATCCCCCTAACTGCCTAACTGCTTTCTCTTCCTTTCCACACCGTCTGGACCCCCAGCACAGGTGTGCTGAGAGCTCTCCACCGTGGCCCCACCCCCGTCCTGATTGGCGTTACGTTATAGTGTCCTGACCAATTTACATATTCCTCTATTATTAGTATAGATGATATTACAAAATAAAGCACACAAATAGAAACAACACAAAACAATTGTATGACTCAATTAATTATTCTGAGTTGAATAATCTTGAAATCACATCCAAGTCAAAAAATAGAACTTTCTTACCCATTGGGATGGGTAATTTTTGTGCCAGTTTGACTGGGCTAAGGGATTCCCAGATATTTCTGGGTGTGACTGTGAGGATGCTTCAGAAGAGATAAGCATGTGGATCGGTAGACTGAGTAAAGATCACACTGATCGTGGTGGGTAAGCAGCATCCAATCCCTTGGGAAACTGAATAGCACAAAAGGTGGAGGAAGAGCAAACCTGCTCTCTGCTTGAGCTGACATGTTATCTTCTCCTGCCCTCTGACATCAGTGCTCCTGTTTCTCAGCGTTTTTTTGTTTGTTTTGTTTTGTTTTTAATCTTCACCTGAGGATATTTTTCCATTGATTTCCAGAGAGAGTGGAAGAAAGAGGGAAAGACAGAGCGAAATATCTACGTGAGAGAAACACATCGATTGGTTGCCTGCTGCACACACCCAGACCAGGCCTCAGGTCGGAGAGGAGCCTGCAGTCGAGGTATGTGTCCTTGATCAGAATCAAACCCAGGATCCTTCGGTCTGGAGGCCAGTGCTCTATCCACTGAGCCAAGCCTGTTTCTCAGGCTTTTGGACTCACAGGACTTGCACCATCGTCCCCTGGTTCCCGGCCTTCGAACTTGGACTGAACTACACCACCGGCTTTCATGGGTCTCCAACTTGCAGATGGCAGATCATGGGGCTTCTCTTCCCCCACAGTCACATGAGCCAGTTCCCGTAGTAAATCTCCTTCTGTGTGATCTATGGGTACTCTATTGGCTGCCTCTCTGGAGAACCCTGGCTAATGCACCCGTCCAGAAGTCCCACCTTCCCCACAAAGTGACCAGATCCTACTTGATCATGATCACTTTGCAGCACTTTATAGTGTTCCCTACATGTGTGCATCCCTAGCACGATCATTAGTCTTGCTCATTTTTTAAATTTGATATGTCTTTGAGTCTCTTTTCACTTACAGATTCCCTCCACATCCCTTTATTTTTCTTAAAATGTATGTGGAAGAATCCAGGCCATTTGACCTTTAGAGTTTCCCCAAGTCTGGATTTACTGATCGTCGTCTCTTGATGCAGTACAACACATTCCCCTGTGCTCTATATTTTCTGAAAATTGGCAACTGGCTACACACTGAGTCAGATTCATGTTTACTCCTTTTGGCAAGATTCTAGGTGGTGTTTGGCAAGATCGTAGGAGGCACATATCTGCTTGTCTCTCTTTTTTATGATAGGAGCAGCTTTGATGCTTAATGTCTACATCTATGAACTCATTAGAGTTGCAAGCTGATGCTATTCTAATTCCGTTATTACTTTTTATTTATTAGTTGGAATAAATTGATAAAGATACTTCATTTACTACTTATTCATCAGGGGTATAATTCACATAGGGAAAGAAGGATAAGTGTCTGATTCTTTCCCTTTATTTACTAATCCTAATGAATTACTTCTCTGTCATACTTCAAAGCTGACCAATTCCTTTTATAAAAAGATCATAGAACTCAGGGAATCTTGGAGGGAAGGAGAGGGAGGGATGGGAAGACCTGGGGCAGAGGGTGAGGACAGACTGGGGGGGGGGGGGGAGGTAAAAAAAAGGGGACATATGTAATACTTTCAACAATAAAGATTTTTTTAAAAAGAACTCAGGGATTTATAGTTTTAAATATGTTGCATTTATTATCATTACTAAAACTCTAACTATCACATCTTTGGCCAGTGGGAGCCTCTTCAAAGTGACTCCTAAGTCCCTTTGACATGAACTACGGAGTCTTCAACAGTGTCCTTGCTTGCTGGTATGACAAGATGTTCCAGGCTTATCTTGTACACTGCATGTGCCATACCTGGAATCTACCATTTCTCTAATAAGCCCCTGATCCTTTTAGTGAGAAATTATGTTTTAAAACCATATCTGGTGCTGGGGCTGCTCCTTGCTACTGGATCAGTCTTTGTTTCTAGGCCTTTTTAGTGAACAGATCTAGGAAAGATGCATGTGTGTAGAAACATACTAGTACATACATACTTGCATCTGTTTTGCATCTGCTCTTTCTCCACTTTTTAGTGGCTGTACGTTGTCTACATTGTTTCTTAGCCCTTCATTCCACAGTAAAGTACATATTTAATGTCCACCACCAACATTATGACAATGTTGCCCTAGTCATCTTGGTCGTCCAAGCTCATTACACAACAAAGGTCCTTGGGAATAATATTTCTTGAGTACTTGCATTTGATAAGTTTGTCTTTGTACTTGGACATGAGTTTCACTGGATATTAAATCCTTGGTTCATACTTTCTGTGAATTTCTTAAATATGCATGGTGTGGAAAAAAACAGGTTGGTCTAATTTTCTTTTCCTTATAATTCATATGTTTTCTTTCTGGGTGTCCAAATAATTCCTCCTTCTTGTCCCTTCCATTCCTTTCTGAATATGGCCTCACATTGGTCATTCTGGGTTGCTGTTCTCAGGTACATACTGTTTTTTCAATAGGTAGTTTCAAATATATGTCTTTTCTATTTTAGAAAGTTTTCCTTGAGTTATAGTTTTTAGTATTTGTTCTATTCTCTCACTTTGGCTTTTCTTGTATGAAGGCTCTTCAATACATTTGAGCTCCTTTGCAGATCTTTAATATCCCTCATTTTCTCTTGAATTCTTTCTGTATTTCTCTGTGGTTTTTAAGATGGTCTCCTTTGCATGTGTTATTTCTCTGAGAACATGTTGTATATATTTGCTCTTATATTATTTCTAGTTCACTCTTCATTTCTAGAATGATTTGTTCTTTATGTATAATTTGCATGAGTTCTGTCACCTCACTTCTGAGTTTTTCTAATTTTGACTTTCTTAGGTCACCTATCATTTTTAAATTATTGTTTATTATTATTTTTCCATTTCTTAAACTCTTTTTATTATAGTTTACATTCAATATTATTTTGTACGAGAGACCCGGTGCATAAAAATTGTGCACCAGGGGCAAGGGGGAGGTCCCTCAGCTTGGCCTGCACTCTCTCACAATCCGGGACCCCTTGGGGGATGTCTGACTGCTGCAGGGATTGGGCCTAAACCAGCAGTCAGACATCCCTCTCGCAATCCGGGACCGTTGGCTCCTAACTGCTTGCCTGCTTGTCTGCCTGCCTGATCACCCCTAACCACTCGCCTGCCTGCCTGATTGTCCCTAAGCCCTCTGCCTGCCTGATTGCCCCTAACTGCCTCTGCCTCAGCCCCTGCCATCATGGCTTCATCTAGAAGCTCATCCAGAAGGACATCCGTAAGGTCATTCAACTGTCCAGTCTAATTAGCATATTACTCTTTTATTATTATAGACTAGTTTCAGGTGTACAGTACAGTGGTCCAACAATTATACACTTCACAAAGTGCCCCCACCCCCTGATATTTCCAGTACCCACTTGGCACCATACATAGTTATTACAATATTATTCACTGTATTTCCTATGCTGTACTTTACATTCATATGTCTATTTTATAACTATCAATTTGTACTTCTTAACCCCTTCACATGTTTCACCCAGCTCCCCAACTCTCCTCCTCTCTGGCACCATCAGTTTGTTCTCTGTGTCTATGAATCAGTTTAACTTTATTTGTGTTTTTATTTGTTCTTTGGATTCCACATATAAGTAAAATCATATGGTATTTGTCTTTCTCTGTCTGGCTTATTTTACTTAGCACAATACCCTCTAGGCCCATCCATGCTATTGCAAAGGGTAAGATTTTATTCTTTTTATGGCTAAGTAATATCCCATTGTGTAAATGTACCACAGCTTTTTTTTTTTATCCAGTTGTCTATTAATGGGTGCGCCCACTTCCGTATCTTGGCTATTGTGTATAATGCTGTAATGAACATAGGGGTGCATATATTCTTTTGCTTTAGTGTTTTGTGTTTCTTCAGATTATACCCAGGAGTGGAATTTCTGGATTATAAGGCCTCTCTATACTGCTTTCTATAGTGGCTGCACTAATTTGCATTCCCACCAACAATGTACAAGTTTTCCTTTTGCTCCACATCCTTGCTAACACCTCATTGTCGTTTTAACTTGCATTTCTCTGATGATTAGTGACTTCAAGCACCTTCTCATATGTCTACTGACAATCTGTGTGTCCTCTTGGGATAAGTGTCTATTCAGGTCCTTTGCCCATTTTTAAAAAATATATTTTTTTATTGATTTCAGAGAGGAAGGGAGAGGGCGAGAGAGAGAGAAACATCAATGATGAGAGAGAATCATTGATCAGCTGACTCCTGAATGCCCCTTACTGGGGATCAAGCCTGCAACCTGGGCATGTGCTCTGACCGGGAATGGAACCCTGACCTCCTGGTTCATAGGTCGATGCTCAACCACTGAGCCATCCCCGCTGGGCTGCCCATTTTTTTAATTGGATTGCTTTGGTTTTGGTGTTGAGTTGTATTCGTTCTTTATAAATTTTGGGTATTAACACCTTTTCAAATGTATCATTGATGAATATCTTCTCCCATTCAGTAGGTTGTCTTTTAGTTTTATGTAGTCCCATTGGTTTGTTTGTTTATGTTTTCCTTGCCCAAGGAGATATATCAGAAAAAATATTGCTACGAAAAATGTCCAAAATTTTACTGCCTATGTTAAGTCTTTAATCCATTTTGAGTTTATTCTTGTAAATGTTGTAAGAAGGTGGTCTAGTTTCTTTCTTTTCTTTTTTTTTGCATCTATCTGTCCAATTTTACCAATACCATTTATTGAATAGACTGTCTTTACCCCAATGTATGGTCTTGCCTTCTTTGTCAAATATTAATGACCAAATAGCCATGGGTTTATTTCTGGGCTCTCTATTGTGTTCTATTGATCTATATGCCTATTTTTATGCCAGTACCATGCTGCTTGACTACTATGGCCTTGTAGTATAGTTTGATATCAGGAAGCATGATGCCTCCAACTTTGTTCTTCTTTCTCAAAATTGCTGTGGCTATTCGGGGTCTTTTTTGGTTCCATATCAATTTTTGGAATATTTCTAGTTCTGTGAAATATGCCATTGATAGTTTGATAGGCATTGCATTGAATCTATAAATTACTTTGCATAGTATGGACATTTTAATGGTGTTAGTTCTTCCTATCCATGAGACAGTATATGCTTCCATTTATTTATATCTTTTTAAGTTCTTTCTTCAGTATCTTATAATTTTCTGAGTACATGTCTTTTACCTCCTTGGTTAAATTTATTTCTAGGTATTTATTTTGATACAATTGTAAATGGGATTGTTTTATTAGTTTCCATTTCTGATACTTCATTATCAGTGTATAAAAATGCAACTGATTTCTGAATATTTATTGTGTATACTGCTATTTTGCCAAATTCATTTATTAGCTTTAGTAGTTTTTTGGTAGAATCTTTAGGGTTCTCTGTGTACGGTATCAGATTATCTGCAAATAATGACAATTTTACTTCTTCATTTTCATTTTGGATGCCTTGTATTTCTTCTTATCTGATGGCTGTGGCTAGGATTTCTGGTACTCTGTTGAATTAGAGTGGTAAAAGTAGACATTCCTGTCTTGTTCTTGATCTTAAGGAAAACACTTTTAGTTTTTCCCTACTGAGTAGGATAGTAGGATGTGAGCTGTGGGTTTGTCCTACATGGCATTTATTATGTTGAGGTATATTCCTTCTATTCCCATTTTGCTGAGAGTTTTTATCATAAATGGGTATTGGATTTCGTCAAATACTCTTTTCTACCTCTACTGATTTGATTGTATAATTTTTTTCTTTCATTTTGTTTATGTGATGTATCACAGTAATCATTTTGGGGGTACTATATAAACCTTGCATCCCTGGAATAAATCCCACTTGATCATAGTGTATGATCTTTTTAATGTATTGCTAGATCCAGTTTGCTAATATTTTGTTGGGGATTTTTGCATCTGTGTTTATCAATGATATTGGCCTATCATTTTCTTTCTTTGTAGTGTCTTTATCTGATTTTGGAATTAGGATAATGCTGGCCTCATAAAATGAGCTTGGAAGTCTTTGTTCTTCTTGAATTTGTTTGAATAGTTTGAGAAGTATAGGTGTTAGTTCTTCTTTGAATGTTTGGTTACATTCACTGTGAAGCCTCCTAGTCCAGGACTTTTGTTTGTTGGGTGTTTGTTTTTTTGTGGTTTTTTTTATTACTTTCTTAATTTTGTTAGTTATAATTAATCTGTTCAGATTTTCTGTTTCTTCTTTATTCAGATTTAGAAGATTATATGTTTCTAGGAATTTATCCATTTTTTTCACATTGTCCAATTTTGTTGGCATTTAGTTGTTCATAATGTTTTCTTATAATCCTTTGTATTTCTGTGTCAGTTTTTACCTTTCTTTTATTTCTGACTGTATTTATTCTGTGGTGTCAGTTGTTACTTCTTTCATTTCCGATTTTATTTATTTTTTTCTTGATGAGTCTGATTAAAGATTTATCAATCTTATTTATCTTTTCAAAGAATCAGCTCTTGATTACATTGATCTTTTGTAATGTTCAGATTCTATTTCATTTATTTATGCTCTAATTTTTATTATTTTCTTTCTTCTAATTACTTTGGACTTTGTTGTTCTTCTTTATTGTTCCTGTAGGTGTCAGGTTAGATTGTTTATTTGAGATATTTCTTGTTTTTTTGAGATAGGCCTGTAATGCTATGACTTTCCCTCTTAGGACTGTTTCACTGTGTCCCATAGAATTTGGATAGCTGTGTTTTCATTTCTATTTGTCTCAAGGTATCTTTTGAGTTCTTCTTTGATCTTATTCTTAACCCATTCATTGTTTAGTAACATATTATTTAGCCTCCATGTGTTTGCATGTTTTGCAGGGTTGTTGGTTTTGTTTGTTTGTTTTTTGTAATTGATTTCTAGTTTCATACCATTGTGGTTGGAATAGATGCTTGATATGATTTCAATCTTCTTAAGTTTATTGAGACTTGTTTTGTGTCCTAACCTGTGGTCTCTCCTAGAAAATGTTCCATGTGCACTTGCAAAGAATTTATATTTTGCTGCTTTGGAGTGAAATGCTCTGAAAATATCAATTAAATTCATGTGGTCTAAGGCTGCTCTTTCCTTATTGATTTTTGTCTGGAAGATCTATCCATTGGTGTCAATGCTGTATTAAAATCCCTACTATGACTGTATTACTGTCTATCTCTTACTTTATGTCCATCAAGATTTGCTTTATATATTTAGATGCAACTATGTTGGGTGCATAAATGTTTACAAGAGTTACATCTGCTTGTTGGATTGATCCCATTATCACTAGATAATGTCCTTCTTTGTCTCTTATTGTAGTTTATGCTTTATAGTCTATTTTGTCTGATGTAAATATTGCTACCCTAGCTTTGTTTTTGTTTCCATTTGCATGAAATATCTTTTTCTATCCTTTTCAATCTTTTTGTGTCTTTCATTCTGAGGTGAGTCTCTTATAGATGGCATATATATGTGTCTTGTTTTCTTATTTTTCAGCTACCCTATGACTTTTGATTGGAGTATTAATCTATTTATAATTAAAATGATAATTGATAGGTATATATTTATTGTCATTTTATTTATAATTATGTATCCCCCTTTTTTTCTTTCTTCTTAAAGAAATTCGTTTAACATTTCTTGTAAGACTAGTTTGGTGGTAATAAACTCCTTTAGCTTTTTCCTGTCTGTTAAGCTCTTTATTTCTCCCCAGTTTTAAATGATAGCATTGCTGGATAGAGTAGTCTTGGTTATAGATCCTTACTGCTCATCATTTTGAATATTTTGTGCCAGTCTCTTCTAGTCTGAAATGTTTCTATTAAAAAATTAGCTGAATTCTATGGGAATTCCATTGTAGATAACTATCTTTCTCTTGCTGCTTTTAAGTTTCTCTCTTTGTCTTTAACCTTTGGCATTTTAATTATGATGTGTCTTGGTGTGGGCCTCCTTTAGTTTATCTTGTTTGGGATTCTCTGTGCTTCCTAGATTTGTGTGCTTTTTTTTTTCTTCACTAGGTTAAGGAAGTTTTCAGTCATTATTTCTTCACATAGGTTCTCAATCCCTTGTTCTCTTCTCCTTCTGGTACCCCTATGATGGGGATGTTGTTACGCTTCATGTTGTCCCAGAGGCTCCTTATGCTATCATCAATTTTTAAAAATATTTTTTTCCCTTGCTGCTCTGATTGGGTATTTTCTGCTACCTGTCTTCTTAATTGCTGATTCAGTCCTCTGCTTTATCTAATCTGCTGTTAATTGCTTTTAATGGTAGTCTTCCTTTCAGATATTGTTCTCTTCATTTCTGACTGGTTCTTTTTTTCTATGCATATTTTATCCTTACTATTTCTTTATTTTAGTTCTCACTATATTTATCCATTCTTTCCCTAAGTTCCTCAAGCATCATTATAACCATTTTTTTGAACTCTGTATCTAGTACATTGCTTGCCTCCATTTTATTTAGTTCTTCTTCTGGAGAATTCTCCTGCTCTTTCATTTGGTTCATGTTTCTTTGTCTCCCCAATTTGGCTGCCTCTCCATATTTGTTTCTGTGTATTAAGTAGATCTGTTATGTCTCCCAATCTTGATATGGTGGCCTTATGTAGTAGGTGTCCTGTGGTGCAGTCTCCTTGATCACTTGTGCTGGGTGCTCCTTATGTGGGTTATGTGAGCCCTCCTATTGTAGTTGAGTCTATGTTGCTGTTGACCCATTCATGGGTGGGGTGGACCCTCAGGCTGTCTTACTATGAGGGCTGACGGGACCACAGTGCACGAGCTTCTGTGTGGGGGCTGACACCTGAAACAGAATTTGCCCCAGCAAGGTCTGGTGCTTACCCACACCTTCCTTTGGGTTTGTACTTGTGGAGCTTATCAGGTTGTGCTCTGATGTGGTCTGAATCTCACTCCTGGGTTTGTTCTGTGGGCTCTTGGGAGAGATTCCAGTGAGGTCAATGTCAGGCACTGTCTGTGACTGGGCCTGAGCTATCTATTTGGAGCTACAAAGTAACCCACAGGTTTGGGCTGCCTCTGCTGGTCCTGGGTGTGTCGGGGAGGGGCCGAGCTGTACACCAAGGCCAGCTTCCACCAGCACTGAGGCCGGGGTCAGGTTAGCGAAAGGCCCAAGGCTCCCTGAGATCTGCCTTCACCTGCTGGCTGCCTGTGAGCCTCTGGTGGTATGCAGATTGTGTAAGGTAGTTTCTCAGTGACTCACCAGGTAGGGTTGAGTTGTGTTCACCAGGTTGATACCATTCAAACTCGGCACCAGTGGTAGTCTCAGGCTACTCAGCAAAAGTCTCAGTGTACAGCAGAGCCAGCCATCATCCACCAGACACCTGCAGACCTTTGTGGTGGGGGAGGGGTCTCAGAGGGAATCATCGGGGGGAGGCCAGCAGAGTTCAGCAGCCTAAAGCAGACCAAGATTTGGCCATGTTGAGTGAAGGCTGTGCACAGGAATTGTGCTGCTGGTGTATGAGGGAAACATGGCCCTTGTCTTAGAACCACACAACTCAGTTTCTGCCACCCCCTGAGTCTGCCTGGATCTTTTTGAAAGCCTTCCAAAAAAGTCTGCATCATGGGCCCAGGCTGGAAGCAGCCAGCTGACTCCTCTGTAGGGCTAGAGCTCAGCAGAGCAGGGCAACAGGAAGTTGGGAGGATGGAGCTAGAGGGTCTTCCATGGGCAACACTGGTTGGGCATGAGGCGGGTGTGGGGAAATGGTCTTCTTCCTTGAGTCATATAACTCAGTTATTCCCTGTTTGGCTGATATCCCGAGTCTTCCCAGAAATTCTGTACTGTGGGCCCAGGTTGGCAGCAGCCAGAAGACTCCTCCACAGGGTATGAGCTTGGCAGGGCAGGGTCATAGGGAGTCCAGGGGTGAGGTTAGTGCATTCCCTTAGGCCAGTGGTTCTCAACCTTCTGGCCCTTTAAATACAGTTCCTCATGTTGTGACCCCAACCATAAAATTATTTTCGTTGCTACTTCATAACTGTAATGTTGCTACTGTTATGAATCGTAATGTAAATATCTGATATGCAGGATGGTCTTAGGCGACCCCTGTGAAAGGGTCGTTCGACCTCCAAAGGGGTCGCAACCCACAGGTTGAGAACCGCTGCCTTAGGCTAATGTTATATGGAGTGGAGTGCTTGACCCAGGAAAGATGGAGTCTCTGTGTGGTGTGAGTGAGAGACTCAGCACAGGGAACTTGGCAGTTGTTTCTTTAGCCTTCTCCCCGAAGCCACACAATCCTCTGGCCACCTGCCCTCCACCGGAGCCCAGGGTGGGTAAGTGGCTGGGAATGAAATGTTATGTGCTGGCTCTTTAAGAGGGCATCTGGGTTTCTAGCAGACTCCTGTCTGTCCCTGGCAGATAGAATTCCTGCTGATTTTCACAGCTAGATGTTATATGAGTTCCTCTTCCCGGCTCTGGTGCTCCAGGCTGGGACACCTGGCATGGGGTTGAGACCCACTCTTCTCAGAGGGGAGCCTTTGCAGCTGAGATATCCCTCCAGATTTTCACGTGGGTGTGGGGCCATCCCTTTCTGGGTCTTTGCTCTTCCTACTAGTCTCAATGTGCTTCTCCCACAAATCTTTGGTTATAAGACTTCTGTTCAGCTAGTCTTCAGTTGGTTAATTGTTCTAGATTTAGTAGTAATTCCGGTTTGGTCCTGGGAGGAGGTGAGTGTAACTTCCACTTGCTCCACTGCCATTTTGGACCCTCCCATTATCTTTGTAATGTCTTCTATCTCATTTTGACGTATTAGGTTACAGTTTTGCTCAGTATTGTGGCCATGTCTCTCTGGCATGCTTTCTTGGCTTGTTGGATGTGATTCAGTTCCTTGTTTTATTTTTAATAATAACTTTGTATGGTATCTATCTTGATATTTTTCTATCGTTCATTTTTGTGAAATTAGTTTTTCTGAACTTTAGAGTGAGGTGGGGGTTCAGTAAAGCATTTCTTACTTCATAGAGTCCCTCTTTCAATGTAGTATTCAAATATATAGCAGCTTTCTTTCTCAGCTTTCTTGGCTGTGCTTCCATCCCTCCCCCTACCCACAACACCCCCTTGGTTTGAGCTTTCCCTTTCCTGTGTGTCTATTGTCCCTATTCTGCTCAGTTTTGATTGCACTCCCAGCAGCTTCTCCCCAGTGCAGGCCTCGTCATAGAAGGGAGCCTTGACTTCACAGGGGCCCCTCAGTCCCTCTTACTGCAGGCCCCTCGCACTCACTTCCTGTGGACAAGGGCGGACCCTCCAGTTTCAGTTGCTGTTCTCAAATCGGTCTCCATATTTTCCAGTGAGACCTGTCAACTGTATTGTGGTTTTTATGTTCTCAGGCCATAAGTCAGAAACCCCATTGCTTCCTCTTCTTTCTCCTGCACAGATGGACTACCATCCAGGTTCTGTGAGTGTTAGTTTGTCTCCACCCATTTATATTGTGGGGTTCATCTAGTTTTGTTATAAGAGTTTTTCATTGGTTTTTGGTTTCAATATCTTGTCCTATTTTTATGTGTTGATTTGGAGAGATTGAAAACTATGCTTGCCAAATCGTCTTCCCAGGAGAGCCTACCAAGTAGGAAATCTTAACAACTGTTCCCCCAGTTTCCTTCTCACTTAGAGCAGTAAAAACTATTTTAGCCTTCCTGGAGAAAACACTTAAAAGTGATTTTTTGATGGAGAACTCTCTCTCTTCTCTCAGCCTGTTCAAGCCCCTTTTACCCTTCCCTACTCTCCGTAAGCAGGTTCTTAGCAAAATGGAGGGAGATCAGGTAGGCTTTAGAGCAGCGGTTCTCAACCTGTGGGTCACGACCCCTTTGGGGGTTGAACGACCCTTTCACAGGCGTCGCCTAAGACCATCGGAAAACACATATATAATTACATATTGTTTTTGTGATTATTCACTATGCTTTAATTATGTTCAATTTGTAACAATGAAACTACATCCTGCATATCAGATATTTACATTACGATTCATAACAGTAGCAAAATTACAGTTATGAAGTAGCAACGAAAATAATTTTATGGTTGGGGGTCACCACAACATGAGGAACTGTATTAAAGGGTCACAGCATTAGGAAGATTGAGAACCACTGCTTTAGAGCGTAACAGTGTGTCCGGATGCTTAGAACATTTTTCAGGTCTTGCTCTCCATAGGACTAAAGCAAAGGTGAGTGAGAGCAGAATGTTTCAGAGATGAAAGCTGTTTCTGTTCCAACTGAAACTTCAGTGACTCACTCTTAACAGGAGGAAATCATTTAAAATACAGTTGTTCTGGGGCTGACATTACACTTCCAGCTGGAGGCAGGCACCAACCACCAGGGGAAACCAGCACTGTGACCTGAAAAGCATTTGTAATGTTTGTATTCGCGTGGTGAAATGGGAGAGGGCTGGGGTTTTAGCCCTATTCTAAAGACCAGGCCTGTGAATGTAAACATGCAGCCACCCAAGGCGGCTTTCCTCTCCATGCTTTCTGCTGGGGGAAGGCAGTCGTAGCACTGACGCCAACACTGCTTCGCTCCTGTCTGGCAGGCCTGTGCCCTCCCTGGGTCAGGGAAGGGCTGCCAACTTGCCAGGCTCTCCAGCTCTTCTGTGCAGGTGCGGGGCCTCCCTGGAAATCCGAGCACTGTCCTGCTCGGGGCCCTCACTGGCAGCTCAGCCTCCTTTTGAGCTTCAGACCAGGCTGAAGGCCCCTTTGATTGGCATTTTTTTTTATTAGCTGGGAGCCTACAATCAGCCCTTCTACTGCATGCCAGCTTTTCAGTGTTTGGCTTGAAAGTATCTCTTGGTGACCTTTATTTGCATTGGCCTGCAGAAAATTGTGTTTCCTTAGCAAGGAGGAGGTGGGAGGAGGTGAAGGGCATATGTGAAGCCTAAGTATTAACTGTGAGGACTTAAGTATAGGATGTGCAGCCAGCTCTGGCAACCTCAGTTCCGCTGCCCTTTACAGAGGGGACAATGACTGTATCATTAACCACCCTGGCCGAGCACTTACAAGTTCAAACATTTGAAAGATTAAACTTCCACTGTCCTTCAGAAGTACCTAAAACAGGAGGCTCCACCAGGTAAGAGCAGAAGGGGGAAACTTTGCCCTGTCAGAGCCTGCAGATGAGTTTTCTTTAGACTTCAGAGAGTTAAATATATATATTTTTTAATTCTCTGAATGTTGCCAACATTTAACTATTAGGAGACTTCTTGTTATCTGTTTTGTTTTGTTTTGCTTTAAGGTAAATTTCTGGCTTCCCTAAAGAAATCAGAGACCTGGCAGCAATTGGCTGGAGCTGAGCGGCAGCTGCACCTAATGCGTGGGCCTAGGTGCTCCTCGTTGCCTACTCCCCTCTCTCCTCTACCATCATTTTTACTTTCTCTTAGATCAGTGTACAAACCTAATGCACATAACCTTCTTAAAAGTCAACCTTTTCTTCACTCCACTTCCCAAATCTTTCTTCTCACAAGCTTCTCATAAAGGCTACTCATACTCACAATCTCCATTTCTCGGGTCCCCTTCTCTCTGATGTGCTCCACACAGGCCCCTTGGGCTCCACCACAACACAGCAAGGTCACCAGTGACCCCATTTCTCATATTTCTTCCAAGTTGACCTGTGAGTCCCTCCTCTTCTCCCCCCTACGCTCACCCTTTGCTCACCTGCCCTCTAGGTTCCACACTCTGAAGCTTTCCTTCCTCTCTGGCCTCTTAGCTAGGAGATAATTTAGGTCTCCGCCATTGTTCCTAATTTCTGCTCTCAGCTCTTTTGTGATTGCCTTTGGTCTCATGGCTTTAAAAAGCACCCATGTGCTCAGTCTCAAGTGTGCATCCCCACCTCAGGCCTTACTGAACTGCAGTCGTAGATGTAGCTGCCTACCTGAAGTCGCCTCTTGCTGTCTGGAAGACCTTATATCTACACATCCACACTGAGCGCCTGGTCCTTACCTCTCCTCCAGCTATCTTCTATGTGTCTCTCCGTGTTCACTCTCCACGTCCCCTCTTCTCTCCTATTCTGTGCCCTGCGAGAGTGACTAGTATGGGCTGTTTCATCTCTGGCTTCTGGTTGGGTTCTACCAATGCACATCTACCCAAGAGTACTAGTAAGGTCAGGGTGTTTATCCCTCGGGCTCCTTTGTTGCAGGATCACACAGGGCTGGCTGCATCCCTCTATCAAGTGTAAGTCGATACAGACGTCTCCAGTTGATTCTGTCCCTTGAAGCCTAGGACTGGTCACTGCCCACTATTTACTAGGCTTGGGGAATCTCTCTATCACTGTAGTTTCCTTATGTCCTGCCCACACCTTCGTAAACAGTCCTTTCGTTAAACTCTCCATGAATTATCCTAACATGAATATGCCACAGGCTTCCTGCTGGGACCTTGGTTTTACTTTATATCTCTGTCCTTTTTGTATGAAGAGGGTGTTATTGAGAGTGACCATCGTTTGTGTGAAGACAGAAAGACAGATGCATGTCCATTGTTTCGATGTTGCACTTTGACCGATGCCTTAGGGGAAAGCAGAGCCACAGAGTCATTCCAATAAATATCTGTGCCCAGACCTTCACCCAAGAGGATAGATAATTTGGGAGTAAATGTGAATGAGATAAGAGTGTTTGCCTTAGATAATGACTCTGCTGCACGAGACAAGTCGCTCACAGACTCGTGTGGTCCACTCCACTGTGGAAACATAAAATTGTGATTCATAGAAACCTCCCCAAAAGGCCACAAACTGTATTTCTACACATTTCCAACCATTTGCCAAGAAACATGTAGTGGAGATATATTGCATCTCCTTAATCTGAAGAGCAGGCATTGATTTAGCTGCCAGAGACAGAGGAAGCTGGAATCATTATTAATTTATCTACAGACACTGACTCAAGCCATTCAATAAACAGGGCGTTTGATGCAAGGATTATGTTTCATTGATGCCATTGTTTACTCTTGTTAATGCTACCTATATGCTCAGAAAAAACACGCCCTCAATTAAGCAAGATCCTAGCTTGTTAATGCTTCACATTCTTTGTACATCTGATTGAATATAAAAGGAAGAAACATAGTAGTTCTTCTACTGGTAACGATTGGGACAACAGAAGAGACTTCCCTTGATGTGGAATTGTGAGCTAGACAGAGCTTTTATTTCTACTCTCACTTTCACTTCCCGTCTCTTTCCCCTCTCAGAACTCCTTTTACCTCTAACATCTAGGACTTAGATACAGCTCTGTTTTTCTTTCTGCAAGTAAAACAATCTGATAAAGGTATTAACATGAAGCCTTTAGAGAAAATATTATGGACTTTTTCAAGGGCATTTTTGCTTTTTAAAATGGCAAGAAAAAAATAGCAAAGATAAAACAGAAATCAAGATGAAATAAGTATCAGTAATATATCATTTGGGGGTCAAAATTATTTTTAAGGGCCCAGATAAAGGAAAAGAAAAACAGGAAGGACAAATAGTCAGAGAGGCAAAGATTTATGTACAAGGAGGTTTATTCTAAGATTATTTATTCTAGAAGCAACAAAGATATACTACAATAAAGGAATGGTGAGATACAGTATAATATAGCCATACAATAGTTAAATAAGTTGTTTTATGCCCATAGCACCCATCAAACATCATCAATTACCAAATAATATTTGAACACATAGGAAATCATTCAACATAAAATGTTAGATGCAAAAAGAAACTATATATTTAGTGTTATTCTCATTTTAATTATATATATGTATGTATATCACATATATACACCTCTATATTAACAGATATGGTTGGGAGGGTATATATCATTTTAATTATATACTAGAGGCCCAGTACATGAAATTTGTGCACTGCGGGGGGGTGTCCCTCAGCCGGCCTGTGCCCCCTCGCAGTCTGGGACCGCTCGCTCCTTACTGCCTGCCTGCTCACTGCTCCTTACCTCTCAGCTTGCTGCTCCTTAGCACTGCCTTGGAGGCAGGAGAGGCTCCCACCATCACCACTGTGCTCGCCAGCTGTGAGCCTGGCTTCTGGCTGAGCAGCGCTCTCCCTGTGGGAAGGCACTGATCACCAGGGGGCAGCTCCTGCATTGAGCATCTGCCTCCTGGTGGTCAGTGCGCATCATAGTGACCTGTCATTCTGGCTGTTCCACTGTAATGATTGCTTAGGCTTTTATTATATAGACTAGAGGCCCGGTGCACAAAAATTTGTGCACTCAGGGGGGGAGGGGAGTCCCCCAGCCTGGCCTGTGCCCTCTCCCAGTCTGGGACCCCTCAGGAGATAATGACCTGCTGGCTTAGGCCTGCTCCCGGGTGGCAGAGGGCACGCCCAATCCCTAGGTGCAGCCCCTGGTCAGGCTCAGAGCAGGGCCAATTGGGGAGTTGGGGCGCTGCCCCCTGTCATGCACAGAGCAGGGCGGATCGGGAGGTTGCAATGCCACCCCCAGTCACGCTCAGGGTAGGGCCGATTGGGGGGTTGGGGCACTGCCCCCTGTCACACTCCAGGCAGGGTCAATGGGAAGGTTGCGGCACCACCCCCTGTCACGCACAAAGCAGGGCCAATCAAGGGGTTGGGGTGCTGCCCCCTGTCACACACAGAGCAGGGCTGATCAGGGGGTTTGGGCACTGCCCCCTGTCACTCACAGAGCAGGGCCAATCAGGGGGGTTGGGGCTCCATACCCTGTCACACACAGAGCAGGGTCAATCAGGGGGTTGGGGAGCTCCCCCCTGTCACACACAGAGCAGGGCCGATCAGGGGGTTGAAGAGCTCCCTCCTGTCACTCACAGAGTAGGGCCGATAGGGGAGTTGGGGTACCGCCCTCTGTCACACACAGAGCAGGGCGGATCGGGGGTTGGGGCACTGCACCCTGTCACACTCAGGGCAGGGCTGATGGAGAGGTTATGGCTCTACCCTGTCACACACAGAGCAGGGCCCATGGGGGGAGGGGGGAATTGGGGCACCGCACCCTGTCACACACAGAGCCGCAGGGCGATCAGGGGATTGGAGAGCTCCCCCCTATCAGGCACAGAGCAGGGCTGATCAAGGGGTTGGGGCGCCTTCCCCTGTCACGAACAGAGCAGGGCAGATAGGGAGGTTGTGGCCCCGCCCCCTGTCACACACAGAGCCACAGGGCGATCAGGGGGTTGGGGAGCTCCCCCCGTCACACACAGAGCCGCAGGGCGATCAGGGGATTGGGGAGCTCCCCCCTATCAGGCACAGAGCAGGGCTGATCAGGGGGTTGGGGCGCCTTCCTCTGTCACACACAGAGCAGGGCGGATAGGGAGGTTATGGTCCCGCCCTTGTCACACACAGAGCCGCAGGGCGATCAGGGGGTTGGGCCTTGCCCCCTCTCACGCTGATCCCGGTGCCGGGAGGCTTCGCGGCTCCACTGATCCCAGTGCTGGGAGGCATATTACCCTTTTACTATATAGAATAGAGGCCTGGTGCATGGGTGGGGGCTGGCTGGTTTGCCCTGAAGGGTGTCCTGGATCAGGGTGGGGGTTCCCAACTGGGGTGCCTGGCCAGTCTGGGTGAGGGGCTGAGGGCCGTTTTCAGGCTGGCAGGTGACTGAAGCTCCCAACTGCTCCTTTTTTTCTTTTTCTTTTTTTCTGTTCTGGGCAAGCTTTAGCTCTGAGGCCTCACTGCTGAAAGCAGGTTTCTGGCCTTTACCTTCTGTATTTGATACAATGTTGCGGTCCGGCTGGCTGAAGCCCGGCTGATTGAAAGCCGGTTTCTGGTGTTTTGTTTAGCTTCTATATTTGCAACATAGTTGCTTAGAGTTGCAGCTGAGAGGCCGGCAGGGGCAGGCGGGGGAGGTTGGAGTCTGCCATCACTGGAGCAAGCAAGCCTCCCTGTTCGCTTCAGTGCATGGCTGCCGGCCGCCATCTTGGCTGACAGTTAATTTGCATAAGGATATGATGATTAGCCAATGGGAAGGGTAGCGGTCGTACACTAATTACCATGTTTCTCTTTTATTAGTGTAGATATGTATATGTATCACATATATACACATCTATATTAATACATATGATTATCTCTACAGAGATAATCAATGCTAGCAGTGATTATTTCTGGATGATAGGATTATAGATGATCAGTATTTGGTTCTTTATAAGTTCTGTATTTTATTGATTTTTTCCTGCAATAAACATGTTAATTTTATAATTAAAATAAGAAAATTACTTTTTAAAAGAAAGTACATTAATTTATAGAAAGAAATGATAGAATTTCAGGCAGCAAGGAATGGACATTTTAATATGTGAGAAAGCCTTCTATTATATCATATATCATAGACAACAGTAATTAATAAGTTTCATAGGATGATAATAATGAACCTTTATTGTATACTTGCCATTATGCATTAACATGCTTTATTTATTATTATTATTATTATTATTATTATTATTATGTTTTGTTTAATGCTCACTTAAGGATATTTTTTCCCATTGATTTTTAGAGTGAGCAAGAGGGAGGAAGGGAGGGAGGGAGAGAGAGAAAAAAAAAAGATTGATGTGAGAGGGACACATCAATTGGTTACCTCCCACACAGGCCCTGACAGGGGCTGGGGATTGAATCTGCAACCCAGGTACAAGCTCTTGACCAGGAATCAAACCTCAACCCTTCAGTGCACAGACCAACACTCTAACCACTAAGTCACACCAGCCAGGGTGCATTAACATACTTTATATTTGTTCTTTCTCTTTTAATCCTTTTAACAGCCCTTTGAAGGTAGGTACTAGAATTATTCTAAAGAGGCAAGTGAGGGTAGAGAAGTTAAGTACATCGGTTAGGGAAAAACAAGCTGCTGTAACACAGACCTGAAATCTCATAGGATTATCAAAAAAGATGGTTCTTTAATCATGTAAAGTATTTTTCTTAATCATTGGCAGCACCAGAGTGGTGTGGCGTTGAGTTTCCAATCCATGCATGGACGGAGGCCCTGCTGTCTTCAACAGATGGCTTCCTAGGTGTCCCTGGATATTCACGTCAGACCAGCAGCAGGGATGATGGAGATAATGGGGGACTGTGCATTTTTGAGGGCCAGAATTCCCACCCACATCTTAGTGGCTCAATCATGTCATTGCTAACTGCAAGGGAGGCTAGGAAATAGAGTTCCAGCAGGAAAGGGAACTGCGCTTAGAGAATGGCTCTCTAATTTCTGCCCTGTGAGATAGTTTACTAGAGATCACACACCAAATAAGTGGAAGAGCAGGATCTAAACAGTCAATCGTATTCCAAAGCTGACATTTTAACCACAGCGCTAGGCCTTCCACTACAGAGGTAAAAAAAAAAAGTTTAAAAACTGACTCCCTTAGGTGTTGGCTTATAAAGCAGCCATCACTGTCTTTGGAGATGAGATAGATAACCTTTTGTTCTTACTTTTACTTTGTTTTTTTAAAAGTTAGATTTAAAATGGAAGGAGAAGCTAAGATATGGCCAAGGCTAAAATACCCAAGAGTGGGGCAGACATCTACTAATTACAGATAGGGTGAGCTGAGATAGGCGAAGAAATGCTTTCAGTGGCAGTAAGGTGGATTGTAATAGTCTGTAATGCAAGACCAGCATGTTTGTTATAAACTGATGACAAAGGAAAAGAAAAATTGCTTAGCACATACTCTATCAAGAATAGTGTTCAAATGAGAAAGAGCAGAACAAACATAATTAAGAGGAAATTGGAACTGAGATGCAAAACAACGACCAGTGCGCAGGTCATTGTTCTAGAACATGAATGCTAGAATCACTGTCACGAAGGTGCACACGTTCGCCTTGCATTACTCCAAGGATCCAACCAAAATGAAAGGATAGACGGGGACAGGGGAGAAAATGGGCCCAGGCTTCACAGATGATTGGCAGGTAGAAAGAGGCTGCAAGGGAGCTGACAGCTGAGAGGCAGGGAAAGGTGACAGCCTCCCACCAGCAGCAGGGACAAGGGAGCCATCTGCCCAGGGGGTGGGGCTTTGGGTTGAGAGTCAGCAGGTCACGTGTGAGCAGTGGGACTAAAAAATTCAAGAGGGGGTGGGGAGAGGGGCAGGAGGCATACACATTGCAGGTCTATCCATAGAAGTATCTATCAATGTAAAAATCATAATGTATCTGAAACAAGGTAGAATGTGGAAGGGAGTGGGAAAGGGGGGAGTCAAGTTAGGATGTCAATTTTTATGTAAAATGAATGAGGGTTGAATATTATTTAATGGTGCAATGGTGATTGATAGAAAAACTAAAAAAAAACCCAACATTTAAATAAAGCATTGAAAAGAGAGTAGAGCTGTGCTCTCAACAGTCAATATTTCCTGCCAAAATTATAGCAGTTCCCTCCTAATGGAGTCCCCCACTGTACTCTCCAGTTATGCCAATCTATACTTCACAGTTCTGCAGAGAGCTCTTTTCGGCACACAAATCTGCTTATATTATTTTTTTGCTTACAATTGCCAATAACTCCTATGAATAAAACTCCAATTGCTTAGCCTGCCTCAAGGCTCTTGGGAACGTGCCCCTGCCTGCCCTTTCTTCACCTCCCAGCATTCCCCTTTGCAAGTCCTAGGCTCTTCTCCGAACACTTCATTCTCTCCCCTCCTTCCTGGCTCTGCTTGGAGTGTATTTCCTGGCTCTCTATTTGACTGAATTTTATTCACCTTTTAAGATTTATCCAAGCATTATATTTAGCCGGGGTTAGATATCTCTCTGATTTGGTTAGGAAAATTAGTTGCAGCTCAAAATCTATTCAGCTAGCTTTTTAAAAGGCAGGCGGAGGAGAAACAGGTGCTCATACACTATTCGAAGGGCTACAGAGCAGGCTCTAGGCTGAGTGTCAGGAGTGACTCCTGATTAACAGTGCAGACCTGGCCCCCAAGGGATT
Organism: Myotis yumanensis; assembly: GCF_028538775.1. Taxonomy (NCBI): domain Eukaryota; kingdom Metazoa; phylum Chordata; class Mammalia; order Chiroptera; family Vespertilionidae; genus Myotis; species Myotis yumanensis. Next base: position 91,271,914 of record NW_027223752.1, read on the forward strand.
GCTGCTTCTGCCTTGGTCAGGAAGCCAGAAAATAAGGGAGGTGCCGCCACAATTCTTAGCTCTGGGTTTACACTGCCTCTGCCAAGGTCCATGTCAGCACAGTGCCCAGGAAGTTGGGGGCTAGACACAGGCACTGCTTCCATTGAAAGCTCAAAACAGCCTCCACAGCCGAGCTTGTCAGCATAAACAATGGCAGCAGTGACCAGTGGCCTTTAAGTACCTCAGGTATTTGCACCCAGGTTCCAAGTCTTTCAGTCTCCGCTTCTGTTTGGCAGAGGCGAGTTTCATGGGAAATGGAACTGCACGGGAACTGGGAAATGTAGTCCTTAGCTTTCCAGTCCCTAATGTGCAGAAAGGCATGCCAGAAGGAGGAGGGGATAAGAGTTAAGGGAGCCGGCGGGTGTATCTGCCCCTCACTCCTTCATGCCCTCATACCATCATGGAAACTGTTCTGTAGTAACACTTAACTCTCATGTTCTACTTAATTGCCTAATTACTCATCTGTCTCATCTGAATAGACTGTCACCTTCTCAAAGGCAAAAACAATTTCTTATTCACTTCTAAATTGTGCCTGGCACATAGTAGGGTTTCAGTAGATGCTTATTAAATGAATGAATGAATGAATGAATGAATGAACAAGAAATGTTAGCATCATCTTAGAATTCTCCTTTAATCCATGAGCCAGCAGCCCCTATTAATTCTCTGTCCTTCCAACAAGCTCTCATTATCTCACCTATTGTAGCAATCTCATGATGAATTTCTATCACTTTGTTCCATTTTGTGGTATAAACTCTAAATCACCACTTAACTTTCTAAAATATAGATCCTCTCATATCCAGCCTAAAAGCTTCCATTGGCTTTTCCTTTAGGAAAAGGACACTTTCCTGAGCATAGCATTCCAAGTCTTCCTCCCTCTGTCCACAGCCTAGTCTCTAGCGATGATCACAGCACGCTCTCCCTCACTATCAGTTGGCTAATTACCCCTCAGTGCAGCCCAAACGCCGAGTTCTCTTGCCGTTGCTCTAGCTGCACAATCATGTCTACCCTTCACCATTAGCTCAGGTGCCACTTATATTAGGGAGTTTTCCCATTACCTCTCCCCCAACACTCCACATCTGACCAGCAAACAATATTCATCCCTCTCAGAAGTTTGAGGTGTTCACACAGTGTTGCTCAGGGCCCTGGAGCCTCCCAGGGGGGGTTTCTAGGGCCTCCGAAAGCAAGAGAGGGAGGCTGAGCAGCTGAGGCTCTGAGCCCCCGTCTCTTGTGAGCCAGAGCAGCTCTGCTCAGTCTGATTCGTGTATTATATTTCATGTAGACTATTGAGAAAAAGTTTACATTGCTATGGGAAAAGAAAAAAAATATCTTAAAAGGCAGTTGCTAAAGGACTTTGTACTGTGAGTACAGCAGTCATCCGAATGAATGAAGTTTAATTACATATGTGTCTGGTACGGCGTCCTGCTCATTTTTAATCCCTTTGTTTAACCTGGTAGAAGCAGCCAATAAAAACTTGCTGAAGAGATAAGGCTTGAAGAAGACATTGGGGTAGACGTCAGCATCATGCAGAGAAGAGGGGAGAGGCTTCTTCTGCTTGACAAAAAGTGAGAACCAAAGAGAATGTTCCAGAGATGGGTGTTTTAGATCCCTATGAACAATTGTCCATTTGACCTAAGCAGTAAGGTCTACCTTGCAAAAGCCTCTGACAGTGGAATTGTCTGCCATGAGTGACACACAGGTGGTCTCAGTGTGGGCTGGCCATCCCGCTGAAAGGCTCACAGATCCCTTTGACTTCTATGCCTCCGTCATCTTCTTTTATAATTACAAGTCCCCACTGAGATCCCAGATGGCTTGGTAGCTGGATTTTTCGAGACTGTAATATCAGCAGTATTTTTTTTAGTTGGAAATTAATTGGTTTCATATTTTGTATTATGGAATTGGTTGCTGTCTGTTTCCGACTAAGGCCACTTTAGAAAGGCAGTCCCGGGACTGAAGGGGTGTCAGATGGGGGAGCCAACGCTGTTACCCAAGCAATGCTGTTGGCATCTTCTGGTCACAGATTTACTGGGCAGCACATTTAGAGGAAAATTTATAGCCTCTGCTCCTTGGTAGTAAGTGGGCATTCACTTGGCTGAGGTGGTGGATTGTGGGGGATTCTGTAATGGTCTCTATGGGTGGTCAGCAGCCACTTGTCAGCAGCATTGGAAGTCAAGAGTTTACTTTGCTGGCTATTTCACATTATACGTTTATTGCAGTTTGATTGAGTTTCCCCACTTGTAGGTTGGGTAATGGTACATTTTATTCCCAGAACAACTAACTTTTTACTGGAAGACAAGAAGATTACTTATTATTTCCAGGCCTTGGGATCTTTTGTGTGGTGTGTTTGGGAACATATTGGCAAGCAAAACTAGCAATGACCCCAGGACTGCCAGGGTTCTCAGGGAATTTTGACACAGTATACTTAGAAACATTGAAATAATTTGTTTGCTCGCTTAACTGAACCAAATACCTATCTTTCCAGAAATGTTTTATAAGATGGAAAAGTACTAAATGTAGCCTGATAGTTCTGTTTTATTTATGTTATTCTAATTAATTCTTGGAGTCCTGGCTAATATCTTCAGGGAAGAATGCTTAGCACAATTAATTAATTTTACTTCTTTTTACCTTTCTATTTCCAGAAGTGGTTGTTTAATTAAAGGCTCATGGCATACTATTTTTCTTTAATAAGAAGAAATGTTTAATTTCATAAATTTTATATATCACATAAGGAACCAAACTCAACAAATAAACTTCGAAGAACATGATTTCATATCAAGACATATCCTCCTTGATCGCTTAGCCTTGTGAACAGGAGACTAAACAAAGTATAATTTGTGAATTATATTATAGATAAGAACTGACTTTGACATTCATACTAAATAAAGGGCTGGCCTACAGCACTGAACAATTTTTGATCACGGAATGCTTTTTCTATAGCAAAATCTTCCCTTTACCCCTTAGTCTCTTGTACATATATATGCACATTCCGTGTTTGCTTCCTAATTCTGTTACCCTGTTTCCTCTGTTGTTAGTGGGGAAAAGGAGAAATAACAGTATTTAAAATGCTAGCTCCTGGGATGGGTATTCTTTAGCATCTAACCATCGTTCTGTGGCTAATGATTCCCTTTGAAATTCTGGAAGAATCATTAGGTGTCTCATTTTTCTTAAACCTGATGCTACATTAGCAGGATAGTTTAGTTATTCAGCATTTGCAACATGACTAAGAAAGGAATTTACGTAATTGTCCATGGCTTAAACTAACAGGATTAAAAACCCAGATAGTTTGTGTTACACTCATATGGCCCATTTTCAAGACTAATTAGTTGAGATATGCAAATGGTGTCACCACAGAAGCAGCAGAAGGAAATATAAAAATATATGATATAATTATATTTCAGAGAAGGAATAACCAATTATATTACACGGGCTCAGCTCTAAAAGAATCAAGAAACTTCTTGTGTGTGGCTAAGTATCAAACAGTGCTTTATTTTATGGGTTCGAACAAACAACTTCAGAAACCGAAGTCCAGGATTAAAAGGGCTGTCAGAAGAGATGCAAAATGCTTAGCACAGACACAATCTTTGATGCAAATGTCACAGTTCTAAAAATCGCCTGATAGCGCTGGACAGCCTTTGAAATTTGGTTCTCATGTTGAGCTTGTCAATTCTGCCAGAGGCTTTTCTTAATTCACTTGGGGAGGGGGGGTCAGGGAATGTAAAATTTGTTGCTCATTCATTATACGTACAAGGCAACATCTGTTCCCTGCTCATTTTTCATCTGCCTTTCTGCCTTCAGAGTATGTTAAATAACCATAGAAATGAACTTTGTGGTTACGATTTGCTAACCCAAAAGTGAAAACAGATAGATAGGCACATCACCTGGGCTAATGTTCAGCTGAAATGCACCAGCTGTTAAAATACTAAACCTTTTGTGTTGGTTGGTCAATGGCTACCATCCTGACTCCCAGTGCTATCTGCCCTGGCTGTCCAGCTACCCCCTCCTGGGACTCTAGACTTTTCTATAGCCAGCAACTAAAGAATTAATGCCTGGCTCAGCAGGACTCCAGGACCTGCTGGGGCAGTATGTTACATATTTTGAACAACACCTCTACATATCACCTAACTCTCTGGACAGCAGATTTCCAATAAAAGACTGGGATGTTTCTGCCCCTCCATAGTGAGCAGTACAGTAGTCATCCACTCCCCCCCTCACCCCCCACCCACCCAACCTTAACTGCAGAGAATACATCCCAAGACCCCAGTGGATGCCTGCAACTGTGGATAGGATTGAACCCTATATATTCTGTTTTCTCCTGTACATACATACCTACAATAAAGTTTAATTTAAAAGTAATTTCATGGATTAAAAAATTCGTTCTTACCATAGATTTTAGCAAACTCAACATATGATTTTTTTTTCTTATTAAGTCAAGAACTTTCACCTTTTCACTTAAAGGAAGCACTTTCTGGCTTCTCTGTTATATCTGAATTGCCAGCATCACTACTCTTGTGCTTTGGTGCCATTATTAAGTAAAATAAGGGTCACTTGAACCTAAGCACTGTGATACCGCTACCATCAATCTGATAACTGAGATGGCTATTAAGTACTAACGGGTGGGTAGTGTATACAATGTGGATACACTGGACAGAGGGATGATTCACGTTCCGGGCACAGGGAGTGGGGTGCAGGGTGCAAGGTTTCTGCATGATATTCACAATGGTGTGAAATTTAAAACTTATGAATTGTTTATTTCTCAAGTTTTACATTTAATATTTTCAAACTACGGTTGAGCACAGGTCACTGAAATCGCAGAAAGCAGAACTGTGGGTAAGGGAAGACTGTTGTATAACATTATCCAGTCGGGGTCCTAACGGGAAAGAGATGGCACACCTAAATTAAGATAATCTGTTGAGAGCCCATTATTTATAAGGCAACTATTTACAAAGATATGGGTGCGAAAGGGGGTGGGTGGGGAATCACAGGGTTAGTGTAGTAACCCAGGGCTAAGAGTGGCAAAACTGCCCTCATCGTGGGCCCTGGTGGCTGGAGGAATGGCCATGATATAGAGAAGGCTGCCTTGAAAGGAGTGGCCTTAGGTCAAGCACATAGTAGGTCTGAAGCAGGGATTCTGATAGCCACAGACAACTCGAAATGGGGCCCACGTCCTACGAGTTTCCCATTGGCAAAACCCAGGGTGAACCCAGGAGACTCAGCCAATTGACAAGGTCTGTAGGTTGTGCCTCCTGGGGCAGTGCTCAGAGTGGAGTGGATGGAGAGCGGGGTGAAGGGAAGACAGCCAGCCCACCATCTAATTGTCATCCTTCTATGGAATTTTTCAAAATAGTTCATATCCCACATGAAGTGCTCTTCACAAGGAGAACATGTGAAAGATTCAGCTTGTTTCTTTAAGTTTATTACATTACATTAGGAAATGTACCTCTTTCTGCTTTTTTGACTAATTTCATTCTCCATGTTATGATTAGTACTGTATCAAAGCCAAAGCTCTCAAATGGATTTTTCACAATCAATCAGGTTTACATTTCAGTAGTAGAATGATTTTTAAAAATAGGTGTGCAATTGTTCAGCAAAGCTTCCTGAAAATAAGTGATAGAAACTCCAACATATGTAATTATTCCTGAGGCAGGGCAGTATAATTGTTTATTCTCAGTATGATTCACGATTCAGTATTGTCCTTGTGATGTCTATAAGTGTGAAAATACAGCTCTCTTAGCAACTCAGAAGGTTAAAAAAAAACCAAAAAACTATCTATCTCAAGGAGGTCACAGTTATCTCTGACCAAACTGACTCATGTTATCTTCCCATGTAAGAACAGATGCTTATTACCTACAGATTGGAAGATGAAAAGATAGATTACAGGACGAAGCGGAACTGCTCTTTTGGGCCTTTGTTCCTTTCCAGCTCCACCTCTGAAAAGTTGAGCCTACAGTAGCCTTGGTCAGAGTTGGAGTTGCGCTGCCTCCTCCTTGCCTCTGGGTTCCCACAGTTTTCTGTGGCCACATCCACCCCTCGGCAGCTTCAGACTTTGAGGGAGCATCGAGATGTCAGAGCATTTGCATGGTTAGCCAACAGTGGGAGAAATGATTTTCAAGATGTGGACAGAAAAAATCTGATCACTCTGATATAATCAACTTGGGAATGTTGCCACTACCTACTCTATGAGGGACCCCTGGCCACATTAGGATGCCTGAACCAGTTAGTCCCAGGAGTATCATCCTTATCCCCACAGCTGGTGACAGGGAAGAGCTGAGTAATGGATACAACTAGGCAAATTGCTTATGATGGGGATCATATTTGCCTTCAGAGACTTTTGTAAGGACTCTTCAGCACGGTGGTCGCCTGCCCTGGCTGAGGGGCCACTTTCTTTTAGCCAAGGTCCTGGATGAGCATGTGTACTCCTTTGTCAACCATAGCTTTTGTACACGTGATGATGTCAGCCCTCCTTGGCACTGAACTACGGAAATTATAACATCCCCACCTCCTAAGGATATAATCCAATGCAAAGATATACAAACAGCTTTGTGTTTGCAGAAGTGTTCCATCCAAACAGAGAGGAGAGGAAATGAGTTTTTAAATCATTTAAACATTGAGTTATTGTTTTTTTCTTTTAATTATATGCCTTAAGTGAGTAGCAAGAAACGTGGATAGTGGAAAAATAACAGGTAATTCCAAATTCCAGTTGTTGAAGCAATAATAGAATAGGATGTCTACACTGGCCTCATGAAGCCCATGATAAGGATTTAGGAGCACGAGGGATAGAGAGCAGGGAGTGTTTAGCTGCTGGTGGGAAGGTAGAAACGGGGAAAGCTTTGTAGAAGAGGTGACATCTGAGCTGGATTCTAAAGGATAAATTCCAAGCAGAGGAAACAACCTAGGCAAAGGCATGGGGTGTGAAAAACAGCCTGGGGGGTCTGGAGGGGGAGCAGAGACTTGTGGAGGGTCTGGTGCTAGGAGCTAGGGCTTCACCCAGTAAGCAGTGGGGAGCCATGGCAGGGCCTTAGTCCCAGCATGGACATGGTCAGACGGGCATTTTAGAACCATCAGCCTCATGTGGGTACGAGGAATGAACTAAATATTCCTGTCCCAAACATTTGTATTGGACCTCAGCACATATTAAGTGGCTTTCCAACTTGCTTTAAATTAACAATAAAATTAATTAGATATAAGTCAGAGTCCTACCAAGAGACAGAAACCAACCACGCCAACTGAAACTAATACAAAATAATATTGAATGTAAACTGTAATTGAAAAATAAAATTTAAAATGAAGAATTAAGACTAAAAGAAAAAGAAAAAGAAAGAAACCAACCACATCAGTTATTTTAATAGACAGAGTGTAACGGAAAAGACAGAGCACACTAAGGCGGCATGCTGGTAGTAACTGAGGGAAGCAGCTACCCACCTGAGGGCTAGAGGAACAAGGAAGAGGTCAGAATCACTGAAACTTAAACGTTTTGGGGAGGTGGCGTGGGTGGTGAACATGGGAAGAACTGCAAGCTAGAGTCAACTGCTGCGACTGTGCTGCACTGCCGCTGCCAGGGTGAAGACGTGAGGCCGGGGAGGCGCCGATAACTAGGAAGCGAACAGAAAGCACAGGAAAGGCAGGCCCCTCTCCCTTCTCCAGCCTGGCTGTTTCCATCCAGCTAACCCCTTCCTGGCAGAGCCTACGAGGAGCAGCAGGCCACAGGGTCCCAGCCCAGAACCACCAGGCAGAGCCTTTCAAGCTTAGTAACTAGCACCATCGCCCTTCCCACCATGGGCCAATGGATGGAAAGAAACGGGGCAGACATCCTAGGAGCTAGAAATTTCCTAAAACATTAGCAGGTTATTGATAACCTTTTATTTGTAATTACCAATGGTTGCTATTAGCTGTCTTTGTGGCCTCTAATTCACTTTTTTTTTTAAAATCTCTTGGGACTTATTGCTTTTCCTCTGATACTCCCCCACCCCCATCCCTGGTCTGTTATCCTGCAGACCATGGAACTTTAGGGGAAAGCCATGAATGGGTCCAAAGGTGGGCAGTGCCATTTCAGGCCTACAGCCTCATGGCTATCTTCTTAGTCATCTTGGGTTATCTGAGGTACATATGTCCTTGATAGAAACATCATGCTTCCTGTAGTCACTTCCATGTCATTAACCTCCCGGAAAGTGCTTTGCTTAGTAGGCATTTGTACTTGTTTGTAGAATTGAGTCAGGAGTCTTGGTCATGTGGATTAAGCATTTGATTATGTACTGCTGGTATTTGTCTCCAATTGATTTCAATGTGTACGTCGTGCCTCACCACCAGATGACAGTCTTCTTGAGGGCAGATCTGTGTGGTAGGAGAGCATGGATTTGGAGTCAACAGTTTAGGTTCAAATCCCAGCCCTGACACTTAATAAGTTAAGTAAATCTCTCTAAACCTTTGTTGCCAGCAAAACAGAGGATAATATCTTTTTTTTTTTACCAGGTTGTCATAATGAAATGAAATGAAATAACACAGAATCTGGTACTTAATAGGTGCTTAACAAGTTACTTTCCTTTATCTGATATCTCTTTTAACATATCTCATTATGTTAGAAACACAATAAACAACAACAAAAAAGGGACACAGTAACACGGGTGACCTGACATATCAAAATAGAGAAGCCATGGAATCCTTTTAGGAGAGAAATCAAAATGTCCTCATATAATTTCCCTCCTCCCCACTTATCTGGAACATTGGGTACAGCAATAACTGTTTTAAAAATACATAATGGCTGGAAGTTATTTCTGAAGAGGAAGGTCGTCTTCAATGTGTGTAGACAAGAGCGGCCGGATACTGTGTCAGAACAATAGCTTTGCATTGTGTCCTTTTCAAAGCTGGCCCTGGCAAGCTAGTATTCCAGTGTCGTTCCCACACAAACAAATCTCAGGCAGAATTTCCATGACCCGGTGGATTGGTGTAAACAACTCACTGCAAGAGCTTTTTCCATCTATCCCCATGTCATTCATTTAAACACCCAGTGCTTTCCGTGGAGTCTTGTAAGCACAGCTTAAGAATTAATGACTTTTTAAAAAAACAAACGCTCATCGGCCCCTCCTCTCAGGATTGTGTTTTATTGTTGAGCACATATGGTAAACAGCTCGGTTCCTTCCACCAGAGCTGTGGATGGGAGATTCACGGCTGAAGGAAGAGTCCTTTAAAGGCACCAAAGTATTAGCAGGCTGGCTGAGGCCTGCAGGCTGCCACGGGTCCTGCCTCCTGGGCCAAAGGATAATGATAGGTTTTTATTGTTAAGTAGTAGTTAGCACTTGATGGCACTTAATATTTGCAGTGACCTTTACAGCTATTGTTGTTGGTTATTCCTCCCAGTGGCTCTTTGAGTTATGACAGACCTATTTTTACTCAAGTCCACCAACTCCCTCCCCTTCCACTACAGTCCCCAAAGCAGTGGGGTTCTCTGTTCATGGTTCTGACATTCATTTAGATGTAAGCTTCATTTGTTCACGAGCAGTGACCTCAGTAATAAAGAATATTTTCAAGTAAAAATAGTATTAAATACATTGCATTTAATATACTCAGTGTGAGTTAGATCATGTCACTTGTCTGCTTTAAACCCCACAATAGTTCCCCATCGCACTCGGTGTAAAAGCCAAAGCCTTTACAATGGCCTGCAAGACCTGCCACCCTCCCTCACTGTTGGAACCTCACCTCCTAATCCTCAGCCTCTCTCTACCCTTGCGCCGGCCACACCTGCCTCCTTGCAGCTTCTCCAACACGGAGGGTTTTGTCCCAGGCCTTTGGATTGAATGTCTCCTCTGCCTGAAATGTCTTTTCTCCGCATACCGACATGGCTAACTCACTCATCTCCTTCAAGTCTTTGCTTAAATGTCACCTTCTCCAAAATATCTGCCCTGCTCGCTGAATTTAAAACCGAAACTGTGATCAAGTCCTTAAAGCCTCCTAATGTACCACATAATTTACCGTTTATTTTCTCCCCTCCTCTCCCCCCATGAGACTGTAAAATCCACAAAGGTAAGCATCTTGCCCTAACTGGTTTGGCTCAATGGATAGCCCTAACTGGTTTGGCTCAAAGGGTCCCAGGTTTGATTCGGTCAAGGGCATGTACCTTGGTTGCGGGCACATACCCAATAGGGAGTGTGTAGGAGGCAGCTGATTGATGTTTCTCTCTCATCCCTCTATCCCTCTCCCTTCCTCTCTGTAAGAAATCAATAAAATATATTTTAAAAAAAATAAAAAAAGGTAAGCATCTTTTTCACTGCTAGATACCAAGTGCCCAGAACAATGCACATAGAAGGCATGTAATAATATTGCTGAGGGATCAACTACTACTCTGAAGGTCATTACCACGAAATTCGGCCTACAGACTTAGGATGTGTCTTGAGATGTAGCTTATCTTTATATTCCTTAGCAATAGTTCCTATGCCCACTTACAACAAACAATTCATTTTGATAGCAACTCCATAAAGATAAATGAAACACAGATTCTTAAGGTTGCAAAGAAGCATAGAACCTAAGGGTTGCAGCCCAGGAAAGGACCTTACAGGTTTTCTAATCCAAAACCACCTATTCTGATCCCATCAATAGCATTGCCACGTTGCATTCATCCCCTTTTCCATCTTCACAGGGAGGTAGAGTGGGTGCTCAGTGGGTGGTAACTACTCCTGTTATGACCTGGTATGGTTTGAAGTCCCCTCCCTATTCTGATTTTTCTCCTCTAGTTCATTTAGGTCTTAGGATTGCGATGCCCAGAAAAGTGCATGGTACACCAGGTGGGTTTGAATAAAGCAGAGTGGAAGGGGACAATCACCTCCCACAGGGAGAGAGGTCCCTATTAGAAGATCTCTAAATGCTGTCCTGTTACCTGCAGTCAATCCTGTCTTAGTCATTTACGCTGTCTGTAGTTATTGAAATTACTGTCAGTCAAATCCTCAACACCTCTTTACTTAGCCTGTTCCTGTTCCACCTCACTTGGCCTGTCCTTGGATAATTGATTTCCTCTTTTTCAAAAATGTCCTTTTCTTTTATTTCTGGTTTCTTAAGTGCCACATGTTTGTTGTGGAATCTTTGACAAATGCAGAATTTCACAAAGAAGGAAATTAAAGTCACAATGAATAGCATGATCTAGAAATAGGAATTATTAATATCTAAATCTAGATATCTTTCCAGTATATATGTGTTTCTTTTTTATAAAATTAGGATCATACTATTCAAAATATATTCTGAGTCTGCTATTTCTCACCATTTTCTCCCTGCCTAAGCCACCATCATTTCTCTCTTAAAATGCTGCAAAAGTTTTAATACCCCAAAATTGGTTTCCCTGTTTCTATTCTAACTCTCCACAGTCTATTCTCCAGTGTGATCTTTTAAAATCATAACCGTCCTGTTCACAACTGTCCAATGGCTTCCCAAATCACATAACATAAAACGCCATGCTTCCCCTGGCTGGCAGGGCCGTGCGTGCTGAGGCCTCTCCAACCTCATTCCCTCCTCCTCTCCCCATTGTGTGTTGTGCTCCAGCCTCCTATGCTTCCTCCAGTACAAGTCCTTTCCTGCTGTTGGGCCTTAGCTCTTCCCAGCATTTCAGTCCACTGGTCAATACCATCTCTCAGAGACCACCTTCCTCACGGAGTACCTCTGTCTCCATCACCCCCGCTCCCTACTCTGATTCATATTCTTCATTGCCTTAATTATTCTTCTGTAACATGATTTTGATGGCTGTAGTATTCCATCATATCTATACACTATCAATCCCCTACGGTTTGACTTTTAGGTTGTTTTCCTTATTAGGTATTATAATGTGTAGCAAATACTTTATTTTTATAGCTTTCATTGTGTAAGATCCTACCATTTTAGCTTGATAGAGGTGGTGGGGATCCTGATAGCTTCTGTAATCAGTACTGTTCTGAATGTTTTTATACATACTAATTTAATCTACCTCATCCAGTGAGGTAGATACATTTTTTGTGGCTTATTGGTAGGTATACAGTTTTTAAATTTTATTTTTAATTACAGTCTACCTTCAGTATTAATTTGTATTAGTTTCAGGTGTACAGCACAGTGGTTAGACAATCATATGCTTTACAAAGTGTTCCCCCCGATACATCAAGTGCTGACCTGGCACCATACACAGTTATTACAGTATTATCGACTATATTCCCTATGCTGTACTTTACATCCGGTGACTGTTTTTAACTATCAATTTGTACTTCTTAATCCTTTCTCCTTTTTCACCCCATCCCTCAAACACCCTCTCATCTGGCAACCATTAGTCTGTTCTCTGTGTCTATGAGTACTTTTCAATTTTTTGTTTGTTTTTTTCTTCTTTAGATTCCATATATAAGTGAAATCATATGGTATTAGTCTTTCTCTGACTTATTTTACTTAGTATAATACCCTCTAGGTCCATCCATGCTGTCACAAATGATAAGATTTCATTCTTCTTTTGACGGAGTAACATTCCATTGTATAAATGTGGTACTTTTTTATCCATTCCTCTATTGATGGGCACTTGGTTTGCTTCCATATCTTGGCTATTGTAAATAATGCTACAATGAACATAGGGGTGGATATATTCTTTTGCATTAGTGTTTTGGGTTTCTTCAGCTGTATTCCCCGAAGTGGAATCACTAGGTCATAAGGCAATTTCATTATAAATTTTTTGAGGACTCTCCATTCTCTTTTCCATAGTGGCTGCACCAATCTGCATTTCCACCAATAGTGCACAAGGGTTCCCTTTTCTCCAAATCCTCACCAACACTTGCTTTTTGTTGAATTATTAATGATAGTCATTATAACAGGTGTGAGGTAATATCTTGTGATTTTAATTTGTATTTCTCTGATGATTAGTGATCTTGAGCATATTTTCATATCTATTGGTCATCTGTATGTTCTCTTAGGAGAAATGTCTTTTCAGGTTTTCTGCCCATTTTTTAATTGGATTATTTGTTTTTTTGGTGTTGAGTTGTATGAGTTCTTTATAAATTTTGGATATTAATCCCTTATCGGATGTATTATTGGCAAATATGTTCTCCCATTCAGTGAGTTCTCTCTTTATTTTGTTGATGGTTTCCTTTGCTGTGCAAAAACTTTTTAGTTTGATATAGTCCCATTTGTTTATTTTTCCCTTGCCTGAGGAGATATTTCAGAAAAAATATTGCTATGAGAAATGTCCAAGGTTTTATTGCCTCTTTTCTTCTAGGAGTTTTATGGTTCCAACTCTTACATTTAAGTCTTTAACCCATTTTGAGTTGATTCCTGTAAAGGGTGTAAGAGATGGTCTAGTTTCAGTTTTTCTAATACCATTTATTAAATAGATTGTCTTTACCCCATTGTATGTTCTTGCCTTCTTTGTCAAATATTAATGACCATATAGGTGTGGGTTTATTCCTTGGTTCTCTATTCTGTTCCATTGATCTATGTGTCTGTTTTTATGCTAGTACCATGCTGTTTTGATTACTATAGCCTAGTAGTATAGGTTGGTATCAGGTAACATGATACCTCCAACTTTGTTCTTCTTTGTCAATGTTGCTGTGACTACTTGGGGTCTTTTGTGGTTCCATATAAATTTTTTGGAATTTTTATTTTAGTTCTGTGAAATATGCTATTGGTAGTTTGATAGGATTGCATTGAATCTGTAGATTGCTTTGTGTAGTATGGACATTTTAATGATGTTAATTCTTCTTATCTGTGATCATGATATATGCTTCCATTTATTTGTATCTTCTTCAGTTTCTTTCTTCAGTGTCATATAATTTTCCAAGTACAGGCTTTATATCTCCTCAGTTAAATTTATTCCTAGGTGTGTGTTTTTATGCAATTGTAAATGGGATTGTTTTCTTAGTATCCATTTCTGATAGTTCCCTGTTGGTGTATAAAAATGCAACTAATTTCTGAATATTTTGTATCTTTCTACTTTACTGAATTTATTCCTCAGTTCTAGTAGTGTTTTGGTGGAATCTTTAGGGTTTTCTATTTACAGTATCATGTCATCTGCAAATAATGACAGTTTTACTTCTTTAATTTCAATTAGGATGCCTTTTGTTTCTTTTTCTTGTCTGATTGCTGTGGCTGGGACTTCCAATACTGTGTTGAATAAGAGTGGTGAAAGTGGACATCCCAATCTTGTTCCTGATCTTAAGGGACACACTTTCAGTTTTTCTCCATTGTGTATAATGTTAGCTTTGGGTTTGTCATACCTGACCTTTATTATGTTAAGGTATGTTCCCTCTAATCCCACTTTGCTGAGAGTTTTTGTCATAAGTGGACACTAGATTTTTTCTAATGCTTTTTCTACATCTATTGATCATATGATTTTTATCCTTCATTTTGTCTATGTGGTGTATCATGTTAATTGATCTGTGGATATTGTACCAACCTTGCATCACTGGAATAAATCCCACTTAATCATGGCTTATGATATTTTTAACGTATTGCTAATATTTTGTTGAGGATTTTTGCATATATGTTCATCAGGGATATAGGCCTATAATTTTCTTTCTTTGTAGTGTAATTATCTGGTTTTGGAATTAGGATAATGCTGCCACATTAAATGAGCTTGGAAGTCTGTGGTTCTCTTGAAACTTTTGGAATGGTTTGAGAAGGATAGGTGTTAGTTCATCTTTGAATGTTTGCTGAAATTCACCCATGAAGCCATTTGGTCCAGGACTTTTGTTTGTCAAGATTTATTTTCTTATTGCTTTAATTTTGTTAGTATAAATTAGTCTGTTCAGATCTTCTGTTTCTTCTTGATTTAGTTTTGGAAAATTGTATGTTTATAGAAATTTATTAATAATTCCAAGTTGTCCAATTTGTTGGTATGTAGTTTTTTGTAATATTTAAAATAATACTTTGTATTTCTTTGGTGTTAGTTGTTACTTCTCCTCTTTCTTTCTGATTTTATTTATCTGGGTCCTCTCTCTTCTTTTCTTGATGAATCTGTTTAAAAGTTTATCAATAGTGACTATTTTTTCAAAGAAACAGCTTTTGATTTCATTGATCTTTAGTATTATTTTTTATACTAGAGGCCCGGTGCATGGATTCGTGCATGCAGTGTGTGTGTGTGTGTGTGTGTGTGTGTGTGTGTGTGTGTGTGTGTGTTGGGGTGGGGGGGGTGATGAACTCCTTTAGCTTTCTCTTGTTTGGGAAGTTCTTTATGTCTCCTTCAATTTTAAATGATAGCCTTGCTAGGTAGAATAGTCTTGGTTGTAGGTCATTGCTTTTCATCACTTTGAATATTTCATGCCAATCTCTTCTGGCCTGAAATGTTTCTGTTGAGAAATCAGCTGACAATTTTATGGCAATTCCCTTGTAGGTAACTACCTGTCTTTTTATTGCTGCTTTTAAGATTCTCTCTTTGTCTTTAACCTTTGCCATTTTAATTATGATGTGTTTTGGTATGGGCCTCTTTGGATTCATCATGTTTGGGACTCTGCATGTCCTAGACTTGTGTGTCTTTTTCCTTCACCAGGTTAGGGAATTTTTTAGTGATTATTTCTTCAGATAGGCTCTCAATCTCTTGTTCTCTTTCTTATCCTTCTGGTACCCCTATGGTGTGAATGTTGTCACACTTCATGTTGTCCCAGAGGCTCCTTATACTACCCTAACTTAAATTTTTTTTCTACTCTTATGGGGTGTTTTCTGCTACCTGGTCTTCTAAATTGCTGATTAGATCCTCTGTTTCATCTAATCTGATGTTGGTTTCTTCAGTGTATTCTTCATTTTTGATGTTGTAGTCTGCATTTCTGACTGGTTCTTTTTTATGATTTTTATGTTCTTTTAATGCTTGCTATCTTTTTGTTGAAGTTCTCACTAAGTTCCTTGAGCATGCTTATAACAATTGTTTTCAGCTCTATTTTTTGTTTTTACAAACAAAAAGTAAATGGTATTTTGCTTTTCTCTATTTTATTTAGTTGTTTTTCTGGAAGTTGTGCGGGGGGTGGTTCTGTTCTCTTATTTGTGGCATGTTTCTTTGACTCTCAATTTGGCTACCTCTCTGTATTTGTTTCTGAATATTAAGTAGATCTTCTATGTTTCTAGGTCTTGGTATGATGGTTTTATATAGTAGGTGTCTTGAGGGGCTCAATGGCAGTCTCCCTGATCTCCTGAGTTGGTGCTCCATAAATGTCCCTTGTGTGAGTTATGTGATCCCTCCTGTTGTAGTTGAGTCTTGGTTACTATTGGCCCATCTGTGGGTGGAGCTGACCCTCAGGCCTGCTGACTATGAGGCTTGATCATGAACACAGTGTACGAGCTGCTGTGCAAGGGCTCACCCACGAAGTGGAATTCACTCTAGCAGGGTCAGATACCTGCTGATATCTCCCTTTGGGTGTGCTGCTTGTAGAGGTGGTTGGGTTGTGTTCTGATGTGGTCTGAAGCCCACCACCAGGTGTTTTGGTTCTGTTGCCTCTTGGGAGGGACCCTGGTTCAGGTCAATGTCAGGCATTGCCTGTGACTGGGCCTGAGCTACCTGTTTGGAGCTACAAAGTGCCCACAGGTTTTGGCTGCCTCTGCTGGTTCTGGGTGTGTGTGGGAGGGGCCAAGCTGCACACGACGGCCAGGTTCCACCAGCACCTAGCCCAGGTGCAGGTCAGCAAAAGGCCCAAGGCACTCTGAGATCTGCTTCCACTTGCCCACTACTTGTTAGGCTCAGTCACTGAAAGAGCCTCTGGTGGTACACAAGCTGCATGAGGTAGGTTCTCAGTGAGTCATGAGTAGGGGCGAGTGGTGTTCACTAGATTGATACAAATTCAAACTTGGCACCAATGCTGGGGCTGATGCCAGTCAGTAAAAGTCTCAGGTTACACCAAGGCCAACCACCACTTAACAGGTGCCTGCATATCTTCATGGTGAGGCGGGTTTTTGAGTTGCCAGTGGGAGAGTGGGAGGCTATCAGAGTTCATTGGGACCAAACAGACTGAGATTTGCCTGTGTGAAGGGGGTGGCTCTGCACAGGACCGGTTACACCAGGAGGATGTGTGAGGGATAAAATGGCCCTTGTGCTAGAGCCACAAAACTCAGTCTCTCTCAGATTCTGCCCAGACTTCCTAGAGAGCCTTCCAAGAGAGTTTCACTCGGGGGCCAAGCTGGCTGCAGGGCAGGAGCTCAGCAGAATGGGACCGGTGGATTCCCTGGGTGGGTGGGTGGCAGTGCAGGTTAGTGGTGCAGGATGGAAGGGAATAGACCGTGCCCCAGAGGCACACAACTCAGTCTCTGCCACCCAAAGTCTGCCCAGACCTCTTCTTGCTCCCTCCAAGAAAATCTATACCACAGAGCCAAGCAGCTGACTCGTTGGCTCAGCAGGGTGGTGCAGCAGGAAGTCAGGAGGGTGGGGCTATTGCATTCCCCCCAGGCTGATGCCATATGGAGAAGAGTGCTTGACTCAGGAAAGACGGCTTTTGTGAGTGGCGTGGGAGAGGGACTCAGCACAGGGACCCTGGCAGCTGGCTCTTCAACTCTCTCTGGAACCACACAACCCAGACTTTCTTCCCATGACTCCAGTTGGCTCTGAGCCGCCATCCCTCCCCTGGAGCCCAGGATGAGTGGCTGCAAATGAGATTTTGTGTGTGGCCCTTTAAAAGGGTGCCTGGGTTTCTAGCAGATTCTTGTCTCTCCCTGGCAGACAGAATCCCCACTGATTTTCATAGCTAGATGTTATGTGGGCTTCTCTTCCCAGCTGTGCTGGGAGCCCAGCATGGGATTGAGACCCCACACTCCTCAGGGGCAACCTTTGCAGCTGAGTAATCCCTCCAGATTCTCAAGTGGGTGTGGGGCCAGCCCTTTTTGTGTCCCTGCCCTTCTTACTAGTCTTGATGTGGTTTCTTCTGTAAATATTTGGTTATAAGACTTCCGTTATAAGCCTTCCGTTGGTTATTCAAGCTGATTGTTCCATATTTTAGATGTAATTCTAGTTTGGTCCTGGGAGGAAGTAAGTGTAACTTCCATCTACTCCACTGCCATCTTGGGTCCTGGTAGATACAATTATTGTCCCCATTTCTAGATTTAGAAATTGAGTCAAAGAGTATAAATAACTTTAAAATCACACAACTAAAAAGAGGTGGAGCTTGGGTCCAGACACGGGCTCTCTGCTTCCACAGCAGTGCTCCAACCCTCCTTCACCCCACCAGTGGCCTCCAGGTCCTTCTCCCAGCAGATGTCAGCAAGCACCCTTTGTCCTGCAAGTCAGTACCCCTGTCTGTATAGAGAGGCACTGAAGACTGAGGGCACCGAAGGCATTGGAATCCCTCCACAGACTGATACTAACCTGTTCTCCAGTCCTCTTTGGGGTTGTAGTTGAACCACTCTGAGTGTTCCTAATTGTACAGTCTTGGAGCCTGTGTTTTTCTACCTGGTTCGCAAAGAGATTGTGCAGCCTTGTTTCTTACTATTTCCTAACTCTATAATATCTGTGCAACAAATTTACCATCTGAAGAATGCAGTGAGAGAGATGAGGTTGGTCTGACCAGCATTCATTTTTCTGGCTCAACACAGTCTTCTAATCTGGGATAGAATTTTGCTAAAGTCTCTGTTACTAAAATTGAGACATTTGTCCCTCTGCAAGTCTCTGGAAGTTCTACCATGCTTCATAAACTCATGTGTTATCAGAGTGCCACGCTTTCAGATGTTATAATCATGAATTCGTGTCCCTTAGTGTCCTAGGGCTACTCATTTTGCCGTCCGTGTTGCAGTGAATATTTGGGTGCATGGATAGACAGTGCTGAGATATAATTTATCAGAGCCTCGAGACAAATGCAGCAGCCAGGTGCTCTCCTCCTATCTCTTCACTATCTCAGACTTTAATTTCCTCTTGGCCCTGTTTTTGTTCTCCTTTCTGGCCCACAGATCCTTCTTCTTGATAGAGCAGATGGAAACAAACTAGATGAGTAATTCTGTTTCACTGTGTCATCTCTAAATTAACTGTGTCATCTGCCCGAGCATAGGCCAACCCTCCTCTTGTTCTTTTCTTGTTCTGAACATACTCCAGTGACTCCTATTGTTGTTCTATGTGTGCATTAACCCCAAGCCCAGCCTTCCACTTCCCTGACTTGATTCCTTCCCTTATGTCATTCCTTTGTATCTGCTCTTGGCTACAGATTCCTCCCTCCTGTCTTTGTAAGTGTCCTTGTCATATGTGAGCTCACTGGAGACATAGGGATTTCTTTGGGTAACAGCCTCTCTTCTTCCTCTCCAGAGTTAGGTGTGAGTAGGTAGTCAGAAGTATATTATGTGGAGTCTCTGGTTTTTCTAGAATCCATTTTTATGCTTAGACTGGAGTATAATCTAATTAGACTAATTCATCTAATCTAGATGAGAGCCTCTGACCATAGGATCAAAGAGCATCTAGCCTAGTGCCTTACACATAGGAGGCCTGCAATAATGGTGACAACAACAGTCCATTTTTATTGAGTGTTTACCATGATGGAGGCACTGTGCTAGGGGCTTTTCATACATTATCTCCTTTAATTATCACAGTCAACGTATAAGGTAGGTCCTGTTCTTCATGATTATAGTGAGCAAGTTGAGATACAGGGAGGTGACGTTTGCACAGCTGTGAGGGCAGAGCCAGGGGCCTGTCCAGATTCCGGAGTGTGCACTTTAACCTCCACGTGATGCTGCCCTCGGAATTTGTTTAAGACCATGAATCACACCTTCTTTTCCCTGGACTTGTAGAGCTCTATTTTCCCACAGTCCCAGGAACACAAACTGCTATATTCCCTTCTTCGGCTCTTACAAATCATATGATGACAAGGTCCTTTTTCTCTCCAAGAGCCAGTCACCTCCACTCTGTCATCCATCTAATTCTCCGTCATTGGCCAAAAATAGCTCCAAGCAGCAGCTCTCTTCGCTCCATTCTTGTCCTTCTGTGACGTGGGATGGTCAGCAGAGCAAGGCTTAAGGGAAATAGCTGATCTGCTTCTGGCAGAGTGTGACTCCTATCAGACCCCTGATGGTTCTTCTATCACCCCTGAGCCTGCAGAGAGCAGGCCTGATGATGGGGTGACAGGTGCACCCAGCCAGGTGGGCCTGCGGGGAGCTGGCCCTCTGTCTCATCCCCTCGTCACTGAGATTTTCATACTCTGGGAATATTACTTTGACAGTTTTTCTTCAGCTATGATTTACATGCCACCTACCGTCAAAAAGAATGTGAAATGATTTATAATAAAACATGTCTAAAACAGGACAGTTAAAACACATTTTAAAGAGAGAGACAGTCCATGAAAATACTCACTAGTGCTTCCTCATCTCAGCAAGCCTCAGGGTAAAGCAGCAGAAGAGCAATTGCATGGGTTAAACCTAAATTCAGAGTAGCTAGTCTGCCCATGGGTCATACCCAGAGTAATTCATCATTGTCATCGGCAAAGAACCATAATAAATTTGTCTTTAAACTTTAATACCTAATTCACACGTTACACACACAGAACTCACACTATCCATTTGTCTTTCTGCTATTATTTTTAAGCACAGAATTGGTATAAGTCACAGTGGAACCTTTCAAAATTACCACATTTGCTTCAAGGGAAGCTGATTCTATGGCCTAGCTGCTGAACATGATTTCCAGTAGGGAAAGGCTGATAAGGAATGAATGAATGAGTGTGCACATGGTCCCCTAACACCAGTGAATCAGTCCCACACTGGCTGTGCCACAGACAGTTCATTTATTAAGACAAGGTGTGTCCGCTAGCAGCACATCCCATTCTGACGGAGGCTGGCACTGGGGGAGTTCCAGGTCAGACTGATAGCCAGCAACATGACTCAGGACATCATAGGGCAGGGCAAGGAGCACAGTGACTTTGTTAACCCCGTCCAGACAGTCACCTAAAACCACCTTGGTAGTTTCACATACGACTATGTCCATTCTACAGCCAGATGGGAAAATAGAGGAGAAACTTTGTCAGTGCAGGGTGGGCTTGTGAATTTCTATGCCATCAGAGGTGTCACAGCACTGAAAGTGACCAAGTGAATCAGAGCAGAGATTCACTGAGGACTCTGGTGGGCATTTTCCTGGTTCCCTACAATTCTAAAGGGACATTTCTATAGTTCACCGAGTGAAATCAGAGTGCTAAGGCAACCTGGAAACCAATTACTGGCCAGGTTCGGTTTAAAACAAACAGGTGTGCACAGTGAAATATCAGGCAAGAGATCTCTCTAAAACTCTCTTAGTTCTTTCTGTTTCCCTGATGTGTGGGTATTCAGGTAGATCTAAGTATGTAGGTATTTATGGGACAAGTAGTAATTTGTTGTGGGCAGTAAAATCCTGTCTTCATGGCAGATCCATTTACTCACAGCTCACATGACTTTAGCGGATCTCCAGAGTAAACAGAAGGTACAGCAGTGACAGCTGGCACCCGGGTTCACTTCCGTCTGTGCAGTTACTGTTTATAGGGAGCCACGAACTCAGGGGACAAATCACAACTTAAACCAGGTAGGAGGACCCAGAGCAGGGCTTTGTGGCTTTGGGAGTAGAACATAGTCACACATCTTAATAGATAGCATGAACCAAACTGTAGTAACATGGAATTTTTAGAGCTCTACGGAACTTTAGATGTCGTCCAGTCTAAAAAAAAGTCCTCATTTTATAGAGCTGGAACCAGACACAGGTTAAATATTTAATTCCTCGCCTACGTCACAAAACTAGTTAGTAGCAGAAATGGGATGACAGTCCTTGTCTCTCGCTGCAAATCCAGGTGTTTTTCGGCCACGGTAGGTTCAGGCTTGGGAAGTTATATTCCAAAGCCAATCTGCTCACAAAAACAGCGTCTGTAATTCAGTTGCGCTGTTGCTGAATAAAGTTTTCTCATTCCTTAGTTTTGGTCTGAGCAGCTAGGATTCCTACTGGTGTGGGAAACAGAGTCAGGCAAGTAGAGCCTTCTTTTCCATTAAAAAATAGAACTGCTTATTAACCATAACAAATGGGAAAGAAATGGGAAGAAGAAACAAATGCTTATTAGGTGCCAACTCTGTGGCAGGCACCGTGCTGGCGGGCACTTCACAGCAGCCCCTGCGGCAGGTCTGGCCATCCCTCACGGTGCCAGAGAACAGCTCCAGGATTTGTTCTGTTCCACAGCGGGTGACTGCCACTATTCTACCCTGCCTCCCTTAGCATAATTAATAAGTGTTAATATGGCTAAACTAAGTTTATGCTGAGGTGTAAAGACACATATATTGTATCTTATTTGTTAACTTTTCTCAATCAATCACCTTTAAAGCAGCACTAGTTCCATCTCCAAGCTAAAATTCACCATCATTAAAGCTCATTTTGAACCTCGTTCGGCCGGGAATTTGCCCAGAGTTATGTAACTCTGGGACAGCTTTGCACCAAGAGCGTGGCAGGAAGCTTTCACTTACCGGGTAAGAGAGGAGATTCGCCATCTGCATGAGTCCTCTTCTGCTTAGCACGTCTGGCTTCTTCCTCAGCAGAGATGTGGACCCCCTCTGTGAGTTATTTTGGGTACCATGTCCTCCTCTCATGGTCAGGAATCTGAATACTTAGGTCTGCTGGATATTATTTTGTCTTTCATAAACAGATAAGAGAAAGGCCACAGCAATATACAATGCGTCGGTCTGGCTCCCTTAGATTCTGTCTGTGGAGTTCCCTTTTCTAGGAAGCTAACATTTACTGAGTACTGATGTCCCAGGCACCAAACTAAGCCTTTTCTCTGGATGGTCCCCCTATAAGCTCAGAGTAACTCATGTCACACCTGCCTGTTTCACGAGGTGTAAACTCCTTAGGAAGGTCAAACAGCTCAGTCAGGTTCATACAGCCATCAGGAAGCAGGGCCAAACTTCAAACCCAGGCTGTGTGTGCAAACCCCTGAGCTTTCAAACCCCTGGGCATGCTGCCTCCTGACTCTTTTTTTTTTGTGCATTTCTCTGGTAAGAAGTTTTCCCTCCACCTGACCATTTTTTCCCATAGTTCTTGCTCTTGGAATAGATGATTTCCAAGGTCCCTTCGAATATTGAAATTCCATGACTAATTAAAGTTATAATTTATGCAGTTTGATTAATTTACACTAATGCCTGAATTCATTTGTGACATTAATTCTTTTACTGAAGGTTCCAACAGCTTTTAGTTTACTTATAGATCTCTTTTTTAAAAAAATATTTTATTGATTTTTTTACAGAGAGGAAGGGAAAGAGATAGAAAGCCAGAAACATCGATGAGAGAGAAACATCAACCAGCTGCCTCCTGCACATCTCCCACTGGGGATGTGCCCGCAACCCAGGTACATGCCCCTGACCGGAATCGAACCCGGGACCCTTCAGTCCGCAGGCCGACGCTCTATCCACTGAGCCAAACCGGTTTCGGCAACTTATAGATCTCTTAATGCTATAGAAATCATGCTGCTTTCCCCAGAATTTTTAAAATGTAAGGTTTAAAAACTTACCTGAAAAAATTTTACCATGTGCACAACATATCAGTTTTCCATATGGGCCAAAATAGTCATTCTAAGCTCCTGTTCTCTTGATTGCCTTTCCCTAGTCTCACAGACACCGTGCTAATTGCTTGCAGCTTCAGGTCCTTTTTAACATGAGGTAACAATTTGAGCGTCTTGCGTTTGACTGCTGCGTTTGTTAGACATGCCAGGCCTGGAACTGGCGTTGGCTCTTCAGGATGCCGCATCCACACAGAGATCAACTCATCTGAACCTGGAGAAGCTTCTGGAAGAACCTCCCATTGTGCTCCTCTCAGACTTGGTATGACCAGCAGTGTGACAGATCGTTTCCACAACCCTGGCAGCCCGGGCACTGGCCCTTTGGACCAGGTCAGGCACTGAGTCCTCCCAGCGAGCTGTGCGTGTAGAAGAATGGCTCTGGGAGGGGTGTTTATTCACAGACCTCTCCAGTGTCTGAGTGGCTCTTTGCAGCTGAAAACAGACTCCACTGGGGATACATCTGAAGTTCATTCTGACGGGGTTGAGAGACAAAGAAGACCAAAAAGAAAGGAAATGACAGGATTCTGTAATCTCTGTCATTGGAGAGCCATGGGCATAACTTTGGAGAATATCTGGACCTTCTTTTGCTCACACCTATTTGTAGTTCTGGTCATTGGAGTCGGGCAAGCCTGGGTTCCAACCGAGCTGCGCTATTAATGGCTCTGCGGTGATGAGAACTTCACTTGACCACCCAAACCTCAGTTTCCTCATCCGTAAATTGGGATAACAGTACCTCCCTCCTGGTGTGTTTGAGGACATGAGATGATGCTGCTGAAGCTCCGGGCTGTCTGTGCTCTACCGTGGCTACAGGTGCTGTTTTGACTCCCTCCTTCCCCTCCCCAATCAATACAGGGCCCACTCCTCTAGAAGAATAAGGTTCGTGCAAACTAGCATTTTAGGAGCCTTACACAGCTGTGTGCCATGCAGTGCATGTGTGTTTGATGAGTTTTCAGTAAATCTAATTTTAAAATCAGATTTTAAATATACTTTGGGAGATACAGAAAGGTGTCCCATATCAGGTTGCTTTATAAAGACTACAATACTTTTCTGAATTATTTTAATTGAGGCTTTTTAGAAATTGTATTTTCACAGAATTGGACCTCCCACCCATGACTCCCTAGAGCAGTGGTTCTCAACCTTCCTAATGCCGCGACCCTTTAATACAGTTCCTCATGTTGTGGTGACCCCCAACCATAAAATCATTTTCATTGCTACTTCATAACTGTAATTTTGCTACTGTTATGAATCGTCATGTAAATATCTGATATGCAGGATGTATTTTCATTGTTACAAATTGAACATAATTAAAGCATAGTGATTAATCACAAAAACAATATGTAATTATATATGTGTTTTCCGATGGTCTTAGGCGACCTCTGTGAAAGGGTCATTCGACCCCCAAAGGGGTCGCGACCCACAGGTTGAGAACCGCTGTCCTAGAGGAACAAGAGCAACGAGCAAACAGCTTGGCTCCTGAGACACTCGGCCACTCCTCCTGGTGTTTCTCCTAGAGCAGGGGTCCTCAAACTACAGCCCGCGGGCCACATGCAAATACAAATATTGTGTTTGTTCCCATTTTGTTTTTTTACTTCAAAATAAGACATGTGCAGTGTGCATAGGAATTTGTTCATAGTTTTTTTTTTAAACTATAGTCCGGCCCTCCAACGGTCTGAGGGACAGTGAACTGGCCCCCTGTTTAAAATGTTTGAGGACCACTGTCCTAGAGGCTGCTCCTTTGCTGCGGCTGGCAGGTGCTTGCTGCCCTTCCCTGTGGCAAGCAGAAGCAGGCCCAGGGCCTAAGCTGGCACAGACTTACCTAGAATGTTGAAGTTGAAGAGTCAAGATGGGTCTGTGTTGGAGGACAGGGGAGGGAAAGGGGCTGTCTTCTGGGGAGCTGCCCGAGGCCACCTTGGGGGGAGGGTGGCCTTGCCTCGCTCCGGAAATCATTCCCAGTAAGCCCAGGGGAAGCAGTGGAATTATGCCTGACACACAGTCAGTGATGCATCTAACCGTCTTTATCACCAGTGTTATTATCATAGTGCTTGTTGCAAGACAGGTTTGACTTGGTTTGTCTTTCCGAAAGGGTCTTCCATCACAAATTCCTAGAAAAATACAACATTCCAAAACTCAATCAGGAAGAATCTAAAAACCTCAATAGGCCAATAACTATGGAAGAAATTGAAGCAGTCATCAGAAAGCTTCCAGCAAACAAAAGCCCAGGGCCAGACGGCTTCACAGGGGAGTTCTACCAAACATTCAAGGAAGAACTAAAACCTACCCTCCTCAGACTACTACAAAAAATTCAAGAGGAAGGAACGCTTCCAAGCTCATTCTATGAAGCCAGCATCACCCTAATACCAAAACCAGGTAAAGACATCACAATGAAAGAGAATTACAGGCCAATATCCCTCATGAACATAGATGCCAAAATCCTCAACAAAATCTTAGCAAATCGGATCCAGCAGTACATCAGAAGGATCATACACCATGACCAAGTAGGATTCATCCCAGAGATGCAAGGATGGTACAACATCCGTAAATCAATAAATGTGATACATCACATAAACAAATTGAAAGAAAAAAACCACATGGTCATATCAATTGATGCAGAAAAAGCATTCGACAAAATCCAACACCCATTTTTGATAAAAACTCTCAGAAAGGTGGGAATAGAAGGATCATACCTCAACATCATAAAAGCCATATATGACAGGCCCACTGCCAACATCATACTCAATGGACAAAAACTAACACCATTTCCCCTAAGAACAGGAACAAGACAGGGATGCCCACTCTCACCACTCCTGTTCAACATAGTACTGGAAGTATTAGCCATTGCAATTAGGCAAGAAGAAGGAATAAAAGGCATCCAAATTGGAAAAGAGGAAGTAAAACTGTCCTTATTTGCAGATGACATGATATTATACATACAAAACCCTAGAGACTCCATCAAAAAGCTACTAGACTTAATACATGAATTTGGCAATGTAGCAGGATACAAAATTAACCCCAAGAAATCTGAGGCATTTCTATACACCAACAGTGAACTTTCAGAAAGGGAGATCAGAAAAACAATCCCATTTACCATCGCACCAAAAAAATTAAGATACCTAGGAATAAACTTAACTAAAGAGGTTAAAGACCTCTACTCAGAAAACTACAGGACGTTGAAAAAAGAGATAGAGGAAGACATAAACAGATGGAAGAACATACCATGTTCTTGGATTGGTAGAATCAACATCATTAAAATGTCCATACTACCCAAAGCAATCTATACATTCAACGCACTTCCCATTAAAATACCAATGGCCTTCTTCAAAGATCTAGAACGAACTCTCCAAAAATTCATCTGGAATAAAAAAAGACCCCGAATAGCTGCAACGATCCTGAGAAAGAACAAAGTAGGTGGGATCTCAATGCCAGATATCAAGCTGTATTACAAAGCCACTGTTCTCAAAACTGCCTGGTACTGGCACAAGAACAGACATATAGATCAGTGGAATAGAATAGAGAGTCCAGAAATTAGCCCGAACCAATATGCTCAATTAATTTTTGACAAAGGAGGCATGAACATACAATGGAGCCAAGATAGTCTCTTCAATAAATGGTGTTGGGAAAATTGGACAGACATATGCAAGAAAATGAAACTAGACCACCAACTTACACCATACACAAGAATAAACTCAAAATGGATAAAGGACTTAAATGTACGACAGGAAACCATAAAAATTCTAGAAGAATACAAAGGCAACAAAATCTCAGACATATGCCAAAACAATTTCTTCACTGATACAGCTCCTAGGGCAGTTGAAACTAAAGAGAAACTGAACAAATGGGACTACATCAAAATAAAAAGCTTCTGCACAGCAAAAGAAACCATCAACAAAACAACAAGAAAACCCACCTCGTGGGAAAACATATTTGCCAACGTCATATCGGATAAGGGCTTAATCTCCAAAATTTATAGGGAACTCATACAACTTAACAAAAAGAAGATAAACAATCCAATCAAAAAATGGGCAAAGGATCTAAATAGACACCTTTCAAAAGAGGACATTCAGAAAGCCAAGAGACATATGAAAACATGCTCAAAGTCACTAATCATCCGAGAGATGCAAATCAAAACAACAATGAGGTACCATCTCACACCTGTCAGAATGGCCATCATCAACAAATCAACAAACGACAAGTGCTGGAGAGGATGTGGAGAAAAAGGAACACTTGTGCACTGCTGGTGGGAATGCAGACTGGTGCAGCCACTATGGAAGGCAGTATGGAGGTTCCTCAAAAAATTGGAAATGGAACTCCCATTTGACCCTGTGATCCCACTACTAGGAATATATCCCAAGAAACCAGAAACACCTATCAGAAAGGATATATGCACCCAGATGTTCATAGCAGCACAATTCACCATAGCTAAGATCTGGAAACAGCCTAAGTGCCCATCAGTAGATGAATGGATTAGAAAACTGTGGTACATCTACACGATGGAATACTATGCTGCTGTTAAAAAGAAGGAACTCCTACCATTTGCAACATCATGGATGGAACTGGAGAGCATTATGCTAAGTGAAACAAGCCAGTCAATGAAGGAAAAATACCACATGATCTCACTCATTCATGGATAATAAAGACCATTACAAACTTTTGAACAATAATAGATACAGAGGCAGAGCTGCCTCAAACTGATTGTCAAACTGCAGTGGGAAGGCCAGAGAGAGTTGGGGGGCAGGAGGGAGGGGAGTAAGAGATCAACCGAAGGACTTGTATGCATGCATATAAGCATAACTAATGGACATAAGACACTGGGGGGTAAGGGAGGGTAGTGGTTTGTCAAGGGCGGGGGGGGGAAAAAGGATACTTATGTAATACCCTTTGTAATACTTTAAGAGGAAAATAAAAAAAAAATAAAAAAAAAAAAAGAAAGGGTCTTCCATCTTCTAGAACTGAGGGGTAGATTTTGGTACCAGCGTTAAACAGCCATCGAAGGAGCAATTTGACAACCTTGGGATTCATTCCACAGTCATCTCAGACCTTCGGTGTCCTCCTTCCTCTCCTAAACAGCCAGGACCAGCTGAATTCTTGCTCGGCTGTTCGTTTACCAGAACTATTGCTGTGTCCTGAGCCCTGCATAGTGGTGAGCACCTTGTGTATTCATCGGATGGGCGGACGGAAACGGGATGCAGCCAGACTACTAAATCCACACTATCCTGCAATTAGGCCTCAGAAATCTGATTCCAAGAACGTGCATCTTGCACTGCAATCTAGATCTCCAGGGGAAAGTTGTGGACAGAATAACCCAGATCCAGGTCTGGGTCATTTAAAGCCTGGGCGAAACGGGGCAGAAAGAGCCCAGGATATACAGGTCTGCATCCTGGCTGGGAGATGCAGGGCCCACACTCCAAGTGGCTGGTTTACCGCCCTGGTGCCATGGGGCTGTGGGCAGCCCACGTGCTCATTTCCCCCTCTTCTCCTCCTCCTCTTACTTTCCTTCCCCCTCCTCCTCATATTTTCCTTAGGCGGGAGAAACTCAGGAACCTATGGACCCAGGAGATGGATGAGACAGTAAGATCAAGGAATCAGACCTGCTCTGATTGGGACACCGTGAAATGGAAGGGCCCGCCCTGGACTTTGAACACCAGCCCTCCGCTGCCTCTGCCTGGATGTGGCCCTTCTGCCCCGGAAGTCTTGTTCCTCGGGAGAGAGGACAGTGTGAGGCCTGGGGTTGTATCTCCAGGAAGTAGGAAGCCATGGACTCAGACAGAGCCAGTGCTGTTCCTCCCTGCCTCATGTCCGACTCCGCCCCTCTGCCCTATGTGCCCAGGCTGCCTGCGCGGCTTGGACCAGACCTTGCCAGGGAGTTCCTGAGGCTTGCAGCTGGTGGCTCCTCCGGCCAGTATGTCTCTGAACTCGCCTCCCAGGGGAGAAAGCGTATGCTCCTCATGGAGGTGCCCACTACTCAATCTGGAATTGCTTTCCCTTCTTCCCAAAGCGTAATGTCACAGGAAGTCCTGAGCCCTGAGCCCGGTCTAGCCTCCAGGACAGAAGAATGTGTGCAGGTGCTGCCCAAGGAAGGGCTTCCCCAGGCCCCTTCCCCAACAACTGTGCATTAAACTAGAGGAACTACCGTAGGCAAAAGAAGGGTGTCTTGTGATTGTCATCGCTCTTCCTGTTGCCAGCAGCCAAGTATGCCTGTGGACAGGGGTCACCAGAGACCAAGAGGGTGGTGACACAGGCACAGATGTGTGTGTGGGGTGGGGGGTGGGGCTGATTCTGCTCGTGGGCACCTGCAGAGCCCCAACTTCCTGCCTGTGTACCTGGACCCACCGCAGGCTGCTGCAAGGCCCCCGATGCTGGCCAGCGCCACGGCCCGACCATGCACAGCTGTCCGGTCACATTTAGGACCTCTTCCCAGGAGTCCTCTTGGGCACAGCAGAGGAGGGTCTTCCATCCAGGAATCTCACACTCACCAAAGGCTTCAAATTTGGATGTTATCTCCAAAGGATAAGACTCAAAGGAGGAAATGATCATCAGCTTTAAACTTCTGCCAGACTTTGGTACCAGGTCCATGAATTTAAAAAATAAATTATGTCATTTTTAAAATGATACTGTCTTAAGTGTGTGTTTTAAATTTTACCCATGTTACAAGTCTTAATTTATTAAATGTAAATTTATAAAATATATCACAATTTTTGAAAGCCTATTCAAACATTTCTTTGTTTTAACATACCTTCAGCCTCAGAGAATGGAGGTGTCCCAGGCCTCTCTTTACCTCCAAGTAGCCCTTTGGCCACACCCCTCTTGGTGGGCTGTGGGAAAAACTGTTCCCTTTCCACATTGTCATTTCAACCCAGAAAATCTAAGCTGCAACTTAATTAATTACAGCCACTGACCTATAATGAAAGAGGCCTTTTGGTTTAGGCATGCACATTTCAACCTCTTTCTCTATTGCAGTGGTTCTCAACCTTGGCTGCACATTAGAATCACCTGGGAATCTAGTGGTGGGCCTCATCCTCCGGAAATCAGGATTTTAAAAAGATTCCCAGGTGATTCTAATGTGCAGCCAAGGTTGAGAACCACTGCTCTATTGTAAGCACTCTTTCTCACACCACAATAAGGCTGCCTTACTTACTTACTTTCTTACTTACTTACTTACTTACTTACTTACTAGGCCTGCCCAGCTCTGGGGGAAATGGCTGGCAGATTTTCTTTAGGCCTTTACCCTTAGACAGTGGGGCTCAACCATGGAATCAAGGGGTGGAGGGTGGGCTGGGGGGGTAAAAAATTGATGCCTGGATCCTACCCCAGATATTCTGATTTACTTGACATGGAGTGTGATCTGGGTATTGGGAGTTCTACAAGCTCCCCAAGTGATTTAATATGCAGCAGTTTCGGCAACAGTGGCCTAGGACAGCGGTTGGCAAACACTAGCCTGCATCAGAATAACAGAGGGTGGGCTTGTTAAAAATCTGATTGCTGGGCCCCATCCCCACAGTTTCTGAACCAAAGTCTCTGGATGGTGCTCCATAATTAACATTTCTAACTAGCCCCCAGGTGATGCGATGCTGCTGGCCCTGGAACCCCCGTCCTAAAATAAAGCCAGGGAGATGGGCTGGGGAGGAAAATGTGAGTGAATGCACAAAGATCCAGCTGTTTCTTATTCTCAAACTCTACTGCTGGCTTCAGAGGCATTGACACCCCTAAGTCCCAGAGTCTGGGTCACCATGGCTGATGCTGTGCAGAAATCCCAAGTGCAGTTGAGCTGGGTCCAGGCAGCTGGGGCCTCGGTTGGTTGGATAAGGCACGGCCCGAAACAGAGTCTGCGGGTCTAGATCAGCTCCGTCCGGTGAGAATACAATGCAAGCCACAAATGTGACTAAAAATGCAATTTCATATTTTCTAGCCGCATTAAAAAAACTAGAAATAGTAATATTGATTTTAACTATATATATAAACAATTCCAAAATCTTATAACATGTTATCAACATTTTAGAAAAGAAGAAATTTCCAAATAGTGTTTTAAAAATTGTGAATAGAGACTTAAAAATTTTAACCAAATATGGATCATACCATACTTACTGCTCTGCCATTTACATTTTTTATTGTGGAAAATATTCATACCATAAAATTGTCCATTTTAACCATTTCTAGCTGTACAGTTTAGCAGCATTAAGTACATTCACATTGCTATGCAGCTGTCACCATCATCCATCTCCAGATCATTATCTTCCCAAATGGAAGCACCACACCCATTAAACAACAACTCCCCATTGCCCCTGCCCCACCTCTAGCAACCACCATTCTACTTTCTATCTTTATGCATTCCTCATATAAGTGGAATCATACAGCATTTGTCCTTTTCTGATGGGCTTATTTCACTTAGCATATCTTCACGGTTCACCTCTGTTAATAGGATGTGTCAAAATTTCCTTCCATTTTAAAGCTGAATAATATGCCATTATATGTATAGACCACATTTTGTTTATTTATTCATCTTGGGTTTCTACCCCCTTTTGGCTATTGTCTGCGCTGTTCTTTTAAATAATATATGGTGGACATTTTTCCATGTGAGCTATAGAGCTATTTTGTCCTTCTTAGTGGCTGCCTAATATTTCATTGTATAGATGTGCCTACTCTGTAACCACACACCAGTTGGTGGTATGGTGGGGATTTGAACCCAGTTCTTTATGGTTCCAAAGGCTGAACACTTTCACCGTCCCAAGAGTCACAAGGGATATGTACAGTTTGAGCCACCACATGGCCAGCAGGGTGTTAGGCAAGTATAGAATAATGTGATACAATTTGATTGGGTCCTGAGAGGATTCTGATCAACGAAGTGATGAGAGTGGTGGCAGATGTAGCCTTGATTGAGGAGTCCCCACTCTGTGCCCTCCCATGACACAATTATTGCCAGTTCTCAGTTACTGCTGACCCGGGCCCCTCTCAGGGTGGCTCTGGATTAACAAATAGTAGCATCTTTAGGCCAGAAGGGACCTTAGAGTTCATCTGGCCCAACCCTTTGCTGCAGGAGAGGAAA
Organism: Myotis yumanensis; assembly: GCF_028538775.1. Classification (NCBI taxonomy): domain Eukaryota; kingdom Metazoa; phylum Chordata; class Mammalia; order Chiroptera; family Vespertilionidae; genus Myotis; species Myotis yumanensis. The sequence continues at coordinate 91,304,419 of NW_027223752.1, forward strand.
CGGAAGCCTGTGAGATGGGCCTGCCGCCCGCATGAGCGTTTCCTCCGCCTCCGCCCCCAGGTGTGGCTGCACTGAGCAAGGTGGGAAGATGCTCCCCGCTTTCCCATCCCTATTTCATTGACTCAGAGCCACTCTGTTGTTGCTGGAAACTCATTTTCCCAAGGGCATCATTTATTGTTTATTTCTCCTGTACGCATGTTTCTTCCAGCAGCCTGCATGGCCTTATTACAAGATATTTATGATCACTTCTACTTTCTTCTCTTCCTTCCAAGAATGGAAAGTCAACCTGAGTGTCACTAAGAGGATATTCCCAGAAGAAGATTGCAGGTGACAGTGGATTGTCACCCAACTTACTTTCTTTTACTCCACAATTGAAATTTCTTCCATGGGGGTCGAGGCCCTGTGTTATTGGACTGTCTGTATTCAGGGAGGCCTTTTACTGACTTGCCAAGTTTTTATTCCATTGTCTTGCTGTCATTGGCTGATCTGATCTCTACCCTGATTAATTAGTTTCAAATCCCTTCATATTGATCTAATGAAATTGGCTTGTTTAATTCATGTCGGGAAATTCTGAGGATGTTTCATTTAGACTCTGATGAGGGGCATGGTTTTTAACATCTCCCTTGGGAGCGAGGTTGTCCTCCCTTCAGTCTTCTGAATTCCCAGAACAAATGCTGAGACCATGGCAGGGTCCTCCTCTGCCAGGCCTGGATGCTCTCACACAAACAGTGCTGCCTGCTCAGGGGGCAGTTTGTTATGTCCTCTCATCAAAGGCACCGAGAGACTCTGTCTTTCCACTTCTGGAGTTTGTCTTGTTGGTTCTGAGCATCCAAACCTATCACGTCAGGATGGGGCCTGCTCGCCATCCATTCCTGCCACTGGGGCCAGGACGGAGCCTGCACAGGCTGCCTGATTTATAAATGCCTTCTGTTTCCCTGTGACCCCCGAGGGAGAGGTCAGAGCAAAAGTCCCAGAGTCAAATGCTTTCTGTCCTGTCAGAAAGAGAAATGGATGGGCAGATACAAGTGGCCTTCATGGGGAGAAGGGAATTCAGCAAAGCCAACCCCCCTTCGAGATGCAGGACTGACTCACGGCGCTCAGTGAGATGCCTTTTGGGGTGTGGTCACTCGGTGGCTGGACTTAAAATTCTAACAGTTACTTTTCCAATCAGCAACTGCCAGGATGCAGGGAGCTTGTTTATTTAACACAATCAGACCACCAAATCCAGCTAATCCCTCCTGGCATACCTCCCCTAAGATAGCTTTCATAAAAATGTGTCAACGTGCCCTTGGAACCTCTTAGAATTCCCTTAACGCCCCCCGAAATGCCCGCCCCTCACCTGGGCTCTCCGGCGCCCCTCAGTGGGTTCGGTGGGTGGGAGGGTTCTTGTACATCTCCATCAGGCCCCGCAAGAGCCACAGCCAGAATGAGCTTCCCCAGGAGGCGGCCTCCCTGCGAGGCAGGGCCCAGGAGCTGCTGTGCAGGCTGCAGCATTTGGCTGACTCATTTGTCTTCATTAATGTTGCTCGTGGCTGAGGCTTTGTCACGTATATGATTATGTGAGATGCGATTCTTCTGAACGTGTAAACAGAGCTCAAACAGAGCTCTAGACTCTAGAGCAGTGGTTCTCAACCTTCCTAATGCCGCGACCCTTTAATACAGTTCCTCATGTTGTGGTGACCCCCAGCCATAAAATTATTTTCGTTGCTACTTCATAACTGTAATTTTGCTACTGTTATGAATCGTCATGTAAATATCTGATATGCAGGATGTATTTTCATTGTTACAAATTGAACATAATTAAAGCATAGTGATTAATCACAAAAACAATATGTAATTATATATGTGTTTTCCGATGGTCTTAGGCGACCCCTGTGAAAGGGTCATTCGACCCCCAAAGGGGTCACGACCCACAGGTTGAGAACCGCTGCTGCTCTAGAGTCGGGAGGCTGTAGGCAGCAGCCTGGAGAGGAGCTTTTCTGCTTTGGGACGGCATCTGCTTTCCATCCCCCCCAGGCCTTCATGTCAGGATATGGTTCTTGGAATGATAAGGGTTAGGAATGTGGTGGCCTGGTCCTCAGCTCCAGGGGCTCGCCTCTGCCCACATCACCTCATTGAGTCTGCCCTGTCCTTTCTCCCTCCCCTCAGCTCCACATTCACCGGCTTAACCACCTTCACGTCTCTTAACTTGATCCCTCCCCCTCTCCTCCTCCAGGGTCCTCTCTTTGTCTGAGGCCACCATCCTCTTGTGGCTGGATTCCTGCAACAGCCTCTTACTCACACTCCCTACCTCCAATCTGGTCTCCCTCTAATTCCTCCCCTACCCTGCTGATGTTTTAATCTTTCTGAAAAGCATATCAATTTGGGCCACTCTCCTTCTGCTTCAGATGGCCTAAGGCACTCGGGATGAGGCTGAGAACTCTCCCAGGCTTCAGCTCGAGTATCAGGATGCTCATTCCCTTACCCCCGCCTCCACCTTCTCCCCTCTTTGGGGTTATACTTTGTCACAGGGCCCCGGAACAGTTCTGTCTTGTGCCTAACATCGTAGGGTTTTTAGGTCAAGCAATTTTGAAATTGTGAACTCCTTCTGCTATTTCTCAGATTAACACAGGAGAACATGAAGACCTGGGCCAAATAAAATGTCTAATCACTGCTTTACTGAGCGTGATCCTTCTCCAGGGACTGACGTTGCTCTTCTGAGCTGTTATACTCAGGCCACTTTAGATGCAAGAAAGAGAACAATCAGGCTACCAGAGGAGGAGAGGGGGATTTATTAAAGGATATGCATGAGGGAACCCAGAAAAGTGGCTTCAGGAAGGGCAGAAACAGGACAGCTCTAGGGCCCAGCCAGTACCAATCTACCTCTCTCTCTCTCTCAGCTTCATCGGCTCTGCCTCTCCCCCTTCTCCGCACTTTCTCTCGACGAGCTTCCTCTGTTTTACCGTCATGTACACAACCCAAAACGGCAGCCACAGGCCAGGATCTCCATGGGCTGCCCACTGAGCAGCCCGCACCCACTACAACTTCCTACGGCCTGCGAGGACCTGCTGGTCCTGCCTCGTCTCTGAGCCAGGCCGCCGTGGGCCTGGGTCCTGGCAAGTCTGGGGGTTGGCTGTCCTTGCCCAGAACTCTTTCCCTCATTCTTCCCCATGGCTTTGACCCTCGGGGCGGGGGGGGGGGGGGGGGAATTACTGCCTTCTCTGTCAGGGGCTGGGAATGGAGGCAGCTTATCAATCGGAGGCTGTATTATTAGTTTATTAAGTTAACTGTCTAGTAACAAAGTACCATAACAAAGCAACAAAGGAGGCTGTGTTGTAATAAAGAACCATTACCGGGTGGCTAAAACAACAGGAAGGTACTGTCTCACAGTTCTGGAGACTAGGAATCTGAAACCCAGGTATTGGAAGGACTAGTTCCTTCTCCTCAGAAGGAACTGAGGGCAGGAGCTGTCCATGCCTTCTCCTAGCGTCTGCCGCCTCCAGCACTTCTGGGCCTGTCGGTGGCATTCTCCCCGCGTCTTCAGATCACCTTCCTGCTGTAGGTGTCTGTCTCGGTGTCTGCGTTTCCATTTTTATAAGGGCACTAGGTGTATTGGGTTAGGGCCCACCCTACTGACCTCATCTTAACTTGATCAGGTCACATCTTTGGAGGGAACACAACTCAACCCACGATAGGCTAAGGGCAGAGGCAGCAGGCCTCGGTGTGGCTCCTCTCTGGGGCCTCCTCAGGAGCATCCTAGAGAGCCCACTTTGCCAATTCTCTAGACAGGACTAGATACTGGAGTAGAGACGTTAGGCTCACATTCAAGGTCCCACTAGACCAGTGGTTCTCAACCTTGGCCGCACTTTAGAATCACCTGGGAATCTTTTTTAAATCCTGATTTCTGGGCCTCATCCTCAGGAAATTCTGTTTCTTTGCTATGGGGTGGGGCCATAATATTAGTAACAAAGAAACAGAATTTCCGGAGGGTGAGGCCCAGAAATCAGGATTTTAAAAAGATTCCCAGGTGATTCTAATGTGCAGCCAAGGTTGAGAACCACTGCACTAGACAGAAAGAACCTTATAAACTCCAATTAAACACATACAATGCCCCACTGCTTCCCTGTCAGAAATGTAGCCTTTTGGTTTTATAAATCCTATAGGGAAAGATTAGTTATAACATGGATAGGTCCATGGCTCTGCTATAGTAACTGTCAATGTGGTCAATAACAATTACAAAGTAACGCTAATGATACACCACGTGCGGTGCATTAGAATTGTCAAACGTTTCATAAACATTATTTTATTCGATCCTCACAATAACTATGTGAAGTAGGAAAAGCAGATTTTGTTTTATTTTATTATTTGTATTGAGAAATAACTGACATAGAACATTATATTAGTTTTAGGTACACAACATAATGATTTGATAATTGTATATATGGCAAAATGATCACCACAGTAAGTCTAGATAACATCGGTCACCAGAGTTAGTTACAAATGTTTTTTTCTTGTAATGAGAATTGTTAAGATCTCTCTTAGCAACTTTCAAATATCCAGTAGAGTGCTATTAACTATAATCACCACGCTGTACATTATATCCCCATGACTTACTTATGTTATGGCTGCAAGTTTGTATCTTTTGACCGGTTTTGTCTATTTCACCCAACCCCCACCTCTGGCAACCACCAATCTGTTATCTAAGAGCTTTTTTTTTTTTTAGATTCCACATATAAATGAGATCATACAGTATTTCTCTTTATCTGTCTGACTTATTTCACAGCATGCCCTCAGGGTCCAATCATGTTGTCACAAATGGCAAGATTTCATTCTTTTTTATGGATAAATAATAATCTGTATGCACATATATATACACACATGAAGGATAAATAGAATCCATTTCATCACTAGACACCTAGATTGCTTCCATGTCTTGGCTATTGTAAATAAGGCTGCAGTGAACATGGGATGCATATGTCTTTTCGAGTTACTGTTTTTATTTTCTTTGGGTAAATACCAAGAAGTGAAATTGCTGAATCATATGGTAGCTCTGTTTTTAATTTTTGAGAGAACTTCATACTGTTTTCCTTAGTGGCTGCACCAATTTACATTCCCACCAACCGTGAACAGGGATCCATTTTCTTCACATCCTCACCACACTTGTTACTTTTTGTCTTTCTAACAGGTATGAGGCGGTATCTCATTGTGGTTTCAATTTGGATTTCTCTGATGATTAGTGACATTGAGCATTTTCTCAGGAACCTGTGGAGATTTTTGTTATAGTATCTCTTTGTGCCTCAGTTTTCTCATCTGTGAAATGAAGATTGCAATAGCTACTCAAAGTATTGTCGCAGGTATCTCAGGTTAGATGCACTAATAACCTGAGAGCTCTGGTTACCCTGCGAGCATGATATAATGGATGCTACTTTCATTACTGCCACTCACATTCATAGCATAGAGGGAGGACGGAAATGCAGAGGTTAAGAATCTCAGCCAAGGCCCTCAAACTTGCCATAAAACTGGGCTGGGCCTCGTAGCTCAGAGAAAAGAGGATTAAAGAGGTATCTCTGTGAACCCAAAAAGGAGATGCCTCCCACTCCCACCCCCGCGTCCTGTCCCATCCTAGAGTTGCTTTGCTGGAGGGTCATATAATGCCATTTCTTTAAACAGGGTTTTCATTTATTTCCTGTCAAAGCTATTTTGTCGTTGCCAAAATTAGGAAAGTATAAAGAAAATAAATTTTAGGATAAAATAACATGCAACTCTTTAGTTATGCCTATCATATCCAAAGGGCACACTTTGGATATGATAGGCATACTTCTTTACCAAAAAGGGGAAAAGTTACACACCTTGTGTGCATGCCCCCATTTCTACTGTTTTCTCTCTCGTTATTAGAAGACATGTGTGATCTGGAAGGTGGTACAAAATGTGTCTTTACATTTCCCATCAAGACTCTTTTCAGTTTACATGTCCAGCCCTTCTCCCATCTCCCGCCCACATCTCCTGCCCTGCCCCCTATTGGAGACGGGTTCTCTTCCCACCCCCCCTTCTCTGCAGACTCTTGGCTCCATTTTAGGATGTCTTAGGTGGAGATCCCAGAGGCTGCTGCCAAGATGTCAGATCATGTGAAAGTGATTTACTAGGAGGCCTTCCCAGGAACAATTGGTGGGGGGCGGGGAAGTGGGGTCAGGAAGGGAGGTGCAGGAAGGTATCCAGCAAAGTCCCACAGAGTTGCTCTTGGAGAAGAGGAGGTCATACCTCAGAGTAGTCTTCATTAGGAAGGGTTGGGCATGGAGCTGGATAGCTTACATCCCTGCAATCAACAGTCCTCGGTTTATAAGGCCCACCCCTACCTTCCCCCCTAAAATGCAAATCCCCAGTCACTTCCAACAACATATGTGCAGGCCTGAAGGTGGGCCTTCTCGAGAGAAGCAGGTGCTGGCTGTTGGGAACAAGGCACCCTAAAGCTGGTGTGTGGGAAGGTGGCGGAGAGCTCTGGGGGGAAGGGGCTGCTCCGTCCCGGTATGATGGAGCCTGAGGTTCCGGCTCCTGACTCCACTGCATGAAGTAAGAAGCTGCATGGAGAGGGTGAGGGAGCTTTAGACCCTTCAGAGTGGAGAGACACAAAACAAACACACATTTCAGTTGCTCCTTAGGCCAGTGGTTCTCAACCTTCCTAATGCCACGACCCTTTAATACAGTTCCTCATGTTGTGGTGACCCCCAACCATAAAATTATTTTCGTTGCTACTTCATAACTATAATTTTGTTACTGTTATGAATCGTAATGTAAATATCTGATATGCAGGATGTATTTTCATTGTTACAAATTGAACATAATTAAAGCATAGTGATTAATCACAAAAACAATATGTAATTATATATGTGTTTTCCGATGGTCTTAGGCGACGCCTGTGAAAGGGTTGTTCGACCCCCAAAGGGGTCGCGACCCACAGGTTGAGAACCGCTGCTTTAGGCAAAGGGTTGATGTTTTATGCTACACAGCATTTGGCTTTTTGTTTTACTAAAGTCAGAGAAGTGAAAGAAATGACAAGAGTGAAAGTGGGAGAAAACCCCACCCGTCCACAAATGTAAACACATTTTAGTTCCATCTTACCGATTTTTAAATGAAAGTAATGATTGATGAGACTAATTTTTTATTCCAATTAAACCATGTTTTAGGTCCAGGGCCTGGGGTCTCTACTCTCCTTGGAAGGGTCCTGATTCAATGTCAGGTGCCTCCACCTCCTAAGGCTTTCACCCCATATCTTTCTCCTTCTTCTTCTCCTCCTCCTCCTTTCTCCTCCTCCTCCTTTCTCCTCCTCCTCCTTTCTCCTCCTCCTCCTCCTCCTCCTCCTCCTCCTCCTCCTCCTCCTCCTCCTCCTTCTTCTTCTTCTTCTTCTTCTTCTTCTTCTTCTTCTTCTTCTTCCCTCTTCCATCCAAAATTGGCCTTGATTTCTTTACTTCCATTTCCTTTTTAAAAATATATTTTTTTATTGATTTCAGAGAGGGAGAGAGACATCAATGATCAGAGACAATCATTGATCTGATGCCTTGTTGTACCGCCCCCCGCCTGCCCCCCCCCACACACACACAGTGGGGATTGAGCCCACAACCTGGACATGTGCCCTGACTGGGAATTGAACCATGACCTCCTGGTTCATAGGTCGATGTTCAACCACTGAGCCATGCCAGCCAGGCCATCTCCTTTTTACTTCTTTGAAAGCCATGGGTAGGAGAGAGATGCTGAGAGAGATGGGTGGAACACCCAGTCTATGTCCTTATGGGGTGCGGGATTTTATTTGAGGTGAGAAGAGACTTGGTGAGTTAATCCTCAATGGCAGAAAGAAAAAATTACAGGAGTGGCAGGCAACAGGGAGGTACAGAAAGAGCATGCTGTCTGGGCTCTGCATATCAGGGGATGGTTTCAGAAAAGACATATTCTTCCCAAGCCGGCAGAATGGGTTTCTGGCTGACAGGAGCCAGGGCAGTGGAAGGAGAAGCGCTTGATGAGGGGAGGCTGCTGGTAGTTGGCACCTGTGGCAGGGAACTGGGCCACATACCTTTAGTGCCTCTTGGCATAAAGGCAAGGTACTTCCTAATGGAGACTGATGAAGTCGGAACTCGAGAGATAATGAACTGAAACAGGATTCTCCTCTGAATTGAAAGTCAGGGCTGGTGATAATGAATGTAGTTGTCTCTGTTGAGCCTAAAAGCTCCACTCTGTACAGAACTTTGTGAAATGAGGCCTTCCTTGTAGAACAACAGCTTATGAAGAGCAGGATCTGTGTTTAAATTGCTGTTAAACTGAGCTAAGCCAAGTCAAGCAAGAGCCTTCCAACTCAACAGATTAATCCTGCAAGCCAGGTGCTCAGGAATCTCTGAGATTCTCAAGTCTTCCAGCAACCTCTGGGGGAAAAACAAACAAACAGAAAAACAAGTGCAAAGCTCCTTCTGCCACATAGGCGTACCGCATCTCAAGGGCAACCTGCATCTATTGTCCACGGTTGTTTCTCTGAATACAGGCAAGTCCTCAGGTCAGAAGCTTGTGATATTATGGAGTGAACAAAAGAAGACAGAAGCCTCAGGCGCAGGCACTTTTGAAATCTAGAGAGATGTTTTTCTGGGATGGGGCATATCAACAAAATATCATAGGCTTTGGGGTACATTAAAAGAAGGGACTGAGGAATGTTTGTGCTATAACAAGGTCAGATAACAAATCTACTGATCCTGAATTCCCAATATAATTCCCAGCACCACCAGGCATTTCTACTGTGCTGAGTGGAAAAAGTGGGATCTGAATTGGAGAAATTTGCTCTTGAGGTAGGACACTTTATTGATTTTCAAATTGATATTCATGCATAGTATTATTCAATTTGTGCATTGTCATTCACTAAATTTTAACTCATGCCCTTCATGACTGCCAATAGCATGTATAGTCTGGTGGAAATGTGTAAGTTGAATTTTTGTAAATCAATCTTAATTTTGATGATTTAAGGCAATGATAGCACCATATATCTATAAATCACTTCCATGGCTTACACAGCATTTTAGGACATCAATTTTCACACCTCTTTGTCAGGAGGTGTCATCTTTATTTGCCAGGAGAGGGAATTAAGACTCGTGAGAATCAAGAGATGCACTAAACCTTCTACTGCTTCCTGGCTTATGCTTAGAAGCCAGTTCTACCTGAAAATCTTATAGTTTTTTTAAAAAAATTCTGTACTCATTAATTAAATTGCTTCCCTCATAGAGTAAATGCTTATTCTTCTAGGTTAATTTTTCTGCTTTATACGTATTATATGATGTCAACAAATATGTATTTTTATTTATCAAATTATTTTAAGGTGGGGTATACCTATAGTGGGTTTACATTGTCAACTAAGACTTAAATAAGTATTATTATCCCCATATTGTGGGTAAGAAAATGAAAGAACAATGAGGTTAATTGAATTTTCTAAAGTCTTGCTAGTATCATTGCTCACTATTCCAAGCCTCTTGATTGGCCCATAAAACAGCCTTATATTTTTGTTTCTCGCTTAGATAGTCTGGTCATTTGCAATACCCATAAGAACACTTCCAGGAGAAGCTAACTGTGAGTTCACACAAGTCCCAAGGGTAGATAGATCCATACGTCCATGCTTCTGGCATAACAATTTTAAGAAAAAAGAAAACAAAATTAGTGAAGGACTCTGAGGATTAAGCTTCATTAGCTCATTGGTACAAATTCCTGGCAGGAATGCGCCAGCAGTGCTCTTCCAGACTCCCCACCCCCACTCCACATCCCAGAGTTACACTATCCCAAAGGGCGGAATGAATGGATTTTTGTCCCCTTTCATCAGTGAGAAGTGGGGTGAAGCCCCAACTGGACAATGACATTGAGAGCAGCTGACGACTTGAAATGTATTTTAATCTCTAAGACCAGATACATTACTTTCTCAGGAACCAAAACAATTTAAAGATATGATGGAAGAACAAGTCTTAACAATTTTTGAACAAGTTACCAAGGAATGAATATTACAGATGAGAAGGACAAATTGTTACCTCACATTTTTGAGGTGGATTCTGGAAACTAGAGATTGGTAATGTTAACATTAACCACTGGCAAATTTCTAGAATGGGTTATCTAACAAATAGTTTGTTAAAATGTATAAAGGGGAGACATGATTACCAGGTTCTAACCTGAATTCACTAAAAATAAGTCATTTCCATTTATAAAATTGAAATAAAGATCAGGGGAATACATTTGGGTTTTTGAAAGCTATTTGACAGATTCCTTTTTAAAAATTATTTGTTTGTTTGTTTATTTATGTATTTTAAATTGTTGACAGTATTACAAATGTCCCCCTTTTTACCCCCCTCCATCCAGCCCCTGCCCTACCCCAGGCCTTCACCACACTATTGTCTGTATCCATGGGGTATGCATATATGTATATAAGTTCTTTGGTTTATTTCTTCCAGACTCCCCCACCCTCTCCCCTCTGAAATCTGTCAATCTGTTCCATATATCCATGCCTCAGGACCTATTTTGTTCATCAGTTTATTTTGTTCAATAGATGCCACATATAAGTGAGATCATGTGATACTTGTCTTTCTCTTACTGGCTTATTTCCCTGTCACAAAGGCTAAGAGATCCTTCTTTTTTACAGCTGCATAGTATTTCTTCATTAAATCTTTTCAGACAAGTTGGAGAAATGTGGATTGGACTATGGAATAGTTAAATAGGTTGGTTTGGTTGACTGATAGAGTGAGATGATTTGGTGCTGAAGTGAAAAGTTAGTATTGCCCATTTCTTTTCAGCTCTTCTTTGTCAGGGACAATGGAGATACAAAGATGAATAAGACAGGACTCCTGCCTTCAAGAGTTGGGGTGTGGGGGGAGAGAACAATATATAAACAACTAGCTATGATCATTATAATGGGGACTGCACCAGATGTATGCAAGGGAAATGAGACTGAAGTAGAACCCCTGGGGTAAAGGGTGGGAGATCTTTTTAAAAAATGTATATTTTTATTGATTTCAGAGGGGAAGGGAGAGGGGAAAGAGAGATAGAAACATCAATGATGAGAGAGAATCATTGATTGGCTGTGTCCTGCACGCCCCCCACCGGGGACTGAGCCCACAACCCAGGCATGTGCCCTTGATTGGAATCGAACCTGAGATCCCTCAGTCCGTAGGCCAATGCTCTATCCACTGAACCAAACCAGTTAGGTGGGAGATCTTTATAGGAATTAGTTATGTCCCACTGTTACACAGACTGTCTTATAAAATAGTGAGGATTGCAAGTAGAGATAAGATGGCCATTGGGGTAGGACAGTGGTTCTCAACCTTCTGGCCCTTTAAATACAGTTCCTCATGTTATGACCCAACCATAAAATTATTTTCATTGTTACTTCATAACTGTGATGTTGCTACTGTTATGAATTGTAATGTAAATATCTGAAATGCAGGATGGTCTTAGGCGACCCCTGTGAAAGGGTCGTTCGACTGCCAAAGGGGTCGCGACCCACAGTTTGAGAACCGCTGAGGTAGGACATTGAACCAAATGACTTTCAGGTTCCCTTCAAGAATTAAGGCCCTGAGTTTGCTTATGGTTAAATCACAACAGCTGGTCTCAGCGCAGCCAATCCTGCCAGACAGGGGGCGGGAGGATGACAGAAATGCTGAGGTGTAACAGAGGCAGCTTGGAAACCACACTAGGAGTGAAGGAAGGGGACCAAAGTGTGTTAGCTGTTCAGATTATTGGGATCCCTGGGTAAGGGGATGTATTAGGTTATTTAAAAATTACAGCTAGCCCTGCCTGGTGTGGCTCCGTTAGTTGGGTGTCATCACTGTGTACCTAGGGGTTGCCAGTTTGGTTGCCAGTTAGGGCATGTACCCCGGTTGCGGGTTCAATCCCCAGTGGGGGGCGTGCCAGGCGGTTGGTCAGCAGATGGATGTTTTGCTCTGGCATCATTGTTTCTCTCTCTCTCCCTCTCCCTTCCTCTCTAAAAATCAATGAAAAAATATATATTTTTAATGACAAGCTAAAGGGTCTAGGAATTATAGGAACCTTGTGGTCTAGCAAATGAAAGCAAGCAAAACGGGTGGGAGATCCTCCATTCAGAGAGGTTGTATTTATGTCTAAAGAGCTAAACACCTCCATAGTCTCCTCACTTCAAAGCTGTTCCATGCCATTGAAAAGACTGATTCTGCTTTTCTAAAGAACAATGTGGATTATTTATTAACATTTATAAGAAATATTTCTATAATACTACCTCAGCATTTGAAACCAACCTGGCTGGATAAGGCATATCTAAAGTCTGAAAATCCTAATAATGTCAGCCTTCTTTCTTGTGCGGAGCATGGTTTAAAGTGAAATATTAAGTCATTGAGTCATTTAAGTACCTGGAAACAATTCACAACAGACTGGGAAGAATTTATTACAGAAACACATCACAGTCCCCAGCACAGGAACCCACAGCTCACTGTGCACAATGGGCAGCAGGGGAGTTCCATCGCAGCCTGTCGCTGGCGAGTGTCCTGGCCTGAATCTACATTCTGACTGGGAATCGCCTCCCTAACCCCAAGTCACCGTAACAAGATAACCACACATCCTCAAAATTCTTTATAAATGTTTCTCCCTAGGGGCTCGCCCTTTCTCAGATAGACACCCTCCTCCGAGGACAAAAACGGGGCGTGTGGTGTGAGTGAGCCCTTTTCACCAGGCGGCTCCTAATCGCACACAGCCCTTCTCCAGTGTGTCAGCGTCAAAGACCAGCAAGGCAGTGAACTCGTGTAGCAGGGCTCCGGATAATGCCGGTCATTTAATGAGGTTGAATGTCACAGCCAGGGCCTTCCTGTTTCCAAACCAGTCAGAAGAACTGTGGGGCCTTGAGTGTGTTTCACAGCCTTTTGCCATCCCCTGGAAGACAAAGCAGAGTTGATGTCTGTGCCCTGAATACTGAGCATGAGATGCTGAGGTCGGCTACTACCCTGCACAGCAACGGAAGGCTGGGGTACTCAGACACGTCGGGGGAGAGCTGTTTGCTAGACAGCACCAGGCCTCTGTGCACACAGGTCCACCCACAGGCAGGGCGGTCTCAATGGGACTGGAAGGATCTTCCATCGTAAAATGTTATCTATTCTCCTGCATGAACACACAGTCGTCGTACTTGAATTTAACCATCCATTTTTGCGCCCTGGCATTTCATGTTTTATTTGTAAAACCACTTGTGTTCTTTAAACAGGAATGAAACGGTATTAAACAAATAATCCAGGAGTAGCATAATAAAATGCCAGTACATCCAGACTGTGACTCTGGCCTGAGAAATGGGTGGTGTTTAAATCTTGCCTTCTTTCTATTCAAGCAACTACCCTGCTATTTTGAGCATGTGAAGATTCAGCTCAGATAGGCCTTAGTCCTCTGGCTCTCTGTAATAGAAAGGGACTACAGATTTGTACATAGGCAGTCTCTTCGTTTTAACCATAATAGGCTGGCAGTCAGATTATTCCCATGCTGCAGTTGAAAAGAAATGCTATAAGTAGCAATGGAGTGCATGGAACCAATGGACTAGAGCAGTGGTCAGCAAACTGTGGCCCGGCAAACTGTGGCTCGTGAGCCACATGCGGCTCTTTGACCCCTTGAGTGTGGCTCTTCCACAAAATACCGGCTCTTCCACAAAATACCGACTTCTGCGCATGGGCCACGAAGTTTCAATCGCACTGTACGTGCGCACCCACATGTGGTATTTTGTGGAAGAGCCACACTCAAGGGGCCAAAGAGCTGCATGTGGCTCGTGAGCCACAGTTTGCCGACCACTGGACTAGAGTATTCTATGAGAGTCCTAACCCATCCCTCTCTCCTCCCTCTTCCTCCTACCATCCATTTGCAAGCAACACTGCGCCAAACACTGCAGGCACTGAGAATGAAGATCTACAGAGGTGCTACAAAAATTGTATCCTCATGCTTCTACCCAGACCACGTCTAGAAAGTGCACAAGACTGACATATACTTGGCTAAGAATACATAGATGGCTAATTAATGGATAGATCAATAGGTAATTACATTATTACTTAATAACTATGTATAGCATGGAGGTCCTTTAAGTAAACAGGGAAAACCAGGGTGATATTCTTAGAAATGATCAAGCTACACTAAATCTCTTTCAGTTCTTTTAAAGTTCTCGTCTCTATTCTCCCTAGCATCCGTAACCAGCTTACTCAAGGTCTTATTTTAAGAAACATCAACCCTGGGAATTCTGTTATAATCTCTCAAGATCAGGTTAGTTGCCCTCCTTCGGTACCCCCATAGCATGCTCTTTGTTCCCTATCTGAGCGTCATCGTGCCAGTCTCTATTGTAATTGCTTGTTTAACTGTCTGTAAAGACAGTTAAACTGGTCTATAAATTCCTTGAGGACTCTGCCTGTCTTTTTCACAGTTTGAGCTTCAGCACAGATCATAGCACATAGTAGGTACTCAGTACTCAATAGGCATTTGTTGAATGAATGAATGTCCTCACTGTAACTCAAGATCACCCTGGACTTTGTAGAAGTAACAAGTAGAAATTGTGACCCTCTTATTGTGAACACCACGCTCTGTCCTCGTTCTCTTGAGGCCACTGAAGGATGCAAGCGGTGGCCCTGCTCTCAAATTTCTTACACAGTAGCTGGACAAATGAGACAGTCAGAAACGCACAAGAGCCATGTTGAGCCACTGGTGTCAGCTGAAATTCAGAGGAACTAGAGATCATGGGGGCCTGAGTAACCCAGTAAGACAAGGGTACGTGAGACTGTGCCTGGGCTTGAAGGAGGGGTAGGATTTTATTCGGCACAGAGGGTGGGGAGGACACTACAGAGGGAGGATAAGAAATGGAGATGGGATGAGTCTGGCATAGACAGAGAACAAGGAAGAACCTGGTTTAGCTGGAATGAAAAAGTCCAGATTCCCCATGAGCCATATAAGTTGGAGGATTTGGAAAGCCAGCAGAGAAGTCTGGGCTTCAGACACTGCATCACAGGATATCAGCGTAAAACTGGGAGGGAAGAATTTCATGACGAGAAAGTCATTTAGGAAGAAAGTCTTAACGATCATGGCAAGGTAGACCCAAGGGGAGAGAGCTGTGCTGAGAAGGCCACATGGTAGCCACTGCAGTTATCCAAGAACGAGATGACCAAGACTGGGCCGGGGTGATGCTTGAATGAAGAGAGAAACAGGAAAACATCTGGAGGAAGAAATGGCAGGCTGGCCTCAGCTAGAGACACCTGATGCTCTTCAAAGCCCTGAGAAGTCTGATTCCTCTGCAAGTACCGTGGCTGCTCTGGGAACCAGCGGCCAGGGACTGGATGGTTGATGAGGAGGAGGAGATGGCTTTGTGGTTTTCACACTGTCCCGACTCCCCTCGTGCGGGTTTCGGGCCAACCTCCCCTTCCCTAGCGCTGTGCTCTTGCGTGTCTTTTGCTCATGTCCCCGAGGAAAACTTTTCCTCTCCGCACCACCGTTTCATATTCCAGGGGCTGGGGTGGGGTGAAGGGTGGTTACCTCCTGCTGCCTTGCAGCACTTTGAGTCCCTCCAGGGCAAAGCACACAGACTGTGCTGAGGGCTCAGCTGGGGGCAGGCTGCACTGCTGGTTGCTGGGGAAGAATTCTTTGTTAAATGTATGCCAGCCTTTGATGCCTTCTCTGAGGCCCCACAGTCCTGCTTTCACACTTTTCCTCCAGCGGCTCTTCATCATGGTCACCGTCATGTGAACGTGCTACTTTAAAAGAAAAGGTGCTGCTTTTCCAGAATGTGCTGGGGGAGGGGGGTGGGGAGGGGGTGAGGAGAGCGGGGCGCCACGCCCCCTAAGCTCCTGGTCTGGATAAGTGGGGGCCCTGTTGCCATGCTTTGTCATTTTGGTGTCATTCCCAGGCAGCATCCTGCTGCCCCAGTTCAGCTTTTCATCATCAGTCTGGGGCTGTTTGCTCGGCCTCCACTGTTGCTGCGACAGCTGTGTTTTGGACCTGACTCCTGGCGAGCTGTGAGTGTTGCAGAGGCTGTGGGCTTGGCTGAGGGTGCTGCAGAGGCTGACCCAGAGGACAGCAGCCTGGGCCCTGAGGAAGGGCAGGAGGTCGGGAAGGGGTCTGAGACACGCTGTGCTTCTTGAGCCAGGAGGGGGGTCATCAGCACCCGGCTAGGTGCCCTTTGGAGCATTCCCGGTGCTGGGGCCGCCATCATGGTTGGGCTCCCGCTTCATCTCTCCTTAATTTCAACTCCCCCCTCAGACTTTCATGTGTTGTTGCCTCCCAACAAAATGATTATAGTTCTCTGCAAATTGTTCTTCATTTGAAATGAGCCCAAAAGCACTCCCGAGGGTGGGGCACAGCTTCCTGCTCCCATTTTGGAGCGAGAGCCCTGGGATCCCCGGAGTCCACTCAGCCTGCCAAGTTGCTGGGTGCCTTCTTCCCACCACCCCTGCACCCCAACTGAGCCTGTGGGCCAGCTAGACGGCAGAGAGATGGAGAAGAAGAAAGGACTTTGGCCTGGACATTTGGACACCCAGGGGTCCAGCCTTGTCTCTAACACTGACTTTTCTCATGTTGCCTACCTTCCAAAGGCAAAACCACCAGCCTCCATCTTTGCCAAAGGGGGTGGATTTAGCCTTATTGCTCTTGTATTAAGTGTTAAGCTATTTACATACACAGTTAATCATTAGGACAGCCCTTCAAAAGCAA
Source organism: Myotis yumanensis (assembly GCF_028538775.1). Taxonomy (NCBI): domain Eukaryota; kingdom Metazoa; phylum Chordata; class Mammalia; order Chiroptera; family Vespertilionidae; genus Myotis; species Myotis yumanensis. The sequence goes on from NW_027223752.1 coordinate 91,321,090, forward strand.
TTTCAGAGGCAAGGTGAAGGTAGGGGGGTTGGGGAGGAGAGATTAACTGGGGCATTATATGCATACTAGAGGCCCGGTGCAGGAAATTTGTGCACTGGGGGTCGGGGGGGACCCTCAACCTTGCCTGTGCCCTCTCACAGTCTGGGACCCCTCGGGGGATGTCTGCCTGCCAGCTTAGGCCCAATCCCGCCTAAGCTGGCAGTCAGACATCCCTCTCCCAAACCAGGATCCCTTGCTCCTTACCGCCCACCTACTTGCTCCTTACCGCTCGACTTGCTGCTCCTAGCGCTGCTGTAGAGGCAGAAGAGGCTCCCACCACCACCGCTGCACTCACCAGCCGTGAGCCCAGCTTCTGTGGGAGCGCACTGACCACTGGGGGGCAGCTCCCACGTTGAGCATCTGCCCCCTGGTGGTCAGTGCACATTATAGTAACCAGTCTTTCTGGTTGTTCCGCCGTAACAGTTGCTTAGGCTTTTATTATATAAACTAAAGGCCTGGTGCACAAAAATTTGTGCATGGGGGGGGGGGGGGGGGTCCCTTGGCCTGGGCTGCGCCCTCTCACAGTCCAGGACCCCTCAGGGGATGTCCACCTGCCAGCTTAGACCCGCTCCCTGGGGGATTGGGCCTAAGCTGGCAGTCCGACATCTCTCTGGCATCCCGGAGCCCTTGGGGGATGTCCAACTGCGGCCTAAGCCACAATCGGACATACTTAGCACTGCCGAGGAGGTGGGAGAGGCTCCTGACACCGCTGCTGTGCTCGCAGCCATCAGTCTGGCTTGTGGCTGAGCAGAGCTCCCCCTATGGGAGCACACTGACCACCAGGGGTCAGCTCCTGCGTTGAGTGTCTGCCCCCTGGTGGTCAGTGCACATCATAGCAACTAGTCATTCCCAGTTGTTCCACTGTTAGGGTCAATTTGCATATTACCCTTTTATTATATAGGATATGCATAGGCCCTGGACACAGACAATAGTGTGGTTAAGGGTGGGTGCAGGGAGGAGAGGGTCAGTGGGAAAAACAACAACAGCAACAACAACAAAAACACAAAGGGGGCATCTGTAATACTTTCAACAATAAAGATAAATTTTTTAAAAATAAGTGAATAGTTGTATCCTAAATGTATGGTTGCTCAGAGAGTGAGAATAAGTTCCTACTGCTGCCTGGCTAGGAAGTGCTGAGGTCTTCCTAGCTTCTCTTATTCCACTTGCCTCTGAGAAAGGGTAGACTAGACCATACACTGACTTTTCTGATCCATAATCAAACCTGCATATTAGAAGGATATTGTTGACATCAAAAAAATTGTTACTTATTGAGTCCCTTCACTGTAAGGCAAGAAAATACTTCTAGCTTCTCAGGGAAAACTCAAATTCAGTACAAAGCGGCTCTGTCGGCCGGATGAGTCAGTGCTGTTCGGTGGGAAGAGTGGTCCTGAACGAGAAGAGCCTGAAGGCTGACCCGGCTGTCTCACTGTGCGCCAGAGACCTGGTCACATAGCCTGTCTGGGTTTCAGGTCCTCCACCTCTGCCCTGCATAGCTATGCTAGGAAGATTAGGTGCAAGCATTTCAGGTTGACAAAGAAGCTGCTGTCGAACAAAGGCTATACTCCAAGTAATTTTCTGTCTTCACCTCCTGGGAAGGCAGGAAAAGAGAGGGTCACTGGAATTCAGAAAGGACCCCTTCAGTTCTGAAACAACTCCTTCCTTTCTTGTCCTGTCAACCCCAACGCAGGGGCAGATGCGGTTCACTCCATCTAATTGTATAACACCAGCGTCTTTCATATGGGCAGGGGATTTGGGGGTACAGGCAGCTGTAGCTGAGGCAAATCTCCTGGGCAGACTTGATTGTTCACTGAGCCTGGTGCAGAATTAATTCTGCTTCACTCCTCCAGTGAACTGACTGCTCCTCTAGACTCAGGCTTTGGGGTAACAGACTTTGCCAGGTCACCTGACTCCTCAGCTTAGCTCCTGGGGCCTCTTGCAAAACAGAACTCTTTCCTGTCTTTGTCTCAGGTCCAGCCCCAGGGCATTCCTGGAGTTAGGCTGAGGCTGCTCTGCACACACCCAATAACCTGCATAGAAGACTTGAGCCAGACCACGGCTCTCAACCACGCATCAGGGCTCTTCCCAGGTCTCCTTCTCATCTCCCTCACATGACCTCACTCTCTTCCATGGCCCTGCCCTTCATATGCTCTAGCTCAGCCATGACTAATGGCTTATATTACATTATCAACACCAACCATGCAGTAACGACTGCATGAAATAAAGTGTTGACAAGGATTCTACAGTTAAGCCTCAGTTTGGTGGGAAAGACTAGCCTCGACGTGGTTAGCTGTGTCTGCCAGGGGCATGGCAGGAAGAAGGTCAAGATGCATGTGAGTTTTTTGCTGTCTCTGCAGCAGCATCAGAACTTCTTTCCCTGGCCTCACATCCAGCTGTTAGTGTGTGTGTTTTTAAAAATCTTTATTCAGCTCACATATTTTCCCATTGGATATGTAGTACCGTTTTTCCCCTGATAAGAGAAGCATATTTAAAAGCACACATTTACATTTTATCATCATTGCCATCTACAATGCAGTAATTTTTGGAGGAAGGGTACTTTTTTTTGCCGCTAAATTCTGCTGAAAATCTTACTACTATTACTGCCATCCTATCTCTTTGAGAAGTTAGGGGGAAAAATGAGAACATACCTATTTTGAGGCAGGTGCTAGACATTTATTCAGTCTCTAAGTAAGTCTTTATTTAGCGGTTATTATGTGCCAGACACGGCTAGGCACTGGGATACAAAAATAAACGTGACATGGGCTCTCCCTGCAAGAAGCTTACATTCTAGCCTGGAAAAGCCACATGTTAGCAACCAAGTATATAGCATGACGCCCCACCACTGCCTCTAAGGGACACTGCCATGATGTTCTCACCAGCTTTTATTTTGTAAAGAGGCCAAGGACTAACCTCCTCCACACGGTTGCCCATCAGTGGCTCTCAGTTCCAATGTTAAAGATCCGTGGTGCCTTTAAAATGCTCTCAGGCAGAAACTGCTGAGCGGGGCGAATAAATCGGACTGAGGTAGCAACTATTGGCAAAGTCCTCAGAACCACCCTGTTCACCCTGTTCAGCCTCCACAGATTCCTGTGTTCAGTACTTGGCACCCATCCTGGCTCCTGAACCAACTCAGCCCTGGGCTTCAGATCTTCAGGCTCTGCCCCTACTCCCAATGCACCCTCAAACCCCTGGGCTGCAGATTTGGGGCTTCATCCTAAAACAGCAGTTGGTGCTTCCTCATGGGAATTTCCATGCTTATACCACCTGCCTTTTCAGACCAAGCCTGACTTCCCATCAGTGGCCTGGCATGCCCCAAATTCCATTAGAGTCCTTGCACCAGAATGGGTCGCTCGTGTGGTTGCTAAATGGTGCTGGAGCATGGGGAAATGCCTCAACTACTTTGGCGACATCCAGGTATTTCACATTTGCTCTTACTGTGATTCTGGGCTGAATTTCAGTGCTCATCAACATGTTTGGCAAGACAGAGACTCAGCCTTGGCCTGGAGAAGGCTGAAGCCATCTGTTCTTTTAAGTGATAGAAAGGATAAAACTGGATTGGCTCAAATCAGGATAAGTAAAGGAAGGCTTTCTGAAGAGCATGACCTGCATGGAAATTTTGCTTTGTGTGCTTATGCAGAGACCTATAAAACTGTTGGATGCAGTGGTCAGAAATCTATGGTCAGACACAGAAAGTAATTTAGTCAGTGGCTGTCAGGGGCTGAGGGCTGGGGGGTGGGGAGTGATTGCTAATGGGTACAGAGTTTCGGGAGGAGGTGGTGAAAATGTTCTAAAATTAGGTAATGGTTAGGGACGAGGTGGCCGAGTGGTTAAGGCGATAGACTGCTAAAATTAGGTAATGGTGATAATTGCACAAATCCGTGAATATCCTAAAATTCACTGAATTGCATACTTTAAAACGGCAAATTTCATGGTATGTGAACTATATCTCAATAAAGCTATCATTTAAAAAAAAAATCAATATATGATCTATAGCAAAAAGCAAAAGCAAAAACAAACAAACAAAAAACAAAACAACAAAAAACCCAGCCTGGTATACATTTAACTCGATCAGCATCTGCTCTGCACAGGCTTCGTCTGAGATATGAGAGGCACTGAGAAATGAGACAGACAAGGAGCTTGCAGCGCCACGTAACCTGTATATGCCATTGAAACGTGTCCTTGCCCACACGTAGGGCTCACCTGGAATGTTTGTTGGCCTAGATACTCACCCAGCCACCGTGCTCACCTTTGGACTCCCTACCAGGGGAAGACTGCCTCTCTTGGCAACCTTGAAGCCATCTCATCTCCAGGGAGTGTTTCACTGAGGCGCTGGCTTATCTCATTCGTTAGTTAGTAATCACAGGAGCAGAATACGTTGCAATGAATCTTTCTCTTTCCCTTTGCTTGTGGGAGTCATCCAGGCCTTTCTCTGGGGTCCATAATCAGAGATGTGGTGATGAAAACGGGAAGACAAGCCCTTCTCCTGAGTGGGCAACACTCCTGCAAGGTGGAATTGCCTGGTGGTTTCAAGCTCTGCATAAGCCATTGCACCCAATTTTCATCCTCACCCTGAAAGGCTAAGTCCATGGGATGGCAGTTATGTCCTGGAGACAAGTAAGGCCCTTCCCTCCAGCTCGTCTCTGAGAGACTATCTGCCTTGCCAGGGTCGGTATGTTTTGTGGGTGAAATTGTTCTTAGCCATGGTATCCAACTACCTCTCCATTTATGACCCAAGTTAAAAGAGCTTGGAAGCGATCTTCCTATCCTCCACAGGTAACATTTGCCAGCTTCCAGAAATACCTAACATCTGGCCCTCAATACCACAGTAAGACTGGGCCCTGACTGACCCTACTAAACCCATTGGCCAATACCCACCTCTCTCCTGTGGAACAAAACCAAGTGTAACCAGATGAGAATTTCTACATGTGTCAGATGAGCTCCCACACAAGAGAACAAAGGGACAGCGTTGGAAAGATGTCATACAGTATGGGGACAGGTGGGAGTTCCCAACGTGGGAGCCCAACTGGCTATACACTGAGCCTAGATTCCTGCTCTGAAACATGTGTGTATCCCCGGGGGAAAGGCAAGCATAGCCCTAGTGGTGTATTTGCAAACTCCAGGAGCAGTGAGGAGGGGGCCGGTGTGAGGGCAGGGGGCTCAGGGCATCAAGAAACCAGACACTTTTAATTTGGAGGCTGTCCGGGGAGCTGGGTGGGGTGGTGCCTTCCATAAAGACTTCGGCGAGGTGGGGAAGCTTGCTGGGCAGAGGCGATAGAAGCAAGACAGTTCATTTTTATTTTTGATTAAGTGAAACTTCAGCTTTAAAAAATTTCTGTTGCAGCCGGAGCCCATCTCACAGATATACACAGAAAGGCACTGTTGGCTATTGCCCTCTACTCTCAGGAATGGTGCCAAAATCGCAAGTGGCAGTTTGAAGGTCATAAACAGGTCCTGTCCAGCTGTCTCACAGGAGGAGCAAACCGGTGAGCAGAAGGGGAAGAGTTTAAAATAACAAGGGGGCTCTTTAAATAGAGCCATAAAACCGGGTAGCAAACCTAGTCCAAGGGTTAAAAGCAAGCTTTTCCTCCAAAGTTTCTATGGCAACTAGATAAAATCGACAGCCAGAGTGCAGTTAATGAAATATTTCTTCTAGACCAACAAGTAGCAGTAAGTAATGAAGGCTGACTTTGTGCAAGGATCCAGCACAGGTTACATTTTTAGCTGCTGCTGCTTTTCTCCTGGCAAGAATTGGGTATGGAGTTTGGGAAGACTCCATTTACCCTGTTTTTCTCCTTCTCGCAGCAAGGTCTAGAAAGCTGGGGCAGAAACGCTGGTGTTGATCCAAATCACTGAGGATGGAGAGAAACCATCTCCCTCCCTCTTTCCCCGCCCCCACCAACAGTTTGGATTCATTTGACGCACACTTACAGTGTTAATTTGGATATTTGGGATAAATGCTCATGACTAATTTTATCTGTATACAAAGAGTAAACACAATCTGGTGAGGTTAGTTGGAAGCTGCTTGAGTTGTGCCTGACTAAGACACGATGGGAATGCTTGAACTTGGAGGCTTTGAAATGATAGCTTCATCTGGTTCATTCCTGGCCGTGGGACTTTGGGCAAATTATTTAACCATCTGTGTCTCCGTTTCCCATAAAATGGGCATGAAGGCAGTACACATCCAAAAGTTGTTTAAGGATTAAAATATGTACATGTGCCTAGCAGTGCCTGGTATAGCGTAGGTATCCAATAACTGCTTATTAAATCTGATTAGATTTATTTGTCTACAAATCACTTTAGGGTTCCAGAGAAGTTCCACTATGTTTCTCGCCAAGATTGAATTCCAAATCCTTTCTGTTAAGGTGGCTTCCTGGAGAACAATTTTAAAAATATGAGATTATTCTAAATGTGAAACAGAATAATAAAAGTAGCTAACACTTATTGACACATTTGGTTTTGGGTATTGTTCAAAGCACTTTCCGTGTACTGGTATTTGCTACTGTAGCCACTTGTATTCATGAGCTCTTTGGAGGATGGCAGGAGTGGGCGGGGAAAGAGGCTGACGTGATTCCGCAGAAAGGTTTATCTTATCCACTTGACTATTAAAATTCTGCTTTGCTGAGGTCACCCTTTGGTGAGCATTCACATGGGACACAAATAGCTTCACGTTCTTTGCTCATTCAGAGAAGTCTGTTCACATGCCTCCTCCTCAGACTTCCTTGTCCTCAATTTTCCATTCATGTTATTTCCAAGTTCATGCCCATCCGGCCAAACCACTGGCCATAGCACGTGACTCACAATAGAGTCATACCTCTGACCATGTTTCCTTCCAAGCAAAACGAACAACAAGGTGCACTGCTTGACCTTCTCTGCCTGCTAGGATTTCCCTTCACCACTGTCCTTCAGGGATAGCCCAGAAAGGGGCTGTAGTGTTACAAATGTCCACTTTGGGGTGGTGCCTGCACGTAGCGCAGAACCATCCATAAACCAGGCACAAGTCTTCTCTTTCTCAGTCAGCTTATTGTAGAAAACTCCCGATGAGGTCATAGGTGTGGGCTTGGAGAAAAAGGACTGGGACCGTGGACATTTAGGCCACTTCTTCCTGTAGCTTACTCGTGCCTTCAGGGCCTACTTGAGCCCAGTGTTGCATAAACCACTTGCATTTGGTAGTGGAGTGCCCCTGTGCATGTCTGACTTTATGGCTCGGTGGGTCAAACGACAACCAGTTTATGATGGGAAACTCAGAACAATCACGTATGGACTGGTGGCCCATAGTAAAACCAGTGTGATGTCTTCTGAAAGAGAAAGGTGATCAAGGACTTTGTTGACTAAACTATGGCATTAGGGCCAGAGAGTTCATATACCCCTTAGGTAAGACAGTGAGTGTACATTGCTGGCCTCACCTGCTGAAAATAAACTACTTCTGGTGGTCTTGACTGATGGGCTTTGAAAGAAATTAATATATACTATGCATAGATAATATAATAGCTACATATCAGGTCCCGGCGAAGTGTTTATTTGCTCAAAACAGTGAAACTACATCTGGAACAGCAGCTGCAATTGGATTCAGCACATAATTACATTGACAATAATAAACTGTCATTCTCTAAGATCCATTTGATTCTTGCACAGGCAAGTTGAATGGAGATGTGAAGGAAATCGCCTCCCCTGCATCCTTTAAGTCAGGGGTGGGCAAACTTTTTGACTCGAGGGCCACAATGGGTTCTTAAACTGGACCAGAGGGCCGGAACAAAAGCATGGATGGAGTGTTTGTGTGAACTAATATAAATTCAAAGTAAACATCATTACATAAAAGGGTACGGTCTTTTTTTTTTTTTTTTAGTTTTATTCATTTCAAACGGGCTGGATCCGGCCCGCAGGCCGTAGTTTGCCCACAGCTGCTTTAAGTCCTTGATGGTGGTAATATGTTTTTCTTAAATGTTTAAGAGAATTCACTGTAACAACTACTTGGGTCTTGAGTTTTCTTTGTAGGGAAGTTTTTAATTACAACTTTAATTTCTTTAAAGACATAGAGATAGTCAGATTTTTCTCTTCTTGTTTTTGTTTTGGCAATTTGAGTTTTTCAAGGAATTTTTCTAGTACTTTTGAATTGTGAAATTTATTAGCATGAATGTCATAATATTGTCTTATTATCCTTTTAATGTCTGTGGTATATCTACAGTGACGTACTTGATGTAAGTTATTTGTATTTTCTTTCTTGATCAATTATGGTAAGGTATTACAAATTTTATTAACCTTTTCTAAGAACCAAAATTGGCTTTATTAATTTTCTCTGTTGTTTCTTTGTTTTCTTTCTTTCTTTATTTCTGCTATCTTTCTTGTTTTTTGTTTCAAATTATTTTGGGTTTACTTTAATCATTTTTATTTTCTACTATAATAATCTAAAGTTACAAATTTTCTCCTGAACACTGCTTTAGCTGCATCACAAATTTGATATGTTGTATATCACTATCATAAGGTTTAACACATTTTCTAATTTTCCTTGTGATTTCTTTTTTGGCCTATGAGTGCTTTATGATTGTGTTGTTTCATTTCAAAATATTTGGGCATTTTTCCAGATATTATTATTTTGTAGGTGTTTAATTTAATTACAGACATATATTATGCTCTGTAAGATTTCAATCTTTTGAATGTATTGAGACTTATTTTATGGTCTTTCATAGTGAACATTCCTTGTGCTCTTGAAGAAATGGTGTATTTTCAGGTGTTGAGTGTAGTGTTTTCTAAATGGCAATTAAGTGAAGTTAGTTGATAGTTTTGTTTAAATCTTCCTTATCCATTCTGATTATTTTGTATCAATTACTGAGAGAAAGGTGATAAATCTTCAATTATGGTTACCTATTTCTCCCTTTAGTTCTGCCAGTTGTCGGAAGCTCTATGATTAGCGAGTATACATTTAGAAATTTTATGTCTTTCTGATGAATTGACATTTTTTTCTCCTTAAGAAATATCTCATTTTATCTGTGGTAATAGTCATTACTTTGTCTTATATTAATAAACCACCAAGGTTGTCTTATGTTACTGTTTATATGGTATATCTTTTTCCATCCATTCACTTTATTATATCTGTCTTTACATTTTAATTGGATCTCAATATTTATTTGCATTTCACTTTTCAATCTCTTGCTTTTAATTGAAATATTTAATTCATTTACATGCCATATAATTAGTTTTAAGTCTATCATATTATTTTTTTCTAGTTGACCCATCTATTTCTTGTTCCTCCTTTTCTGACTTCTTTTGGGTGAATGGAATACTTTTTAGTATGTTTGACCACATGATTGTTTCATAGATCACTGAGGTTTAGTCACTTAAAATTTTTATTTTTAAATTATAGTTTACATTCAATCTAAAATAATATTAGTTTCAGGTGTACAGCATAGCAGTTAGGCAATCATATACTTTACAAAATGATCCTCCCAATATTTTAAGTACCCACCTAGTACCATATATAGTTATTGTTTTTTTATTTAAAAAAATCTCTCTTGTCTCCATATTAGATCATTTCTATTTACCTTTCTTCAAGTTTACTATCATTTAACCTGCAGTCTCTAATCTGTAGTTAAGTCCTCCAGTAAAATTTTCATTTCATATATTGTACTTTTCAGTTTTAGAGTTTTATTTTATTCTTTTCTATATTTCCATCATTTCTCTGCTGATATTTCCCATCTGTGCACTCATTCTAGCCACCTTTTACTTCAAGTTCTTATTGTATTTGTTGTACCTTCTTTAAAGATCCTCTGGATCTTTGGGGATTCTGTTTCCATCTTTTTTTCTTTGTTTCTTTAGTTTGGGTCAAAATTTTTTTTACTTGCATGCCTAATAAGTTTTTATTGTAGCCTGAACATTCTGGATGATACATTATAGAGACTCTGGATTGTGTGTTGAGTGTTGAGTTTAAAGAGTGTTATTGTGTTCTTGTGGGCATTTAAATCACTGGTAGGTCCTTTATCGTTCTATCAGGCTCAGTTTTGTTCTTTGTTACAGCAGGACTATTTTGGTTTTGAGTTTAGTCCCAGGTGTAGTCCTTACTCTTTGGTGTGGTTCTTACTTTACTTCTGAAATAGGGACTATATTCCTATAGCACCATTTTTCTCGTATCTCAACTGAGTTCTAAAGCAGACCTCCAGTGTCTGCCTGGGCTGCACACTCACTGGCATTACCGCTGCTTTCCTCGTTCAGCTCTCAGCCCTGCAGCAATCAGTCTCTACTAGGCCTCATGGAGTCTTGCCTGGGAAGTGCAGCCTCGCCCTTGCCAAGGACCCATGGTGAAGCCCCACACAGACTTTTGGAACTTTCCATCTGTACAGGTTCTTCTCTAGCATCTGGTCTCACAAATTCCAACTATTTTAGCAGTCTGAACGTAATCTTTGCCTTATCTGCTTACTCTACTTTGGCTCTGCCTTCCTATGTCATAACGTAGGAATGTACCCGTGGCAGAAAAACTGGGGCAATTGTGGGACTTATCTCACTCTTCCCTTCTCTTAAGAATTACAGTCCTATGCTTCCTGTTCTTTGCCTCCTATATTTTGTTCATTGTTATAGTTTATTTAAGTAGAAAGACAAGCCAGGTATCAGCTACTCTGTCATTGTGGGACACTGAAGTCTCTGAATACATCCTCTTAAAAATTTTTGAAATATATAAAGAACAAATGTTTGTATATGATGCCTGACAATGAGAAGCCCAAGCTTCTATAAAGAAAAATATGGCTATTTAATGAATGTTTAAAAGATATTGCAATAAAAAATTAATAGCATTAATTCACTCATCAAATAGCTAAAAAGTGTTTATGTTTTGTACTTGGTGTATACCAAAGAAGGATAACATCAGTTCAACCAGTATTTTTGATATTCCATGCACAAGAGGCAGAAGGAAAATTATGCAGAGCCCAATGTCAAGAAGCTTTTATTATACCAGGGTATATAAGTCACACATACAAAGCTAGTTAAATATGAAGGCAAGGCAGAATACAATTACATGCTAAGACTGGTTGGAACAAATAGGTGAGATGAACCTGAATTGACTTCCCCTTCTAGCTGCAGGGGCACTTCTGCATCACACATGATGCCTTCCCCACACCTAAGTTACAGGAGATGGACCAGAATTGAACACCTAACCCAAAGCGTACCAATCCATAGTAGAGCTTAGCCATGAGATTTCCCTTTAAGAATTTAAATTAAGAGATTCAGAGATTGCAGTCCGATGGTAATGGATGTTTGGTGAGTAAGGTCATATGGAGTTGGCAATGGAGTGAGCACTAGGGCAAGCCAAAGTAATGGCCAAGTTGTGGATTTGGAGGAGCAAGAACCATGGCTGAGCAGTCTGCAAAGAGACTAGAATAGATGCAAGAGAGAGAAATAGAAATATTCCAAGGCTGAGAGAAAAATATATCTCTGCTTGACAATTTTCCAGCTATTGTATATATAATGTATATAATAGTCCACTGTATCTTTTTATTAACTCCTTTTTTACTTGAGATGGGTTTAGTGGTTATTATTTTTCCCCTTATAATGACATGTACTCCAACTAGAACCATGGTTTAGATGAAAAGTGCTGTAGATGTTCAGCCAAGATAGAGATTACTCTGGGGTATAGCAGTCAAAGAAGGCTTCATGGAGAGGAGGAAACTTAGGGTTCATCTCAAAGGACAAACATATCTGAATGAAATAGAGTAATGGTAACCTTCACATGCCTCACAAGTTCCCTTTGTAGTTCATACTACACAATCTTTAAAAATGAATCACTAGATTAAGCGTTGCTTTATGTTTTTATCAGTCATGATGGTTGTTCTTCTATTTGCTTTCTATGTCAATTGATGAACCATCTAGTTTTTTGTGAAGTCTCAAGGTTTCAATCCCCTGTGTCTAGTCTCCTTTATTTTTATTTTTATTTTATTTTTTTATTTTTAAATATATTTTATTGATTTTTTACAGAGCGGAAGGGAGAGGGATAGAGAGCCAGAAACATCAATGAGAGAGAAACATTGATCAGCCGCCTCCTATACACTCCCCACTGGGTATGTGCTCGCAACCAAGGCACATACCCTTGACCGGAATCGAACCTGGGACCCTTGAGTCCGCAGGCCGACGCTCTATCCACTGAGCCAAACCGGTCAGGGCTCTCCTTTAGTTTTAAATGCTCTACTCCAGGCAAAGAACTACAGGTAAAATTTACAGAGTTGCTATTTAAACTCCATGGAATTATTTTTATTTTCACTCCATCCTGGACTTATCTTATGTGTTTATTTTGAGCCTCTAAGATGTAAAATCACTTAGGTGAGCACTAGCACTAAGTGAGAATCAGAACACTAGATTTTACTTCCAGCTTAGCTAGCTCCCTTTGGCCTCCCAGCACCTTGCCTTATCTGTGTGAATGAGTATTGAAGGTCTTAGTCCTTGTTTCATATCAAAGTATCATTAAAGAGATTAATGAGATCATGTTCATAAGAAGATTTAATATCTTCATTGTGGCAAAACATCAGAAATTGAAAATCCACCCAGCTATTGTTGCCGTCATAATTATAGTAAGCGATAGAGAATCTAAAGAAAGAAATGGTTGTCTACTTTTTCTGTAATAGGAGGACTGGGAAGTGAAAAGGAGAGGGTAGAGAAATAGCCTCACTTTGACTGAGATGGCACCCAACTTTCTCTTGGAGGTGGGTGGAGATAAGGAGAGTCTTAGAAGGAGTGATCTCCTGGTCCTTTATACTGCACCGCCACAGCCTTCTCACTGTCCCCTTCAAGAAAGTGCCAGTGAAAACAGCTCTGTGCTTAACGAATGCTTTCCTATTTGTTGGGGTAAATGGTGACATTTGGTGTAACGGTAGTGCAGGCCAGGTTGAATAATTGCTTTGCTGTGAAGGGATCCCAGAGTAGAAGGCAGAGCTGAAAGCAACATGAGACAGAAACAGTATTAAAGTTGCAATGTCCAATGAAATGAGAGCCCCATTTTGCATGTTTTTGGGGGTTCATGTTACCGAGTAGGCAACATTCTGACATGCCCTGGTAGAAATATCAAGCAAGACTGCATGAGGGATAATGTTCCCCGCAGAGAGAAAAACTAAGGGCCAGAAGGCAACCAGCTATCATAAAAGTAATTAATTGTTTTACTTTTTAATGGTCTGGCAAGATTGCCTTTGAAAAAATGAATCATACAAATGGGACCATGATGTCAGACACATTGTCCATTGAGACTTAAGAGACTAGTTCCTGCTATAAATTATGATAATGAGTTAGTTTTTAAAATGTTTTATGAGGTTGAAAAGTGCAATGTCAATTTTTTTCCCCCACTCTCTCATTGCTTTGAATGCCTTTCAGAAAACGGAGGGTAACATTTCCTTTCAAAAATTCCTTCCAAATTTACTGGCCATTGCTTTCCCAACCAGGTCATTCTCCAGGATGGTTTTAGTGCATGATTTTTATGACTCAGCTTAAAATGAACAAGACCCCATTGTTGGCTTCCTTGTTTTTTCACCAGAATTATTGACAAGATCTGCATAACTCTTGGGAAAGGTCTGTTGTCTAACCAAGCTACTATGGAAACCTGATCCAGGCCATTTAGAAGCCTAATGCTTTTTCCTCTTGAGTTTGTGAAAAATTCTGAGGCTGGTCAAACTTCGCTCAGAAAATATTCACCAGGGCAGAAGGGTACAGCTTGTTCACTACACTTTGCTTTTCATCTTAAATTAGCTTTGCAAATAAACCACTGGGCCAGGGTGAGGGCAGGCAGCACTGCCTGAGGGGTCATTGTAAAATACACGATTTCTCTCATTTTACTCCTTATGTTCTGAGTGGGCAGGAGTAGAGAGAAGAAAGGGGTTAACTTATTATTATTTTTTTAAACATACACACAAATTGGTAGTTGGGGGGAAAAATTCCTAGATGCCTGTTCTACATCAGTAAATAGCTCCATATTCAAGAGAGTTAAAACTTCACACTTCTAGGCCCTAAAGAGGAGCCCAGAAATGTAGCCTATACTCTGCTGTTCCATGAGAATTTTCCTCCTACCCCTTTCCTTTCGATATCATTGAGCAGTGAAAGACTACTCGGGGAAGGTGAGGCTAGAGTCCATGCGTCACTCTGGGAGCCAACACCAGGAGTGCCCCAGCTGTGGCTGGTCAAGGACTTTCCTCAAAAAATTCCTCAGGCCATTTCCTTTCCTTGTCCATTGCTAAGTATCCTGAGGCCTTCGAAGGGTAGAGAGAGGCTTCACTGCAAGTATCTTTAGGTATAAATCTCATCTCTGTGAAGCAAGCCTTGCAAAATTTATAATGTGGTTATTCATCATTTATGATTCATATATACTTACACTTTACAACGACTCTGACCACAGTCATCTCTCCTGGAATATGGGCCAGAGGAACCGAGGCTTGGGAACGTTTCCTGTGAACATCGACAAGAGTCCTCACTACGTGGCACCTGGGGACCGGGTGCCGATGAGTAACAATCTTCTTGGGATTTGATTCGCAGGATGTGCCCTTGGTGTGCTGGGCAGCATATGGAACCTGGGGAGATCATAGCCTTTTCATATTCTCCTTTCATCCTCCTCAGAGGTGATGATATAATCACACCATTCTCTGGAGTAATTGGGATAACTCAATACACAGACTCTGCCCCTAGTTCTGGCCAGTATTTCAAACTCTTCTCCTGGTAGATCTTTTTCAGCTGGAAAATCTGTGCTATTTAGGTTATGTTTTCCCCCACCCCTTTGCTCAGGTTATGCAGATCTTGTCAATACAAAACAAAGCAAGGGGAAGGGAGACAGCAAAAGAGTGAACAGGCTAGTGCTGGATTATCCATCCTCAGTGAGTTCATTCCTGGCCCTGGGTACAGCTGAAGTTCGAGTGGGTGTGGGCTTCCTCAGATTCCACTGGGGAGAGAGCAGTTTTCCCCAGTTTCCTTTATAGAATAAAGATACTGGCACAAAAGACATCAAGGAGGTAGTCAGATTCCTGGCACATTCAATTAGAGGTAGATTCTGAGACCAGGGAAAAGACTGTGGGATTACAAAACATTCAATTATTAATTGGTTTATTCAACAAATTGTATTGAGTACATACTCTGGGCCAGGCACTGTTCTAGATGCTTGGAATACATCACTGAACAAAAAAGACAAAAATTCCTGCCCTCAAGGAGCTTACATTCTAGTGGAAATAAAATCAATAGAAATAGAATAAGTTAACAATACTAGTAAAGGTAAGAGGGATTGGGAATGATGAAAGGGTACAGTTCTGATTTTAAACAGTATTAGTTAACCACAGAGGCCAGGATAGATCTTACTGAGAATTGAAACTTGAGGGAAGAGTGAAGGTGAGGGAGTTTACCATGGGGAAATCTGGAAGAAGAGCACCCAGATGAAAGGGAGAAGCTGGATGAAGGCCCTTATGTAGGAGCATTTGAGGACAACAAAAGGCCCTGTAGCTGGAGCAGAATGAGCAAGGGAGAGAGGGACAGGAGAGGAGGTCAAAGGTAATGGGGTGGGACAGAGCTAGAGAGTCACAGGCCTTTGTAAGGACTTGGGCTTTTAGTCTTTATGAGATGGGCAGCCACTAGTTTAAGCAGAGGAGTGGCATGATCAGACCATTTAAAAAGATTGCTCTGGCTGCTGTACTAAGAACAGGCTGTAGGAGGATGAAGGATGAAGCAGAGACCAGTCAGGAGGTAACCGTTGCAATAATCAAGGTGAGAGACGACGGTGGCTCAGCCCAGAGCAGTGGGAATGGCGGAGGGAAGAGAGGGAGAGCAAGGGAGAGTGCTAGATATATGTTAAAGGTAAAGGCAAAAAGATTTCCTAATGGCTAGGTGAACTAGGTGAATCAATGATCGAGTGAATGAGTGAATGGCCTATAGTTCCGGGAGTAGGTACTATGACAAACCTGAGTAAAAGAAAAAATCTCAGTGCCCAGAAGAGCCACCCTGTGACCTGGTTGGCCCTGAGGGAGCAGGAGCAGCAGTAGAAACAGCAACAACTCAAGTCTGGGCTGGCTCTGCTTGGTCCTGCCCCTCCTGAACTTCTGATTTGTCATTTTCATTTCTCTCATTGGCTACACAGCCCCAGACACCATCAGGGAGAAACTCCAAAATAATATTAAATTTACACTCCTCAGTTTATTTATGTATTTAGCACTGGATTTGTTCCAGTCACGGTGCCAGATGCTGAGGATAAGAGACTAGCATCCGCTCAACACCTCATTGTATATCTATAAACTTGAAGTTACTTGAAATGGCTTCATAAATGGGGTAAAGGTCTAAATAGCATTAACACGTACCAGAAACAATACACCTTGGAATATTTCTCTAAATCACTTCCATTTTTTTAATAAAATGCTACTTTTAAAATAAAAGAATTTTAGCGAGGAAGGTAGGGGGAGAGAGAGAAAAAAACATCAATGTGAGAGTGAAACATTGATTGGTTGCCTCCCGCACACACCTTACCAGGGATTGAACCATGACCTTTCGGTCTACAGCAGCGGTTCTCAACCTGTGGGTCGCGACCCCTTTGGGGGTCGAACGACCCTTTCACAGGGGTCGCCTAAGACCATCGGAAAACACATATATAATTACATATTGTTTTTGTGATTAATCACTATGCTTTAATTATGTTCAATTTGTAACAATGAAATTGGGAGTCACCACAACATGAGGAACTGTATTAAAGGGTCGTGGCATTAGGAAGGTTGAGAACCACTGGTCTACAGGATGACACTCCAACCAACTGAACCACACTGGCCAGGGCTTAACTGATGATCTTAACCTAGGAATTTTCCATACACAATGTGTCATTTAGATTTCAATCCTCTAATAACCGAGATTTAAAGCTGAGGAAACTGAGGCCCACAGGGGCTGTTACTTGTTGAGGTCCATTGAGCGGTGGTGGCTGGCCCCAGGTGGGCCAAATGCATTGATAGGCTTCAGTAAGGCTTCAATAAGGCTTATTCCCCACCAGCATGGCAGCCTGCTTTCAGTAGAATGCTGAGGACAACGGTCTTCCAGGAACATCACCAGGGTCCATGCTGGGTCTCAGGCCACTTAGCTTAGGGTTCTTGAGAAAAACCTTGAGACCAGAAAGGAAAACAATACCTGGGCTTGAGAAGAAAGTTAAAGAGGACAATGTGAGGGATTAATTACATACCTTTCAAGCTCCTTTGATTCCAGCATCTGAGCCAAACAAAATAATTATCTTTGCCAGTCCCTTCACTTTGAATTTAGCCATTTCAGTATACTCTCTCCTACGCTCAAGCAGTCCTCCTAACTGGTAAGAGAAGCAACCCTCCGGATAGAACGTTTCTGATCAGCTGTGTGTGAGAGCTTCTCCGCCAGGGAATGGTGCAGGACCCGCCACACCAGCTGCACTTGTCAGATTCCTCCTAGATTCTGCCCATGAGGCCCAAGACAAAAAAAAAACTTATGTGACTTTTGGTGCCACATTAACCATAAGTCTCTACACTAACACATGCCATAATTTTTAAGGTTTTTTGGGTAAAACTCATTGATTAAAAATATCAAACAAATAAAAAGGTGCAATGAATCTCCTACTGCCTTTAAAGGGAACTGTAATAGAGAAAAGAGCATTCTTGGAGAAGGAGGAAGATAGTGCTTGGGAGGCCAATAGCCTGGTCCTTTTGGAGGTTGACTCTTGATTGACTTCTGTTGAATGGGGAGCAGATCACATGATGCCTGCATTACATCATAAGTGAGCAGACCTGGGGAGGACACTGGCTCAACCAGTCAAGAAGCTAGAGACTTAGGTACTATTGTCCTGGCTTGAAAAGACTTTAAAACGTTGTGGGTAAACAGAGATTAAGACAGCTGAAGGAGGTGAAGCAGTAAACTCCAGGCTGGAGCTGTCACATGGCATGATACAAACTGAAGTTACGTGGAAATCACAAATCAAGGAGAGGAGAAGAGGTGAAGTGTGGCAATGATGCAGTGCTGGAGTCAAGATCCTCCCAGCCCTGCCACTGACTCCTGGCGGCTCTCTCTGGTTCTCGCCTACCAACATTCCTATTCTTGGATTTTTGTAAGATTCCTTCTAATTAAGGTAAATCTCCTTTACGTGAGATTCCTTGAATGGGCATCTGTTTTTATTAACCAGAGGAAGGATAACTAAAACACACATTCATTCATTCAAGCAATATTTATTTTCAAGCTCTGGGGATTCAGCAATAAACAAGACAAAACCTCTGGTCTTATGGTTCTCACATTCTAATGGGAGGATAAAGACGCTAGACAGATAGTCAAGTGAATATATACTATATCAGGTGCGGGTAGGCACAATGGGAAAATGTGAGATATGGAGGTGGGAAGAAGAAATGACAGAAGTCCTCACTGACATTTGAGTAGAGACCTTAGGAGATGGGAGAGCTAGTCCCACAAATACATGGGGAAACTTTCCAGGCTGAGGGTAGAGGGAGGCACACACTTGGTGTGTCTGGCCACCAGCCAGGGAACCTGTGTGGCTGGGCTCAGTGATGAGGGAGAAAGCAGCAGAAGGTGAGTCAGAGATGCTGCAAGAGGTTTCCATTATTACTATTCATTCAGTATCTGTATTGAACTCTACTGTGTGCTGGGTCTCTTGAAAGTCCTGGAATCAGGAATCAGGATACAAGTGTCTTTTGTCTTTAAAGACTCCAAATTTCACTCAGCCATCTGACACCAAAATAACCTGCAGCCTGTATTTTCCACACCCAGAAAATGAAGCCAATGTCGTGGGCGAGGGGAAGCGATTGGGTAATTTGCTTAGGACCAGTATATCACATGGAAAAAGACACAGAGTTGCAGGATTGAAACTAGACTTTAAAGTTTTACTTCTCTACTTTGGCCACTGCCTCTCTGAGGGAGTTCCCTCAAGTTGCCCCAGAACTGCAGCCCTCTCTCCTGTGCTTTGAGGAGATCCAAATGAGGAATTTCATAGCTCCCTTTGGAAATGCCTTCGATAAATCCAACCACTGAACTTGTGCAATTCTGCATGAAAACATAAAGGCTTTCCCTAAAGTGTGCTGCTACTACCAAAAATGTCACCAGGTGACCCAATTCCTTCATTCAACTGCTATTTTTAGTGACTGTCAGATGAAGGAAGAGTATCATTATGAAGCAGAGAACAAATCCCCCGTATATGCCTCCTCTTTTCATCTGCACCACCCATGGAGGACAAGAGCCAAACTTGGCCGGTCTCTCTCTCTCTCAAGAAGATGAAATCTGACTAGATCCCAAAATAGTCATGCTTCAGCCAAGAGATGAATCTGCCTTTTCTCTTCCAGGGAAAATCAAAACTGTCCCCAAATTAAGTTCCTAAAAGCATAATTACTCTGCTAAGTAATGGACTTGAATGTAATTTATCTTTCAGAGACAGAAATAACATTAATAACTATAATTTGGATACAAATGCTCCTCAGATTTACAATCAATCTAAGAGATTGTATTTGTTTCTGTGTCTTCTATGAAAAGTCTGAATGCTGACCCATGATCCCTTCAAGAAAACGCAAGAAAATGAAGTATTATCAAATCTCCCACTCTGCTCTCTTGATTGACAAATCACTGGTCACCCTTGCCTCTGCTGTTCTGTTGTTATTGGCTGTGTGTGTGTGTGTGTGTGTGTGTGTGTGTGTGTGTGTAGGATTTGGAGAATCTACATTAGAAATCTGCCTTCTGTGTGTCCCAGTGAATTTTCATTTTCTAGTCTTTCATTCTTACATGCCAAGAAAGGCAAAAAGAAAGTTTGCTCAATTGTCAGAAACACAGATTCTTGACATCTGCTTGCTAGGATACAAGAAAATGAAATTGCTCAGGAGAACACTTAGGATTTGATGAGGGCAGCTGGTTTCTTGGGATGAAGTGCAGTGCTAATGCAACCAGGACACAGGTTCAATCCCTTATGGACCACTTAGAGGTGCACACAGATGAAACCTGGCTTCATAGTCAGTTTTCCACCACTTGAACCTCAACCAGTTGTCCTTTCAGTGTTCAATCTTGGCCACATCTAGGAAGCCACATGAAATGAGTATGGCTCCATGAAAATTACTACAGAGGAAAAGGCTCAGAAGGCTGGCCCTGCCAATGGGAAATACCCTCCATATGACATAAGGACTGACAGTATACTGCCAACATTTTCTGCTTATTTAATATAAAGAACTCAACATCTGTACATGGATATTTATTTTTGCAGTATTATTAGCTTCTTTATATACCCAGTAGAGCCTAGTTGTTAAGATCTTGAGCTCCAGAGTCAATTTTTAATATAAAATCCTTCTATATCTCTTACTAGCTGTGTTATCGTGGACAAATTAATGAACCTCTGTAAGCCTCAACTTCTTACCTGTTAAATAGAAGTTTAATGGTACCCAGCTCACTATTATGGGGATTCTATGTGATGATGCATATATAGTGCTTGGCATAATATCCCCCATAATAAGCATTCAATCACTGATAGCTGTTGTTATCCAGTATTAATTGCTTCTACAGATAATAATAATGCCTACTGTATCAGGTTGTTGCAATGATATAATCCCAGGGACAGAGCTTAGCACAGTGACTAACTCATAGTAAGGGTTCAATAAATGTTAGCCATGATAACAGTATAATTATGACAATAACTAGAGAGGTGAAATAACTATCCCAAATTTGTACAGTTGGCTAGTGGATGAGTGGGGAATAGAAATTGAGTATAATGACAATTCTATACTATGTCTTTATGTTAAAGTATGATCTAAGAACTGATAATGAAAATTGTCTTCCTAAATCTTAATTTCTTTCACTCGGCACCGGCAGACAACTTCTTAACATCTGAAAAGGTTGCTTTGCCTTACTTTGGAGAATCGAGGTGTTTCTAGAACCACTTTTCAAGCAAAAGTCTGTTTTTTGTCCCATCCTTCACATCATAAATTAATCACCTTTTCAATTTTCAATAAATTCATTGGTCATTTTTTATAGAGAGAGTTTATCATTTCTGGAAAGCTATTGAGTACCAAAGCAGTAGAGAACAACAGAGCCAAATTGAAATAGATTCAAAATGACAAATTCCTATATATTACAGAACTCCAGGATCACTTACAAATAGCAGAGATTGCAGATTATAAATATGCCTGTATGAAATCCTCAGATGCCAGGGGTCTGTCCTCCCCATTCATTTCTCAGGATATTGGTTTTAAAAATATCTTTGGGGAATTTGGAGGAAAGCCTGAAATAATTTCAAAGAACATTAACCTTAAACTGTTTCTTGGTATGCAAGTTTTCTAGAAGTTTAAATGTAATCAAATTCATTTTTTAAAGTTTAAATAAAGAGATATGATATATCTGATAAGGGCTTAATCTCCAAAATTTATAGGGAACTCATACAACTTAACAAAAAGAAGATAAACAATCCAATCAAAAAATGGGCAAAGGATCTAAATAGACACCTTTCAAAAGAGGACATTCAGAAAGCCAAGAGACATATGAAAACATGCTCAAAGTCACTAATCATCCGAGAGATGCAAATCAAAACAACAATGAGGTACCATCTCACACCTGTCAGAATGGCCATCATCAACAAATCAACAAACGACAAGTGCTGGAGAGGATGTGGAGAAAAAGGAACACTTGTGCACTGCTGGTGGGAATGCAGACTGGTGCAGCCACTATGGAAGGCAGTATGGAGGTTCCTCAAAAAATTGGAAATGGAACTCCCATTTGACCCTGTGATCCCACTTCTAGGAATATATCCCAAGAAACCAGAAACACCAATCAGAAAGGATATATGCACCCAGATGTTCATAGCAGCACAATTCACCATAGCTAAGATTTGGAAACAGCCTAAGTGCCCATCAGTAGATGAATGGATTAGAAAACTGTGGTACATCTACACGATGGAATACTATGCTGCTGTTAAAAAGAAGGAACTCCTACCATTTGCAACATCATGGATGGAACTGGAGAGCATTATGCTAAGTGAAACAAGCCAGTCAATGAAGGAAAAATACCACATGATCTCACTCATTCATGGATAATAAAGACCATTACAAACTTTTGAACAATAATAGATACAGAGGCAGAGCTGCCTCAAACTGATTGTCAAACTGCAGTGGGAAGGCCAGAGAGAGTTGGGGGGCAGGAGGGAGGGGAGTAAGAGATCAACCGAAGGACTTGTATGCATGCATATAAGCATAACTAATGGACATAAGACACTGGGGGGTGAGGGAGGGTAGGGGTTTGTCAAGGGTGGGGGGGAAAAAAGGACACTTATGTAATACCCTTTGTAATACTTTAAGCGAAAAATAAAATAAATAAATAAATAAATAAATAAATAAAGAGATATGATAAAGCGCAACTATTATTATAGTCAGTGCTAGAGAGTTATTGTTTTAAACTCACTAATGCATCATTGTAGTTGAGATGTTGGAGATGGGAGAAGCACATTTCTTCAGTGATGTTAAAAGATTGTTTTTCTTTAACAAATGTCATGTGGAGTTTTAGATTTTATCATAATTTCTTATATTTAATGAGTTATTACTTTGGATTCACAAGAATTAATTATTACTTTGAATTTAGGACAACAAGCATTTTTCAAAGGCCATTCTGCTTATACTAAGTTGGGTCTTATAGAGAGCAATAATAGAATTCATAGGCGCTCATTCCTGGCCTACATGTCCCTGAAATATTATGGGAATAAACATATTTCTCATTTTGTTGCTTCTTTTTCTCTTCTCAGCAGAATCTTTTTATCATATTTCATGATAATGAAAATTATTCAAGGTATTATATAGAATGAGAGAGGAGAATAATGGGAAGGGTTGAAAGAAAACACAAGATGAGCAATATTAGATACCAATGAAGTAGGTAGCCTGATGGTCATTTCTTATCAGGATTAGATGTCAGTGGAGGCCAAAATGAAACCCATCCCTCTTGTACAGAGTGAACGCCACATTACCCGAACTTTCCTGGAGTTGGGGTAGAGGAGGAAGGAGGGGGTGGCACCCCTGACTCTTGATTCCTACTTCCAGTGAAATAGTTTATAGATCAACTGGTCACCCCAGGTGTGCAGTCTTGTTTTCTTGGTACTTTCCCACATGTGAAACTCAACGCCTTACACTGCTTACCACAAAGTAAGTAAAACAACTATAAGTCCTCACTTGAGACCTTTGTGTGTAGAGCAGACTTTATATAAATATGTAGAGATGGAGGATTTTGTAAACCTGAAACATAACTTAAAACTAAATTTAAGGTCCTGGAGGATCGGGGCGCCTGCGCAGTCGCACTTCCTTAGGCGGCGGCCATGGCGGGACAAGAGGATCCTGTGCAGCGGGAAATTCACCAGGACTGGGCGAACCGGGAGTACATTGAAATCATCACCAGCAGCATCAAGAAAATCTTGGACTTTCTCAACTCGTTCGTTTTCTCTTCAGGGTTGGAGGACCACCTGAACCCAAGAATGCACAGATTATAAAGCAGTGATAACATCCTAGCACCAGAGAGAGGAAACCAAGATGGCGGCATAGATAAACACCTGAAATTGCTGCCTCGTACAACCACTTCAAAAATACAACTAAAAGATAAAACAAACATCATCCAGAACCACAGGAAGGCTGGCTGAGTAGAAATTCTACAACTAGAAGGAAAAAGAAAAGCACACTGAGACTGAGAGGAGGTGCGGAAGTAAAGTGCAGAGGTACGGAGTCGCATGTGGAAAGGGCTGGCAACTGAGGACATGGTTGTCTTTTTCAATTGGGAGGGAGTCTCAAGCTCTCGACTGCTCTGAACTCCAGTTCAGGGCGAGTCTCTGGGGACCCAGACTCATACGGGGAAAAACTGGACTGTCTGGCATCGGTTGGAACTCGAGGGCGGCTTTCTCTCAGAGGTGCTTGCAGCGATTACTGGGACATTGAGACTCTGAGACTCGGGGCCTCTTAGGGTAGGGCTGAGGATCAGCCATAGCTGTTTGCTCCACCCTGTTGATTCCCTGAGACCCCGCCCCACCCAAGCTGTGCACAGAGGCTTTTGCATATGAAAGGCCTGGCCCTTTGCAATCTGAAAATTACCTAACAAACTGCAGCTGGGTCAGAGAGACCCAGAACTTCCAAAAGAAGGTCCAAGGCCCCACAGCAGCTTGCATTGCTTCACAGCTGGGCCTCATCTGGGCACCTCCAAACCCCAAACAAAGACAAGGAATCTGTAGATCTCTCCATAGCTCCTGCTGGGTAGCCTCAGGCAGAGGCTAAATTAGCACCTCCTTAGAGATCCAAGAGCCAGTGTACCCAGTGGTCAGAGTGGGACCATCTAGATTACAACTCCTCAGATCCATAAGGGACACACTCAGGGGGCAGACTCAGTGAGTACCAAAGCCCCACTGAAGCAAGTCTTGCCCCAGAAGGGTGTCTCCAGCACAGAAGTTCTCCCACTGTAGACACAGCTGATTCTCACAGCCAATTGGCCTGGAAGTCAATTCCTCCAGTGATACCTACAACAATCAAGGCTTATCTACAACAAGACTGTGCACAAAGCCCACAAAGGGGTGCACCAAGAGTGTCCACCTCAGGTAATTGGGGAGGTTGAGCCACTGGGCCCTATAGGACACCTAGCACAGAAAACCACTCTATCAACACAGGGAAGCATAAAAAAATGTGGAGACAAAGAAACAAGTCACAAATGACAGAAATGGAGGAAAGCAAACTACTGGATATAGAGTTCAAAACCACACTTATAAGGTTTTTCAAGAATTTTCTAGAAACCGCCAATAAATTTAGTGAGGCCCTCAAGAAATCTAGTGAGACCCTCGAGAATATGAAAAAGGACCAACTAGAAATTAAGCATGCACTGGCTAAAATAAACAATATTATACAAAGTTCCAACAGCAGACTAGAGGATCGCAAGAATCAAGTCAAAGATTTGAAATATGAAGAAGTAAAAAACACCCAACCGGAAAAACAAAAAGAAAAAAGAATCCAAAAATATGAAGATAGTGTAAGGAGCCTCTGGGACAACTTCAAGCGTACCAACATCCAAATTATGGGGGTGCCAGAAGAAGAGAGAGAGCAAGATATTGAAAACCTATTTGAAGAAATAATGACAGAAAACTTCCCCTACCTGGTGAAAGAAATAGACTTACAAGTCCAGGAAGTGCAGAGAACCCCAAACAAAAAGAATCCATACCAAGACACATCATAATTAAAATGCCAAGAGCAAAAGACAAAGAAAGAATTTTAAAAGCAGCAAGAGAAAGACAGTCAGTTACCTACAAGGGAGTACCCATACGACTGTCAGCTGATTTCTCAACAGAAAGTATGCAGGCCAGAAGGGAGTGGCAAGAAATATTCAAAGTGATGAATAGCAAGAACCTACAACCAAGATTACTTTATCCAGCAAAGCTATCATTCAGAAGTGAAGGTCAGATAAAGAGCTTCACAGATAAGAAAAAGCTAAAGGAGTTCATCACCACCAAACCAGTATTATATGAAATGCTGAAAGGTATCCTGTAAGAAGAGGAAGAAGAAGAAAAAGGTAAAGACACAAATTATGAACTACAAATACACATCTATCAACAAGTGAATCTAAAAATCAAGTGAATAAATAATCTGAAGAACAGAATAAACTGGTGAATATAATAGAATCAGGGGCATAGAAAGGGAGTGGACTGACTATTCTCGGAGGGGGGCGGGGGAGGAAGAAGTGTGGGGGGTGCGGGAAGAGACTGGACAAAAATCGTACACCTATGGATGAGGACAGTGGCAGGGGCGGGGTAGGGTAAGGGCTGAAGGTGGGGTAGGAACCGGGTGGAGGGGAGCTATGGGGGGAAAAAAGAGGAACAACTGTAATAATCTGAACAATAAAGATTTAATTAAAAAAAACAAAACTAAATTTAATATGCCCCAGCTAAATACTTCTGCTCCTGCCTCCTGAGATATTGTTCAGCCCTCACACCCACCCCTTTCTCTCCACTCTTAAGGGCTAATTTCTTCCATATTCTTATGCATATCGATTCATTTTCTTTTGCGCTGCCTTGTTCTTCCAGATGCTGGATTTAGTCTATCTATTTTTATGCCTTTATTTTTTCTCACTGGTACTTATTGAGCACGTACTATGTGCTCACCACTGACCTAGGCACTGGATATTCAAAGAGAGTAAAAGAGATACATTTCCTATCCTCGTGGAACTTAGAAGTCAGTTCTCTTGACAAAAGTAATTCTGGCAGCAACAGTTATGCTAGTAGTTCTTTTTAAATCTCATATATTATAAATCGGCACCTGAACTTCCTAGTTCACCATGGCATCCGATATTCTGTCATGATGATAATAATTTTCAAATGTGTTAAACCCTCACAAAAATATGGCATTGGGCTATTCATGTCCCAAGTAAGTTTCTGTACTTTAAATCCACACGGGAGAACCAGAGATAGTTAAGATGCTGAGCAATTCCAGAGCAGATTGTTATGAACCTTCCCTGGAGGCCTGGGCACAGGCATAGCTGACCTCAGGGCCATCATGGAGAAAGACCCCTGTCATCGCTGCCTGGCCTTCTTCTTTGGAAAAAGTATCAGAGAAGTACCCAGCACGTTCCTAGGAGTGTGAGTCAAAACAAACAGTGCACTGTGGACACATGAAAACAGCATTCTTTAAACATGTTCAGACCTCAAATTAGAGATCCCCAGGACACACAAGAGTGGAACAAGCGTGAGGGGCGAGGAGTTTGAATTAGCACAAAGGGAGCCCTTTCTCTTCTCTTACAAGTGCTGTGCAGGTGCAGCAGAAAAGCATTCAATTGGGGACAGCCAGAGACATGCAAAATAAGAGTCTAAGCCAGGAGACTCTGGTACTTGGGACTGGAAAGAAGGCCAGCCGTCAATGGGCAGATTGTGCTGGCTTCTTATCAGGCCTCACACGCTAAATAGTGCAGGACTTGTCCAATATGCAGATGGGGAAGGAGCAGATTCCTGTTTTCTACTAATGGCCTCGTAACTACTGTCGAGTGAGAAGCAACAGCAACAGGCAGACAGTGGAGATTTATTTAGAACAAGAGGGTTGGAAGGGCTCATTTCAGTCCAGACATCATGCAACTAGCCCCTACAGCAGCGTGCCGGGCGCAGCCTTGTCCAGCAGAACCCCAGCGCTGGCCAGCCTCGGGACTCTGATGTGGCAGGTAGACTTTGTCAGATGCAGCAGGCTGTGCTTCCCAAACGTTCCTGCCCAGCTACCCTACCTGCAGGAGTGAGGAATGCGACCCACCCCCCCCCGTACCCCCCCACCAAGCCTGCCATTGGAAGACTACTCGCAGAAGTTGGAAACATTGGTTTGCGCTTTCCTCTTTTATGTCAAAAATATAGTAGAATATTAATACTTTACTCCACAATATATTGTGTGTTTTTTTAATATAAAATTATTTAAGTTATTAGTTAAATTGTTTTGTATGTCCCAACCCCCAAATCTTTGGGAGGAAATGTATATTGCAGGAAGATGGACATGTTTATCCCTTGACTACCAGGACCAGGCACATGGCTGCGTTTTCCCTGGGTGGGGAAGGTGTGTGTTCTGGTTTGGGAAATAGAGCATAGTGGGAATGAGTGGCGATGCCAAAAGAAGTGTTGCATATGTTGGAGAGGCTGCGGTTGTTTAATGAGACATCATTTCGGCTCTGCCACCACCACCCCTGTTCCTCCTTTCCATCCTGTGCCCTCGTTTGGCTTCCACTTCCTGCCAATTCTCAGTCATTTAGAATGATAAACAGCCACAGAGCCACCTCCTAATAGATTGGAAAGCTGTACATTATTTAAACCCACTTGTCTCGGTCTTTCACAGAATCAACACAGCCCCTGTTCTCTCTGGATAGACCTATAAGGGATTTCCTGAAACAGAGATGATCAAACGTGTTTGAGCATTAACTTCTTCCTCTTTCACTTTGGAGTGGAAATAACAGGCAAAAAAGAAGATGTGTAACGTACATCTTTCCTAAAATAGGATAGAAACTGGGAAGAAAGTAAAATAAAAGAACCAAAACTCTAAACCCTTCCCAACTTCATAATATGACCACCTTGGCACACATATTCCACATGAGAGAGATACGGGAGACTCCATTACATCTAAAAAGACAGGTCTCTAGAGTAAAACAGAATGTGGAGACAAGTATCCAGGGAGAACTCTAGCCCGTTCTGAAATTAACCTGGATGATTCACATACAAGTGGGATTTTGCCTGCATGGCCCAGATAATTCCATAATGTCCCACAGCAACTGAGAGTTAACCCAAATGAAGAATGTGAGTACAGCTGTTTGAGACATACCATGGCCAGAAGAATAATTGGCCAGTTCCTTGGAAAACCTGGTTGCAGAAGAAAAGAATCATGTATGTGTTTCTCAATCCATTACTCTTCTCCTCTCTCCTTGGGAATGTCACTTGAGCCACTCAGCAAAATCTGGGAGGCATTCCACCCAGAGACCAAGGATATATTTTCATGTGGGAAATGTCCTGGGGAGAATCACAGTACCTGCCAAAGCTGAGGGAAAGGGCTACTCTTTAACCTAGAGGTTTGCCTACCCCTGAGTGCTGGGAGACTTGCTCTTCTATAATGCCGGTGGTCTCAATCCAGCATCTAGAAGGGTTCAGGAATCTGGAGAAGCGCTGTGTGTAAATTAATCAAGAGTCCAGAGATGAAACATAATTTTGGAAGGCATTTGGGGAGTCAGAGAAGACTTAGCTAAAGGAACTAAGTTCTTCTCATCTCAGGACCCCTTGCTCTTTATAAATACAATTTGTCCTAAGGCGAGGTAGATATACACATCAAAGTGTAGGGTTAGGTACAGAATCCATTGTCAGATTGGGGAAAAACTGCCTATGGCTGTTCAGGTGTTTGGCCAGTAGGAGGCAATAACATGTAGATTGAAATGCCCTCAGCTGTCTGGCAGTAAGCAATCATTTTATGCATCCTTTTCAGGTTTGGGAAAATGCCCTTAGCCATCTCCAGATGATTGAGCCCTGCTGACATGCTGGAATTGGCTTTCAGCACTTCTAAATGAAGCAAGAGATCTCATGGTGCAGGGTGGGATTACTTCAATCCAAAATGCAGACCAACAAGGGTAGATGAATGCTGTCATGGACAGCTGGCTTGCCAAAATCCATTTTAAAAAAAATGAGAACTGGGTAATCAAACTTGAAATCCTTCTGAAACTCCAGCCTTAAAACCAAGGGAAGAGAGATCACACCCTGTGTTTTGGCAGTTGCCAATGGGACGTGTGTTATCCGGAGCTGGGGTATAAAGGAGGCTGAGTAGAACCTCCTAACACTTAACATGGTAAAGGTAGCTTTACCAGCACTCACCCAAAATGTAGCCAGACAGCTATCAACTTTCCCTTTTCATTTTTTCTTCTTGAACACCAAGCCTTTACTCTCAGAGACAATTGCCAAGGTACCAAAGTTGAGATTCTATTGACCTAATTTGACCTTATTCCCAGTAAAAGTCTGGGCTGAAAACCTAGGGCTGTGGGTCAAGATGGCAAGAGACATTGTGAGAGCAGCACTGTTCTGAGTGTGTGTGCAAAAGGCGTGCCAGCGCGGCAGGCCAGTGAGTTCAAACTGGTCATGGAGTCTTAAAGCCACTGGCCGCACCAGCGAGAGGACTGGGCTGCCTGCTCCGTCTCCTTGCACAGTTCCAGCTTGCATCCTCTCAGATGGAGCTAGGGCAAACATGTTAAACTCAAAGGCTAACACGGGCCAAATAAATGAGGCATGTGGCCTGCGGGCCGCGAGTTTGACATGCTTGGGCTAGGGCATGGTGCTAATGAAAGAGTCTGCCTGCGCACCTGGATGCTTTTACAGCCGCCAGCCCAGCTTCCACAGGGAGTAATCTGATGAACAAATTCCCACTGGTTTGTTAATGATTCAGTGTGAGGTTTGTTGCCTTCTCCCGGGAGACAAGGGCAAGGAATCGCTAATGATGGAATTTTTTTTTAAAATCTTTAAATTCTTTATTAGTTAAGGAATTACAAATGTGTCCTCATTCACAGATGTTGTTGAGCCTGGGAGGGAGTGTTGGCTGAGAATAAGGCCTTTTCATCTCCTCTCGGTCCCACCACCTTCTTCTGACAGCTTTCTTGAGGAGGTCTGCCCACTCTCAGCTCCACAACCTCTGTTCTGAAGTGGGGTTGGCCATCTGTTTCCCTGACCCCGGAGGAAGCCAATCTTGCCCGGTGTGATTCTGTCCAGTATGGGGAAAGGAAAGTAGTGCCTTTTCTGGAGCCACTCACCCGTCCTGGGAGACTAGGGTGTCTATGCAAAGGTAAACAGTTACGTAAGGAAAGATAGACTTACTTTAGTCCTGGATCTGGCTGTGTGGGGCCTGCAGTGCCACGTGGGGCATTAAAAATTAATGTGGGGACTAATGCCATCTCTTCCCTGTTTGTTCTTCTGAGTCATGCTCCAGTTTAAGCAGCAAGGAAGACGTTGACCTTTCTCTTCATGCTAACTTAAAGAGCAGCTGATGCCAATGGAAATTTTTGCAGACACTGATAACCTGCAGGGGAAAGGCACATGTCAGTTTCTCCCCTCATGTAAAAAGAGGTGATCATTCTTGTCCCATAGGAATCTTCTAAAAATGTGTGGAAGATGATGTGGTTAATCTTTGGGTGATATCTGGGCTAAATGCTAAAGAAATGTGCAGTTAATTCCCAATCTGAATTGTTTACTGTGTGTCTCTTCCCCAGGGCAGGTCCGTGATGCTGTGTACTAGGGTGTGTTAGGAAAGGACAGCAAGACTGGGTCTCGTGATCTATTTAGTTACTTTTTCAAAAGCCTTCCTTGGGGAGAGATGGCTAATGAATGACATAAGAGTAAGGACTATGAAGGAATGTCCTGTACAGAAGACAGGCACTCATTAATCTCTGTTGAGGCTGGAGAAAGAGGAAAAAAGAAATCTGTACTAAAGCAAAAGAGATACAGTTAGGAAGAACTTGCTGATAAGGAGCATTTTAAGGTGCTGAGAAGGGCAAGTAAAACCATAACCTTGGCTTTGGCCAATATAGAAAGCAATGACATGAGCCAAATTTCCTACAAGGAAAGAGTCTATATTATCTGAATTAGTTAGGTTTGCTTTCTGGTATGAGCAGGCTTAATTTCCCCAAAACCAACACTCTAACCTGTGCTGGCAATTTTAGGGTCTCTTCCTAGAAAAGTTGCTTTTGGAAACTGGAGCCTTTCTCATCACTGTAACAGTGAACTTACTGACCATTCAAGGAAGAGAATAGATTTTTTTTTAACTTGGGAGGGGTCCTTCCTTCCTTCCTTCCTTCTTTCCTTCTTTCCTTCTTTATTTCATCCCCTTCCTCCCTTTCTTCCCTTCTTCCTTCCTTTGTTTCTTCTTCTAAGCCATGCTCATTGCACCTTCCAGAGCCATGGTTCAAAAAATTAGATTGCTTCTTGAAATTCATATATATATAAGCCTAAGTGACCTACTGGCTGGTAGCTATGACACCCACTGATGACCAGAGGGCAGACACTCAAGCAGGAGCCAAAACCACAGGCATGGAAACATTGAACAGACTGATAAATCTCAGAGAGAAGGGGGAAGGGGGGGAGTGGGAAGAGATCAACCAAAGATCTTATATGCATACTAGTAGCCCGATGCACAGATTCATGCACCAGTGGGGTCCCTTAGCCTGGCCTGTGGGGATCAGGATGAAACCAGCTCTCTGACATCCCCTGCGGGGTCCTGGATTACAAGAGGACACAGGCCAGGCCGAGGGACCCCACCAGTGCATGAATCTGTGCACTGGGCCTCTAGTCTATAATAAAAAGTTCGGCTGAAAATCACTCCTGGGAGGTCCAGGAAAGCCAGAACAGAAGTTCAGATTTATTTGTTCAACAAATATTTATTGAGTAGCTACTAGTACTAGGTGTCATTCTCCAGAGATGAAAACTATTGACAATTTCTAAACTGAGAGATAGTCTTGCACATCTGACCTATAGGCTTAATTGAAGATTAGAGGATGGACTAAAAGACCTTGTGCTATTCCCAAACCCTGTGTTCATACTCAGTGATTATTGCTACCAAAAAAAAAAAAAGTGGAGCCAGAAATATTTTACAAATGCTGCAAACATCCCAGTGGCCTCACTGGTTTGCCTGGGAATGTCACTAGGATTGTGTGTGGTAATTAGTTTCCTTTTTTCCAGCCAAACACGCCTTCAGCATGGCAGTCAGGCTCTTTTAGATTCTTTCTGAGCAACCAGTTTCTAGATCATTGTAATCAATCATTCGTATAGGCAAACTTTTCCCAATAATGAGCTCATCATCCTATCAGGTGAAAATACAGCAGCAAATTAATATTTGGAGATGAAAATAAGTTACTGTTTTCTGAATAATAAGCCCCGAGTCCCACGGTAGAGCTGAATACACAGAGCAAGCCCAAAATTTAATTTTTTTCATGAGAACTGACAGACTTTACTTCAAACCAACTGTACTTCATTAAAACTCTGATAAGAGTCTGCAGAGCAGCTCAGAAATATTGCAGCTGTGGGCTCTCAGAGGGAAGGAAAGAATCCTCATATTGTTCAAATATGACACAATGAGTTTGTAATGGAGTCACTCCATCCCAGATCTATTCGGATTCAATGCATTAATTCTCCTCGCCGGCCACCGGGTTCACTTAGTGGTGAAAGGGAGGCAGCTACCAATTCTCCTACTTTCTTTAGACTGTACGGGAATTGAGCAACCCAAGTTGGGGGTTGGGGAAGATGCATAAGAAGGATAAATACCCTCTGAATAAGAATCTTGTATCAGGACCAACAACAGTTTGGGCAGGTCGTGTCCAAAGGTGGAGGTAGTGACCAACCTTTGTGATTGCGTTAGTGGCCCTGCCTCTGGCCTCGGGAGTGAGGGCCACCCTGTGAGCACCTCCTGCAGGAAGCCTTCTCTAATTCCTCGCACTAAGTTAGTGACATCTCTGTGCTCCCAGGTATCCTGTGTGCACTCCTTTATAGTTCTCATCACCTTTTACTGAATTGTCTACTTTTTCACAGCCTCGCACCATGGACTTTAAAGAAAGGTCACTTGGTTCCGTCGCTAATTAGCTGTGTGACCTTGGGCAAGTTCATAACCTCTCTGAGATATTAGAGATAATAATGCTTATGAGAGGGTTGATGTGGAGATTGACATAGCTAATGATGATCACTATCATTATCAATAATATCATCTTTCTCCCTTGATCCTAAGTGCCTCATATCCAGGGTTTATATATACTAAGAGCTCAGCAGATAGGATGCTCTCAATAAAAATCTGTTCAATGAATTTCAAAAGAGTAGCTTCCAGCATCTAGTAAGAGGCTAGATGTGCCTCTCATGGGATGGTAATTTAGCCTGGAGAAAGGTCCCTGATAAAAAAGCCCAGCATAATGGGCGTAGAGCATGGAGCTGTGGGAAACTGTACCCTTGTCCATCAGCGCTGCCTTTCATGGGCCTTCAGGAGCAGTGGGGGTTCTCGGGCTCCCCAGGCTGTCCACACTGGGCCTGCGTGTGGTGAGCACTCATATGGGGTTTGCTCTTAGTGAGAGTTATTAGAAACTAAAGAGCACTTCTGAGGGAGGAGTGCTCTGTAGGAAGCCAGATTAGTGTGCATCTGAGAAGTGAGGGTGTGGCCATGTCTAAGGAGAAGAATATGGACTCAAGCTCCTTTGCAGCACTTTGAGTGCAGGAAACCACTGTTGTTGGTGAGAGAGAGAGAGGGAAAGGGAGAGGGAGATGGAGAGGGTGAGAGAGAGGGAGGGAGAGAGAGAGAGAGAGAGAGAGAGAGAGAGATCCGAGGGAGAAAAGAGAAAATCATGGCATTTCTAACCAAATAGTTTCCACAATATTGCCTTTCTTGAAATTAGCATAGCTAGTGAAATGAAGATGTGGCTACTGATGTGGAAATATTTCAGACAGCAGTATTTCCACCAGTTCCTCAGAAATGTCATTTGAGAAAGAGAATGCCTAAAACCTGGTGATATAAATACTGCTTTCGGCAGCCTTTTGTCAAGGAATGAGACTGGCTCAGCCCTGGCACAGTGGACTTCAGAATTACAGTGGGAGACAGTCGTGTGACATGGTAGGAAAAATACAGCTAAGGAGAAGTTCTCATTAGTGAGCAGGGAATAGAGCGGGAGTTGGGAATCTGGGCCCTCGTCCAGGGTCTGCTACCAACTAATGCTTGACCTTGGGCAAGTACTTCATTTCCTCAGGCCTCAGTTTTTACATCTGGATCACCTCCGGCTCTAACATTGTAACTTTTTAAAGCACAGGATTGTATATAAATGAAATAGCAAATAAGACATAGCTATACTCTTTACCTTTCCTGCATTACTCCATGTTTATTAATGTCTGGACAAATATTCAAATGGGTTATAGCTTAATTCTCTTTTTAAAAAGTTTCCCTCAATAAAAATTGCTGTATCATAAAAAATATAGATCCTCAGTTCATGACATTTAATTCAAGTAATCATTTCTACACTGAATTCTTTCATCCACTTATTTAATAAGCACCGTTAGCACCTGTGTGCCCAGTGCTGTCCAAGGGAAGAGAACAACAAGACTGCTACACTTAAGAAGCCACCACAAATGACAGGCCAGTGAAACACGGAGTAGAACCCTGGACTCTGTCTGAGGCTCTGACCCGCACGTCCATTGTGAAGTGTGCATTTACATGCCCATTTCAGCTCAAGGCAGCTCATCCCTAGTATGTCTACCTGCAGCATCACAGAAAATGCTTTTTTCAATACAGTGGGGCCTTGACTTACGAGTTTAATTCTTTCTGTGACAGAGCTCATAACTCAAATTACTCGTATGTCAAATCTTAAAGTGAACGAGTGAGACACGTGATGCTGGGCTGATGTTGTGGCCTTCACTGAGATGTTCGCTGCGCCAACTAGCGGTGGGGTATCTGAATCTGGCTCGTAACCCGAATTTTAGCT
The DNA here is from genome assembly GCF_028538775.1 of Myotis yumanensis. Classification (NCBI taxonomy): domain Eukaryota; kingdom Metazoa; phylum Chordata; class Mammalia; order Chiroptera; family Vespertilionidae; genus Myotis; species Myotis yumanensis. Next base: position 91,356,040 of record NW_027223752.1, read on the forward strand.
CGCAACTCAAAGCAAAAAATCCGCCGAGAGACAGCTCGTATCTCGAAAAACTCGTTAGGACACTCATAAGTCAAGGCCCCACTGTACTGTGTCATCCACATTTGTATTGACTAACCTGACTCATGGCTGGCATAACATTTTATTTCCTTTGTCCAAGGAACAATGCAAATATAAAGGGCAAGTTCCCACCCAAAGTCTGAAAAGACAGTCTGGCATCCTGATAACCTTCACAGAGGATGATGGGCATCCCCTTGTGTCGGGGTCACCCGCTGAGTTCCATCTCCTGAGCAGGGGTGACGTGGGCGATGACTAGAGCCTGGGCACGGAGCGTGTCCACTGCACGTTTTCCTGTAAACACCGCTCTGGGTCCTGAAGCCGCCATCAGGCTTCCTGGTCTCTGCGTAGTGCAGACTTGAGGGCACCAAAACCCAACGAGGACGTGATCGTCAGAGTGAGTGCACGTCTGAGGCTTATAAACATTCAACAGGGGTTTCTAAAAAATGGCTTCCAACTCAAACCTTCAAATGACTAACCTGATTTTGTGTGTGTGTGTGAGAGAGAGAGAGAGGGAGAGAGAGAGAGAGATGTTTTCTGTGTTCTCCTTTCCTAAGGATTAGGGTGCCCTGCGGTTGGCCCCAGCTGAGGGTCAGATATGACTGGTGGGAGACATTTGGCAAATAGCACCCCCAGCATCAGTTGTCCTGGTTTAGAAGAGTCCTCAGGAACCTCCTGGACTGAGTCCTCTAGAAAACTGCGTAGGGATTTAGAGAAGAGAGATGTATCAAATACTAAATTGTAAGAGCTGTGCAGGCCCCAGGAAAAAGTTTATCCTTAGGGGAAGAAAAATTCTGGCACAGCGATCTGGGCTTGGCAGTAGGACTTCAGGTTCAAAAGGAGTAATGACTCTTGGTTCCGCACAGAGGCTGTGACTTGGAGGCACCCTGGCCCAATTATCCTGGTGCTGTACGCTTGCCCTCGAGAGAAGAATAAATACAACTGGAAAAGCAGAACCACCAAACTCTGCAGTAGCATGGAGCCTGAGCAACTCTCCTGCAGGTGAGGCCTCTCCCCAGCAAAGCACAACACAAGGAAGAACACCCTTTCCTTTCTGTGTGGCAGGGTGCCGGGTGGTCAGGCACTTGGCAAGGCTCTGCCTCCGGAGCATCGCATCAGCCCGGCAGAGCTGTCAGCCTGCGGGGCAGAGGCTGGCGGTGTTGGGGAAAGGACGCACACAGAGACCCTATCTGGGTGAGCATGGGCCCAGAGGGAGTCTCAAACAGCAATACCTCCAGGGAGAGGGGCTGTGGGGAGGGAGTAAAGCAGATGGAGTCCTGTGGACCAGTAAAGCTCCGTATGTATTAGGAACAACATTGCCTCGATGATTCCTATTGCCTGGGGACAGCTGGGTCACATTTCTTTGGAAAGGTGCTTTTGAGAGGTGTTTCAAACACTTTTGTTCTACTCCAGTTCCTCGGCCTCACCTGTCTTGTGCCGGTGGCTGCGGCAGTCACCAGCTCTGCATGGGGTCCAGAGGACTTCACGCAGGTGCCACCTGGCACTGTCTAGCCTCATAACCGCACTGCAAGCCTTTCACCTTCCTCCTGGCACTTTCCTGTTGACACAAAGTCATGTGACCCCACCAGGTACCCATGCATGAGCAACAACCTGGAAATGCAAGAGAGCTAACAATCCCGTGGTTTAATCTTTGACCAGTGGGAAGCAGGGCTCAAAATATGGGCTGCCCTTCCCAAGGCTGCTCTGACTACGGCACTGCCAGAAACAGAGACTGATATTGATTCCTTGACATGACACCATCCTTTAGTGAGACCAGCCAGCCACTTCATGGCAGGGCAGTTACATTGGTTCTTTCTACCCTGGCGGGCAGCAATTCATCTTTACCAGAATTGAGACCTGCTGTGCATATGGGTTTGTTTTCCCTTCCCATGGTGCCTCCACTAGGCCTTTCAGAATACCTGATACAGGCTGTGGTAACCCTTGCAACATTACATAAGACCCAGAGATCCATTTTACAGCAAAGGCAAAAGAGGTGTGCCAGAAGGCACATAGCTCCAGGGTCCACCCTGCGCCCACCATCCAGAAGCAGCCAGTCTGACAGAATGGTGCACTGGGCTGTTAAAGGGTAAGCTAGGTTTCCACCTTGGGGGGAAATACACCGCAGAGTTGGAGCACTTTCTCCCGAGTATTCGAATATGCGATATATGTGTGCAAAGCAGCCAGAAGAGGGTGTTCTGTCCCCAGTAGGAGAGCTGTTGGGAAGGAGGCATGCCCCCCTCAGGATCACTCTTAGCAGCCTTCTTATGGCGTTTCCCATCCCCACAAACAGGATTTTTCAGGTTTCGAGGCCTGATGTTCAGAGGTCACAGAAAGGTTTACACTGAATTTGAAATTGCAGCTACCACCGAGTCACTCTGGGCTCCTCACGCTGATGGATCAACAAGCAAAGAAAGAGTTACTGTGCTGGATACCACGAGGAGCCGTGGTGGCTCTGCACAGTGTGAGCAGGGAAGGGTCCGTCTGAAAGCCACAGGATTCGTGAGGAGGTATTTTGGTTCATCCATAGAAAATGGGTAATTATAGAACTCACAAACCAAAGGCAAAGTAAGAAAGACCTCAGACCCTTTGGGATGTAGATGTTGCCCTCCACCACCAGGCAAGCAGTGCAGATCAGAGGGAAAGTGCTGGTCAAAGTGATAGAAATTTAAATGGGCGGTGGAGGGAGGGGGTGGCAAATGTCAGTTATGGCCTTGGGACCAGATGCAACTGTGGACCTGCATCTTATTTCACTAACAATCTTGCCTTGGATCTTTATGGAAATTTCCACTGCCATCACCTTGAGGAAGACTCTGTGACTGGTTAGACTCAGACCTCCTCCTTCAGAGAAAAGTGAGGGCATCTTGTTCTGAGAAAAGTAGAGGCTCCCGAGTAGACTAAGTGAGCCAGGCTCAAGCAGGCTGCTCGATGCAAGGGAAGGACCATGTTAGACTGTTCTCACCCACCTCTTCAGATCTCTCGGCTTCCCTTGTCTCTTGTTCCAGCTGTCACTGCAGCAAGCAGCTTCACAAAGACACACCTGACAGCGCTTTGCCTCATACCCATGCTGTGTGCTACTCGCCTGTTACTCTGAGATTTCTTTAATAAACAGAGAAATTTACAGCAACCCTAACACATGTACATCCTGGGTGTGCAGGAGAATTAATCTGTAGAGTGAAACTTTGACCAATAGGATATGGGAGCAGGGGATAAATACTTCCACTTTCCTCCCCCAAGACGGGAATTTCTGAGACATGGTTCACAGGGGCTCATGGAAGATGCTTCTGTGATATCAAACAATCAGTTATGCTCAGTGGTGGCAGCTCAGTACGCTTCCTTGTATCGATTGTACCTCCTTTCCTGTCTCACTTCCCTTGTCCTTCATTCTGGATCCTTGGTGTACCCTCCCCTCTTTAAATAGTACCATATGAACCCTTGTCTCAGGCTCTGTACTCTAATCAAGTCAGGCTAAGAAAAGGGGTATCTCTGAAGACAGAAAAATAGATAAATGGAAAAAAATGAAAAATTCCCCTCCACAGAGGAAAGATAAATCAAAGTTTAAGCCTAATCACAGGTGAACAGCCCATGGTAAAAAGTGTCCTCTATGGGGATAAGATTTGGGCTTGAGTACTGGGTATCAAGTAGCAAGAACTATTGAAGAGTAGTTCATAGCCTTATTAAATTGCCACAGGACAGGAAGGCGGGGGGGGGGGGGGGGGGGGCAGGAGACATATGTAATACTCTTTGTAATACTTTAAGCAATAAAAAAAAATTGCCACAGGACAGCTCCATTAGAGTTTCAGAAAATTTTATATAGAATTCAAGAGCAGCAAACACTAGTATCAAGATTTGGGTTGGCCCAGGGTAACCTTGTAAGAAGGTGAGGGTAATCTTTAATGCCTTTCCAGATATCCTTTCTGTATTTTGCACTCCCGCCCCCGCCCCCAAGACATCCAGTACTTAAATCCTCTCTTCCTTCCCTCTTATCCCAACCTTTTTAGCTACACATTATTTGAAAGTGGTCACTTAAGGTTTGCAATTTGCAATTGTGTGTTAATGACTGATTGACTTTAATCCGCTAGTCCTCCAAGAATCCCAGGAGGCTTTTGTAGACTAACCTCTAACTCAACAACCATGCTTCTAGTGGAATTTCTGCCATCAACCATTGACTGGCAGAGATAGATTTAAGGGTTTTTATTTAAAAATCACATACCTAAGTCTTACATTTCACTTATGTCTAGGGCTTAGTCCAAGCTATTTTCTTTCTGTGTCTTTTCAAGAAATGATCTTTAACTATGAGAAGAAAGGGCAAGAAAAAACAACCACCAGTAGGGGGGTGAGGGCATGTGCTGGGGGAGGGTGGGAGTGGCCCGGGAGAGGTCAACGGGAGGGGGGACGGGGAGGGGGGGAGGAAAGGAGACATATGTAATACTTTAAATAATAAGGAATTTAAATAAATTTTTAAAAAGAAAGAAAAAACGCCTGACTCAGTTTTCCCTCCACCACATTATTATAAAATTTTCAACAATAGTTGAAAATCTGAGTAATTTTACATGAACACCCTTTCACCTACCATCCAGCTTTTTTAATTAATAGTTTACTATACTTTCCTTATCACATAGCTACATATCTCTCCATCCCTCTAGCTACCCAGTAATCCATCTTATTTTTTGATGCATTTCAAAGTAAATTGCAGGTTTCACTACTCTTCCCCCTAAATACTTCCCGGGCTTGATTTTCCTCTCAGGTAGTCTGCATGTCAAGACAAGCAAAAATAAAAAATTCAGCAACTGCTGCTTAAAAAATCATTCATTACTTTGGGAATTAAGGCAAAGTTAAACACATGGATGGAATGAATTCAGTTCCTCCTTCTATTGTCTAGAATGTCAAGGAGGTGACTAAAGTTATGAATATTTGCTTCCTGAAAACTAAAGTCCTGACTTGTCATCTTCATAGTAAGAAAGAGCCATCAAACATATTGGTTCTTATGTAGCCACATATTATAGTAAAACCAGCTCTCAGCTGTTTATTTTAAATACTCAAATCATTTCACAGGGCTTTCATGTATATGGGTAAGTCTTTGAAGCTATAAATCTTACCTCGAACTAAGTACAAAGTTTGCATCAGACCAACATAAGCTGTCTGATTGCATTCCTGACTCAGACAGAGAAATTGCCCCATCTCAATCCTTTCTAAATTCATATCTCCCGGGCACAGCGCCAGCCACTGGGCTTGTGGCTTCTCCACCAAATGGCCTTGACGATTTCAGCCCCAGGGCTCTCTCATGCCCACCCAACACAGCTCTGTTCACGCTCACACAGTTGAGCACTGAACTGTTTAATTATTTTGTATAGAACAGTGCTGTCACCCTTCTGGAGTCCTTGGAAGGTAAGCCTGTCTTCTGAGTCTTCTACCTTCAGTGGTAGGTACACACCTACGGCTCTACAGATCTTAAACCCTCCATATATATATTTCCCTATTTAAATGTAATGTATAGTAGAAGACTGGTAAATTTGCTCCCCACAAAACTGGCTCTGGCTACTTTTAAAGTGCTTCTCCCAGGACATGTGATGGCGGCAGTTCCTGTCAGCCAGGATGCTTTCCAACAAGTCCGCAGGCCTGATCATGAGCAGGGACTTAGAGACAGGGCTTTGCTGTATCAGAGCAGAATTCAGAAACGCTCTGCTTTTCTTGGGTAAAAGAGACCCAGGGCTTTTCTTTCCAATACCCGTTTGCACTGACCTGTTTTCCTAGCTTCTCAGTCAAAGGATTTAGGACTCAGGAAGCCTGGGGTGGGGGGCAGGGAATGGCTTGCTTAGCTGGAGAGGGGGCTTAGGCAAGTCTGACACTGAGGGCTACAAAAGCCACGAAGGAGCTCCCATCGCTGTTTCTGGTGGTTCTACAAACCTAGGTCCTTGTCCGACCCTGGATCATCCCACAGCGAAGTGCTTAGGTGTAGGTGGTAGGTCGGTTATATACACCGAGTCAAACTACTAGTATTCCCTCAGGTGAACGCATTCTGACAGTTAGCAGGACATAACCCTAATTACCTAAATTGTTTATGTCGGCTTTCAGAGGGTCCACTCTTTTCTAAGAATGTCGTTCATGGCCGTGTGCTGATTCTCATATGTGACACCTTGTGGGTGTTTAGCTAAATAATAAATAGACTGATATGCTGTAAAAATGAGGACAGATATAAGCAATAGATGAATGTGCCTTTCTTTCTTCTAAATTTCCCCAGAGAAACTTCCTTCTCATTCTGAATTTTGTATAATAAAGAAATCATCTACAAATGAACCGGAAATATTGAAAACAATTTCATTGAAGTCTGATGATAGGTGACAACAGATGGGTCTCCTGGCCTGTTCCTGACCTGAGCTGGATTTAATTCCAGAACCCTGGTGGGCTACAAACTGACCCTTTCTTCATTAGCCTTATTTTTACAGTGATTTTGTAGTGGTTTCAGTGAAGAACAGACAGGAAGGAATCCTCAGGGGCTTATCATCAAAGTTGGATATAGAAGCAGAGATATAAGGCACCCAGCAAGGAGCCAATTGTCTAGAGATAAGTGAGTCCCAGAGCTTCCAGTTTTGTATTTCTTCCTCCCTCATTCTGCAAGATCACTGCCTTCAATATTCCTCAGAACTGCCTTCCCAGGCGTGCTCTGGGAAACAAAAAAGCGTGGAGAACAAATTTAAGTGCGCTGGGGCCGCTTTACAGTGACCTTGGCAATTTGTGCCATCTGACATTCAGGGGCCACTCAGTTCTCCCCTCTACATCCACGCGGTGGCCTTGGATTCCCATCAGAGCTCACATACTTTGACGCCTGGATATTGGAGAGATCCCTGCAGCCACCTCAGACACAGCCTGTGGGCTGCCAGGTTGGAACCCCTGCGGCTTATTAAAATGTTTGGATGCAGCCCTAACCGATTTGGCTCAGTGGACAGTGGATAGAGCGTCGGTCTGTGGGCTGAAAGGTCCTAGGTTCGATTCCGGTCAAGGGCATGTACCTTGGTTGCTGTCACATCCCCAGTTGGGGGTGTGCAGGAGGCAGCTGATCGATGTTTCTAACTCTCTATCCCAGTCCCTTCCTCTCTGTGAATAATCAATAAAATATATTTTTTAAAAAATGTTTGGATGCAGTGCCAGCATGGCCACAAAATGGTTGCATAACTCCAGGCATCGTGGCCTCACCAAACCATTTCTAAAGGCAATTAGCAGAAATGCTCATCATGTGCCTTCCATCTTTTATTAATTACTAGAGGCCCAGTGCATGAAATTTGTGCACTGGAGGGGGGGGGAGTGTCCCTCAGCCCAGCCTGCACTCTCTCCAATCTGGGACCCTTCGGGGGATGTCTGACTGCCCACAGGGATTGGGCCTAAACCAGCAGTCGGACATCCCTCTCACAATCTGGGACTGCTGGCTCCCAACCGCTCGCCTGCCTGCCTGCCTGATTGCCCCCTAACCCCTCCCCTGCCAGCCTGATTGACACCTAACTGCTCCCTGCCAGCCTGATCACCCCCAACTGCTCTCCCCTGTCAGCCTGGTTGCCCCCAACTGCCCTCCCCTGCCGGCCTCATCCCCCCCAACTGCCCTCCCTCCCCTGCAGGCCCGGTCACCCCCAACTGCCCTCCTCTGCTGGCCTGATTGCCCACAACTGCCCTCCCCTGCTGGCCATCTTGTGGTGGCCATCTTGTGACCACATGGGACAGCCATCTTGTGCGAGGGCGTGATGGTCAATTTGCATATCACCTCTTTATTATATAGGATAATCATCACTAACATATTTTGAGCATTTACTCTATGTCAGGAGTATCATTAGCACTTCATATGTGATAACTCAATTCCACAGCAGCACAGAGAGTGTAATTAACTTTATCAGGGTCATAGACAAGCAATGGCAGAGCTTACTCCGACTCCGGCAGTTTGTCTCCAGAGCCCTTACAGCGCCAAACCAGCTCTCAGCCAGGACAGAAGGGATTTCCTGGAAGCCCCTCAGCAGACTTTCTTCCCCTCACACTTCACTGTTTAGACCTGGGTCACATGACCACCCTGGCTGTAAGGAGGCTAGGAATACAAGTATCTGCCTATTTCAGCCTTTAGGAAGATGGGGGCTGTGAAGCCAACTGAGTAGCCAACCAACCGTGTCTGTCACAGGTACCAAAGAAACACTGGCCTTTGTCACAGGGGAACAATCCTGGTGCACTAAGGGCTTGGGTGAGAGTTTGAGGTCACAGGGCCACTGAGGGAAAAAACAAGCTTCCACTCAAGACCAACCAGAAATAGCAAAAACAAAGCCAGCATCCTGACAGTCTTATCTTTCAACTCGTCACTGGAGTGACGGGGCCTACGCAGGTCTTATTAAATTATTCATCCTGATGTAATGGGGAGGAAATCAGATGCAACAGGTGCGGTTCTTCCTGCTTGCGGAATGGCTTTAAAACAAGCTTTCAGCTACTGGTCTCCTCGGCGAAAGCAGCAGCAGAACAAATCAACGGTATTTTAAGCTAATTACCAAAATACTACAATGTCTGTCGAATGGGGACATGTTGTTCTAGTGTTGGCGGTCACAGAGTGGGAGTCTGGGAAGGAAAGGAGAGTAGTACATAGCAATTTGCTTTACATATTCTCCAAAAGAGCGTCTCGGATGCAAGACAAGGTCACATTCCAAGTAAACTTGAGTAGAATCTCATTTTAATAAGCTTAAAGAGACTTCCAAATTGCTACATTATATCCAAACCCCATTTAATTTGAAGCCTATTGCTATGACATACTAAAATATACTGCATTGGCCCTAACCGGTTTGGCTCAGTGGATAGAGCATCAGCCTGCAGACTGAAAGGTCCCAGGTTCGATTCCGGTCAAGGGCATGTACCTGGGTTGTGGGCACATCCCCAGTTGGGGGTGTGCAGGAGGCAGCTGATCGATGTTTCTCTCTCATCGATGTTTCTGGCTCTCTGCCCCTCTCCCTTCCTCTCGGTAAAAAAATCAATAAAATATATTTAAAATAAAATATACTGCATTGTTCCCTGGGTTTAAAATTCACTTGCACAAAGCAAATGTTAGGTGTGCAATTCATTTGTAAATGACTTGGGGGGAGGGAGGAAGAGGTCATGCCAACCAATGTGCTTATCTTGTGCCAAAGGATTAGAGCCAGAGAAGGTAAAGGGTGCTACACCCTTCTGCAGGGACTGTAGCTGAATACAACACAATATCTTAATGAAACATGACATGTTTTTCAAATGTTAGCTACTTATGTTTTGCAGTTTTATAAATTGCATGATTGTTGGGTTTGCCCTTTTTTGTCAGGAGTTCATTGTATTAATACTAACAGCTATGGGATACTGTAAAATGAGCGGGGATGTGAGTTGCCATTATCTATTCAGAAAATAATTAAAGGTTTGCTAAAAACAGTCTGTAACTGGCAGATGCTGAGCACTCACAGAGCAAACTACCAGATCTGCTGTTCTGTCTCCCTGGCCTTGGAGAGAGCTGTCACCTGCACTGTCCCTAATCTTTCTGGAGCTTCAGTGTTCACATCTGCAAAATAGAGAACTGGACTCCGTGGTCTCCAGAGGGTTGATGTTTTAAAGGTCTATGATTCTACACACCTTGGGTCAGGATTTTAACAGACTCCCCACATTATAAATGTCAGTAAGTCCCAATGCCATGCTTATCCATAGGCCCCTAAGAATATTTAACAAAGTCGACAAAACACTATATGAAAAGGAAATATCTTTATTCAAAAAATGGCTGATTAAAAAGGTAAATATTTCTAAATGCATTGCATGATTTTTTCTGCTACACTGTTTCCTGTATCCACAGTGACAAATAATGTTAATATGTGAAGCTTTCTCAAGGCATGGAAATAGCCTTGTTCAGTTGGATGTTAAAATGGCATTCTCCCTACATTATGCTTTATGAATAGAAGGTTAATGAAATTGTGCATGTTTCAGTTTTCACTCTGCACGTTATTTTGTAATAAGGATGAGACTTTAATTTGGTGTCTTATTAAATTAAATGCATTTCAAAGGAGGGCCACTTTACTCCACTATCTGTCTTATGGTCACAAGCAAGGGGATATGCTAAATGCCTTCTCTTGTTGATTCTTTTTCAGGAATCTCTTGTTTCCAATGAATGTGATATAAGCCCACATTTTTCACACAAAAGAAAAAATATTGGATTTCTTTAAATTGGAGATCTTTAAACTGAGGCAGGAGCTTCCTTTTGGATTCCTATGGTTTGCTCTCATCTTATTTAAAAAGAACGAGACTTTAAGATTAATTGTTAACTCAGTAGTTCTCATCTGAAGGGTTATTGGCATTGGGTGGGACAACATTCAGTTTGCATAACTGTGCATTGCAAGGTGTTTGGCCTTCCAGGGTCTCACTCACTAAATACCAGAAGCACCTTCTCATTGTGACAACCATCCCAGCCCCACACACATTTCCAAATGCCAACCTTCCTGAAAGGGTCCAAAGCGGAAGTGAACCCCTGCAGAAAGGAGGTCTGGTAATAACAGATTTGTTTTCAAAGAGGGTCTGTGTCCACATGTGGAGAAATGTGGCTTTAATCACTCCAGCCCATGTCTCAAGTTAATATCCCTTGGTGACGCCATTGCTCCCCAATGATGGACAATTATATGAACAGAAAATGTTTGAGAATTGAATGACATTCAAAAATCATACACTTTCCCCAGGTCTTACACATAAGAATTGAAGTTTCATTATGCAGCTTTATAGGAAGTGTCTTATTTCTCTTTCATATTCTATAACATAACCCTTGAGAAGCAAAGATCCTGCATAATCAGAAGCATACACAGGAGAATGAGTGGATTTCATGTCTATGTTCCAGGCTCCTCTGGATGTTGGGTGCTAAGTGAGAGAGATGCTCTCTTAGGCCCTGGGAGTGTACAAAATGTATAAGACATATTCTCTGCTTTTGAGGCTCACTGTTGTGCCTGGGGGACTGACTCTTGGATAAGCAAGATATAAAATAATAACCACCACCACAGAGGTATGTTTCCATGCTATGGGATTCAGCAACAGGGAGAGCTGAATTCACCCGGATGAAGGGGAGTGATGGGGGAAAGCAGAGGCTGGCCAATCCAGGGAAAGCATCAGAGAGAAGGTATCAAGTGAGTCGGACCTTGGCGGATAAGTAGGTGTTTGGCAGTGATGGTGGGCTAAGGAATGGATTTCTTAGTAGAAAAGAACATGTGCAAAAGTGTGAAAGAGAATGGAGAAAATCTAGTGTGGGAGGGCATTGCTGGGAGAGTGGTGCATGGGGAGGGTAGAAGGTGAGTTGGGGGTGGCAGCATCTAGAGGCCCTTACATGCTGGACTAAGAAGTTGGAATTTACCTTATAAGTAGAAAGGAAGCAATTTGGATTTTTAATCAGGAAAGTAAAATAATCACATTTATATGGAGACAAGAACTCTGATGGCAATATGGAATATAGGTGAATGTAGACAAACTTCAACCAGGGATATTAAGAGAATTGACCTTAAAACTTCCCTTCTGCCCTGGCCAGTGTTGCTCAGTGGTTAGAGTGTTGGGTTGCAGGTTTGATCTCCGGTCCTAGTAGGGGTGGGTACAGGAGACAACCAACCAATGTATCTCTCTCACATCCATGTTTTGTTTTTTTTCTCTCCTCCTCCCTCACTTTCACTCTCTCTAAAAAAAAAAAAATCAATGACAAAAAAAATACTCAGGTGAGGATTAACCAAAACAAAACAAAACACACACAAAAAACTTCACTTCTAAGCACTCATTCATAAGATTTGAAAACCAAGTTAATTCATAGCAAATTAAAGGCAGATAATAAACTTGGGGGTTTTCACCAGGGAAAATGTTAATGATCTGCCCTGTTCCTGATATTCTGAGTGGCGGCTCCAACCACTGTTCCTTTCTACACAAGGAAACATGAAGCATTCTCTTACACTGTTACCACATCTGTATGATATATTCCCGCTGCCATAGGCACAGTTGATTGAGTCAACCTTTCTGAAAACAGTTATCGACAGCCTGACGTCTGGCCAGGGACAGGTGCCCTTTATTAGATAAAGGCTACCTAACAGTAATATCCTCTCAGGGTGTCTGAGCTCAAGATATAGACAGAGAAGTGCAGAAACACAATGGCAAAGAGGCCAAGATAGATGCACAGAGAAATGCTCACAGAAGCTCGAGTAAAAAGAAACCAGGGATGCTGAGAAGACCAGAGAGGCCAGTCAGAAGCAGCAGAAAAGAGAGATGCTAAGCCAGTGAGAATCTTAGTCCTGCGGGCGGGGCAGCCAGCATCCCTCCATTGGTAAATGGAGCATCCCTCCTGAGCTTCCAGGACTATTGTCCCCCAGGGACAGCCCTTCTCATCATCTGTGCAATGGGGAAGCCATGTTTTAGTCTTCTAGGAGAAGACTAATTTTTGCCGGTAAAATATGAGCTTTGGTTTTGAGTGTCACCTGTGGACAGAGTGCCTTCGGCTACTAGTAAATGCATATGATGTGAACAAGGCTCCGGAGAACAACAGAGCCACAGCGTGGAAGAGCCCATGTCCCTGAATCCTAACATGGGAGAAAGCTGTTGAACTGGAATACCTGTATTGTATTATTACATGAGCAGGAAATAACCTGAAATTTTGGGTCTATTTGTTTTCACACAAATAGTCTAGTACAGCTGTGCTGCCTCTCTTTCCTGCGTTGGGGATTGAGAGCAGAACAGTAAGCTTAAAGCTTGGACCTCTGGTGCCGGGTAGGTTGCCCAACATGCTAAAGGATTGCGGTAACTATCTCAGATTGCACTGTTTTCCCACACCAAGAGTAGCTCCCTCTTTTTATTCAGCCTAACAGAAAAACCAGAAGGTGTCATAAACACAAGAGTATGTTTATAAACACATTGTTCTTATGCCTTTTAAAAATCCATGAACACTCAGGAGGGAAAATAAACAACAGAGCTCTGAGCCTAGTAGCGCCTCTCATTTGTTAGAGGCCTCCATTCTAGTCCCACATATTTAGATGTCACTTCCTATTTTACACCTCCACCTGCCAAGTCGCAGCCACCTTTGGTGTGAAATCTGGCACCTGTTTAATGGGTGCGCAAGAGATGACACAGCTGTTTTCAATAATAAGCAAAAGAGTAACACACCTGGGAAAAGGCAGAGAGCCTGGAAGGGGAAAGCCTAGGAATCCTGCGAGTTTGCCTACACTGTGACCTAGCTGTGGACCATGACTGATGTGGGCAACGGGGATCAATCCCACAGGGACCCCTAAGGGAGACATACAGGATCCACCTCAGACTTATCTGCCTGAGGGATAGAGGGGGAACGTGTTCACTCATGATCAACCGTCCTCTATTGGTCAAGAGTTGCCTGTAGGACGTTGAGACGCCTGAACTTCCAGGTTGCACTTCCTGAGGGCCGGTTCCAGCAGGTATACCATGTTCTGTGTCAAAGAGGACGCCTCAGGGAAGAGAGGATATGAGGAGGGGCACCAGCAGTGTGTGATACAGACCTCAGTGCTAGAAAATGCAGGTGGGATCTAAATGCAATACCTTCTGAAGCTGAAGCACAATGTCGCTGCCCACCTGCCACCGGTCACCTGGCCTGGGGGAAGGAGTGCAGGCCTGGAGTGGTGGAGCATTGCCTCTAGTCTTAGAATAGCTGCTGCTGGCTACTTGATGTAGGCAGACCATTTACTGCCTGGACCTCGGTTTCCTTAGCTCTAAAATAGGGATACTGGACAAGTCCCTTCTTTCCTAAATGATATTTAAATATACAAGCATATTACATAATATTAATTAAGAGGTGTAGCTGGGAATAAGGGTTTTGTGGCCAAATAAGATTGGCAAATGGAGTAAAGTTATATAACTTTCTTCACTGAAGGATATCTCAGTCTTTATAATGTATCTTATACAAGATTTTTCATTTGAGAAACAGCTCACAGGACTAGGTTTTTATGCTAATATATATTGAGCCCTTACCATTTGCCAGGCATCATGCCAAGAACTTCTCATATGTTATTTCAGTCAGTCATTTTTTTCAAAAAAGTGTTTGTTGAGCACTTGCTATGTGTACCACATTGTCTGTGCCTCTGGGGATACCTCCATGAACAAGACAAAGTCCCTGATTTTCCCTTGGAGGTGAGGTAGAGAGAAGACAGACAGACAATAAACAGGTAAACAAACACATGAACAAAAAAAATGGCACATATGATCTCATGTTAGTCTCACAACCAGTGAAACCGGGACTATTTTTGCCATGCCCATCTTTCAAATAATGAGATTGAGGATTAGAGAGGGTAACATTTAAAATGATACAGGTGACAAATATGATTTAAAAATAAAATGATAGAGGTGGAAATGCCAGAGCTAAGACCTTTCTGTATTAAAGTCTACTTTTAAAATGTTGTTGACATCAGGTCCACAGAGTTGGATTAATCAATATCTTAGGTCAATTACATACCTTGACATTGATCCATATTCAGCTCATGTCCATAACCTCTATGGTCCCAACCACTCTGCTCTATTATCTCCTCCACCATCCTGAACGTCCGTGCTTTGCAAAATACCAGTTTGAGAAACAATATACCACATAGTCTGGAGGAGGGATCTTCCAGCCCTAATGTCACAAGCAATAGCAAAAAATTTTGCTCATTCGCATAGCAGAGATTTGGAACTAAAGTGATTGAGAAGTAACAGAATTACAAAGTATTGCATAAAGTCCTGTGAGTTATGCCTCTCAACAATTCTGAATAGACTTACATTATTCTCTTCTTTTCATAATAATTAAATATTTTTCTCTATAAAAAGTAAATGATGTTTGTGGAAGTTCTTGCAACTTTAATAATCTAAGGAGTAACTTGTCATTGGTAAGCTGATTTAAAAAGCATATAGTTTATCCTGACTCCTTCCTTTGAAGGAAATTTAAAATCCTGGGCCCAATTTTAATGATCCTTTGGTCTGTGATATCAGTATCAGAAATAATAAAGTAGAAGAGGGAGAATTATACTTTCTGTGTATGTTCTATTGAAATGGTTAGGATTGTTGAATATTAGAAACAGTAAAATATCCTTTGAAGGTTTGAACTATTTGTATGTGCATAGCACTCTCTTAAATGCTTTGCTATTTTTACCACTGAAAGATTCCTCTTAAAACTCAACCTAGATCTAATCTGACTTTAAAACTTCCCAGCCAAAAGGAACTTGAGAGAATGATCTATAACAATAAAAGCATAATATGCTAGCTAGACCAGATGTCCTTCCGGAAGAAACTGGGGCTTCCAGGGAAGCCCGGGTCTGGGTGCTGGAGGGAAGCTGGTCCCGGCAGCTGGGAGAAGGAAAGCCTACTCTTGCACAGATTTTGTGCATCAGGTCTCTAGTAGTTTATATAAAATCCCCATGGTAGTTGGAAACATCTCTCTCGCTCTCTCTCTCTCTCTCTCTCTCTCTCTCACACACACACACACACACACACACACACACATACACACACACAAACACACACTCACACACACTATTCTGTTTAAATAACTAATTTATTAGATTTGAAAAATGGGGGGGGGGGGATGAAACATTGTTCTTCCTGGATGTTTTTACAGTAAAGGGTCATAAACAATAAAATAATACAAGGTAATCTTAGAAACACATCCCCACTAGTGTTCAATCTAGGAAAGAATATCAGGAAATTGTAGCAGACTAGTCCCTTCAAATAATGAGACTGAGGATTAGAGAGGGTAACATTTGGATGTAGCAGCATAGTCCCTTCTACCTCCAGTAACTAGGGAAAGGAATAGGAAGTGAAAAGGGACAAAAGAGGCAACATGTTGATCATTCATCATAGACCATGTGTTTGTTAGTTTGTTTTAATGTATCATTTTAGTTAATAGGGTTGAGGCAGGAATCATCTTTGATTTCTGACTAAGACCCAAGTCAAAGTGACTTAGAATGTAATGTGTTGGCGTCTGTGCAGGGAGAATGTTGAATGCCCCAACGCTTTTATAACTTGCTACTAATCCCTAAGGCACGCCTCAAAACTAGTTCTTTGCTTCTCTACAAGAAAATATTGTCCCCTGTAAGTAACCCTTTTTGAATAACCAAGGTTTCATCAACTGTGGAGTAACTATTCAATAATCAAGTAGATGATCAAAGGAAATTTATCCCCTGTTCTAAACAGGTCATAACGGAAAACTAATTGCCAACGTTTGCAAAAAAACAAAGGTAAAGTGTTTGAAGAATGAGACAAAAAAAAAAAAAAAACACTATGAAGCAAAGGCCATCTCATTTGGTCTTTGAAATTACTGCTTCGGGATTCCTGTGACCTGGTTAAGAGGAAGTGAATGTTAAAGCTATAATTCCCATCTTGCACAAGGAGGAGACCATTTGCTACCTCTATGAGAATTCTTGAATAATCATGCAAAATCAGAAAGAAAAGGAAAAGCCCTTGCAAAGAAAGCATTTACCATCCTACTAGAATAAAACCAGAATTAAAACTGCTTTCTAGCAATTACTGGGATAGTAAAGGTTTGGTGTTCTGATTTAGAGGTGATTCAGCCCAACTAGGCCCCATATGCTTTTATTCTTTCTAACTCATTGTCATCAAGCTTAGTCCTCCCCAGGGTCCAAACCCTCCTTCTAGTCTGAGACAGCCTACTTTTTCATCAGGATGACTCAAACAGAATACCTGAATACCTTCTACTCTGAAGCCCAAACGTGGTCATTAATAGGAACTATAAGTGATGGGTACAGGCGGCTAATTTTGTTTTCATTGATTCATGACACAGATATTGAGTAATTTCCATGTCTCTACTAGGCCTTGGGAACACCAAAGTGAATGACACCTTGTCTTTGTAGAGCTTTCAATTCAAAGTGATAGATAAATTCATAACAATCAGTGGTATGGGAACACAGAAGATCATGGTCTGCGAACACAGACGACAGATGCTTAAGAAGACTTTGGAAAGTCAGTGAATCTTTTACTAGTTTCCAAAACACAATGACTTTGAGAAGGGATTCATATTTGAGTAAAAATTTCTGTTTATGTATGTTGTTCTTTTAATACTTCTAGAAACCTAAAATATTTTTCCCCTGAATGCTGCCACCCTATGCTGTGGTAGGTTGAATGATTCTGGCCCCAAAGACCTGTTGATGGCTTATTAAGGAATGAATGTTTGTTTCCCCCCTAAAATTCATATGTTGAAACCATACCCCAGGCTGCAATGGTATTAGGAAGTGGGGTCCTTGAAAGATTATTTGAATTAGGTGAGGTCATAAAAATGGAGCCCTCATGAATGAGATTGGTGCCCTTATCAGAGAGAGATTGCTTCTCCTCTCTCTACTCTCTGCCACATGAGGATACCATGAGAAATCAGAAGTCTGCAGCCAGAAAATGATCATGCTTGCACCCTGATCTTGGACTTCCAGCTTCCAGAATTGTGAGAAATACAGTTCTGTTGTTTATAAGGCACCGAGTGTATGGTATTTTGTTATAGCTGTCCAAGCTAAGACATGGCCCCTTGACTACCTTCACTTAGTCTTATTGGTCTTACTATCTTATTATTCTTAGTCTTATTGGTTCCATGCTGTCTGAATTCTTGTCCAGGCTTGGTACAAAGGCAGTGTTGGGCTCAGATCCAGTAGAGAAGCTGGCCTTCATCATTGTCTTTAATCAAAGCACAATGTCAGCTTTGTCTCTTTTATTATGCAGATAGCCTGCACTAACCAAATTTAACATTTTTGTCCTTCTATTCATTTTCTATAGCTATCATTCCTTTGCTACTATATTACTTATTTTTTCAGAAGAAATAGTGTTTATCCAAAGTGGCAGGAGTAGAGGTGGAGAAGAAACTGATTGCAAAAGATTTATTTAAGCAAAGATTTGCATAGAATCGATTAATATAATTTCAACAAAAAATGTGTCTATTATGTGCCAAGTATAGGCAACTTAAATGAAAGAATGAATAGATGAGTGAATGGATGGAAAAACAGTCAGTCAAGGCAGGTACCTCTGTCCTCTAGAATCTCATAAAAGGAAAACAGTTTACACACCTAGTGGAATATGGGCCATAACCGCAGCTGCCATGTTGTCTAAACCAAGACTGCCAAGCACTGGCATGTTTATGTGGATATTTGAAACTGAGATTTCCAGAGAGCTAGTATTTAAGTTCATTCTACCTATAACACAAGACTAAATAAAATCTTAAAAGAACAAATTAATTCTGACCAGGAAAATAGGGATGTCAACACAAAGGAGTTAATATGTAGGTTGGCTGTGAAGGGTGAGCAGGATTATTCCATCAATCAAACTAGCAGAGAAAAGCATTGAGACAGAACCCTGTGAGCAAGGGTGCAGACTGAGTAAGCCTGTGATCAGTGGGGCTGGCGGGTTGGGGTTCTGCCCTAAGGTGCTGAGAGAGGAAGCTCAAGAGAAGGATTAGGGCTGATGGTGAAGGAGTTTTTGCTCTGTTGAAAATAAGAAGCCATAGATGAAGTGGCGCTTTAAACCTAAAATTGGAAGGAGGGTAAAGAAGTCTGACAACACATCTTGAGCTCCAGAAGGCCAAAAATCATGTCTTCTAGTTCAACTCAATTCCACAAGTAACCATTAAAGTTTAAAGGAAGGTTAGAAGTAATCTAGTGTCCGGCCCAACAGCCCTCATCTCCAAATGGGAAAACTTAATATCTTAAATGACTCACATAACTACTCAAGTGACTCATGTCCTACTTACTAGTAGTGATAAAACCAACTTCCTGCTTTGCTTCCAACTATCTCTGGGTTTAGGCAAATGACTTAACTTTCCTTCTCCGTCTTAGTTTCCTCATCCATAAAATTGATGGTCGTTGAAATGATTCAGTGATAATATATGTAAAATGCTTAGTAACATGCCTGATAGGTAGGAAGAACTCAATTAATATTAATAAAATTATTATCAACAACAAAAATAATAATTACAATATTATCAAAGTTCTCTGATTCTGCTCAATGCATATATATATATATATATATATATATGCCAATCCTGGCTGATCATCTGAATCACCTGGGGTGTTTTAGACAGTTATACATTTCCTGGCTTACCCCAATGAATATGAATCTTGAGGTGGATGGGGAATTTGAACTTTTGAAAAGCTCCCTAGAGGTTCCTGACAATAAGAACTAAAATTGGAAGCAACTTTCCATATTTACTGCTGTTCAAGCTTTACACTCTTAGTCTAAGAACTTGGAATCATTTTCCATGGTTCAGTCCCTTCAATGTAGGTGTAGGAGTTGGGGCTGGGAGAAGGGGTATTGCACATAATGCTGGGATCCCAGGAGGTTAGAAACATCTGTGCTCAAAAGAGAGGAGGGATTGGATGGCAAGATTGGAAATGGGATATTCATCACTGGTGGAAATGATTAATTATGCCCAGTTTTGCACATACATTTTCATGCCTTTTAATATAACATATGCAAATACATCTTTAATAGCATGACTTGTTTGCCAATGTTGAATGCTAAGTGTAAATAATTTCTATTTTTTGTAGTGTTTAGGAAACTTCAATATGGCACTTGCTGGCAGACAGTTGCTGTCTCCTGGAGTTAGCAACATATTAAGTAATCATTACAGAAACAATTTTTTCACTTACTACTAACAAAAGAAGTCTAGACAACAATTTGTGGTTGTCTATAGAAACAGAGGATAGGTAAAGCAGGAATAATTTAAATTTATAGAAAAAAAATTTAAATATGGCCTATAGTTTCCATTTTGCCTTACTAAGTTTCTGCTAATACAGAGCAAATTGGACCATTAGAAGTTTCACCCTTTCTTTTAGGATTCTAGTTACTTTTTCTGATGATGTCACCAACAGGCAACATAAGATGGACAATAGAATACATAAGAGAGAGAAAATAATTAGGGGCTCTGGTAGTCAGTACCTTGAAACATTAATCACTGAATAACCACCTGTTGACAGTGATTATTTAATCTTCCTGTCTTCCTCCCTTCCCTAAGCCCCCAGCCACTGTTCTCACTCTATATAAAAATCATAGTAACTCCTACTTGACCTGCAGATCCATGTGGCCCCACTTCCAGAGTTTTTTATACAGTATATCTAGGGATAG
The DNA here is from genome assembly GCF_028538775.1 of Myotis yumanensis. Lineage (NCBI taxonomy): Eukaryota > Metazoa > Chordata > Mammalia > Chiroptera > Vespertilionidae > Myotis > Myotis yumanensis. The sequence goes on from NW_027223752.1 coordinate 91,376,182, forward strand.
GCCTAGGAATCTGCACTCATAACAATATCCTCCCTCCCCCATCAATCCGTGATTCTGATATGGATGGTCCTCAGGATATACATTGAAAAACACTGGCCTGGGTAATGCAGAGCCTTGAAACTCAGTGTAGTTCCTGAGCCAGTAGCATCAACATCACCTGGAAGTTCATTAGAAATGCAGAATCACACCCAGGCGGATGTTCTCGGTGGTTAGCACCCGAACACAGGAGGGTCATGGGTTCGATTCTCAATCAAGGGCGTGCACCTGGGTTGCAGGTTCGATCCCTGGGCCCAGTCAGGCTTATGCGGCAGGCAACCGATTGATGTTTCTCTCTCACATCTCTCGCTCTCTCTCTCTCTCCCTCCCTCCCTCCATCCATCCATCCCTCCCTTCCACTCTCTCTAAAAACTCAATGGAAAACATATCCTCTGGTGAAGATTAAAAAGAAGAAGAAGAAAGAAACGCAGAATCTCAGTACCAACACCAGGCCTACTCAATCAGAATCTGCATTTTTACAAATCCCCAGGTGATTCATAGACACATTCAAGTTTAAAAAGCACTGGTCTAGAGGAGGCATCTCCCCTCTTTACCTGAATGAACCTATTTGTTTTCCCCACAGCCTTCCCCTCCTAACTTACCTGGGAGTGGTGGGCTCTCAGGGTGGGTCCCCACATCTACTGAGTCAGAAACTCTGGGGGCAGGTCCCAGCAGAGTGTGTTCTAACAAGCTCTCCAGTCAGGTGATTCTGATGTAAGCTAAAGTTCGAGAACCACTGGCATAGTTGATGTTATTGGCCTGCATTTGAAAATGAAGTTCACCAGAATACCCAGTATCTTCTGTTGTGTGTAACTGATATAGCACAGATCACACATGCTCTTGCTTTGTGTCGGTCAATCCTACACTCTCTCCTACCTCCTGTTTAACTAGTGAAGAGGATGCTCTGACTAATGCAAGTGTCGGAGGCAATCATCTCTTGCGGTAATTAATGAAATGCCAGGATTTGAGAGCAACCTGGGCAGCCGTGCTGTGGTTCAGACAGTTGAGTTTCAAATGAAAAATAACTTCCTAATCCAAGTACCTTGGAGGTTACAAATTAGTGTTCTCCATTTTCTGGTGACTGACCTGACTGGAACAGCCTGAGTGAAAATATCAAGGTTAGATGATGCTCAAGAGAGCCCCTGAATGTGAACTGTGCTAGAAAGGTCAGGGGAAATATGACTGTTCCACTGAGCAAGTCAATTTAAGCTGAATATATCCACCTTTGTTTCAGTCTTGTTTGAACTTTTCAATAGATCATTATACTCACCGCCTAACCTAATACCAACCAGCTCTAAATGAGAGGGTTTGTTTCCCTCTCAGCCCCTCTCTATGGCATCTGTTTTGGGCTCTCTGTTCCTCTTTCTTCCCCTGTGTCTTCCTCTCTGCGTATCTCTTCATCACAGTCTATGTTCTTATGTCTCTGACTTTTCCTACCTTCCTATCCCACCTCTTTAATGAACAGACTTAGCATATCTCCCAGGTTGGGGAGGGGGGTGGATTTCAATATGGACAAAAGCAAAGATGCTGTAAATAAGGTTTTTGTTGGTACTGTTGCTTACTTTTTCTGATATTGGAGAGTTGCATGTTATCCTGATATCTCTGTTTCTTACTCTTCTTTTTCTTCTTCCTTCTTTCTTTTTTTCTTTTAATTTGCAAGTGTTGGGCACACAGTGCAATATACAGATCTTGTAACACAGAAACCCACACCTGAAACCTATATATTCATATTGACTAATGTCATCCCAATAAATTTAATAAAAACAATAATAATTTGCAAGTGTTTGCCATAGATTATAATCATGCTATTTCTCAATGGGATTAGAGTACTAGTTTATCAAAATGTCAGCCAAAAAAAAAAAAGTAAAGCAAATTTGCTGCAATAAGGAGAGGCTGTAAATTTACTGTCACTTAAGAATTCCTCTCAAATTCACAGTACAAGCCCAACAGAGAACATTTTTTAATAATTGTGACTGAATGAGTGTGAGGTTAACCCAGTGTGTGTGCACTTTGATCTTGTGCCTTGTTAAATTTCTCAGTTTTAATCATGGGAGCCATTATTTATGCCATGATTCCAGGAGCTATGCTATCAGAGAATGCTTGAAATGTAAAATCAGGTTCATTTGCTAATTTCATTTGTTGAAAGTCACATCTTTCCCCCTTTTATTCTTTTGAATGTTAATGATCACGTTTCCTAGAATAAGACTTTCTTCTTCAAGCTTTAATTATAGTTTGGGTGAAATACTGAACCATTTTAACATTGAAAATATTTGGCAAATAAGCCTGATAAGAGGAATTTTATGAAAGTTCTCATTGTGTCTTGGGTATAAGCACAGAGATGAAGCATGTGGAGAAAGACCTTTATCTCTCTGGAATTTTAAGTCTTTCTGCAATACACAAAACAGTGGATTCACACAGAAGGAAAAAAAATGATTTCCTCAAATCTAATTATCAAAAAGCAATTCATCTTGCTTGAGCATTTCAATCAACGCATCCCTGAAGCCACTTTCTCATTCTGCCTTCCCGTCTGATGTATGGATTTGTGGGTGTGTGTTATCATTTGAAAAAACCTCTTAGCATATGGTGGAAAAAATTGCTGTTTTGCTAATTTTATATTTTACTTCTTAATGACCTACTTCTCTGCAGCAGCTTTAGTGGAATGGTTTAAGCTCAATCTGACTTTTTGAGAGTCCTTTACTATGTGGCAGTGACTCAGCTGGGATGGAGCCAAGATGTTGACGTGATTGGGCTGGGGGTTTGCATCAGCCTCTGCTTTTGCTGCTTTGGCAGAGAGTTTACAAACTGTAGGCACTCGGAATCTAAGTGGCATCATTAGTAGGTGTAAAATGCCCTGAAGGCCTGGGGGTGATTTAAAACTCCAGGATTCAATGAGGAGAGAGTAGGATAGGGGCTCAGGTGTCTGAGGAAATGGGATCCAGTAGTAGCGCTGAAATGTGACCCTGGGTGAATCACTTGACCTTAATTCTTTACCCACCTTAAAATAAAGTGAATATATGAATTCTCCTTTTATTGAAATGCTGTGAATTATCAGGGCAGTATTTGCCAAGCACAAGGAAATCTTCTCATTGTAAGATAATTATTTAGATAATGTTTTGCAAAAGATTACTTAACACAAGCAGCGTCAATGTAAGATTTGTGAAAATTGCATGTCATAGCGGACATCAGCTCCTAACTGAAGGGGTCATTGGTAGAATAATTATTTCATTTCCCTAAAAAAAAGGAAAGACAGTTCGAGCTCTTTGGAAATTTGGTCTTTTGAAACTACAGTTGAAATTGTACACATAATTTAATCAATCAGTGTTTTGTTGCCTAGCTCAAATGATCATGTTTATATTAGTATTTCCGTCCATTGGTGAATCAATAAAGCAAAACAGAAGTACTTAACTGAGTTGGTCTTATGTAATCATTGTGCCATGCACTCCTAAGTTTCTAGAACCTTAGCTATTGTCCTTGCCGCCCCCCGGCTCCCCCCTCCAAAAAAGGTTTACATTTTACACCAGCACTCTTCAACAGAGCTCTCTATGGTGATGGAAATGCTCGGTATTGGTGTTATCCAATATAGCTGATACCAGCCACTTATGGCTATTGAGCACTTGAAATGTGGTTAGTATAACTGAGGAACTAAAATTTTTAACTTCACTTAATTTTAATGAATTTAAATTTAAATACTCACATAAGGCTAATGACTACCTCATTGGATGTCCACTTTAATTGAAGACAAAATTAATGCCCATAAAAAGCATTAATGACCATCCACAAGGAGCTATATAAAGAAATGTTGTCTTGGACAGAGGGGAACTTGAACTGAGTCTGGTAGGCTAGGGTAAAACAGAAAGTGGAAAAAAGAACAGCGAATGTTCTGGGCTGAGAGAATAAGAAACCAATGACCTAAAGACAGGAAGATCCCAGTGTGATACCTGAAAAGGTAGCAGGCCGCCTTGATGGGAGCTGAAGGTTCCTGCTAGAGCTGAAGGGGAAATAAGATGAGTGTAGGGGAGAGGGGTAGGTGTACCAGGCACTTCACATTTATAATATAATTTAATCCTCACAACCAACCGATGAATAGTTACTGCTATTGTCCTTATCTTATGCTCAGGAAAGTAATTTCCCTCAAAGTCACAAGCTAGAAGCTTTAGAAGCCAGGCTGCTTTCCTCCAGATGCTATGCTCCTTAACCACCTCCCTTCATCACAGTGATTGAGAATTTGGACTCTGTAGTCATTGCTCTTCTGAGTCTTCTGAGCTTATGACTATGGGCATCTATAAATTGAGGAGAGAAAAGGTATATCATTTAAGGATTATATAAGATAATCCTTTGGAGCACCTAGCAGTGCCTGGCACATAATAAAGGCTCAAAAAATCTTTGCCTAATCTTATTAGACCAGAAGTAGACTCGGAAGGCAGACAAGAAGTTAGGGCTTGCTTGAGTAGGTACTAGGCAACTACTGCAGCTTCTTGAAGTGAGGATTGACATGTTGAAACTCTCATAAAGAACAAAGGACAGAAAAGAAGGACGACTGGACTCACAGAGGCCTCCAAGAGGCAGCTGCAGCCTTAACTAGGTCTGGAGGCTCACATTCAACAGATGAAAGAAATGCTATTTTATTTCCTCCCAGAAACAAAATTGAGATATATTGATTGGGGATAATTTTTAAATTTCAGAAAAAGACAAAGAAGAAAATTAAAATTACCCATGATAGCACATCTAAGAAATAATTACCGTCAGTATTTTGTTACATATCCTTTCTTTTAAAATATATTTTTATTGATTTCAGAGAGAAAGGGAGAGGGAGAGAGAGATAGAAACATCAATGATGAGAGAGAATCATTGATTGGCTGCCTCCTGCACACCCCCAACTGGGGATCGAGCCCACAACCCAGGCATGTGCCCTTGACTGGAATCGAACCTGGGACCCTTCAGTCCCCAGACCGACGCTCTATCCACTACGCCAAACCAGCTAGGGCTACATATCCTTTTTATTTTTGTATTTGTAAGTGTTAATTCATGTTTTAAGTTTACCATATTTAACTACAGTAAAATTCACACTGTTGATGTACTGTTCTAGAGTTTTCTTTTTAATATGTATATAGTGGTATATAAAGGTGGTTTTAATTTGAATTTCCCTAATGAATAATGTTGTTGAGTATCTTTAGTTGTGTTTTTTAAAATCTTTAAATAGAGGACATTTATTTCTTCTTTTCCGATCTCTATGCCCCTTTTTTTTTTCTTGCCTTATTGCATTAGCCAGGACCTTCAGTATGATGTTGAATAGGAGTGATGAGAACATATCTTGCTCCTTTCTTAGTGAATTCTTTCACTGCTGGCTTTGATGTTAGTTTTTGTTTTATTATAGATGCCCATTATTAGGTTAAGGAATGTCCCTTCATTTCCTAACTTGCTAAAAGTATCATGAATAGATGTAGAATTTTTTGAAATGCTTTTGCGTGAATATTGAGATAACCATATGATTAACAAGGTTCTGGGGAGTCTAAAATCTCTGACTTACAGTAGTAACCTTAAAATATAACAGATCTCTGATGTTTGTAAAGAAATTTTTTTTCTTTCCTTAAAAAATATTTGAAAGGAGACATCTGTAATACTTCCAACAATAAAGATAAATTTAAAAAACTGTTGTGTAGATAGATATAGATGTAGATATACGCATATATATATCAACAAACCTTTGATAAATTTTATTCGGAACCATTTTTTAAATTTATTTTGAGATGTTTCATCCCTGGCCAAGTAAGTTTTTTCATTAAAAAAAAATAGAAAGAAATGTGAGTGTTTTCTTCTCTAGAAAAATACTTTCAAGACTGATATGCTGTAGACACCCATTTTAGGCTTATTTTTAGAATTTTAAGAATCTGCTGTTTTCCAAGTTTTCTTTTAGAAAATGCAATCTAGTTACTTTTCACATCCTCATAATTAAAATGGCATTGCTTTATTGCATGTGTGAGAAAGAACTTGAGATAATGGCAGATCTTGCCAAGGCCCTCAAGGATACTAAACATGAACTTTTGGAGGAATAAGGTTTGTTTTAGTGTCTCTCATTCCCAGTCTAGGGTTAAGAAGGGTCTTGGTCTCTCAAAATGTTTGCACGAGAGGATGAACTTCAATGTTTGCATCGTTTCCCCTGTTTTATACTCTCCTCGCATAGACCACAGCTTAGAGTTTTAGAGAAAAGGCGCTTTCGGCAAGTGCAAAGTGGTATTGTCATGTTGCTACTGGAGCTGTCTGTGAGAGCCAAGAAAATAGGACAGGATGAAAAGGAAGTAAAATAAGTCATAGTGAAACCTCCTCTCTCAGAGGAAGGAAAGCAAACATTGAAATATTGCTTTTTCCTGGCTGCTTATTAAAGGGAAAATTTGCCTACTGTGCTGGAAGAGTCTCTTATTCATCGCTCTGTTGATGTGAATGAAGCATCCAGCTTGTTTGTTTTTGTGTGCATTGCCCATTCTGTGTCTAAAGAGGAACTCTGCTGACAGTGAGTATTGAACAGATTCAGCATTTCTTTGATTAGAAAAAATGTCAATTTGTTTTAATCATTCAATAATTTATATTAGACCAATTCCCCAAAACAGTTCAATTTAAACATGTTTGCTGCAAAGTCCATTCAGATTTCTGAAATGTGTATGGATTCATTATTTTTATGAGAGTGAGAAATCTTGTTTTATTTTTAATATGGATTCGTTTATTTGAGATAATACGCTATTTGGATCTTTTGTGGAACTTACATAATTTTGTCACTTTCAGAAATAAAAGTGTATAGGGTATTGTAAATTAATTAACATAAAAACCTTGAGTTTATAGGTATAGAATTGTAGTGTCACATCATGCAATTAAATACCACACATTCTATTTTCATAAGTTCAAGGTCGTTGGTCTAAATTACAATGACATAATTTCTGTTATGATTGTTGGTGATTGGTATAATTTGACTAATTATTGCCTAAACAATGGAAGTTGGCTGGGACTCAAACTGAAACCAATGCTTTTTTATATGAGAAGAGCAAGGAGACTGAATGCGTTTTTTTTTGTCATTCATTATGATGGGCTGCAAGTAATCATAAATATTGCACTGAGAGGTATAGGAAGCTTTCTTTTCCAGGATCATCTTTCTAGAACAGAATAAAAGGCAACTCTCCAGAGAAAAATAAATGATCATGTTTAGTGAAACATCACATTGGCTGGCTAATTGGAAGGACAGTGGAAAAATCCCACAGGAAATGGTCAGGAGCCTGTGACTTTTATAGTCAATACTCTTCTTAGACAGAGCAAACATTCCTTTTAATGACATAAAAATCCATTTAAATTGAAGTAACATCTGCCCAACCTTCTTATCTGACCACAGGGTCAAGAAAAACCATTGCCAGATAAGGAAATAATTAAATGTTTTGTGAAATATAGGAGGAACTTGTGTATAAACAATAAGAGAGTGGAAGTTTCATGCCTATGTTAATTCCCCATGAGCATGTATTAAAACTGATTTTCTCCTGTTTTAAAAAAAACAATGAATGCTACCTTTTTAAAAGACACTTGTACTCTAAGGCAATTTAATATACTACATAATTTACTAAAACCTTCTTGGCCTTTTCATCTTTTCTAGTAATTTCTTGGTCTATTTTGACCACAAGCTTTGAATAAATGGATAAAAAGAGAACTTGGTCATTGTCAATTTCCAAAGGCATAGAGATCAATGTGAGTGCAGATAACCAACCCCACAATTCAGAATAGAAAGGTTAGGGAAGAAAATAGTGTGCACTATTTAGCTGTGCATTCTAATATGTTAGGAACTGCACAGGGCTCTTGGGATTCCTTTGTATCTCTACTAAGGCTGAGGAACCCACTGGTCCCTAGAGGTGAGGGGTGAGCTGTAAGAGTTCACTTCTGAGGAGGTGCTCCTGGGACATCCCAGGTTCAGAGTTGGCAACAAGCTTCTTTCAAGAGCCTCAAGGCAGTGAGATTTTCCAGCCAAAGCAACAAGAGTGAGAATTCAATCCGTCTTACAGTCACGTCCACAAATTCTAGGTAGAGTTGCCCCATCTTTCCCAACCCCTCTCAAGAAGCTTTATTTAAAAGTGTTCACAGAAGCCATAAATCCAGGGCCCTAAATGTTGTATCCTTGATGCCCAAGAATATTTTATAGAAAAGAACAACAGGTTGTATAAGGCAAATCTTCCATGCTAGTATCACATTCCAAAATTAATAGTATGGCTTCTATAGTACCAAATGAAATAAATTGCCTTTAGTACAACACAATGCAGCAAAAAAAAAAAAAAAAAGTAAGCTCCTTATTTAAATCTCATATGAATATTTGATGCTTCTCACCTTAGAGATTGTCTCACTTCCTTGGCAGTTAATGACAGGTAGGCAGAGACAAGCTGACTGTGGTAGAGCTGGACTTTATGGAAACAAAAGAGCCCTTCTCAAAGGTGGTGTATCATACTGTTTACACATGTCCAATCTGGAACCCTGCTGCCTGGTTAAATTCTGATTCTTCCATTACCAGCTATGAATCCTTAAGCAAGTTGCTTAACTTCTTTAGATCTCAGTTTCCACATTTGTGAAATGAAATATATAATTATATCTAACTCAAAGGATTATTGTGGGGTTTAACCAAGATCACTCATGCCAAGTACTTGATAATTTTTTAGCTGTCATTATTATTAATTCACTTCATCTACTTTGATATTCCTTTTTCTGGCCTTTTAGACACCAGGATTATTCAGAATTATTATTGAGAATTATTTTGCCTATCCAAATTCTGAATGCCTAAACCAGGAGTCCTCAAACTTTTTAAACAGGGGGCCAGTTTACTGTCCCTCAGACCGTTGGAGGGCCGGACTATATTTTTTAAAAATAACTATGAACAAATTCCTATGCACACTGCACATATCTTATTTTGAAGTAAAAAAACAAAACGGGAACAAATACAATATTTGTATTTGCATGTGGCCCGCAGGCCGTAGTTTGAGGACCCCTGGCAACAATAATTCTAGAAAAACTTCTCTTAGCTACTAAATAGACACATTCCCAACAAAGCCTATCTCTGTGTTCTCCTCAGCATTGATAGGATATCCTTAGACCATAATTATAGCCAAAATTATTTAAATGGGCCCAGTGCCTCAAAGAAATTAGGTAAATGCAAAATTTGCAGGCCAAATTGTGTTCCAATGATTTCTGAAAGTCCTAATGATAGATGTTCCTAGCCCGTGGGCCGTACTCTTCTCATTGGTCTTGGTAGAGGGAGCTCTGTAGTTCCATCAGCCCCTTGCAGTCTCACTGAACTGTTTTTCATTTTAGAAGGTGGAGTAAAATGGGAAAGGAGAAGGTGCTTGAGCACCTACATAGCCCGGTGCCCATCTGTTCTTTGAAAGCTCACCAGTGGTTTGGTTCTGAAGTTCATATTTTGGGTTAATGTATGAATTAGAAGTTATTGGCTAGAATTTTTTAAGCCAGAAAAAAAAGTTACTTTGATTTTTTTTAGGTCATAGCATTTATGAATGTTATTAAAGATTAGTGTGGAATATAAAAAATTGTTTTCCTCAGAATTCTTGACCTAAAAAAGTAACCTTTTCATTTTAACTTCTGAGCCTACCTTGCAATACAAGTAAATACACTGTAGCAATATTATACTCCTGAGCTGCAGCAGAAAACATTTTATCTTTTTTAGATGCTGCAAAATCATAAACTGAAGAAGTCAAAGTCAATTTATGAGCTCTCCAAGATCTTGCTAAGGAAATAGCTAGAAAATACATAGAAAAGTATATTTATTTTATGAAACATGCAAAATAATTTCAGAGCACCTCCCTAAGTGAGTCTATTACTATGTTATACAGACTATGTAAGATTATGAATGCATTGAGTTTACTTAATATGATCCTTTTGGGAACATGGTTTAATTGAAAGCTTTGGAGATAAAACTAGCATCGATTGAGTTGAAAAGTTTCTTTTTAAATAAAAGCTGTTAAATTATATTGCAAAATGCTGGAGAAAATAATACATACTATCTAAGTGTGAAATTAATGTCTCCCTCAACATGGCTCTTAGTGCATCTCAACTTAGTTCTTAGTTAATTGTTTCTTTTGTTTCTGATGATTCAGATTTCCCACATCATAATATATCTTTTACTTGTCTCTTCCTGTAACCGAATTCTCTAGACTAGGCTGTCTGCATGAGCAAATTAGTGCCTTCCAGGAAGGTGTTAATAAGTCACAGAGCAAAAAGGAATATTTCAAAGGAGGTAAATATACACACAATTTTCTGAAAGTGCAGCAAGTTTGCTTTATTATTTTCCTCATTGAGCTAGAACTACAGCTTTTACCAGTGGTCTTCCTTCTCGTTTGTAACTTGTGACTTCATTTGTGTGATTCATTTCACTTGTTACACTTGCCACCACTGACACTATCTATTCAATAAGCTGTACTTTAGGCATTTTAAAACAAGATATAAATCAGCAATTCTCAACCTGTGTTTTCAGTTTCCAAGGGTGTGTTGATATAAATCAAAGGCTATCTTTAGTTCTTTAAAAACAAACTGAAAGTAGCTTCGAACTTCAAGATGCTTTGGAAAATTAGAATGAATGATTGTGTAACAACATGCTTTCTAAGATTTGAAATACTATATACTTGAAGAATTCTTAGTATAGATGTAACTACCTGGTTGAAGAAATTGGTTGCTAAGCAAACAACTGAATTGAATTGTTTTAAAAATATAACTTAAGTTATACCTGCTTTCATCTTTAGATTCTCATTCCCTTCCCCCAATTCATGGTATTTGGAGGCATTGTGTTAACATGATACAATTTATGAAGATAGACTCTGCTTCTTACATTTAACCATTGAAATGTTTGGCTGTATATATATCATTATCACTTTAAAAAGTGGCTTTCTTTAAAAAGGAAATAAAATCATAGATGTGTGATTTTATAAACTCTTCATTTTACAAATGAGGAAACAAAGGCCCGCAACATTTAAACAAATTGTTTGAGTTTACCCAACTGATTAGTGGCCTCTGCCCGCCAGTATTTTATTCTATTTTTTCTCCTGCTATACCAGATTACTATCTTATTGGCATAGCTCCATATACAGTATCTCAGAATAAAGCAGGTGACAAGATAAGGGAATAGTAAATTGAAAATTGGCAATTTGGGTTTAGGTCTACAACATTGTTTTTGAAAGTGTGGTGTGAAGATCACCTATATTACTTACCCAGATGCCTGTTTAAAATGTAGATTCCTGGACCCTACCCCAGACCTACTGAATCTCAATCGTCTAGGGGTGGAAGCCAGGAATATGCAATTTAAACAACCTCTGTAGGTAACTTTTCTGTACAATAAGGTTTGTATTCTAGAGGCCAATGATATCCTACGTGTTTCACTATAATGTTATTTAATACGTTTTAAATTACATAATAACATACTATATTCCCATTTGAAAAATGTGTAGTGCTTTGCAGTGGATTCTAAGAAGTGGTGCAGAGGGCAGGGCACTAAGTTTGGGTTCCAATTCAGGCTCTACCACTTTGCTATGAGGATCTGGGCAAGTTACTTAACTCTCTCAGACTCCAGTTTTTCTTCTTTAAAGAAAAATAATGCTGCCCTTGCAGGATTGCTGAGAGGTAATGGATATAAAATACCTGGCAGGCACTGGGCCTAGCATAGTAGAGGCACGCAACTATTCATTACTGTCATTACTTAAGCTAATATAACTATTATGTTCCATATCTTTTCTCTTACCTTTTGAAATAGAAATACACTGAATTCTATATTATTTCAGACCTAGCTCCCACTTTGTGGAGTATTTCTGTCTTTTGCTCCTTCTTCTCTCCTCTGCAGCTTCCAGCCTACCTTTGGCTATTTCACTATTCATTAGTCACCTCCTGCAAGAGGAAAGAGAAAATAAGAAATCAACTCAAAACATCTATTTTCCTTATCCCTTATTACTTTCAGTAAAAGATATGGTTTGAGGGAAAGAGGCTGAATCACTGGCCAAAATAGCATTTTTGTTTTCAGTTTTCTGAGAATTTAGATAGTTTTTTTAGGTAGTTTCTCTTTCTGCTCTTATAATGGTTAAGTGGTAGTCCTCTACTTACATGCTCACATTGGAATCAGTGATTTTAATCAACATTGCATGATGAAAGGATACTTCTAAATGAATCCTTTTGAATCTTGTTTCCTTCCTTACTTTTTAGGGAAACTGAGAAGATTTGGTTTAAGAAAACTCATTAAGATCCTACAGAGAAGGAGCCCGAGTATGAAGTAGGTCAAATTCTGTCACCCCAGTCATGCCCTGTAGGCATTGCTGACGTGCTTTTCTAGCTTGGCAGAGGTGGACTGTGTGTGGATGGATTCCTGGATTGCACAGCTCCTGGGTAGGTACAGGTTTGGACTTAATGAGATCAGGAATCTTGATTTTCATGTACCAGTAAAATACCCTCAGTTTTTTCAGATCTTCAGATTTTTCCTCATGAAAAGCTCCCAAGTACTTGGTGTTTGGGGTCTGCTGCTTGGGACAGAGAGCCACAGCCTCAGCTGCAAGAACTGTGAGACTCCAGAGGTGGTGCAACCCAAAGCATCATACAAAAGTGAGTGCAGCAACAGGGAAAATTTTTCTTAACCTGCTGGTGTGTAGTCAGACTCTGGCAGGAGGTTAGGGGTGTGGGTGAGAGTGGAGGGCGGTAGCCGTACGAAGGCCTGGTCTTTTCTTCTCCTCACTCTTCACCTATTGCCAGTCCTGAGTCCTGACAGGGTGTCTGATATAGGCCCTCAGGTGGACTGATGGTCTGGTTGAGATATGTGACATGACCAGTCCACTAGAATGGCATCTCTTGAGGGTAGGCATTATTGTCTACTTTATTCATTGCTCTAACCCCAGCACCTAGAACGAGGTCTGGAATAGAGTACATACTCAATAAATATTTGTTGAATAAATGGATGAATTAATCATCAGGGTTTATAAATGCTTGTTGAAGAAGAAGGCGGGAGGGGAGAGAATGAAAGAGGAAAATCATGAGATGATGCTTGGCATGGTTGAGTCAATCTGATTATCTGAAAATGCCCTTTTTGGGTAAAAGGAGATATTTCTTTGGCCAAAGGCATATATGATTTCTGCTACTGCTAGACCCTTCAAGAGTTTTAGAGTCTATCTCTGTGAGTGCTAATTCTAGTGACTGGTTGGATGGAAAAATAATGATTATGGTGAATAACAGTAGCAGCACTTACACTGTGTGGATTATCTTTACCAATCCATTTGTAAAACTTAATGAATGATAATACACGTATAATTGCAATTTGCCACAGTGATGTAAAATTTGATATAATATAGTCTCACTGCCATTGAGTCACTGGAATGCAATGTTATAAACAAGTCCTGAGGGAAGCAGGCTCGCCTGGTTTCTCTAAAAAGACAATGTGTGTGCGTGTTTATGCTTGTGTGTGTGAGTGTGTCCATCTAAATGCACAAAGCCTACCCAAAATCATCTTAGTAATAACCTTGATGCCGGCAGTTGGGTTACTAAGTAAAGCTAAGTGTGATTTTTACCTTAATATCACATCCTTTTCTTCAGATCATAGTTCTCTGGGAAGTTTCCAAAACCACAAATGCAAATGACATGTGCATCTCTAGAAATTTCCCTTTTAGGAGAATGGCAGTATGCCAACAAAGGTGAAGCATAGAGCATACTTTTAAAAAAGAGCCCCTAACTAGGCCTGTATTTTATAGATCTGCTTTTTTTTACCCTTATTTTGTCCTCTCTTTTTGCTTCTTTAACACTTTGGCTCTTGTAGACACTTCATTTAAATTCAATGAAGACAAACTGGAATGAGTGGAACTATTAAATAAACTGTAGTGTCCTTGAGTGTGTCCTCTGTGAAAGGCCATGGGCTTTGAAGGAAGACATACTTGGGAGGTTTGGGTTCCAGTGATCATCTATATGAACTTTCTTACTAGAGTTCTCTTCTGCAAAAGAGAGAAAGAAATAACCTCTAAGCGTTGTTGTGACAATAATATATATAAAATGAATAATGTATGTAAATAATATATAATGGATAATATATATAATGGATAATATATATAAAAATGCTTAGCACAATGACATGGCATGTATAAGGTGTGTTATGCTTTCTTTGTCTTTCTCCTTTACTTTCACACAGAACACTTCACTTCTGACACTTCTCATCAGCAAATGTGTAGATTTCCCTCCCCCCGCCACCCCCCTCCAACAAGCAATTCTCCGTGACATTAGCTGGATATTCTACAATTTAACTCACCTGTGGTACCATCTACTTGAAGATAGTGTCAGACACCACAGGTTAAGGGCTCAGGCCCAAAGGACAGCTCCCATCCCTCTTTAGATGCCATCACCAGTAGTAGGTCTCCAGTGAATTCCCAACTACTGTCTGACTTGGCCACAAATCAGAGGTTCCCAGTACCCACTCCTTGAGCTTGATTGCTTTGCTAGAGCAGCTCACAGAACTCACATGTTGACCAGTTTATTAAAGGATATGGTAAGGAATACAGATGAACAGCTAGATGAAGAAATATGTAAGGTGAGGTCTGGGAGGTCCCACGTGCAGGGCTTCTGTCCCCAGGGAGTTGGAGTGTGTCACCTCCTAGTATGGATGTATTTGCCTTCCTGGAAGCTCTCCAAACCCCTAACTATTGGAATTTTATGGAGGCTTTATCACATAAGCATGATCAGGTATTAACTCCATTTCTAGCCCCTCTCTCCTCTCTAGAAAAGTGGAGTGGGGGTAAGGCTGAAAATACTAAGCTTCTAATCAAGGTTGGTCTTACTGCTGACCAGCCCCCATCCAGGAGTCATCTGGGAACCCACGGAGTCACCGTTTTAGAATGAAAAATGCTCCTAGTGCTCTTATCACTTAGAAATTTATAAGGGTTTTAGGACCCCTGTGTCAGGGACTGGGGACAGGGGTCAAATATTTTTCTTATTATAAATCACATTATCACATAGAGCCTCAGGGCAGTCCCTTCATTCTCTCACAGACTGTTGCAGTTAGAGGTAGAATTGTTCTCCAGCCCACTTTCTGAATTGCCACAAGCATTATCCTAAACACACACACACACACACACACACACACACACACACCCCATCTTTTATTCTACTCCTTTTTTTGTTTTCTGCTGCCCACAGGATAAAAACTAAGCTCCTTGTTGAAGCATACAAACCTTCCTCATCTAGCTTTAGGTCTGTTGACTCATTTCTTGCTGATCCTGAACTGTTTCTTCAACCTTGACATGCCCTTTTACACTTCTGTGCCTTTGCATATGGTTTTGTTTTTTTCCAGCCTCCAGTGCCCTTCCACTCCTCTCCACCCAGTGTACATCCGCTATTTCTTTTTTCAAGGTGAAGCTCAGTGCTGTCTCCTCTGTAAAGCATCTCCAGGCTGCCTGAAACCAAGGCAGTTATTTACACCCTTTACGCCTTTCTGGTTCCCATAGCTCTTTGTTTATATCTCTATTATAGCTGGCTTATGTAGTAATTAAAATTCAAACACACCTAGTAATGCCACTTTCTGGATGTCTAACCTTGGGCAAGTACTTAACCTCGATTAGCCTTGTCTTCATTTGCTAAATGGAGACAATATTAGAACCTGTCTGAGAATTATTTAGGTATTAAATAAGATAATTCATGTAAAACATATAGTACAACACCTAGAACATGGTCTCTGTGGGTCTATCTTTGCTAGACTATGAGCTACTTCATTTTTGTATCCCCAATACCTAGCACAAAGCCTGGAACACAGGAGGTATTTAATATATGTTTGTTGGAAGAAAAGGAGGAAGCAAACAAGCTACTGTTCATCTATATTAACAAAGAAAACAGAAAATGTTAAACTGTATTTATGAGGAAGGCTCATTAACTGTCCTTTCACACTTTAGTTAACACTCTTGGATCTTCAGCTATAAAAATGTCTGCTCCTCTCCTCCCTCCAGAAAAGCTGACAAGAAATAATATGTAAAAATTACACAGCCTTAAGTCCTCTAGGCAATTCTTAGCTACAGAAACTGAACCAACACTGTCCCCCAGAAAAGGGAAGAAAACTATCTCCTATATTAAGAATGCATATAAACTATGAAATGAAAGACATTTGGTAAAATGGAGATCAGATAACACACTCAATAGCATTTCTAGAGTCCTCCATTTTCTGCATATGGTGTCAATACTTTTGTTTTCAGGAAAGTTCACTTGCCCAATTATCTGTTCTTTTCTCTTCTCGTTAATCCTATATAATAATCCTATTTGCATAATAAAGAGGTAATATGCAAATTGACCATCACTCCAACACACAAGATGGCCGCCCCCATGTGGACACAAGATGGCCAGCAAGGGAGGGCAGTTGTGGGTGATCAGGCCAGCAGGGGAGGGCAGTTGTGGGTGACCAGGCCAGCAGGGGAGGGAAGTTAGGGGCAATCAGGCCAGCAGGGGAGGGCAGTGGCAGGGGACCAGGCCGGCAGGGGAGGGAAGTTGAGGGTGACCAGGCCTGCAGGGTAGAGCAGTTAGGGGCAATCAGGCCAGCAGGGGAGCAGTTAGGCGTTGACCAGGCCAGCAGGGGAATGATTGGGGGGTGATCGGGCTGGCAGACAGAAGCGGTTAGGGGCAATCAGGCAGGCAGGCAGGCGACGGTTGGGAGCCAACAGTCCTGGATTGTGAGAGGGATGTCCAGCTGCTTGTTTAGGCCCAGTGGGATCGGACCTAAACGGGCAGTTGGACGTCCCTCAAGGGGTCACAGATTGGAGAGGGTGCAGGCTGGGCTCCCCGCCCCCCCCCCCCGCACAAATTTTGTGCACTGGGCCTCTAGTTGTTAATAAAACTGATACTGTTGTCTTCTTATACTTAAAATTCAAAACCAAATTTTTAAAGACAAACACTGTGTTTCACTATAATGAACTATAGCAGCCCATTTCTTTCTGTCTAAAAATGAGCTTTGGCAGTAGGTAGCAAAATTTGGAGGTTCTAGTTCAGGAGCAGTTATTGGCAAGTCAATTAATCCAGCCAACTTTATAATTTTACCACCTCAATAGTACTGCTGATTAGTTCTTAGATGCTTTGAAAATTTTAAGCATTATTTTTTTTTTTTTTTGCAATTCAAGTTTCTCATTTGCAAAAAGAGGGTAAAAATACCTAACATTTACATTTAATCTTAGGTATGAAGATTAAATGTGAATGTTCAATGAGTAATGTATATAAAACATCTAACATAGTGCTTTTCATGTAATAGATACCCAATAAATATTATTTTCTTTCTCATCAGGATTTTGTTTATGACACCATGTTTTAGTCAGATGAACATGTTTACATATGGGTCTACCTCACTGTACTGAAAGCTCATCCAAGGCAGGAATTCTCTCATACTCATCTTTGGATTCCTAACAATCAGTAAACTGCTTGACACAAAACATGTGTTTAATACATAGTTATGGAAGGCAGGAAGAAAGGATGGGAGAGAAAAAAGAAAAAAGAAAGGAAGGAGAAAGGGAAAGACAAAGGGAACGAAATACTAGGTAAAGTTGAGTACCATAGGACAAAAATCTATATAATTACTCAAGTTATTGTATTTTAAATATTTGTTTAAACATTAATTCTAATAATTATAGGAAATGACTAATATTATAAAATATAGTTGAATACTCCTTCATACTTTTGAAATGAAAACAAAAACAACCCTGATATATGTCTCCTTTTGTTTTATGCCAATATTCATAAACAAGCATTACTGAATGAAAATTGCTTGTCAAAAGTGTAACTAGGGGGAGTCGACCAAGATGGCGGCGTAGGTAAACACCGGAGACCGCTGCCGCAAACAACCATTTCAAAAATACAACTAAAAGACTGAACGGACATCACCCAGAACCACAGGAAGGCTGGCTGAAGAGAGACTCTACAACTAGAAGGAAAGAGAACAGCAAATCGAGGCTCAGAGGCGGCGCAGTGTGGAAAATACAAAGGTACCGAGGTGCGCGCGAAAGCGGGCTGGTGGCTGAGGGCGCGGTTGTCGTTTTCTGTCGGGACTGAGTCTCAGACTCTGGGCTCCAGATCCGGGCGAGTCTCTAGGGACCCAGACTCAAACGGGAGAAGCGGGATTACCCGGCATCAGTTGGAACCTGAGGGCAGCTTTCTCTCCGAGGTTTGCAGCGGCTGCCGGGGTTCTGAGAAGCAGAGCCTCTGGGAACGGGACTGAGCGTGGCCATAACTGCTCCCTCCGCCCGCCCTGTTGATCCCGCCCCGCCCAAAGCCTGCGCACAGCCATTTGCCGATCGCCTCAGGCAAAGGCTGGATTAGCGCCTCCCCAGAAGACAGAGTTTTCCGCACAGCTGATTACTATAGCCAGCCGGCCTGAGGGTCAAATCCCCCTAGTGTTAACTACAACAATTAAGGCTTGGCTAGAACAAGACTGCGCACAGAGACCACAAGGGGGTGCACCAAGAAAGCATAAAAGATGCGGAGACAAAAAAACATGACAGAAATGGAGGATATGGAGCTAAGAATCGCAATTTTGAGGGCTTGCCATAAATTTGTGCAGAACCTCACGAAAACTAATGAGACCCTCGATGCTACGATAAAGAAATTAGAAAGTAAGCATACACGGACTGAAATAAAGAATATTATACCCAATAGCAGACCAGAGGATTACAATAATCAAACCAAAGATTCGACAAAAAACACCCAATTGGAAAAGCAAAATGAAAAAAGAATCCGAAAGTGTGAAGATAGTGTAAGGAGCCTCTGGGACAGCTTTAAGCGGTCTAATATCAGAGTCATTGGAGTGCCAGAAGATGAGAGACAGCAAGATATTGAAAACCTATTTCAAGAAATAATGGCAGAAAACTTCCCCCACCTGGTGAAAGAAATGGACTTACAGGTCCAAGAAGCGCAGAGAACCCCAAACAAAAGGAATCCAAAGAGGACCACACCAAGACACATCATCATTAAAATGCCAAGAGCAAAAGACAAAGAGAAAATCTTAAAAGCAGCAAGAGAAAGAGGCTCAATTACCTACAAGGGAATACCCATACGACTGTCAGCTGATTTCTCAACAGAAACTTTGCAGGCCAGAAGGGAATGGCAAGAAATTTTCAAAGTGCTGAATACCAAGAACCTACAACCAAGATTACTTTATCCAGCAAAGCTATCATTCAGAATTGAAGGTCAGATAAAGAGCTTCACAGATAAGGAAAAGCTAAAGGAGTTCATCACCGCCAAACCAGTATTATATGAAATGCTGAAAGGTATCCTTTAAGAAGAGGAAGAAGAAGAAAAAGGTAAAGATACAAATTATGAACAACAAACATGCATCTATCAACAAATGAATCTAAGAATCAAGTGAATAAATAACCTGATGTACAGAATGAACTGGTGATTATAATAGAATCAGGGACATAGAAAGGGAATGGACTGACTATTCTTGGGGGAAAAAGGGGTGTGGGAGATGCGGGAAGTGACTGGACAAAAATCATGCACCTATGGATGAACACAGTGGGTGGGGAGTGAGGGTGGAGGGTGGGGTGGGAGCTGGAAGGAGGGGAGTTATGGGGGGAAAAAAGAGGAACAAATGTAATAATCTGAACAATAAAGATTTAATTAAAAAAAAAAAAAAAAAAACTCTTTAAGTTTACTATAAAAAAAAAAAAAAAAAAAAAAAAAAGTGTAACTAATGTGAGATGGGGCTATGATTTTGATGGCATGTGTTATTCATGCCATCAAAATGAGAAGAGTATCACTATGTTTTAGGGCTCTTATGTGACACTTGGAAAACTCTGTAGTCTGCAATCTACTCGTTCTGTGACCTAGTCAAGGTGACTTATCACAGGGAAAAAGCATATGTTTCATGCCTTTTTAATGACATGCTTGACACATAATACAAAATGACATAATCTGTAGAGTATAAAGTTGGAGTGCATACCAATCAGACATGTTATACTCTTTGGTTGCATAATTCACTGTTTGAAAATACCTTATCTGATATCAAGAAAAGAACAAGAAGCTGCTACCAATATAGGATTTTTTTTCAGTCTTCTCAAATAGACTTCCAGTACCCCTCTAACACATGCTTTGGCCCTAACTTTCTTTTATCTTAGGCTCTTTGTTGCTGTTACTATTCTCTTCTCTTAGTTAACAGTTGATTAATACTGTTTTTTAATTTTTTAAAACATTTAATCATAAAAATGTAAACAATATGAAATCATAACAAGTAAGAAATTAATCTTTGACATATCCTTACCTACTTTTCTTGCTCTCCATCCACTTTCTTCCATGAGTATCCTTCCAAACCTTTCTCATCTATTAAATGTATAGATATATATACAGATACATATATTTTCTAGATAAATAGGATCCAGCTATGTATATTTTATTAAGCAACATGCTTTTATCTTTTTCACTTAATATGTCTTGGAGATATTTTTATGTTTGTAAATATAAATTAATCTTATTCTTTCTAATGGTTGCCTAGTATTCCATACTATGGTTCTAACATAATTGATTTATCCATTCCTCTTTTAATCAGAATAAATTTGTTTTCCTTTTCATACAATATAAATAGTACAGCAATGGACATTCTTGTCTATTCACCTTTCCACAGGATAGAATCCTAGAAGTGGAATTTCTGTGTTAACGGGCACACAGTTTTTGAATGCCACAGTCTATTGCAATATTTAGTAATCATTGCTATTTGGTTATCCTTCCCCATTTTACACAAGGTTGGCTTCTACTCTGGCTTAACTGATTCTTTGAATACATTGAGATGTCAGCATAAAGAAGCTTTAACTTCTTTTTTAATTTTTTATTTATGATTTTTAGAGAGAGAAACATTGATTTGTTGTTCCCCTTACTTTTGCATTCATTTGTTGATTCTCGTATATGCCCTGACTTGGAATCAAACCCAGAATCTTGGCGTATCCTGGTGATGCTCTAACCAACGGAGCTACCTGGCCAGGGCTATAGAAGCTTTAGGTTCTCAAACAGAAAGGGGAAATGAAAGATTGTGCTACTTATGTTAATGTAATCAGAAAATCTTAATGATGTTGTAATATTTTATTTTCACCATAAGATTCATTTTAAAGTTGAATTCAGTTTAAGTTTTATATTTCTTTTATCTTGTACCACATCCAAGGGACGTTTAACTACTGGTACTTAAATGGGTCATCACTTAAAAATTATTCTACAGCCCTGCCCAGTGTGGCTCAGTAGATAGATCATCGGTCGCACACTGAAGGGTCTCAGGTTCCATTCCTGGTCAAGGGCACATACCTGGGTTGCAGGTTCCATCCCAGGCCCCCATTAAGGCGTGTGCAGGAGGCAACCACTCAATGTGTCTTTCTCACATAGATGTTTCTCTCTTTGTGTCTCTCCTTCCTTCCTTTCCACTCTCTAAAAATCAATGGGAAAAAAAATCCTTGGGTGAGGATTAACAAAAATAAACATAAAATTAAAACAAATTGTCCTACAGAATGAATTTTAGGGGGGCTAGCAAATATGGAATGAAGTGCTTCTCAGTAGATTAGACAATTGCAATCCAGTTCTATTGAAGCCCTACAAAATGATTACTGAGAAATTGAATGTACGTTCTTTGGGTTTTGGGGGTGAGGGGTTGGGGAAGACAAATGCTTTCATTATTTCCTTTGTATCACTGAAAGGGAAACATCTAAGAATCCTGAATTTTTAAGTGTTAAAAACGAGAGATGTAAGGTACAACTATATGGGTCATGCTTTGAGCTATCTTTTCTAAAAAGATCATAAAGATTTCTAAGAATGAGATATATCACAGCCGCTCAAATGGAAAGTTATAAATAATGTTCAAGGTGGATTGAGGAACTAGGACCATACAGTTTGGGGAGACTATCAGATGATGGTTTTTATGGGTTGTTTGGCCATGCCTCCTGGACTCACTCCTGTATTTTCTCCCAGTACCTCCCCCACCTATCCTGACTGCTTTCGTCGCGAAGAAAGGTAATCTTCTTATCACTTTACTACGAAACTTGTGTCATGGCTTCAAACAAAAATAAAAAATTTTTAAAGTAGAAGAGTCCTTGGAGATCATTGACTCCTTTCTCTTGCCCTGAAGCAATAAAACTGTGAGCTGCATTCTAGTGTAATCACAGGTCATCTGTCTTTCCAAATGGCTTCTACCAAGTTTCTGTCATCTCTTTTTTTAAAAAATTAAAAAAAGTTTATGACTAAGGAAAACACAATAATCAAATCAAACTCCTCCCTCTCCCTGCACATGTGCCCATTCCTTGGCCCTTCCCTACTCTCTTCACTATTGTAGCTCCTTTTCCTTTTTCAGACTTTTTCAAGGTCATCAACTCCTTGGTGATGGAAGCCTTCCCTGGTACACCCCCACTTCCAATGGAGAGCGTCCTAGCATGCTTATCTATAACTTAATATTGTTCTCCTGTCTCTCCCATTAAACAGTGAAGATAGGGGATTTGCCTTTATCTTCATATCTCCAGCACCAAGTGCAATATCAGGTACTCAGTCTTTGTATAGGAGGGATAACTACTTACTTTAAAAAGTGACTACTGTATGATTTGGTGTTTGTTAATATGCCAAAAGGCATCGTGACACAAAAAGACATTAAGTCCACCCATTATTTGGTAATTTACTTGATCTTAGCACATGGAAGTGATTAAAGAAGTGTGTTGTAGAGACCTTGGATCAATTGGATTGGACCAAACTGATTTATAAAAATGTGGATTTCTCAAGGGCATTTGTACCAAGAAACATTCCCACATTTGTGTGGGGTTGTGTTTAGGTTTGATTGTCTTCTTCTTCTTCTTTTTCAGATGAGGGCAAGAATGATAAGACCTTTATCAAAACAAAATATGCTATGAAAACTACTTAATAGTTGCATTTGGGAAATGGTTAAATGTGTGTGCTTTTGTAAAAGTGATTAAACTAAAACAGGATTAGCAAAAATTTAGGGTTCAAGATTAGCATAGAAATTAATTTCTAAACAAGCAGGTTGTCTTGTTTTATTTAATTGCTCCCTGTGTGATTATGTAAAGCTGAAATTAATTTCTGAACTTTTTTAAAGCATTAAAACTATAGTAGTGTTTCTCAAGGTTTTTTTTTAATGTTTTCTTTTTTTCCATTGATTTCTAGAGATAGTAAAAGGAGGAAGGAGGAGGGTAGAGAGAGAAACATCGACGCAAGAGAGACACATCAATTGGTTGCCCCACTTGCCACAACTGGGAATCAAACCTGTGACCCTTTGGTCTATAGGCCAATGCTCTGACTACTGAGCAAACCAACCAAGGCTCAAGTTTTTATTTTTGTCTGTGTCTAGATTCCCATTTTTTGTCCTCCCATCATGCAGTGCCCAGCCAAGGGCCTATTTATACCCTTGTACATTTCTGACTAGTTGCTTTTGACCCTACTTATCTCATGCAGCACTTTCCAGATTGTATGTGAACCATTCCTTAATCAGAATATTTTTTTAAAAAGATCTTTACCCCACCAAGAAATCCTGGGAAAGCTTCATCAAGAGACTGCTCAGCAGCCTTGCATTTGCAAGTGCTTAATCAGGGTGCAAAGCCTGCTCCAGCTTGCAGTCAGTTTCCATGAATGCAACTATATCCACACAGATGAGTGACTATGAAGGAGGGCAACTCCTTCTAGGGGCCTTCAATGTGCCTCGTCATCCCAATTCATTCAGGGCTGAGAAGTATAAAAAGAAGGAAAAGTTGAGTTGAGAAAAGTCACAATGCCATAATCCCTGGTTCTATAAAAGTTTTTGGGTTTAATATCTTTATGATTTGGGCTTTAACTTTTCCTTTTCATTGCCAGCTAAATCCCTGCACTTTTATCATGCTTACCTTGACATGACTGCTTAGACTTTTACTCAATATAACTTTTATACCTAGGTGAAATGTAAACATACTAAACCCTTGTTAAACTAGTACCAGTTTATTCTGGACGACAATTCTATTGCTCCAAATTAATAGCTACCCTTCTTCTAAGTACCTTAAATGCTTAATAGCTCTTTAAACATTGGCTATCCCAAGTTTCTTGGAGTAGAACTCTATTTCTAGGCTCCCAGTATTTAAAAAAAAAAAAAAAAAAATGTTTTCCTGTGATTAGGCTTTAACATAATGGTACTGTTAATGAAAGTTATTCCTATGGCTACTTAAAATACCCACTGAGAGTTCAAAATGATTAAAAACAAAAAACAAAAAACGAAGAGATGTGAGCATGGTGTTTAAGTATTATATAAATGTATTTGTGTAAAAAGTAATATTAGCTTTGTATATAAACTTACTTTTTAAAAATAGTCAAAATATGCCTGGCTGGCGTAGCTCAGTGATTGAGGCTTGACCTAGGAACCAGGAAGTCATGGTTCAATTCCCGGTTGGGCACATGCCTGGGTGGCGGGTTCAACCCCCAGTGTGGGGGATGCAGGAGATAGCTGATTAATGATTCTCTCTCATCATTGATGTTGCTATCTCTCTATCCCTCTTCCTTCCTCTCTGAAATAAATAAAAATATATTTTTAAAAAATTAAAATGTGGCCTGGCTGGTGTGGCTCAGTTGATGGGCGGAGTCCTGTGCACCAAAAGGTTGTTGGTTCAATTGCCGGTCAGGGTACATGCCTGGGTTGGGCTTGATCTCTGGTAGGAGGCATGCAGGAGGCAGCCAATCTATGTTTCATTCTCACATTGATGTTTCTCTCTCTTTAGTAATTAATTAATTAAAATGCAAATTGATATTTTTAATTTAAAAGTTTTTGAGTTTAATAATAATTTATTGAAACTTACTAAGAACAGCACTTCTTAGAATTCCACTAACTCAATCACTCTCAAAATTTTCCTGCAAATGCTATTTACATAAGCAATAATAATATTAATATTAAACATTTTAAGGTATAGTTCAACTTCAGCATTTAAAAAGGCACACAAACTCTGGTACAGCAGCATTATAATCTTTTAATCAATTGCAATCAAAATACTGAGTTAATAGTCTTCAGTAATTAGGACAGTGATAATTTTAGAGAAGAAAGTCACCTACAGTGATTATTTCAATAACTTATTCATTACTATGAAGAGAGCATAAACAAATTCTTTTAGCATTCTTTTCAGAAATTATCTTCTAATGACAGCTCCATTTTAAACTATTTAATTGACTGACTTTGTGATTCCTTGGACAGACTTCACTGTTTCAATCTATAATATAAAGGCAAGTATGTTAAAACCTGATTTTTAAGATCTAAAGGAAATATTAAATATTAAATAGTATTTAATAATAAGCATGCTGGATATTTATATTAGATTAACTAAACATAAATGTATAAAAATATTGATAAATTTTTATAAGACCAACTTCCCTACCATGAAGAACATATTAATATTGCCACATATTGACATTTACAACCACATGTGACATTTAAATCCAATTTTGTATGGTTGCTAAATAAGGACCTAATACAATCAAAGGAGTTTTAGAGCTCAAAGGATTCTTAAAGAGCAGCTAGTCCAACTACCTTATTTCATAGATGAGAAAATTAAGATTCATAAAAGAGAAGACATTTGCTCATGTGTTCAAACAGCTACTGCAGACCCAGATCTCCTCAACTCAGGTTGGTCATTACTTCCCTTAGAGGGCTGACTTTTGTTGGGACCTTTGAATATGCATGCCAAATGTTGTCTGGAAATTTTACATATAGTGTCTCACAGATACAATTTTCAAATGTACAGAAATACTACAGGGATTAACAAAATGCACACATTTTAAAATAAGAAAATTTATGTAGTTTTTTTGGTTGTCCTTTTGTATTTTTCTCATCAGTAGACTCACAAAATACTATCACATGGAAACCATTGAAATTTTTTGAAGTGAATATGAAAACTTTGGGAACCATGACACAATATTCCTTCTTCTAACTATTAATTTGGAATGATTTAAAATGCCACAAATATTAAAGGGATAATGATTTTTTATTAGTTACTTTATTATTATTATTCATTGTAGTAGTAGTAGTAGTAGTAGTAGTAGCTGTTGGAATAGAGGACTAGGACTCCTGACGCAAAGATGAGCGGGCTCCGGCAAGTAATCCAGTGAGACAAAACAAGATGATAATAACTCTGGTATGTACCCCGTGCCACTGGAACATTATTTACTCTGTGCTCTCATACCAAGTGAAAGGTAATCTTCTTGTTTTATAGGAGTGTTAAGACACACAGAACATCTTATTTTAATGGCATTTTTTACTTGACAAGAGTAGTATCATAGGAATATGATTCTGGTCCTTTATCTTGACTTACCTAGTGGCACTCCTGACTCTGGTTTTTAAATCTCACTAGAGAAGCTGCAAAACCTTATAGTATCTTATTTTTAAAATCAGCACTGTCAGGTATTCCTTCTTTTTTAGCCTTATGGCAGTATCAGCTCATTTCCTTTTGTTCATTTGTCACTGCATCCTTTATATGCTTTAAAATAGTTTTTCTTTTCTCAAGTAAAAGAATCCAAGTTACTTCCGCTCTCATGGAGCATATTTCCCACAAGTTAGTGCACTCAGATGTATTTGTATTAAATTGTGGTCCGTGAGCAGACCATGCGCAGCACATCACTGAAACAAAACACTCTGCCATGAGTTTGCACAAAGGAAGGGTTCAAGAAAACATTCCAAGGCTCTCCCAGATGAAATGAGGACCTGGAACACAACCCTTATTACAATTCAACAAACCAACTGCTCATTCACAGAATGTTCTCAAAGACTTTCTCAGCTATTATATTCTGTGGATCCCATGCTCGCCTTGATGTACACGCCTCATCCACATTAACTTTAATGAGTTTTACCCACACATCAAAAGAGGCTGACCCACATATGTGGGGAGCTTCCATATGCTGTCTTTCTCAGGAAACAAGATGCCACAGGAGTAATCTTACATTGGGAATATAGCCAAGGTCTTCCTTAACACCTCCTTTCCATAGCAGAATCTATTTGTTTCTCTTTGCATTTGCAGTGCTTCAAATCCAAATAAACTTTTCATTTGAAAGAAAAACTAAGATCTTTAGGCTAAAAGTTTGGCAACCCAGAAAAACTTAGTTTTTGTTTAAACAATTGAGAAATAACACACATCGCTAAAGAATTGTAACTATTACTTATATTGCACTAATACATGCACCAAATATTTATATTTATTTATTTTAATTCTTACCCAAGGATGTGATTTTATTGATTTGAGAGAGAGAGAGAGAGAGGAACATCGATTGATTGCCTCCTAATTGCGCCTCCTATATGCACCCCGACCTGGGATCAAACCTGCAACCTAGGTATGTGCTCTGACTGGGATAAAGGAGGACGCTCCAATCAACTGAGCAACCTGGCCGGGGCCCAAATATTGGTATTTTTAATTATCAGATTTTTCTAAATTTGTTTAAAAGTGTTTATGTTTTGCATTTAACTATATTATGATTATTATTTTTCCATACTATTATTACTGTTCCTGCTGCTACTAATAATCCACCAATAGGACTTACTGAGTAAGAATTCTGTATTTGCTTGTCTAAAGCACTTCCCTTTATCACTTTTCTTGGAATGTCCTGCTATTGGAGGAAATAGAAACAGTATATGAAAAAGGGATGGCTTTTATGAAATGGAATTTGTGGAATGCCCTTATTTTGGATGAG
This sequence comes from Myotis yumanensis, assembly GCF_028538775.1. Lineage (NCBI taxonomy): Eukaryota > Metazoa > Chordata > Mammalia > Chiroptera > Vespertilionidae > Myotis > Myotis yumanensis. The sequence continues at coordinate 91,403,890 of NW_027223752.1, forward strand.
TTGCAGACTTCCAAATTCCTCAGAAACCCAAATGAAAACAGTTATGTGCCAGTTAAAACAAGACTTCACTCAGTCTTGGAATGGCCTCTATGTCATTTGGTGGTATGGCACTAACCTAAAGATTGCAAAAAAACAAAGCCACAATACTACAAATGTGACAAGACAGGAGGAAAATGAGTTGATTCAAAGTGCCTCCAATATTCAGAATATGAATATGAAAATACCCTAATCACAAAATTACTTTGAACAAGTTAGTTGGTTAGTTTGATTAAGAAAAAATTATTGTCCATTTAAGTTTGTCATTTCAGAAGATTTTATCTATCTATCTATTTGGTTTAACATGTTTGAAATTAGAAATTGTAAATGATGAAGCTCTTATAGAATAATAGAAATTAAAAGACTTATTTTTTCTTTATTAAAAGATGTAATCTATGGGCTTACTTCTCAGTTAAGATTCAATCTCAGGACATGAAAATGCGATAACTTCAGGCATGATCCATGTCTTTCATATTTATATTTCTGATTTGAGCACAGCCTTTGGCGCATAGAGGGTACAAATTGATAATTGCTGAATGAGAGAGTATATCAAAATGGTATTCCAAAGAGATGATCTATTTCAGTTTCAAAGCTCTTGCTCATTGTATTCTGTCAGTCAGTGTAATTTTAAGGAATGTTGTGAATGAGAAGGTATGACTACTATGTGCAGCATTGAGAAATATCCTCTTTTTTAAATTGTAAGAAAGCATATATGAGAAAGTATATAAGATGAATATGTAAGAAAGTATATATGATAAATATTTTTCAGAAATTTTTTTAAAAAAGAAAATTACCCAGGATAGTCACTGTTAATATTTTACATATTTCCTTCCAGGCTATTTAAATATTCATATTTTTTTATATTTGAACAAATTTGGGATCATATATATCAAACTCCAAATATTTTTCATATATAAAATAATCCAGAGTAAACAAAAAATATTACTCTATAACCAGCTTACACTTACTATATAACTCTTTAAAACAATAAGAGCTCTCAACAAAATTAATCTAGAACCTAAAACTGAATAAGATTTGGATCAAGGTAATAGGACTCAAGAGATTTCCCAGGTCTCCAGGTTGTCAGCATTTGTAAAGTGTTTCCACTTTGTATGAAGACTTTACCATTTTCAAATGAGGACATTTCAGCCTAGCAATGTCACAGAGTGTTTGTCTTTATGTCTTAGGGGGTTTGTTAGGGAAGCATTCCCTCTAAGCTTCAGGTATACATAGTGGCATTTGATCTGGGAAACACCTTTGCAAGTACCTATTGTGAGGATTTAGCTAAAAATATTTACCTGAATGGTGGGTTGTGGCAGCTGATTACAGCAAGTTAATGATGAGATGATTGGGGAAGGTAAAGCGTTTTACCCACAGGTAAATTTAAAAAAATTGTTAGCAGCCAGTCCTAATACAAAGCAAACATACAGAACACTGTCAAAGCCAGAGGTCTTTTATTAGAATTAGGATGGCACTTGGAATGCATACCACAGTAACATGAACCCGCAGGCCACACTGTGGATGTACATAGAGTAAATCAGAACTGAGTATCCAAACTGCAATAGCCTCTTTACTTTCTAATCCCTAAATCAGTGTGGCACATGATTTCTTTGGGGCCAAGTAGTTGCCTAGCACTGCAAAATATTAAAAGGCATGACAGTGTTTCCAGGTATAAAATGAAAAGATCACTTTGAAGTGCTCTAAACTTATACTTTCTTCACTTAAAAGAGTTAACTCACTCTCAAAAATACGAGTTAAATGAAAATTAATCAGGCACCAAGAAGGTTAGTTGTAGCCTGGTCAGTGTGGCTCAGTGGTTGAGCGTTGACCTATGAACCAGGAGGTCACAGGAACATGCCCGGGTTGGCTTGATCCCCAGGCAATCAATGATTCTCTCTCATGATTGATCTTTTTATTTCTCACTCCCTCTCCCTTCCTCTTTTAAATCAATAAAAATATTTTTTTTTAAAAAAAAAACAAGCAAACAAAACCCCCAAAGATTAGTTGTAGTTACTTTTTATTGAAATGCTTCAAAAGTCCTGCTCCAGGGCTCATGTTATTGAGATAAAGATCCCAACTGCCCTGGATCAGGGAGTACATTGCTCACTATTTAATCATCCTTCACCCAGATGTTCTGATAGAATGAGTATATTATTTCTAACAACAAAAATCAAATAGAAAACTGGCATGAAGCTATTCTGTTTGAAAAAGAAGAAATAGGGAAAGAAAGTCTACATAATGACTTTGTATTGCCAATTAAGTAAACTGCCTATAAGAATGCCCTAGAAAAGAAAGTGTTTCACTTCAGACCCATAGAATGGCTATAAAAAAAAAAAAAAAGACAGACAATAACAAATATTGGCTAGGTTGCAGAGAAACTAGAATCCTCATACATTGCTGATGGGAATGTAAATGGTACAACCACTTTGGAAAATGTTTGGCATTTCTTATAACGTTAAACATAAATTTACTATTTGATCTATCAATTTTACCTAAAGGCGTCTATCCAAAAGAAATGGAAACATATATTCATGCAAAATGTATATGTTTATAGCACTATTATCCATAATAGCCCCAAAGTGGAAAAAATCTAAATGTCAACTAACTGGTGAATAGATAAAATGTGGTTTATCCATACAATAAAATACTACTCGGTAATGAAAAGAAGAAAATTATTGTGCATGCTAAAATATGGGTGAACCTCAAAAATTTTATGATGAGAAAAAGAAGCCAGATACACAGACCATATATTGTATGATTCTATTTATGTTAATGTTCAGAATAAGCAAATCCTTAGAGATAGACAGTCTGAGGCTGAAGATGGAAACAGGACTGACTCAATGGGTACAAGGCAGATAAAGACATGGGTGAGACCATGAGCAGCCGGAATGGACCGCTGAATAGGATTGTGGGAACCCAGGATTGGTTACCTGGATGCTCTGGATTGTACCGTTGGGGATGGGGGTGGGGAAGTGGGGGGCGGGTGATGAGTAAATTGTGGAAGTATAAAAAACTGAGGGTTTAGAAACTACAAGGCAACCTTTTGGCAAAGAAGGTTCAGAGCAGCTAACCTATAACAGGGATGGGGCAGGCTTGTTCTGGAAAATCTGGAGGTCCAAACCTAATGAAATAGATTTTAGGGATGGGTTTTGGAGAAATACAAGTTAACTTGGTTTCATCCGGATAAAGTGTTTTTCTCCACCCCCACTTGGGGAATGGGGAGGAGGATGAAGTAAGGGCCCCAAACAAAATCAACAGGGAAGAGAGTAACAGCTTTGTCCTGGGTGTGAAGGTATGTATCAGTGGGTGTTAAATTGTGAACCAGGAAAGAGTGAAGCCTGGTCTATGGGCTAACTCTGTAAAATAATTTCAAACCAAATAATGTTAGAGTAACAAAGGAATCATTTTTGTGGACGTGGAAATGTCAGCTCAGTGAGATCCAAAGATTTCTGAATCTCATACAATAAGCAGAACCTGAGACACAAATTCAGGTCCCTGGAGTCCCAGTTTGGTGGTCTTTCTACCTCACACTAATTTGTGCCCCAGCATTCCTTTGCACTGTAATAAGACCATTTTTATCTTTTCTTTAAACTGGTAATTGATTGTACTGTGCTAAGGAGGATAGAGTGGAGGAGGAGCACTACAAGACAAATGCCACAACTTGGAAAAGCAAACCCTAGTTAGTTCCCTGGGGTGATGGAAGACATTTAATCATAAACCTTACGGTACAAGAGGAAATACCAGGCCATGTGGAAACATCAGCTCAGGTTTATCAGTATTAAAGAAACTATTTATTGTCCATACTGGAACACTTTTTAAAAGAATCTTAGTGTAGAAAAGTTTAAAAATAGAATCTGTGCCATGAGACCATCAGGAATATAGGTAATATTATAGGTAAAATTATATCATTTTAAATAGTCATTAAATATAATAAAACGTTCTTTGCTTGATTTGTTTTGGTCTGTAAGAACTTTTAAAAAAAATCAAAGACAATACAAGGTAGCAGTAATATGTTTGCCTGGACTACTTCATTCCATTACATCAGAGGTTGCGGCAGACAGAACCAAGGTGGCCTGTAAAAGGCCCAAGATATAATTAAGAGAAAAAGAAAAGAACAAGAAAAATCAAAAAAGAAAAAAGAGAGAAGAAAAGGAAAAAATAAAAGAGAAAATAAAGGGATATATGTAGCAGACAGTTCAATTGCTTCAAGACAGTTTGCCTCATCCTGTTTTATACAATCTCTTTCAACACCTATAATCCAAATTTTATTGCACAATAAATATATTCACTGCAAAAAAAATTTAAAAAGCAAAAAGAAAATAAACGTTAGCTATAATCCCACCATCTAGATTAAATCTTGGTAAACATGTAGGCCATTAATATTGTCATCTTGATTTTAAAATATTTTCTTTTATTTTTAAAAAATATGTCTTTATTGATTTCAGAGGGGGAGAGGGAGAGAGATAGAAACATCAGTGATGAGAGGGAATCATTGATTGACTGCCTCTTGCACACCCAACACCGGGGATTGAGCCTGCAACCCAGGTATATGCCCTGACCAGGAATCGAACTGTGACCTCCTGGTTCATAGGTTGATGCTCAACCACTGAGCCGGCCACGCTGAAATATTTTCTTTTCACAAAAATGGAATCATATACCTTTTATTGCTTTGTAGCCTAATTTTTTTTTCACGTAAAATATTATGGGCATTTTTCTACCTCAATAAATGTATACTTAAAATATTTTAAATATTGTTTCCATTCAATTTTATAAGAATTTTATTTATGGGACACATGTAGCTCTTTATGGTTTTCTGCTATTTTACTTATACTCTGTTATCATACTTGTAAAATCTCAGAATTCTTAATGTAAATATTTTTTTGGGGGGGAACAATAAAAAACAATTATTCAATGTATATTCCTATGGGAACCAAAGCTAGAAATAAAAAAGTATGTGTTATAGCTTGAAGAGAGATGAGAAGCCTATTTGGGAAAAGATGACTATTATTATTTCTCACTATGTAGTAAATGTGTTGAAAGAAGCTATGCATCCATCAGAAAAATGACATTATTTGAAAGCTTTTTGAAGACAATGCAGAAGCATGATGTGGCAATTCAAACATTTACCACCTACTGCAGCTTATAGTAATAGTGAAAAATGACAAAGCCTTCATTGTGAAGTGATTAGACACCTTATTATTGATTTCAGAAATTCTTATGCTGCACCAGTTCTTTAAAATGTTCCCTGATGTTTTGGATCCACAGTTTTTTGTTGCTAGTGATTCACATTTACCTACTAAAGAGATGTTATGTAGAAAAGTGTGGATTGTACTTGGGGAAGAACATCTGACTCAACTTTCATGGGCTAATTCAGCAATTTTTTAAAAAATATGTTGTTATTGACTTTAGAAAGAGAGGAAGGGAGAGGGAGAGAGAAAAACATCTATGCAAGAGAGAAACATTGATTGGCTGCCTCCTGCACGGACCCGGACTGAGGATCAAACCCCAAACTGGGTATGTGCCCTGACCAGGAATCAAATTGGCGACCTTTTGGTAAACGGGATGATGCTCAGCCAACTGAGCCACACCAGCCAATGCTCAGCAATTTCTTTAAATGATTTGTATTTTCCAAAGTGAGTATCTCAGCTGGTACTTAAAATATATTCAAAAACCTTCTGTTATCAAGAAATCCACAGAAATCCATAAAACTTAGTTTTTCATATTAGTTTATTATCAAACATTTATTGAGCTTTCTACTAATAACATTCTAGTTATTGTGTAGGGCCAAACATTAATTTGTGATCCCTATCTAGAGGGGCTCACAATCCAAATTTGACCTGAAGAGAGGAGGAATAAGAGATATTCACAAAAATTATGTTCTGTAGTTAAGTAGTCAAACAATACACGTTCCTGCTTCCCATTGTAATGATTTACAAACGACACTGGTAACAATCTCAGAGAATTCAGTTAGCAACCTTTGCAATTATTTTTTAGCTTTATGGGGTTAACCTTATTGGGGTTGATTAAATTCAAGCTGCGATCTTTCATAAAAACTCAATGGAGGGTCCAGATGGCCCAACCATACCTCCTTTTGTGAAAGGAAATAACTTGAAGATTTTTGTCTAATTAAACTATTGAGCTGGTGGGACCTGAATGAATTGTTATTCCTTTAAACAGACTGTGCATTACAAATAATCTTTATAAAAGACTAATTATTCAAAAAATAGAGTTCTGCTTTCACGGTTTCAGTTATGCCCTAGGACCAGAGGGGCATGAACATGACATTTTGAAGTTCGTCTCTGATACCATCTTTGGGATTTCAGTCTGGAAATACAGTTCTGGAAAATCAACAGAACAAGGCCCTGTGGAACAAAATGCCAGGAAGGTCAATGCATTACTTTCCTACTGTTCCAGTCCCATGCTCACAATCACCTAACTCTTGTCAAAATATTTTCTACAAATACAAGACATAATTAGCACCTTTTCTTCATGCTGAAAATATCATTGGTAGTCATAAAACAAATTTGGAGAAAATCTTTCAGCACCTTAACTCAGCAAATGGCTACTATGGTTATTAGTGTATCATTATTTGCATAGTAGTGAGAATGACATATCTTACCCTGCCTGCTCTTGTCCTGATAGTCCTAACTGTAAGAGATAGGGAGAAAGACAGAAGTCGAGGCAGGTGAAGTGGGGTGGGGTGGGGTAGAAATTAGTTGTGAAAGTCAATGAATGGGAAATTAGACAATCTTTCAGTGCTTTGGTTATTGCCTTCATTATTTCCAACTTTGTGTATTTTGTCTGTAATCAAGGTGATATTCTGAAGTAGTTTGTTCCCACAAAGTATGTTTTGTATCAGACAGACAAAATGTAATGGTCAATTTTGTCATGAATGGAAAGTCTCTTTATTTGGCTTTTTATATGTTCTTGGTTGAGGCTATAAAATTCAAAGCAGTTATGATCAGAAATTTCCAGCAGGGGGTGTAGTTGCTTCTGTAGGGTAAATTCTTTTGAGGCTAAATCATGTCAAACATCTGCATCTTGTTGTGTTAACACTGATGGTTCAAAGCTGGAATTTTGATAACATTGTTTTATGGCTTTCATCTCTTTTGATCCTAAAATGGCCATGGATATTAATACTTTAATAGAATGTGTTAAAGAACTAGAAATGTGTAAATATTTAAATCAAAAATCTAAAATGTCTGACTAAAATCCTATTCTACCATTTTTTTTCAAAGCAAATGAAGAACAAAGTTTCAAGTGATTTTACTTATCCACTATAGTAGAACAAGTGTTTAAATTTTTTATTTTAGATAAGATGAATAGTTGATCTAAGAGGGCTGGTAATATTTACTCTATCTCTCCCGTGTGTGTGTGTGTGTGTGTGTGTGTGTGTGTGTGTAGACTAAATTATTTGTCTCAAAATTTCTCCTTTTGGATGGTAGGGAGGGTGTTTAAAGCTATTTCTTTGAAGGCATGGCTTCTGTCAATTTTAAAAGATGCCACCTTATCCTTTCATTTTTGTTTTATTTTCTGCTCTTTATTTTCTTTTGTTTGTAGACTAGAGGCCCGATGCAAAAAATTCATGCAAGAGTAGGCCTTCGCAGCCCCCTTGTTCGGCCATTCAGTCGATTTGCATATTACACTTTTATCGTAGATATCTGACCATTTTCAACCATAGAACTTTGGCCCCAATTTCCATTCTCAGATTTTTATTTGTATTGAAAACTGTATGCTTCATTTTTTTTTTTTGAGAAGACCAAGTCTCATAAAAACAATAAAAATTTGTTAGCTTATTTGTACTGGTAAGTAGGTTTAGACTAACAGTATTAATAAGGAACAAAGTCCCAAAGTTTCAGGTTCCTTGAATCAAAATGATGTAGGCTGACTAAAAATAATGAGTTATGCAAATTATTGCTTAAAAACCATGGCTTTTTTTTTTTTTTTTAGTTTCTGGTGTCTTAATGAAGAGAAAATGATTTCAAGTATTTTTCCCCCTCTACTATCATGTCCTGATTCTTGGTATCATGTTTGTTTCAGAGAAATATTAATGTATAAAGAAGGTGTAATTTTCACTTTCTTTATATGTTGTTTCCTTTAAAAAGCCCTGACTTATTTGACTTTGCTTTAGGTCGATACATGTCCATGGTTATGAAATTTCTGATCTAGGAAATAATTTTTAAAATATTGTAGGGCAGATAGGCTAGAGTACGTAACATTTCAAAATCAAAGTTATGAGTTTGAATTGGCTTCTTGTATTTTCAAGGACTTTTAGTAGAAAGGTCAAGAAATGCATTTAAATGCATGAACTTTCCCATCTACACCAGCAGTATGAGAATTAGTACTGCACTTGGGGGTCTCCACTCTCTCTCCCCAATTTCCTCCTCTCTTCTTTTTCCCCTTTCCTCCCCTCTACCTTTACTTTCATTGCAAGTTTTCTTCAGCGCCCTCTTCCCTGCCTATGGCTTGTAACGGAAAGAAGCACCTGCAGACCTTACTGAACCTATTAGGTACCATTCAGATGCAAGGCAGTGGCGGGAGTAAGGAATCTTAGGCATGCCTTTCCAAAATTAGAGAGTAAGAGATGCCGAGAAATTAAACACCTCTCTCCTGCTTTGGTCTATTATGTTTACCTTTAGAGAAACACGGAGAGAAGAGCAGGGTGGGGAACAAACGAACAGAACTTCTGCTGGAATTGCGTGACAGATTTACCAACAAATAACTTTCTAACAGATTTTAACCAAAGGCAGTTTTGTTTTCCTTCACTCAAAGACGGTAAAGGGACGTGGTTGGCAGCAGCTGCATCTTTATAACACTGAAAAGAAATCTTGGCTAACTTCACAGTACCTTATGTAACACAAGAAATGAAGAATAACCTGAATTTAAAGGACTTTTTAAATGTTTACTGAGGAACTGTTTTCAGTGTGGGAAACGAATCCTTCCTCACAGAGACAATTCTAGCCCAAATTACTTCTTCTTTTAGACCGAGTAACGAATCGGGGTAGATTTGTGTTTTTGCTTATTCTTTCATCTGCTGGCAACTGTCTTAAGACCTCTAAATAAAACAGATTCTGATGACCTTGGGGGGAAATCACAAGCCTCAGTTTCAACGGTAAAAGGAAAGGCATTTTCCTACTGTCCTTTCTTTCTCCACCACTCAATGCCAATGCCCAGATGAGAAACACACCGAAAGCCCAGGGTAACCCCCAAACTTGTGAAGTCTGAAATATATATATATATAATCTATGTAAGGCAGTGTAACAAAATCCAGTTTGGGCTGCTGGTGTGAACCCGGGTCTTCGGGGCGACCCTGAAGCCCACCCCAGCCTGGCACTGCGCTCCGTTTCCAGGCTGAACCGAGGGCCCGGGCGCCGGAGACAGGCTTCCCCGGCTCCCGGGGAGTTTGCTCCCGGCCGCGGACGCCGCCGGGTCCCGGGCGGGGAGGTCCGCAGCTGGCGAGCGATCCCCGGGCGGAAGGCCGGCCGCAATCGCAGGAGCGACCTTGCGAGCGAGTCCCGGCGAAGGAGCGGGCGCAGGTTCTCCTCCCTCCAACTCTGCGAGGCTCAGAGACCGAAGGGGGAGGGGGGTATCCAGGACCACTCGGCGCCCCGGCGATGTCTCGCAGCGGCTGGCAGAGTCGGGCTCCGGGGCAGCCCCGGGCCGGCCCCGGCCGGGACGGAAGGAAAGGGAGACAGCAGGGCAGGCCGGAGACACCCGCGCGCCGGGCCGCACAACCCGCCGCTGGGAAAGCGTGGAGGATGGGAGCGAGAAGGAGCGGAATCCGGAGAAATCGGGAAAAACACTCACGCCAGTGGGTACAAGGGAAAAGGTGAGCAGGAATGGAGTAGAGAGGGAACCAATGGATGCGAGGGAACCAATGGAGGGAGGGGGGGAGGGGCGGAAGCCAATGAGGGAGCCGGGCCGCGAGCGAGGACGCGGCCCCGCGCCCGCTCCCGCCCGCCCCGGCTCCGGAGCTCGCGCCTTTCCCGGCTCCCGGGAGACGAGGGGCGGGGCGGGGCCCGGCCCAGCGTGCGGCCGGGGAGGCGTTGCGAGGTGAGGGCGGCGGGGGTGGGGGTTTGAGGGGGGGAGGGGGCGGGGGGGGGGGGAGAGGGCAGCGCGGGTGCGCGCGCGCGCCCCGTCGAGGCCGCGCCGCCGCTCCGCCCCCGCCGGGTGTGTGGCTCCGCGCGCGCGTGCGTTCCGGCGGTGCGCGCCGAGGAGATGCTGAGGTAAAGTTCGGGAGAGAGGGAGAGCGATCCGTCAGCGTGAGGGAGCCCGAGTGGCCGCCATTACTGAGCCCCGCGCGGCGGCCGGCGCCGGGGAAGGGGGGAGGGACGGGGCTGCCGCCGGTGGCGGGGAGGGAGGGAGGGTGGGCGACCCGGCCGCGGGAGCCGTAGGGCGCCAGGTTTCGGGGCGTGTGCGTTGGGGGAGCGCCGGGGAGGTGGCCGGAGGGACGCGGCGCTCGGTGAGCGCGCCGGCGGAGAGAGGCGAGCCGAGAGTGGAGGAGGAGGAGGCGGCGGCGGCGGAGCGCTCCCCAGGAATGTCGCTGCCGCCGCCACCGCCGGGGCCGCTGCGGTTGCGGAGACGGAGGAGACCGACGCTGTTAGGTAGGACCTCGCGACCCCCGCCCCTCTGGGCCTGCCCGCTCGCCCCCTCCCCGCCTGGGACCCCGCCGCCGCCGGCTGCCCGGCTCAGCCTCCGCCGCCGCCGGTTGTAACCAGTTCAAGGGGCTGGGGCCCCGCGGCCGCGGAGGGAAGCGGGCGCCGCGCTCCGTCCTCGCAGGCGGCGCGGGAGGGGGACGGTCGGCGTGAAGGGCAGCGAGGCCGGGGGAAGGGGCGCTTTCTCCACAGGTGACGGGCCGGGGTCGGCGGAGGCCTGGCGGTGGCCCGACCGCGCCGTCCCCGCCAGCCGTGCCCCGGCCTCGGAGGGCGCGCGGGGGAAAGGAAGGTTGCGGCGTCCGTGGGCCGGGTGGCCGCGAACGAGTTCCACCTGGAAGCCAGCGGGGGGAGCGGGAGCGGACGCCGATCTCCGCGGAAACACGATCTCCGCGGCAAACTTCAGCGCCTTCCCGGGGACTCGGCCCTTTCACTTTTCCCGGCCCTCGCCGCTCCGTCCTGGGTCCCCTCCACCCGCTGCTGCGGGAACTCGGGGCGCGGCGTGCGAAGTTGCACCGCGCGGCCACAAAACACCGAATCCTGTCGTGGTAGACTCGCCGGTGCGAGGCTTTGATGCTGAGTTTTCGCCGAAAGAAGCATCTTGAGAATCTCCCCGTTTTCCACTAAAGAAAAGTCTCGGGGTGGGGGTGGGGCGCCGCGCGGGTGCGCGCGCGCACTTACCCACCGAGAAGCACCCTCCCTCCCGCGCCCCCTCCCTCCCTCCGCGCTATTAGACATGCGAGGGAGGTGGAGGCTCGGCTCCCGGTGCAGCTGAAGCTGCCAGGTGCTCGGGGAGTCAAGGCGAACCACCAGGACGGTTAGCAAAAAATTCGAGAGAAAAGTTGTAAGGGGAGACGGTTCTAGTTGTACCGTCTGACAGACCCAGTGTGGGCCCGCGCTTGATATATGGGAATTTCAGTGTTTTAAAACTAGACCGAAATGGGCGTGCAGATGGTGTGTACGCGCGTTTTAAGTTTAAATTCCCACCGGTAATTGGCTTTTCCCCTTTGTGGTCGGTAAGGGATCGTATCATGAAAAGAATGTCCAGCTGTGAAACGGTGAAATACATACTTGGGTGTATTTACTGATCTTTGCTTACGCTGCTTCCCACAGGTGTTGGGGGCAGGGGGGTGCCTGCTCCACTTAAGTCCAAAACCGATATTCATTTGGACAGAAAGAATAGTAGAGGGTGTTTATTGACATCGAGGATCTTATCTTATTCAGGACAGGGAATATTTCTCTAGGTACCCACTTAAAATGGTTCTTTTAACAAAAATTTGATCTAGGTGCAACTATTCGGAAAAACATTTGGTTAAGTAAGATATTAGTAAAATGTGTTTGGAAATGTTTCACTGTCAATTCCAATGTGTTTGACTTTAATATGGTAAAACTGCTTTACTTTTAATGTACATACTGACCATATAGGTAAACTAACTAGACAGTTTCTAGATTAAGGTTTTTGCTTCCATTTTAAATTGCTTTCTCATTTACAGTTTTTTTCTCTACCTATTCTTTGTAATTGACCCACGTTTCTTGTATCTATAGTACATCAGAGAAAGAGAGAAGTGTAGATGGCCAAAAACTTACATAGGCCTTGGAGTATGCATAACTAAACATATGAGTTATGCCTATGCATGTAACTCAAGAAATAGCACTATTGATCTGTTTGACTTAAGGCTGAAATTAGAATGACACAGATGACACTAGGTAACAATCAATTTGTCATGTGTAAGCTACATTTTTTTAACGCACCTCAGCAGGTCTTATTTTGTCATTCTGTGTACATTATAAGAGCATTATCACAGAATTATAATTGTTTTATCAGATTTTTAGCACCACTTCTCCCATTTAAATTATTCTGGCAATTTAAAAAATGTATTGCAAAACTACTATCTTAATTGTGTCACATGGTACTTATCCTAAATGTTTTCCCCAGCTCCTCTCTCCTCCTTCCCCATTTCTGTTTGAAAGGCAGATTTAGTACCCTTACTCTTTTGGAGAAAATAAATTATTTTGACCTGCAAGAGTTTTTAAGGAATAAAATGTTGTATTTGCATTCCTATTTTGGAATTGAAGTTGTGGAACAGGTTACAATAATAGTTTTGTAACTCACTTTTTTTAATTGAAGAAAAAATTATGTCTCATGAAGACCATACTAAATTTACTCTTTCACCATTAGCAGGACTTAAAGTGTTGCCTTTGGTATTCACTTTTTAAATATGAAATGGCATAATAGAGATTTTCTTGGTAGCTACAGAATAAGTTTTAATTGTCACGATTTCAGTTTTCATAGATATTATTTTAAGTCATCTATTTGGGCTGTAATATCCATGATTTTTTTCTTTATACACCAAGCAATTATGCAGATACTATAATTGATTGAAGAAGCATTGTGTAGTGTTCTGTTTCACTAATGTCTATTTTCCTAAAAGATGCGTGTGAATACATCTAAAGTACACCAGGGGGATTTAGTTTTAAAAGAACTGGACAGAAACTTTGGTAAAGAGATCCATCATTTGGCGATCTGGGTAATCACACTGTTTAAGTGAAGGTTGTTGTATATAATTTTATCAAGCCAGGAAAAGCCATATTCGAAATTAAGGAAAATAGTTATAATGGTAAGAATTTTAAAAAATTTTTGTTAATTCTCACCCAAGGATATTTTTCCCTTGATTTTTAGAGAGTGGAAGGAGAGAGGAGGGAGAGAGAGAGAAACATTGATGTGAGAGAGACATCTTCACATTGCTTGGTTGCCTCCTGCATGTACCCCGACTTGCCCTTGACAGGGAATCAAACCTGAGACTCGTAGGTTGAGGGCTGACACTCTTAACCACTGAGCCAAACCAGCTAGGGCTATAATGGTAAGAATTTTAAATTCAACTTTCATTGGTTTTCTGACTGTTCATTGGACCCCTTAGGGATTTTTCCTGGGTGTCTTGAGACTTTCTCTAACAACCCACCCTCCCAGACAAAAGCAGCTTCTATTTTTGTCCGTTAAATGTATGTAATTAAATATAAGATCTCCTTTGAAAAATGAAATCATCTTCATTAAAAAATTTGAAAGCCTCTGATTTGTTATTCATTAATTCAGACTACCTTTATTTAGCATTTACTCTGTGCCTGGCCTTTATAAATTAGGGATGGCTAGCTCAGACTTTAGTTGAAGAGGTAGTTAACTATAATTATAGGAGTAAATAGTTACAAGTACTAAGAGATGCAGAAGAGAATGGAATTTGGATGTTTTAACTGCAGAAGTTTGAATGTAAGAGAGACAGTCAACAAGGTTGGTCTTCTTTCATTGTATTTTGGAAGTTGACTGTCCACAATACCTACAGCCAAAATAGGCTGTTAATGTTTTGCTCCTTAAATATCACTGGTATGTGTCACATGGTTAGATACTTAAGCTTTTCATTATGAAGAATTAGCGGTAAAAAGTGAATTTTCATATTTCTAGTTTCATATTAGATTTAGCCTAGTTTATTATACCCCTGACCAATATTTTAGTAAGAAGCTGGGCACTGTGATACAAGGAAATATTAACTATCGCTACCTTAAAAGAGCTTATAGCTTTGTTGGGGAGTTAGACAGTTTAGGAATAGTTAGATGCCAGTTCAGGGCATAGTAAAAAACCATATTTAAGGCACTACATACTGATTTAAAAATGGTGTTAAGGAATTTAGATAAAGGAGGAAGTTTATTAACTTTATTTCATTTGGAAGTTTCGTAGGGTTGGGATAAGTGAGAGAAAAAAGACATGTAAGTAGGTTAGAGACATTGGCCCAAAAACACAGGGAAGTGCAGGATAGATTGGCAGATGAGGCAAAAATATAAGGTTAAAATGTAAGAGCATCACTTTGTGCCTTTATGAATCAAATTGAGAGATTTGGGGGAAAGTATTAACACAAGGTTAATAGAAGGCATGATCAAGAAATAAATAATGCTTGCATTACTATAGCCACTTTGCTATATTTAGCATTGTTAAATAGCCTAGGAAAAACTACTTTGGCTTATATAGTGTAGTTCATTGTTTTCCTGTTGACCCAAAATTTTATGTTTATTTTTATACTTACTTTTTCAGAGCCAAGATAATACCTTAGTTTACTTATTTATTTTTTATTTTGGTTGACTAGAGACTAGTGGAAAATTAACATTCCAATGATCTGGGGAATTAAAAGGTCCAACTGTCTGTTCTTTATTAACTAAGTATATAACCCTTTGGATGTTTCTTTTGAGTATTAAATCAAATGTTCTCTTAAATAATTTTCTAAAGTTTATGAGCTTCATTTCATTTCTGTATTTTCATTTGTCTTTAGACATACGTTAGCTGAAAGTCAAGTGATACCACCATTTATTGCTAAAACCAATGAGTTTTTCATAAAGAAACACTGACTTATTTGTCTTTATTTCTTACATCTAGCAGCTAATCACCAAACTCTCTTTGTCTTGGTTTACTCGTTTCAGTTATGTGATAGTTCAAGAGCTTAAAAGTTTTCAGTATTGGTCCATCTCTTGTGTTTTGTGCCCCACCAAATCTAATTTTGAGTTCCACTTCCAATCTTTAAAATGTCTTCTTATTGCTTATAACAAGGTCTATCTAATTCCTTTTTGCTTTGAAGACCCTTTATTGCCAGATCTTCAGAAATTTAAAAAAAACAAAACACAACTCTTATTTTTCAAAATGGCAACTGTGCTCTACCACTCTACCCTAATCACACACCTGGAATTACTTCTGTTTTAAATCCAAATTTTAAAGTATTGTGTATGGCTTTTTTTGCAGTATGACTGCAGGTTAGAATAGTTGTAACACACTGTATGGAACACAAAACCTAAAATATACTGTCTGGTTGTTAGTCTATACCCCTTCCTGAGATTCTTACTTGACCTCTTAATGTTTCCATCATTAAGAAAATTGTTAAACCTTACCTAATGTAGTTTGTATAATGAAAATAATGATTTCCCTCCTCTACAGCATTGCAGTATTGAATATCAGATTACATCCTTTCCCCTACTTCTCAAGTTCTCCAAAGTAAGGTGAAAGGACTCAGACCCTGGAAGGGAGATGAGCATATTCATAGCACTGGTTTAGTGGGCTTCTCTATACATACCTTTGTACCCGCAAAACCTCTGACATGAAGCTAAGAAGATAGTGGCTAAGCCCAGTAAATACCTAATGAGTTGTTTACATAGGTTGATAAAAATGAAATGACCTTTGGTTCTTCTGTTTTCACCACGGAATATGGAAATGGTCTAGGAAGAGTTTAGAACAGTGGTTCTCAACCTTGGCTGCACATTAGAATCACCTGGGAATCTTTTTAAAATCCTGATTTCTGGGCCTCGTCCTCCGGAAATTCTGTCTCTTTGTTACTAATGTTGTGGCCCCACCCCATAACAAAGAAACAGTTTCCGGAGGATGAGGCCCAGAAATCAGAATTTTAAAAAGATTCCTAGGTGATTCTAATGTGCAGCCAAGGTTGAGAACCAATGTGTTAGAAGAAAGTGTTGATTAAATATTAGGGAAGGCAGTTAATGTGTTTGTGAATGGTTTAGGTCACAGGGGTCCTCAAACTTTTTAAACAGAGGGCCCGTTCACTGTCCCTCAGACCGTTGGAGGGCCGGACTATAGATTTAAAAAAAAACTATGAACAAATTCCTATGCACACTGCAGATATCTTATTTTGAAGTAAAAAAACAAAACGGGAACAAATACAATATTTGTATTTGTATGTGGCCCGCGGGCCGTAGTTTGAGGACCCCTGGTTTAGGAGGTCATTGGTTTTCAAATATTTTATTAAGGGAAACTTTGCATGTAGTAAATACTTGAAATGTTAAAAGATAAAAATGGGTAAAAGCAGAATTACCTTTGGTGAGTAGGGCTTGTGGAGCTTCCAGAGGACTGCCTATTTGGACCTTCCTATTTGGAAATACTTCTATTGAGCTTCAGGCTTACTGTTTATAAATCCATAATTTGTGTTAATGAGTAGCCTATAGTTCTTGGGGAAAAAAATATACTTTTTATAAGAATATTCTGTGGTAAATTTTATAGGCCCATAGCAGTATGTGATTTTTTTTTAAATTGTGACTATAAATGTGACTTCAAGATTGCCTGGTGGTTTAGGATCTCAGTCTGGAGATTGATTCATTTAATCATCAAATATTTGAGCACCTGCTGTGTGTCAGGCACTGTTCTGGGTGCTAGGAATATGGTTAAAAAACACAACAAACAAAATCTTCCTCTTAACAGTTTAATCCTAAATCCTACCAAGATATGCTTCCAAGTTATTTAGTTACTACATAAATGGGTGAAATTTTTAATAGATTTTCTTTTCAATTCATCTGATTGTAATCTTGTCTAAAGACTAATTCATAGGAATGATGACTTTTTTAATGTTCCTTTCAACCTTAAGATTGTGTGCTTATATGCTTTGAGTCGAAGGATATATTATAGAATCTGACTGACTCCTACAGGTATTGCATTGTTTAATTACTTAGCTATCTTATATATGTTAAAATTGTTTTTTCATTTTCTTTTCTAATTTTTCACAGCATTAATAAATTTGTCAATGAACATTAAGAAAAATAACAGTATAGTGGTATTATACCATATTCATCTTTCAGTACCAGTTGACATTTTTATTCTTAAACTATTCTAGATAAGTTTACCTGAGATTGTGGGATATATGGGTTTGAGTCTTCTCTTTTGAATATCTGTTTATATAAGGGATATTTTATTTATTTGACTTAAAGAAGATGGAGTGTGTAATTAAAAATTTCTGTGTAATTAGGGTCATGAAAATGTAATTTCCTATAATAAAATGTGATTTTAAAAAATGTTTGTGTGGCCGAAACCAGTTTGGCTCAGTGGATAGAGCGTCGGCCTGTGGACTGAAAGGTCCCAGGTTCGATTCCGGTCAAGGGCATGTACCTTGGTTGCGGGCACATCCCCAGTGGGAGATGTGCAGGAGGCAGCTGATCGATGTTTCTCTCTCATCGATGTTTCTAACTCTCTATCTCTCTCCCTTCCTCTCTGTAAAAAAATCAATAAAATACATTTTTTTAAAAAAATGTTTGTGTGGAAAATAAAAATTAGATGGTTGTTCTGGCTGAATACATTGTTACAGATCATAGTCTTCATTCTAGTGGTCTAATTTTTTACTTAATTTTTGGAACCTTAAAATATGTGTATATTCCCTCCACAAATACCTTTAGAAAACCTTTTAGATTGATAAATTACAGCACTTCTTTTGTAAACATACTTTACTTTTTTGTTTGCCAAAGACTTAAAGAACATTTTTATTTTAATATTTATTAGGACTCATGCATTTATTGAGTAGTTGCTATGTGAGAGACACTGTTCTAGGCTCTTGGGATATATTGATGAAATAAAGATGTGTGCCTTTATGGATCTTTATTAAACCTGAAGTGGGGTGGGGAAAGGGATAGAGTTTATGAGAAGTAATAAAGAGATAAGTTGTATAGTATGTTAGGAGATAAGGAGTTAAGCAAGGGGGATTTTGGTGGAGGGTATTGGGAAAAGTAAGTGCAACAGCAGGAACATGCTTAACATGTCAAAGAACAGTTCAGTGTTTCTTATTGTGACTGGAGCAGAATGAGAGTGAGGCAAATAGAATGAGAGTAGGTCAGAGAAAGAGGGTTGGAGAAGGCAGTTGAAAGGACGTGTTTTTCACTTTTAGGAGCCACTGGAGAGTTTGAGCAGAAGAATGAGAGGCTTTGACATATGGTTGCTCTGATAATGAATAAACTAGGGAAGTGGGTGGGCAGAAACCAGGTAAATTCGTTTAGAAGCCTTGGAATAATCTAGGACCAGAGATGATGGTCAGAGTAATAGCAGTAAATGTAGTGAAAAGTGATAGATTCTGGCTATATTTTGGAGAGCCAGTAGGAATTTCCTGATAGTATGATAACTTCAACATTAAAAATATTTTATGAAATCATACTGTTTATTAATGAATGCAACAGTTTTGTGGAAAGGTACAAACAAAATTTTAGTTTAAACCAAAATTACTAAGAATATTTTTTTCAGTTTCCTAGATTCCTTGTAGAACTTAAAAAAACATTTTTTTTTTTTTCCGGAAAGCCACTTCATGTTATTAAAACTCCATTAAAAGGGGCATGTTATGTTTGAATGGCTTAGTAAAAATATCTTGGAAAACTAAGTTGTAGAGATAGCTTCATTTCAGCAGACAATTGTAGGACAGTTTTACTTAAATTTCTTATTGTCTTAATTTCTGTAAGGATAGTTAATCTTTTCCTTGAAATAAGGTTATCTAAAGGCAAAATGAGAAACTGCATTGCAAAATATTAAAAGCTTAATAACTGTTCTAATGCTTAAAGATTGGTCATCAAGAGACTGCTACTTTTGTCTTGGTTTCTTCAAGAGTAAAAATAAGCAATGATGCTAGAAGTTATAAGAAAATGAGAGCAAGTTATATTAAAGTTACATTAAATGTAGAAAGTTATGAATAGATTGACATAAATATTACCATTAGATATATTTGAAAGGAATTTTCCAAATAAACATCCAGCATGTAGACATTGGCCATTAGTTTATTAGTGGAGAGCACAAAAAAAACAATGGATTCTTTCTCAAGCACAGAAGAAAAACTACCTTGGCTAGTCAGTGGAGGGCAATTTTGACTTGGATGTTGAAGGCCAGGGGATAATTCATGTATTTATAATTCAGGTGTTTGAAATTAAATACCCTTATAACCTATTAGAGCCAACCTCATGAAAGCTTTCTTTCTCTCATGAGGTGGTAATAACATACTCACCTAAACAAATGGCAAAATATTCTTGAGGGCAGGGTGATGGCAATTTTTTTTCTAGTCGAGGGTTTTTCAAACATTTTTTAAAACCTGAAAACACTTTTTTAAACTAAAGCTTCTGAGTTAAGTAAAACTGTAAACCAGATTTTTTTAAAAAAAGCACTACTCTGTTGAGAGATTTGAAAAGAGAACAACTCTATTTGCCCAGTATTATTATTTCCTACCTCTAGGTGAAAGAATTTTTCTACCACAATTCGAAAATCACTATATGATGATTGATGACATAAGCTTTGAGGCTGACTTAATAGCAGGTAGCCTGCCCAATAGTATTGTTAGAAAGAAGGATATAGATGTTACTTGCTGTATCTAATTGGTAGTTTGTTGTGAATTTGCTGTGAAAACCATAAATGTCACACAAGCCTAACAATTCTAATTTAAACTTTAATATTCATGATTCAGAGACTACTGCAATCAAATTAATTGCAGTGTGTTAAAGCTTCAGTATTAAAATTTATCCTCAATATATAGAGTTTTATTTCTCTATTATATAAAAAACCTTCCAGTTTTCAGTAATCAATGACAGGGTGATGACTTCATGACTCCACTTATCTTCTTTTAATTTTAAGGCCCTTTTATTTCTGAGTATTTAAAAATACATTTTGTGGTAGTGTTTTGTTTCTGCTCTCTTACTCTATAACTTGAGATACTAAAGTATCTTGGTATTTTGAGGATTATTTTATAGGAGAGCAGAAATGAAGTTTAATGTGTTTGAATAAACATGAGAAATATTAATAAAGGTATGACTGGCAAGGATTTGATTTATAGTTGAAAATTTCTACAATACTCGGGTCCATATGACATTGCATTCTTAACTTCTCTGTTAATAACTTTATCTCTTAAACTGTGGAAGGCAGGGTACTGTCTTTGAATTGCTCTTCGTTTTCAGAATAGATATTTGTTTAATAAAGGACTTATGTAGTTCTAGTGTTTGTACTATTTAACATAAAAATTCGACGTAATCACTAGATGTTTTCTTTTGATGTACATTTTAAAGTATGTTGTCTGCATTTTTTTTGTTCTAAATAAGGAAAAACACACCTCATATTCTACCTTTTTATTTTTTTCCCCTTGATTGATTGTTAGCTATAGAATCGCAAACTAATTTTCCTTTTTATCATAGGTTAAGATTTTTAAACAATTTTAACTAAAACCAAAAAACAAGTTAATGGGATTGGATGGTTCTGTCCTAATCTCTTTTACTTACAGTTATTGTGTAATTTGCTGCCAGATAAATATTTCTAAGTCACAAGTCTAATCACATCATTTTTATAAATCTTCAACAGCCTCCCAGGTTCTAAGAATCAAATTAGGAAACTGAACTAATATTTAGTAAGCACCCTTTGTTTGCTAGGCACTTAATATTTGAGAAAAATTTTTTTCTTAAATTTATATAGATAATGTGGCCCCATTTTATAGATGGGGGAACCATGTCTCAAGAGGGTTGGGGCTTAACTGTTATAAACTAGGAAATAATAGTCCTACTAGAAATCAGTTCTACTTGTTGTTTCCTAATTCTTTTGTTACTCCTTCAACATAGTCATATTTTATTTTTTACAAAAGTGAACCTAATAAACATTTTGTTTGAATATCACATGGCTGATGCTTTTAAAATTAATATTTAGTTGAGGCTAATAGGATAAACTTTTAAACACAAGAATAAGACTGACATTTTATTTTTAAATATTTTGCCTGAAATGTTAGTCAAAAATTTAAATTATAAGGACAGTTTCTCTTTACCATTAGTTGCTAGCATAGCAAATAGTATAATCTGAATAGATGTTTACTTGAAATTGAGGTCATTGGAGAAGCCAGCTACTGGGAGCCAGGTGTTAGTTTTTTCCTTACCTTAATTTTTTTCTTCATCTTCTTTATATTCTTTAGTTTACCAGGGTTATTCTGTATGTTAGTGGGCATAACTGAATATTTTCCCTATCTTGTAAAATTTTGATGTGGTGGAAATGATATATTGCTTTTATTTTTAAATATATTTCTACCGATTTCAGAGAGGAAGAGAGAGAAATATAGAAACATTAGTGATGAGAGAGAATCACTGATTGGCTGCCTATTGCATGCCCCACACTGGGGCTTGAGCCTGCACCCCCAGCATATGGCCTGACAGGTAATCGAACTGTGACCTCCTGATCCATAGGTCAATGCTCAATCACTGAGCCACGCTGGCCAGCCTATATTGCCTTTTTTTTCTTTTTTAATAAATTTTTATTGATTTCAGAGAGGCAAGGTGGGGAGGGGGGGAGAGAAACATCAGTGATGAGAGAGAATCATTGATTGGCTGCCTCCTGCACACCCTACACCAGGGATCGGGGATCGAGCCCGAAACCTGGGCATGTTCCCTGACCGGGAATCAAACTGTGACCTCCAGGTTCATAGGTCGAAGCTCAACCATTGAGCCACGCCTGGCCTGTATTGCTTTTAATTCAATCTCAAAAGAATGTGAAGAATCTCCAAATAAAATTTATAAGAGACTGATTGATTGCTTCCACATAAGTAACCTAAGTTAAATTACATGGAATTTTTCAAAGTTATTTAATGTTGCTGGTATATAAGATACTTCTTTTTATATTTTTATTGATTTCAGAGGGGAAGGGAGAACATCAATGATGAGAGAGAATCATTGATCAGCTGCCTCCTGCACGCCTCCTACTGGGGATCCAGCCAGCAACCTGGGCATGTGCCCCTGACCGGAATCTAACCCAGGATCCTTCAGTCCACAGGCCGACGCTCTATCCACTGAGCCAAACCAGCTAGTGCTATATTGCTAAAAGATTGTCTATATAATCTTAAAATTCTTTAGCTTGGTGCTGCTCAAAATGTGGTGCACTTCGTAACTCCTCTGAGAGGAAATATATGCAGAAATCAAGAACATTTAGAAACAAGTTGACAATTTTATGTCTCTTGAATCTAATAAGAAATTGGGGCTTAGACTTTAAAAAATTTTTATTTTACAAAAGTGGGCTTGTAGATATGGAATAAAAATTAGTTCTTCACCTTAGATAATTTGAGAAACATGTATCTAGTTAAATAATGTCATTATATCTTAATTATCTTTGGGCATAATATTTTATAGATTTCACAGTGTGCTAAAACTTCTTAAATTTTTTTCATTCTAAAATCTTACTAATAAATTCATATGAAATTTCATTTTAAGGAACAAGATTAGAAAGCAGGTTTGTAAAGTTTGTGAGGGAGTTTTTAAAGCAGCTAGTATAATTTATTTATCACAAAACATAGCCTCCACTCATAGAAGGCAGGAAAATTGAGGGGAAAGGAAAGGACTGGTTGTTTCCTTAAACTCATAGAAAAGAGTAGAGACAGAATGATCATTTGGTTAATAAGGGCTTATTTTAAAATTTGTGAGATAATAAATTTTGTATTAGTTTAAATGTTAGTTGTTAGAATTGCCTTACATTTTGAAGTCATTTCACATTTATAACAATAAACCATAGACATTTTATGGTGTTTTTTAAAAATATATGTAACATTGTTAACTTGTGTGGTGCTTTGTTATGAATATCTTTAATACGTATATAATTTAATGTATAATTCACGATTAAGATTTGTTCTTTTTCTCCTCTTTCTAGGCAGATGATCCATTTGATGAGCTTGAAGACCTTTGCACAAAAATGAGGGAAATACAAAGAACCAAATATAGTTCTGAAATTCAGGATCTATATTTTGAGATGATTTTTTATTTTCGGAATGAGAAGTATATCTGGTTATCTTTATGAATGTAGAGACATGAGAAGAGAGTTATGATGGCAAAAAACAAAGAGCCGCGCCCCCCATCCTATACTATCAGTATAGTTGGACTCTCTGGGACTGAAAAGGACAAAGGTAACTGTGGAGTTGGAAAGTCTTGTTTGTGCAATAGATTTGTACGCTCAAAAGCAGATGAATATTATCCAGAGCATACTTCTGTGCTCAGCACCATTGACTTTGGAGGACGAGTAGTAAATAATGATCACTTTTTGTACTGGGGTGACATAACACTAAATGGTGAAGATGGAGTAGAATGCAAAATTCATGTCATTGAACAAACAGAATTCATTGATGACCAGACTTTCTTGCCTCATCGGAGTACAAATTTACAACCGTATATAAAACGTGCAGCTGCTTCTAAATTGCAGTCAGCAGAAAAACTAATGTACATTTGCACTGATCAACTAGGCTTGGAGCAAGACTTTGAACAGAAGCAAATGCCTGAAGGAAAGCTCAATGTAGATGGATTTTTATTGTGCATTGATGTAAGTCAGGGATGTAATAGAAAGTTTGATGATCAACTTAAATTTGTGAATAACCTTTTTGTCCAACTATCAAAATCAAAAAAACCTGTAATAATAGCAGCAACTAAATGTGATGAATGCGTGGATCACTATCTTAGAGAAGTTCAGGCATTTGCTTCAAACAAAAAGAACCTTCTTGTAGTGGAAACATCAGCACGATTGAATGTCAACATTGAAACATGTTTCACTGCACTGGTACAAATGTTGGATAAAACTCGTGGCAAACCTAAAATTATTCCCTATCTGGATGCTTTTAAAACACAGAGACAACTTGCTGTCACAGCAACAGATAAGTTTGAAAAACTTGTGCAGACTGTGAGAGATTATCATGCAACTTGGAAAACTGTTAGTAATAAATTAAAAAATCATCCTGATTATGAAGAATACATCAATTTAGAGGGAACAAAAAAGGCCCGAAATACTTTCTCAAAACATATAGAACAACTTAAACAGGAACATATAAGAAAAAGGAGAGAAGAATATATAAATACCTTACCAAGAGCTTTTAACACTCTTTTGCCAAATCTAGAAGAGATTGAACATTTGAATTGGTCAGAAGCTTTGAAGTTAATGGAAAAGAGAGCAGATTTTCAGTTATGTTTTGTGGTGCTAGAAAAAACACCTTGGGATGAAACTGACCATATAGACAAAATTAATGATAGGCGAATCCCATTTGACCTCCTGAGCACTTTAGAAGCTGAAAAAGTCTATCAGAACCATGTACAACATCTAATATCAGAGAAAAGGAGGGTAGAAATGAAGGAAAAATTCAAAAAGACTTTGGAAAAAATTCAGTTTATTTCACCTGGACAGCCATGGGAGGAAGTCATGTGCTTTGTTATGGAGGATGAAGCCTTCAAGTATATTACAGAGGCTGACAGCAAAGAGGTGTATAGTAGGCATCAGCGAGAAATAGTTGAAAAAGCCAAAGAAGAGTTTCAGGAAATGCTTTTTGAGCATTCGGAACTTTTTTATGATTTAGATCTTAATGCAACACCTAGTTCAGATAAAATGAGTGAAATTCATACAGTTTTGAGTGAAGAACCTAGATATAAAGCTTTACAGAAACTTGCACCTGATAGGGAGTCTCTTCTACTTAAGCATATAGGTTTTGTTTATCATCCTACTAAAGAAACATGTCTTAGTGGCCAAAATTGTATGGACATTAGAGTAGAGCAGTTACTTGCCAGTAGTCTTTTGCAGTTAGATCATGGTCGCTTAAGATTGTATCATGATAGTACCAATATAGATAAAGTTAACCTTTTTATTTTAGGGAAGGATGGCCTTGCCCAAGAACTAGCAAATGAGATAAGGACACAATCCACTGATGATGAGTATGCCTTAGATGGAAAAATTTATGAACTTGATCTTCGACCAGTTGATGCCAATTTGCCTTACTTTTTAAGTCAGTTATGGACTGCCGCCTTTAAACCACATGGGTGCTTCTGTGTATTTAATTCCATCGAGTCACTGAATTTTATTGGGGAATTTATTGGAAAAATAAGAACTGAAGCTTCTCAGATCAGAAAAGATAAATATATGGCTAATCTTCCATTTACGTTAATTCTGGCTAATCAGAGAGATTCTATTACTAAGAATCTACCAATTCTTAGGCATCAAGGGCAACAGTTGGCAAACAAGTTACAATGTCCTTTTGTAGATGTACCTGCTGGTACATATCCTCGGAAGTTTAATGAAACCCAAATAAAACAAGCTCTAAGAGGAGTATTAGAATCAGTTAAACACAATTTAGATGTGGTGAGCCCAGTACCCACCAATAAGGATGTATCAGAAGCTGACCTGAGAATTGTCATGTGTGCCATGTGTGGTGATCCATTTAGTGTGGATCTTATTCTTTCACCCTTCCTTGATTCTCATTCTTGCAGCGCTGCTCAAGCTGGACAGAATAATTCCCTAATGCTTGATAAAATCATTGGTGAAAAAAGGAGGCGAATACAGATCACAATATTATCATATCATTCCTCAATTGGAGTAAGGAAAGATGAACTTGTTCATGGATATATATTAGTTTATTCTGCCAAGCGGAAAGCATCAATGGGAATGCTTCGAGCATTTCTATCAGAAGTTCAGGACACCATTCCTGTACAACTGGTGGCAGTTACTGACAGCCAAGCAGATTTTTTTGAAAATGAGGCCATCAAGGAGTTAATGACTGAAGGAGAACACATTGCAACTGAGATCACTGCTAAATTTACAGCATTGTATTCTTTATCTCAGTATCATCGGCAAACCGAGGTCTTTACTCTGTTTTTCAGTGATGTCCTAGAGAAAAAAAATATGATAGAAAATTCCTATTTATCTGATAATACAAGAGAATCAACCCATCAAAGTGAGGATGTTTTTCTACCATCTCCCAGAGATTTTCCCTATAACTACCCTGATTCAGATGATGATACAGAAGCACCGCCTCCTTATAGTCCAATTGGGGATGATGTGCAGTTGCTTCCAACACCTAGTGACCGTTCCAGATATAGATTAGATTTGGAAGGAAATGAATATCCTATTCATAGCACCCCCAACTGTCATGACCATGAACGCAACCATAAAGTGCCTCCACCTATTAAACCTAAACCAGTTGTACCTAAGACTAATGTGAAGAAACTGGATCCAAACCTCTTAAAAACAATAGAAGCTGGTATTGGTAAAAATCCAAGAAAACAGACTTCCCGGGTGCCTTTGGCACATCCTGAAGATATGGATCCTTCAGATAACTATGCGGAACCCATTGATACAATTTTCAAACAGAAGGGCTGTTCTGATGAGATATATGTTGTCCCAGATGATAGCCAGAATCGTATTAAAATTCGAAATTCATTTGTAAATAACACCCAAGGAGATGAAGAAAATGGATTTTCTGATAGAACCTCAAAAAGTCACGGGGAACGAAGGCCTTCAAAATACAAATATAAATCTAAAACCCTGTTTAGTAAAGCCAAGTCATACTATCGACGAACACATTCAGATGCAAGTGATGATGAGGCTTTCACTACTTCTAAAACAAAAAGAAAAGGAAGACATCGTGGAAGTGAAGAAGATCCACTTCTTTCTCCTGTTGAAACTTGGAAAGGTGGTATTGATAATCCTGCAATCACTTCAGACCAGGAATTAGATGATAAGAAAATGAAGAAGAAAATCCACAAAGTAAAAGAAGATAAAAAGGTAAATTTATCACCACTAATGTTTATAAAGATGCTTGTTTTTACCTTTAACACAAATTTTTTTTATCAGTTTAATGGATTTGACATCAGTGAGAACTTAAGCTGCCTTATGTCATTCAATACATAAAATGACCAGCTTCTTAAAATTTTCAGAATATTTTGTGAGAGCAATTTTTTTTTTCTTTTTTTTACTGATTGTATTGAATTTCACTTATTTGTGCTTTATCTTCTTTGGGTAATTGTATTTCATATTCAGCATGGAAATTCTGGGTGAATATATTCTCTATAAAAACCCAGATATAAAGTGACTTTGTGTTTTGTTTTGTTTTTCTGTTTAGTAAGCATCCCATTTGTCTGGTTTTTCCTTCTGAGCTATCAGTTTTGCAGAATTAATTTGATATACCTATCTTACTCAAGCATATTAACAGTACAATAAAACTAGTAATTTGTAGTCTTTTAAATTTATTAACTTTTCAGGCAACTTTTGTGGGTAGTAGTATACTGCCTATAGCCTTGCGGAAAGATTTCTTAAATATGAATTAATAGAATTCTGTTCAAATAGCAAGTTTTTGTCTATTATATTTTAAACTAGAGGCCCGGTGCACAAAAATTTGTGCACTCGGGGGGGTGTCCCCCTCAGCCCGGCCTGTGCCCTCTCGCAGTCTGGGACCCCTCAGGGGATGACCACCTGCTGGCTTAGGCCCGCTCCCTGGGGAATTGGGCCTAAGCTGGCAGTCAGTCATCCCTCTGGCACCCCGGGAGCCCTCGGGGGATGTCCACTTGCCAGCAGGGAGCAGGCCTAAGCTGCAGTCGGACATCCTTAGCACTGCTGAGGAGTCGGGAGAGGCTCCCACCACCACCACTGTACTGGCAGCCATCAGCCTGGCTTGTGGCTGAGCCGAACTCCCCCTGTGGGAGTGCACTGACCACCAGGGGGCAGCTCCTGCATTGAGCGTCTGGCCCCTGGTGGTCAGTGTGTGTCATAGTGACCAGTCATTCCCAGTTGTTCTGCTGTTAGGGTCAGTTTGCATATTACCCTTTTATTATATAGGATAGAGGCCTGGTGCACGGGTGGGGGCTGGCTGGTTTGCCCTGAAGGGTGTCCTGGATCAGGGTGGGAGTCCCGCTGGGGTGCCTGGCCAGCCTGGGTGAGGGGCTAATGGGTGTTTGCAGGCTGGTCAAGCCCCCCACAGTGGGGACCCTCACCCCATGGAGGTTTGGCCAGTCTGGGTGAGGGGCTGAAGGCGATTTTCAGGCTGTCCAAGGCCCCCCCCCCCCCCCCCCCCCCCCGGTGACGCAAGGTCCCAGCCTCTCCTTTTTTTCTTTTTTCTTTTTATTCTGGGATTTATTTACCTTCTACAATTGAAACTTTGTAGCCTGGAATGGAGCTCAGAACCGGCCAGGGCGGGCAGGAGGGAAGCTTGGCTTCCTCCATCGCCAGGGGCAACCCAAGGCTCCAGCTCCGTGGCTACGGCCAGCTGAAAGCAGGTATCGGGGTTTATTTATCTTCTATAATTGAAACTTTGTTGCGGATCTCAGAGCCGGCCGCAGCAGGCGGGAAGCTTGGCTTCCTCCATCATTAGGGCAACCCAGCCTCCTGTTTGCTCCAGCTCCATGGCTGCTGGCCGCCATCTTGGTTAAGTTAATTTGCATATACGCTCTGATTGGCTGGTGGGCGTCACCTAAGGTGTAGCGAAGGTACGGTCAATTTGCATGTTTGTCTTTTATTAGTGTAGATAGTTACTAATTTATCTGATGGTATTAAGTTTATTAGAAACCTAAATATGTATACTATTAAAGTTGTATTTAATAATTTCTATTTTTATTAGATCTTTCACAGTAGTATTTAAGCACCGTTATTTCTAATGCTATCTGACATGAGTGTTCATAAACTTTTATTCAAGGTTTTTATGGTTTTCAGATAGTATTCAATAGGTTTTTATACTGCATATTGGTAATTTCTTCATCCAGTAAATCCATAGTCTTAATATTTAATTTACTGCAGCCAACTACTTTTTATTAAACCCAATTAAAGATAACAGATATTTTGAGTAACCTTATTCTAGATCAGCGGTTCTCAACCTTCCTAATGCCGCGACCCTTTAATACAGTTCCTCATGTTGTGGTGACCCCAACCATAAAATTATTTTCGTTGCTACTTCATAACTGTAATTTTGCTACTGTTATGAATCGTAATGTAAATATTTGATATGCAGGATGTATTTTCATTGTTACAAATTGAAGATAATTAAAGCATAGTGATTAATCACAAAAACAATATGTAATTATATATGTGTTTTCCGATGGTCTTAGGCGACCCCTGTGAAAGGGTCATTCGACCCCCAAAGGGGTCGCGACCCCCAGGTTGAGAACCACTGTTCTAGATAGATTACCTACATATAGTAATTGCTTCCCTATAGTTGGTAGCCTCCATTTTATTTTCTAAGTTTAAGCTGCAATATTTTTAAATTTATTATTGTTTTTCAGATTAGACATGTAAACAGTAAGGCTCATCTAGATCTATAACAGACTCAACTCACAACACACTACTAACTAAATACCTCTGGCATCTTTTCACAGTCACCCTATTATCACTAGTCCTCACTACATATTTTATCACTGCCAAAAGACTTTAGTATTTTCCTTTTAATTTGCTTGTTATTAAAACTACTGAATGCTTATTAACAAAAATAAGCATACACAGTCTTTCCATTTCAAATTGTTTATATTTTTGGGTTATTTTTCCTTTTATTTTTATTTTTTTAGATCCTCACCTCAGGATATTTTTTCCATTGATTTTATTTTGTTTGAGAGTGGAGTGGGAGGGAGAGAGACATTAATGTGAGAGAGACACATTGATTGTTTGCCTCCTGCACTCACCCTGTCTGGGGCTAGGGATCGAACCCTCAACCCTTTATTCTGCAGCCTTATACTCTAACCACCAAGCAAACCAGCCAGGGCTATTTTACTATTTTTTATCACAAGTCTACTTAATTGTTTTACTAACTTTTTATTATTTTATTATTCTTTTTTATTCATTCCACACTTTATTTTTACTTAAAAATTTTAATGTTGACATTATTGCTGGTGTGCCCCTTTTTCCCTGGAATCCTTTGCCCATCTCCATCTACCCCCATCTGCCCCTTCCTTGGCCTTCACCAAACTATTGTTTGTGCCTGTAGGGTATGCATATACGTTCTTTAGCTAATCCCTTCACCTTTGTCCAGGTACCCCCACTTCTCACTCCTCAGGTACTGGCCAGTCTGTTCCGTGTATCCATTGCTTCCAGTTCCATTTTGTTTATCAGTTCCTTTTGTTTATTAGATTCCACATATGAGAATATATATATGGTATTTGTCTTTCTTTAACTGGCTTATTTCACTTAGCATAATACTCTCCAGATCCATCCATGCTATTGCAAAGGGTAAAAGTTCCTCTTTTTTTACAGTGGCATAATATTCCATTGTGAAAATATACCATAGCTTTTTTATCCATTTACCTGCTGATGGGCACTTGGGCTGTTTCCAGATCTTGGATATTTGTAAACTAGAGGCCCGATGCATGGATTCGTGCACTCGTGGGGTCCCTCAGCCTGACCTGCACCCTCTCACAGTTTGGGACCCCTTGGGGGATGTCAGAGAGCCTGTTTAGGCCTGATCCCTGCAGGCCAGGCAGAGGGACCCCACCGGTGCATGAATCCGTGCACCAGGTCTCTAGTATGCATATAAGATTTTTGGTAATCTCTTCCCGCCCTCCCCGCTTCCCCCTTTCCTCTGAGATTCATCAGTCTGTTCCATGTTTCCCTGCCTGTGGTTTCTGCTCCTGCGTTGAGCGTCTGCCCCCTGGTGGTCAGTGCGCATCATAGCTACTGGATGTTCGGCCAGTCGGCCGGTCACTTAGGCTTTTATATATATAGACTAGGAGACAAGCACGCAAATTCGCATGGTGCCGCCCACCCTCGAGTTGCCTCGGGCTGGTCCCACCTCCCCGCTTCTCCGCTCCCGCTTCCCCTCTCCCGCTTCCCTGCTCCTGCCTCCCTGCTTCTGCCCCGTCTCCCGCTTCCCCTCTCCCGCTTCCCTGCTCCTGCCTACCCGCTTCTGCCCCGTCTCCCATCTCCAGAGCAATGCCCGAGGCACGCGCAGGCAGCCTTCTGATGATAGGAGCTAATAAAGAGTTAATATGCTAATGGTCCGGTCGTGACACATTGTGGCATCCTGGCTAATTTGCATATTACCTTTTTATATGTATAGATAATGCTGCTGTGAACAAAGGGGTACGTATATCGTTTCGAGATTCTTAGGATATATTCCCGGAAATGGGATCGTTGAGTCAAAGGCAGTTCCATTTTAAATTTTTTGAGGAAACTCCATACTGTTTTTCACAGTGGCTGTATCGGTCTGCATTCCCACCAATAATGCACAATCCATATCCTCCCTAGCACTTGTTGTTTGTTGTTTTATTGTTAGTATCCATTCTGACAGGTGTGAGGTGATACCTCATTGTAGTTTTTATTTGCATCTCTTTGATGATTAGTCACCTTGAACATTTTTTCAGATGTCTATTGGCCATCCATATGTCTTCTTTGGAGAAGTGTCTATTCAGGTCCTTTGCCCATTTTTTAATTGGATTGTTTGTCTTCCTGGTGTTCAATTGTATTATAAGTTCTGTTTCATGACTTAAATTTAAATGCTAAAATTTTATCCTTTTTTAGTTCAGTCTTGTGTATGGTGTAAGTTGGTGGTCTAGTTTCATTTATTTTTGCATGTGTCTGTCCAATTTTCCCAATACCATTTATTGGAGAGACTATCTTTATTCCATTGTATGCTCTTGCCTCCTTCATCAAATATTAATTGACCATAGAGGCATGGGTTAATTTCTGGGATCTCTGTTGTGTTCCATTTGTCTATATACCTGTTCTTATACTAGTAGCAGGCTGTTTTAAAATGGGTTTGTAGTATAGTTTGATATCCTGTATTGTGATACTTTCAACTTTGTTGTTCTTTCTTCAAGATTGCTGAAGCTATTTGGGGTTAATTTTTGGTTCCATGTAAATTTTTGGAATATTTTTTCTAGTTCTGTGAAATATGCCATTGGTGTTTTAATAGGAATTGCTTTGAATCTACAGATTGCTTTAGGTAGTATGAACAACGGTATATGCTTCCATTTATTTGTATCTTCCTTAATTTCTTCCTTTAATATCATATAGTTGTCCAAGTTACAGGTTTTATCTCCTTTGTTAAATTTGTTCCTAGGTACCTTATTTGTTGTTGGCAATAGTAAGTGGGATTGTTTCCTTTGTTTCTGTTTCTGATAGTTCATTATTAGTTTGTAAAAACACTGTTGATTTCTGGTTGTTAATTTTATATCCTGCAACTTTGCTGAATTCATTTATTACATCTACTAGTTTTTCGGTGGTCTTTAGGGTTTTCTGTATACAATATGTCATCTGCAAACAATGACAGTTATACTTCCTCCTTCCCAATTTGGATGCTTTTTATTTCTTCTTGTCTGATCGCTATGGCTGCAACTTCCAGTACTATGTGGAATAAGAGTGGTGAAAGCGGACATCACTGTCTTGTTCCTGATCTTAAGGAAAACACTTTCAGTTTTTGCCCATTGAATATGATGTTGGCTGTAGGTTTTTCATATATGGCCTTTGTTATGTTGAAGTATGATCCCTCTATTCCCACTTTGCTGAGAGTTTATTATAAATGGATGCTGAATTTTATTGAATGCTTTTTCTGCATCAGTTGCTATGATCATGTGATTTTTATCTTTCATTTTGTTTATGTGATTAATGTCACATTTTTTGATTTGCGAATATTGTACCATCCTTGCATCCCAGGAATAAATCCCACTTGATCATAGTGTGTGATTTTTAAAAATTTATTGCTTGATCCAATTTGCTAATAATCTGTTGAGGATGTTAGCATCTAGGTTCATTAGGGATATTGGCCTATAATTTTTTCATTCTTGTGTCTTTTTCTGATTTTGGTATTAGGATAATTTTGGCCTCATAATAAGGGTTTGGAAGTCTCCCCTCCTATTGAATTTATATTTTGAGGAGGATGGGTGTTAGTTCTTTGAATGTTTGGTAAAATTTGCCTGTGAAGCCATCTGGTCCAGGACTTTTGTTTGCTTGGAAGTATTTTTTATTACTTCTTCAATTTCATTAATTGTTATTGATCTATTCAGGTATCCTGCTTCTTCCTGATTCCATTTTGGAAGATTGTCTTTTTCTAGGAATTTTTCCATTTTGCCCAGATTGTTTACTTTGTTGGCATAATGGTTTCTAATATTTTCTTACAATCATTTGTATTTCTATGATGTCTGTTGTTATCACTCTTCTTTCATTTCTGGTTATATTTATTTAGGTCTGCTCTCTTTATTTCTTGATGTGTCTGGTTAAAGGTTCATCAATCTTGTTTTTCTTTTCAAAGAAGAACCAACTTTTGGTTTCATTGATCTTTTGTATTTGTTTCTTTGTTGTTGTTTTTTGTTTTTATTTCTGCTCTAATCTTCTTATTTCCTTCCTTTTACTTACTCTGGCCTTTTCCTGCTGTTCTATTTTCAATTCTTTTAGGTATAGGGTTAGATTATTTACTAGAGATCTTTTTTGCTTCTTGAGGTAGGCCTGTAATGCTATGAACTTCCCTCTCAGTACTGTTTTGGCTTTGTCCCATAGATTTTGGGTGGTTGTGTGTTCATGTTTGTTTGTTTCCAGGTAATTTTTTATTTCTTCTTTGATCTAATTGGTAATTCATTCCTTGTTTAATCGTTTGAGTCCCAGGGGGTATTGAAAAAACACTGTCAAAGAATCCCAAACAGCGCAACCGCGCTTTCTCTAAATGAGTACGAAAAGACCCAAACAGCGTGATAGCGCTTGTTTTATTTTATGTCGAGAAATACCAAGCAGCGCAATTGCGCTGCTTGGGACTCAAACGGATATTAAAAGGAGCTGTGTGATGTACTTGCGTCAGTAAATCTGAGCACGCGACTTCGACAATTGATAACGCACCGTCAGTTGTCCACAATGTTCGAAATGTTCTGGGTTTTCTCGACATAAAATCTCAGCAGCGCAATCGCGCTGCTTGGGACTCAAACGGTTAATAACATGCTATTTAGCCTCCATGTGTTTGAATACTTTTTGAGTTTTTTATCATGGTTGGTTTCTGATTTCATGCCGTTGTGATCAGAGATGTTTGATATGATTTTAATCTTCTTAAATTTATTGAGACTTTTTTTGTGTCCTAACATGTGGTCTGTTTTTGAGAATGTTCCACTTGCATTGATAATGCATATTTTGCTTCTTTGGGATGAAATGTTCTGTAGATATCAATCAGATCCATCTGACCTAGTGTGTTGTTTAAGATCTCTGTTTCCTTGTTGATATTTTGTCTGGAAGGTTTATTCATTAATGACATTGAGATATTAAAGTCCCCTACTATGACTGTTTTGCTGTTGATTTCACCCTTAAAGTCTACAAAAAAAATTTTTTTAATACCGTATATAAGGTGCTCCTATATTGGATGCATATATAAATGTATACACACACTTTGAATACTTAAAGGCAGTGTTTATTAAAAGACATCTCATTTTCAAAATTGAGCTGTCAGCTTTTTTTACATGGAATATTTTTTCCATCCCTTCACTTTCAGCCTGTGTGTATCTTTCTTCTGAGATGGGTCTCTTGTAGACAGCATGTATTGGGTTGTGTTTTCTTATCCATTCGACTACCCTATGTCTTTTGATTGGAGCATTTAATCCATTTACATTTAAGGTTATTATTGATAGGTACTTACTTATTGTCATTTTTAAAATGCTATGTTCCTCTCTCTTTTTCTTTAAGCAATCCTTGTAGCATTTCATGCAGTGCTGGTTTGGTGATAATGGAACTCCTTTAGTCTTCTTTTGTCTGGGAGGCCCTTTACTTCACATTTAATTTTAAATGATAGCCTTGCTGGATAGAGCAGTTTTGGTTGCAGATTCTTGCTTTTCATTACTTTAAATACTTGAGGCCAATGCCTCTGGCCTGAGTGTTTCTGTTGAGATCAGCTGAGAGCCTTATGGGAACTCCCTTGTAAGTATCTGGCTGTTTCTCTCCTTCGGCCTTTAAGATTCTTTTATTTATAATCTTGGCCTTTTTAATTATAATGTGTCTTGGTGTGAATCTCTTTGTGTTTATCTTGTTTGGGACTCTCTGTGCTTCCTGAATTATGCTAGTCAGCACCTAATTTAAAACTTATGAATGGTTTATTTCTGGAGTTTTCCATTTTATATTTCTGGACCAAGATTTATGAAGGTAATTGAAACTGAGGAGGGGGGAAAGTACTATATTATTTAACCTACAACCTATGTTTTTTTATCTTCTTTCCAGTATAAATAATTTTTATTTAGCTGGAATCAGTGTACACACATTTTTTTTACTTAGTTATATTTTTCCATATTGCTCCTTGGTCTTTCAAATTATACTTTTTGCTATTATATAGTTTTCTATTTAGAAAATTGTACCAAAGCTAAATAAGTAGGCTTCCAAGTTTTAAATTTTGCTGTCTTTTATTGCAGTGGCTAGATAATTTGCTTTTGGATTATTTCTTTGGGATAAATGTACAAAAGGCTTGAATATTTCAGTGGCTTGATATTATTACTATAGCTCTTTCAAGTGTTAATTTCTTAACTCTGAGTATTGTGAGGGAAAGGAATGTGCCAAATACTCTGAAATTTTAGCATGGTCCCTAATTTCAGTTAGTTTATTAATGATAATGTTCCTTGAATTGAATTAAATCTCTTCACATCTGATTTGCCCTACCTAATTATTTAACTACTAGAGGTCCGGTGCACAAAAATTTGTGCACTCGGCGGGGGGGAAGAGGGGGTCCTTCAGCCCAGCCTGTGCCCTCTTGCAGTCTGGGACCCCTCGGGAGATAACGACCTGCTGGCTTAGGCCTGCTCCCGGGTGGCAGAGGGCAGGCCCAATCCCTAGGTGCAGCCCCTGGTCGGGCTCAGAGCACGGCCGATTGGGGAGTTGGGGCGCCGCCCCCTGTCATGCACAGAGCATGGTGGATCAGGAGGTTGCGATGCCACCCCTAGTCACGCTCAGGGTAGGGCCGATTGGGGGGTTGGGGCACTGCCCCCTGTCACACTCAAGGCAGGGTCGATGGGAAGGTTGCGGCGCCACCCCCTGTCATGCACAGAGCAGGGCCAATAAGGGGGTTGGGGCACTGCCCCCTGTCATGCACAGAGCAGAGCCAATATGGGGGTTGGGGCTCCCTACCCTGTCACACACAGAACAGGGCCCATCAGGGAGGTTGGGGCTCCGTACCCTGTCACACACAGAGCAGGGCCCATCAGGCGGTTGGGGCTCCGTACCCTGTCACACACAGAGCAGGGCGGATCAGGGGGTTGGGGTGCCGCCACTGTCACACTCAGGGCAGGGCCGATGGGGAGGTTATGGCTCTACCCCGTCACACACAGAGCAGGGCCCGTGGGGCGGGGGGGAGGGGTTGGGGCGCCGCCCTCTATCACCCACAGAGCGGGGCCGATCAGGGGGTTGGGGCACTGCACCCTGTCATACACAGAGCAGGGCCGATCAGGGGGTTAGGGCACTGCACCCTGTAACACACAGAGCCGTGGGGCGATTAGGGGGTTGGGGAGCTCCCCCTTATCAGGCACATAGCAGGGCTGATCAGGGGGTTTGGGCGCTGCCCCCTGTCACGCTGATCCCGGTGCTGGGAGGCCTCGCGGCTCCGCTGATCCCGGTGCTGGGAGGCATATTACCCTTTTACTATATAGAATAGAGGCCTGGTGCATGGGTGGGGGCCGGCTGGTTTGCCCTGAAGGGTGTCCTGGATCAGGGTGGGGGTCCCCACTGGGGTGCCTGACCAGTCTGGCTGAGGGGCTGAGGGCCATTTTCAGGCTGGCGGGTGACTGAAGCTCCCAACTGCTCCTTTTTTTCTTTTTTTTTTCTTTTTTATTGTGGGCCAGCTTTAGCGCTGAGTCCTCGGCTGCTGAAAGCAGGTTTCTGGCCTTTGTTTACCTTCTGTATTTGATACAATGTTGTGGTCCGGCTGACTGAAGCCTGGCTGGCTAAAGCTGGTTTCTGGGGTTTTGTTTAGCTTCTATATTTGCAACATAGTTGCTTAGAGTTGCAGCTGAGAGGCCGGCAAGATAGGCGGGGAACGTTGGAGTCTGCCGTCACTGGAGCAAGCAAGCCTCCCTGTTTGCTTCAGTGCATGGCTGCCGGCCGCCATCTTGGCTGGCAGTTAATTTGCATATCGCCCTGATTAGCCAATGGGTAGGGTAACGGATGTACAGCTAATTACCATGTTTCTCTTTTATTAGATAGGATATTTTATTGATTCCAAAATACTTTTCTTTTTTTAACTTTTAAAATCTGTTAAATCTGCATGTGTCTAACAATTGATGGCATGTCATAATTTAAGTAACGCAAGGTTGTTTTGGTGTTTTCTTTTTTAGAAGTACATCGAATAATGGTGCTGTTTTTCGTCATTGGCACCTTAAGTTCATTTATTGTAGTAATTTGTCTTTAATTTTTATTCCTAGCCACAGATACAAATGGGAATTAATATCAGACCTAGATTCTTTTTCTCCACACTTGCAAATGGTTCATATATTTGATTCAGTGCTTTATATAATATATCCCTTTTCATTCGGTATCAGCCCGTGTTTTTCCTTACTTGTATTGAAATGATGAGTTAGCTTTGAGTTCTACTTATAATCTGTTTTCTGTTTATTTTACTTGGCTCTCTTAACTTTTAGAGCTGTTACAGAATTTCCTTGCACTTTTATTTTTTATTTTATGTTAATCCTCACCCAAAATTATTTTTCCATTGACTTTTAGGGAGAGGGGAAGAGAGAGGGAAAGACAGAGAAACATCAATGTGAGAGAAACACATTGATTGATTGTCTCCTGCATGAGCCCTGACCGGGGCCTGGGCCAGGGAGGAGCCGGTAACCAAGATATGTGTCCTTGACCAGAATCGAACCCAGGACCCTTTAGTCCACAGGCCGATGCTCTATCCACTGAGCCAAACAGGCTAGGGCTCCTTACACTTTTATAATAACTCTAGGGACCTACTGCACGAATTCATGCACCTTGAAAGGAACTGTGGGCTGCAAGGCTGTGGTAGGCACAGGGGTTGGTCTCAGCCCATCCTCTGTGCCCCCCAGTTTCCTATCTGCCAGCAGCCCCGCTCCCACGTGCTGACCGCACCAGTCCCACTCACACCTGCTGACGACGCGAAGCAATTGGGACCAGCGCCAGCAGCGGGTGCTAGCAGGGCCAGCGCTGGCAGTGGGTGCGAGTGGGGCCAGCGCCAGCAGCAGGTGTGAGCACCGGGCAGGACCACGGCATGTGGGAGCAAAGAATTTTCAGTATCCACCAGAGGCTCGCCCTGATGACAATGACTGGCGCCCCGCCTTGGTCTGGTGCCCCTGCTCACCTGCTCCACCATCCTGCCATGGCCAACGCCTGCCATGTTCCACGCACACCCCCTCATGGTTAACACACGTCATAGCAACCGGTTGTTTGGTTGTTCCAGTTGTTTCACTCTTCAGTCTATTTGCACATTAGCCTTTTATTATATAGGATTGTTTTAATTTTTGAATTCATGTGTTATGATATTGGAACTCCTAAGAAAAATTGGAGAAGTTATATTTTAGGAGCTTTTAGATCTATAGGTAATTTTAAAAATCTGGTGTCACTTTAATGTTTTCTGGACCTATGGTCTTAAAAAGATAAACATACCAGTATATTACAAAGCAACTTCATAGACACATTTTTGTGCCATGGTTATATTTTAGGGCTTTGTATTTATATATGCACAGTGAAATGCCTTGTATCTCTCTATGGGTAACAATTATTCATAATATATATTTTAAAGCATTACAGAAAGGCTAGAACACTTTAGTGCAGCTTAGTTTGCCTAAAAATTATTTTTATAGTATAAGTTGGACTTGAGTAATTAAACATGTTTTATGTTTCAGTTCAATAAGCATTCACTAAAAACATGCTTAAATCTGTAAAAAAGCTGTTGATGGGTATAAAAAGTTAAAAGAGCTTAAATGTTAGTTTGAGAGACAATACCCTGTGGTTGGGACAGGGTTAGGAAGTACTACTAGAGCAATTTAAGGAAGCGTAATATAATAGTTAAGAGCACATGTTCTAGAGCCAGATTTTGGGAACTTACTAGTTGTGCAAGTTTGTAACTTTTTTGTACTTTCATCTAGAAAAAACAAGACAACCCTACTTCTTAGAGCTGTTATGAGAAGTAAGTTCATATTGATTTAGTGTATTTGGACCATGGTAAATATGTTAAGTAAAAAAGTATGTATACGATTTGGTGGTAGTATTGTTGAAATATAAGTATTAATGGAATACAGGGTGAGAAAACCATAGAGTGGTTAGTTTCACAAAATTGGAGTTGGTTTCATAAAATTTCAGGAAGTGTGTCAGTTGCCTTTTAAGAAGGAGAAAATATATTTTAGATGGGAAAAATCACTTGTACAAGGCATAAAATTATGACTAAGCAAGGTGAGATATGATAGGACACCATCCTAAGGCAGGGTATTGTGAAACAGCATTGCATTTATGAGTCTGCTAGACTCAAGAGCTAGATTAAATCCAAAAGCAGTATAGTTAAACAGGTCCTGAACAGTAAGGGAAGTTGTGTTGGACTTCAGGTTGCAAGGTGGGAAGAGATTGTCAAAGGCTGGTTTACGCATTCAGTTTTAAAGTGATAGGGATACAGAGACCAAATGAGAAATCAGCAAAGCTAGAAGTTGATTCTTTAAGAAGACTAGAAAAAGCAGACAAATGTCTGGCAAGACTGATCAGAAAAAGAAAAGAAAAGGCATACATAAACATTGTGAATGAAAAGGGGAACATAATTACAGATAGATCAGATTAAAAAGATAATACTATCAACAATTTTATGTCAACAAATTTGAAAGTTTATAAAACATAAACTTGTAGAAAAATATAATTTACCTCGATTAGAAAGCTTTGAATAATCCTGTAACTATTAAATAAATTGTGAAGCATTAGTTACATTTTGTCATAAGAATACCAGGCCCAGATAATTTTACAGGAGAATTTTCAAGGAACAAATCATTTCAGTGTTCTACAAACTGTTTTAGAAAATAGAATGTAGAAAATACATTCCTTAATTTATTCTCTGAAGTCATCTATCCTTCTAGAACAGACAAGGATGGTATTAGAAAGGAAAATGATAGTTCCATTTTAATTATGCGTATACATGCAATAATCATAATTTACGGGTCCATAGACTATTAGCTGCAATTTTGATGTCCAGTAACCTGAAAATCAAAAGTTTTTTCAGAAATTGGCAGCACAACCTGATTTGACCTGTTCTTGTTGGCAAAACCTGATTCAAACTAATGTGAGACTACTTAAAATCATTGTTTATCTTGTTTAGATTGAATATCCATACAGTTCACTGCAGAACTATTCATGTATTTGAGTAGGGTACTGACCCTCAATTTGCTGAGGTTGTTATATAAGATATTTTTTGTACTGTACATGCTGGCTAACAACTAGAAATTTCTGAATTCTAAAACATATCTTGACCCAAGG
The DNA here is from genome assembly GCF_028538775.1 of Myotis yumanensis. Lineage (NCBI taxonomy): Eukaryota > Metazoa > Chordata > Mammalia > Chiroptera > Vespertilionidae > Myotis > Myotis yumanensis. The sequence goes on from NW_027223752.1 coordinate 91,444,516, forward strand.
GTTTTAGATAAGGGATTTTGAACATATAATAGCAAAAACATCCAACAGTATTTAAAAGGCACTTGACAAAATTTAAATTCACGTGAAAGTTGTTATGAACAGATGAGAACTTTCTTAACTTCAAATAAGGTATCTACAAATTCACAAACAAGTGAAATCCACAATAAACATCATCCTAAATGAGGAAATGGATTCCCCTTTCAATCAGGAACAATACAAAATACACTGTCACCACTTCTGTTCAGTATTTGTATCTAGATCTTAGTCAAAGCTGTAAGAAAAAAAAAGTTAAAAGCATGAGTATCGGATGGAGGAAACAAAAATGGTCATATTGGCTGATATGATTGTCTGTGTAAAAGCCATAAAGGATCTACAGATAAATTATTAGTATTGGTAAAAGAGTTAACAAAATAGCCCAGCTGATGTGCCTAAGTTAGTTGAGCATCATTCCATGCACCAAGAGGTCACTAGTTCGATTCCTGGTGAGGGCACGTGCCCAGGTTGCTGGCTCAATCCCCAGTAGAAAGCAGCTGATAGATGTTTCTCTCTCCTTGATGTTCCCATTTCTCTCCCTCTCCCTTACTCTCTCTGAAATCAATAGAAACATATATTATAAAAAGAGTTAACAAAATATCTCCATATAAGACCAGTAATCAAAGTTGGTTATATTGCTATGCATCAGCAATAAGCAACTTGATACCATTTACAAAAGCAAGGCAAATTACCAAGTGCCTGGGAGTAATTACAACATCATGTTCCTCTGTGGAAAAGTATAAAACTTAAAAAAAAAAAAGAAAATAAGAAAAGTATAAAACTTTTGAAAGACATTAAAGAAGACATACCGATTGGCAACTGCTGGTTTAAAGTATCAAGGGTTTTCAAGAAATTTCACTCACTGATTGTAATCCATATATGGAAGAGCAAAGAACCTAGAATAGCCAGGAGACTTATGAATAAGAAAGGCAGAGATGGTATGGTAATGAAGTGTGTATGCTTATTCTATCAGATATAAAATTTAGTATTTAAGAGAATGTGGTATTGGCACTGGGATAGGCACTGACCAAAAAAATAGAATAGAGAGCTGCCAAACTACAGACCTCTGACTTGAAGCTATCCTTCCACATGGTAGCCACATGAGGCCATTGAACACTTGAAATGTGGCTGGTATGAATCGAGATGTGCTGGTCTAGGGGATGAGAAAAGGCTTCCCTGAGAAGTGTCATTTTAAGTTAGACCTGATAGGGGACTAGTTGGGTGGCTGGAAGAATATATAATGCTGAATGAATAGAATGTTTTTGTGGTGAGAGGGAACATGATACGTGTTCTCAAAGGTCACTGCAGCTGGTCATTGATCTAAGGCAGTGTTGGCATATTTTCTGTAAAGAGCCAAATAATAAATATTTTAGGCTTTGAGGGTAATACAGCCTTTATAACTAGTAAAATCTGCTGTTGCAGTATAAATGTGCCATAGAAAATATGTAAATGGGTGAATTATGGCTATTTTCAAATACAGGCAGCAGGCTGGATTGAGCCCCCAGGCCATAGTTTTGCTGACCCATGATCTATGGGAGAGAATAGAACAAGGAAAGACTTGAAGGAGTGGGGACTAGACTGGGACCTTTTAAGCAGTGTTAGGAATTTTTGTTATTTAGCCTAAGAGTAATTTGAAATTAGACAGTGAGTGGATTTGAGATAGCATGGTTTTAGTGTGGAGAATGGGTTGAGTAAGATGGAAAACCAGTTGGCATATTATAATACTCTAAATGAACCGTGATAAAAACTTTGAGTAGTTGGAATGGGGAGGGAGAATGGTGGCAATGAATAGAATTGATTTGAGATACTTAAAATCCGTAAGATTTGGTGATGTTTTGTATATGTGGGGGAAGGCTGATGATGATGAACAAAATAGGAAATATAGCTCATTGATTTCTAGCTTGTGCAGCTTCATCAGTTGATGCTGTTCTTCATGTAGAACGTTGGAAATTTACCTGGTTTGGAGTTGGGGTGTGGAAATTGTAATTTTGGTTTTAGAGTTTAAGTAGAGATGTCAATTGGGCAATTATGAGTTCTCAGAGGAGAGTTCTGAGTTAGAGGTACATATTTAGGAGACAGTGAAGTAGTGGTGGCAATAGGTAAAATGACCCTAGGGAGTAAATACAAAGCAGTGCCTATCAGAGCCTTGAGGAACTGCCAATGTTGAATGGCCAGATAGGAGAGATGATTCTTAACTGTTTGAGTCCCAAGCAGCGCGATAGCGCTGCTGAGATTTTATGTCGAGAAAACATATGATTCGTTTGAGTCCCAGGGGTTATTGAAAAAACACTGTCAAAGAATCCCAAACAGCGCAACCGCGCTTTCTCTAAATGAGTACGAAAAGACCCAAACAGCGTGATAGCGCTTGTTTTATTTTATGTCGAGAAATACCAAGCAGCGCAGTTGCGCTGCTTGGGACTCAAACGGTTAAGAAAGATAGGTAGAGAATAACTAAGAATAAACCAGTTACCCTTTCTTAGCTGATTCCTTCATTTGTAAAATAGGAATAACAGATTGTCCCAGACTTATAATGGTTCAACTTGTGATTTTTTTTTTTTTTTTTTTACTTTATGAAGCCGTACACATTCAGTGGACACCATACTTTGAATTTTGATCATTTCCCAGGATAGCAATAAGCAGTACAGTATTCTCTTATGATGCTGGGCAGGGGCAGTGAGCCACTACTCCCATTCAGGCATGCCATCATAAGGTTGATACTCTGCAGTGTATTATACTGCCAGCATTTTGTCGATACTGTGTTCTGAGCATGTTTAAGGTAGACTGGGCTAAACTATGATGTTCAGTAGATTATTGCATGATATTTTCAACTCATGATAGGCTTATTTGGACATACCTCATAAGTTGAGGAGCATCTGTGTAATACTTCTCTTGGAATTGTGCTAGAAATTGGAACTATGTGTTTCAAGTGCCTGGCATACAGCAGTGCTCAATAAATACTATTATGGTGTGCATCAGGCCTGAAATATTCCAGTATACTCTGTCTGTATTTCAGAACAGCCCTTTGTCCTATTTGCTGGATTAGGTTCCGGACTTGTTTTTAAATTGAATAATCCTATGTATGATTTCTGATCCTGAGTTTATGCACTTGTTAGTTTCTTAGCATTTTTTTTTTCTCCTCTAAGAAAAAAGTTCTTTATGTTTACCTTCATTCTTAGATTCTAAGACAGGAGCCATAGTCTAGGAATCTTTTTGCAGATGTAGGAAATCATAACTTTTGGGCATTAGTGACATCTAAGGAAGGCTCAGAGATCTATTTCTTTTAAACTGAGCTTAGTTGTCAGCTTTATGCTTGATTATCTTTGATTCTATACCCCCAAATGAGTTTAGTTTTAGTTATGGGAAGAAGCCCTCTAAGACATTTCTTTAAAAAATATATTTGTATTGATTTCAGAGAGGAAGGGAGAGGGAAAGACAGATAGAAACATTGGCGATGAGAGAAAATCATAGATGGGCTGCCTCCTGCACACCCCCCACTAGGATTCTAAATCTAGCCCGTAATCCAGGCATATGCCCTCACTCGGAATCAAACCATGAGCTCCTGGTTCATAGGTCGACACTCAACCACTGAGCCATCCCATTTGGGCTTTTTTGTTTTAAGAGTTGTTTTTTTGTTTGTTTTTATTCATCTTCTTAGAGAGTGAGGAAAGAGGAGAGAGAGAGAGAGAGAGAAACATTGATGTGAGAATGAAACATCCATCAGCTGTCTCCTGCACACACACCCTAACAGGGATTGAGCCCACAACCTGGTCATGTGCCCTGACTAGTAATCAAACCCACAACCCTTCATTCAGTGCCTTGGATGACGCCCAACTGAGCCACACCGGCTAGAGCAGGGGTCCTCAAACTACAGCCCGCAGGCCACATGCAAATACAAATATTGTATTTGTTCCCGTTTTGTTTTTTTACTTCAAAATAAGATATGTGCAGTGTGCATAGGAATTTGTTCATAGTTTTTTTTTAAACTGTAGTCCGGCCCTCCACCGGTCTGAGGGACAGTGAACTGGCCCCCTGTTTAAAAAGTTTGAAGACCCCTGGGCTAGAGCTTACTGTTCCCTTCTCACTAAACCCCACTATTGGATAGTGTCTTAGATTCTGCTGCTTTAGCCATTGTAATAGGGTTTGGAGAATGTTTGGTGAAGAACACCAAAATAGGTATGTTTTCTTTTAAAAAAACTGGATAGATATCAACATGTGTGAAGCTGCTACTGGCATGGCTAGGGTTCGAGGTCTATAGAAGGGGCTGACGCACAAATGGATATACTAGACAAGAAATACAAATTTAGAAGGCATGGGGGGAGCCAGGCGGAGGCCTTACTCTCTAGAGGAGAGATTCCCCAAATGGACCCATTAGCTTTTTATTTACTAGAATACACATTTTCCCTTTAGCAAAGCAAACAGACATATCAATGGTAAGGTTTGGTAAACAATAAAGGATTATCAGGTTAGGGCAGTGGTCGGCAAACTGCGGCTCAGGAGCCACATGTGGCTCTTTGGCCCCTTGGGTGTGGCTCTTCCACAAAATACCGACTTCTGCGCATGGGCCACGAAGTTCCAATCGCACTGTTACATGCATGCCCACACGTGGTATTTTGTGGAAGAGCCGCACACTAGGGGCCAAAGAGCCGCATGTGGCTCGCGAGCCACAGTTTGCCGACCACTGGGTTAGGGACCACTGCCTTCAGCCATTCAGCCAGCAGCAGAGTAATACACTGCTGATTTTCAGCCCTGCTGAATATCAAAGTCCATTAGCCTTCTAAGGACTTCTTGCATTTATATGTTAACTACCGCTAGTCTTTGCCTCCAGGAAACATGTATATATTGAGTCACAGATATTAATTTACTTAATGTTAGTAAATAGTGAATTGATACCAGATTTTCTTTTTTTACTTATTTTGGGGGAATACCTTGGTTAGATTTTTTTGGCAGTTGATATAGGGTTTCCATTATAATCCATTACTACCTGCAGACATTTCCTTCAGGGGTTGTGGGAGAGTGAGGGTTACTTTTGTAAAGGAAGTATGTTCAGAGGAATGAGAAAGCTGCTTTCCCAGACCCCTCAACTAGCATCTTTTGCCTTGAGTTGGCTCCTGTATCCATCCATTCCTAACCAGTAAATTCTGACCAGAGGAATAGAATTACGCTATTGACTGTAGGCCCAAGCGTTTATTCCTAGGGCTCTCTGTGAACTTGGCTTTCCCCAAAATTGGGATTAATTTTCTAAAGGATGAAAATCGCAATGTCTACTACAAGCAAGGTATATATATCTTGTTCATAATTGATATCCATAGCCTAGCACAGTATATTGTATTGTGATCAGTTGAAGTCAGTATATGGTTTTGTGTTTGTAGTTGTAATAAGAGTGGTTTATGTATTTGTTTTAGTAATTAGAATTTATTTTGATTAAAGGAAACTCAATTCGTCAAACATCTTACTGAATGCCCACTATATCAAATCACTGTCTGAAGCTAAGACTACAGGGATGACTTAGTTATTTATGCATTCTGCTCTCAAGAAATTCAGTCTACTAGTAAAATTGATTTTACTGAAAATTAAACATTTTTTTATATTTTTATTAAAGTTAGCTAAACTTCTAGTTCTTTCACATCTCTCATCTCATTTGGAAAGCATTTAGTGAGGTGTTTTTAAAGTAACCATTTCCATTGCTTTTTTACTGGCTAATTGGCTAAACTAGTCTACCTCTGATTGGAATAGTTCTGTGTTGTTTCCAAAATTTCTCATCAATTTAAAGTTGATTTCTTCAGTAGCATTTCTAGTGCTGGATACATCAATTTATAGTATTATATAAGTATGGATATATAATGTGAGTATTTCTGCCCATATTTTGGTATTTGCTATGTCTTCTGTGCTGTCAGTTTGACCATGATTTATTACTTTTCAAATTCGTATTGAAATGTAAGTAGGTGGTCAGTTTTTAAGTACATTTCTGATTCATGTGTTCCATTGAGACTTAATATAAATGATTGTGTCAGTGGTATGCTTGTTTTTACTAATCTAAAAGCAAATGTAAGTTTTTTAAGTGTGACTTTCTATTCAAATTTAATTTTTTTCTTAGCTTTCATAGCATTGAATGTTTGGCAAAAACGGGCATGACGCAAATTATTGAAATTACTCTTATTTCTACAGTATATTAATTATAATTCTTAGAATATTTTCACATATCAAGGAGGCATATACTCCTATAACATAGAGCGGCAATTTTCAACTGGTGTGCCACAAGAATTTTTAAAACATGCAGTGCCTGACTAGTTAGTTATGGACACTGACCCTTAGATCAAGCATGTCAAACTCACGGCCCATGGGCCACATGTGGCTCACAACAAATATTTTTGTGGCCCAGGCAATATAACGGTATGTAAAAAGCGTTTTAATAAAAATTTTGTAACTTAATTTTTACAATATTCTGTTAGACATAATTATTAATAGTGAACTACAACGTTCACTAATGACTAATTACTATAATCATATTGCATTCATTTCCCTTATGCGCCTTAAGCGCAGGCACACCATCAGTGAATATTTTAGCAGCTGATTGCCATGTCATTAGTCTTGGACTGACTTGTTTGATGTACGTAACAGGAAATACTTTGCTTTCGGAGAACAAGAACAATAGGTTTATTTGCATTACTCTTATTAATTTGTGCAGTTACTCGGTATCTGGTAAGTTAATGTTTCAGAAAAATAATTTTTTATTAAAACATTCTATTGTTTTATGTTAACGATTACTCATTTATTTCAGCCTTTTGTATTCAGCATGTATCTATCAAAATAAAATAATTTTTTCTATGAAAATTGAAGCTTTTGTTTTTTTTTGCGACCCATGTAAACTTAAACCTTGTTTATTTGGCCTGTGTTAGCCTTTGAGTTTGACATGCTTGCCTTAGATTGTCAAAAAAGTGACAACAGCCAACAAACAATAGCTATCTGATGTGAATAAATAAAAATTAATGGCTTTTCTTTGTCAGATCAGCAAAGAATATATTTTTTGGTGTGCTGCAGAATTTTAGTAATTATAATTTTATATCAATGGACAATTTTTATTGCAAGACTTATAGGAAAGTGTATAGGGTTGTCAATTTTATGTGCTACAATATTTGGTATAGTACATATTTTCCCACTCAATCCAAGAAGATTTATTTTTATAATTTTGTAATAATTAAAATTAGTTTTATAGTTAGCTTTATGATTTCTAGCTCTGTAATGTTTTCTTTTCATTTCAACTAATATTGTGAAAGAGTCCTCAAGTAAATAGGGCTTAATCTATGAATGTATAAAGAGAAACTCCAGTAGAAGGAGAACTGCTTTTTAAAGCAGTAATTTTTAATATTTCCAATTATTTTTTTTAAATTTTTTTTTTATTTCAGAGAGGAAGGGAGACGGAGAGAGAGATAGAAACATCAGTGATGAGAGAGAATCATTGATTGGCTGCCTCCTGCACGCCCCCTTCTGGGGGTCGAGCCCTACGTAACCTGTGCTCTCGATCGGAATCGAACCTGGGAACCCTTCAGTCTGCAGGCCAATGCTCTATCCACTGAACTAAACCAGAGAGGGCATATTTTCAATTCTTAAAGCAAAACTAAAGGGTATGACCAAAGTGGTCTTGTGATTTATCTAACTTTGTTCAATAGAAAGTATACTTTGCATACTTTGTATAGAGTGTTTGTTTTGATCTTTTTTGAAATTGTTCTTAGCCTTTAAAAATCTCAGCACAGGTTTCGGTATTTTCCCTGGAAAAATGCACGTGCACAAAATTTTATTGGCATTTTAAGGGTTTCATATATTTGCTAAAGCTGTGGACTCCAACATAAGAAGAACCTCTGTTGATGTTAGGGAGAAGGAAGACACACTGAAATTTTTCTTCATTCTTCACCGATGCTCTGATTGGCAGCCATTAGAGTAACAGAAAGTACCTAAAAGATAAGTTGGGAAGCAAAGGGAGAAACAATAGTTTTTAAGAATGAAATGCTGGGTATAACATAAAACTTACTTTAATTTGAATATACTTTTAAAATATATATTTAGGAAAGTTGGGAAGAATTCCACCCATTATTCACTTGAATAGCTAGGTGTTTTGCTAGGTGATTCCAGGTGCATTTTTTGTTTGTAGAGTTGTTAATGGCAGTAATAAAATACCTACCAGTTAGATGATATGTGTTGAAATGCTTAATAGGAACATGCTGTCTTAGAGATGAGTTAATGCTAGAACTAGTTTGTGTGTTAGTATATACAAGAATCCAGACCACATTTATTTACCCACAGTTATTTTCTCTTCACTTTTTCACCTAGTGTTAGCTTAAAGCAAGCATTTCAAACTCTAAGGCTAACATAGACCAAATAAACAAGGTTTAAGTTTATGTGGGCCACAAAAAAAACAAAAGCTTCAATTTTCATAGAAACGTAGGTTTATTTTGATAGAGACATGCTGAATACAAAAGACTGAAATAAATGAGTAATCGTTAACATAAAACAACAGAACGTTTTAATAAAAATATTTTTTCTTGAACATTAACTTACCAGACACTGAATAACTGCACAAATTAATAATCATAACTCAAATAAACCTATTTTTCTTGTTCTCTGAAAGCGAAATATTTCCTGTTGCGCACACCAAACAAGTCAGTTCAAGACTAATGATGTAGCAATGGGCTTCTAAAATATTTGCTGCTAGTATTAGTGGAGAGAAATGGTGAGCCTGTGCGTAAGGCACATAAGGGAAATGAATGCAACACGGTTATAGTAGTCAGTCATTAACGAACGTTGTAGTTCGTTATTAATAAGCTACATATATATATATATAAGCCTAAGCAACCAGGCAACCGTTCGACCGTCTGGTAGCTATGATGCGCACTGACCACCAGGGGGGCAGACGCTCAACGCAGGAGCAGAAACCACAGGCATGGAATCATAGAACAGATGGATGAATCTCAGGGGGGAGGGGGAAGGGCGGGAGGAGATTAACCAAAGATCTTATATGCATACTAGTGGCCTGGTGCATGGTGGGTTCCCTCAGCCTGGCCTGCGGGGATTGTCTCGAAACCAGACCAGTGCACGGAAACGGGCTCTTCAACATCCCCTGAGAAGTCCCAGATTACAAGAGGGCGCAGGCCAGGCCAAGGGACCCCATGGTGCCCTGCACCCGTCCTCTAGTTATGTATAACAGGATATTGTAAAAATTTAGTTACGAAATTTTTATCAGCACGTTTCTTACATGCGTTATATTGGCTGGGCCGCAAGTTTGACATGCTTGCCTTAAAGGGTGTGAAAGAGCCTTCACAACAACCCTGATTTTCAAAGTGTGTTTGGATTTCCATCTAGCACCTACAGCTTTTATAGACTTTTTAAAAAGGGATTAGCTAGCCTGGCCTATTTGTTCAATGTTTACAGTGTTGTCCTGTGGACCAAAGGGCTCCAGGTTCAATTCCCGGTCAATGGTATGTACCGTGGTTGCAAGTCCCCAGCCCCAGTAAGGGCAGGAAGCCACCAATCAATGTGTCTCTCTCACATATATTTCTCTCTTCCCCCCTCCTCCCTCTCTTTCACCCTCTCAAGAAATCAATGGAAAAAATATCCTCCGGTGAGGATTAAAAAGGTGGGGGGAGTTTAAGTAAACCTTTATGGAGCCCTGGTTCCCACTAAAGACCTCTTTCTTATACTAACGTGTTATGCTGTAGTGTAATACTTATTCCTCCCACCTAAAGTAATTGCTTTATTGTAGTTTTATCATTTTATACTTTAACTAGAGGCCCGGTGCATGAATTCGTGTACGGGTGGGGTCTCTTGGGGTGGCCTGCGGGGGTCGGGCCCCAGCTCATGCCCCCAGCCCCGCAGCCCCACCTGGCACCCCACCTTGGCCTGGCGCTGCCACTTCACCTGCTCCACTATCCTCCCTGTGGGGAGATCAATCTGGGCTGGGCCCCCTGCCTGGCTCCCTTAGCGCCTGGGAACTGGGTGGTGCCCCCCAGCCCCCCGCCGCTGCTGCTGGTCACCATATGCGGGGCAATCGGGCCCCCTCTCGCACCCGCCTTGGTCTGGTGCCACCCACTCACCTGCTCTGCTATCCTGCCCTGGTCCCACTCTCGACGGGGCCCGCAGCACCTCCTGTGCTGCCAGCGCCGCGTCACCAACACCTGCCATGTTTTGCGCCACCCCTTGGTGGTCAGCGCATGTCATAGTGAGCGGTTGAACAACTGCCTGAGGGGACAGTTTGCACGTTAGGCTTTTACTATATAGGATGTTTTGTTTTTCTTACTACATTGTAAGCTTTTGGGGGGCAGTTATGATTATCATTCATCTTTGTGTACCCTACAGTAGTGTTTCTCAATCTTGAGTTCAATATTGACCTATTTTTAAAGTTAAAATTTTGAGTTTTCCAAAATATGTCTGTGGCCATCTCCCATACTTGAGTTCTTGGTCAACCTTGTTTTTATTAGCCTAGACAGTGGCCGGCAAACTGCGCTCACGAGCCACGTGCAGCTCTTTGGCCCCTTGAGTGTGTCTCTTCCACAAAATACCACATGCGGGCGCGCATGTACAGTGCAATTGAAACTTCGTGGTCCATGTGCAGAAGTCGGTATTTTGTGGAAGAGCCACACTCAAGGGGCCAAAGAGCCGCATGTGGCTCACAAGCTGCAGTTTGCCGACCACTGGCCTAGCACAATGGTTCTCAACTAGGTCAATTTTGCCCTCCAGGGATCATCTGGCAATGTCTGGAGACAATTTTGGCTATTACAACTGGGATGGGGAATTGCTACTGTATTTATTGGGTAGAGGCAAGCAATGCTGCTAAACCTTCTGCAATAAGTGATGCTCCACAACAAAAGATTATACAATCCAAAGTGTCAATAATACTATATATAAGAATGTGGTCTTTAAGGAAATTCCTGTGAGATTCTAGAAGTCATTCATACAAATTATGTTTGTACCTGCTCATTAGGAAAGGCAGGTTTTTCCTCATAGGTGGTAGATTTTACTTCCCTATCCTCACCATGATTGGGTAAAATATATTTTGAAGAAGGAGCTACTGTGGTACAAAGCCACATGCTATTGCTATGTGCCCCACTTCGCTCATCTTTATTCTGCTGTAAAATATGTTTTCATTTCCTTGTCACAGTCTTACTTGAGATTGCCATAACTTCTTATTTAGATCATTGTAATGACCTTTCTTAAAAAATCATTTAAATTTGAGATAATTGCAGGTTAACATGCAATTGTAAGATAATGCAGAGATCCCATGCATCCTTTGCCCAGTTTCCCACAAAAATAACATCTTCTAAAAGTATGGAGTAATATTACAACAAGGGTGTTGATATTAATGTGATCCACAGATCTTATTTAGATTTCCCCAGTTTTACTTATACTCATTTGTGTGTTTGTATTTCATTCTATGCAATTTTCACATGTAGATTTCTGTATCTGTCACATATCTTTCCTGTAGTCCTTTTATAACCATACCTTCCCTTCTAATTCCCCTCCATACATAACCCATCCCTAGCAACCCAACCACTGATTGGTTTTCCTTTTTATCATTTTATAATTTTGCCAGTTCCAGGATGTTATATAAATGGGATCATAGAGCATGTAGCTTTCTGGGACTGATTTTTTAGAAATTCAGTATAATTCCCTTGAGATTCAGACAAGTTGTTGCATAAATCAATAGTTTGTCTCTTTTTATTGCTGAGTAATATTCCATGTATGTATATAGCACAGCTTTTTAACCTGTTGTAGGACATCTGTATTATTTCTAGTTTTGGGCTATTATGAATAAAATTACTATGAACAATCAAGTACAGATTTTTATATAAATATAAATTTTCATTTCTCTGGGATAAATCCCCACGAGTGCAGTTTCTGGGTCATATGGTAATTTTATATTTATTTTTACAAGAAACTTTTCTAGAGTGGGTGTACTATTTTAAATTCCCACCAGCAATGTATAATGGATACTGTTTCTCCATATTCTCACCAGCATTGTTGGTTCAGTAACTTTTTTTTATTAAATTTTTAAGGAGAGAGAGAGACACATAACGTGAGAGAGAACCGGCTGCCTCCTGCACACCCCCTACCGGGGATCGAGCCCACAACCCAGGCATGAGCTCTGACCAGGAATCAAACTAGCAACCTTTCAGTGCACAGGATGACACCCAACCTACCAAGCCACAGTGGATATTGCTTCTTGGCAATACTGTTAATAAACATGCCTAATCTCTCTCCCTGCAAAATATATGTCTGTAGCCTCTGTATAAAATTCAGATTCTTCACTTAGGCACTAAAACTGTTTGCAGTGTGGCCCTTGCCTACCTTCATTAATTCCTATACATACTTTTTAGTTCCAGGTGTGTTGAAATAGTAGCTATCTCTTGTAATGATTAGATTATACATATAATATTACCAAATACCTGGTACACAGGGTGGGGCAAAAGTAGGTTTACAGTTGTTTGTATGGAAAAATAATACAATAATTAATAAATAATAATACCAGAATAAACTCTGTGTTTTGAGTATTCACAACACTGTAAACCTACTTTTACTCCACTGAGTATACCAAGCAATAAAAAAATGGCAGTTTCTAGTAATTTCTGAGAGCTTATGTTGGCATATGGTATGTATAGAAGAGTGAATGAACTATAGATAGACTAGATTCTTTCTAAATCCTGAAATGTCCCCAACCTCATCTCTACCTTTATAACTTCTGTCTTTTAAAGTCTGGGTTTAAGCCTATGTCTAATTATTTTGACACATAATCATACATTGTTTTATACGTGTTACTAATTAAATGACGGGTAGTGAGGTTTTTTCTTCATAATAGATTATCTGTTTGGTGAGGGCATTTAACTGTACTTCCATTCATTTTATTTTTTAATCCTCACCCGAGGATATACATATTTTTTAAGTTCTTTATTGTTTAACTAGAGGCCCAGTGCACAAAAATTTGTGCACTCAGGGGGCGGGGGGAGGGGGGTTCCCCAGCCCGGCCTGTGCCCTCTCACAGTCTGGGACCCCTCGGGAGATAACGACCTGCTGGCTTAGGCCTGCTCCTGGGTGGCAGAGGGCAGGCCCAATCCCTAGGTGCAGCCCCTGGTCGGGCTCAGAGCAGGGCCGATTGGGGAGTTGGGGCGCCGCCCCGTCATGCACAGAGCAGGGCGGATTGGGAGGTTGCGATGCCACCCTCAGTCACCCTCAGGGTAGGGCTGATTGGGGGGTTGGGGCACCGCCCCCTGTTACACTCAAGGCAGGGTCGATGGGGAGGTTGCGGCGCCACCCTCTGTCACACACAGAGCAGGGCCGATCAGGGGGTTGGGGAGCTCCCCCCTGTCACACACAGAGCAGGGCGGATCAGGGGGTTGGGGTGCTGCACCCTGTCACACACAGAGCAGGGCCGATCAGGGGGTGGTGCGCCGCACCCTGTCAAACACAGAGCCGCAGGGCAATCAGGGGGTTGGGGAGCTCCCCCCTATCAGGCACAGAGCAGGGCTGATCAGGGGGTTGGGGGTGCCTTCCCCTGTCACGAACAGAGCAGGGCGGATAGGGAGGTTGTGGCCCCGCCCCCTGTCACACACAGAGCCGCAGGGCGATCAGGGGGTTTGGGCACTGCCGCCTGTCACGCTGATCCTGGTGCTGGGAGCCTCACTGCTCCGCTGATCCTGGTGCTGGGAGGCATATTACCCTTTTACTATACAGAATAGAGGCCTGGTGCACGGGTGGGGGCCGGCTGGTTTGCCCTGAAGGGTGTCCTGGATCAGGGTGGGAGTCCCCACTGGGGTGCCTGGCCAGTCTGGGTGAGGGGCTGAGGGCTGTTTTCCGGAAGCGAGTGACTAAAGCTTCCAACCGCTCCTTGTTTTCTTTTCTTTTTTTTTTTCTGGGCCAGCTTTAGCTCTGAGGCCTCACTGCTGAAAACATGGATACAATGTTGCGGTCAGGCTGGATTTCAGTCCGGCTGGATTCTGGTGTTTTGTTTAGCTTCTTATTTGCAACATAGTACATAGTTGCTTAGAGTTGCCGTTGAGAGGCCAGCAAGTGAGGCGGGGAACGTTGGAGTTCGCAGCAAGGAAGCCTCATGCTCGCTTCAGTGCCTGGCTGCCGTCCGCCATCTTGGCTGACAGTTAATTTGCATATACTCACTGATTAGCCAATGAAAAAGGTAGCGGTCGTACGCCAATTACCATGTTTCTCTTTTATTAGTGTAGATGTATTACACAAGTCTCCTTTTTCCCCCATTGACCTCTCCCTGACCGCCCCCAATCCCCAGCACTTGCCCTCACCCCTCCTCTCCTCGCCACCCATCTGTGTCCATTGGTTATGCTCATATGCATGCATAAAAGTCCTTTGGTTAACCTTTACCTCCTCTTCCCCCCCCGCCTTCCCTCATAGGTTGGACAGTCTAATCAATGCTTCTATGACTCTGGTTCTGTTTTTGTTCATCAGTTTATGTTCATTATATTTCACAAATGAGTGAGATCATGTGATATTTATCTATCTGAAAGAAAGGTTTATTTCGCTTAGCATAATGCTCTCCAGTTCCATCCATGTTTTTGCAAATGGTAAGAATTACTTCTTTTTTTACAACAGTGTATTATTCCATTGTGTAGATATACCACAGTTTTCTAATCCACTCATCTGCTGATGGGCACTTAGGCTGTTTCCAAATCAACTATTGTAAATTGTGCTGCTATCAACATAGGGGTGCATATATCCTTTCTGATTGGTATTTCTGATTTCTTGGGATACATTCCTAGAAGTGGGATTACTGAGTCAAATGGGAGCAGCTAGTAGTTTGCAGGCTAGAAAGTATCTTAGTGCTCCTGAGAGAGGACTCAGTCAATGTATTCCTCTCTCAGCTTTGAAATTATAGTCTGTTCATTTTTACTACCTTCCACATTGTACTGTTTTGGTGGTGGTGGTAGTGGAAGGGTCATTTAAGGAGTAAGTGTCCACATACTATTGATTTGGTGGGTTAGTTCTAGAGCCAGAGCAAACATGCCAATGCTTTGATGACAACATCCCAGACATGTAATTATATTGCATGTAATCTGTATCACCAAAGAGTGATAGTATATGAGGATTTAGAAGTGGGATTTTATGAGCTCTGGAGGTTTGCTAGGTGGAGCAACCTGAAATTGAAAGTAAGAAAGGACTTAGTTAATTTTTCCAAGATATCCAGAGACTTAGAAGAATATATTGGGGGATCCATCCAAAGGAGAGACTCTTCCAGAAAGAATTGGAAATTAAGATGAGAATTGTTGCTTTAGGCCAGTGATGGAGAACCTTTTGAGCTCGGCGTGTCAGCATTTTGAAAAACCCTAACTTAACTCTGGTGCCATGTCACATATAGAAATTTTTTGATATTTCCAACCATAGTAAAACAAAGATTTATATTTTTGATATTTATTATATATATTTAAATGCCATTTAACAAAGAAAAATCAACCAAAAAAATGAGTTCGTGTGTCACCTCTGACACACATGTCATAGGTTCACCACCACTGCTTTAGGCATTGAAAGCTTTACCTGTGCTCCCTCCCCGACCCACCCACACTTTTCTGATTAGAAATTATGTGGGCATTTGTTTTGTTTTGTTTTGTTTTTTATTATAGAAATATCAGTTTAATCTTTTACTGTAAGAATATGAACGTTTTAAGAGGATCTTTGTTATTTATACAAACAGTATAATTAATTGATAAAGGTCTCTGGGTTTCTTTTAACTTCATGGTCTCGAATGTTGCTGTGGATGATTCACATCCTGAGATGCATATTGGGGGTCCTCTGGTTGACTGACCAGTAGCAGTAATCAAAGCCGAATGCCACAACCTTCTCCCAGGTGTCGCCAAAGCCATCTGGTCGATTGTCCACCTTTAAATTCCTGATTTTTGCCACTTTGCTGTCAATTTCCACAATAATTCTTCCTCCTCCTTTGGTCTTTGTCTTGCTGAGGGGCTGCACCCTCACGGCCACCCGCATGTTCACCATCCCTCGGCCTCCGCCCAAGCCTGGCAAGCCGGCCCAGCCGCAGCATCACCAACCCCAGCCCCAAACTTAGCCACAGCCCCGGCCCGGCCCCTCCGCCCCACTCGCCCCCTGGTGTGAGCCGGTTTGGGGCAAGAAATTATGTTTTTATCCTGTTGGTAAATCAGTAATGATATTTTTGAGAAATATGAATAGGTTGGTTATACCAGAAAAAATAAAAATTTGCAGATAAAATTAGACTAAAAAGCAATAATGGCTGTCAATAAAGGTGCTCTAATATGTATAAGTTACTGAAAACTTCCTCTTCTTTCTATATTTTAGAGATTCTCAATTGGGAGTGCATAATAGAATCATCTGTGGAGATGGTTACTATACCCTGCTCTAAAAAGACTGACTCAATTTCCTCAGTGGTTGAATTCCAGGCAATACTTCCTTAAGTTTTTGAGATGTTCTCTCCCTGGGTTAAAACCTACTTTCTCCTAATGCTAGATTGAAGTTAAAACTCTGTAACTTCCTTAATTTTTTTTATTGTGAAAATGCCTTGTTTATTGTGCAAATTATCTTTAAGAAATAGAGTCAGGCCCTGACTCTATTTCTTGGCTCAGTTGGTTGAACGTCATCCTATGCACAAAGGTTGCTTGGGGCACATGCTGAGGTGGTGGGCTCAATCCCCAGTAAGGCGTGTGTAGGAGACAGCTGATCATGTTTTTCTCCCTCTCCTTTCCTCTCTAAAATCAGTCAAAACATATTTTAAAAATATAAAGAAACTAGAGGCCTGTTGCACGAAAAGATTCATGCAATAGGCCTGGGTCTCGGGTGCCAGAGGAAAACCGGTGCCCCTCCGGCCGGAGCCGCCTTCAGTCTTTGCTCCACTACTTTGCGCCTACATATGCAAATTAACCACCATCTTTGTTGGTGATTAATTTGCATATCGCTCTGATTAGCCAATGGTGGGTGTAGGGAAGGTATGGTCAATTTGAATCTTTGTCTATTATTAGATAGGATAGCCCTGCTGGTGTGGCTTAGTGGTTGAGCATTGACCTATGAACCAGGAGATTGTTCGATTTTTGGTTGGGGCAAATGGGAAAAGAAGGCACAAATGATGGGACTAAAAATTTATGGAGTTACATAGGTTCACTGTATAATTGGTAATTAAAGTTGCGTTCTTACAAATACAGCCATGCCCCAAAACCTCACATGCATGTCGTAAAGACCAAATAAAATTAACAGACCACCCCTAAACTGAATTGAGCATTGCTTAATCCTAGTTTCTCCTTTGTGTTGGCATTGAAAAATGTTTTTTTCTAATCTCCCTACCTATCCAGTTTTCCATTATTTTCAAAGGAAACATTTTTTTTTCTACTCACCTATTTTTTCTGTTTACTTTTATCTCACCATTGCTTAAGTTGCTGCTTTTAGCAGAATTTATTTAATGAGTACCATTTTGATGGGCATGGTTGGATGTGGCTTTAATTTATTCATTTATTTTTCACTGCTTTTATTTTGTTGTTGTTAGTCCTCACCTGAGGATATTTCCATGGATTGTTAGAAAGAGTGGAAGGGACAGGGAGAAACACAGAAACATGGATGTGAGAGAATCACATTAATTGGTTGCCTCCCACACGTGTTCCCACCAGCCTACAACCAAGCTGTGTGCCCTTGACCTGAATCGAAGCTGGGACCCTTCGAATATCTGAGGGCTGAAGCTCTCTATCCAGTGAGCCAAACTGGCTAGGGCTGGATGTGGCTTTTAAATATTTCTTTTGATACAAAATGTGTATTTACAATGCTTAATACTAATGTTATTCTAAAGGAAATTTAATAGTTTTAGCTTGAATATGTTTTCTTACAGCAGAAGAAGAAAACTAAGAACTTCAATCCACCAACACGTAGAAATTGGGAAAGTAATTACTTTGGGATGCCCCTCCAGGATCTGGTTACAGCTGAGAAGCCCATACCACTATTTGTTGAAAAATGTGTGGAATTCATTGAAGATACAGGTAGGATATAAATATCATTGAAAGAGGTTTGATTTAAATTTTCACTTTTGCTGCACCAACAGTTTTTTTAAATGTTCATGATTCATTAAAGCTAAGTTTTGAAAGAGGTGTATAGTTCTCATTATTAGGATTGTCTTGAGTATTAACTCTAGATATAACCATCTGACATCTGAAAGAAGCTTTGTTATTGGCCAGTAATGTTTTTGTTGGACTTCTCTTTAATAAATGGCTAAGTTGAATGCTAAAATGTTAATAAACTCACCTTATTCTGGAATTTAGAATAACTTGATTGTTAAATCGTGCTATTTATTCATAGGTAGTTATGATTTAAATCTATAATTTGAAAGTTTTTAATATTCTAAAGCAACACTTGATTTTTATTACTTATTTTACACATGAATTTTTCCGTTAAAAATTAGTAATAATTAAGAATGTTTGATCAGTGTTCTGCTCTCGCATTGATGTTTCTCTCTCTCTCTCTCTCTCTCTCTCCCCCTTTTCCTTCTCTCTTTAAAAATCAATTTAAAAAGTCCTAAACAAAAACCCCCAGAAAACTGGATACCCATATTCTATCTAAAAAAATCAAGCTTACTGGCCAGTGTGGCTCGCAGGTTGTCTGTACACAGAAAAGTGATGGGTTCAGTTCCTGGTCAGGGCACATACCCAGGTTGTGGGTTTGATACCCAGTTGCTAGTCAATGTTTTTCTCTCACATCAATGTTCATTTTGCTCTTCCTCTCTTTCTAAAACATATGAAAACACATTCTTGGGTGAGGATAAAAAAATAGAGTCTTGGTCAAGTCATATAGCCTTACTGATTTTCTTGTTGACTTTTTTAATTACTTAACACTTGGAGTGGGGGAAACGAGTTAAGTCGGCTCGCGTGAATTGCGCGGGAGCCGTCTTAACTCGGTTCATATAGATTTGCGGTGGAGTGCGGGAAACGTGTAAACTCGGGCCGATTGTAACTGCGTATTACCAAATATTTGTTTGTTTGCCATTCACAAAGATACCTACCTGCGTATGCGAACCGTTTCATACCCATTGGGGTAATAGGTATCATAAAAATCCCTGATTTTGCGCGGGAAACCTAAATAATTGCCCGCGCCATCTTATATTTTGGCGGGAAATTCACCCCACACCGGAGTGTTAAATAGTATTACTGAAATCTGAAGTCATGATTGTAAATTTGTTCCTCCTTTAAATTCTCTTGTTTTGCTTCATGTGTTTTGAAATTGTTTTAGTTGCACATGCATTTATGATTATGTTTCTTTATGAACTGACCTAT
The DNA here is from genome assembly GCF_028538775.1 of Myotis yumanensis. Taxonomy (NCBI): domain Eukaryota; kingdom Metazoa; phylum Chordata; class Mammalia; order Chiroptera; family Vespertilionidae; genus Myotis; species Myotis yumanensis. The sequence continues at coordinate 91,463,835 of NW_027223752.1, forward strand.
TATTATGAAGCATTCTCTTTATGCTTTGTAATATTCTTTGTCCTGGAGTCTACTTTGTCTAATATTAAAATAGTCAATGGTATTTTCTTTTTAGTAGTATTTATTGGTATGTCTTTTCTATCCTTCTACTTTCAACCTTTCTGTATCTTTATATTTAATGTAGTTTCTTATAAACAACTAGAAGCCCCGTGCACAAAAATGTGTGCACTGGCCGGGGGCGTCCTTCAGCCCAACCTGTGCCCTCTCACAGTCTGGGACCCCTTGGGAGATAACCACCTGCTGGCTTAGGCCCGCTCCCCTGGTGGCAGATGGCACGCCCAGTCCGCGGTGTCTGCCCCATCTCCCCCAGTCACAGATGGCAGGCCTGGATCCCGCGGATCCCGAGCTGGGGCGGGTGGCGGCTCAGGATCGCGCTGAGGTCCCTGTGTGGATGTTCAGGCTCCGAAAGCGTAGTTTTTCTTTCTTGGTTTTGTTTTTACTTCTTGAAATTGAAATGTGTTAAAAAAAAAATTTTTTTTTTTTTCTGCACCTTTTCGGGTCCCAGGGACCCCGCCACACACTAGCTGTCCTTTCCCAGCTCGGTGCTCCTCCGAGCTTTTCACGGAGGGGCAACCTTTTAGGTTGTGGGGTGCGTTGAGAGAAGCCTGGCTTTCTGAAAGCGAGTGTTTGATTTGGGGATTTGTGGTCTGGCTGAGGAGCCCCCAGGGCCCACTCAGAACAGTGGGGGCAGCCACAGTGAGTGACCAAAGAAACCAGAGAAAGTTAGGAGACAATAAACGGTTCGATTTCTAATTCCACACGTTGCAGGAGCCAAGTTGTGCCCTGGATTTTCCAGGGAGAGAGTGAGTGAGTTGCATGTGTGTCCACTGCCCCTCACACAGCCGGCCACTTGAAGTGTGATTTTCGCCAGCAAGGGCGTGGATGCGGCCGCCTGGGCCTTTGTTCCCGCCTTTGCAGATGCGTGTGTGTGTGTGTGTGTGTGTGTGTGTGTGTGTGTGTGTGGAGGGGGGAGAGGCAATTAGGACCAGGAGGCAGGTGTGTGCTCTGGGGGTCACAAGGTCAGCGAGGCCTAGGTGCACCGGACACACAGGGGCTGCCGCCCAGCTGTTGGGGCCAGCAGGGAGCCGCAGTGGCCACCTGCCCCCGGGGTAGCTGGGAGCCAGCGCTGCTCCAAGGCACTCTGCTTTCCCCACCCCAGGAGGCGCTGTTTGTCAAACTTGGCCGCCTTGGCAGGAGGCGCCTGCCTGCATGTTCTCACCGGGAGAATTGTTCCCTTTGCAGTCCTTGGAAGGCTGGTAGGACGCTTGCAGATTCCTCAGGCTCTGCTGCGAGCAGGAAGGGGCGCCCAGGAGTGCCTTGGATGCTGGGTGGGCTCCGCGCCCGGCCCTGCTTCCCAGGAGCCCAACTTGGCTGAAAAGAATAGCTCAAGCACCCAGTGAGGCCTTAAAGCCTGGGGTGCTTGCTTGTGTTGTCCGAGTCTAAGCTCGCGGCGCTGGAGCGCCCCCAGGAGACAGGATCCCGGCACGGCTCTGTCTCCTTCCCGAAAACCTGCTATCGGGTGCCCCGCTGTCCTTCACTTTTCGTCCCGGACTTGCCAGTCACTCCTGGTCTCTGTTCGCCTCTGGCCGATGTGGGGTGGCAATCCACTTGTTTTTATTGGAGTGTTTATTATGTCATTCATTAGTTTTTAATGTAGTTATCAGTATAATTGATTTTAAATCTCCCATCTTGTTTTTTTCTATTTGTCCCATGTGTTCATTCCCTTTTTCTTTTCCTGCCTTCTTTTGGATTAATTGAATATCTTTAATTCTATTTTAACTCCAATATCAGATTATTATTATCTATCTCAGATTTTTAGTGCTACTCTTAAGTTTTGAAATATATCCAGTCACAGTTCATCTACATTAATCTACACTAATAAAAGAGAAACGTGCAAATTGGTGTCACTCTGCTACACCCAGCAGCCAATCAGAGTGACTATGCAAATTAACCCAATAAAGATGGTGGTTAATTTGCATACGCAGGCGTGGATTGAAGACTAAAGGCTCTGGCCGGAGTGAAGACTAAAGAGGCTTGGCTTCTCTGCTGTGGCTACAATGGAGAAGCCAAGTCTCGCTGTGGCCATACCAAAGGCTTGGGTCCCAGGTGCCCGCAGCCAGGGGAAGGAAGGCCTATTGTGTGAATCTTCGTGCAATGGGCTTCTAGTCTTCAAATAATATTACATTACCATAATGTGTAGTTTAAGAACATTGTAACAGTATATTTAACCCTCCTATCTCTTGTTTTATTGTTATACATTTTAATTAATTCTACAACATTTTAAACATCACAGTACATGCATGTTTATAATTTTTGCTTTAAATAGGTAATTATCCTCATTTTTGAAAGATAGTTTCTTAGGTTATAAGTCTTTGTAACAACTTTATTGAATATAATTCACATACTCTACAATTCATCTGTTTAGCAGAGTTGGGGAATGCCCGGTCCTTGGGCCATATAAGGCCCGAGAAATCCTTTGGTCTGGCCCTGCCAAGGCATTAGGGGTGGGTTAATTAAATGTTTGACTAAAGATAGCAGGCTAATTTTTAAGTTGATAATTTTTGTAAGGCCTACTAATGATGTTATAAATATCCAAATGGCCCTTGGAAGAAAACGGTTCCCCAGCCCTGACTTAAAGTGTACAGTCCAGTGGTGTATTCAGTTATGTAGCCATCAGCACAAACAATTTTAGAACATTTTTATCATCCCAAAAAGAAACCCCATACCCATTAAGTAATCACTCCCTATTCCTCACACCCACCAACCCACCCTTAACTTTCTGACTCTATAGATTTACTTGTTCTGATCTTTTGTGACTGCCTTCTTTCAGTTAACATGTTTTCAAGGTTCATCCATATTATAGCATCTATCAGTATTTCATTTTTATTGCTAACAATTTTTTCATTAATGGACATTTGGGGTTGTTTCCATTTTCTGGCTATTGATAATAGTGCTGCTGTGAATAGTCCTATATAAGTTTTTGAATGGATGTGTTTTTTACTTCTCTTGAGTAAATCATATGGTAACTCTTTATTTAACCTTTTGAGGAAGACCAGTCTGTCTTACAAAGTGGCTGCATTATTTTACATTCCCACCAACAGTATACAAGATGTCCAATTTCTTCATGTCTTCACTTAAACTTATTTTCCTCTTTTTAGATTATAGCCATTCTGAGCAGGTGTGAAGTGCTATCTCATATAATTTTGATTTGCATTTCCCCTGATGACAAATGATATGAGCATATTTTCAGGTGCTTATTAGCTATTGTATATTTTCTTTGGAGAAATACCTATTCAGATCCTTCACCTATTTTTAAATTGAGCTGTTTGTCTTCCTGTTTAGTTTGCAAAATTTTTCCCATCTGTGAGTTGTCTTTCAAAATTCCTTGATGGTATCGTTTCAAGCACAAAAGTTGTAAATTTTGACACTCAATTAATTTTTAAAAATTTTGACACTGTGCATGGTAACATATCTAAGAAGGTTTGCCACTGATTCGTGCACCAGTGGGGTCCCTAGGCCTGGCCTGCGGGGATTAGGCCGAAATGGGCTCTCCAACATCCCCTGAGGGATAGCGGATTGAGAGAGGGTGCAGGCCAGGCTGGGGAGGGACCGCAGGAGGGCTCCAGGGTGTGTCCAGCCCATCTCGCCCAGTCCCGATCTGCCAGACCCCAGCAGCAAGCTAACCTACCCTCTGGAGCATCTGTCCCCTGGTGGTCAGTGCACGTCATAGCGACTGGTCGAATGGTCGGACACTTAGCATATTAGGTTTTTATTATATAGGATATTCTTCTAAGTTTTATATTAGCTATTTATCCATTTTGAGTTAATTTTTTATAGGTGGTTTAGGGAAGGTTTTCAGCTTGATTTTTTTGCATGTAGGTATACATTGTCAAAGTACCTTATTTAATTCCCTTGGCATTCTTTTTGAAAATCGGTTGACCATGATCATGAATGTGTCTGGACTTAATTTAATTGATCTGTATGCCTATCCATTTATGCTGGTAGCACTCTATAGCATTACTGTAGCTTTGTAGTAAGTTTTGAAATCAAGAAGTATTGAGTCTTCCAACTTTATTCTTCTGGGAATATAGTTCTATGCTGATGAATTTTTAAAACTGTGTGTGTTTTTTCCATTCAGTTTTGTAAAGACTCTTGTCTTCTGCATGATATCTAACAAATGGTCTGCTTGTTAGTCTTATTTTGTGATCCTGTATGTGATATGTTCTCCTTTCTCCCTCAATTCCCAGCTACTCTTAATATTATTCTCTTTGGTTTTCAGCAGTTTTAGTTAAAAAATGACAATGCATCAAACCTGCAACCTTTTTGGTGTACGGGACAATGCTCCAACCGAGCCACCCAGCCAGGGCTCATTGTTCATTTTGATTAAGCTATATATCTATTGGTATATGTTGTAGTTCACTGATTTTTTTTTTTTTTTTTTTTTTTTTTGGTTCAGATTTAGATGTTTCATTTAAGTTTCTTTTTATGTGTTTCATTTTTCTACCCATTGTGTTGATATTTTCCTTTACATCTTTGAGTATACTAAAACAATTTATAATAGCTGTTTTAAGATCCTGTGTTACTAATTCTGTCATATTTCATTTCTGGGTCTCTTTCTGTTGATTTCTCCTGATTATAGTTCGTTTGTTTTTTGCTGCTTTGGTGGTTTTTGATTTGATATCAAATATTTTGAATTTTACATTATTGGGTGATTAATTTTCTGGTGTTCTTTTAAAAGTATTGGGTTTGTTTTGTCATGTGTTAAATATTATGTGAAGCAATTTGATCCTTTTTAGGCTTGCTAGTTTTTCACGGGGTGGATCCAGAGCAACTTTTAGTCTAATATTTATTTAGACCTACAATATGGCATGAAGACTTGACCCAGTGTGCTCTGCCTATTAAAAAGATCTTTTGAGCCAAAACCGGTTTGGCTCGGTGGATAGAGTGTCGACCTGCGGACTGAGAGGTCCCAGGTTCGATTCCGGTCAGGGGCATGTACCTGGGTTGCGGGCACATCCCCAGTGGGAGATGTGCAGGAGGCAGCTGATCGATGTTTCTCTCTCATCGATGTCTCTAACTCTCTATCTCTCTCCCTTCCTCTCTGTAAAAAATCAATAAAATATATTTTAAAAAAAAAAAAGATCTTTTGAGAATAGAACTTGAACTATTCTTAGTCCCTGGCCTAAAGAAGTTTTCTTTTGTACATGTGCAGTATTCAACCAAATGCTCTGGGGACTTTTCTGAACATCTCTGAGGCTCTTTCTCCATATATCTCTTCCTCTTTTTTAGTACTGTACCCTTCAAATTCTAGTCTTATTATTTCTGAACTCCTTTTTACATTTTCTCAACTCTGATAGACCATTCTACCTCTGGTTGGATTCTACCTCTCTGCACTACTATCAAAAAATTGTCTCCAGACATTAATTTGGGACATTCAGACAGTTTAACTTATTTAATTCTTTTTCCTCGCTGATCACAGTTTTGAGCTGCCTGTTTTCTGAAAGCTGTTTCATACAATTTCCTAGGTTTTAGTTTTTTTCTATAGTAGGGCAATTGCCATAGCAGTTAATCCTTAATGATAGAGTCAGATCTATAGCAGTTTTTATAATAGGTATTATATAATAAGTTGTGTTACGTTATTCCTGTTGGGAAATGGCCCTGGAAATATTATTATAAATTCAAAGTAGGCAAAAAGGGGTAGTGCAGAGGAGAGAGACTGAAAAGCATAAGAACAAAAGGACTCTCTCAAGAATTAGGATGATAAACCTGATAGATAGGGGTTAAAAGAGGACTCAAAAATGCCTCTCAGGGATGTGGAGAAAAAGGAACACTTGTGCACTGCTGGTGGGAATGCAGACTGGTGCAGCCACTATGGAAGGCAGTATGGAGGTTCCTCAAAAAATTGGAAATGGAACTCCCATTTGACCCTGTGATCCCACTTCTAGGAATATATCCCAAGAAACCAGAAACACCAGTCAGAAAGGATCTATGCACCCCGATGTTCATAGCAGCACAATTCACCATAGCTAAGATCTGGAAACAGCCTAAGTGCCCATCAGTAGATGAATGGATTAGAAAACTGTGGTACATCTACACGATGGAATACTATGCTGCTGTTAAAAAGAAGGAACTCATACCATTTGCAACAGCATGGATGGAACTGGAGAGCATTATGCTAAGTGAAACAAGCCAGTCAATGAAGGAAAAATACCACATGATCTCACTCTTTCATGGATAATTAAGACCATTACAAACTTTTGAACAATAATAGATACAGAGGCAGAGCTACCTCAAACTGATTGTCGGACTGCAGTGGGAAGGCCAGGGAGGGTTGGGGGACAGGAGGGAGGGGAGTAAGAGATCAACCGAAGGACTTGTATGCATCCATATAACCATAACTAATGGACATAAGACACTGGGGGGTAAGGGAGGGCAGGGGCTTGTCAAGGGTGGGGGGGGAAAAAGGACACTTATGTAATACCCTTTGTAATACTTTTAGCGAAAAAAAAAAAATGCCTCTCAGATTGCTATATTAGGGTGACTGTAGGTATTTATCATTGATGAAAATAGAATTTATAGTATGAAAAGTAGATTTGCCATTTCATAATGGATTTCTGTTATGTGCATGTTAAATCTTAACCCTTTGCGGTCCAATTTTATTTTTGGAATTCAAACAGTCTGGTCCAAATTAATTGACGGGATTCAATGTTGAAGTTATCTATCTCACTAGACCTCAGCTCGACGTTGGACCTGCTCTTAGCACCTGGTCTGTTGAGTCAGCCTCCACGTTGGACCGAAAAGGGTTAAGATACACCAATTGCTATGACATGCACTGACCACCAGAGGGCAGAAGCTCCAACCAGTAGGTTAGCTTGCTGCTGGGGTCCAGCTGATTGGGACTGAGCGAGACGGGCCAGACACACCCTGGAGCCCACCTGCGTTCCCTCCCCAGCTGGCCTATCTCCCTTTTCCCTCCCCGGCCCCAATCATGCACCAGTGCGGTCCCTTGGCCTGGCCTGCACCCTCTCTCAATCTGGGACCCCTCAGGGGATGTTGGAGAGCCAGTTTCGGCCCGATCCTGCAGGCCAGGCCAAGGGACCCCACTGGTGCACGAATTTGTGCACTGGGCCTCTGGTTTTTAATAAGAAAGAAGCATGTTATCAGCATTGAATATATACAGGTCAGGTGACTTAAAATGATACTTTTTTTACATTTTTATTGAGTCATAATCATCTATACTAATAAGAGCCTAGGGCAGTGGTCGGCCAACTCATTAGTCAACAGAGCCAAATATCAACAGTACAACGATTGAAATTTATTTTGAGAGCCAAATTTTTAAAACTTAAACTATATAGGTAGGTACATTGTTATTAATTTAATTAGGCTACTCCTAAAGCTTAGGAAGAGCCACACTCAAGGGGCCCAAGAGCCACATGTGGCTCGCGAGCCACAGTTTGCCGATCACTGGTCTAGGGCCATCACGACCTAAATGACCAGGCGGACGACCAAAAGAGAGAAGCGGGGCCTGATCAGCAGCCACTTTGGCTGCTGGCAAGGCGGGGGGGGGGGGGGGGGGCTTGATCCACAGCTGCTGCGGAGGCTGTTAATCAGGCCCTGAGATAGGTCTGGAAAGAGAGACAGCTGTCAGCGGGCCGTTCTGGATTTCCCAGAAGAGCCAATGGCTGCCTAGGCTGCGGAGTTTTTGATGCTGACTGGCATGGAAACCGACCAATCAGAAACAAATCTGGGTGAACTGCGAGGAGCCCATGGCTGCCTAGGAGGTGGAGCTTTTGACGCTGACTGGCATAGAAACTGACCAAGCAGAACCTAATCTGGGTGAACTATGAAGGCAGAACCTAAGTTGGGGGCTGAGGAGGGGTTTTAAGGGCAACAGCTGTTTGGTGTAAGGTGTAAGAAAGCAGTTCAATCTTATGTAATAAAAGGGTAATATACAGATTGACCCTAACAGCAGAACAACTGGGAATGACTGGTCACTATGACACACACTGACCACCAGGGGGCATACGCTCAATGCAGGAGCATCTGGTGGTCAGTGCGCTCCCACAGGGGGAGCTCTGCTCAGCCACAAGCCAGGCTGATGGCTGCCAGTACAGCGGTGGTGGTGGGAGCCTCTCTTGCCTCCTCAGCAGCGCTAACGACGTCCGACTGCAGCTTAGGCCTGCTTCCCGCTGGCAAGTGGACATCCCCTGAGGGCTCCTGGGCTGCCAGAAGGATGTCTGACTGCCAGATTAGGTCAATCCCCCAGGGAGCAGGCCTAAGCCAGCAGGTGGTCATCCCCCAAGGGGTCCCAGACTGCGAGGGGGCACAGGCCAGACTGAGGGGACCCCCCCCCCCCCCGCGAGTGCACAAATTTTTGTGCACCAGGCCTCTAGTTTTTTAATAACCGGTTTGGCAGTATAGTACATATGACTGGCTATCAGTCCAGATATAGGGATTATGTATTTTTGTCTGCAAAGAGCATCTCCTCTTGCTGAAAAAAGGCTCCCCCCACCCCATTTAAGCAATCCTATCCTATATAATTTATCTATACTAATAAAAGGGTAATATGCTAATTAGACCCGGTCAACCAGCCATCTTCTGGTTGTCCGACTTCCTTCTGGACAAAGCCATGGTGGTGGAGGCCGAGGCAGAGGCAGTTAGGGGCTAGCAGGAGAGGGCAGTTGGGGGCGACCAGGCCGGCGGCGGGGGGCAGTTAGGAGCGACCAGGCTAGCAGGGGAGAGCAGTTGGGGGCGATAAGGCTGGCAGGGGAGCAGTTAGCAGCGACCAGGCAGGCAGGCAGAGAGGTTAGGGGCGATCATACACGCAGTCAGAGTGGTTAGGGGCGATCAGGCAGGCAGGCAAGTGAGCAGTTAGGTCCCAGATTTCGAGAGGGATGTCCGACTGCCAGTTTAGGCCCGATCCCTGAGGGGTCCCCGATTGGAGAGGGTTCAGGCTGGGCTGAGGGAACCCCTGCCATGCACGAATTTTGTGCAGTGGGCCTCTAGTCTATGTATATAAAAAAGCCAGCAACCGGAACGCTGTAACGACCAGAATGACCGGTTGCTATGATGCCCATTGCGGCCAGAGAATCAGCCCATCGGGGGTGGAACTGGTTGGCCAACCTCCCGCAGCCCCTCCCCCCACCAGCTCTGCTCCCGATCACCCCCCTCCACACTCTGATCAGGGGCAGGGCCAGCCAGCCAACCACCCATGGTCCCTCCCCCAGGCCACTGGCCCCCAATCGGACCCCCCCACCCCATTCTGGGACTGGGCCGGCCGACCCACAGCCCCTCCCCATGGCCACCCTGTCCCCAATTGGCTCCCTCACCCCAATCGCCTGCAACCCCTTCCCCCAGTCAGCCCGGCCCTGATTGGGCCCCAATTGGGGCAGTCAGCCAGCCAACCTCCTGCCGTCTCTCCTCCCAACAGGCCCATCCCCAATCCGCCCTGATTAGGGCCAGGGCAGCTGGACTTTACCTATGCACGAATTCATGCACTGGGCCTCTAGTATGACAAAAAAGTAACTATTTTAAAATATACGACAATTAACTGGTGTGTAGTGCATGTACAGTATTGTACAACTACCACCTCTAATTCCAGAGATTTTCATCACCCCAGATAAAACTCTATACTCATTGTGCAGTTACTCTTCTCTAGTCCCCTCTTGCCCCAGTCTCTTGTACCCACCAACCTGCTTTATGTTTCTATGGTTTTACTTATTCTAGATATTTCATATATATGGAATCATACCATATGTGACCTTTTGTCTGGCTTCTGTCATTTCACATAATGTTTTTGAGGTTCATTTATCTCGTAGCATGTGTCATTGTGTGGACATATACCACTTGTTATGTATTCATTATCAGTGGGTAGACATTTAGTTTGTTTCCACCTTTTGGCTATTGTGAACAATGCTGCTATGAACTTCATGTACAAATATTTGAGTACCTGTTTTTTGTTTTTTTTCTTTATTGATTAAGGTATTACATATGTGATCTTATCCCTCCATTGTCCCCCTACCCCCTTGCTTGTGCCCTCACCTTCCCTAGTGTCTGTCCATTGGTTATGCTTATATGCATGCATACAAGTCCTTTGGTTGACCTCTTCCCCCCCCCCCCCCCCCCCCCCCCCCCGCCTTCCCTCTGAGGTTTGATGGTCTGATCAATGCTTCTCTGTCTCTGGATCTGTTTTTGTTCATCAGTTTACCTGGAGAGCATCATGCTGAGCGAAATAAGTCAGTTTGAGTATTTGTTTTCAATTCTTTTAGGTACATAACCTAGGAGTGGAATGGTGGGTCACATAGTAACTCTATGTTTAACTTGTTGAGGCACTGTCAAATTGTTTCCTACAGTGGATGCACCATTTTACATTTCTATCAGCAATGTACAAGAATTCATATTTGTCCACATTCTTGCCAACACTTGTTATATTCTGTGTGATTGTGTGTGTGTTTTAATTTTAGCGATCCTATCTCTTTTGATAGAGATTATTGGTAATATTGCCGTCTTAACAGTATTAAGCCTTCCACTTCATGACCACTGGAGGCCTTTCCATTTATTTAGGTATACTTTAGTTTTTCTCATTACTGTTTTATAGTTCTCATTGTACAAGTCTTGCAACTCCTTGGTTAAGTTTTCCCTAGGTATTTAGTATTCTTTTGAATTATGTTGTAAACAAATTTTTTCCTTTTTTTAGGTTTTTTATTATTAAGTAAATTTATTGGGGTGACATTGGTTAATATGACCATATAGGTTTCAGGTGTGGGTTTCCATGTCAGAAGATCTATATATTGCACTGTGTGCCCGCCACTCAAAGTCAAATCTTCTCCTGTTACCATATAGATTTTTTTTCTTAATTTCATTTTTGCAACTTGGTTAAAAATTTTTATAGCTCTATTTTGTGTGTGTGTATTCTTTGGGATTTAAGGTCATGTCCTCTATGAAGAGAGATAGTATTACTTCTTCCTTTTATTTCTTTTTCTTGCCTAGTTGCTCTAACACTTTTGCAATTTTTACTGCAGCAATAGCTATAGTAAAAGCAGGCATCCTTAGCTTAGTCTTTATTTTAGAGGAAAGCTTTGATTCTTTCACCATATAATGTTACCTATGAGTTTTTCATAGATATTCTTTAGTATGTTGAAGAAATTCCCTTCTGTATTAGTTTCCTGGGGCTGCCATAACAAAGTCCCACAAACTGAGAAGCTTAAACCAACCAAAATTTATTCACTTACAGTCTGGAGGCTAGAAGTGTGAAATCAAGGTGCCAGCTGAGTCACACTTTCTTGGAGACTGGTAGAATCCTTCCTTGCCTCTTCCATGCTTCTGTCAGCTGTGATACTCCAATCTCTGCCTCTTAGGCTCTGCTCTTCCTGTGTGTCTCTGTCTTATAAGTATACCAGTCATTGAGTTAAGAACTCACCTTACATCTGTATGACGTCATCCTAGCTTAACTAATTATATCGAAGTGGCCCTGTTTCCAAAATAAGTCAACTTCTAGTTTGTTGAGTATTTTTTATTATGAAAGGGTGTTGGATTCTGTTAAATGATTTTTCTGTGTCAACTGAAATGATCACGTGATTTTTTTTCTTTCATTCTGTAATGTGTTACATTGATTTTTTTTTTCTTATGTTGAACCACCCTTACATTCCTGGGATAAATCCCACTTGATCATGGTATATAATCCTGTTAATATGCTATTGGATTCAGTTTGTTAGTGTTTTGTTGAAGATTTTTGCATCTGTATTCATATGGGATATAGGTCTAAGGTTTTCTTTTGGTGTCTTTCTTTTGGGCCATAGTATCAGGGTAATACCTCATAGAAAGAGTTTGGAAGCGTTTCTTCCTTTAGAGTAGTATTTTAATGAGAGTTTTCTCTGGTTCTAAAAGTGTGCTAACTTCAGAATCCATTTAGGTATTCCTATGTTAGAGACTTTCTAAATTTTTTTCTTCATTTTATACTTTTTCAATTTTGGGCTTTTTGTCACTGTATCTCCTGCTGACAATATTATTTTGCTTTTGCAACTTGTAACTTCTAATCTGCTGCAATTCAGGAAAACATGGCAGAATTCCCTTAAATTGTGCATTTGATTAGATTAAATGGAATCTGGAAAAAACGGGAAGTGGTGCTCCTGTAAATGAAATAATATTTTAGTGCAAGGGCTTTGTGACATCTTTTGGCTATTTTTTAACCTTTTTATTTCTCTTAAATCCTCCCCCCCCCCCCCCCCCCCCCACACACACACACACACAGTTATGTTAGATTAGGTGATCAGATGACCAAGTTCCAGATACATGAGGAATTTTTTTTTTCACCTCTGTTTGCCACAATTTATATTTGCATGTAAATATAGTTAATCTGGAATGCCCCCACTATCGCAAATGAATTATAAAGAAATAGAGACTGTCTCTAAAGCTTTCAGGTTATATTTCTTATAAAACTGAGTTAGGGCAAATGCCAATGAGGTTTTTTAAATATAGGTCTAAAAATTGTGTGTTGCTCCAACACCAATGATGATGAAATAATTGAGGTGAGCTGAATGAATGAATCTTGGTGTTATTACTAAAGTAAATATATGTTTTTAAAGAAATAAAGCCTGTTAATCTAAACTTTATCACTTCCACTTGATGTTTTGAAGAATTGGCTATATTTCTAAATCCATTTTTATGTTCACTCTTTTGCATACCTCTTCAACCCGTACCATGCTTTTCATTTGGCAAAACTTCAACTTTGGTTAAACTAACTCCCTGCCTACTCTGTGGTTGGACCAAAATGTGGATCATGGTTGTAGAAAAACAAAAACTGTGTATTTCACTTTAAATATATGACCACAAATCTGAAATAATCATCCCATAATTCCCTAGTCAATTTATTTTCTTGCTTTTATAAAAGATTATTTCTTTTTTAAAATAACCATTTTTTTTCTTAAATTTGGAAAAAGTTTTGAACTTTCAGAAATGTTGCAAGAACAATATGATTAAGCAGCCATATATACCTTTCACCTAGATTCACTAGTTATTTACTTGTTGCCACATTTCTTCAACTTTTTTTTCTCAGTTTGGGAGTAAATTATAGATAACATGACACTTCACTTCTAAATCTTTTAGCTTATATTACCCAAGAACAAGGACATTTTCTCCACATCACAATGTAAATATCACCTTCAGGAAATTTAACTTTGATAAAATTACATTATCTATTACTAGAGGCCGGTGCACAAAATTCGTGCATGGGTAGGGTCCCTGAGCTTGGCTGGCGATCAGGACTTACCTATAGGGCAACTGGTGGGATGGTCAGGGGCCCCTGCTGGCACCTGCCTTGGCTGGCCTGGGGCCTGTGGGCTGGGGGCAGCTCCTGCATTGAGCATCTGCCCCCTGGTGGTCAGTGTGCATCATAGCAACCAGTTGTTCCACCTGTTGTTCCACTGTTCAGTCAATTTGCATGTTAGGCTTTTATTATATAAGATTCTGTGTATATTCAAATTCCCTCCATTGTCCCAATAATAATCTCTTCTTAAAACTTTCATTCTTTCAGTTTAGGATCCAGTCAAGGATCATTAATTACATTACTTGTTATGCCTCTTTGGTTTTCTTTAATTTAGAATAGTTTCCTAACTTTTTGTTTGTGTTTTCATGATATATCTTTAGAAGATTTTAAGCCCCCTTTTCCCCCCTGAACATTTCTAAATTTATTGTCTAACTCCTAGTCAGACGCTAGTAAAAGATTTTTCTCTGGAATTCTGCATAGGACAGGACTAATGTATCCTTCTTATTACTTCACAGTCCTTTAGGAGACAAATGATGTCATTTCCTAAAGGACTTTTTATGTTGCTTTTGAAATTCTGGACTTTTAATAACCTTAACAGTGTCATTCAGATATGTGCTAAAAGTTGATATCATTGACATCTGAATGTAATGATTCAAGTATGACCTGTTTATTCTTGATCTAACAATGAGGAATTATATATTAGCCCTTAAAGCATTGTTTAGATAGTGCCTATGTCTGGCAGAAATTCCATAAAGTTTTCTGGTATATTAATATTACCTTTTATGGTTTCTGGTAGCTTTTTGAAGTATGTTTTTATTTGTTAGCAAGAACATTGCCTTCTTTTTCAATATTTGTTGTTGTTGATAGTATTACAGATATATCTCCCATTTTACTCCCCATTACCCCCCTCTTTCTAGCTCCTACCCCCACCCACACCCCCAGGTCAAAACATTGCCTTCTTGAAGTTGCTGGTCATTGGGCTTTAGCTTAAAGCTTTAAAAACTTTCTTTTTTACACCACAGCCTTTAGATCATAATCTCCGTAAGAGTAGACACCCCTTGCTTCTAAAACAGTATAATTAAATTCTTACTTAATACATTTTTTAAAAGGTGCTCAATTTTTTTGAGAATCGTGAGTCTTTGTTCTTGTGATATTAGTTATATATTAATAATATTTAAGTCTTTATATTCCAAACTAGAATTAACATTTTTTTCCTACAAATACAAAGAATGCGTGATCATTGATTGCTAAAGATGAGAAAATAGCAGCATTTATGCTACAGTAAGACTTTTCAAATTTTATATGCCAACTGAATAATTTGGATTATGCTGAGCCACTAAGTTGTAATATAAGTATATGGATTTTGTACTATACTAATGGATGATGAAAGTGATATACAACATGCAAGATTCTCTATGGTTATGACAAGGAAACAAAAACTACTCTTAAGTAAAAGCTGTCTTAAATGCTTTGTTTCTTAAATTAAAACCTGTTATATTGTAATTTTTGTGGTTGGCAACCAGATGATGTATGCCAAAAAATGAATGTTGTGGAAGACTGAAGAAACACTTTGCCTTTTTTTATTTCTCGGGTGAAATAGTTACTTTCCTAATATAATAATCAGCTTTTACTGCATGTTTACTATAAATAAGTATATTGTTTATTCATTTAATTTTTAGATCTCTATGGCGTGTATATGGGAGTTACCATTTCCATTTTTTAGAGGAAGAAACTGAGACCCAGAGAAATTAAGTAACTTGTGTGAGATCACACAATTATAGTTTTGCTCAGACTCCACTTAACCATTACTACTTACACTTGATTTTTTATAACCAAGGTTGTTGTTTCTCTTTTAGGAAAGGGAGCTATTTCATATAGCAGGAAACACACACACACACACACACACACCGATAAAGGTCCATTAAGGAAAAGAACGGAAAAATCCCCTGAGATTTCTTGAACAAAAAATGTTTTCTTTTTCCATATATTTATACCACATGCAATATACATTTAAACTTATAGCTTTTTCAAAAGGGGAACATTAACATGGTCTTTGAAATATTTTTTTTTTAATTAAATCTTTATTGTTCAGATTATTACATTAGTTACTCTTTTTTCCCACCATAACTCCCCTCCACCCAGTTCCAACCCCACCCTCTGCCCTCACTCCCCACCCACTGTCCTCATCCATAGGTGCACGATTGTTGTCTAATCTCTTCACTCACCCCCACACCCCTTTCTCCCCCCCCCCCAAGAATAGTCAGTCCATTCCCTTTCTATGTCCCTGATTCTATTACAATCACCAGTTCATCAGATTATTTATTCACTTGATTTTTAGATTCACTTGTTGATAGATGTGTATTTGTTGTTCATAATTTGTATCTTTACCTTTTTCTTCTTCTTCCTCTTCTTACAGGATACCTTTCAGCATTTCATATAATACTGGTTTGGTGGTGATGAACTCCTTTAGCTTTTTCTTATCTGTGAAGCTCTTTATCTGGCCTTCACTTCTGAATGATAGCTTTGCTGGATAAAGTAGTCTTGGTTGTAGGTTCTTGGTATTCATCACTTTGAATATTTCTTGCCATTCCCTTCTGGCCTGCAAAGTTTCTGTTGAGAAATCAGCTGACAGTCGTATGGGTACTCCCTTGTAGGTAACTGATTTTCTTTCTCTTGCTGCTTTTAGGATTCTCTCTTTGTCTTTTGCTCTTGGCATTTTAATTATGATGTGTCTTGGTGTGGTCCTCTTTGGATTCCTTTTGTTTGGGGTTCTCTGCGCTTCCTGGACTTGGAAGTCTATTCCTTTCACCAGGTAGGGGAAGTTTTCTGCCATTATTTCTTCAAATAGGTTTTCAATATCTTGCTCTCTCTTCTAGCTCCCCCATGATTCGGATGTTGGTACGCTTGAAGCTGTCCCAGAGGCTCCTTACACTATCTTCATATTTTCGGATTCTTTTTTCATTTTGCTTTTCCAGTTGGGTGTTTTTTGCTTCTTCGTATTTCAAATCTTTGACTTGATCCTTGCGACCCTCTGGTCTGCTGTTGGGAGTCTGTATAATATTCTTTATTTCAGTCAATGTATGCTTAATTTCTAGTTGGTCCTTTATCACAACATCGAGGGTCTCATTAGATTTCTTGAGGATCTCACTACATTTATCGGCGGTCTTACCAGTCTTTTCGAGGGCTTCTAAACAGTTCTTTAAAGACCTTAAAAGTGTGGTTTTGAACTCTATATCCAACAGTTTGCTTTCCTCCAATTCTGTCGTTTGTGTCCTGTTTCTTTGTCTCGGCATTTTTTTATGCTTCGCTGTGTCGATAGAGTGCCTTTCTGTGCTAAGTGTCCCAATTACCTAAGGTAGACACTCTTGGTGCACCCCCTTGTGGGCTTTGTGCACAGTCTTATTGTGGTTAAGCCTTGATTGTTGTAGTTATCACTGTGAGGAATTGAC
The DNA here is from genome assembly GCF_028538775.1 of Myotis yumanensis. Lineage (NCBI taxonomy): Eukaryota > Metazoa > Chordata > Mammalia > Chiroptera > Vespertilionidae > Myotis > Myotis yumanensis. The sequence continues at coordinate 91,480,587 of NW_027223752.1, forward strand.
CTCCAGGTCAATTGGCTGTGAGAATCAGCTGTGTCTGCGGTGGGAGAACTTCTGTGCTGGAGACACCCCTCTGGGGCTAGACTTGCTTCGATGGGGCTTTGGTGCTCACTGAGTCTGCCTCCTGAGTGTGTCTTTTATGGTTCCATGGAGCTTAAAGCTGGATGGTCCCACTCTGACCTCTGGGCTTCCTGGCTCCTGGATCTCTAGGGAGGTGCTAATCTAGCCTTTGCCTGAGGCTATCCAGCAAAAGCCTCCCTGCAGGGCTTGGGCGGGGCGGGTCCCACGGGATCAACAGGGCGGGGTTAGCAATTATGGCTGCTCTCAGTCTTGCCCTCAGAGGCTCTGCTTCTCAGTGTCCCAGTAGTCGCTGCAAGCCCCACGGAGAGAAAGCTGCCCTAGGGTTCTGAGCGATGCCAGACAGTCCCGCTTCTCCCGTATGAGTCTGGGTCCTTAGAGACTCGCCCGGAACTGGAGCTCAGAGCCTGAGACTCCCTCCCGATTGAAAACAACCGCGCCCTCAGCCTCCAGCCCGCTCCACATGCACTCCGAACCTTAGTATTTTACTTCAGCACTGCGCCTCCTCTGAGCCTCAGTATGCTTTTCTCTTTCCTCCTAGTTGTAGAACATCCACTCAGCCAGCTTTCCTGTGGTTCTGGATGATGTCCGTTCCGTCTTTTAGTTGTATTTTTGAAGTGGTTGTTCGAGGCAGCAAACTCCCGTGTTTACCTATGCCGCCATCTTGGTTTCTCTCCTGAAATATTTTTAATACATGAATATCTTCATTTCATGAGATAAGAAACTTACCTTTGGAATTACTTTTTGCGATTTATCTATTATATTCTAACATACTGGTAATCATAATTTTTTAGTAGTCTCCTAGTTCTGAACCTAAGTCATCTATATATGCTTATATTTTTATTTCCTAGGAGAAATAGTGTCTACAACTGGAAATTGCCATACCCAACCCCAATGATAGAAAGCATGCACTGAGAGAAAACCACTCATTATAAAACAAATGGGGAGGCATTTAAAAAATACATTTCTTGCCCAGTCGTAGTAGCTCAGTGGTTGAGCATCCACCTATCCACCAGGAGGTCACGGTTTGATACTCGGTCAGGGTATATGCCCGAGTTGTGGGCTTGATCCCCAGTGTGGGGTGTGCAGGAGGCAGCCGATCAATGATTATCTCTCATTATTGATGTTTCTATCTCTCTTCTTCCTTCCTCTCTGAAATCAATAAAAATATATTATAAATATACTAGAGTCCCGGTGCCCGAAATTTGTGCACAGGGGGTGGTGTCCCTCAGCCCCGCCTGCACCCTCTCACAATCCGGGACCCCTCGGGGGATAACCGGCAGTTGGACATCCCTCTCGCAATCCAGGACTGCTGGCTCTTAACTGCTCGCCTGCCTGATCGCCCCTAACCCCTCTGCCTGCTGCCCTGATCGCCCCTAATCGCCTATGCCTGATTGCCCCTAACAACTCTGCCTGCCTCCCTGATGCCCCTAACTGCTCACCTGCCTACCTGATCGCCCTTAACCATTTTGCCTAATCACCCCTAACTGCCTGCCTGCCTGCCTGCCTGCCTGCCTGATTGCCCCTAACCGCCTATGCCTTGGCCCCTGCTGCCGCAGCTTCGTCTGGAAGGACGTCCTGAATGACATCTGGAAGGTTATTCAGTTGTCTGGTCTAATTAGTGTATTACAGTGGGGCCTTGACTTACGAGTTTAATTCGTTCCGTGACGGAGCTCGTAACTCCAATTACTCGTATGTCAAATCAAAAAGTGAACGAATGAGACACGTGATGTTGTGGCATTCACTGTGATGTTCGCTGCTCCAACTAGCGGTGGGGTATTTGAAGCTGGCTCGTAACCCGAATTTTATCTAGCAACTCAAAGCAAAAAATCAGCTGAGAGACGGCTCGTATCTCGAAAAACTCGTTAGTCGGGACACTCGTAAGTCAAAGCCCCACTGTATGCTTTTATTATAGATTCCTTTTTTTTTTTTTTAGAGCACTCTTATGAACAAGTTCTGTGTTGTGTTGTTGTTTTTTAAGTATATTTTTATTTATTACTAGAGGCCCAGTGCATGAATTTGTGCATGGGTGGGGTCCAGCCAGCCCCGCCCCTGATTGGGGTTGGGGAGACCCGCCAGGGGGCGGGGGCGGGGACGGGGACGCGGGCGGGGCCCGGATCAGGCTGGTTGGCTGCTGCAGTGTGCGTCATAGCCACCCATCGTTCTGGTTTTTCTGGTCGTTCCACTGTTCTGGTCTCTGGGCTTTTATATATATAGATAAACTAGAGGTCCATTGCAGGAAGATTCCTGCAAGAATAGGGCTTCACTCCCGCCTCTGCCACCTCGGCTCCCTCCCGTCTCCTGCCGCCCACCACCTCCTCCCGCCGCCGCCCGCCGCACCCCAGCTCCACTCCCGCCTCTGCCACCTTGGCTCCGTTCCTGTCTCCGCCGCCTCTACTTTGCTCCCTTCTGCAGCGCTTGGCTTCCTTCTAGTTGTCTTCAGTCTTTGCTCCCAGCCGGTATATCTTATTATAGATTTCTTATGTAATAAAAAGAACAAACTAATGTCCCTAGCTTACTCAATGTGTGACCTGTAGGAAGTCACTTCATTTTTCTAAGCTTCTTTTTTTATCTTTAAATAAGGCCTCTTGCCTTATTTTGAAGATGGAATGAAGATGAAACGTAATATTTACATTATGAATGTTTAATCATTAAATGTAAAGGAAGTAATAGAATGAAAGATTGGAAAGCTATTGTTGCTTTTTCTCAAACAAGTATTTAGTGGCTGGAAAATAGTGACATGTTTTCATTCAGTAAATCAGTAAATTCAAGTTGTATAATATGCATATCCAACACCTTCCCTCCCCCAGTAGAATTTGAAAATACTGTTTTGATTGAGAAAAGAGAATACTGCCTTTAGCCTTACTATCCCTGTAGTGGCATTATACTCAAAGCGTCATTTACCACTGCCAAAAGATTCCTGCTCCATTGATGTTACTTTGTCCTTATAAACTTGGTGTGTTGATACAGCTATTTATATATCTTTCTTTAGAGCAATTTTAGGTTTACAACAAAACTGAGAGGGAGGTACAGAGACTTTTCATATATCCTCTGCTGCCATACATGAGTCAGCCCTGCCCCTATCCCTTATTACCATCATCACCCACTAAAATGGTACATTTTTATCAAGGATGAACTTAACCCATCATAATTACCTAAAATTCATATATCTACACTAATAAAAGAGAAACATGGTAATTAGCGTACAACCGCTACCCTTCCCATTGGCTAATCAGCATATCCTTATGCAAATTAGCTGTCAGCCAAGATGGCGGCCGGCAGCCAGGCAGCTGGAAGCGAACATGAGGCTTGCTTGCTCCAGTGACTGCAGACTCCAACGTTCCCCGCCTGCCTTGGCGGCCTCTCAGGTGCAACTCTAAGCAACTATGTACTATGTTGCAAATATAGAAGCTAAACAAAACCCCTGAAAGCCAGCCAGCCAGACCGCAACATTGTATGAATGTTTTCAGCAGTGACACCTCAGAGCTAAAACTGGCCCAGAATAAAAAAAAAAAAAGAAAAAAAGGAGCGGTTGGGAGCTTTTAGTCACCCTCCTGCCGGAAAACAGCCCTCAGCCCCTCACCCAGACTGGCCAGGCACCCCAGTGGGGACCCCCACCCTGATCCAGGACACCCTTCAGGGCAAACCAGCCAGCCCCTACCCATGCACCAGGCCTCTATTCTATATAGTAAAAGGGTAATATGCCTCCCAGCACCGGGATCAGCGGAGCAGCGAGGCCCCCAGCACCGGGATCAGCGTGACAGGGGGCAGTGCCCAAACCCCCTGATCGCCCTGCAGCTCTGTGTGTGACAGGGGGCGGGGCCACAACCTCCCTATCCGCCCTGCTCTGTTTGTGACAGGGGAAGGCACCCCAACCCCCTGATCAGCCCTGCTCTGTGCCTGATAGGGGGGAGCTCCCCAATCTCCTGATTGCCCTGCGGCTCTGTGTGTGACAGGGGGGAGCTCCCCAACCCCCTGATGACCCTGTGGCTCTGTGTGTGACAGGGGGGAGCTCCCCAACCCCCTGATCGCCCTGCGGCTCTGTGTGTGACAGGGGGCGGGGCCACAACCTCCCTATCTGCCCTGCTCTGTTCGTGACAGGGGAAGGCGCCCCAACCCCCTGATCAGCCCTACTCTGTGCCTGATAGGGGGGAGCTCCCCAATCCCCTGATTGCCCTGCATCTCTGTGTTTGACAGGGTGCGGCGCACCACCCCCTGATCGGCCCTGCTCTGTGTGTGACAGGGTGCGGCGCCCCAACCCCCCCCCCGCCCCACGGGCCCTGCTCTGTGTGTGACAGGGTAGAGCCATAACCTCTCCATCGGCCCTGCCCTGAGTGTGACAGGGGGCGGTGCCCCAGCTCCCCTATCGGCCCTACTCTGTGAGTAACAGAGGGGAGCTCCTCAACCCCCTGATCGGCCTTGCTCTGTGCATAACAGGGGGGAGCTCCCCAACCCCCTGATCGACCCTGCTCTGTGTGTGACAAGGTACGGCGCCCCAACCCCCTGATCGGCCCTGCTCTGTGAGTGACAGGGGGCAGCGCCCCAACCCCATGATTGGCCCTGCTCTGTGAGTGACAGGGGGCGGCGCCCCAACCCCCTGATCGGCCCTGCTCTGTGAGTGACGAGGTGGCGCCGCAACCTCCCCATCGACCCTGCCTTGAGTGTTACAGGGGGCGGTGCCCCAACCCCCCAAACGGCCCTACCCTGAGCGTGACTGAGGGTGGCATCGCAACCTCCCAATCCACCCTGCTCTGTGCATGACGGGGCGGCGCCCCAACTCCCCAATTGGCCCTTCTCTGAGCCTGACCAGGGGCTGCACCTAGGGATTGGGCGTGCCCTCTGCCACCCAGGAGCAGGCCTAAGCCAGCAGGTCGTTATCTCCTGAGGGGTCCCAGACTGTGAGAGGGCACAGGCTGGGCTGGGGGACCCCCCTCCCCTGTGTGCACAAATTTTTGTGCACCGGGCCTCTAGTGTATATATAAAAGCCCAGCAACCAAACAGTGGAATGACCAGGACAACCGGTCGACCAGTCTCTATGACACGCACTGACCACCAGGGGCCAGACACTCAACGCAGGAGCTGCCCTCTGGTGGTCAGTGCACTCCTACAGTGGGAGCTCCGCTCAGCTGACCAGGATGAGCGGTGCTTCCACAGCGGGCCAATCCCCGCAGGCCACACCTCCCCACCAGTGCACGAATCCATGCATCGGGCCTCTAGTAGTGTATATTAGGCTTCACTCTTGGTGTTGTACATTCTATGGATGTCCTTCCAGACAAATGTAAAGTGACATATATCCATTGTTATAATAACATACAGTATTTTTCACTGCCCTAAAAATCCTCTGTGCTTTGTCTATTCATTTCTGTCTCCTTCTCCCGCACCGACAACCACTGACTTTTTTTCTATAGTATAGTTTTGTCTTTTCCATAGTATCATATAGTTGGAATCATAGTGCATGTAGCCTTTTCATATTGGTTTTTTTTTCCCCTTTGTAATGTGCATTTAAGGTTCCTCCATGTCTTTCCAGAGCATCTTTTCATACGTTTATTTGCCATTTGTATACCTTTCTTGATAAGGATGTCTGCTAAGGTCTTTCACCCCTTTTGTAATGGAGTTAATTGTTGTCTTATTACTGAGTTTTAAGAGTTCTTTGTATGTTTTGGGTAACAGTCCTTCATCAGATATGTGTTTTTTAAGTATTTTCTCTCCCTCTGTGGCTTGTCTTCTAATTATCTTGATATTATATTTCACAGAACAGAAGTTTTTAACTTTAGTGAATTCCAGCTAATCAATATTTTTTTCTCAATATTTTTAAGAAAAGAGACAAAAGATAATATTGTATCCTTGGTATTATATCAAAAAAGGCATCACCATATCCAACTTCATCTAGGTTTTCTACTATGTTATCTTCTACAAATTTCATAGTTCTGCATTTTACATTTAAGTTCATAATCCATTTTGAGTTCATATTTTCAAGGGTATATGGTATATGTCTAGTTTCGCTTTTTTTTTTGCATGTGGATGCTCAGTGTTTATAGCATTATTTCTTGAAGATACTTCATTCCGTCGTATTTATTGCCTTTGCTCCTTTTTCAAAGAACCTTTGACTATTAATGGGTGTCAATTTCTGGACTTGCTATTCTTTTCCATTGACCTATTTGCCTATGCCTTCCTCAACACTACATTGTCTTGATTATTGTAGGTTTATAGTAAACCTTCAAGTTGGGTAGTGACAACCTCCAACTTTGTTCTTCTCTTTGAATATTCTTCTTCTCTTTGAATATATAAACTTTAGAATCAGTTTGTTGACATCCATAAAATGACTTTTTGGGAATTTGATACTGCATTGAATATAGGTCAAAAGGGAAGAACTGACATTTTGACAATATAGTGCCTTATCCATGAACATGGAATATCTCTCCATTTATTTATTCATCAGTTTTGAAGTTTTCCTCATATAAATCTTGTATATATAATATGTTAGATTTATGCTCAAGAATTTCATTTTGGGGGATATTAATGTAAAACTGTGTTTTTAATTTCAAATTCTGCTTGTTCATTGGTATGTAAACAAAACAGTTGGTTTTTGTATATTAACCTTGTGTCCTGCAATCTTGTTATAATTACTACTTTCAGGAGCCATTTTGCTTGTTAATATTCTACATAGATGATCATGTCATCTGTGAAGAATTACAGTTTTATGTCTTTCTTCCCCATCTGTATCCTCTGATTTCCTTTTCTTGCTTTATTATTTTAGCAGGAAACTTCTAGTACAATGTTGAAAGAAAGATGTGGTAATGGGATATTCTTGGATTGTACTTTATCTTAGTGGGAAAGCTTTGAGTTTCTCACTATTAAGTATGATGTGACACATGGATGATTTTGTTGTTTATTGATTTTTTGGGAGAAGAAAAGAGAGAAACATTAATATGAGAACAGAACCTCAATTGGCTGCCTCCTGTGTGCCCCCTACTGGGAATTGATCCTACAACCCAGGCATGTGCCCTTGACCAACAGTCAAACTGGCAACCTCCTGGTGCACACATGGGATGACACCCAACCAACTGAGCCACACCAGTCAGGGCTACGCATAGGTTTTTTTGTAGATAGTGTAAAAAAGTTACCTTCTATTTCTACTTAATTAATAGTTTTTATCATGAAAGAGTTTTAGATTTTATCAAAATACTAGTAGCCCAGTGCACAAAAATTTATGCACTCGGGGGTGAGGGTGAGGGGTAGGGCCAGACCCCCAGCCCGACCTGCACCCTCTGTCATGTTCCAGGACCCCGGCCACTCCTGGCCTAGGCACAGGCCTACAGGCTTGGGGCGGCCTGGCTCCCGAAGCCCCATTTTATCAAGAGAACAAAGTCGGCATTAGTTACAGCCCTCACCGAACCCAGTACACTGCATCTGTGCATACAACTGCCTCGTTCATGTGCCTGCTTCGCCCTACTGAATTACTAACATCTTGAGGACATAGCTCTGTCTTATCCTGCTTCACCTTCAGTGCCTGGCCTGGTGCCAGGGACCTGAGAGGGTTTGCTGAGTGAGTGAATGAGTGAATGAAGGAGCAAGTAAGTGAATGAGCAAGCAGCTACCGGTCGGGATAGTTCGCACTCTGCTCTGGGCTGCCTGACACAAACCCCGGGCAGTTCCCGCCCTGCTCCCAGTGGCCCCACTCCCCTCTCCCAGCTGCATAGTTCGCACAGGGCAAAGGTGGCCCGGGTGTGCGTGTTGGTAGATTGGTGCATTAGCACCTGCCAGCCTCGGATCCCCGGGGAGGGCTGTTTGTGGGCGTGGCCAGTGTCGGATCAGTGCATTAGCACCCACCAATCTGGGATCCCCACAGGAGGGCCGTTTGTGGGCGTGGCTGGTGGCCGATCGGTGCATTAGTACCTGCTAGCCTCGGGTCCCCTCGGGAGAGCCCTTTGTGGGCGAGGCCGGTGGCGGATTGCTGTGGTCCTGCCCACCAGCCCTGGGTCGGGTCCCATACGGGCCGCCTGCCGCCTGGGTCGCAAATAGCAGGCCCACCCTGCCTGCAATATGCAAATTAGCCGCCATATTTGTTGGCGGTTAACCGCCATCTTGGTTGGCAGTTGATTTGCATAACGTCCTGACTAGCCAATGGGAAGCGTAACGGAGGTACGGTTAATTACCCTATTTGTCTTTTATTAGATAGGATTTTTTTTGCATCTATTGATATGATTGTGTGATTTTTCTTTTTTAGTCTAATGATGTGATGGATTACATTAATTGATTTCCAAATATTAAACCAGCCCTGCATACATGGGATGAGTCTTACTTGATAATAGTGTATAGTTCCTTTTATGCTTTTTTGATTCAATTTGCTAATACCTTGAGCATTTTTCCATCTATGTTCATGAGAGATGCAGGTCTATAGTTTTTCAGTAATGTCTTTCTCAAGACTTAGAGCTTTTGATTTTAGCATGTGAAAAATCTCATTTCATTCAGTTTGAGATTTGTGAACATGTTCTACATCAACCTTTGTTTTAAGACTCAAAATACCTGACTTACTAAACTGTATAAACTATGTTATATCACCTAGCCAGTTTGCTCAGTGGATAGAGTGTTGGCCTACGGACTGAAGGGTCCCAGGTTCAATTCTGGTCAAGATCAAGTGCAGGAGGCAACCAATTGATGTGTTTCTCTCACATTGGTATTTCTTTCTGTCTTTCCCTCTCTCTACCACTCTCTCTCTAAAAATTAGTGGGAAAATATCCTCAGATGAGGATTAAAAAATATAATAAACTATGTTATATCATGGACAGTATATTGCCTTATATCACACATGCAAATTCTAATTTAGCACATAGGCATTTTATTAAGAAACATACCTTGTTTCAAATCAAAACACATCATAATATATCTCTATCTGTTCATATATCTTTTGCACCAACTAAGTGCACCTTTAATTAATTTCAGCAAGTTAGAGCCATCTCATTTAGTGTTGACTTCATTCATGCATACTTTTTTTTTTTTTAATGCTAGAGGCCCAGTGCATGAAATTTGTGCACTCAAGTGGAGGGGTCCCAAACCAGACCTGCGCCCTCTTGCATTCTGGGAGCCCTCAGGGACTGTCCAATTGCCATGAGCCTGGCTTCTGGCTGAGCGGCACTCCCCCTGTGGGAGCACACTGACCACCAGGGGACAGCTCCTGCATTGAGCGTCTGCCCCCTGGTGGCCAGTGTGTGTCATAGCAACTCGTCGTTCCACCATTCGGTCGATTTGCATATTAGCCTTTTATTATATAGGATATTTTTATTGAATTCAGAGAGGAAGGGAGAGGTACAGAGAGATAGAAACATCATTGAGAGAGAATCATTGATGGCTGCCTCCTGCACACTACCTATTGGAGATCAAGTCAGCAACTCAGGCATGTGCTCTGACCGGGATTCAAACCGTGATCTCCTGGTTCCAGTGGTCAATCCTCAGCCATGGAGCAACACCAGCTATGAGAATGACATCACATCTATGAGAATGACTCCCACTTCTTTTTACCACACCCCAATGTTTTCTTATATTTCTGACTGCCTATTGAATATTTGGATGTCTTATCTTGGCTCACAGAGTGAATAGTCCCAGGTTTGTTCTGGTCAAGGGAACATACCGTGGTTGCAGGCTTGATCCTCAGCCCTGTTAGGGCGCATGCGGGAGGCAACCAGTCAATGTGTCTCTCTCATATCAATGTTTCTCTCTCTGTGTCTCTCCCCCTCCCTTCTACTCTCTCTAAAAAATCAATGGAAAAATATCCTTGAGTGAGGATAAATAATTAAATAAAAATAAGTGTAAGATAAAAAAGAAAATAATAGGTCTTACATATTATAATATAGCATATCTGAAAATCAGATTGTTCCCCATCACCAGGGTTTGCTGTTGCTGTTGCTGTTTATTGGCTATGTTTGCTTGTTCTATGACTTTTCTAAATTATATATGTATATATTTTAAATATATTCTTATTTCAGAGCAGAATGGAGAGGGAGAGATAGAAACATCAATGATGACAGAGAATCATTGATCGGCTGCCTATTGCATGCCCCCCTACTGGGAATTGAGCCTGCAAACCGGGCATGTGCCCTGATGGGAATTGAAGTGGTGACCTCTTGGTTCATGGGTTGACAGTCAACCTCTGCACCACACTGGACAGGCCAAGACAACAATTCTTTGACAATAAGATCTGTATTGCCCCCTCTGACACTTGCAGCCTGCACCCAGAGTTGCTAGTCTAGGGTGTGGTGGGACGGTAGATGAGCAATTTAAGGCTTCTTTCTTCACCAAACCTTGTTCTGATAGTTGTGACTTTGTTTTTTTTGTTTTGTTTTGTTTTGTTTTTTTTTACTAGATTCTAGAGTTCTGCAAAAGTTGATTCTGACACTTTTTGGTAGCTAATTTGTGGCTTTTATGAAGGAACCAAACCGTGAAATTGCCATTTCCATTTCTTTTGCTGATGCCATTCCCCATGGACATATTTAATTTATGGACTATCTACATACCTTACTTCTTTACCCTTTTTATTTTATGACATAATTATTTCAACCTGAAGGTATAGAGAAACAAAAGTGAAACCCTTGAATTGTATATGTTAGCAACTCAAAAGAACTCAAGACCATTTTAGAACTTTAGCTATCAAGAATTCTGTGTGGTGCAATGCTTAGTTACCTACTAAAAGAAAAAAGATGGTGATACATGGTTAAAAGTTACCATTTTAAATTTCTAAATTTTTATTTTTAATTCTGGAATGTTGGGATAGATTTCTAATGCCTTTGTTGTTTGTAGGCCCTGAATAGAATCTTTGGGATTTAAGTGATTGAAGTCTAAGTAAAAATTGGATAATTTACATTTAGGTAATTGAGTTAATGTTTTTGTTAATTTTTTTCACATCATTCAATTATTAGTGAATAGAAGGCAAGATTTTTGGCATAGATTATTAAGGACCTTATAATTTTCACTTAGCAAATAATACTAAAAGCTTATCACTATGTCAGGATTTCCCAGCCTCAGAACTATTAACATTTGGGGCTATTTAATTGTATTAGCAGGGCAGCCCCTGATCTGATCTAGGTGCATTGCATTTAGTGATCATGTGTTTTCCAACACCTTTAATTTGGAAGAGTTTCTCAACTTCTCTTTCTTGACATTGAGACTGTCATCATACTTTCAGCTGTAAGTTTTAGTCTCCGTTAATGATTTTTTTTAAATCTCTACTATTTTCCCTGTGTTTATTGGTTGGCATTTTACTGTATGGATGAACTTTTCTTTCTACCTCAATTTGAGTTTGTCCCATGTTTCCTTATTATTGGATTGGAATTATGCATTTTTGTTACAAATACTGCCAGTGATATTCTATTCTTAGACATGCATCATATTTACTGAGATAGGATGTCAGTTTGTCTCAATATAGGTGATATTAATTTCACCAAATGATCATGTCTGCCATATTTCTTTATTGGAGTTAAACTATGGATTTAATAATTTACTGTTTATTTATGTGGTATGGTCTCATGTGTTCTTATTATACTTGGTGGGTTATAATCCACATATATCCTTTTTAGATCTGTCCCCATAATTCTTTAAGTACTTCTTTACTATCTGTCACAAGATGTACCAGGCTTGGCTTATACTTTCCTGATCCAGCCTTGGAGTCAGCCTTTTCTTCAAAGAGCTCTGACTTGGGATATTATGCTATGAGTATTTGGATTGTATTTAAATATTCTATTTTAGCCCTGACCAGTTTGGCTCAGTGGCTAGAGCATCGGCCTGTGGACTGAAGAGTCCCAGGTTCGATTCCGGTCAAGGGCATGTACCTTGGTTGCGGGCACATCCCCAGTAGGGGGTGTGCAGGAGGCAGCTGATCGATGTTTCTCTCTCATCGATGTTTCTAACTCTCTATCCCTCTCCCTTCCTCTCTGTAAAAAATCAATAAAATATATTTTAAGTATTCTATTTTAGCTGGCCTCTTCTGGCCGTGCACCATCAGGGAAGAAAGGCTGCCTTGCTACTGCAAGGTGGGGTAGAAGTCCAGACTCAGTTTGGTCTCTGCTAACCTCTGTTGACACTATACAGTGGGGAGGACCCCCTTAACTTGAAGGAGGGTGGAAATTTAGGCTATCTTCTCAGCCCCTTCTGACACTCCAGGGGTGTTAGGAGGCACCTTAGCTACTGTTCGGTAGAGGTGGAATTCTAATTTCCTTACTTGGTCACCAGTGATGTATTTGAGGAGTGGTGGGATCAGGGCACTTGACTGGCGTTAGGATGATTAAAATAAAAAAATATTTGTTTTTAATTCCTATGCTGTACCTTTTCTAATTTGTTCACCAGAGAGAGCAGGCTTTTGTTGCCGTTGGTTTTCTGTGTGTTGTTTTGTTTTTATTTTTGCCTGTGCTCATTGGAGTTTCTGGGTTGCGGGTTCCTCTATTGCCAGGTCCAGGATATATAAGAGGCAAAAATAAAACCCAGGGAACTCATTGTCATGTTGTTCTTCAAGATCCAGGGTCAGTAGCCAGCATACCTTCATCTCTCCACCATTCAGAGGCTTTTGATGTTTGTTTTTTATATATTGGATTCAGGGGTGTGTTTAGTGGAAGAAATAGGGAGAAATGTGTCTTTTCATTTGTGTGGAATTGGATATCCTAAATAGTTTAAAATAAAAAGAAGTCTATTAACAACTTATTTTAAGTGAAATACTCAAAAAATACTTATTCTTTAAAATATCTTTGTAAGTAGCTAAAATGTACATAAGGTTATGTATATCTCTTTATTTTTTTTAGGGTTATGTACTGAAGGACTCTACCGTGTTAGTGGGAACAAAACTGATCAAGACAATATTCAAAAGCAGTTTGATCAAGGTAAGATAATAATTATATAAAATAAATTGTTTCCTTTTCCTTATTAAAATTTCATGGTGGGAAGATTGATTTTCAGATGAAAACCTTCTAAGGATATAGATGTTGAAGGGAAAGAGCTTTGAAGTGGAATTAGAAATATCTATATATATAAAAGGCTAATATGCTAAGTGTCTGTCTGGGTAATGACGTCACATAGCAACGCCACCCAGCTTCCTCTCCCTAGCGACTAGCCTCCTTGCATTTTCTTCAACCCAGGAACACGACTTGCTTGATAGCCAGGTGGAACCATTTTACACTTCAACCAAATGTCTGTGAAGCGTTTTCCTGTGCCTCATCTCATTTGATCCTCACAGAAGTCCTGGAGTAGGTAGATAGGAGACTTGGTGGAATCCTATTTTCTTTCCATTAGCTGGAAAACAGAGATTTAGAAAGCTTAGAAACTTGACACCACTGAGAAGAAATGAGAAATGATGGACCTTGAAAATTACTTCAGGCCTGACCAGCGTGGCTCAGTGGTTATGCGTCAATCTATGAACTAGGACAGGGGTGGGCAAACTTTTTGACTCGAGGGCCACAATGGGTTCTTAAACTGGACCGGAGGGCCGGAACAAAAGCATGGATGGAGTGTTTGTGTGAACTAATATAAATTCAAAGTAAACATCATTACATAAAAGGGTACGGTCTTTTTTTTTTATTTTATTTCAATAGTTTTATTCATTTCAAACATTTTAACAAGAAGAATGTAAACACTAATTATTATAATTTGAAACTTCAAAAAATGGAGGAATCATAGCACAATAACATACCTTATATTGAAGATGGCAAATGCAAAATAAAATTGCCTAACAAAGGAAAGGTACAAAAGCCTTTCAAATTAAACTTAAATATAATAAAATAATTTAAAACTGCCGAAACCGGTTTGGCTCAGTGGATAGAGCGTCGGCCTTCGGACTGAAAGGTCCCAGGTTTGATTCTGGTCAAGGGCATGTACCTGGGTTGCGGGCACATCCCCAGTAGATGTGCAGGAGGCAGCTGATCGATGTTTCTCTCTCATCGATGTTTCTAACTCTCTATCTTTCTCCCTTCCTCTCTGTAAAAAATCAATAAAATATATATTTTTAAAAAAATAATAAAATAAAAAATTTAAAAAAAAATAATTTAAAACTAAAACAAATAGAAAAGAACAAAATGTGTAAACAGTAAATTAAACATTTTCTTTAGTGCAACTTCCAAATTATGCCTGGGACGTAGATGTAGATTGGGTTGAAAGGTTTTTGGTCTTTAAAACATCAACTTCAGTGGGAACAGTGTTGTTGGTCTCCTTTTTCAGCTAATGCATCAAAGCCTGGAGTTAGTTTTGTTGTGGCTATTCTCAGGATAGATCTGAGGTGTTCGTCAGTTAAGCTGGATCTGTGAGGGGCTTTGTTGATGTTCATGACGCTAAATGTCTGCTCACAAACATAGGTTGACCCAAACAGCACCAGTATCTTCTGTGCCATCCTCCAGATGTTTGGAAAAGTGGCTTCATTAAATGAAGCATAAAAGTCTCTTAGTTCAAGAGAGCTGAATTTCTCCTTTAGGACTAAGTCAGACTGAAGATCGATGAGTTCCAGTTGCACCTCTTCTGGTGCTGTTTCAGGGTTTTGTGATAAAGGACAGGCCACCAGTTGAAGTGACTGGTCAATTTTTTCAACATCAGAAAACCGACGACAGAATTCTGCATGCAGGTCATCCAGTGTTTTGCTGTATTTCTTCACGTTTTGGATGGTCTCCTTCTGTGTGGCTAGTGTGGCAAAATGAGTGAAGACTTTGTCTGAAATTTGTCTGGAAAAGAAAATCAGCTTTGATTTAAAGGCTTTCACATTAGTGTACATGTCATGTAAATACTGATCTTTTCCCTGTAGCTTCACATTTAGCTCATTCAAATGTGAAAATATATTTACAGCAAATGCAAAGTCACACAGCCAATTCTTGTCACTCAGCTCAGTAAATTCGTCAGACTTCCCCTTTAATTTCAAAAATGCACCAATCTCCTCTTTGAGCTCCCACACTCATTGGAAAACTTTGCCCAAACTCAACCAGCGGACACGAGAGTGGTAAATTAAGTCGTGGTGATCCGCATCAGTTTCCTCCAGAAACTTAATAAACTGATGGTGCTGAAGTCCCTTTGTTCGAATGAAATTAACAAGCCTTAAGACTGGATTAACAACATGATTAAGTTGTAATATAGACTTGCACAATGATTCCTGGTGAATAATATAGTGAAGAAAAATAACATCTTGGTTAGGGTTCTCCCCTTTCACTTTATCCTGAATTCTTTTTAGCAGTCCAGCATTTTTTCCAGTTAAATTTGGAGATCCATCTGTTGTGACATTAGCAAGTTTACTCCATGGTAGCTTCATTTTCTCGATAACAGTAGACACCCGGTCATACAAGTCCTCTCCCCGTGTTTTTCCTTTCAGTGGCTCCATGGCTAAAAACTCCTCCGTAATTTCAAAATTGTCACTAATCCCTCGGATAAAAATTAAGAGCTGAGCAGTGTCCTTTACGTCATTACTTTCATCCAATGCTAGTGAATAAAACTTAAAGAACTCTGCCTTACTATTTAACTTGCTGGCCAAGTCTTCATCAATCAGTTCCACTCGACGAGTCACGGTCCTGCACGATAAGCTGAGTTTTTCAAACTTGCCTTTGCTCTCTGGACACAAGAGACCTGCTGTCTCTATCATACATCCTTTCAAAAACTCGCCTTCAGAGAGAGGTTTGCTAGCTTTTGCTAATTTGAATGATAGCATAAAACTTGCTTTGGTAGTTGTCTCTTGAATTGCAGTTTGTCTGTGAAAGACATTTTGCTGAGCCTGTAATTTAGCCATCAACCTCTGCAGTAGCCTCCCGTTCTTGAGGTGACTGCTTGCTAGCATAGTTGCCATGCTTTGTGGCAAAGTGACGGCTGAGATTGTACTCTTTGAAGACTGCAAGTGTTTCCTGGCATATCAGACATACCGGCATTGATCGGACTTCGGTGAAAAAATATTTTGTTGTCCACTCCCTCTTAAACACTCGGCATTCACTGTCCACTTTCCTTTTCTTTGGTCCACTCATGTTTAATATTGGGCTAAAACCAACAGTACCGTTCTCTTATTAAATTCTTTACTAAAATAAGACAGTAAAGTATAAAAACAAGTGATTAAATTTGCTCTACTATAACATTTTTGGTCTTCTAAAAAATATATATATAACAAAATCATCTGAAAAAGTTCAGACATGGGACAGAGGCACACCCTGACCATAGAGAACAACCCCTTTCCTCCATAGGAAACCTGTGTATCTTTCACACAGGCCCTTTGTTTATGGTAACACACAGCTGCACATTGCTGTGTCTTCCAGACACACTTGTATGGGAGGTGCTAGGGCAGTGCAAAACATGGGTAACCAGTAGTTACCACTAGCACTTCCATTACTGGCAAAAAACAGCTGCAGTGCACATAGTGTGAAAGAGCCCATTATCAATGTCAAATTGCATCCACTGGACTCTATAAAAACAACCAAGTGCCACTTTTAAATGCCCATTGCAGACACAGAACTTGGACAGAACCCAAAGACAGAACCTAGAGACAGAACCTAGGGAGAGGACATGGCAAAAGATCCTGGACAGAACCTGGCTACAGAACTTGACTGGAGAACCTGGCAACCAAACCTGGCTGGAGAACCTGGACAGAACCTAGAGACAGAACCTAGTGAGAGAACCTGGCTGAAGAACCTAGAGACAGAACCTAGGGAGAGAATATGGCAAAAGATCCTGGAGAGAACATGGACACAGAACCTGGCTGGAGATCCTGACCAGAACTTGGCTGGAGTTCCTGGCTAGAGATCCTGGCTAGGCTGCTGATCAACTGAAGGCTGTCTCTGTGTCCGTCCTTCTTCGCCGACTCCGTCCACACCTTTGGGGACCCCTGGACCAGCTGGTGCTGGACCCCAGCAATCCTGTTTATGGTGATTGGAAAAAATATAATATTTTACTGAGAAAGCCTTAAAAAAAATTTAAAAAAATAAATGCCCATTGCAACAGTTTTTCTTATTAAAAGCTGGAAATGGCCGAAACCGGTTTGGCTCAGTGGATAGAGCGTCGGCCTTCGGACTGAAAGGTCCCAGGTTCGATTCCGGTCAAGGGCATGTACCTGGGTTGCGGGCACATCCCCAGTAGATGTGCAGGAGGCAGCTGATCGATGTTTCTCTCTCATTGATGTTTCTAACTCTCTATCTCTCTCCCTTCCTCTCTGTAAAAAATCAATAAAATATATTTAAAAAAAAAAAAAAAAAAAAAGCTGGAAATGGCAGGATATTTATATATATACCCCTACTGTGACAGCCTGGCAGAGCATTACAAAGGAGAAAACCCAGCATCTGGTGATGTCCGTAAGTACAAGACTTCAGGCTGTCATTACCAGGAAAGGGTTTCATCCAAGTATTAGATATGAACATTTGATTTTCAGTTTTTCACTTGTCCAATTACTTCTGAAACCCTGAAATTAAGCAACTTTGTAATAAAATCTTTAGTTCATCACATTTCTATACACTCTTTTTGTTCAACCCACGGAATTAGGGTTCGTTCACACTAGCCGTGCTGCCGTTGCAGTGTGGTGCAGTACTGCAATGCAGCGCAGCTAGGGTTAATGCAGGGTACACAGGTTTCCATCATGTTTGCGTTGATGCTAATGTGCAGTGGTGCATGTTAACACAAATGACCTGTAGCACACATTTTTACAGGCGCAAGGGGGAGAAGCAAACGCAGCGCAAAATGCATTTGTTTTGCCGCTAACACATGCGGTTAGTGGCCACAGTAGCGTTACTGATACCACATCCGTATCAGCAAAAAAATGCAGCCGCAGCATGGCTAGTGTGACATGTCCTCTTGGTGTCTTTTTCCCTGCTGCGCGAGTCCGCAGTGGGAAAAAAAACTGCAGTGGATACAAGCCCCAAAAGCTGAAAGTCTTTGTTGTTTTATTAACAAGTCATTGTGATGTACAGAATGTGGGAACAGGAAAAAATTGTGTTTGAGTAGAGCTCTTAATCTTACCTCAGAAAGGCTCTGATACTGTGCTCTCCAGGGGCGTGTCTCCCTACATCACCACGATAACGTGTCCACGCATTCCCAGGGTGATGTCCGGAGACGCGTCCGCAGGCATTACAAGGAGCCTCTGGAAGATTGAGAGGTTGTTCCTTCTACTGAATGGGCGGATATAAATCCACCCACTCAGAAGAAGGAGCTGCGGCCGTGTTTCCCGACGTTGTCATGTTAACACTGCTGCTGGTGAAGGAGCGGAGGGGAGAGCAAGAGGAGAATCCGCTCCGCGGGCCGAATCCGGCCCACGGGCCATAGTTTGCCCACGGCTGAACTAGGAGGTCACAATTTGATTCCTGGTCAGGGCACATGCCTGGATTGTGGGCTCGATCCCAAGTGAGGGGTGTGCAGGAGGCAGCCAATAGGTGATTCTCTCTCATCGTTAATGTTTCTCTCTCTTTCTCCCTCTCCCTTCCTCTCTGAAATCAATACAAATATTTTTTTTTTTTCATTTTGCAACCTGAAACTTTATTGGACTTAATTTTTAGATGTTATTCATTATTAAACATGGTACTGTACAATAATGGGTTAGTGAAAAAAATCAAGAAGAAAATTTTAAAATATCGTGAGACAAATGAAAATGGAAACAAAATTATTCCAAATCTTTGGGACCCAGTAAAAGTAGTTCTAAGACAGAAATTCATAGAGATACAGGTAATAAGAAATAAGTAAAATCTCAATATAAATTTACATCTATAGGGACTAGAAAAAGAAAAAACAAAATTCTAAATGAGTAGAAAGAAGGAAATAATAAAGATCAGAGCAGAAGTAAATGAATTAGAGACTCAAAAATAATAGAAAAGAAACAAAAAGATCTGTGAAACTAAGAGCTAATTATTTGTTTGTTTGGGTTTTTTTGCTTATTCATTTTTTTTATTTTTCTCCCTCATTTTATTTTATTTTTTTAATATTTTAATAATTTTTATTTCTTAAAGTATTACAAAGAGTATTACATATATCTCCTTTTTCCCCCCCCTTGACATTCCCCTGGCCCCTACCCCCCGCCCCCCCCCCCCCCCGCCCCATGTCTTGTGTCCATTGGTTAATCTTATATGCATGCATATAAGTCCTTCAGTTGATCTCTTAATCCCCGCCCCCAAACCCTCCCCAGGCTTCCCACTGTAGTTTGACATTCTGTTCAATGTTGCTCTGCTTCTGTATCTACCCCTGTTCATCAGTCTATATTGGTCCCCTTTATTTTTCCCAACCTCACTGGAGTAGTCTCCACCTCACCAGGGCCGTCTGAGCCTCACCAGGGCCGTTTCAACCTCACCGGGGCCGTCCCGACCTCATGGGGGCCGTTTCAACCTGACCAGGGTCATCCCTACCACACCGGGGCCGTTTCAAACAAATATATTTTTTTAAAAAAGAAAATGACTTCAGGTTTTCTCACTGTGCAGAATATAGTCAAACACTGCTACAGTTAAATATTTTACCCTTTGTTCTCCCTGTATGATCTATAACAGCTGTGGGCAAACTACGGCCCGTTTGAAATGAATAAAACTAAAAAAAAAAAAAGACCATACCCTTTTATGTAATGATGTTTACTTTGAATTTATATTAGTTCACACAAACACTCCATCCATGCTTTTCTTCTGGCCCTCCGGTCCAGTTTAAGAACCCATTGTGGCCCTCAAGTCAAAAAGTTTGCCCACCCCTGATCTATAATAATAATCTGCTTCGTATTGATATTTACTGCTGTGTTGCTGACAATTACCTGAAAGAGCAATTGAAGTGCTTCACTGGGCTGGAAAAAGTTTAGCTAAATCAGAAAGCCCTAATCAAGCAAGTTTATTCCATATATATATATATGTAAAAGGCTAAGTTGACTCACGCATGCGCGATACATATAAAGACAGTCCTTGGGTTACGTTGGACTCAACGTACGTCGTTTCGTGGTTACATCGCCATCTCCCATTTATTTTTTTAAAAAAAAGTTCCGTCATTTTGACGTATGTACATATGTTCTTTATGTTTTTTATTATTTATTTACCACAAGTAAAGGTCAGGAATTATTATCTTTCTTTTAATTTGTTTTTACTGTTTCACTTCATTACTGCTATGTATGTGCTCCATGTGTGTGACATAGGTGCTTATGTATGTGGGTTCCGACTTATGGCAAAAATCGCGTATGTCACACCATAGGAACGGATCTCCAACATAACCTGAGGACCTACTGTAAAGCTCTCTCTGGCACCAGTTGCACATGTGTGTGTGTTTCCACCTGTCATTGTCGATTGTGAATTTGGTTGGCACTTCTATTATAGAGAAAGGGCAAATAGTGACATTAAAATATTTCTTCTAATTAATTTCCTTTCAGTGTGCACAAATTCATGCACCAGGCCACTAGTTTAATAGAAGAGACCGCAGAGGCAGGAAACAGGAGAGCTATAAATCTATCAACAAAATTGGAAAAATAGTAAATTGATTTATGACACATCGGCATCTTTGTATATCACAGATAGTACTTACTTAAAAATGCGATCTAAAAAAATTTTCCATGATATCGGGCCAACTAATTATTAGTAATAAAAACAGAGCTGAATTCTCTACTCATATTAAAGTAAATTCCATATGAGATCAAAGGTTTAAATGTAAAAAAATGAATACTATACTGGGAAGAAAAATGAGTAAAAGTTTCATGCTATGTTTTTAAAAGTTATAGTCTTGGAGTAGAGAAAGGACTAAACTTGATATCAAATCTGGAAAGTATGAGCAAGAGGATAAACTGGACTACCTAAAAATGTAAAAATTCTGTATGAGACAGTGGATTAAACATAAAATTAGAAGACACACTATAAATTTGGGGAAGATATGTAATATCTGTGTTAGATTAAGGAATTCATATCAGAAGAAAGTAGTCAACATATATATGAAAATGTGATCCTTCTATCAGTTATATTGAAATAAAAATTAAAACAACAAGATTGTATTTGTTTGTTTTATTGTCAGAGTGAAGATTGTTGGTAAAGTGTAGACAAGCCAGTATTTTGTATACTGTTGGTTGTAGGTGCCTTTTGAATATCTATTAAAATTCAGGTATCTTTGCTAGAGAAAGTCAGCTTGTAAATACTTGTTACAATAATCTTTGTGTAGGCATAGCACTACTTAACAAGGGCATACATTGCAGCCTTTTTGTAATTTTTTTAAAAAGGAAGGGGAACCTTGGCTGGTATGGTTCAGTTGGTTTGGCAGCGTCCTGTGCATCGAAAGTTTGCCAATTCAATTCACCATCAGGACACGTTGCCTGGGTTGTGGGCTGGATACCTGGTCAGGGAGTATGTGGGAGGCAGCTGATGATTTGTTCTCATATCAATGTTTCTTTCTCTCTCTTCCTTTCTTTCTAAAAGTCAATTTAAAAAATATTTTTTGAAAATTTTGTGCCCGTTTAACTACATGCACCCATTGACATAAGAATGTCAACTAAAAAAAAAAAAAAAAAAAAAAAAAAAAACAAAGAATGCCACCTAAATTTAAAAAAATAAAATAAAATGAAGGGGAACTTCCCATGTGTTTACATGTTTATAAGTAAAATACTAGATATCCATATAAAATCATATTTCTGTGTGTTGAAATGGTAAAATTCCTGTTATTGAGTGGTATGTGTTTGCCTTGTTTTGAAAGAGTATTGTGGATAGTATGTTATCTCATTGTTAAAAAACATTTTGTTAGAAAATCTGTTTAACCTTTATAATATTGGTAGAGTTTTGCTTCCAATAATAAAGGAAGGATAGCTCTAGCTGGTTTGGCTCAGTGGATAGAGCGTTGGCCTGCAGACTGAAGAGTCCCAGGTTCAATTCCGGTCAAGGGCATGTACCTTGGTTGCGGGCACATCCCCAGTGGGGGGGTGTGCAGGAGGCAGCTGATCGATGTTTCTCTCTCATCGATGTTTCTAACTCTCTATCCCTCTCCCTTCCTCTCTGTAAAAAATCAATAAAATATATTAAAAAATAAATAAAATAAAGGAACGGTAGTAGTCAATACCAGGGCCTCTTGAATTAGACTTCCTGGTTTTGTTTTCTGGTTCTTCCACTTAACTGTCTTAGTGCCCTAGGGAAGTTAATCTTTCTATATCGCAACTTTTTCATATCTAGTATGGGAGTGATAAGAATAATTATGAGGAATAATGAGATGATGCATATGAAAAGTTTGTTGTGCCAGGCACCATATTAAATGTTTGCTGGGTAGCTGTTTTTGCAAGGACTGTAACCTTAAGGAAATAATCTTTAGTACATACATATATTTATCATAGCATCTTTATGTTTTTAAATGAAATAAATTGAAATGTTCAGTGATAGAATATTATGTTAATTATTAAAACTGGAGAATATTGTGTAGCCATTAAAATTATTTATGTAGGGCAAAATATTAATGATTAGTGATTATTCATTAAGGATCTGTGTGAGTCCTTAGTACTATTCTTGCAAATTATCTGCAAGTTTGAAATTACAATTAAATGTTACGCAGATCCCAAAACAGTTTTGGAAAGTTGCTTGTGAAATTTTAATAACTTTGGACAGTGCATTAAAGATGAAATCAGTTAGGAAATACACATCTGATTTGTTTTTGTCTTGTCTTTTGAATTATTAGTAATCAGAAAGGGGCTGAAAAGAAACATTAAAATATAAACAGTGATTGTCTCTGTGTGATGGAATAATTTTTTTCCTTTTTGTGGTCTATATTTGTATATTTTCTATCATAAGTATTCATTATATATAAATAACCTTATGATACATTTAGTATGTTCCATTCTTGTGTTGTGGTGGGGTTTTTTTTAATATATTTTTATTTCGGAGAGGAAGGGAGAGGGAGGGAGAGTTAGAAACATTAATGATCAGAGAGAATCATTGATTGGCTGCCTCCTACACACCCCCACTGGGGATTGAGCCTGCAACCCAGGCATGTGCCCCTGACCAGAATCGAACCCAGGACCCTTCAGTCTGTAGGCTGACACTCTATCCACTGAGTCAAACAGGCTAGGGCCAATCTTGTTTTTTAGGTCAGAATTTCACTGTGTTTAAATGTAAAATTTTATATAAAAACTAGAGGCCCAGTGCACAAATTCATGCATGGGTGGAGTCCGGCTGGCCTGCCTAGATGGGGGCCAATCGGGCCAGGCCGAGGGGCTGCCCCCCACCCCCAATCTGGCCAGGTGTACGTCATAGCGACCGGTTGTTCAGGTTGTTTGGGCGTTCCAGTCACTTGGCTTTTTTATATATACTAAGGGCCCAGTGTACGAATTCGTGCACCTTGAAAGGAACTGTGGGCTGCAAGGCTGCTGTAGGCACTGGGCTTGGTCTCAGACCATCCTCCGCACCCCCACCCGGTCCCTTTCACCGCAGCCCCTGGTCACCTGTCTGTCAGCAGCCCCGCTCCCGCCGCCGCCGCCCTCATGCGCTGAGAGCAATTGGGGCTGACACCATCAGCGGGTGCAGGTGGCAGCTGCTGACCTGATTGCCTCTCAGGAGCAGGGGAAGGTGGAGAAGCCCTCAGAGGCAATTTGGGCCGGCAGCGGGTGCAAGCGCTGTGCTGGACTGCGGTGTACAGGAGCAAAGAATTTTCAATAACCACTGGAGGCTCGCCCCGATGACAGCGACCTGCATCCTGCCTTGGTCTAACGCCCCCGCTCACCTGCTCCACCATTCTGCCATGGCCAACACCTGCCATGTTCCGCACACACCCCTGATGGTCAGGGCACATCATAGCAACCGGTTGTTCCAGTTGTTCAGCCATTTGGTCTATTTGCATATTAGCCTTTTATTATATAGGATAAAGTTTTAAGTATTATTGAAAAGGTGTAAATTTGAATTTGTATTCATAATTTCTGTTGTTTTTATGTTCCCTTAGGGCCTCTTTTAAATAGCTTATATAAACAAATTATTTTAACTGTTTGAGTCCCAAGCAGCGCAATCGGTATTTCTCCACATAAAATAAAACAAGCGCTATCACGCTGTTTGGGTCTTTTCGTACTCATTTAGAGAAAGCGCGGTTGTGCTGTTTGGGATTCTTCGACAGTGTTTTTTCAATACCCCCTGGGACTCAAACGAATCATATGTTTTCTCGACATAAAATCTCAGCAGCGCAATCGCGCTGCTTGGGACTCAAAAGGTTAAACGTAGATATTAGTAAAAGCTAATGTTCTTTAGTATACTAATAAATCTTGCTTGATTCTGTTCCCTTATCCTTATAGTTTATCTATGTTAACACAATGAAGGAGAGATGAATCAGCTTGTAAAGAAAGGTGGCTAATGTTATGCCCAGATTTCAGGATCCCCAAGAGACCAGCCATGTCCGATGCAAAAGCAAAGAGTCTTTTATTCAAACCCGGGCTTGGCTCCCCTACCCTCCTTACTGACGCAGCAGCAAGTGGTAGAGAGAGAGAGAGCCAGCCCTGTGGGGAGAGAAGTTTTATAGTAAGGGGAGGAGAGAGGACTGTGGGCCCTGCCGATTGGCCAGGCGCAAGTCGGTGTCTCGTTACACAGGATGTGGTCGTATCTATGGTGCACACTTCCCTTGATTATCATTGGTTAGTTTAAAGAAATCCTAGGTGTGGCTAGCAGAAGCTTGGACTTCCGGGAGGAAGCTTCTTGCTGAGCACATGGCTGCTCCCCAAAAATGGAGGATTCGGGGCAAGATGGAGGGCGTAGCCCTCGCCCTTTCAGCTAATGAGAATGCTTAAGTACTTCTATAATAACTTAAACTTATTACATAAATTATAAATTAATATTTTAATTTTTGTCTTCTAGATCATAATATCAGTCTAGTATCAATGGAAGTAACAGTAAATGCTGTAGCTGGAGCTCTTAAAGCTTTCTTTGCAGATCTGCCAGATCCTTTAATTCCATATTCTCTTCATCCAGAGTTATTGGAAGCAGCAAGTAAGTACAAGCCTCCTCTCTCTTCCTCCCTCCCTCCCTCCCTCCCTCCCTCCCTTCCTTCCTTCCTTCCTTTTTGGAGAGGGATGATGGGTTTTTGTATATTGATTGCTATGTGTTTAAATCAGCCATGCACTGGAATGTGTAGCTAATGAAGGTATTTTTCTATAACATCAAGATAGATAGATAAAACATCAAGATCCCTGGAGTTGGTCCCCAGAAATATTTAGGTTTTTTTAGTTTTCCAGGTGACTGGATGCTCCTAGAAGTTTGAAGTTCATTGTACTAGAACTTTGAGAGTTATGTTTTTAATTCAAACTCAGAGGCATTGTAGGAAAATTAAATAAACTTTTCAATTGAATGTATGTATAATGTACTTCAGTAAAACATTAACTGGTACACATGTGTATTTAAATTTTTTTTAAGTCAAATTAACTTTGGCCTCATGTCTAAAGTCGTTTTATTTAAAAGAAGGCAGGAAGAAAGAATACTTATTCAGTACTTATTCCTGCTTTGGCATCATTCATCCTGCTATTTCTATTAAACAAATATTCATTTGTTGCCTGAAAAAATGACATAGAAGATCTGTTCAAGTATTGGGTAACTTAGTGCTTACTCCACATTTTCTCCTCAAAATAATGAGTGTTTTAAGTATTTCTTTTTATTTCCTTTTGTTTACAAATGTTAAGGCTCTTTAAAGTGAAACTACTTTCTTATAATTTTGATTGTGTTAAAGTTCTTGGTTAAAAAGACTTTTCATTAAAAATCACTATAAAAAACACAATATATGGTATAGTTGCCTTACACAGACTTTCATATGTAAATTGGAAAATGGTTCACTTGATAGCTTACATTTTCTCAATAAACAGCAGCCTCAGAATTTTCCTACTTAGGAAATTTTTGACTACTGATTTAGAAGTAATCTGTGGCAAATCAGATTTGTTAGTACTTGGTTATACTACCTACTTGTGAGTTGGTATGCAGATTGGTCTCCAGAAGAACCCGTTGTTACTTTTTGGAAGAATCGAATGAGGAAGAGCAGTAAAGCACTCCCTTATCTCTTACTTACTGCAGAACCACATTTCTATTATCCTGTTTCATAATTTGCATAAATTTGGAGAATAACTGAGCTAAATGTTTGTACTGCTTGTGAAGAAAGATTTTCAGTAAGCAAAGTGGATTATAAATAAGTATAGGGTGGTGCTTTTAAATCAGGTATGGGCAAACTATGACCTACAGGCCAAATTCAGCTTGCCATCAAATTTTTATAGGTGCTTGCAAGCTGAGAATGGTTAAACAAAATGAAAAGGAAAAGGAATTTGGTGACATTTAAGAGCCTAACGGCTTCATAAGTAATTGATTGATTCTAAATTAATATAAATTGCTGTACTCTTTCCCATTTTACCATCTTGAGTCAACTTTGCTCTGTAGTGATTAGCTTTACTTGCAAAAAGGCTAATGCAGTAGGTGATAATGTGTTTTTAGCAGTTTCTTGAGAACATTTTCTTTGTTTTTGTTTACCTATCCTAAAATGATTCAAACACATTCCTGATTGTTTCTTTACAATAAGCATAGTAGGAAGCTTTATCAGATATTTTTAAATGTATGAGTTTCACACAAATTCCTTACTGCTTTAACTTTACAGAAATCCCAGATAAAACAGAACGTCTTCATGCATTGAAAGAAATTGTTAAGAAGTTTCATCCTGTAAACTATGATGTATTCAGATATGTAATAACACATCTAAACAGGTATTTTTATTTTTTTGTTTTTTTGCAAATAAAATGCAGAACAAATTTCAAACATGTAACTATAAATTGCTAATTTTAAAGTAGAAAAAGAGACACCAACTTATTTAAGCCTACAGTTCAATTTTAGTTTCTAAATTATTTTTTATGGATTATTAAAATAGATTTTTCATCAACTTGTTTAAAGAAAGGTGTATGACTCTTAATACATGTAATGATTATTTAAATAGAAAGTGTGGTAAGGTACATGTACTTTATTGTCACTTTTATTCTTTGGCAGTTCTCTTTTATAGAATCTTAGAATTTTAAGTATAAAATGACAGATAATTAACCAAATCAACCTATTTGAAGTTGAAAAATTGAGGTTTAAAGAAGGAAATATCACGTAATTAATAAATGACACATGACCAGAATCCAAGTCTTTTAAGAGTCCATTTGCTTTTCCTATCACATTGTGTTGCTTTTTGTATTAAGCTTGTTTTGTTGGAATATTTGACACAATGAAGTTTTATCAGAAACTTGAATTCATGTTACTTATGACTATTACTTAAAATGCAGGACATTAATCATATTATTAACAACCCTAAATATACTAAACTTCAAGCTTATACTTTTGTTTAAAGATAGTCCTCCCAATGCCATACATTAAGTGAAAAGACAGTATTATATAACAGCTTAAATCTCAGACTGTGGAATCAAGCAGGCTTGGTTTTGAAACATATCTAGTTCTGTGACCTTGTGCAAATTACCCTCACTAAGTCTTGATTTTTCTCACCTATGAGAAGAATGAGATTCACAAAGTTGTGGTACTAAATAGAATTATCTACATTTGTATTAATTTTTTTAATAATCTACTCATAATACTTTCTACTAACATTTTTATGAACTGAAGTTTGTTTTTTTTAACTAATAATGTCAATGCTCAAACCAGGTCAATTTCAGCCTCTACCTCTTAGAAGAGAATATTAACCAATGTTTAAGTTATTGCTATCATTATAGAATAAAATTAAATTAGCATTTCTAGTATCTATTCTCTGAAGTCTCCTTCCCTGAGAAAATACCAGTATACACAGTATTGCAGTATAATTAGTGGAATTTCCTCTTTTGAAAATTACCATACAAGCCCTAACCAGTTTGTCTCAGCAGACTCAAGGGTCCCAGGTTCGATTCCGGTCAAGGGCATGTACGTTGGCTGCGGGCACATCGCCAGTAGAGGGCGTGCAGGAGACAGCTGATCGATGTTTCTCCCTCATCGATGTTTCTAACTCTCTATCCCTCACCCTTCCTCTCTGTAAAAAAATCAATAAAATATATTTTTTTAAAAAAGAAAGAAAATTACCATACAAGTGGTTTGTGGTAAAACAGATGTGCACAGGGTACTATGGGGTACTATAACGAATATAGGGATGGTTTGTGACCATATTATTGTCTGGCCTGATCAAAGTGCTGAAATAAGAATTATACTTCATTAAAAAGTATAGGGAAAAGGGTCAAAGGGAAGAGCATGTTCATAGAATGACAGTGCTAATCCACCACCAGTCTTATTTTACACACTGTGTTTGACTCTAGTGATATAACTACACAGGCAAAAGTGTACGTGATTTGTTGAGGAACAGCAAAGAGGCCTATGTGATTTAAGCAGAGTGAAGGAAGGACAGAGTAAGAGATAAGGTAAAAAAGGGAAGAAGGACAGTGGCAGATTATATAGGGCAGTAATACAACTAACTAGCTTTAGTCCTCACAATGTTTTAGTGACAAAATAAGAAGGATGCTTCATGTATGTATGTCACTAGGCACACTGTGGAGTTCAACTGACATTTATTAGGAGGAGGGACAAGACTTTCTCAACGAAAATGGCATTGCATCTTGTTATTTTGAAAGGTTATGGGATGAACAAAAATAGATCCAGAGACAGAAGCATCAAACAGTCCATCAAACTTCAGGGGGAAGGCGGGAGAGGGGCCGGGGGCGGGCTAAAAAATCAACCAAAGGACTTGTATGCATGCATATAAGCATAACTAATGGACACGGACACTAGCGGGGTGAGGGCATGTGCTGGGGGGTGGGGTGGCTGGGGAGAGGTCAATGAGGGGAAAAGGAGACATACGTAATACTATATGTAATACTTTAAACAATAAAGAATTTTTTTTAAAAAGAAAGGTTATGGGGAGCCACCGGAGAATAGAACAGAGAAATAAGATCAGACTTAAATTTTTTTTTTTAATCTTCACCGAAGGATATGTTTAGAGAGAGAAAGGGAGAGAGAGAAACATCCATCCGTTGCCCTCCATACACAACCCAACTAGGAATCAAGCCTGCAACCTAGGTATGTGCGCTGGCACACAGGATTACGCTCCAACCCACTGAGCCACCTGGCTAGGGTCAGGCGACTTTAAAAGGAATACTCACCTAGATTATAATGGCTGCTGTTTGTGCCCAGGTGGCCAGATACTCTTGTAAGTGCTATGGATGGCGTAGCAGTGAATAAAGCAGTCACCTATTTCATGGAACTTACATTCTGGTATAAGAAAGAAATCCTATATAATAAAAGGCTAATATGCAAATTGTCCCCTCAGGAGTTCGATCGCTCGCTATGACGTGCGCTGACCAACAAGGGGGCAGCGAGAAACATGGCAGGGGACCAGCAGGCAGCGGCGGGACGCTGAGGGAGTGAAGAAAGGAGGAGGCAGGGAGGCTGGGAGGCGGGGATCCTCATCCTCATCGGCCCTGATAGTCAGCCAGGCCTAGGGACCCTACCTGTGCACAAATTTTGTGCACCGGGCTTCTAGTAATAAATAAATATACAATGGATGATTGACAAATTACAAAAATTAATCCATGAGGTTATTTGATTATATTCTCTCACCCTCAATATTAGTGAGTTATTACTTGAAGTCAGTTGTTTTCTCCTAATTATTTTTCCTTTTTGTTCCTCTCCACTGCTTTAGTTTAGGTTATCATTTCTCGTTTAGGGAACTCATTTCTTTGTAATTGAACTCTCTCCCAAGTAAATGCCACTGTTTTAAACCAAAAAGTATCGATTTTTGGCTGTCCTTATAACATCTTAACATGACTTCAGTCTTTCTCAAAACACAGTCTTCAAAGCAGCAGCACTACCTGGGAACTTGTTAGGAATACAAATGATCAGGCCCCACCTCATGCATAGCCTTCACTTTCTGTTTCAACAAGCCCTCCAGGAGGTACCCATACACACAGTTTTTACTAAATTACTCTTTCTACCATTATAAGGCTCATCACCCTGGACTCAACTCAAACATTACCTCTTCAAGGAAGCCTTCGTTGGCCACCCTCATCTCTGATTTGATACCTTTTCTTTCTACTTTTTTTTAAAAAAAATATGTTTTTATTAATTTTTGAGAAAGAGGAAGAGAGAGAAACTTGGATCATCAGCTACCTCCTCCATGCCCCCCACTTGGGATTGAGCTCCAACTCAGGCATATGCCCTGACCTGGAATCAAACTGACGATCATTTGATGCATGGGACAATACTCAACCAACTAAGCCACACCGACCAGGGCTCTTTGTACTTTTTGATTCACAATTATACCTGATGCCTGTACTCTTATTTATGTTTTTCAACTTTATAGATATTTTCAGAATCTACAATTGCCTGCTGCATAAAAACACCTGACTGGGCCCACTGTATTTATTCTGAATATTGTCATTCAATATCTTAACAAAGAGCAATAACTTTTACCACAGCACACATGTTTTTCGGGCATGTTTACCTTAGATGAGCAACTCCTATGTTGGGGGTTTCCTTTGGTTTTAACTTTTTTTTGTCGTATAAATTTAAGTATAACATTTTCCTACTACCTTGCATACTGGATTGTTTCTTTTTTTTTAAATATATTTTATTGATTTTATATAGAGAGTTAGAAACATCGATCAGCTGCCTCCTCCACACCCCTGACTGGAATCGAACCTGGGACTCCTCAGTCCTCAGGCTGATGCTCTATCCACTGAGCCAAACCGGTTAGGGCTGGATTGTTTCTTTATGTGTAAAATGAGAGGGTTGGATAAATACCCAAGATTCCATCTCAGTTTAACAATTTTGAGTTATAATTCAGGATTTGCCTCATATTTCTTATTTGTTATAGATGATGGTAGGAGTGCTTATCTACATATTCAAAGGACTGAATGCAAATTAATTAATGTTTATTTATACTTTTATATTAATACTAGAGGCCCAGTGCACGAATTTGTGCACAGGTGGAGTCCCTCGGCCTGGCTAGCAATTGAGGTCGATCAGGGCTGTCTCGCCCAGTCTTGATTGAGGCCAAAGGTGGCCAGCCCACTGGGGAGGGACCATAGGAGGGCTCCAGGGTGTGTTCAGCCCTCTCACCTAGTCCTGATGGACTGTGGCCCCAGCAGCAGTCTAACCTACGGGTCAGAGTGTCTCCCCTCTGGTGGTCAGTGCGCGTCATAGCAACTGATCCAGCGGTTGGCCAAACAGCTGATCAGTTGGACACTTGGCATATTACGCTTTTATTATATAGGATATGTTCATTTTAAGGTGGAATATGTTTCTATTAACAGTACTAGCTTTAAAATTAAGTTTGTAGCAATGTACAAGATATTTAATGATTGAAAATATTGATTTTTTTTAAATACTGGAAACTAATTTTTTTTAGAAGTTGCAAATCTAGGTTGGAAGATATGATAAAGTAATTTCTCCAAAGTTCAAAGTCTTACTTTTCAAGGTTCAAAGAGATGGCATATTATGGTTTGTCCTTTCATCTCACAGTAGTCAGGAAATTTGGATATGCATTTTTTGTTTCTGTTGCTAGAAACTCATTGAAATTTGTCACCTGTCCTTACCCTGAGAAAAAGTTTTTTCACATAAATAAGGTGGTAAGGAATGGATTTTACTACTTCTGTCTCCTGTTATAAAAATGTAGTTGAACATAGAATGCACAAAAAATCATTTTAAATTTAAAGTTAAGAGGTGAAACTAGCCTGACTGGTTTGGCTCAGTGGATAGAGTGTCAGCCGCAGACTGAAAGGTCCCACGTTCGATTCCAGTCAAGGGCATGTACCTTGGTTGCAGGCACATCCCCAGTGTGGGGTGTGCAGGAGGCAGCTGATCAATGTTTCTCTCTCATCGATGTTTCTAACTCTCTATCCCTCTCCCTTTCTCTCTGTAAAAAATCAATAAAAAATATTTTTTAAAAAAGGTAAAACTAAATATCTAAGATCAATTCCAGATCCAAGATTTTTTTAATTGTCATGAATTTTAATTGGTTTTCTAATTGTTTTTTCCTATTATAATTTCAGGGTTAGTCAGCAAAATAAAATCAACCTAATGACAGCAGACAACTTATCCATCTGTTTTTGGCCAACCTTGATGAGACCTGATTTTGAAAAACGAGAATTTCTGTCTACCACTAAGATCCATCAGTCTGTTGTAGAAACATTCATTCAACAGTGTCAGTTTTTCTTTTACAATGGAGAAATTGTAGAAATTGTGAATACTGTTGCTCCTCCACCACCTTCAAATCCAGGACAGTTGGTTGAACCAATGGTACCGCTTCAGTTACCACCTCCACTGCAACCTCAGCTAATACAACCACAGTTACAGACTGATCCTCTTGGAATTATATGAGTAGGAAGTGATTGCAGACAGCCTGAAAATGGACAGAAAGCAAACCTAGACATGCATGTTTCAGGGTTCAGTAGTATACTTCATGTTTCTTACAGATTGAAAATGATGAGACATTTTCTCTTTGAACTATATGGTATTCTTTATTCATTTACATTACAAATTTAAGACCATGTGCTAAGCATGACTGGAGAGGTTTAATTTTTATAAACAAAAATAGCTATAAAATACAAAAACTGCTGTTGCATGCAACCTCATTGCAATCAGTGTATCATTCCTGTGGCATTTTCTGTCACATTATATTGTGAATAAAATTTTTCTATAGAAATTAAATGATTTAAAAGCTCACATATATGAAACATTTAATGCTTTTCAGCCTACTTTATGGCTGGTTTTGTTATTTGATGTGCTAATTTGGGCAACCTAATTTACTTTACATTTTAGCAGTCAGTGTAGATAATTAAAAGCCCAGTTAAGTATTTTTTAATTTCAGGCTACTTATGCCATGCTTGGGATGTTTTTTGAAAGGAAGAAGAATACACTTAACATTTTTCTGCACCTTCATCTTTACTGCTAAGTAAACCTGTGGATGATACGATGAGGGGTAAAATGAGCATATTTCTTGTACACACATACCAAGGACACACTTGTGGCTAAAGTGAGTTGATAATGTGCAAAGGATAGTTGTCACCAACTCATTTCTTTATATGGTACATATAAAATAAACATCTTGTATACTGTTAATTCTATAAACAGATGCATGTTTAAAAGATCTATGATGGTCTTGTAATCTTAATCTAATATATTTTAGATATTTTAATTTTTTCCCTCTTGGGAAATACATTTAGTATAGTGTAGAAAATACTTCATGACATTTTCATATAAGGTTATATAACTTTTCATACATAAACATGAAATTTGTTGTAGAAAATTCATTAAACCAAACATTTTAATCTAGGACTTCAATTTAATCTGTTTCTTGAATCTATTTTTATGTGGCCCTTAAAAACATCCAAAAATCCATTGCTAATATAGCAATAAAAATACTTTGGGTACTGACAGCCTCTTTGGAGTGTGTATATGTATAATTGCAACCTTGTATTCATATTGTTTTCTGTGGTATGTTGTACTAAAACCTAAAGTGTCTTTTGCACCTTTTTTTAACCATTTTTTTTCTTTAATGTTGGTACCAGATTTGCTATAAGTGACTGCTGCTTCTGGGGTTAAATATTTTGTTAGTGAAGATACACCAGAACACTAATTATGGATAAAATTTTTAGCATAGGTGGCATAGGTAAATTTTGTTAGGCTTTATTCAAAATTTGTTCATTATCATACCATGCCATTATTTTTTTTTTTTTCTGGAAAGGAAGAAAGCATTTGTTTTTCATTGTTTTGTGTACTAAAGAGAAAATTCTTTGGTCCATGTTGTAATCTTTATTCATACTACAATTTTAAGGTTGTCTTATGTGTATTATAGTAAACAGACGATTTTGAGATTCCAGGCTCCTAAGAGTTTGATTTGCTCCATTTTTTCCTAAAATAAATGTTGTCTTTCCCAACTGTTATGTCCTAGGTATGTACTTCTAATTTCAACTTCAGAATCAAGATGTCGACATGAACCAGGCTGCTGTTAAAGTACATGTATATTATAAATTATTTGTGTTATACTCTTACATGTTATTATCTTTTCTAAGAAAACAAAGTCCCTATTATTCCTATTGCAGAGCACACAGGAATTAAGAAAGTACAGTAATTTTTAAAAAGAAAAATCCGGTAAATGTAGTATTCTTAACTTGTTATATATTACTTATACCTGTTGTCTATATAGCTTTAATTTATAGCTGTCAGTTTGTTTAACATTGGCATGTTTGGCAAAGAAAAGTAAACTTTAAGAGTTTTATAAACTGTTTCTAGGTTGCTAAAAAATTTATTTTTCTACTATATATGGTATAGACAAAGCTCAAAACTATGTACAGGAAAAAAGCCTGACCATTTCTTTGGAAGTAGGCTGAAAAGAGAATTTTCAGAACTGTTTGTGTCTTCAGTTCACTTTCTCATAACTTGGCTGTTGTTAATGTGTGAATCCCAGTTTATTTAAGCTATTCTCTTTTATACTGTGTTAATTTAACTTTCATGTTTATTTAGAATCATCTTTGTTATTAAAACTATCATTTATCATTTTCTACATTAACTACCTTATACCTTCCCTAAAACTTATCTTCACTTTTCTATGCATACTCTAATTGATTTGAAAATCTTCAGGGTGAGTCATTTGAAAGTATACATTTGGTTCAACCAATCAGAAGATTACAGTTAATTGAAAATTAAAGTACAGTTTAAACCTCAGTCTGTTACACTGAATTGATTGTGTTTGTTTTACCAAGGGTTTAGAAAATGTTTTTAAATATTAGAAAAATAATTTTAAGAACAGAATAATATAATTAAACTTTTTTCTGATAAGTTACTGGAAGGTTTCATCATTTAGGAACATATATATGAGACTTTTTAAAGGATGGAAAGACTATTAGTCTCATAATTATGGGTAAACATTAAGGCATTATATTTTACAATTTTAAATAAAATTCCATCTACACCCATGTTGCCATTGTTTCATTTAAGCTTGTAGTTATTACAATATTGTACTTAATAGTATCTATATTAGTAATAGTGGTACTCTTTCAAATTTTCAGATTTATTGGAAGTCAAATGCTGTTCAACAAACAATTAGAATATATAATTAAATTTAGAACAAAATTTCAGGCACAAAATATTTCTATTTGAAATGGAATTTGCTAGTAGTGCTTCTCCCTCCCCCCTCCCAATATTTGCAATGTAAAAACTGTAGGTAATAGCAGTCTAACCTGAATAGCAGCTTTTATTTTCCATACTGTTTGTAAATAATGTAGACATTTTATTTGAGGTACTGGAATTTAATTTCTAATATTTCTTAGATATAAATGAAAGGGGAAAATTAGAATAACAACTTAGGCCTTAGCTTTACATGGTGATTTTAGGTTTTTTTTATACAGTAATAATTGTGATGCTTTTTGTCAACAATATAAATACATATGTATATAATTTCTAAAAAGTCAAAAGTGCTTTGTTTTTTGTTTATAATTAATATCATTTTGTGCTTTACCCACAGGATGCTTTAGTATCAGTGAAGCTTCTGTATAAAGAATGCTGTGAATAAAATATTAAGAAGCTGTGTGATTTTAAGTTCTAGTTGCTTCTGATTTTACCAGTTCACATTGGTAAAATCAACTAACCTTTTTGTGAATAAAATAGGAAAAAAATAAATTGATGTCAATATGATGCAAGTTTTATTAGGAAAGTGTAGTACTGAGCTTTTACTCTGTACCATGAGAGGAGTTTAAAAATTCATTCTGGATATATACATACAGATGAAAATTCATTTTTATAAAGTATTCAGGTAAACAAAATTACACAGATTTCTAAGACTCAGAATAAAATTGCTTTCACAGTATTTTTTGTATTCATAAGGATCATTTAAAGTAATCCCTTCAATATTCATGATTTATGAATATTGAGCTAAATTTCATGAGTGTATGTTAGATTCTATGGATCTAGTGAGGTCTCTTTGACTTGGGTCTTTTTGTGTGTGCTTGTCTTGAATTTAATCATTTTAACCAAATACCTTAATTCTTAGGTTGAACAATTTGACTTGTTTCAGTACTTATGGGACATGTTTAATTTTTTATTGTATTTGAACTGAAGTTCTCAGTAGCTTTTCAATTTACCAATCTCTGAAAATAAAATTTTCTAAGATTTAATAAGGGAAGGAACTACTCATAAAAATTAATTTCTTATGGTAAGTAATGTCTGTGAGTAGTTGTGAAAACTGTAAGCATTATTAGCTCATACCCAATATTCAGTTATTGGATAATGATATTGGATATGAGATATTAATATGATCTTATAATGTGATAATGGATTATTAATTTTGATCCAAGTACCATGATTCAGTTATTACCACATTTAATATAAAATTATAAGCCTTGGAATTACTGCAGTGCTTGCAGTGCTGGTTTTTGTCATTGTTACCATAGTAAGGAATACTAAATCTTGCAGTGTATGAACTCTGAGTAGTTGTCAAGGAATTTGTATTTAGAAACAGCTTGCTTATTCCCACAGTGGAGATTTTCTATCAGTTTTATTTGTCTTAAGTGGTAAAAATTATTATGAACAAATTAATAATGGTTCTCCTAATAGTTTGCCCAATTAAGAATTTCTTTGTATTATAACCTATTTTTTCAAATTTCTATTTTGCCTTGTCCTTTTTTAATTTCCCTCTCAGAGAAGAAGGGAGAGGGAGAGAAACATCAATGATGAGAGAGTGCCGGAAGCCGGTCCATCCTTGCTGCTTGACACAGTCGCTGCAGGGAAGAAACATCTGCACAGCATGTGTTTCAAGGGACCTGGTGTATATGGCATACTGTTCTTAATATGTTTGCTCCCCTTTCTTAGCACTATGTGTTTTAACCAAGGTCACCTCTCCGAGAAAGGTTGTTTCCCCAGGTGGGATTTTTTCCCTGGAGTTAGGGATTAACAGGACTATGGAAGGGAATAAATCCATAAAACCCCTTAACTAAGTACAAGGCGGGTAGTTAATCACTTTACGAACAATCACGCTTAAGCTACATAATCTTTACTTAGAATAATCTCCTTCAGTTACTTCCTTGTAGCTTAATAGAACAATAGAGTAACCTTGGAGATAAACGCCCTAACCTTTGGAATGGAATGGATAGGATTAAAATCAACTGGTATAAATACAGATGTAACAGGACAATAAAGACCGAACCTGGCTATGATGATCAACTGAATGCTGCCTCCATGTCATTCCTTCTTCGCTGACTCCGTCTACACCTTTGGGAACCTCAGGACTTGTTGGGGGTGGACCCCGACTAGAGAGAATCATTGATCAGCTGTCTCCACCCTGGGGATTGAGCCTGCAACCCTGGCATGTGCCCTTGACTGGGTTCGAACCTGTGACCCTTCAGTCTACAGGCAGACGCTCTATCTACTGAGCCAAACCAGCTAGGGCTGTCTTTTTCCTTCCTTCCTTCTTTCCTCCCTCCCTCCCTTCTTCCCTCCCTCCCTCCCTCCCTTCCTTCCTTCCTTCCTTCCTTCCTTCCTTCCTTCCTTCCTTCCTTCCTTCCTTCCCTTCTTTT
This sequence comes from Myotis yumanensis, assembly GCF_028538775.1. NCBI lineage: Eukaryota > Metazoa > Chordata > Mammalia > Chiroptera > Vespertilionidae > Myotis > Myotis yumanensis. The sequence continues at coordinate 91,518,088 of NW_027223752.1, forward strand.
TTTAATTTTAGAAGATGTTTATTAAAACTGGGGAAGTGAAACAGGAAAGGGCTGGGAACATGAGCCTAGACTGTGCTGTTTTGGCTCACTAAGAAGTCTGAGTACAGGGGTCCTGGGGTACAGGTTCAGGGAGTTTGCCTGGGATGAACTGCCAATGCCCATAGCTGCCCTGGTTGCAAGCCTTGTGGGGTCTTAACAGAGTTTAGGAGATGCCTGCCTTTGAGGAAAGAGGGGGAGGAGGGTGGCGCAGGCATGCTCGTGGGAGGGAGAGTATATCTGCATCAATTCTTATTCCAGTATAAGTGATGTAGTTTTAGCAATTAACCTATTTAATCACCACTTTACTAATTTATTCAAATTAGTTTTAGTTTTGTATTTGTGTTCACATCATTTTCTTGTGACCTTGACCTTCACCAGTTTTAGATTTAGAGCCCTTAGTTTCCCTTTTCTCTAAATTCTTTGTATTTCATTTTATTCAAATGTCTTTGTAGGTGCTCAATGACACCAACGTATATTTAACATCCTAAAATGATAAGTAAAATTTGAAGCAATGCACATTATCCTCACTGTTACTATTTTTGTGGGACTTGGTTTATTTTAAATGTGTCAAAGATTTTTTTTTAAAAAATCTAGCTATCTGAGGGAATGTAGTATTTAGATACCCCCTAGATTTACTTCTTAGAAATTTCATTTCCAGATTTTTCATCTTTGTTGGCACTTGGTATATATAGAGAAAACATTACCAGCAATGTACTTTTCAAATAAAAACTAAAATCAATCCACTTCTTTAATTATAAAATAGTTGACTGATCCCTGGCTTAGGGTGTTAGTAAAATTAAATCTTATAAGTTTTATCCATTTGGAATAATTTATGAAAGATTAAGTCAAAATAAGATATGTAAAAAATCTTACAGAGGATGATGATAGTTTTTCTCTATTTTTACCACCTTTTTCCCCAAAGGTAATGATTAAATGCATAGAGCTATGTAGAATAGTTGATAGTTTTAAAATACAAAAAATTAATAAAACATTTGGAAGGTAGGACTGGGATATATCAGAATGGAACTGCTTTCCATCTTAATTAGTGTTCTTAAGGATCATTTAAAGTAGTGTGTTTTTTTTTTTTTTTTTTTGAGGGCCTTGATTACATCTCCGCACAGAGAGGTTAATCATGATCACTATAGGTAATAGATCAATAAATTGTGACAGATTAATGAAGTAATGTTTCTAAACTAGTCCAAAAATACCAAATCATGTCCATAATGGATCTAGAAGAATGTAACCGATCATTATTTAACACATTTCGTACCACATAGAAATCTCTAAGACATACATGCCTGGGCAAACTGCACGTTATTTAAGTCGTAACTACAGATCATAATGCACTTTAGGTGTTGTTTTTCAATAATTATAACATTTTTGTTTACAAAAACAAAGTTCCTAGTACTTTTTTAACGTATGGTACTGCGTAAAACATTCTCTAAAAGCGCCAGGAACTTGAAGATAAAGACTATTCGAATGACCAAAATACAATGTAACTGCAATGCTTTATGGGTTCGTGCAATTATATAGTTTCTCATTCGATCTCATCGAATGAGATCGCTTCATTCGATGTGGACAAGACAATGTCTTGACATCTAAGGTCTGTAACAGATGGCACGTGAAAAACGAGAAAACTCGTTAGTGGTCCTTAACAGATGGCGCTAGAAACACGAGAAAGCTCGTGAGTGGTGCGAAAGGTGTTAATGGATGGTCTCTTCAAAGTGTAGGTTTCTGCTTTTGAAATCTTTTTGGCTATTTTGAGACTATATTTAAGTGCTATATGAGGCAAATCCTAACTGATTCAGATTTAAGTTTAAACAAGTTCCTTCAGCTAAGAATAACCTTAGAAGTTTTAATGTGTAGGCTTTTGAGTGTTTTTCTGTTTAAAGCAGTGGTTTCCAGACATCAGAATCACTTGTGGGAAAGATCAAGCTATCCAGAAGGCAGCCGACTACAATATATAAATCTCTGAGGTGCAAGAATAAGATATTACTTTCCAGTTACATGCTTATAAATTGTATCTGGGGACGACCTGAGTTTTTGAGAGAAATAGCTTGTCTGGTAAGGGCAATCAATTTTAAACTCATATCAATATGTAGACTTGATAGTTACTAAGCAATTTTATAATAAACTAGAGGTCCAGTGCACAATTTTGTGCACCTGTGGGGTCCCTCAGCCTGGCCTGTGGGATCAGGCGAAACCAGCTCTCCAACATCCCCCGAGGGGTCCCAGATTACAAAAGGGCACAGGCCAAGCCAAGGAACCCCACTGGTGCATGATTGGGGCCAGGGAGGGACATGGGAGGTTGGCCAGCGGGGGAGGGACAGCAGGCGGGCTGCAGGGCATGTCCGGCCGAATCGCTCAGGCCCAACCAGCCGGACCCCAGTAGCAAGCTAACCTACCAGTCGGAGCATCTGTACCCTGGTGGTCAGTTCACATTATAGCAAGCGGTTGAGTGGCCTTAGCATATCAGCATATTGCGCTTTGATTGAATGGATGACTGGACACTTAACATATAACACTTTTATTATATAGGACTAGTAACCCAGTGCATAAAATTCATGCATGGGTGGAGTTCCTAGGCCTGGCCGGTGATCAAGGGCAATCAGGGCTGGGCCAGAGAGGAGGCAACAGTTGCTGGGCCGGGTGCGGAAGAAATGAACACCAGACTCTGACACCACCATCGTTGGCACTCTGCCACCGTGCGGTTCCTCACCTCCCCCCTTCTCCTCCCCTCACCACTGCGCTGCCACCGCAGCAGGCCAATTGGGGCCTGCAGGCCAGGGGGAGGGACAGCATGAGAGATTGGCTGCCAGCCCCTAGGAGAGAGCCAGCCCTTGGCCCCCGGGAAAAGGGCCGCATCTACCACCACCCACCCCGTTCCCTGTCCCAGCCTGGGGGTTAGGGGTGGGACCACAGGAGGTTGACCAGCCGGGAGGGAGGGACTGTGGAAGGTTGGCCAACTGGGGGAGGTTGGCTGTGAAAGCACACTGACCACCAGGGGGCAGCTCCTGCATTGAGCGCCTGCCCCCTGGTGGTCAGTGTGCATCATAGCAACTGGTTGTTCCCTCCAGTTAGGTTTTTATATAGAGAGATTGTAGTATAATAAAAACTAAGTTTTCATAGCAGAACTAGGGCATATTAGTAAGGAAGTTTGTTTGGTTTTTCTTTGTTTTAATCCTCACTCGATATTTTTCCATTGGTTTTAGAGAGAGGGAAAGACAAACAATGTGAGAGGAACATATTGATTGGTTGCCTCCTGCACTCGCGGGCCGGGGAGGAGCCTGCAACTGAGGTAAGTGCCAATGGCCAGAATCAAACCCAGGACCCTTTGGTCCACAGGCTGACACTCCATTCACTGAGCCAAACCAGCTAAGGCAGTAAGTAATTTTTTAATGTTATTTTCTAAGAAGCTCAACTGTTTAAAATTCTCTCTCCCCCTTACTGATTAAAAGGGTTCTACCAAAGAAGTAGAAAGAGAGGAGGGGGAAATAGTGATAAAAGAAATAGGGCAAGGAATTGGAGGAGGAGAGTAATTTGCGTGGCAAAATGTTTTTAGCATCCTATCTAATATTAGACAAACATGGTAATTGACCATACCTTTGCTACGCCTCCCATTGGCTAATCAGTGAGATCTACAAATTAACCATCAACAAAGATGGCGGCTAATTTGCATACTGCAGGCAGGGTGGGACAGCGCGAGCTGCCATCCAGGCCCCCGTGGGCGACCCCAGAAGCCGCCTGCCTGCCGCCCGTGATCGGATCTGGTCCCGGGCCACAGGCCGGCCCCAGAAGCCACCTGATATGGCAGTAACTCTATCAGTAAGCACTCTGAAAGTCAGTGGCATAAATGCACCAATTAAAAGACAGATTATGAGGGTGAATCAAAAAGAAAACCCACTTTAAATATAAAGACACATATAGATTAAAAGTAAATGAATTAAGCTGCAGCCTGTTTTGCTCAGCGGATAGAGCATTAGCCCGTGGACTGGTTCGATTCCAATCAAGGGCATGTACCTCAGTTGCTGGCTTGATCCCCAATCCCTATCAGAGCATGTGCAGGAGGCAACCAATCAATGTGTCTCTCCCTTTTTCTTCACTCTCTCTAAAATTCAATGGAAACATATCCTTGGGTGAAGATTAACAAAAACAAAGTAAATGGATTAAGTAACATTAAAGAGATTATAAGAAAAATATATTCCAAATTTTGTTAGTTGTATAATGGTTATGTTTAAATTATTAACACGTAAGAAATTGGGTGAAGGGTACATATAATATGCTGTAGTATTTCATAGTTTTTTTTTACATGTATGAGATTATTTCAAATTAAAATATTAAAAAATTAAAAATTAATAAAATATTAATTGAAATGTATCTGCATTACATGAAAAATCTAATTGCTTCTAGCATAATTTATTAAATTGTGCTAAAATTTACAAGGGTTCAATTAAAAAATATCTTAATTCTAAATGATATAATAGAAAATATATAATAGTGCAGTTATAAGCACTTATCTAAAAATAAAAATTTAAAAACTTGAATTTAAAGAGGGGATTAGCCAAAGAAAATATATGCATAACCCATGGACACAGACAACAGTATGGTGATGGCCAGAGGGAAGTGGGGGGTAAGAGCTGGGTAGAGGGGGCAAAAGGAAGAAATAGGGACATCCTATATAATAATAATAAAAGGCTAATAGGCAAATTGACTGAACAACAGAATGACCGGTTGCTATGATGCACACTAGCCACCAGGGGGCAGATGCTCAATGCAGGAGCTGCCCCCTGGTGGTCAGTGCACTTCCATATGGGGAGTTCCACTCAACCAGAAGCTGGCTCATGGCTGGCCAGCGCAGAGGTGGTGACAGGAGCCTCTCTCACCTCCGTGGCAGCACTAAGAATGTCCAACTAACAGTTTAGGCCCAATCCCTTGGGGGCCTAAGCCTTTAGTCGGACATCCCCCGAGGGCTCCCTGGCTGCCAGAAGGATGTCTGACTGTAAGCTTAGGCCTGATCCCCCGGGGAGTGGGCCTAAGTCAACAGGTGGACATCCCCCAAGGGGTCCTGGACTGCAATGGGCGCAGGCCGGGCTGAGGGACACCCCCTGAGTGCACAAATTTTTGTGCACCAAGCCTCTAGTTCTAATATAATTGTGCATCCTGAATTTTCCAAAGTTACCATTTTCACTTTTTTCTGTCCTTTAATATTTGCTTTAAAAACATTATAGAGGTTCAGTTTTCCTATGAAATGTAGGTCACACCATGTAACTATAGAAAAGCAGTATAACTTTCAAAAGCTGTATTTTTAAAGGCATCAATGTGATGTGGAAATAAAGTCTAAAATAGATTCGGTCTCACAGTGGGTAGAACTATTCAAAGGTTAGTGGAAGATCAGAAACCTTTTTTTCCCTCCAATTTCCTTTGCAGAATCTTGGCTCGATCTGGGGAATCTGGATTTGATCCAGGCAGAGAACCATGTTAAGGGAAAGAAATCAACCTTTGTTTTTAATGATTAGGGTCAGAGTGATACATTTGGAGTTTCGAAAGTCTGAAAGAATAACCAGTCTCTGTCAAGATATTTGTCAAATGTTGAAGCTTAGTGAAGCTGAAAAACTAAGCTGAACATTTCTGAGAGGCAGAGCTGAATCCCTTGTAGTCTTTCATACCTGAGGAGACAAAAGCCCAGGTTAACTGGAAATTTTCTAGGTCCATACCCTAGGAACAGGGAGGCTGAATTGGGCTAAATCTTACCAAAATCTTAACAGATTGCACCAGAAACCAAGATTAGTGAATTGGAAAACAAAATTATCAATAGGTAATAATAATAATGAAAGAGGATAGGTTCAAAATGTCTTAACATGTATTTGGAGTCTTGGAGAAGAGAGAGAGAGAATGGGGCAGGAACAATGAGACTATGGCTAACAACTTTCCAAAATTGAAAGAAACTACACCTAGGTACCCATGGGAAAAATGCTGAAAAGGACAGGAGAAAAGACACAATACCTTCAGTTGAGCACCAATAAGACTGAATTGATACCTTAATAGAAATTATCAAGAACAGAAGATAATGATGGAGTGACACCCTTAAAGTTTTGAGCAGACAGTGGGGGGAGATATCAATGAAAGGTGTTGGTGGGATAAAGACGGTCCAGACAAAAGGTACTTCAACACAGGAGGCCTTCAGTAACTACACACTAAGGAAAGCAGAAGAGGTCCTCAATTTACTGTTGTCATTGAGAGGTCCAATAGTTTCATTTCTGAGGGAATCTGAGCATTAAATCATTTTAGTTCCCTCTAAAACCCACCAGGTTTGGAGTTTTGGATATCAGGTAAAAACACCAAGTAGACCCTTTGAGATCCTGGAGACTAGCCTGCCTCTTCCAGCAGCTCTGAAATTTCAAGACAGCCCAACCACCTATAGGCTACTATGGAAAGTGGAGTTGAGAACATAATGGCTAAGGTGGATAAAGTAGGAAAGACTTTGCTTACCAGTCAGTATTCAAGTCCCTGTGAAGAATTCATGAACAGGCCTTCATTCAGAAAGACACATTTGGATATCAGAAAATTCATACTGGAAAGAATATAGTAACTGGAAAATTCAAGTAACACCTCAGTGAATGTCTTCAAACATTCAGGAGAGAAATCTTACACATGCATTAAATATGGGAAGGCATTCACGAAAAGATCACTTATCTCCGTACACTGTAGTGCTCACACTGGAGAGGGGCCTATAGATGTGTTGAATTTGAGAAGCCCTTCGCCTGTAAGTCAGTTTTGATTGAAGTTCAGAAGATTCACACTGGCAAGAAGTCATTTGAATGCAGTGCTGCTCATGGGAAAACCTTCACCCACAAGTCACAACTCAGTACCCCAGAATTTCATACTGGAGAGGCCATCAACCACAAGTCAGACGTGCTTCTTGAATGGCAGCCAGCCTCCAAGATGGCCCCCACTGTATTGGCTCATGGTATTCCCACTTTCGCATGGTCTCCTACTTGATTTTCACCAAGACTGATCTTGTGTGACGAATAGCAAATTGCAGAAGTGATGGTATGTTAGGTCCAAGATCAGATTATAAAAGACTGGTTTTCCTTCTTGGGCATCCACTATATCTATGATCTCTCTCTCTTTGAGTGAAGGAAATTGTCAGATTGTTAGTGATCCTATGGAAAGTCTCACATGGTGAGGAACTGAAGTCTGGTTAACAACTAGAGGAACTAAGGTCTACCAATAATTCGAATGAGCATAGAAGCTGATTCTCCTTCCCCTACTTACGGTTTGAATGATATATCATTGGAGAACCTGAGCAGACCTACCTTCCTAGCTAAGGCATTCCAAGATTCCTTTCCCTCAGAAATGTGATGAGTGTTGTTTTGAAATGCTGAGTTTGGGGGTATTTTATGCAGCAATAGATAACTAGTACAATTGTACATCAAAGTTCATATTGGGGAGGTAGCTACTTTGTGAATGTGATGATTGTACATTTCCTTCACTTCCAAATCACAACTCCCAAGAGTATCAGAAAATTCACAGTGAAACTGAAACCATACATATGTACTGAGTGGGAAAACACTTAAGTGTTAGATTAAATCTCCATATACATATCAGAAAACTCTATTTAGTGAAAAACTAAAATAAGAGTGGGTCTTCATGGATAAATCTGTTTTAAATATATATCAGAGAACCTATACTAGAGAGAAACCTTATGAATGTACTGACTGTGGTAATTACTTTAGGAAAGACCACAGCAGCAGTAGCAGCAGTTTCAAAGAGGAGAAAAGTTCTGTGTATGTATGTGTAGGAAAGCCCTTGGAATATAACCAGAGTAGTCATACTTGAGTCACCATTAATACACTGACTGTGCGAAAAGCCTTTGAATCAGCTCCCAGTATATATCAGAGAATTCATGAAGAAAATCTGTTTCTTCAAAGTGAGAAAGCTGCTCACAGAATCATGAAATTGCACATTGCAGACTTTATATAGCCCTGAAAATATATGAATATACATAAATAAAACACTATCAGAACCCTCATTCCTTCTGTACCTTCAATAGTCTATGAGCTCAGAGCTGAAACTTAAAAAAAAAGTTTAAAAAATGTTTCTAAGAATTTAAAAGTAGTATCAGATAATCTTGTTGCAAATTTCAGCAATATTATTTTATATATTTATTGCTGATTTCAATTATACTGTTACTCTAACGCCATGTTGAAATAAATAATACAGCTTTACAGAGTCATCAGGTATTCAAGGATTGCTCAGTGGCAGAGTGTTAAGTATGAGGCCTGATTTTACTAAACTGCCGATTTTATACTCTTGGTTCCCATTTAATGGGTGCTGTGTCCTGATTTCAAAAATGTTAACTTTGGGAGAAACCAAGATGGCGGCATAGATAAACACCTGAAATTGCTGCCTCGCACAACCACTTCAAAAATACAACTAAAAGACAAAAAAGACATCATCCAGAACCACAGGAAGGCTGGCTGAGTGGAAAGTCTACAACTAGAAGGAAAGAGAAAAGCACACTGAGACTGAGGAGGTGCGGAAGTAAAGTGCAGAGGTACGGAGGCGCGTGCAGAAAGGGCTGGCAACTGAGGACGCCGGTGTCTTTTTCAATCGGGAGGGAGTCTCAAGCTCCCGATGGCTCTGAACTCCAGTGCCGGGCGAGTCTCTGGGGACCCAGACTCATACGGGGAGAAACTGAACTGTTTGGCAGTGGGAGGAACTTGAGGACAGCTTTCTCTAAGAGGTGCTTGCAGCGATTACCGAGACACTGAGACCCTGAGCCTCTTAGGGCAGGACTGAGGATCAGCCAATAGCTGTTTGCTCCGTCCTGTTGATTCCCTGAGACCCTGCCCCACCCAAGCTGTGCACAGAGGCTTTTGCATATGAAAGGCCTGGCCCTTTGAGATCTAAAATTACCTAACAAACTGCAGCTGGGTCAGAGAGACACAGAACATCCAAAAGAAGGCTCAAGGCCCCACAGCAGCTTGTATTGTTTCACAGCTGGGCCTCATCTGGGCACCTCCAAACCCCAAACAAGGAAGAGGAATCTGCAGATCTCTCCATACCTCCTGCTGGGTAGCCTCAGGCAGAGGCTAAATTAGCACTTCCTTAGAGACCCAAGAGCCAGTGTACCCAGTGGTCAGAGTGGGACCATCCAGATTACAACTCCTCAGATCCATAAGGGACACACTCAGGGGGCAGACTCAGTGAGCACCAAAGCCCCACTGAAGCAAGTCTTGCCCCATAAGGGTGTCTTCAGCACAGAAGTTCTCCCACTGAAGACACAGCTGATTCTCACAGACAATTGGCCTGGAGGTTAATTCCTCCCAGTGATACCTACAACAATAGGCTTAACTACAACAAGACTGTGCACACAGCCACAAAGGGGTGCACCAAGAGTGTCCACCTCAGGTAATTGGGGAGGCTGAGCCACTGGGCCCTATAGGACACCTAGCACACAAAGCCACTCTATCAACACAGGGGAGCAGCCAAAATGCGGAGACAAAGAAACAGATCACAAATGACAGAAATGGAGGAAAGCAAATGACTGGACATAGAGTTCAAAACCACGATTATAAGGTTTTTCAAGAATTTTCTAGAAACTGCCAATAAATTTAGTGAGACCCTCGAGGATATGAAAAAGGACCAACTAGAAATTAAGCATACACTGACTGAAATAAAGAATAATATACAGAGTTCCAACAGCAGACAAGAAGATCCCAAGAATCAAGTCAAAGATTTGAAATACGAAGAACGAAAAAATACCCAACCGGAAAAGAAAAAAGAAAAAAGAATCCAAAAATATGAAGATAGTGTAAGGAGCCTCTGGGACAGCTTCAAGCATACCAACATCCGAATTATGGGGGTGCCAGAAGAAGAGAGAGAGCAAGATATTGAAAACCTATTTGAAGAAATAATGACAGAAAACTTTCCTTACCTGGTGAAAGAAATAGACTTACAGGTCCAGGAAGTGCAGAGAACCCCAAACAAAAGGAATCCAAAGAGGACCACACCAAGACACATCATAATTAAAATGCCAAGAGCAAAAGACAAAGAGAGAATCTTAAAAGCAGCAAGAGAAAAACAGTTAGTTACCTACAAGGGAGTACCCATGTGACTGTCAGCTGATTTCTCAACAGAAACCATGCAGGCCAGAAGGGAGTGGCAAGAAATATTCAAAGTGATGAATAGCAAGAACCTACAACCAAGATTACTTTATCCAGCAAAGCTATCATTCAGAAGTGAAGGTCAGATAAAGAGCTTCACAGATAAGAAAAAGCTAAAGGAGTTCATCACCACCAAACCAGTATTATACGAAATGCTGAGAGGTATCCTTTAAGAAGAGGAAGAAGAAGAAAAAGATAAAGATACAAATTATGAACAACAAATACACATCTACCAACAAGTGAATCTAAAAATCAAGTGAATTAATAATCTGGTGAACAGAGTAAACTGGTGAATATAATAGAATCAGGGGCATAGGAAGGGAGTGGACTGACTATTCTTGGGGGGGAAAGGGGTGTGGGGAGTGCAGGAAGAGACTGGACAAAAATCATACACCTATGGATGAGGACAGTGGGGGGGGGGGGGTAAGGGCAGAGGGTGTGGTGGGAAGGAGCTATGGGGGGGAAAAGAGGAACAGCTGTAATAATTTGAACAATAAAGATTTATTTTAAAAAATAAAATAAAATGTTAACTTTGAAAAAATTTATGTTCAAGTACTTATGTAAACAAAGGTTCAGTTTTTTCAGAACCTACTTACATGAATTGGTAGTCGTCTCTGCATTAGTCAAAACACAGAAGCAGATTAACTATAGAACTGAACTTAAGGCTACATCTTTCAAATATCAAACCCAACAAAGGACCTGGCTGGTGGGCATGGCTCAGTGGTTGAGTGTTGACCTATGAAGCAGGTCATGGTTAGATTCCTAGGTTGCAGGCTTGATTCCTAGTAGGGGGCAGAGGCAGCCGATCAATGATTCTCTGTCATCATCATTGATATTTCTCTCTCTCTCTCTCTCTCTCTCTCTCTCTCTCTCCCTTCCTCTGAAATCAATTGAAAACAAAAAAAAAAAACCAAAATGGTGATTTAGTTTTAGCCAAACACATCATCAACTGCAATAAATTATGTGATGTTAATTTGAATTGTATTGATAATGTCGTTCGTTTGCAACACAAATCAATAGAACACAAAGCTAATGTAGTTAGTTTAATTTGTTTTTAGTTTATAACAGCTATAAGAATAAGTTTATACACAGTTTTATGTTTATACATATTTAAGTAACAATATTTTGAAGCAATTTTAGGACTACTGGAGGTCGAGATAATTTATTGTTTTAAAAGGAGTCACAAATAAATTACCTGTGAGAAATTCTGCGGTAGCTCTTTAACACCACATGGTTCAGTGTGCCAATGGCTCTGAAAGTATGCTTTTCTGCTCTTCTGCTGTTCATATCTGATAATTTAGAGGCATTATAAAGGTGCCACACCTCCGCCTCCCGCCAAGGATTTGATCTGTTATCGACCTTTTTGTTTTCCCTTTTTTCTTTTTTTTCTGTATGTGGTAAACATTTTCTGGTTTTCAGAATATACAGAGTTTAAACGTGGTTATCCAGGAGTGCAGCTTGACAAGGGGGAGAGGAATCAAGTTCCTGACCCTGGAGCTCTGACATCCTTCCAACTATCTCGACTCCTCTAACCTTGTACCCTTTTATAAACTGTTTGGTTGTAACGTTTCTAAAGGAAACATGAAAGGTCTTTTTATAGATATTTCTTCAAATCATAAAATTGAACATCAATTTTACGACTTCTTCATAGCTGTGAAGTCAGTAATGGCTTATTAGAGAAACAGGCCATTAGAAGAAATATATCAAAGCAGACTGTAATTTGACAATTTACTCAATAGGTGTGACATTTTTGCAGAATTTTTTATTTTGGGTGGGGGAGAATACAGTGTTTTTATTACCTTTTCAGAGTTTCAAAAGAGAATTAAAACCATAAACAGGTTTAGCAATAAGTCCCGCAGATTTTCTGTTCCTTTTCTATGTTTGTCTCTGCAATACCAGAAACTCATATAGTTTCACACTATTTTCTTTTTGTACATCATAAAATTGTGTACTAATTTAAAAATTCAAAATTGTCTTTCGCAGGTTTTTATTTCAAAATATTCTGTCAGTTTTGGAGAGCAGTAGGACGACCAAATGAAGGAGAAAAAAGCAAAACTCCACTTATTCTGTAAATATACTGTATTCCTTACTAAGGTGCCAGCATAACGCAGGCAAACCTATGCTTTCCACTTTACTTCCCATAGATGGAGCGGGGCAACCACCTCAATACTTGACCCTCGAACCACTTCAAAAATACAACTAAAAGATGAATGGACATCACCCAGAACCACAGGAAAGCTGGCTGAGGAGAGACTCTTCAACTAGAAGGAAAGACAGCAGCGTCCCGAGGCTCAGAGGAGGTGCAGTGTGGAAAATTTAAAGGTGTGGAGGTGCACGCGAAAAGCAGGCTGGTGGCTGAGGCGCGGTTGTCGTTTTCGGTCGGGAGTGAGTCTCAGACTTTGGGCTCCAGATCCGGGCAAGTCTCTAGGGACTCAGACTCAGACGGGAGAAGCGGGATTGTCCGGCATCAGTTGGAACCTAAGGGCAGCTTTCTCTCCGAAGTTTGCAGCAGCTGGGAACGGGACTGAGAGCAGCCATAACTGCTCCCTCCGCCCACCCTGCTGATCCCGTGCAACCTGCCCCACCCAAGCCCTGCACAGAGCCATTTGCTGGATCGCCTCAGGCAAAGGCTAGATTAGCACCTCCCCAGAGGACAGAAGTTTTCCCGGGCAGACACAGGTGATTCTCACAGCCAGTCAGCCTGGTGGGCAAATCCCTCTAGTATTAACTACAACAATCAAGGCTTAACTAGAACAAGACTGCGCACAAAGACCACAAGGGGGTGCACCAAGAAAGCATAAAAAATGCGGAGACAAAAAAACATGACAGAAATGGAGGATATGGAGCTAAAAAACGCAATTTTGAGGGCTTGCAATAAACTTGTTGAGAGCCTCACAAAAACTAATGAGACCCTCGATGCTACGATAAAGAAACTAGAAATTAAGCATACACGGACTGAAATAAAGAATATTATACCCAATAGCAGACCAGAGGAGCGCAAGAATCAAGTCAAAGATTTGAAATGCGAAGAAGCAAAAAACACCCAACCGGAAAAGCAAAATGAAAAAAGAATCCGAAAATACGAAGATAGTGTAAGGAGCCTCTGGGACACCTTCAAGCGCACTAATATCAGAATAATAGGGGTGCCAGAAGATGAGAGACAGCAAGATATTGAAAACCTATTTGAAGAAATAATGGCAGAAAACTTCCCCCACCTGGTGAAAGAAATGGACTTACAGGTCCAAGAAGCACAGAGAACCCCAAACAAAAGGAATCCAAAGAGGACCACACCAAGACACATCATCATTAAAATGCCAAGAGCAAAAGACAAAGAGAGAATCTTAAAAGCAGCAAGAGAAAGAGACTCAATTACCTACAAGGGAATACCCATGTGACTGTCAGCTGATTTCTCAACAGAAACTTTGCAGGCCAGAAGGGAATGGCAAGAAATATTCAAAGTACTGAATACCAAGAACCTACAACCAAGACTACTTTATCCAGCAAAGCTATCATTCAGAAGTGAAGGTCAGATAAAGAGCTTCACAGATAAGGAAAAGCTAAAGGAGTTCATCACCACTAAACCAGTATTATACGAAATGCTGAAAGGTATCCTTTAAGAAGAGGAAGAAGAAAAAGGTAAAGATACAAATTGTGAACAACAAACATGCATCTATCAACAAGTGAATCTAAGAATCAAGTGAATAAATAATCTGATGTACAGAATGAACTGGTGATTACAATGACTCAGGGACATAGAAAGGGAATGGACTGACTATTCTTGGGGGAAAAAGGGGAATGGGAGATGCGGGAAGAGACTGGACAAAAATCGTGCACCTATGGATGAGGACAGTGGGTGGGGAGTGAGGGCAGAGGGTGGGGCGGGAACTGGGAGGAGGGGAGTTATGGGGGAAAAAAAGAGGAACAAATGTAATCTGAACAATAAAGATTTAATAAAATTAAAAATAAAAAGATTAAAATAAAAAAAAAATACTTGACCCTCATTTCTTTCACCTTTGGGCCTCATCTCGCAACGCGCGAGGCTGTTACTTGAGCCATATGGTTTTTGCAATAAAATCAGAATCTTGAACACTAACTGCGGTATTTCCTTCAAGTTGGTCTGTTCTGCATGTGTACCTAACAGGGCGAGGGGCAGAGTGCGGGAAGCATACGGAACTGCAAGAATGACTCCCCAGTTCAACCCTAATCGTGTAATTCCTCGAATCCACCCCTCAGGCCAAAAATGTGGGCTTCAGTGTGTTCTCCAGTGTTCCGGCCGGTCCGGAACCTGGCTTCTGGGTCTCCCAGAAGAAACACCTGGGAGAGGCGTGGCCATCCTTCCGGGCTCTCCCAGCCCCGGGCGCCTGGGCTTAATGGCCTCAGGTCCGAGACACCAGGGCGAAAGTTCGCTGAGCCCGGGGAAGCCAGCGAGTGCCGCCGACCGTCCAGAACTGAGCGGGCGAGGACTTGGGAGGAAGTTCACGGAGGGCTGGACGCCGGGCTCCTTTTGCAATCGGCACAAGGTCCCTGTGCCACGGGTGAAATATCCATCGCACCTTCCATATTTCACTGAGAGGACCCGTGCTCCACCCCGATGCCTAGCTACCCAGCAGGCAGGCCGCCTGCTCCAGGCTGGACGCTGGGGCCGCCTCGATCACGCCAACTCGGGTGCCTGCTCCCCGCAGACCTCGGGAGCACCGCGCGCACAGCTGTGGGCCGTGCTCGCCGCTGCCCGCCTGCTCCGCCCACCCAGCGCCACGGCCTGACGACTCTCAGCCCCGCCTCGCGCTATTACCCAAGGTGCCCCGGGCGCTCATTTGCATGTCCCACGCGACAGGTGAACCCCGCAGCTCAATCGCAGCCTAGCTATCACCGCGACCAACACGCGAGCCTCGGGAGGGGTTCCATGGCATCACGTTCCCCTAACCGTTCCGAGATCACCGCCGAAGGACGCGACCCAGTCACCGGAACTTAAAAGGAGAAAGCTCGCCGGGCCTCAAATACCTGGCGGGCGGGTGCAGTAGCGTGCTCGCTTCGGCAGCACATATACTAAAATTGGAACGATACAGAGAAGATTAGCATGGCCCCTGCGCAAGGATGACACGCAAATTCGTGAAGCGTTCCATATTTTGCACCCCGCTCTGCAGGACTGCGGGGATTTGGGCTCTGGAGACCTGCTCCGGGCCTGCGCCCAGGCCTTCCGAGACTCCCACCTAATATTTTCCTCTTTGAGGGGCTAGCAAACCTTAACCGCCTTCTGCCATCTTCATGGCCTCCAAGATAGATTTTAGTTACCAAATGATCCTGGTACTTGCTTCTGAATCCTTGAATGGGCAGTGAACTTTCTGATCAAATTTTCCATCACAGAATCCGTCCGTTTTAGGCAAACCGGCATTTCTGAGAGCTCCTTAAAGGCCAGTGAAAACAGGCCCACACAACCGGTCTTAGAAATACTTGAGAAAGCAGATCCAAATGGGCTTGCTGCTTCCAGCCAGTTTCCAATTGTCCTGAAACTCTAGGGTCCAGGGGCACCGGCCAATATTGCTCTCACCCGCTGTAACCACCCCTTGACAGCAGCCTCAGCCTTTGCACGGCCCGCAGTCTGAGACAGGGCATAGGACTCAGGCCTTAACGCGGCTGAACAATGTCAAACTAGACACAACAAATGAGCACTGATGTTGCTTACTTCTTATAGTAAGGATTCTTTATTTTAGCAATAATTTAGTAACTCAATAATTCAGAAATGATTTGATAAGAATTCACCGAACACCTTAGGTGAATTCTTACATTCTAGAGGACAACTACCAACCTACCTGGGCCTCTGGAGTTTGTGTTGTTGAGGGAGACAAACCATAAATAAATCGACTTCATAAAGTCTGAGGTTTATGAAGGAAACGCAAGTTAACATATTAGCACAAACACCCCACTGCAAACACTTTAGCACTGTTTTCATTTTACAGAGTGCCTTACACGGATACCTTTTTTGCGCAAAAGTAACGATTTCTTTGAGTGTCAGACGACGATTGTGCTTTGACTCATATCTTTTCCCACCCCAGCAGAGCGGGAAGCAAAATATGGAACGCTTCACGAATTTGCGTGTCATCCTTGCGCAGGGGCCATGCTAATCTTCTCTGTATCGTTCCAATTTTAGTATATGTGCTGCCGAAGCGAGCACGCTACTGCACCCGCCCGCCAGGTATTTGAGGCCCGGCGAGCTTTCTCCTTTTAAGTTCCGGTGACTGGGTCGCGTCCTTCGGCGGTGATCTCGGAACGGTTAGGGGAACGTGATGCCATGGAACCCCTCCCGAGGCTCGCGTGTTGGTCGCGGTGATAGCTAGGCTGCGATTGAGCTGCGGGGTTCACCTGTCGCGTGGGACATGCAAATGAGCGCCCGGGGCACCTTGGGTAATAGCGCGAGGCGGGGCTGAGAGTCGTCAGGCCGTGGCGCTGGGTGGGCGGAGCAGGCGGGCAGCGGCGAGCACGGCCCACAGCTGTGCGCGCGGTGCTCCCGAGGTCTGCGGGGAGCAGGCACCCGAGTTGGCGTGATCGAGGCGGCCCCAGCGTCCAGCCTGGAGCAGGCGGCCTGCCTGCTGGGTAGCTAGGCATCGGGGTGGAGCACGGGTCCTCTCAGTGAAATATGGAAGGTGCGATGGATATTTCACCCGTGGCACAGGGACCTTGTGCCGATTGCAAAAGGAGCCCGGCGTCCAGCCCTCCGTGAACTTCCTCCCAAGTCCTCGCCCGCTCAGTTCTGGACGGTCGGCGGCACTCGCTGGCTTCCCCGGGCTCAGCGAACTTTCGCCCTGGTGTCTCGGACCTGAGGCCATTAAGCCCAGGCGCCCGGGGCTGGGAGAGCCCGGAAGGATGGCCACGCCTCTCCCAGGTGTTTCTTCTGGGAGACCCAGAAGCCAGGTTCCGGACCGGCCGGAACACTGGAGAACACACTGAAGCCCACATTTTTGGCCTGAGGGGTGGATTCGAGGAATTACACGATTAGGGTTGAACTGGGGAGTCATTCTTGCAGTTCCGTATGCTTCCCGCACTCTGCCCCTCGCCCTGTTAGGTACACATGCAGAACAGACCAACTTGAAGGAAATACCGCAGTTAGTGTTCAAGATTCTGATTTTATTGCAAAAACCATATGGCTCAAGTAACAGCCTCGCGCGTTGCGAGATGAGGCCCAAAGGTGGAAGAAATGAGGGTCAAGTATTGAGGTGGTTGCCCCGCTCCATCTATGGGAAGTAAAGTGGAAAGCATAGGTTTGCCTGCGTTATGCTGGCACCTTAATAAGGAATACAGTATATTTATAGAATAAGTGGAGTTTTGCTTTTTTCTCCTTCATTTGGTCGTCCTACTTCTCTCCAAAACTGACAGAATATTTTGAAATAAAAACCTGCGAAAGACAATTTTGAATTTTTAAATTAGTACACAATTTTATGATGTACAAAAAGAAAATAGTGTGAAACTATATGAGTTTCTGGTATTGCAGAGACAAACATAGAAAAGGAACAGAAAATCTGCGGGACTTATTGCTAAACCTGTTTATGGTTTTAATTCTCTTTTGAAACTCTGAAAAGGTAATAAAAACACTGTATTCTCCCCCACCCAAAATAAAAAATTCTGCAAAAATGTCACACCTATTGAGTAAATTGTCAAATTACAGTCTGCTTTGATATATTTCTTCTAATGGCCTGTTTCTCTAATAAGCCATTACTGACTTCACAGCTATGAAGAAGTCGTAAAATTGATGTTCAATTTTATGATTTGAAGAAATATCTATAAAAAGACCTTTCATGTTTCCTTTAGAAACGTTACAACCAAACAGTTTATAAAAGGGTACAAGGTTAGAGGAGTCGAGATAGTTGGAAGGATGTCAGAGCTCCAGGGTCAGGAACTTGATTCCTCTCCCCCTTGTCAAGCTGCACTCCTGGATAACCACGTTTAAACTCTGTATATTCTGAAAACCAGAAAATGTTTACCACATACAGAAAAAAAAGAAAAAAGGGAAAACAAAAAGGTCGATAACAGATCAAATCCTTGGCGGGAGGCGGAGGTGTGGCACCTTTATAATGCCTCTAAATTATCAGATATGAACAGCAGAAGAGCAGAAAAGCATACTTTCAGAGCCATTGGCACACTGAACCATGTGGTGTTAAAGAGCTACAGCAGAATTTCTCACAGGTAATTTATTTGTGACTCCTTTTAAAACAATAAATTATCTCGACCTCCAGTAGTCCTAAAATTGCTTCAAAATATTGTTACTTAAATATGTATAAACATAAAACTGTGTATAAACTTATTCTTATAGCTGTTATAAACTAAAAACAAATTAAACTAACTACATTAGCTTTGTGTTCTATTGATTTGTGTTGCAAACGAACGACATTATCAATAC
The DNA here is from genome assembly GCF_028538775.1 of Myotis yumanensis. NCBI lineage: Eukaryota > Metazoa > Chordata > Mammalia > Chiroptera > Vespertilionidae > Myotis > Myotis yumanensis. The sequence continues at coordinate 91,536,688 of NW_027223752.1, forward strand.
AATTCAAATTAACATCACATAATTTATTGCAGTTGATGATGTGTTTGGCTAAAACTAGGTTAGCTTGCTACTGGGGTCCGGCTGGTTGGGCCTGAGCGATTCGGCCGGACATGCCCTGCAGCCCTCCTGCTGTCCCTCCCCAGCTGGCCAACCTCCCATGTCCCTCCCTGGCCCCAATCATGCACCAGTGGGGTTCCTTGGCTTGGCCTGAGCCCTTTTGTAATCTGGGACCCCTCGGGGGATGTTGGAGAGCTGGTTTCGCCCGATCCCACGGGCCAGGCAGAGGGACCCCACAGGTGTACAAAATTGTGCACTGGACCTCTAGTTTATTATAAAATTGCTTAGTAACTATCAAGTCTACATATTGATATGAGTTTAAAATTGATTGCCCTTACCATACAAACTATTTCTTTCAAAAACTCATGTCCTCCCCAGATACAATTTATAAGCATGTAACTGGAAAGAAATATCTTATTCTTGCACCTCAGAGATTTATATATTGTAGTCGGCTGCCTTCTGGATAGTTTGATCTTTCCCACAAGTGATTCTGATGTTTGGAAACCACTGCTTTAAACAGAAAAACACTCAAAAGCCTACACATTAAAACTTCTAAGGTTATTCTTAGCTGAAGGAACTTGTTTAAACTTAAATCTGAACCAGTTAGGATTTGCCTCATATAGCACTTAAATATAATCTCAAAATAGCCAAAAAGATTTCAAAAGCAGAAACCTACACTTTGAAGAGACCATCCATTAAATAATGATCGGTTACATTCTTCTAGATCCATTATGGACATGATTTTGATATTTTTGGACTAGTTTAGAAACATTACTTCATTAATCTGTCACAATTTATTGATCTATTACCTATAGTGATCAATATTAACCTCTCTGTGCGGAGATGTAATCAAGGCCCTCAAAAAAAACCCAAACACACTACTTTAAATGATCCTTAAGAACACAAATTAAGATGGAAAGCAATTCCATTCTGATATATCCCAGTCCTATGTTCGAAATGTTTTATTAATTTTTTTGTATTTTAAAACTATCAACTATTCTACATCATTCTATGCATTTATTCATTACCTTTGGGGGAAAAGGTGGTAAAAATAGAGAACAACTATCATCATCCTTTGTAAGATTTTTTACATATCTTATTTTGACTTAATCTTTCATAAATTATTCCAAATGGATAAAACTTATAAGATTTAATTTTACTAACACCCTAAGCCAGGGATCAGTCAACTATTTTGTAATTAAAGAATTGGATTGATTTTAGTTTTTATTTGAAAAGTACATTGCTGGTAATGTTTTCTCTATATATACCAAGTGCCAACAAAGATGAAAAATCTGGAAATGAAATTTCTAAGAAGTAAATCTAGGGGGTATTAAATACTACATTCCCTCGGATAGCTAGATTTTTTTTAAAAAAATCTTTGACACATTTAAAATAAACCAAGTCCCACAAAAATAGTAACAGTGAGGATAATGTGCATTGCTTCAAATTTTACTTATCATTTTAGGGTGCTAAATATACATTGGTTTCACTGAGCACCTACAAAGACATTTGAATAAAATGAAATACAAAGAATTTAGAGAAAAGGGAAACTAAGAGCTCCAAATCTAAAAATGGTTAAGATATTTAAAAAACTGTCAAGTACCGAGGAGAAACCAAGATGGCGGCATAGGTAAACACGGGAGTTTGCTGCCTCGAACAACCACTTCAAAAATACAACTAAAAGACGGAACGGACATCATCCAGAACCACAGGAAAGCTGGCTGAGTGGATGTTCTACAACTAGGAGGAAAGAGAAAAGCATACCGAGGCTCAGAGGAGGCACAGTGCTGAAGTAAAATACTAAGGTTCGGAGTGCATGTGGAGCGGGCTGGAGGCTGAGGGCACGGTTGTTTTCAATCGGGAGGGAGTCTCAGGCTCTGAGCTCCAGTTCCGGGCGAGTCTCTAAGGACCCAGACTCATACGGGAGAAGCGGGACTGTCTGGCATCGCTCAGAACCCTAGGGCAGCTTTCTCTCCGTGGGGCTTGCAGCGACTACTGGGACACTGAGAAGCAGAGCCTCTGAGGGCAAGACTGAGAGCAGCCATAATTGCTAACCCCGCCCTGTTGATCCCGTGGGACCCGCCCCGCCCAAGCCCTGCAGGGAGGCTTTTGCTGGATAGCCTCAGGCAAAGGCTAGATTAGCACCTCCCTAGAGATCCAGGAGCCAGGAAGCCCAGAGGTCAGAGTGGGACCATCCAGCTTTAAGCTCCGTGGAACCATAAAAGACACACTCAGGAGGCAGACTCAGTGAGCACCAAAGCCCCATCGAAGCAAGTCTAGCCCCAGAGGGGTGTCTCCAGCACAGAAGTTCTCCCACCGCAGACACAGCTGATTCTCACAGCCAATTGACCTGGAGGTCAATTCCTCACAGTGATAACTACAACAATCAAGGCTTAACCACAACAAGACTGTGCACAAAGCCCACAAGGGGGTGCACCAAGAGTGTCTACCTTAGGTAATTGGGACACTTAGCACAGAAAGGCACTCTATCGACACAGCGAAGCATAAAAAAATGCCGAGACAAAGAAACAGGACACAAACGACAGAATTGGAGGAAAGCAAACTGTTGGATATAGAGTTCAAAACCACACTTTTAAGGTCTTTAAAGAACTGTTTAGAAGCCCTCGAAAAGACTGGTAAGACCGCCGATAAATGTAGTGAGATCCTCAAGAAATCTAATGAGACCCTCGATGTTGTGATAAAGGACCAACTAGAAATTAAGCATACACTGACTGAAATAAAGAATATTATACAGACCCCCAACAGCAGACCAGAGGGTCGCAAGGATCAAGTCAAAGATCTGAAATACGAAGAAGCAAAAAACACCCAACCGGAAAAGCAAAATGAAAAATGAATCCGAAAATATGAAGATAGTGTAAGGAGCCTCTGGGACAGCTTCAAGCGTACCAACATCCAAATTATAGGGGTGCCAGAAGATGAGAGAGAGCAAGATATTGAAAACCTATTTGAAGAAATAATGACAGAAAACTTCCCCTACCTGGTGAAAGGAATAGACTTCCAAGTCCAGGAAGCGCAGAGAACCCCAAACAAAAGGAATCCAAAGAGGACCACACCAAGACACATCATCATTAAAATGCCAAGAGCAAAAGACAAAGAGAGAATCCTAAAAGCAGCAAGAGAAAGAAAATCAGTTACCTACAAGGGAGTACCCATACGACTGTCAGCTGATTTCTCAACAGAAACTTTGCAGGCCAGAAGGGAATGGCAAGAAATATTCAAAGTGATGAATACCAAGAACCTACAACCAAGACTACTTTATCCAGCAAAGCTATCATTCAGAAGTGAAGGCCAGATAAAGAGCTTCACAGATAAGAAAAAGCTAAAGGAGTTCATCACCACCAAACCAGTATTATATGAAATGCTGAAAGGTATCCTGTAAGAAGAGGAAGAAGAAGAAAAAGGTAAAGATACAAATTATGAACAACAAATATGCATCTGAAAACTAGGGGGCGAGACCAAGATGGCGGCGTAGGTAAACACCGGAGACCGCTGCCGCAAACAACCATTTCAAAAATACAACTAAAAGACTGAACGGACATCACCCAGAACCACAGGAAGGCTGGCTGAAGAGAGACTCTACAACTAGAAGGAAAGAGAACAGCAAATCGAGGCTCAGAGGTGGCGCAGTGTGGAAAATACAAAGGTACCGAGGTGCGCGCGCAAAGCAGGCTGGTGGCTGAGGGCTCGGTTGTCGTTTTCTGTCGGGAGTGAGTCTCAGACTCTGGGCTCCAGATCCGGGCGAGTCTCTAGGGACCCAGACTCAAACGGGAGAAGCGGGATTATCCGGCATCAGTTGGAACCTGAGGGCAACTTTCTCTCCGAGGTTTGCAGCGGCTGCCGGGGTTCTGAGAAGCAGAGCCTCTGGGAACGGGACTGAGCGTGGCCATAACTGCTCCCTCCACCCGCCCTGTTGATCCCGCCCCGCCCAAAGCCTGCGCACAGCCATTTGCCGATCGCCTCAGGCAAAGGCTGGATTAGCGCCTCCCCAGAAGGCAGACGTTTTCCGTACAGCTGATTCCTATAGCCAGCCGGCCTGGGGGTCAAATCCCTCTAGTGGTAACTACAACAATTAAGGCTTGGCTAGAACAAGACTGCGCACAGAGACCACAAGGGGGTGCACCAAGAAAGCATAAAAGATGCGGAGACAAAGAAACATGACAGAAATGGAGGATATGGAGCTAAGAATCGCAATTTTGAGGGCTTGCCATAAATTTGTGCAGAGCCTCACGAAAACTAATGAGACCCTCGATGCTACGATAAAGAAATTAGAAAGTAAGCATACACGGACTGAAATAAAGAATATTATACCCAATAGCAGACCAGAGGAGTACAATAATCAAACCAAAGATTCGACAAAAAACACCCAATTGGAAAAGCAAAATGAAAAAAGAATCCAAAAGTGTGAAGATAGTGTAAGGAGCCTCTGGGACAGCTTTAAGCGGTCTAATATCAGAGTCATTGGAGTGCCAGAAGATGAGAGACAGCAAGATATTGAAAACCTATTTCAAGAAATAATGGCAGAAAACTTCCCCCACCTGGAGAAAGAAATGGACTTACAGGTCCAAGAAGCGCAGAGAACCCCAAACAAAAGGAATCCAAAGAGGACCACACCAAGACACATCATCATTAAAATGCCAAGAGCAAAAGACAAAGAGAAAATCTTAAAAGCAGCAAGAGAAAGAGGCTTAATTACCTACAAGGGAATACCCATACGACTGTCAGCTGATTTCTCAACAGAAACTTTGCAGGCCAGAAGGGAATGGCAAGAAATATTCAAAGTGCTGAATACCAAGAACCTACAACCAAGATTACTTTATCCAGCAAAGCTATCATTCAGAATTGAAGGTCAGATAAAGAGCTTCACAGATAAGGAAAAGCTAAAGGAGTTCATCACCGCCAAACCAGTATTATATGAAATGCTGAAAGGTATCCTTTAAGAAGAGGAAGAAGAAGAAAAAGGTAAAGATACAAATTATGAACAACAAACATGCATCTATCAACAAATGAATCTAAGAATCAAGTGAATAAATAACCTGATGTACAGAATGAACTGGTGATTATAATAGAATCAGGGACATAGAAAGGGAATAGACTGACTATTCTTGGGGGAAAAAGGGGTGTGGGAGATGCGGGAAGTGACTGGACAAAAATCATGCACCTATGGATGAACACAGTGGGTGGGGAGTGAGGGTGGAGGGTGGGGTTGGAGCTGGAAGGAGGGGAGTTATGGGGGGAAAAAAGAGGAACAAATGTAATAATCTGAACAATAAAGATTTAATTAAAAAAAAAAACTGTCAAGTACCTAAAAGTACTAAAGAATTAGGACAAAATATTCATTTCAAGGTCACAAGAAAATGACGTGAACACAAATACAAAAATTAAAACTAATTTGAATAAATTAGTAAAGTGGTGATTAAATAGGTTAATTGCTAAACCTACATCACTTATACTGGAATAAGAATTGATGCAGATATACTCTCCCTCCCACGAGCATGCCTGCGCCACCCTCCTCCCCCTCTTTCCTCAAAGGCAGGCATCTCCTAAACTCTGTTAAGACCCCACAAGGCTTGCAACCAGGGCAGCTATGGGCATTGGCAGTTCATCCCAGGCAAACTCCCTGAACCTGTACCCCAGGACCCTGTACTCAGACTTCTTAGTGAGCCAAAACAGCACAGTCTAGGCTCATGTTCCCAGCCCTTTCCTGTTTCACTTCCCCAGTTTTAATAAACATCTTCTAAAATTAAAAAAAAGCAGAAGAAAAGAAAGAAAAAGACATCCCTATCTGGTTTGGCTCAGTAGATAGAGCGTCTGCGTACCCCCTGTCTTCTCTGAGGAAAAAAAAAAGGACAAAGCAAAATAGAAATTTGAAAAAATAGGTTATAATACAAAGAAATTCTTAACTAAAAATTGGGCAAACTATTAGGAGAGCCATTATTAATTTATTCATAATAATTTTTACCACTTAAGACAAATAAAACTGATAGAAAATCTCCACTGTGGGAATAAGCAAGCTGTTTCTAAATACAAATTCCTTGACAACTACTCAAAGTTCATACACTGCAAGATTTAGTATTCCTTACTATGGTAACAATGACAAAAACCAGCACTGCCAGCACTGCAGTAATTCCAAGGCTTATAATTTTATATTAAACGTGGTAATGACTGAATCATGGTACTTGGATCAAATTAATAATCCATTATCACATTATAAGATCATATTAGTATCTCATATCCAATATCATTATCCAATAACTGAATATTGGGTATGAGCTAATAATGCTTACAGTCTTCACAACTACTCACAGATGTTACTAACCATAAGAAATGAATTTTTATGAGTAGGTCCTTCCCTTATTAAATCTTAGAAAATTTTATTTTCAGAGATTGGTAAATTGAAAAGGCTACCGGGAACTTCAGTTCAAATACAATAAGAAATTAAGCATGTCCCATAAGTATTGAAACAAATCAGAAATTGTTCAACCTAAGAATTAAGGTATTTGGTTAAAATGGTTAAATTCAAGACAAGCACACACAAGAAGACCTAAGTTCCATATTTTGCACCAGAGAAGGGTGCAAAATATGGAACGCTTCACGAATTTGCGTGTCATCCTTGCGCAGGGGCCATGCTAATCTTCTCTGTATCGTTCCAATTTTAGTATATGTGCTGCCGAAGCGAGCACGGTGTTGTTCCCGCACCGACAGGTATTTCAGGCCCGGCGAGTTTCCTCCTTTTAAGTCCCGGTGAGTGGGTCGCGTCCTTTGGCGGTGACCTCGGAGCGGTTAGGGGAACTTGATGCCACGGGATCCCCTCCCGAGGCTCGCGTGTTGGTCGCGGTGATAGCTAGGCTGCGATTGAGCTTCGGGGTTCACCTGCCGCGCGGGACATGCAAATGAGCGCCCGGGGCACCTTGGGTAATAGCGCGAGGCGGGGCTGAGAGTCGTCAGGCGGTGGCGCTGGGTCGGCGGAGCAGGCGGGCCTGTGCGCGCGGGACGCTTTCGAGGGCCCAGCGAGCGGGAGAGGCTCGGTCCTGGAGGCGTCCGCGGTGCGGGAGGGCTGGGCCAGGACAACGCCATACTTCCAAAGCAAGTTGTTTCCCACTTAAATGTCCTCTGATGAGTATCTTTAAAAAAAGAAGTAATGACTCAGCCATTATCACACCTTGAAAAGTTAAGGTAATTCCTGAATATCACCTAATATTCACTGTACGTTCAAATTTCTTTGTTTCAAAGATGGCTTTTATTGTTGGTTTGCCAAGGATCCAAGCGCAGTCCTGTTTACCGCATTGTATGTGGTGACTTCGTCCTTTAGGTCTCTCATTCTCCCACGGCACCTTCCCCACATCTCTTCCTGCCCTGGTGGGGAAGCTGGATATTTGCCCCGTGGGGCGTCACAGTTCTTGCATTTGGAGCGTCACAGTTCTTGCATTTGGCCCATTTCTTACTGATAATGTCTATCTCTCCACCTTACATGTTCCCTGGGAAGCCATAGGTCTAAGTGCCCAGCGACAGCCTGGGTGAGTGTTGTCGGCCTGCGGTTCATTGCTGGGGCGCGTCCCAGCGTGACGCTGGCGATGTCCGGCTGAACCGGGGGGATCAGGGGAGGTCCCCCGCTTGACCCCTCCTCTACAAAGCTTCTCATAAGTGTGTCACTTAATGAGTTTAGAGTGCACGGATGGACGGTGCAGGTAGAGCTGGTTGACTTTTAACCCTTGGCTCCTGCGCTTTAACGATGCAAACTAGAGGCACCTGGTGTCCGAGTTCTGTGCCCGGAGGAAGAAAACCGAGAAAACAAAACCAGGCAAAGAAATGAGGGAAGAGTGCTGATGGCGATTTGAGTCGCTGGAGCATTCGTTCCAGTCCACAGTTTGGTCACAGGAGCTAACATGTGTCTCCTTCCTGTAAGAGGTTCTTATGCAGCCACTGCATGTTGGCCCTGAGTGCTGGCTCTCCACCCACCCCTCTCACGGGGCTACCCTTCAGCTGCATTTATTTGTGTCGAATCAAATTGGGTAAGAAGATAGCTCCACCTACCCTCACCTCCGCATGTAGGCTGGTGTTTCTTTTCCGGGTATTTTCTGAATGTTGTCTTGTCGGGCTAGCCAGGTATTGAAAGCCCCAACTAGGACAATGTGCTAGAGGCATTAAAATGTAACATCTTGGATTTCCTTATTCTGTTCTCTCCTTGCTATTGCACAGTTGTCTTTTCCTCCAGTTTCTTCTTCCCCCAATCTGCACATCCCCCATGTACGTTGCATACTTCACTAACTGAACACATTTACCCAGCTCACTTTATGCCTTTGTCACTAAGCTCATGTCTTCCCACCACACATTTGCATCATTAAAACACTATTGACTTCTGCTAAACTAAACAATATTTAGGATTACATATTAGCACTTTGACAAAAACAATTCTTGGTCTTATCACTGCTTAATTATATGTAAATCTCCAGTCATTGTTTAGAGGGAGATAGTGTATGAATTCATTTGGAAGTCATATGCAAAAGTTATGTTAGTTGGCTTTTCAATTAATCTTTTGTATTCGGAGTTAAGATTGGACTCAAATGAGAAGAGTCTTAATAGGCATTGTTAACAATTGACTTTAGGCGAGATTGATTTAAAGGATTTTTCTTAGCTTATCTGATTTTTTAACAAAAATGTTTTTTTTTTTCATATTCTGGAACATTTGGACTCTATTACCAATAAATGTTGTCATAATAATTCCAACTATTTACATTGGCAGTGGAATAATTCAGTTATCTGTTTTTTCTTAGTAGTATAAAAAACTGTGGTGCATCTTACAATCAATGACATTTTAGATCCAAAGAGGTTGTAGTACCTCATTTTTCAGAGAAGGGAACCGAGGCGAAGTGTAGGTAATTTTCCAGGGCAGGGCTGGCACGGGTCCTACCATCTTTGGGGATCAAATACATTGCTCGTTACACTGTACCTTGTAGTATTACTAGGTCATACTGTTTGCACTATGTTACAAGGAAAAGAAGGAGGATGTCAAGCCTGCCATTTTACAACATTTCTGAGTTCTGCAGCAACAGAAGAGCACGCACCAAGAAGTGGAAAGTCTACCTTATTATTATTATTATTATTTTAATTCACATAAAGGGAACATTCAGTGATATGACTCAAGTGAAACAGGCAAAAACCACAAGTCATTTCCTCTTCAGGAATTTTGCTCTAATTAAAAAGAAGAAGAAACAACCCACATTTCCACATCCTCTCAAACAGGGAACAGATGAGTCACTTAGAACCACAGCATCAATGACCCAGCTTTACCTGGTATGAAAGTGGTGAACTCCAGCTAGGGGACAGGTTACAACTGGGCTTCAGGTTGTAATCTCCTGGGAAGCTTTTAACAATACCAGTGTCCAGGCCCACCCATAATGAAAGTTCTGACATAATTGTTTTTCTGTCTTTGCTGTGAGCTCAGTCTTCATAAATCTGCTTCAGGCTTGTCAACAGCCTTCCTTCTTCCCTCTTTGCCCCTGTTTTTTTTCCATGGGACACACTGTCCATTAGATGAAGCTGATCTAAATTCCCCATGAGGCCCCTTCCTTTGCTATTCCCTTCCTTTTAATAAATTTTATTGGTTTTTTACAGAGAGGAAGGGAGAGAGCGCATTAGAAACATCAACATCGATGAGAGAGAAACATGGATCAGCTGCCTCCTGCACACTCCCTTCTGGGTATGTGCCCCCAACCACGGTACATGCCCTTGACCGGAATCGAACCTGGGACCCTTGAGTCCCCATGCTGAGGCTCTAGCCACTGAGCCAAACCAGTTAGGGCTATTCCCTTCCTTTTATAGCCATAACCCCTTCCCTCACGTTGCACCCATTGACTCCCCAGGACTTCTAAATGCCCCACATAGAAAGAACTCCAAAGATCTTACAAAACTCACCAGTGCTGGGTTTTACTTCTTCAAGGCTCTGCTAGGTAACCTTATAAACTAAAATGTGCTAGAGCACTATTTTCTAAATTTGCCTAGTTGATTTCCCTCTATCACTGTGGAAGAAGTTAGTTTTGCTTCCATTTACACATTCATTTCAACATTCCTTTACTTCATACAAGTTTGTGATTTTTGATTTCTCCTTGGAGCTGATTACAACATCTACCTTGCCCCTTCATTGATTAAAACAATCAGTAATATCTTTAAAACATGCTTGTTTTTAATCTGTATGAGAGAGACATGATTTTTAATTTTGTTGTTGTCTTTTAATAGTTTGGGAGTTCACTTAACAAAACCAGGTATCCTTTTTACCGGAGAGGTGCAGCTCATTGGCTGCTTCAAGCCCAGACACATCTGTTTTGGGCTCAAAATGACAATAGAGCTTTGCTGACTATCTGCTTTACTAATTTTAATATTGTTCCCTATTTATTTTGCAGGTTGTCCTTGTTTTGTTGACAGCAATAGTCATTGCCCACTGTTGGTAGCAATAATTGGGTATATGGTATTAAGGTGTGACCATTTGATGAGCTCTGTGAATGGATTAGTGATTTGTAGAGATCTAGTCTTTCATGAGAGACAACAGAGAAACTAGTTTGTTTGTCTTGCTTGTTTGCCTATTCATCTATTTCGGTTCAAATCAATTAAGAATGTCATGTACCACTAAGAAGGAGTACAGCTCTTTTGATATCTGAACCAGTAAATTTTTTATACTTCTCTGTTTGATGACTGGAATTTTAGAATAAATTAAATTTATAAATTCCATGTCTATATGTATGTAATTCAGAAGGTCTTTACCTCTCATTTTATGAATGTGTAATGTTTTCCTAAAACCCGATGGCATTAAGAAATTAGATTGTAAAATCTACTAAATTAAAGGAGCCCTGATCTATTTTATGAGATATCTAAGTGCTTATCCTATATAATAAAAGCCTAATATGCAAATTGTTCGACCAGGAGTTCGACCTGGGAGTTCGACCGCTCGCTACTACGTGCGCTGACCACCAGGGGGCGACGCAGAACACAGCAGGTGTCAGCAACGTTGCGCTGGCAGTGGGCAGCAGTGGAGGCGCTGCTGGCCCTGATGGGCCCCAACAAGAGCAGGACCAAGGCGGGATGGTGGAGCAGGTGAGTGAGTGGTGCCAGGCCAAGGCGGATGTGAGCAGGGGCCTGATCACCCCACGAATCACCCTGCAGATGGCGACCAGCACTGAGGGATACGGGCGGGGGCCTGGCCCCCATTGATCACCCTGCAGACCATAGGCAGTGGCCAGCAAGTCCTGATTGCCCGATAGGGGCTGGACCCCGGGCTGGGACAGGGAACTGGGGGTGGGTGGCAGCGATCAACCTCCCGTGACGCCTGGGCAGGGGGCTGCAACCTCTCACCAGCTACCTGGGGGTGGGGTGATGGGGATGGAGGTGTGATGAGACTGCAGGGTGTCCGCCAAGCTTGCTCTCACCCCCTGCTACCCTCCCCCGGGATGCCAGGGCTCACGCACTGGGGAAGCCCCCACGCTCAGGTTCTGGGCAACCGCGAGGAGCCTGCCCTGCAGCTGCTGGGACCTCAGGGGCTGGTTGGGTTCCCATGGATTTGTGTAGGAGCAGCTGGTCTGCGAGGCCAGCTGGGAGAGAGTGCGCTGCCTGCCTGGCTTCCATGCGGTGCCTCTGGGCGGCCCAGAGGCTTACGCTGTGCCCTGGGTCATGTCGTACAGCTGTGCTCACTGCATCTCCGCATGGGGACTCGGGCACCATGACTCAGGCAGAGGGGGCCTGGGGCCCAGGTTCCCAGGCCCAGAGGTCAGCTGGGACCTGCCCTTGCATGCCAGACGCTCGTGCTTTGATTGCCGGCCAGGCCTAGGGACTGCATCTGTGAACACATTTTGTGCACCGGGCCTCTAGCATAAATATAACATTTCTATAATTCTCAGAAAATGAAGAATTGGAACTTCGAAGATATAAAATATGCTAGATTTAAAAGGCATTTAAAAAGAAAACAGCCCAGAAACATTTTAAGAATTTAAGTTCACATAATTTAGACAAATCTTTGGCAAACTAGACTCATTTCATTATTTGGTTTAATGAAAACAGCTCTGACTTCTCTGAATTACCAATGTTATATAGAAAACAAGTGTACATATTTACTATACTTGTGTACGTTTTTCTAAACTTATACAGTTTTACTGATCAAATAAGCTAGCATCACTTCTACTTAATGCTTGCTTATGACATATTTACATCTGTCTTTAATCAAATTGTATCCTTATTCTGATGAACTTTATTTCCTTAGTAATTATGTTCTGTAGTATGTCTTGGATTTGTCTTAAATTAGGTTAATTAATGGAAAAAAATAATTGGATACCTAGATCGTTTCTAAGTAAGATCTAATACTAAAGTATTAATTATTAAGTACAATGTTGACTTTGTATACCTTTGCTTCTTCTGTACACTGTAGAAAGACTATATCTTTAGGTCTTGTTAATGAGCATTTACATTTTCACTGTTTTGAGAAGTTGTATATGGGATATTAGCAACTGTAGAAAGTTGTGTTATATGAATGTCTGCATTCTTATTTATCTACCCCTGCCCCCGTTTTCTCTGAAAAATAAAAGTTACTTTGGTTAAAAGTTATAATTATTATAAATGATTGAGACTACATTGAGAAGCATTAGTTTTAGAGACATGTAACTGTGTATATACTTCTTTTTTTTTTTTTTTCAGGTGAAAGATTAGTTTTGTCCTAAAGCAGCAGCATGAAGTTTTTCATAATAATACTTTATTTTTCTTTTAATCTTCCTTGTATCTGTAATTAGTTCTCCTCATTCATTCCTGATGTTGGTAATTTGTGTTTCTTTTATTTTCTTGAACTCTCTGACTAGAATTTGATAAATTTTTTTCTATTTTGCAAAAAAACCCCAAAACAGTTTTGGTTTCCTTTTTTTTCTCTATTGTTTGTTTATTCCTATGTCATTGATTTACTATTTCTTTCCTTCTGTTTACTTTAGTTTAATTTGTTCTTCTTTCTCTAGTATCTTGTAGTGTAAATCTAGATTATTAATTTTAGAGCTTTTTTTCTTATCAATTTTAATGAGTTTTTAATAATAGTAATACTCTGAACATTATATTTTAATTTAGTAACTTTTCATTGTCCAGAAGTATTAATATATTTTAGTCAGAGGGAAGATAATTCAGGTTTTAAAAACACTCTGTTTATAATAATATTCTCACAATTTTATCCTGTTGTCATGCACAATTATTCTATATTAAAGGGGAAAAGAAGAGGTTACAAATGTAATTATATTCCTTATGCCCATATCAATTTTTAAAAATTTATTTTCTTGCATATTTATTTGTTTTTACTACACATATCAAATTCATAAAGTTTTACTCTTTTTCTGAGTTCTTGCTGGTGGTTCCATTTAGTGAATTTGACTTATTGAGTACCATGCCTATATGCTCCATTTAACATCAAATTCAACTTCCTCTGACTTTTTGTTTAACCCCAGATGACATCAAAATGATAATCAAATAATTTAACTAATATGTATATTACAAATTAATTCTGTTTACCATGTTAATGAAGAGCTAATGAAGAGGACTTGATGAGTACTCTACAGTGTCAAGCATTTGATTAAGAAGACCAGTTGGTATACAGTCTGATTAGAGGATTTTAAGATAAATATCATTCTAAACAGGCTTATCACAATGCCTGGACATCTCCTATTAAACCTGTATTATTTATTTCCATTTAGAAATAGTTAGATTTATTATATACTGGTTAATATACCCACATACATTTCTGCAAATTAGTAAAGGGAGTTGAGTAATAGGACACCCCAGTAAGTTCTGTTCAGGCTCAGGGACACCTCACAAAAGGTAGTAGACTACTTAAGCAGCTGTACCTATGGAGGCTGTGAAGATTGCTAGACTCCACCTGATACTTTGTCTTGGCTACAAGGCACTGTGGTTCATATTCCAGCTTCCTTTTCTGGATTCTGGCATGCGACCCTACTTTCTGGAGAGAGAGAAGAGAAAAGAGAGAGAGCGCGCAATTTGTGATGGGACCTGGAAAAATCTTATTCCACATATGTTTTGTGTGGGACCTATGTGTGTGAAATTGGGTGGATGTGTGTGGATGAGTTTAAATGCAAAAATGTAAATAAAATACCTGAAGTACGAAGGTGGACTTTTGCTAGCACAGCTCAGGAATCAAATCACTCCTTTTTTTTTTTTAATCCTCACCCGAGGATATTTTTTCCATTGATTTTTTAAGAGAGAGTGGAAGAGAGAGAGAGAGAGAGAGAGAGAGAGAATTTGGTTGCCTCCCACTCATGCCCAAACTGGGGCTGGGGATCAAACCTGCAACTGAGGTACATGCCCTTGCAGGAATCGAACCCATGATCTTTCAGTCTGCAGGCTGACACTCAAACCACGGAGCGAAACCAGCCAGGGCACAAAACAAATCACTCTTAAAGTCTGCCTTAAGAAAATAATTTAAACTGGCCAGTGTAGAAGATTTTGCTTGGCTCTTTGCACTATTGACAAAAAACAGAACTACTGTTTTTATTCCCTACTCTTCTGTCCCATCAGATGGGTGAACATACAGTTATGCAATGTTTTCTCCTTCTAAACCTGCAGGAACAATGTTCATGCTAACTATACTGTAGTTGATTTCTAATTTCATTCCACTGTGGTCTGAGAAGATGCTTGATATGATTTCAATCTTCTTGAACTTGTAGAGACTTGTTTTGTGTCCTAACATGTGGTCTATCTTTGTGAATGATCCATGTGCACTTGAGTAGAATGTATATTCTGCTGCATTGGGGTGAAATCTATAATAATAAAAGCATAATATGCAAATCGACCAAATGGCTAAACATTTGGGGCTGCAGCCGCAGAGGCTGTGATGGCCTTAGCTGCGAAGGCCTACTCTTGAGTGAATTTTGTACATTGGGCCTCTAGTGTTCTATAAATGTCGATTAAATCCATCTGATTCAGTGTGTCCTTTAGAGGCTCTGTTTCCTTGTTAAGTTTTTGTCTGGAAGGTCTATCCAGTGAAGTCAGAGGGGTGTTAAAGTCCCCAACTATTAATGTATTGTTGTCGATCTCTCCGTTAAAGTCCTCTAGAAATTTTTTTAATAATATATTTAGGTGCTTTTATATTGGGTGCATATATGTTTATCAGGGTTATATCCTCTTGTTGAATTAATTCCTTTAGTATTATGTAGTGACCTTTGTTGATGGCCTTTATTTTAAAGTCTATTTTGTCAGATATAAGTATTGCTACCCCATATTTTTTTTGGTAAATATATATTTTATTGATTTTTTACAGACAGGAAGGGAGAGGGATCGAGAGCTAGAAACATCGATGAGAGAGAAGCATCGATCAGCTGCTTCCTGCATACCTCCTATTGGGGATGTGCCTGCAACCAAGGTACATGCCTTGGCTGGAATTGAACCTGGAACCCTTCAGTCCGCAGGCCAACGCTCTATCCACTGAGCCAAACTGGTGAGGGCCCCAGGTTTTTTTTCTTTTCCGTTTGCATGGAAAATTTTTTCCAACTCTCCACTCTCATCCTGTGTGTGTCTTTTGTTTTGAGGTGGGTCTCTTGTAGAAAGCATATAGTTGGGTCATGTTTTTGTATCCATTCAGCTACCCTATGCCTTTTTATTGGAGCATTTAATCCATTTACATTTAGGATTATTATTGAGAGGTACTTATTTATAGCCATTTTAATTCTGTATGCCTAGGTTTCTCTCTGTTTCTTCTTCTCATTACACCAATCCCTTTAGCATTTCTTGTAATGCTGGCTTGGTGGTGATGTACTCCTTTAACCTTTTTTTGGGAGGGGGGTGGGTCTGGGAAGCTCTTTATTTGACCATCTGTTTTATTTTATTTTATTTTATTTTATTTTATTTTTTTTTTTTAATAATAATTTTTATTTCTTAAAGTATTACAAAGAGTATTACATATGTCTCCTTTTTCCCCCCCCATGACATTCCCCCGGCCCCTACCCCCCGCCCCCCCCCCCCCCGTGTCTTGTGTCTATTGGTTAATCTTATATGCATGCATATAAGTCCTTCAGTTGGTCTCTTAATCCCCCCCCAACCCTCCCCAGGCTCCCCATTGTAGTTTAACATTCTGTTCAATGTTGCTCTGCTTCTGTATCTACCCCTGTTCATCAGTCCATACTGGTCCCCTTTATTTGTCCCAACCTCACTGGAGTAGTCTCAACCTCACCAGGGCCGTCTGAGCCTCACCAGGGCCGTTTCAACCTCACCTGTTGACCATCTGTTTTGAATGGTAGCCTTGCTGGATATAGTAATTTTGGTCTCAGATCCTTGCTTTCCATTACCTTGAATACTTCATGCCATTCCCTTCTGGCCTGTAGAGTTTCTGATGAGAAATCAGGTGTCAGCCTTATGGGAACTCCTTTGTAGGTAATAGTTTTCTTTTTTCTTGCTGCCTTTAAGATTCTCTCTTTGTCTTTAATTTTTGGTATTTTAATTCTGATGTGTCTGGGCCTGTTTGGGTTCTCTTTGTTTGGGGTTCTCTGTGCCTCCTTCACCTGTGTGACGTTTTTCCTTTACCAGGTTAGGGAAGTTTTCTGCCATTATTTCTTCAAACACCTTCTCTATGCCTTTCTCCCTTTCTGCCTCTTCTGGCCCACCTGCTATTCTAATATTGTTACGTTTCACATTGTCCCACAGCTCCCTTAAGCTGTCCTCCTGTTTTTTAATTGTTTTTTCTTTTTTTGGTTCTCTGATTGAGTGATATTTTCAATCCTGTCTTTTAATTCACTAATTTGATCCTCAGCTTCCCCTAATCTGCTATGTATTCCTTCCAATGTTTTCTTTGTTTGTGTTATATCATTCTTTATCTCAGAATGTTCTTTTTTTCATAGTTACTGTATCTTTTTTCATGCTGTGGAGCATTTTTACCATCATTATTCTGAACTCTGATTTAGATAAATTTCTTATCTCTGCTTCTCGAGAATTCTTTAGTTCTTTCATTTGAGGGTGGTTTCTTTGTCTTCTCATTTTGGCTTTCTGTTTGGGTTTGTGATTATGTGTTAGGTAGATCCTCTATACCTCTCAATTTCTAGTGCAGGACAGTGTTAAAGGCTGTTTCTGACTAATTAGATCAGGCATAGACCCAAAGCCTCCAGAAACCACCTCTGCCTACAGACTGATAGGATTCTGACTTGAATTGCCCCCAGGCAATCATCCTCAGGTGTGGCGAGAGTTTTTTCAACAGAGTCGGGCAGTTGCTTCTGCGTGGGGGCTAATTGTTATTTTCAATCTCTTTAGTGGCCTCAGGGCAAGGTGTTTTCTAATAGGGTGTGTCAACTGTCTTCCCCCAGTCTCTATGTGGTCTCCACTTTGGGTCCTCGGGTATCAGGGTTCTCTCCTGTGAGTTTTCCGTTGATTATTCAGAGCTTTCTTTTTTTTTCTAATAGGAGCATATAAAGCCATAAATTTGCCTCTAGGTAATTTTAGCTACCCCACAAATTTTAATGTCCTATATTTATATTTAGTTAAAAATATTTACTTTCCTTTTTCTGTGTCACATGGATTATTTAGGTGCTTATACTATTTAGTTTCCAAATATTTGGAGAATTTTCTAGGTATATTTGTATTCTTTCTAATTTAATTACCTTGTGGTATGATTTCAATTATTTTATTTTAAAATTTATTTTAATTTTATCTTTATTGTTGGAAAGTATTACAGATGTCCCCCTTCCCCCACCACTCACTGACCCCCCCCCCTTCACCTTGCACCCACACCCTGATTTCAATTATTTTAAATTTATTGAGACTTGTTTTATAGCCAGATGTGGTGTGGCTAGTGAATGTTCCATGTGTACAGAAAAAGAATGTGCATTTGTTGGCTGGAATGTTCTATAAATGTTAATTGGTCAAGTTAGTTGATAATGTTGTTCAAATCATGTATATTCTTGCTGAATTTTTGTACTTCTTTAATCCATTTGTGAGAGATGATTGTTGAAATCTCTACCTGTAATTATGGCGTTCTATTTGGCCTCTCAGTTCCAAGTTTATGCTTTATGTAATTGATGCTCTGTTGTTAGATACATACACATTTAGGATTGTTATGAATTGACCCCATTATCATTATGAAATGTTTTTCAACTATCACAACTACTAAATTAATCAAATGGACTTTGGATGATTTATAAAATTATTTAAAATAGAAACACACCTTGTGTTTTGCCAAAGCCACATCCTTTAGTCCCGCTTCACTTTTTTTCTTATGGCAACTATCTCCACAACATAACTTTTTTGTTTGTTTGTTTGAATAAAACTTACACAGAGTAAGACTTCATCTGTTTTTTCACTGCTACATCCCAACTACCTGTCACAAAGTCTGACCTCAATAAATACTTCCTGAATGAACTAATGTATAAAAATGCTGCAAGAATTGTAAGAACATACTATTTCCATTACTTTACCCCACTTATACCGTGGTAAGGTGGCCTTTGCTTACACTGGGGCTGTTCTAGAAATAACTTCTACATCTCAGTGTGCTTTCATGTAGCCCTTTAGCACAACTAGCGCTACAGTGTTGCCATGGCTTCTCAGGTTCTCAAGAAGATATTAGTAAGATAATGAAATTACTTATTGGTTGAGTTTAGAGAGGAAGGAGGCGGAGAGAGAGAGAGAATTCTTTGTTTTAACTTGCTCTTTGTATTTCAGCCACTTCTATTCTAGCTAGGATTTAATACTGAGTCATTCCAGAATAGTGAGTTTGAGTGACAGTCACTAACACCCTGGCCCCTCACTATGGCCCCTATAATTTGAATTGCACTCCTTCAGGAAACCTTTCAGGCCCTCGTATAAAATGGACTCTTTGGGCCAGCCTCGCTGCTTCTAGGGATGGCTCTATATATTTCTGGATTGTAAGGTAAGTAGGAGTTAGGTTCTTATACCAAGACTCAGACCCAGCTTCATAAAGTGTTCATATTTAACATCTCCTTATCCACACTGCAGTTTCACTTCCTTCACCAACTCTCTTCATTCACATAGCTGAAGGTGTTTGTTTTCCCAGGAAATTTAACTGCAAGTTCACCAGAAAAACTGAGGCTACCCTATTGAAATATTTTATAATGTATACTGCAAGTAAAACATTTATCAATCAAATCTTCCTCTCAGATTTATTTCTGAAGGGAGAAAACATCTTTTTTAAAAAAAATTAATCATGGGTTTTGGGTGTCCTGGGTAGACCCTAGGGTCTTATGGTCAGAATTCAAATCCCAGCTCCACCTCTTGGACAACCCACACCCTCTTGTGAAATAGGGATAATATTAATAACTAGAGGCCCGGTGCATGAAACTTGTGTACTGGGGGGTGGTGTCTCTCAGCCTGGCTTGTGCCCTCTTGCAGTCTGGGAGCCCCACGATCGATTGCCCTAAGGAGGTAGGCCCTGCCCACCTGGCCGGGGCTCCACGATTGATTGCCCCACAGATGGAGGCCCTGCCCACCTGCCACAGCGCCGCCGGCCGGGTAGCTCTTTGCGGCAATCGATTGTGGAGCCCCCCTGATCGATCACCCTGCCAGCCGGTGGCCTATGCGTATCATAGCATGGTTGTCCGGACAGTCATTCTGCTGTTTGGCCGTTCGGTTGATTTGCATATTATGCTTTTATTATTATAGATGTCTTCCTTGCTCACTTTTGCGGGTTGACAGAAGGTTCTATGAGAAATGCTTGGGAAAGTACCTTGTGCATTGCAGAGCTCTGCGGGTGTGTAGGTAGCTGTTGCCATGAGACACTTTTTAGCTTTAAGTTTTGCAGCGATTGAATATTTTTACTCATTAATTCAAGAAGAGCATTTGGGTTTTTGCATCAGAGGCCTTCACTACATCCTGAAGAGCATCTGCCTATGACTCTTAAATTGGGAAGAATACAACTCAGTATCCATTGGCTGTTACCTTGGAAACTAGGAGCATTTAAAAACACTGGAAAGGAAATAATGTAACTGGGAGGAAAAGCACACTTAAGGCCAATCACCTTCCCCCCTCCCCCAAAGGCTTAAAATAGTAGGCACCTACCTGTTTAAATATTTCCTAGTCATTTTTCCCCCCTGAAACCCCAAAGATATCTACGTTAGGGTCACCCTTATTAAATACACGATAAAAAGGAGAGAGATAAGATCTGTTGTCACTTTGGGGAAGTTAAGACTTACAAGTCATACTACTTGTATCTACTTTGTACCCGCTATTGGCCTATTGGTTTTGTCTAGCATGCTTCAGCAGCCATTAAGAGTCCCAATGTAATTATCCAGGACTTCAGAGGGTAAAAAAGAAAAAAAGAAAAATCCAAGCAACCAATAGTATTTCACCAGAAACTTCCTCATCCTTGTTATCCTATCTAATAAAAGAGAAACATGGTAATTAGCGTACGACCGCTACCCTTCCCATTGGCTAATCAGGGCAATATGCAAATTAACTGCCAACTAAGATGGCGGTTAACCGCCAACAAAGATGGCGGTTAATTTGCATATGTAGGCACAATGCTGGGAGGCGAAAGGGAAAGGACGGAAGAAGCCCCCTACCACTGACGGTGATCGGAAACCCAGGGGGGAGCTAAGAGCCGGGGGCAGGGCAAAGGCAGCCCTGGGGGCCGCCTTTGCCCTGCCCCCCAGCTGTGATCAGAGAACTGGGCGCCTTTGCTGCCCCGGCCAGTGATAGCAGGAAGCCGGGGTGGAGCCAGCAATGGGAACTGGGCAGGGACCGAGTCGGCAGTCCGGGGAGCTAGGGATCCCTTGCCCAGGCCTAAAGCCTTGGCCAAAGACGTTAGGCCTGGGCAGGGGTGGAACCTGCAATCCTGGGGAGCTGGGGGTCCCCTGCCCAGGCCTAATGCCTTGGCCAGAGGCGTTAGGTCTAGGCAGGGGCGGAGCCTGCAACCACAGGGAGCTGGGGGTCCCCTGCCCAGGCCTAAGGCCTCGGCCAGAGGCGTTAGGCATGGGCAGGGGCGGAGTCAGCAATTGTGAGCAGCTGGGGGTCTCCTGCCCAGGACTAATGCCTCCACCAGAGGCCTTAGGTCTTGGCAGGGGTGGTGCCAGAGATCGTGGGTAGCAGGGGCAGAGCCAGGAATGGTGGGAGCTGGGGGTCCCCTGCCCAGGCCTGACACCTCTGCTGGAGGCCTCAGGCCTGGGCAAGGGGCCGATCCGGTGATCGGCGATCGGAGGGTGATGAGGGTCAACTCCTCTGGCCGAGGCATCAGGCCAGGCCTGGGCGGGGGGCGGAGCCAGCAATCAGAGGGGGCTGGGGGGCGGAGCCGGTGATTGGGGGGATATGAGGGTCCTCTTGCCCAGGCCTGAAGCCTGGGTCAGAGGCGTCAGGCTTGGGCAGGGGGTGGAGCAAGCGATCAGAGGGAGATGGGGGTTCCCTGTCCAGGCATGATTCCTGGGCCAGAGGCATCAGGCCTGGGCTGTGGTCAGAGCCAATGATCGGGGGGAAATGGGGGTCCCCTGTCCAAGCCTGACACCTCTGGCAGAGGCGTCAGGCCTGGGCAAGGGGCCGATCAGGCGATCGGATGGTGATGGAGGTCGACGCTTCTGGCCGAGGCATCAGGCCTGGGCGAGGGCAGAGCCGGTGATCGGGGGGAGAGGTGGGGTCCCCTGCCCAGGCCTGACGCCTGGGCCAGAGGCATCAAGCCTGGGCGGGGGGCAGAACCAGTGATCAGGGGGAAATGAGGGTCCCCTGCCCAGGCCTGACACCTCTGGCAGAGGCGTCAGGCCTGGGCAAGGGGCCGATCCTGCGATTGGAGGGTGATGGGGGTCAACGCCTGAGGGCTCCCAGTATGTGAGAGGGGGCAGGCTGGGCTGAGGGACACTCCCCCCCCCTCCACCCAGTGCACGAATTTTGTGCACCGGGCCCCTAGTAATATATAATTCTGGTTCATGCTAAGCTCACAAACTACATTTTTTTCTGTATCCTACATTGACTCCTCTTTGTCTATGATCCATAACTGTTGAACGACCCCCCAACCCCTACCATCCTCTTGCCTGTCCCCCCCAGTACCCTCTCACCTGCCCCACTCCCACCCCCACCCCACAGCCTTAGTGCTTGGATCCTGCTTTCCTCTTCAGTAACTTTGGGTAAATTCTACCACTTGGGGTTTGTTCTTCGAGTGTGCACATCTTATCTCTTTGGTTCAGTGGAGGACACACTTCAGTGTGCTCAGTACTTACCTCCCCTGAACTCATTTAATCCAGATTCCCGGGATTGTGATTTTGTGATTCAGTGGTTTCGGAGAGGGAATTTTGATACATTGACTACATTATTATTAACCCCTTTCCACAGGCAAGGACTAGAGAGGAAACCAAGTGGATGGATGGACTGATTGGATGAGGACTTACATTCTTCTATTTTATCAGAGTTAAACTATCAGGTGGTTTTCTTATATTATATTGGAATTCTTTTTTTTTTTTTAAATATATTTTATTGATTTTTTACAGAGAGGAAGGGAAAGAGATAGATAGTTAGAAACATCGATGGGAGAGAAACATCGATCAGCTGCCTCCTGCACACCCCCCACTGGGGATGTGCCCGCAACCCAGGTACATGCCCTTGACCGGAATCGAACCTGGGACCTTTCAGTCCGCAGGCCGACGCTCTATCCACCGAGCCAAACCGGTTTCGGCATATATTGGAATTCTTTTATTCAATGAACTTTGACCTTGAACTTTTATTTATTTATTTTTCGACCTTGAACTTTTAGAAGGAGTACCTTTTAATATGTTTATTGGTAAAATTTTTCTAAAGACAGACAGCCAAAATTTAAAGTCAATATAAAAAAATATTTCCTGTCCATGCCGGTGTTTCTCAGTAGTTAGAACGTCAACCTGTGCACTGAAGGGTCATGAGTTCAATTCCTGGTCAAGGGCACATACCTGGGCTGCAGGTTCATCCCTGGCCCCAGTTGGGGTGCATTCAGGAGGCAACCAATCAATCTCTCTCTCTTTCTCTCTTCCCTCCCTCCCTTCTACTTTCTCTAAAAAAGTCAATGGAAAAAAGATCCTCTGGTGAGGATTAGCAACAACAACAAAAATATCTCCTGTCCTGAGCAGTTGTATACTTAGTTAAACTGAATCTACTAAGACAAAGCTCAGACATGTTTTGAAAATTAAGAAACTATTATCCAGAAATTCAGGAAAGATAGCTGGTAACAATCATAGCAGCTCTTTTGTTCTTATTCCAGTTCTTTGATGTCTCTGGTAGCTAAGGAGATGGTCTCGTTGGAAATGGCTTAAGTACTTAATAAGTTAGCATGTTTCTTTTCAGAGCACTTATCATTGAGGTTGACCACTGTCTACCACTTTGAGAAAGACAATTCTCAGCCTCTTTTCACCACAGCATAACCCCTCTTTCTGACGATAACAGAGGTGTACTAAATTGGTTCTCAAAGGATTTCTCCCTTTTCTCCTCTCTGGGTAAGATGGGCAGTGTATGTGTTATTTGAAAAAGTTCCTGAGGTGGTTCTGAAATGCCCACCCATTTTCCACTGGGAGTCATAGCTTTCATATCTCCTAATTTGCTCCTTTTAAAATAGAATTACAATTTATTGCGTTGATTTATCAGGCTCTGAAAGATTTGTGATAAAATGTACCTTTGTATTTTTAGTTCTGCAAAAGTTTTCATTGTAATTCTATTACTTGCTTTATATAATTCGATGCTTATAAATTCAAGATTGTTATATCTTCTTGGGATGTTTCTGTCTATATATAGTGTAATTAACTGCATTAACTTCTATATTGTCTGATATTACTCTTGCTAAGTATGCTTTCTTTTTGTCAATATTTTCTAGCCATATCTTTATTTTCAACCCTTTGGAGTCATTTTAAAAAATTCTTTTCTTGTAAATAACAGTTTGCATTTCTTAAAAATGTTGACCCACTCTCTTATCCCACTTTTTGATAAGTGGGTTTAATCCAGGGGTCAGCAACCTTTTCCTATAAAAGACAAGATAGATGATTTAATATGTTTAGCTCTGTGGGCCACATAGTCTCTCATGTAATTACTCATTCATAAATAGTCACTGACAATACATAAATGAATGTGCATGGCCAGATTTGGCCTGCCAGGTATAGTTTGTCAACCACTGGGCTTAATTCATTTATATTTTTGTGGTTGGTAATATATCTGAACTTATTTCTACTGTCTTATTTTGTGTTTTCTGTTTACCATCTGTATTACTTAGGGCAGTGCTAGCTGAGGTTGCAGATAGACCCAGAAACTTCAGTGACTTAACACAATTCAAGTATATATTTTGTCATGTAAAATCCAATCAGTGGTACAGAGGGATGGTCTGCCCCACACAGTCATTCAGGAATCCAGGCTCCTTCCATTTTGTGGCTCTGTTACTCCCAACATGTGGGTTCCAACATCACCATAGAAAGGGAAACACAGAGTAGAAAAGGCACACCTGCTCCTTAACCACATCAGTCTGAAAGCCATTTATATCACTACTGCTCACATTTTGTTCATGAGAACTAGTCACATGGTCTTACCTAGAAGCAGAATGGGCCTGGGAAATGTAGTTCATGGTGTGATAGCCACTTCCCAGCAACAATTCCTCGCTATGTTAGAGGAACATAAATCTTTGGTAGACATCTGGACACTCTGACACAGCCACCCTCCTCTTTCTTTTTCTTTTTTCCCCCTTTTCTGTCTCCTGTGGGATTGAAAAATATTTTTCTATTTGCCTTTATTCACCTTGTTGGCTTGGGATACATATGATGCATTTTTCTTATTTTAGTGGTTATCCTTAGTTTTAACATATATACTTAATTTAATTTTTTTCTATGAAGCTTATGTTTATTCAGTATCTCCTCTCTTCTGGATAAGAGAAGAATCTCTTCGTTCTTCCCCTCCCCTTATACAGTCATCTCACACATCTTTCTTCTTCTTGTTGTCCAGGGTTTTATTTCAACTTTTAAAGTAACACAAAAATAGTTATTATTTTTATGGTTAAGGATTAAATATACCATGATTAGTTTTTACCAGTTTGTATTTTTATTGAACTCTATTCTTTATTGCTCAAGTACATTCTTTAGGTTTTTGTTTTCAGTGAGAGTCTATGGGTGGTGAGCTCCCTTAGTCTATTATATCTGAGCTAGAGGCTCGGTGCACGAAATTCGTGCATAGGTGGGGTCCTTTGGGGTGACCTGCGGAGATTGGGCTCTAGCTTGTGCCCCCAGCCTTCCAACCCCAGGTTGCACCCCCAGCCTCATAGCCCTGCAGCCCCACCTGGCACCCTGCCTTGGCCTGGTGCCGCCCGCTTGCCCTGCCCCCTGCTGCTGCCCCTGGTTACCGTCTGCAAGGTGACTGGCAGGGTGATCAAGGCCCCCACTCATACCTGCCTTGGCTTGGTGCTGCCTGCTCACCGGTCCTGCCCCCCCCCCCCCCCCCCCCCCCCCCCGCCCGCTGGTCACCATCTGTGGGGCGACCAGCGGGGTGATCGGGTCCCCACCCACAGCCGCCTTGGCCTGGTGCTGCCTGCTCACCTGCTCCACCATCCTGCCCTGGTCCCGCTCTCATCAGGGCCCAGTCCTCTTTTATTAGGAACCAATCCCCCTATTCCTTTTGATTCCTTCATTGGTGACCATACTGCTCAGCCAATTTTTCACACTTCTAATCACTGTTGGATCCCCAGATGCACTCAGAGCAAGAGAGCATGAATTGTTCTTGATGATTTTCCTCAGAGACAGATAGTAGTGTGAGCCTGATGACAGGAGTGGGTTGGATTTCAGTAGGCTGTGTCAAGTGAGGTTAGGACATGGCTGGCTTGAGTGTGAGTCCTGACATCATGTTCCTTCTACTTTTGCTCCTCCTATCGCTTCTGTCCTCAGCTAGTCTGGCGCAGACTGATGCCCCAGCACACAGCAGAGGGTGAGAATGTTGCCTTTGGTTTGGGCTGATCCAGATGTGACGCCTGCTGTCATTTCTGACACTCTTCCTTGAGCCTAATTATTTCCAGCCTCTGGACTGTGGAAGGGGGCAGCTCTGTGTGGTTGTGAGTTGCGCACTGTTTCTGAGGACTGGAAGCAGTGGGGACAGAAATCATGCCAGTGTTCCACCCACGCTGTGCACCCACAGGGCTGTGTGAGGGCCCAGAGTGCGGCCCTTCTACACACAAAGATGTGAGTTAGACTGTGGTGGCCAGACAAGGATGCCTCTTTCTAGGTTTCTCATCACCTGTAAACCCCTCTTTTCTTTTTTTTAAAACATAAAACTTTTATTTTTTTAGTTCATTTTTGGGGAGAGAGGAGGAAGAGGGGAGAGAGAGAGAGAGAAGAGAAGAGAAGAGAAGAGAAGAGAAGAGAGAAACATCTATCTGTTGCCTCCTGCATGAACCCCAACCAGGGGTTGAACCCACAACCTGTGTATGAGCCTTGGCTGGAAATCGAACCCACCACCTTTTGGTGTACCAGATGATGCTCCGACCAACTGAGCCACACCCGTCAGGGCTACACCCCCTTTTAGTCATCCTTATAGTCAGAGTGCTGCTGACCTCCCTATTGGGAATGCTTTCCTCCTGGGGTATGGTGAAGGCAGGGTCAGGGCCGGCTGCCAGGTGGATGTGCCACCTGACTAGCTGCTGGAAGAAGCTTTGGAGACTGGGCTTCTTCCTTCCCTGTTTCAGTGTAGAGTTGGCAGACAGGGTTCCAACTTACCCTTTTTCTGGCTTAGACCTCAAACATTTTCTGCAACTAGTGATACCCTCAAATTGCCAAGTAGCCAGAGCAGTTTTGGGTCTTTATTCCCTCCAGAGACCAACTTTTTGTGTACAGTGCCACTGACACCTTGGGCCTGGATTGATTCCTGCCTCATCTCCTAGCGGTATAGCAATTTCTGGCCATAAAGCCATTAAAAATTGGCCACAGGGAAGTAGTTGCTGGAAATACAGCCCTTACTACACAGGAAAGTCATGGTAAATATCACCTTTTAGAGCTGCCAAGATACTCAATATAAAGTAATATCATAGCCTGACTTCTCTAGGGACCCTTCTGTACTAGTGCCTAAGGCAGCATAGAAACATGTGGTGTCCAGACCAAATGCATGCTTCCTTTGTTGTTGTTGTTTGACTGGTTTTCAGCAGCCTTGATACTTTTTATATACCCAGAACTTGCCAGGATTCCTTCAGGGAGGTTTAGGAGATGAACAGAAAGAGAGATAGGCTCATTGGTAATAGGAAAAGCAATACTTATAAAAAAGACAGAGGATGCTAGAGAAAGAAAATCAAGGAAAAGAGACTGGGAACAAATCCAATCTGAGGGTTTCACGTTGTGGTTGGTAGAAAATTGTTGGAAGTCTCATTCTCAAGCATGTCATGTGCCAGCCACTATACCTGAACCCAGTTAGTAGTGACAAGGAAATGAGACTCAGGGACAATGAGGAGTCTGTGTCACATACAGCCAGGTGTAGGAATGGGGGAGTCAGCCTAACCTAATATTTAGACAATGGAGGCTTTTTTTTTATTGTCTAAAGTTTTACATATGTCTCCTTTTTCCTCATTGACAACCCACTCTCCAGCCATTCCCACCCCTGAGGGCAAGCCCCCACTGCCCCAGTGTCTGTGTCCATTGGTTATGCTAATATGCACGCTTATAAGTCCTTTGGTTGATCTCTAACCCCTTCTCCTCTCCGCCCCCTCCGCCTCACCACCACCTCCCGTGCCATTTGTATCTGGTATTGTGATCCCTCCAACTTTGTTCTTCTTAGGATATGGAGGCTTTTGATGAACTTCTCTTCTAGGAAGTATTTTACTAGGCTAGACAGAGTTTACCAGTGCAGGGGGTGGGAGGGCAGCATTGATGTTTGGAGCAGGAACTTTCTTCCTCATGTGGGAAGCTACTTTCAGTTAGGCAATGAACACATTTAGAAGTCTATATATGCCTTCCATGGTTACTGTAAAGAAAATGTCAACCATGGGCCCTGGAACACAATAGCGCAGTGGTAGATAAAATTCCTAGAGAATTGAATGGCCATGGAATTATCAAATTACCTGTAAAACAGTATGTCAGGTGGCTGTTAACATTCAGATCAAAGAAATCAAAAGTAGAATTTTGAATGTCATTAGTCCCATGGAGGAGATGTAGGTATCACCCATAAGAACGAGGGAGCAGCGAGTGTGTTCTTATGATTGCAGCCTTCAGGGAGCAGGAAGGGAAGTTTGTAGGTGGATTATGGAGTCTGTAATGGGGATGGAACTTGAGACGCACCAGAAAAACAGGTTTCCGTGAATGTGGCCATTTGGGATGCTGAGAAGCCAGAGTCCAGGAGAACTTTCCCACATTGTGCTCATGGTTTATTCCACGTCTGTTTCACTTTTCTGTCTACTGCCCCTCTGTTCCTTCTCTTCTGCCCCCACCATTTAACACTTACAGTCATCCTTTTCAACCTTTTCACAATGCTCTATTATGAAAAAAATGAGTTTCTGTAACATGCTAGGCTTTGTGTACTTCACATGCATCATCTCATTTCATGGTCCCCACAATTCCAGCAAGTAGTTATGAGGGAACTTTCAGGAAATCTCCAAATGAGGTTTAAGATCCCTGGGCCTGATTATGTAAAGGTGTTTTCATCTCATAGGAACAGAAAGTACTAGTGAATTGTGATCACTGCTTTTTTTTTTTTTAAGATTTGTGTTTTTTTTTCTTTTCTTTATTGATTTTTAGAGAGAGAGGAAGAGAAAGGGAGAGAGAAACATGATGTGCGATCATGTCCATTGGCTGCCTCCTTCACCCCCACCTCCCCAACCAGGCGCAACCCAGGCATGTGCTCTGACCAGGAATTAAACCAGCAACATTTTAGTGCATGGGACGATGCCCAAGCAACTGAGCAACACCGGCCAGCGTGTGACCACTGTTTTTAAACCAGACTAACAAGGGTTGCTACAAGAAGATCCCGCAAAATCTTCTCTAATGAAGGGAAAATGAATAATACATGCTTTGCTTAGGCTCTTTTTAATAATCAAACATGTCTGGAAGTCGGGTTTGAATTAGTGAGTGTCAATAGTCAGTCAGGGAATGTTGGTACCTTTCAGGGGGTGGGGGAGGGAATGAAAAAACATACCTTTCCAAGGAGGAGTAGGGGTTGAAATTGTATTGTGGTAACCACTGAACATACACTGGTTCAGGAGAGACATGGAAGGCTGAGAAATTGATTTCTCGGTGGTGGGCCTGAGCGGGCTAATTTGTAGCAAACTTGGTTATTCCCACTCTGTTCTTCAGTAAAGTAGATGGACCTTTGAATCTGAGATGTTTTGCTCTGCTCAGAGAGCTCATAGCTAAAGCATAGCTGGGCACTGTGAACAGAGACAGTTTTTCTTTAACAGAAACCACCCTGATGAAGTTATGTCATCAGAATGTCTGACTGAGGGAAAAATGGGGTCAGTGAGGGAGCATAGAGACCCAGAGGCTTCTGTTAGAGTCTTTAGAAGCTAACTAGTGGGATGTGGGAGTAGGAGATGGAGTGAGCATTTGGTGCCCTTCACATGGGGCTGATGGGAGAAAGAAATTCTCCCTGCCACAATGATCAAGTCATAGATTCATAGAGCTTGAGTGATGGGTAGGGCTTAAGCAAACATGCCTCTCATTGTGCAAATAAGAGACTGGCCCCAAAGAGATTTATACAAGGCCACACATTAAGGAACTGCTAGAATGAGATTCCAATCCATGTCTTCAGACTTTAACTTTATTTACAACACACTACATGGCGTATAAATTATTTTTTAAGGTTTCTAATTTAGTCCTGTACTTGATATGGCCAAATAAGTCTCTTGCTTCCTTTTATGAAGACAGAGACTACAGATTTGCAATTATTTCCTTATTAACAACAATGCCAGAAGCTCATAAGAATTTTACATAGCAGATAATAAACTCCTCCTACTCATAGTCTGAGAGAAAGATGGAAAAATTTTACATTAAAAACATCAAAATCCCAAACACATTCATGGATCCAATTCTTACTAACATTCCTTTTCCCTTCTACTTCTTTTTATTTTTGTGATGGTTTGGGGCTACCTGGAGTGAATGATAATTTATCTTGCACAAAATAGAATTTGTTCTTGCATTCTGCTGGTGAAATGCTGAGCTAAATAAATGGAAATAGATATATAAGTCCCAGGAATCAATTGGCCTCCTTGCTTAGAAATCAAGCATATACTTCAGTTCTTTCTTTCTGGTAGGTAAGAAAAATCCACAGGGCTAAAAAATCCATCTCCTTCCCCATATGTAGGACCTCACTCAAGCTCTGTTCATTTATAGCATGATGGGGTTTTCTTGCTTCCTTTCCTTCTCTCCATTGTCACTCATTCTTGGGAGGAGTCTTTCGCAAGACAGGAAAAATGAGGGACTTTGTCAGCACAAGAGTATATTGAAGTTGTGCAATGAAAGGTGGTCAATATTAGCAAGGAAAAGTGTGTTAGAAGTGGTATCTCTCCTAGACTCTGAAGGACTTAAAATAATCAGACTCACAGGACACGGAGAAGCTGATTCCCAGTCCCCTCCCCAGGGGTAGAGTCAGGACCTTGAGGGAAAGACAGGGATGGAAGAAATAACAAAGACATGGACGAAGAGATAAAAAGGGAGATCAGAGAGAAAAGGGCCTCACAAAGTTTGCCAAAAACAGGCTCTGTGAGGACTGAGGAGTTACTTGATGGAAAAAGTAAAGGGCCCCATGTATATCTGTGATCATCTAATCAGTGAGACCATTTGTTTTGGTGATAGACTATATACCTAAGGAAAAATAGAATTTGCTGTCCAAACTGATGCCTCTCTGTAAGTGAAAGGCGGCATTACTGAATATACTGATACAACAGATACAAACTGGTATCATCAGGCAAATCTGGACGTATGGTCACAGACTAGCTATACCCTTTCTAGATCTCACAGACATAACTAAGAAGTTAGAGTTACATTCATTCAAAGCATAGTTATTAAGCACCGATGTACCTGGCATTGTGCTTGGTACTAAACATTCAAAGCTGAGCTCTTCTGTTCTGTACCAGATGAGTGTTCTTTCTATGGCTGAGGCTTTCATGGCATTAAAGAGCAAGGCAAAACCTTCACAGGCCAGTTCAAAAATTACGCTGCTTCTTAGCAGGGCTTGTGTATATGGCGGCTTCCACCTGGTCTACCTGCACAGTGGTGGCTGCATAGCCAAAAGCATGCTGAATCAGAGTGGTGTGATTTTGTTCTGCCTCTGACCTGCATATGCTGATTTTAATCAAATGAACACCTAATCCTGTAGTGGATCTTATTAAGCCCTTTGCCCATCCACATTCCATCTGTTACATGTCTCATTCTCTATCCTCCAAATAGAGTAAGCTTTGCTTTTTCTCAGACTCTTTTTTTTTCTTTTTGTGTTTGATGTCTTTCAGAAATAGGCCTGGAGTCAAGAAATACAGTCCAGCTGGAGTGGGTGTAACTGAGAGTTCTCAGTGTCCTGAGTTACCTTCTCTAACACTCCACTTCTCTTATCAGCAAAGCCTCCACTTTGGATGGCGTTTAATGCAGTGTGCTGTGGGGCTCTGCAGTTGGTTTTACAGACTTTCCTGCTAGGACTGCAATTACTGGCTCCCTAGAGTGTAAAAGACCCTTGGGGCTCACAGTTATGGTGTCTTCTGCTAGAATCAGTAGGTCTGTGTCCCAGCCCCGCTGCGGAGCCCAAATACCTTCTGGTGGATGGATCATAATTTTGCTTCAGTGGGCCTTCCTACTTCTTTTGATCGGTTTGATTATTTTATTATCTTACGGACCAAATCATTCATACACATCAAAACCAACTCAACTTGAAAAGAGACCTCAGGGCCTCTATCCCGGAATAGCAAAAGGGTACAGACAAATCTTCCCAAGGAGTATATTTCTGTTTATTGGAGTTTCTCTCCTGGCAGGTATGATAGGCTTTACTCTGGAGAAATGGAAAAAATTTAAAAGGTGTTGATGGTATGGCAAGTTCCAAATTTGGTTCTCTTTCAGCAAGCACAACCCCAGGCACCTGGGCTCTGCCCCTCTTTTTTGTATTATTTACTTCATGTCTGTGTCAGTTTCCTCCATTTTTAAGGTCTTGTGAGGGGAGGTTTCTTGTGTTTCTCATCTTTCAAACCCTCCCTTACCCTACCCTACTCCACCCTAGTGTTAAATCTATTGTTTTCCACAGAGAAGGTAATTGATACACGGTTTTCAAACTCAAATCTTTTTTTTCATTTTTTAAAATTGTATTTATTGGGGTGACACTGGTTAACAAAATTAAATAGGTTTTGGCCTAGAAATAAGTGATTTGCTTATTTGCTGCTTCCTGTACACTGAAAGACTCTTAGATGGAGTGCAGGCATTAATGTTCTTTGAATAATAAGGCCATGCCAAAGATGTGGAAAATATGAAAGTCACTCTGTGTGCAGTCCTATGGGGAGGTTTTGCTATTTCAGATGCAGAATCTTCAAGTCCCTAGCAATGCAGGTGAAATGTAGGGTTGATGCCACATTCAATCTTTTGATTCTTCTGCTTATTGCTGTTGCTGTCTGACATACCAACATATTTTGCCATAGATGGAAGAAAAGGTGTCTTTCACCTAAGAACACTCAACCAACCTAAGGCCCAGGGCCTGCCTTAAAAGGAGCACCCAGAATCCTTGGTTCGCTCCCAAACCAAGTAGGCTAGTATGTGCCCCACCTGAACTAGACAGGAATCAATCCAGCCTTAAAAAAATAACAGCAAAGGGAGTAAGATATTGGACAAGTGACCACTTGATTCTCTACATCCTATTCCTATTTATTTAGTGTTGCAACTCAGCTGTAGCATACATGCACGCTCCCATATTTGACCCTTTCATGTTGCTTCTCTCTATTAATAGTCATTTGGCTTCTGGTTAGCCAGAGATGATTATGCTTCATTACCACCTCTGGTTAACACTCTAGTTGCCAGGAATTCTATTTGTGTTGTATTTGAGAACAATCCAAATTTCTGCCTCACTGAGTGCAACAGTGTGTGTGTGTGTGTGTGTGTGTGTGTGTGTATTGGCCCTATGAACAGATGATGGAAGTTCAAGGCATTAGGAAACTTCCCATGAATTTTCAAGTAGAAAATAAAAATGCAAAATATAGTAATTTTCTTTGCTTATAAACTAGACCCCCTCAGGGCTGGGAAGTGAGAAACCTGCGATACTATCTCCTGTCCTCTCTATGCCCAGAGGGGGATGCTTTTCTGCAATACTAGTAACACTACACCTTTTAGTCATCTACCTACCAAGAAGAAGGAACACTATCACAAAGATCATATCTTTGTCATCAAACAACATTCCTAATCCAGCGAAGACATAAAGGGTGTCCCAAAATTCACGCAAGAAGTAATTTTGATAGAAAATACAGGTTTACAATTAAAAATTGTTAATTTTTTATTGATTCATAAAGTATACAGTATAGGGTTATGTATGGAATAGCATGTCGGGTAAATGGCCTCCACGGCTTTGCTGGCACATACGCACTCTTTTGTTATTGCCTGAGCAGCTGCATTTTCGAAGAAGAATGGTCCGATGATGCCTCCAGCCCAAAATCTGCACCAAACAGTGACACGTTGTGGAAGCATTTGTTTTTCAACAACCACTCGTGGATTTTCTGAACCCCAAATGTGACAATTTTGTCGATTAACCAAGCCATCAAGATGAACATGAGCCTCATTGAAATTCAGCCACATTTATGCAAAACGGTCATGGAAAATTTCAACAAAAGAGTGCGTATGTGCCAGCAAAGATGTGTAGGCAATTTACCCTATATGCTATTCCATACATAACCCTATACTGTATATTTTATGAATCAATAAAAAATGTACAAATTTTTAATTATAAACCTGT
Source organism: Myotis yumanensis (assembly GCF_028538775.1). Classification (NCBI taxonomy): domain Eukaryota; kingdom Metazoa; phylum Chordata; class Mammalia; order Chiroptera; family Vespertilionidae; genus Myotis; species Myotis yumanensis. The sequence goes on from NW_027223752.1 coordinate 91,570,594, forward strand.
ATTTTCTATCAAAATTACTTCTTGCGTGAATTTTGGGACACCCTTTAGAAGATAGTCTTTTGATTCTAGATAGGCGTTCTTTGCCAAGCTCCATCATTTTGCTATGTGTGTGAACAGGCTATTAAATTCCTTAGGATGGCTCTTCCTTCTACCCCTTTCCTCAGTTCCAGTATTTTAAACTTAAAGATTCTACCCAGCACTGACTGATGCAACACTACACACAGTTACTAAATGCGGGGCTTTTGGCTCCTGGGAATCCTTGGGGATCAATACCAATTGGAATGCCTTAAGCAATAGCTGAGAAAGCCAATAGAAACTTAAAGTTTTCTAATCTAGGCATAAATAGCCAGTTGGGGCTTCTTTGAAATCTATAAATTGGGAGAAAATATGTGGGCCCTGGATTGGTAGAGAAGGCAGTGAAATATTCTGGTAAAAGTGAACATAGGCAAAAGCCAGTTGTGTCAGGGACAGATAGTTTCTTAGTTTGGCTAGAAGGTAAGTTTCATGAAAGGAACTTGAATTTTTATACACAGAATTAAGAGAAGCAATGAAATTGCAAATTTAATAAACATGGATATGTCTTTTTAGGTGTCATTTCAACTGCTAAAGTGGTGCCCTTGGTGGGTACTCAATAAATATTCAATGAATTGGATTGAAAGGTCTGATTTGGGAGGTTTTTTGAGTCCCTTTTCTCTGTGCAGTTCTGTGATTCTAAGAAAGCCAGGAGGCAAGAGAGAAAGTAGCAGGCTTGAAAATCTGAAAAGGATTTAGTATGGCTGGACCACGAAATGCAAAGGAATTCTGATGAGAGATGAGGCTGGAGAATATGTGAAGGCCAAGTTGCACAGGGACTCTTCAGTGGGTTAAGACATTTGGACTTAACCCTAAAAGCAGAGGAACTAGAGAAGGACTTTTAGCGAGGGTTATGACAAACTTAGATATACATGTTAGAAAGATCATTGGGTGCAACATAAAGAATAGATTGGAAGAGCTCAAGTAGGGGCAGGAGAACCAGTTGGGAGACATCTCACAGTTGAGAAATGATGATTTTTACCTGAACTAGGCTAATGGCAGTGAGAGTGGAGAAAAGTGAATGGATTACAGAGAAGGAATTTACAGTCCTTGATATTGATTGGATGTGAGGGAACTTGGTTGAAGTGGAGCAGAGTGGAGGATGACTCCCAGGTCTCTGATTTGGGCAATGATAAAAGGTGGTGCCATTGACAAAATAGAGAACAGAAAGAGATATGGGTTATGGCAGCGGTTCTCAACCTGTGGGTTGCGACCCCTTTGGGGGTCGAACGACCCTTTCATAGGGGTCTCCTAAGACCATCAGAAAACACATATATAATTACATATTGTTTTTGTGATTAATCACTATGCTTTAATTATGTTCAATTTGTAACAATGAAAATACATCCTACATATCAGATATTTACATTATGATTCATAACAGTAGCAAAATTACAGTTATGAAGTAGCAACGAAAATAATTTTATGGTTGGGGGTCACCACAACATGAGGAACTGTATTAAAGGGTCGCGGCATTAGGAAGGTTGAGAACCACTGGGTTATGGGGAAGTGGTAGAGAGAGAAGATGATGAATTAAATTTTCTACATGTTGAGTTTGAAGAGCTTGTGTAGTTGGCAACTGGATTAGTGGGTCTGAAGTTCTGAAGAGAGATATCAGTTGAAGTACCGATGTGGGACTATATGATGTAGACATGGGAGTAGATGAGTTTTTGCAGGAAATACTAACATTTAAGGGCTTGGAAGAGGGAGAGGGGAGCATAACGAAACCCAACCATGAGTGGTCAGAAAGATAGAAGGCAAACAGAGAGGTGTGCATAAGGGAAGAGAGAATTTAAGGAACGAGGGAATGGTCCAACCTCCTCATATTTAAGTCATCCAATTTCTAGGTTTCCAAATATTTCAAATTACCTTTGGTTAATAAATCCTAGATTAGGAAAAAAAGGCATATCTAACCACTACTCTGTGAATGATATGGCCCAAGGTCATTGGTCTATTTTATTGAAACATATCTAGGTTCTGCTCCCTCTGAGGATTTTACCTAATGCTAAATAGAATGAGAAGAAATCCTATTTATACATTGTACATCTACAGTTAAAGTAGCCAGCAGGGAAATTGACCTATAAATACTCTGAACACATTAAGGTAAGTACATTTTAAAAAAATGTATGTCTTTTGGCTGTGGTCTAATGTGATGATTGGTGGAAATGGAACTGAATAGTGACAGGAAATATTAATGGGAAGTAATACAGTATTTGGCCTTAGAAAGAGCAATGCTTTCTCTCTGTCCCCAGAGGGAAAATTTGATGAGTAATGGTCTTGATATACATTTTAACATTCCGACAATGATGTAATAGTGCTGCTTTTATCTCTGGACAGCAGATTCTCCATTGCTGCGTATTGGTCTACTACTTCAGGTCTGTGTAGAGGGCCACCTAAGGGTACAATGGCACAACACCTGTATTTCTGTTCTAGGACGTGGGTGCTGTAAGAGGCATGCTGTAAGGGGCCATAAGTGGGTGCTGTAACACCAGGGCCTGCTTACCCTGCCGAGGAAAGAGAGTAAACTCAAGGTCTCAAGAAGGCATACTTTCCCAAAACTTCCAACTCCCCAGGGTGTTGATTAAAAGCTGATGATTCACAATTAGATGCCCCTCTACTCCAGTCCCCTCCTAACAACAATAAAATCTGAGTCAAGCTTGAACCTTGCTAAGAAAACAGATTTGCTCTTTTTAGTCTTAGCAACACTGGAATCTAAAGACAGACTCTGTGGGAAGGCAGATCCCTAGTTACCTCCTCCCAAGCTGTTGCAGGAATTTGAGACCTCTGCTTGCCAAAGCACTTTTATGAAGCTCAGATTTTTTTTTTTTTTTTTTTTGGTGGGGTGAGGGGATGCCTTCAGTGACTCACTTTCCTCTCCTCTTGGGGCATCAGTATTTTCCTCTTAACAGAGGGGTCTGGGTCAGGGGATCCTTAAAGTCCCCCAGGCCTAGCCTGTGTCACCACAAGCTGGCCTTTCCAGCAGAGAGCTTGTCCTCAGCCAGGCCCTTCCCTGGTGAGAGGACTGCTCTATATTTGGACAAGACAAGTCACGATATGTCAGTGTGCAGAGAAGGAGCTTGTTTGGAGTGGGAGCTCCACAGGAAGAAACTTCTAAGTTGAAAATGCTCATACCCCTCTGGAGGATGGGAGGAAGACAAAGAGTCCTGTTGCTCTAAGAGGTCTAGAAATCAGGAACATTAGATTCTGCCTGGCGCTGCCTATGGTTTGCTGGTTCTTTGGCCTCCTCACTTTGTGTTCACTTGTGTAAAGAGAGAGACCCCTTGTTTAGAGAAAGGGTGTCAGAGCCAGACAAACCTGGCTCTGTTCCTCCTGCACCTCATTTTCTTTATCTGTTGAATGAGGATGCCTGTAGGCCTGTGTGAGGATTAAATGAGATTACACGTATAAAACAGCAGTGCAGAGTTGGCATGGGGGTTTATCTTCCTCCATACCCAGTTTTTATCTTTACTTTTACCTTTGTTCACATATTTCCCCTACCTAGACCATTCTCTCCACCTCTCTACATTCAGCTAACTTTCAGGGCTCAATGAGGTCCTCCTGCCTGTCCCAATGCAGGAGTCTTCCTGCTGCCCAAGCATGCGTTACCTGGCTTCATAGTATAGTAACTTTTCTTTCTTCCTTTCTTCCCTCCCTCCCTCCCTCCCTTCCTTTCTCTCGTCCTGTCTTTTTTTCAAATATATGTTTATTGATTTCAGAGAGGAAGGGAAAGGAAGAGAGAGATAGAGACATCAATGATAAGAGAGAATCATTGATCGGCTGTCTCCTGCATGCCCCACATTGGGGATCAAGACTGCAACCGGGCATGTGCCCTGATTGGGAATCAAATCATGACCTCCTGGTTCATAAGTTGATGTTCAACCACTAAGCCATGCTGGCCAGGCTGCTTTTTTTTCTTAAATATTGTTTTGTTAATTTTGCTTATCTAGAGTGCTGCTCTCTAAGGGAAGGAATCCATCAAATACTGGTATTTCCTACAATACCTAGGAAGATGTTAGGTACATAGAGGGGACCTAAACAATATTTGAATGAATGAGTACAGAAAAAACTAAGTTACAGGGAGAATTGGGAGCAGTGTGTGCAGTGGTTAAGGCCTGGATGATAGAACTAGCTTTCCTGAGTTGGAATCCTGGTATTATCAAATGAGCTATGCTACTTTAAGTGTTGTTGAATCTCTATCCCCCAGTTTTCTCATCTGCATGATGGCAGTGGTAAAAATAATGTCTCTCTTCTAGGGTTGTTGTGAAGATTAAATAAGTTAGATTTGAAGAGTGTTTAGATTGGTGCCTGACACATGGTGCTGTATAAAAGCCCACCATTATTATTTTAAAGAATATGAGTTTAGGATAGATACACGTGAGTTAAAGCCTGCTCTACTGCTTAATAATTATGTGACTTTATACAGAAGTTATTTAACTTCTCTGTGCTCCAATTTTCTTATCTGTAAAATAGGGATTATATGACTGTACTAGAGGCCCAGTGCACGAATTTGTGCATGGGTGGGGTCCCAGCCTGCCCCCATAGGGGCCAGGCCAGCTGGGGGAGGGGCCGCAGGAGGTTGGGGGAGGCCGATTGGGGCCTGATCAGGCTGGTTGGCTGCTGCATTGCGCACCATAGCTACCAGTCATTCCTGTCATTCTGGTCGTTCCGTTGTTCTGGTCACTTGGCTTTTATATATATAGATTATAAATTGTCTTGAAGACCAATTTGAGATTAGAGCCTAGAACACAGTGTGTGCTTAATGAATGGTGGCTATTAGAAGCCTGCTTCAGTATTCCAGAAGCAAAAATTTTAGGTGACTCCATGAAGAACCACTGTGGTGACCCTAGTCCTGTTTAGGAAACTGAAAACCCAGGGCTTGCTCTGACTAGGAAGGGTTGAGAAAAGAGTCAAAACAGGGCTTGTGGGTACATTGCAGGAAGGGATAGGGAATTTACTTTGTGCTGGTTGCTAAGCTGTATCACCAAAATCCTAACCAAATTAGGTCATTAAAAATATATTTGAAAAAAAAAAAAAAAAAAAAAAAAGAAAAAAAAAAATATATATTTGGAAGGAGTTAGAAACTTTTGCCTGTGTGAAATTCCAACACAGGTCCATGCATGTCACCTTACTGCATATCTTTGATTATATAAGGTGTTTCATGGTGATGCTGCAGGTGTGGGTTAGTGGAGATGTGTCATCTTCTGCCGGCCAAGCGGGTCTATGATTCTTGTGTTTTCTGAGAAATTGACATTTGCTAGTTCAGAGCTTGTGTATATGAGGGGTGCTACTTGGCCTCTTCTTAAGCCAAGTTGGGGCTCAGCTAGTTCTAATTTCTATTGTTCAGTCTATTGATTCTTACTCCCCAGGTCTGATTTGGTGCTCAGTGATGTGGGGGTCTGTGTCCCTTTAACTTCTGTCAGCATGAAGGGGTGACTACTCTCTACTGCTCAGGGCAGAGGGGATCTGAATGGCAAGGAGATGTGAGAGGGGGAGGAAAGCAAAGGAGAGGCATGCACTGATTTCTTCTTCCCCAGGTGACTTTGTTATGTTCGTACCACAGGACCAGGGATTTGGATCTCTCTTTCACTATCAACTGGATCTGAGTTTAGAGTTTTCATGATGTAAGCTTCTCACATTCCTTTCTTTTCTCTGTCCTTCTACTGCATCTTTATTTGAATTTTATGCTAAATTCTGTAATACAGTAAATTCTTTGGCGAGAGATATAAAACATAGAAATCTATAGATTATAGATTTGCTACATATTTGCTATCTCATCTCACCATCTCGTCAACATCTTGTGGCTTCACTGTTAGCAGTGCCAACAATTGGTTTCAAATATCAAGATAAAAGTACCCACTTCCCACTTTCCCCTCATTATCTCAAAGATTTTTTTTTTTTAATGAATATAGTCTTATTTTCACTATATTCAGCTGGGAGGTCTCTTGATTAACTTTATTTTGCAGCATGGAATTCAGATATGGGGAAGTTCAAAGAAGGCAGTTAGTTATGTTCAGAGGGTGGGCCTGGAAACACCAGGCAGTGGTACTCAACCTGGCTGTATACCTGAGGAGTTTCAAAAGTATGATGCCTAGGTCCCACCCAATTCAATTAAAAATGACAGTCCATTGGGGTGGTGTCAAGGCAAGGGTATTTTAATCTTTTCAGGTGAATATACTGGGTAAACATGGTTGATATCACTGCTGAATTTACTAAGGAGGCAAGACTTCATTTTCACTGTTTGGATTAGGAAATCACAGGAATGACTGTAAAAATATTTTTAAAATATTTTAATAATGTTAAATCAAAGCTTGTTACTGCTATTACTTTTTAAAACCAGTTGCTATTGCATTTTACATGTGAAGGTTTTTGGATAGTAACAGGTCCAAGGCTTTGTCTTTGTGTTTTTCATTTTAAAGACTGAAACTTCAGGGTGTTAGGACTAGAAAGGCTCACTCCCTATCAATACCCTAAATCATGAAATATTGGTGTTACCTACCTGTGTATTGTCTTTGGCATAATACCATGTAACCTTACTGATTTCCAATGAGGTTGAGCAGAGTGCCTCTGGGGAGGCAGGGCGGGGGTGGGGGGGTGGGGGGAGGGAGCTTTTCAGAGTTGCATTTTCAAACTACACCCCACATCACATCCTCCAATGTTCTCTTTCTGATGAGCTCCCTTGGGGCCCCAATTAAGTAATACTACTGTAGTCAGTCAGCCTTGGTAACTGATGGGAGTGTATCTTTTAGGTATGTGAGGGCAGAAATTAGGTTAACAACCACTTTCAAAAAGTTTACCCAGCACTCTATTAAGTATGGTATATGTGGAAATGTCAAGCTAGTTGTTGCAACAAACCTGGGACTGGAAATTCCTTGCATTTTATCTGAAAGTTTGATGTACTATAATTGAGATTCTGTCCCTTTTATTGATGGGAGTTAGAGCAAAATGGAAACCATTTTGTGTAAAATGTTCCCTCACATGGCACCTCCGGCTGGCTGAGTCCCTCTTGAACCATTTGGAATTCTTCAAGTTTCTAGCTTGGCTGGGTGGCTTTTGAAGCCAAAGAGAATTCTAATCATTAGCATTAGTGAGTTGTTGCTCATTAGCATTTGTGTGGAGTACCCAAATCACACTAACAAAGGGTATGAAACCCTAGCTTGTGGTGGGGAGGAGGGCCAGCGGTATTGTTTCTACTTGGATTAATACCAGCGTTATTTCCCTTGGTGCAGATCCATTCTTCTATGTGTGGGAATGTTAAATGTGCATACTGTTAAGTGAGAGTTTCATTCAGAGAACTTTTAAAAAAATACACATTTTTCTCAATTTATCTTTAAAAAGCCCACAGACCCAACAAAATCCTTTCTTTGTCATGACTTGTCTAGAAATTTGAAAAGGCCTTCTGCTGCATGAGATCTTTTCCTGCAGTTCAGGTCCACCAGTCATTCAAGGAAAGAGTTAACAGAGGCCTGGGAGGCCTCTCTGGCAGCCTGCAAGCTTTGTGCAGTCCAGGCTGGAGGCTGAGAGATGCTGATATTCGTTTGTTTGTGTATGAAGCTTTCATTCCCAAAGTCTTAGACATCACATACCAGGAAAGATGATTATGAAAAGCAGGGTCTAACTCAAGTGTTTCCCGGCTGTCTGGTTGCTTTTGATACATCTAGTTTTGCCCAACAGTGTTTGCCACTTGGTTGTCTAAACAGAAATTTTCTTTTCCGGTGGTGAGTGGAGATTAATTATCATGTCCAGCAGTCGTCATAAGTACTATTATGTAAGCCTGTGTACCTAAAAGAGTCTTACAATAGGAATTCATCAGCCCTCCCTTTTTATTGCATCGTGTGTAAGCTTCACCTTGGAATTGTGCTGCTGGGTGAGGTGTGATGGTCTTTGATTCTGAGAAACTGTGCAGAGGCCAGCGAGAAAAGTCTTCCAGGGCCCTGAAAGCTATCACTTCCCTTTTCTCCATGTCACTAAACTCCTTGGGTCTCCATATAACAACAGCACCCCCTAGTGTGTAACAAGGTGCGGATGGGCTCCTCGTGGTCTCAGTATGGAGAGGTGTTCTGTCTTCCCAGAATGCGGTGTGGGAAATGCCCAGGTTGGCATCTATTGAACAGTGCAGCTGAATGTAAATGCACAACAGCAGCCTGTCTTCTAGGTTTTGACACCTGAGAAAGGAAAATAGAGATAGCAGGAAGATAGGGTTTTAGATTATTTTGCAAAGATGTGAAAGCTGAGGAGAGCCACAGGAAGGGGTCAGAAGGTCACTGGGGAATGGGGTTGTTCCTATGAATAATTTGCCATTCTTCCAAATAATTTAAAGCTTAGGCATACACTTGGAGAGGAAGATGGGCAGGGCTTGGCCACAGGACCTTCCATTGTTGACTGAGACTGGGCCAGCAAAGCTTTTTCTTAAAGAGATAAAAGAGAAATTTCAAACACTCCACGCAGTGGCTTACAGGCTACTAAAATATAAATGATGGATAGATATTACCTAAAAATAGACTATTGATTAAAGGAACTCAACTTTACTACAGCAGGGAGCAAAAAGAGGGTAGAGATGGACTATAAAGAGAAGGGAAGAGGGATACTTCCTTCATTTTGTTCATCTAACAAATATTTATTGTAGAACTGTGATCAGTGCCAGCTTCAAAAAGCTGGGATATAGATGTGAATAAAACAGAGACCCTGCTCTCATGGGGCTTACGTTCTTTATAGTTGCCAAGGGCAGGTCACACAGCTCAGTCCTCCACGTTTATGTTTTCAAAGAGTAGTTTATTTATAGGCAGAATGTGATTTGAGGACATGGAAAGTACCCACTGCTCAAAATTGTGTCTGCTCCAACCAGTCTTTTCTGAAATTTCTAAACCCAAACCCCTTGTTCATTAAAGATCCATTTTCTGAGAGAAGTAATAATGAAGTCAGATACTTTGGCCCCACACTTATTGTCTGGTGAAAATGAACAGTCTGACAAGACCTAGAGCAACGGTTCTCAACCTGTGGGTCGCGACTTCTTTGGCGGTCGAACGACCCTTTCACAGGGGTCGCCCAAGACCATCCTGCATATCAGATATTTACATTACGATTCATAACAGTAGCAACATTACAGTTATGAAGTAGCAACGAAAATAATTTTTTGGTTGGGTCACAGCATGAGGAACTGTATTTAAAGGGCCAGAAGGTTGAGAACCACTGACCTAGAGGGATGAGGATACTAGGGGTAGAGTCATAACTCTGGCACTGTCAGGTTGTGGCCACGGAGAGTTTATTTTTCAGAACCCAGGTTTCCTCATCGGTAGAAGAAGCTGTATTAAATCCTCTGTCAGGCCCTTTCTTGCTCTCACATACTATGTTGTATGGCAGATAGCATCCAGGAAAGCACAGAACATGAGGCACCCTGGGAAGCACTGGATAATTGTTTGGGGGTCGGGTCAGGACCAGATTAACAATGAAAACAAAAAAAAAGAAGGGAGCATGGAGAAGGAGCATGATTTGACAATAAAATTTGGGTTACTGAAAAAATGTTTCTAGGGCATTTATTCCTGGATCCCATTTATGAGTGGAAATTGCCTAGAAGGGAGGGTGTTAGTGTGGATATGGTTGTTGCAGATTTCTTGGGAAGCCCAATTACTTATACTTTTGCAGGTCAAACGAGTCTTGAAAATTGTAAAATTCATGAGCATAGATTTGACCTGTGAGCTGCAGCTGCAGCTGCTGCTGAAAAGGGCTTTGTGGTGTGGATTTTGTTGTTGTGTGGAGTGTTTTCCCTTTAACTTTCCTGTTCAAGATAAAAATGGAGCACCACATGCCAATATTCTTTGAATCCTAGAAAGCACATGACCTACTTACTTACTTACTATTGTGCCTGAAATATTCAATTAGAGTATGTTTTGGAAAATACTTTTTCAGCTTGAAACATGATTTTCCTTTTGTGAAAACACACTCCAGTAGAGAGACACCTGATTGGTTTTCTTGGTTGTTCTTTTGATCCACTCTGTAACGTTGGGTATTATATGACTTCTCTCCTTGGAAAGAGGCAAGTAAAATCCATGAGCTTCTTTAGAAAGGGCAATCCATGATTATACCTTTCTATGTGCATGTGATGAAGATTAATGAAAGCTTTGATTTGGTTTAGAAATAAAAAAAAAATGCATGAGTTATTTGCTAGGGTCTCTAACAGCTAGAAGATGTTGATTTTGTTCTTTGCAGTTTATTGTTCAGGATTTCTTTACTTTGTGGTCCTCTTTGCAAAGAATTTCATCCTCTCCACGAAGACCAAAGTACTGTGTAAACAGGACTCGTGGATGGAATGTGGGTGGCGATTTTTATTTGCAAAATTTATTTTTACACATGGCTGACTTTTAAAGAAATAACACAAAGGACCAAAAGAGAAGCAGAAACCTTGGGTGACTTTGGAGTTTTCAATGTGTGTGTTCTGCCATCTGCTGGAAAAGGATCACCAAGCTTGGAAAGCTGACCGGCTAAGTGGAGGCGTGTGTGTACTCCTGGCCCCACTGTCCCTTTTGCCAAGCTGGGCAGAGTACCGCAAAGCTCGTAAAATGTCACGATGCACTTGGTTTTCTGTCGGATCACCTTACTTTACTACTAGAGTTATCCCACAGGAATTTACCCAATTTACTCTGTCTGCTGAGCTCAGGGCTAGCCACCTCAGGCCCAGGTTGCTTTGAGAGCCCGCATCACATCCTCTGGTCTCATTCCTGAACCCAGTATGTTAACTGGAATTGCCTTGAAGTACTTTTCACTGGTTTAAAGTGGAGCAAACAAAAACACATTAAATCCAAAGTAGGAGGCAGGGTGGCTGCCTTTGTTGTGATGTCAGTATAAGAGGGCCAACTGACCTATTCAGGAAAGGAATGCCCTTCTTTTCTGAGGTTATAATCTTCCTACTTTTTGGCGTTAAACTGCCCTTTTACAAAATGATGTTAATAGATGAGAGTTATCACTTTAAGCATATATTCACTTAGCAAAAGGAAAAATTCACAACTGTCAGTTTCCTAATTCTTTAAAAATATTTTCTTGTCTGTGAAATTCTAAAATCCGGGCAGAAGTGGTTTGCTACTCTCTGTGGTCCCACCTTTCTCTTCATATGACAACGTGAGTGGAAAAGTGGGGCCAACATCCTCAATTGTAACTTCCACATTTTCCCTGGCAAATTCTCTGTGGATATTTCTTGCTGTGACCCACATAGAAACACAAAGATAATAGTGTGGTAGAATAAGGATAATAACTCTTCACTAACTGGGTCGCTGCTTTATAGATGAATTTTGGTTTGTAGTAAATGCTTGGCCTGGTTTCACACCCCTGTGGATCATTTTCTTCCTGTGGAGTCTGATGGAATGTGACCTTCCTTGGCTGCATGTGTATGTGGCCCTCCCATGGGGAAGCCTTAGATATTTGGCAGTCAGAGCCTCAAGGCAACTGGGACAGGATATGGAGGTCTAGCCTCCCTGTTTCTTCTTTAAATTTTCTCAGAGTCATACAGTACTTCTGAAAGATTTTAAAACGGGAATATAACATTATTTCTAGTAACTGAAATAATGACACTGACTTCTTTATTTAGGATTATAATTACTGAAGAGTATGATCCCTCCCATGTTTAAAAGACTAATTCAAATAAAATTATAAAGATTAAAGAAAAATAAAAGTGAAGCTACTCTGATTGAGGCAGGTTTGACACCTGGGTCTATGGAACGTGAGTTGAAAATTGCTAATGTAGAAAAACTAAATTAAAATTGATTTTGGGAAGATGTTTTGTTAAGAGGGCAGATAGTTGAGATATGAGTAGGTGGAGGCTGGGAAAATAAGTTTGTAACTGAAGCCAGAACACATGGTCTCTTCATTGGAAATAGATGTTCCCAGAGAATAAACATTTTTTTTGTATATTTATCTGTTGGTAACAACTGCTTCTGAACTGAACAAGGACATTCAGGATTGCAGGGTATGAGTTTCATATGGACACACACAGAGGCTTGTGACCTAAAGGTCATGTGAAGAAAGTGGAAAAATCCTCCCCAGTTACATTTTCATCGGCTAGATTATTAGAAATATATCCAATAAGTGATTTCATAAAACTTTTGAAATTTGGCTGGAAACCCTGGCAGATCTGAATCATCTGGTAAATATTTAGGAGTTTGTGTATATTATTTTCAAGGAAAGGCAAAACTGTAGAAAAAAATTTTCAACAAAAACAAAACATTGCAGGATTGTTAGCTTTTGAATCAGAATTTTGGTAAAAGAATGATCCACCCCTGGGGGCGGGGGGGTGGCGGTGGAAAGAACTATTATTTCACATAGAATTAGGTCAATTTAAATTATCTTTCATTGCAGGTGACTGGATCAAAGTTTGCTATGATTTGCTAATTAACTCAGCAAAGTCTGGACATATGGTAGCAGCTTCATTTTTCATCACCTGGTAGTTTTAAAAAAAATTTTCTTGTTTGAAGGAGTTTATGAGATTTCACTCTTACCTGCATCTTGAAACTTTAGTGTGTAACTCAATGGCAATTGAAATGTGAATTCTCCTATGTCTTAGGAGAATTGTAAAGCAGAAAGGCAGAGTTCCGAAATAATACTCCCAAGAGTGAGCCATCAAAAGTCAAGGCCATGTCGTGGTTTCCTCAGGTCATAGCCTTCTATTAATGACGGTCTTATATTTCTTTCCCAATTAGCTTCACATCTGTCATCTCATTTGTCTTTCAAATATCCATTAAGGTAAGTGGGTATAGTAATTATGCACCTATTATACAACTTGGGAAACAGTCACAGGTGAGGAATTACTTTCCTGTCTCTCTTTACTCAAGTCATTGTTCTATTCTATCTAATAAAGAGGGAATATGCTAATTGACTGTCCCACCCTCAAAGATGGTGGCGCCCACAGCCACAAGAGGGCCGGCAGGGGAGGGCAGTTAGGGGCGACCAGGCCTGCAGGGGAGGGTAGGTGGGTGGGATCTGGCCTGCAGGGGAGGGCAGTTGGGGGCAACCGGGCTGTCAGGGGAGGGCAGTTGTGGGCGACCGGCTGGCAGGGGAGGGCAGTTGGGGTGACCGGGCTGGCAGGGGAGGGCAGTTGGGGGCAATCGGGCTAGCAGGGGAGCAGTTAGGCGTTGATCAGGCTGGCAGGGGAGTGGTTAGAGGGTGATCAGGCTGGCAGGCAGAAGCAGTTAGGGGCAATCAGGCAGACAGGCAGGCAGGCGAGCAGTTGGGAGCCAGCAGTCCCGGATTGTGAGAGGGATGTCCCAGTGCCGGTTTAGGCCTGATCCCTGTGGGCAGTCAGACATCCCCCAAAGGGTCCCAGATTGGAGAGGGTGCAGGCTGGGCTGAGGGACACCCCCCTCCAGTGCACGAATTTCATGCACTGGGCCTCTAGTTGGTCATAAAGATAACACAGATGTCAACTAGTACTTCTATATGCCAAGCACTTTACATGCATTATCTCATTTTGTGTGTGTGTGTGTGTGTGTGTGTGAGTAGGTATATTCCCACTTTTTTTCAGATTAGGAAACAGTGGCTTATTGAGATTTAAAAAACTTGCCAGAATTTATACAGCTAGTAAGTGGTAGAACTGGGAACTGACCCAACTGTGATTTCATGACCCATGTTTGAAACCATTACACCGTACTGCCTCTCCAGTAATATGCTACAGAGAAAGCGACTTCCACAGGCCAGTTGAACCCAGCTATCTATTACTGGGCTCCCAGCCCAGTTACCCTCCTCCATGTCCAGCATCCAGAGAAGCAGAGAGTTGATTTAGACCTCCCGGGAAAGGGTTCTGGAGAGACAACAGGGTCCTGCTCTCTAGCTTAGCGTCAAATGTCACATGTAAGACTCCCTCGAAGATGTTTTAAACAGCGTGACAGAGACACAGCAAGTAAATACACACTCTACAAAAGGCTCAGTAAACAGTAGCTCAGTAATTTCCCAAGGCTTAAGCAGCCAAGCAGGAAACCTCAAACTGGGCATGCTCACTCAGAGGGTAGGCAGGAAACATATTACAGGTTTTATTCCATCCCGGCCTCTTCCCTTTTCTGTTGACTTGGGCAGAGTCCCAACTTTTCCTTACAAAAGATCAAAAGTAAGACTTCTTGGCTGCTCACATCATATCATCACAGAGGTTTGGCCATCTCTCAGCAAAGATAGGCTGGGTTGCACTAAACTTTCCTCCATTGGCATTCCAGGAAACTCAGACTCCACAGAAAGACCTTAAAACCAAGTATCTCCTTCATGCCCTAGTATAGTTTTGACCGAAAAACTGAATGTACCTGATATCAAGTAAATAGCAACTCTGGGGATACTGTCTGGACTCCCCAGTCTTTAATATATTTAGATTTAGAAACCCAACCCTTCTCTTTCAGACCCTAGGCCTGTACAAATGAAATTCTATTTGGGTATAAAGTTTATTCTAAAGAGAGGGTGCTTATTGGACTGCCACTGCGTTTGATCCTAATAGCTGTCTTTGTTACTTTGTTGATTATGCATTTTCTAGAGGGAATAATTTTGTAGAACTCATATTCCGGACCATGTTTGTATAAATTTCACTTTAAGGGAATTTGCCTTAAATGCCTAATTTCTAACCTGTCATTCATTACAGCAAAAATGCATTATGTTAAGTTTCTGGTCTCAGGTGTTCCTTATACTATGGTTTCCTCTTCTGCTTTCAGAGAGGGAGGTAGTGTCACATCTGGCAAATGGGAAAGTGTTAAATAGATAAACTGTGACTCATCAACCAACTCAGCCCTGGCCCCAGGCAGCAGGTGGTTCTTCTGATCTCTTACTAAACTGGGACTTTTACTAGAAGTAGCCCTTGAGGAAGGTAGTTTTAAGTAATTTGGCAGTTTTGTGAGCAGCATACACATGAACCAGAGGATAATCCTTTCGTGCCTTAATCATTTTATAAAATAGTGGTGGAAGCAGATGTACAGGGGACCCCAAACCTGCCTAGGGCTGGGCTGGTGGTAGGGGGCTGCACCAGGATGGGTGATAACTTCTAATGGGAATAGGGCTTATTTTTTGGGGTGACTAAAGTGTCCTAAAACTGTGGTGATAGTTGTACATATTTGAATATGCTAAAAACCATTGATTTGTATATTTTAGATGGGTTAATTATAGGTATGTGAATTATATTTCAGTAAAGCTTTTTAAAAAAGAAATAAAAATAATTTTTAAAACACATTTACTTTCCAATGACTGTTTGAAATGTTTATTTCCTCATGAAATGTGTATTTATGAGCAATGTTCTTGTATCTTCTTGTTGTAAATTTTTTCCCTTTACCTCTGAAGTCAGGCTCATTCCTCTGATTAATAATTGCATCTTGTTCTGAGAGACTATGTTCTGCTTCCTTTAAGTTCCAAAATAAATCCAGATTGTGCTTCTTCTTTATGAGGGATAAGGCTAAGCCTTTACCATTTTTGAAACAGTAAACATTGTAAGTTTAGGGACATAAATTTTATAGTGCTTGGTTAAATTTATGATTTTGAGCTATGTATTTCAAATATATGCAAAATTATACGTTTAATGAAGCCCCGTTTACCTATTACCTAGCTTTAATAATTACCAGCTCATGTGCTATCTTGTTTCATCTAGACCAGGGGTGGGCAAACTTTTTGACTCGAGGGCCACAATGGGTTCTTAAACTGGACTGGAGGGCCAGAACAAAAGCATGGATGGAGTGTTTGTGTGAACTAATATAAATTCAAAGTAAACATCATTACATAAAAGAGTATGGTCTTTTTTTTTTTTTTTTAGTTTTATTCATTTCAAACAGGCCGGATCCGGCCCGCGGGCCGTAGTTTGCCCACAGCTGATCTAGACTCTACCTACTTTCTTTCCTGTCCTCCAACAGTTTTATGAAGCAAATCTTAGATATTCCTTTCATCTGTAAAGATTTCCATATTAAAAGATAAACTTTATTTTTGTAAACATAACCACAACACCATGATCATACCTAAAAATTAATGTTACAATAATTAAACAATAAAACTGACAGTAGTATTAAATATTATCTAATATCTAAATTCCATGCATTTTGGGTCCAGCCAGGTGGCTCAGTTGGTTGGAGCATTGTTCTATACACCAAAAAGTTTAGTGGTTCAATTCTTGGTCAGAGCACTTACCTAGGGTGTGGGTTTGATCACTGATTGGGGTGTCTACAGGAGACAGCCTATCAATGTTTCTCACATCGATGTTTCTCTTTCTCTCTCACATATAAACATACCCTCAGGGGAGTATTAAAAATAAATAAATAAATACATTTTGCCCATTTCCTTGAATGATTGATTATAATAGCACTTTGTTAGGGTGCAAGTAAGGTTTAATCATTGAGACTGCATTTCTTATCTTTTAATCTGTGGTTTCGCTTCCTTTTCTTTTCTCTCCGTTTAAATCTATTTTTTGCTCTTGAAATAATTGGGAGGTTTCCACACAGTCTGTAGTTTGCTGATTGCCTCTTCATGGTGTTGATGAATATGCTTCTCTGCACCCTGTTTTTCCTATAAATTAGTAGTTAAATTTAGTGGTTGATCAGATTAAATACTTCATAGGTTGTTGTGTTGAGTGCTCTACCCGGAGGTGCATAAATGTCTGGTATTCTTCTTTTTGGGGATGTTAGCAACCACTGATGACTATTTTCTAGACCCATTAATTCATAAGGCATTCCAAAGTGTGGCATTCTGTTTTTAATTTTTCTTTATTAGCTGGAATACTTTCATCTTACAGAAAGCCTTCCCCTCAACAACCATTAAGGTTCTCTGAGGTCCAGTTCATAAAGGAAAGGCAAGAAAGGTGCCTGCTTCTTTCTCTTCATTGGTCAGCTTTAAAAACATGAAGTGATTTAAACACATGTGACATATTCTAATACATTGCAGGTATTATCCTTATTGGTGCCTAAATTTTTCCATATTTGGCCAGCAGGAACATTCAAGTTGGTTCCTGGGTCCCCTAGATTCAACTCTAGGAGTGTTTGATGACTTCTTTTTTTTTTTTTTTTTTTATTTATTTATTTATTTATTTATTTATTTATTTTTTTTATTTTCCTCTTAAAGTATTACAAAGGGTATTACATAAGTATCCTTTTTCCCCCCCCCCCCCGCCCTTGACAAACCACTACCCTCCCTTACCCCCCAGTGTCTTATGTCCATTAGTTATGCTTATATGCATGCATACAAGTCCTTCGGTTGATCTCTTACTCCCCTCCCTCCTGCCCCCCAACTCTCTCTGGCCTTCCCACTGCAGTTTGACAATCAGTTTGAGGCAGCTCTGCCTCTGTATCTATTATTGTTCAAAAGTTTGTAATGGTCTTTATTATCCATGAATGAGTGAGATCATGTGGTATTTTTCCTTCATTGACTGGCTTGTTTCGCTTAGCATAATGCTCTCCAGTTCCATCCATGATGTTGCAAATGGTAGGAGTTCCTTCTTTTTAACAGCAGCATAGTATTCCATCGTGTAGATGTACCACAGTTTTCTAATCCATTCATCTACTGATGGGCACTTAGGCTGTTTCCAGATCTTAGCTATGGTGAATTGTGCTGCTATGAACATCTGGGTGCATATATCCTTTCTGATAGGTGTTTCTGGTTTCTTGGGATATATTCCTAGTAGTGGGATCACAGGGTCAAATGGGAGTTCCATTTCCAATTTTTTGAGGAACCTCCATACTGCCTTCCATAGTGGCTGCACCAGTCTGCATTCCCACCAGCAGTGCACAAGTGTTCCTTTTTCTCCACATCCTCTCCAGCACTTGTCGTTTGTTGATTTGTTGATGATGGCCATTCTGACAGGTGTGAGATGGTACCTCATTGTTGTTTTGATTTGCATCTCTCGGATAATTAGTGACTTTGAGCATGTTTTCATATGTCTCTTGGCTTTCTGAATGTCCTCTTTTGAAAGGTGTCTATTTAGATCCTTTGCCCATTTTTTGATTGGATTGTTTATCTTCTTTTTGTTAAGTTGTATGAGTTCCCTATAAATTTTGGAGATTAAGCCCTTATCCGATATGACGTTGGCAAATATGTTTTCCCACGAGGTGGGTTTTCTTGTTGTTTTGTTGATGGTTTCTTTTGCTGTGCAGAAGCTTTTTATTTTGATGTAGTCCCATTTGTTCATTTTCTCTTTAGTTTCAACTGCCCTAGGAGCTGTATCAGTGAAGAAATTGTTTTGGCATATGTCTGAGATTTTGTTGCCTTTGTATTCTTCTAGAATTTTTATGGTTTCCTGTCGTACATTTAAGTCCTTTATCCATTTTGAGTTTATTCTTGTGTATGGTGTAAGTTGGTGGTCTAGTTTCATTTTCTTGCATATGTCTGTCCAATTTTCCCAACACCATTTATTGAAGAGACTATCTTGGCTCCATTGTATGTTCATGCCTCCTTTGTCAAAAATTAATTGAGCATATTGGTTCGGGCTAATTTCTGGACTCTCTATTCTATTCCACTGATCTATATGTCTGTTCTTGTGCCAGTACCAGGCAGTTTTGAGAACAGTGGCTTTGTAATACAGCTTGATATCTGGCATTGAGATCCCACCTACTTTGTTCTTTCTCAGGATCGTTGCAGCTATTCGGGGTCTTTTTTTATTCCAGATGAATTTTTGGAGAGTTCGTTCTAGATCTTTGAAGAAGGCCATTGGTATTTTAATGGGAAGTGCGTTGAATGTATAGATTGCTTTGGGTAGTATGGACATTTTAATGATGTTGATTCTACCAATCCAAGAACATGGTATGTTCTTCCATCTGTTTATGTCTTCCTCTATCTCTTTTTTCAACGTCCTGTAGTTTTCTGAGTAGAGGTCTTTAACCTCTTTAGTTAAGTTTATTCCTAGGTATCTTAATTTTTTTGGTGCGATGGTAAATGGGATTGTTTTTCTGATCTCCCTTTCTGAAAGTTCACTGTTGGTGTATAGAAATGCCTCAGATTTCTTGGGGTTAATTTTGTATCCTGCTACATTGCCAAATTCATGTATTAAGTCTAGTAGCTTTTGGATGGAGTCTCTAGGGTTTTGTATGTATAATATCATGTCATCTGCAAATAAGGACAGTTTTACTTCCTCTTTTCCAATTTGGATGCCTTTTATTCCTTCTTCTTGCCTAATTGCAATGGCTAATACTTCCAGTACTATGTTGAACAGGAGTGGTGAGAGTGGGCATCCCTGTCTTGTTCCTGTTCTTAGGGGAAATGGTGTTAGTTTTTGTCCATTGAGTATGATGTTGGCAGTGGGCCTGTCATATATGGCTTTTATTATGTTGAGGTATGATCCTTCTATTCCCACCTTTCTGAGAGTTTTTATCAAAAATGGGTGTTGGATTTTGTCGAATGCTTTTTCTGCATCAATTGATATGACCATGTGGTTTTTTTCTTTCAATTTGTTTATGTGATGTATCACATTTATTGATTTACGGATGTTGTACCATCCTTGCATCTCTGGGATGAATCCTACTTGGTCATGGTGTATGATCCTTCTGATGTACTGCTGGATCCGATTTGCTAAGATTTTGTTGAGGATTTTGGCATCTATGTTCATGAGGGATATTGGCCTGTAATTCTCTTTCATTGTGATGTCTTTACCTGGTTTTGGTATTAGGGTGATGCTGGCTTCATAGAATGAGCTTGGAAGCGTTCCTTCCTCTTGAATTTTTTGTAGTAGTCTGAGGAGGGTAGGTTTTAGTTCTTCCTTGAATGTTTGGTAGAACTCCCCTGTGAAGCCGTCTGGCCCTGGGCTTTTGTTTGCTGGAAGCTTTCTGATGACTGCTTCAATTTCTTCCATAGTTATTGGCCTATTGAGGTTTTTAGATTCTTCCTGATTGAGTTTTGGAATGTTGTATTTTTCTAGGAATTTGTCCATTTCCTCCAGGTTGTCCAGTTTGTTGGAGTAGAGTTGCTCGTAGTATTGTTTAACAATCATTTGTATTTCTGTGGGGTCTGTTGTTATTTCGCCTCTATCATTTCTGATTTGGTTTATTTGGGACCTCTCTCTTTGCTTCTTGGTGAGCCTGGCTAGGGGTTTGTCAATCTTGTTTATCCTTTCAAAGAACCAGCTCTTGGTTTCATTGATTTTCTGTATTGTTTTTTTGGTCTCTATTTCATTGATTTCTGCTCTAATCTTTATTATCTCCTTCCTTCTGCTCACTCTGGGGTTTTCTTGTTGCTCTCTTTCTAATTCTTTGAGTTGTAGAGTTAGATGATTGACTACCATTTTTTCTTGTTTTTTGAGATAGGCCTGTAGAGCTATAAACTTCCCTCTCAGGACTGCTTTCATTGTGTCCCAGAGGTTTTGGATTGTTGTGTTTTCATTGTCATTAGTGTCCAGGATGTTTTTAATTTCTTCTTTGATGTCATCGGTAACCCAATCAATATTTAATAACATGCTATTCAGCTTCCAAGTGTTTGAGTATTTTGGGTTGTTTTTATTGTAGTTTATTTCTAACATTATGCCATCGTGGTCTGTGAAGAAGCTTTTTATGATTTCAATCTTCTTGAATTTGTGGAGACTTTGCTTGTGACCCAATATGTGGTCTATTTTTGAATATGTCCCATGAGCACCTGAGAGGAATGTATATTCCGCAGCTGTGGGGTGAAGTGTTCTGAAGATGTCAATTAAGTCCATCTGATCTAGTGAGTCATTTAGGATTGCTGTTTCTTTGCTGAGTTTTTGTCTAGCGGATTTATCCAGTGATGTCAGTGGTGTATTAAAGTCCCCTACTATGATTGTATTGTTGTCGATCTCTCCCCTGATATCTTCCAGAAGTTTTCTTATGTATGTGGGTGCTCCTGCATTGGGTGCATATATGTTTACCAGGGTTATATCTTCTTGTTGTATTGATCCCTTTAGTATTATGAAGTGGCCTTCCTTATCTCTGGTTATGGCCTTCACTTTGAGATGTATTTTGTCAGATATAAGTATTGCTACCCCAGCTTTCTTTTCCTTTCCATTTGCGTGAAAGATATTTTTCCATCCCTTCACTTTCAGTCTGTGTGAGTCCCTTCTAATGAGGTGGGTCTCTTGTAGACAGCAGATGTATGGGTCATGTTTTTTTATCCATTCAGCCACTCGATGTCTTTTGGTTGGAGCATTTAGTCCATTTACATTTAAAGTTATTATTGAAAGGTACTTGTTTGTAGCCATTTCTTTTTTTGTGTGTGTGTGTGGCTGTTTTCTTTCTGAGCTTGATATTTCTTCTTTTTACACCAGTCCCTTTAGCATTTCTTGCATGGCTGGCTTGGTGGTGATAAACTCCCTTAGCCCTTTTTTGTCTGTGAAGCTTCTTATTTCCCCTTCAATTTTGAATGATAGCCTTGCTGGATAGAGTATTCTTGGATTCAGTCCTTTGCTTTGCATCACTTTGTAGATTTCCGTCCATTCTTTTCTGGCCTGATGTGTTTCTGTTGAGAAATCATTTGATAATCTAATGGGAGATCCCTTGTATGTTACTTTCCGTCTCTCTCTTGCAGCCTGTAAGATTCTCTCTTTATCCTGAACATTTGCCATGGTAATTATGATGTGTCTTGGTGTGGGTCTTTTCGGGTTCACCTTGTTTGGGACTCTCTGGGCTTGTGTGACTTTTTTCTTCCCCACCTCAGGGAAGTTTTCTGATATTATTTCTTCGAATAGGTTTTCTAATCCATGTTCATCTTTCTGTTGTTCTGGCACCCCTATTATTCGTATGTTGTTTCGTTTCATGTTGTCCCAAAGCTCCCTTAGGCTCTCCTCCTGTCTTTTAATTTTTTTCTCCATTTGCCGTACAGTTTGAGTGTGTTTTGCTTCCTTGTCTTCTAATTCACTAATTCGGTCCTCCGCTTCTCCCAGTCTACTGTTGATACTTTCAATGGAGTTTTTTATTGAAGCTATGTCACTCTTCATTTCTTCTTGGGACTTACTTAAGTTGTTGATTTTTTCATCTGTTTCTTCTAGCTTCTTGCATAAGTAGTTGAGTTTTTCATCTGTTTCTTCTTGCTTCTTGAACATGTGGTGCATGTACTCTAGGAACCTTATTCTGAATTCTTTTTCCGTCATGTTGCATATCTCTGTCTCACTTAGCTGCTTTTCTGGCGAGTCCTCCTTTTCTTTCCTTTGGGGGTTTCTTTGCCTACCCATGTTTGATCTCGCTGACATATGTAGATGTTGAGGTGTTCAGTGGCTGCTCCCTGGGTGGCAGGGGCTCCTTGGGTTGTGGTTGCTGCTCAGACGGTTGCGGTAGCAGCTGCTTTCCAGTTGGCAGCAGCTCCTCTGGTGGGTGTTGTTCACAGCTGTGTTGGCTCTTCTGGCTGGTGGGGGGAGGCTTCACGTACAGTTGCTGTTCCACAGACAGAGGGTGTGGTGATCAGGAGGCTGTGGTGATCAGGAGGCTGCGGTGATCAGGGGGCTGCTGTTGCTTGGATCTGCTGCGTTGATTTAAAGGCACAAAATACAACAGAGCAAGGCACAACGTACCAGGCACTGAACACAAGTATATTCACAATATTAATAACTCCAAATAAAGGTGACCAACCGAATTAAGAGAATTAGGGGATAAGGGAGAAAGAAGAGAAGAAGATAAAAGAGAGAACAGAAAAGAAAAATAAGAAAAAAACAAACAAAAAAGGAGTGCAAAAATAGAATTGGGAAAAAAGAGGGGGGAAAAAAGAGAGCGAAAAAAGAGAATGAAGTAGAAGTGGGGAAGAGACTCCCCGTATGAGGAGCAAACTCCAATAGAACTGCCACTAATCTCAACAAATTCCAGCAACAGATCCCTGGAGATGAATGCAAACTACAAACCACCAATAATATCCAGAGGGGTAAGGGAAAACAGAAGCACAAAAATAGCTGGGGTGGGGTGGGGGAGGGAAGGGAAAAACCAGCAGAAAAAAAAAAAGAAAAAGAAAAAGAAAAAGAAAAACAACCTCACAACCAGTCCTAAAAAAGAAGAAAAAACACAAAACAAAACAAACAAATTTAAAAAAAAAAAAAAAAAAAAAAAAAAAAAAAAAAAAAGCCCAATATATTCTACAATCAAGAAAACAATAGAAAGATAAGAGAGAAAAAAAAATGGTTGGAAAGTGAAGAAGGATAAAGAATAGGTGTATAAGGATTTAGAGCAGTAGATTGGAAATAGGACATATAAGTAGGGTGGAATTAGACAGGGGGTAAAAAGAGGGAATTGGGAAGGTCTGGAGCAGGAATAGGGTAAGAGAAACAGGACACCAAAAGGGGAAAAGTAAGGAAGAGGGTTTTAGCAAAGAGGTGGAATTGAGATAGGGAAAATTAATGCTAAAGGAACGATGAAAATAGAATGGAGAACACTAATCCCAAAAGAAAATAAAGAGAAAATAAAATGGCACTTTAAAAAATGGTAAAATGGTAGGAGTAATAATACTGGTTAAAAATAAAAATGTGGTAATTGAAAGGGTAAAATCAGGTGATGGAAAAAGAAGAAAAAGAGAAAAAAAAATTGGTTTCTTAGTAAAAAGGTGAAAAAATTAAAAAGAAAAAGAAAAAGAAAAAATTTGCAGTAGTGATGGTCTTTCGGTTCTTCTACTCTTCAGCCTGGTTCGCCTTGGTCCTGCCAGGTATTTAGGAGAGTGTTGCCTGCATTACACTGTTCCTCCGTGTTGTAAATCACAGTCCTGATTTTAAAGCAGGCCGTATTTGTGATCCAGTCTGCCTTAATTTGTATTCCCCTAAGAGTCAGTTTGTGGCTCAACCTCTGGGTGGCAGTGTTTTTGGGTTGGCCTCTGAGGCTATACAGCTTCTCTATCCTTTTTTAATCCTTACCCTGCTCTGTGTTGTTGGTGGGACTGAAAATCCCTCTATAGGCCAGACCCTGGTAACTCCCAGGGACTAATCAGCTTGTTTTAGTCCTTTATCTCATACAGGGTGGAATCTGGGTGTGGCTGTGCTCCTTGCCTGGGGGGCTGGGGGGAGGAATTCCACCCTCTGGAGGAATGGCTGCCCCAGTCCTGGGCCCAGGGGGGTCTCAGCACTCAATTCGCTGCCACCTCCTCCGGCTCCCCCTCTTTCCTCAGCCTCTCCCCAGATTCCCCTCGTCTGCACCTTCACCCTCTCTTCAGCACAGGTGAGTGTCTGTATCCGAACTGTCCTATGAGCAGGGTTCAGTGAAAACAAAGAAACAGACAAACGCCGGCCGGCCGCGGAAACGCTCCTCTTACCGGTCTGGGAAACGCTCCTCTTACCAGCACTGCATGGTCTGGGAAACGCTCCTCTCTTATGGGCACTGCACGGTCTGATCAGTTCCTCAGGATGCCCCCTTTAGTCTCAGTTCTCCGCAATCACAAAATCCAAATCTCAAATCTCCTGGCGCCAGCAAACCCGCGGAACTCCTTACCCTGGTCAGGGTCTGTGTCTGTCCCAAGAGACGCGGCTGTCTGCCATGCGGTCTCCCTCCGACCCTCTGGGCTCAGGTCTGGCAAACTTTCCTGCCCAGATCCCTGGTTTTTAACCTTTCCAGGGGAGGTCTGCCCTTCCAGGCTGCAAGCCGTCTCACCAGCTGAGTAAATTTGCCAATTCGGGGTGGGTGTTATTAGTTTCAGCTGCTTACTCCGTTTGCTCCGGGACAAGACCTGGGACGCGTCTGCCTATATCGCCGCCATCTTGCTTCCTCCTGATGACTTCTTTACTTTAATGTAACCAGTTGTTATGGGCTCATCTTTTTTTTTTATATTCACCCAAAAATATGTTTTTATTGATTTTTTTGAGAGGGAGGGAGAGAGCGAGGGAAGGAGGATGAGAGAGAGAGAGAGAGAGAGAGAGAGAGAGAGAAGATCATTGTGAAAGAGAAACATCGCTTTTCCGGATCGGCTATGGAGCCTGAAGCCACCACAGGATCCCCTCCTTTTCCACTTCCCGTTGCAACCAATAAAGGCCAAGGCCGTTGGTACCATTTTTTATTTTTATTTTTAAGAGAAACATCGATTGGTTGCCTCCTATAAGTGCCCTGACCAGAATCGAACCCACAACCCTTTCTGGTGTATGGGACGACGCTCCAACCGATTGAGCCAACCAGTCAGGGTAGCGATGTCTTTTACATTTCCTGCTCCACACCTGAATTTGCCATCATTCCAAGAAGCCCTGAGATTTTGTTTGTTTGTTTGTTTTCTGAGACTACTATGTGGATGCTATGGCTGCTTATTGTTTCTGGTTTGGTCATTATTTCTAGGTTTTTTCAGGGGACAGGTATAGGAAATATTTTTTTAAGTTAAATTATGAATTCATGCTGATAATTCATACTTTTAATTCAAAAACAGGACTTTAACTTAATTTCATTGATTGTACATCCACGCCTCCTTTCTTCTATATCAAAATCTCTGTTCTTAACATCAGTATAACTCATTTTCCTTATCCCACACTACACATAGTAGTCCAAGAGGAGCATTACTAATGCTACTCTCAATAATATAATTAGTTGAAAAGTTTAAAACGGTTTGCATTGCTTTTTAAAATGAGGGTATATACCCAATAGAATGGCCAGACTCATTATTATGCTTTGAAGTTTCTGGTGGGTTATATTGCCAATTGGACATATATTTAGTTTCTTAGATTAAAAAAATCCTTTAAAAATTAAGGTATAATTTACATACTGTAAAAGTCATCCTTTTAAATGTATAGTTCTTTGGGTTTTGACAAAAGCATAAAATCATATACTCTGCACTAAAACCAAGATCTGGAACAGTTCCATCCCCCCAAAATTGCCTGAGCCCCTTTGTAGTCAACTCCCACTCTAGTTCCTAGCAGTCACAATCTGTTTTCTGTCATTGTAGTTTTGCTTTTATCCAGAATGTCACATAAATGGAATCATTCAGTATATAGGTTTTTTAGTATGGACTCAGCATAAAAGGATTGCTTTTTAAAATTTAATTTTGTTAAATAATATAAAATATTTATGATTCCACAGTCAAATCAACAAAGGTTTATGCAAAAAATGTAGCTTGTATTCTTGTCCTTTCCACTTTATTCCCTTCCTCCCTCTGTAGATAGCCATTTTCTATATTTTGATATCTATCTTTAAATATCTGTCTGACTACCTATTGCATATCTCCCTCTCCCTTCTTAAACAGTTAACATACACACTTTTCTCGGGTGGTACATTTTACTTTAAATCACTTTCAAGGACTCAGAATTGAAAGGGCTTAAAGATATTAACATATTTGACTAATCTCTAGTATTAAATAGAAATTTTGGGTTTGATAAAAAGAATAAATACATCACCATCTTTCCTTTATTATTCCCAAATGTTGTTGAGTCAGTGCTGGACATGAGTCCACTGCTGTGGACGTGGGCGTTGGTGGTGCTTGTGCTGCAGTTTAGAATTGGCTAGGATTTCCTGAGTCCTCAGTGTCAAAGTGTACCTAGTGCAAGCTAATGCTACAAAGAATAGCAATTATTGAGTATCTACTTGTGCCAGACACATGCAAGATAGGGGGGATAAGGCTGGGAACAAGTCAGATACTTTCTCTGATCTCACAACTGTACAGTTCCCTCAGAAAAGGGTGAGGAATGTTTGCCATATGTAAAAGATGGGAGAAGCTGAGATTTCCTATTTTCTGGTGTGGTAGCCAGACCCTGCCATAGGAGTAGCCATATTAGGTAGCACTTCTCTTAAGGCCCCCCTTGACCTTAGAATATCTCCCTCCTAAGTCTGATTTGGGGACTGAAGTTTCCATTTCTGCCAAAGTCATTCTTTGGTCTATATCTTCATAAACACTTGTTTAAATGTACCCGGAAGTAGCAGCTCATTAATATATTAGATCTTGTTCCATTTTTATCCAAGGCATTTAATAGGTTTCTAGAAGATGGAAGGACCCAGAGGAATATTAATAAGGAAGGTATGGGGAGGACAGCAGGGTCAGATTGTAGCTATAATGACACTCAGGTAGCTGTCGTACAGAATGACAGATAATTCAAATGATCTCCATAGGTTGGGAAGATGGGCCTAGTTTCAACAGGATAACATACTACATGGGTAAAGATAACATTTAGAATTCTTCATCAAAGAGCTAAACACACACACCTGGCCCAGGAGTTGGAGACGCTGGAAGAAGATCCAGGTGAAAGTACAACAGGTTGCAGGCCCAGCTGCTGCCTCATGACAATGAGATGAGCCAGCAGAGACAAGTAGCAACCTGTGTGAGTTACAAATTGCTGCTTCATCATTTCTGCTTATCAAACCTCCCACAGGAATCTTTCTTATAGCCAGCACTCATCTGAAATTTACAAGATAGGGAATTCTGGAAGATACAGTTTAACTTAGACACATTAAAAAGCAACCACAGGTGTGTATTTTTTTAAAATTATTTATTGTTGAAAGTATTACATATTTCCCCCTTTTCCCCCATTGTCCTCTCCTAGCCTGCCCCCATACCCCAGCCTAGGCCTTCACCCCACTATTGTCTGTGTCCATTGGTTATGCTTATATGCACACACGTTCTTTGGTTGATCCTCCCCTGCCTTCCCTCAGAGGTTTGACAGTCTATTCTATGTCTTTGGATCTATTTTAGTTCATCAGTGTATGTTCATTATATTCCACAAACGAGTGAGATCATGTGATATTTACCTTTCTCTGACTGGCTTATTTTACTTAGCATGATGCTCTCCAGATCCATCCATACGGCTGCAAATGGTAAGAGTTCTTTCTCTTTTATAGCAGCGTAGTTTTCCTTCCTGTAGATGTACTACTGTTTTTTAATCCACTCATCTGCTGATGGGCACTTAGGCTGTTTCTAAATCTTAGCTATTGTAAATTGTGCTGCTATGAACATAGGGGTGCATATATTCTTTCTGATTGGTGTTTCTGATTTGTTGAGATATATTCCTAGAAGTGGGATCACTGGGTCAAATGGGAGTTCCCTTTTTAATTTTTTGAGGAAACTCCATATGGTTTTCCACAGTGGCTGCACCAGTCTGCATTCCCACCAGCAGTGCAAGAGAGTTCCTTTTTCTCCGCATTCTTATAGCACTTGTCGTTTGTTGATTTGTTGATGATAGCCAGTCTAACAGGTGTGAGATGGTACCTCGTTGTTTTGATTTGCATCTCTCAGATGATTAGTGACTTTGAACATGTTTTCATGTCTCTTGGCTTTCTGTATTTCCTCTTTTGAAAAGTATCTATTTAGGACCTTTGCCCATTTTTTGATTGGATTGTTTATCTTCCTTTTGTTAAGTTGTATGAGTTCCCTATAAATTTTGGAGGTTAAACCCTTATTGGGGATAACATTGGCAAATATGTTCTCCCATGCAGTGGGCTTTCTTGTTGTTTTGTTGGTGGTTTCTTTTGCTGTGCAGAAGCTTTTTATTTTGATATAGTCCCATTTGTTTATTTTCTCCTTAGTTTCCTTTGTCCTAGGAGACATATCGGTAAACATATTGCTACAAGATATATCTGATATTTTGCTGCCTATGGATTCTTCTAAGATTTTTATGGTTTCCCATCGTATGTTTAAGTCTTTTATCCATTTTGAGTTTATTTTTATGTATGGTGTAAATTGGTGGTCTAGTTTCATTTTTTTGCATGTATCTGTCCAATTTTCCAAACACCATTTGTTGAAGAGACTGTCTTGACTTCATGATATGCTCTTGCCTCCTTGTCAAATATTAATTGAGAGTAGTGGCTTGGGTCGATTTCTGGGTTCTCTGTTCTGTTCCATTGATCTATATGTCTGTTCTTATGCCAGTACCAGAGTGTTTTGAGAACAGTGGCTTTGTCATATAGCTTGATATCTGGTATTGGGACGCCCCCCCCCAAACTTTGTTCTTCTTTCTGAGGATTGCTGTGGCTATTTGGGTTCTTTTTTTTTATTCCATATAAAATTTAGAGAGTTTGTTCTAGGTCTGTGAAATATGCCATTGGTATTTTAATGGGGATTGCGTTGAATCTATAGATTGCCTTGGGTAGTATGGACATTTTAATGATGTTGATTCTACCAATCCATGAACACAATATATTCTTTCACTTGTTTATATCTTCCTCTATCTCTTTTTTCAATGTCCTATAGTTCTCCAAGAACAGGTCTTTTATCTCCTTAGTTAAGTTTATTCCTAGGTATCTTAATTTTTTTTGTTCCAATGGTAAATGGGATTTTTTTTTAGTTTCTCTTTCTGTGAGTTCATTATCTATGTATATAAAAGGCTAATATGCAAAGTGTCCCCTTGGGAGTTCGACTGGCAGACCGGGAATTCAATCGCTTGCTATGATGTGCACTGACCACCAGGGGGCGGTGTGGAATGAAGGAAGGCCCTAGTCAGCAGTCTGAAGGCCCCAATTGGCCCTGATCACTGGCCAGGCCTAGGGACCTTACTCGTGCACCAATTTCATGCACTGGGCCTCTAGTTGGTGTATAAAAATGCCATAGATTTCTGGGTGTTGATTTTGTATCCTGCTACGCTGCCGAATTCATTTATTAAATCTAGTAGTTTTTTGATGGAGTCTTTAGGGTTTTCTATATGCAATATCATGTCATCTGCAAATAATGAGTTTTACTTCTTCTTTTCCAATTTGGATGCCTTTTATTTCTTCTTCTTGTCTGATTGCTATGGCTAACACTTCCAGTACTATGTTGAACAGGAGTGGTGAAAGTGGGCATCACTGCCTTGTTCCCATTCTTAGGGGAAATGGTTTTAGTATTTGCCCATTGAGTATTGTTGTGGCTATAGGTTTGTAATATATGGCTTTTATTATGTTGAGGTATGATCCTTCTGTTCCTACTTTGCTGAGAGTTTTTATAAAAAAATGGTGCTGGATTTTGTTGAATGCTTTTTCTACATCTAGCGATATGATCATGTGGTTTTTATCTTTTAATTTGTTTATGTGATGTATTACATTTTTTGATTTGTGAAAATTGTACCAGCCTTACATCCCCGGAATAAATCCCACTTGGCCATGGTGTTTTATTTTTTTAATATATTGCTGGATCCAATTTGCTAATATTTTATTGAGGATTTTAGCATCTGTGTTCATCAGGGATATTAGCTTGTAATTCTCTTTCTTTGTAGTGTCTTTATCTGGTTTTGGGATTAGGGTAATGCTGGCTTCATATAAGGGACTTAGAAGTATTCCTTCCTCTTGAATTTTTTGTAGTAGTCTGAAGAGGGTAGGTTTTAGTTCTTCTTTAAATGTTTGGTAAAACGCTCTTGTGAAGCCGTCCGGACCAGGGCTTTTGTTTGCTGGAAGTTTTTTTGATGACTACTTCAGTTTCATCAGTAGTTATTGGCCTATTCAGGTTTTCTGATTCTTCCTGGTTGAGTTTTAGAAGATTGTATTTTTCTAGGAATATGTTCATTTCATCTAGGTTGTCGAGTTTGTTGGAATATAGTTGTTCATAGTATTTTTTTTTTTGCAATCCTTTGTATTTCTATGGGGTCGTTTGTTACTTCACTTCATTTCTGATTTTGTTTACTTGGATCCTCTCTCTTTGCTTCTTGGTGAGCCTGGTTAGAGGTTCATCAATCTTGTTTATCCTTTCAAAGAATCAGCTCTTGGTTTTGTTGATCTTTTGTATTTTTAAAATTTATCTCATTTCATTTTATTTATGTCATTTATTTCCACTCTGATCTTTATTATTTTCTTCCTTCTACTTACTCTGGGCTTTTCTTGTTGCCCTCTTTCTAGTTCATTAAGTTGTATGGTTAGATGACTTATTACCAGTTTTTCTTGAGATAGGCCTGTAGTGCTATGAACTTCCCTCTTAAGACTGCTTTCACTGTGTGCCATAGATTTTGGATTGTTGTGTTTTTATTGTCATTTGTTTCCAAGATATTTCTGATTTCTTCTTTGATCTCTTTTGTAACCCAATCATTGTTTAATAGCATGCTATTTAGCCTCCAAGTGTTAGTTTGTTTTTATTGTAGTTGATTTCTAATTTTATGCCACTGTGATCTGAGAAGATACTTGAAATGATTTCAATCTTGAATTTGTAGAGACTTAGTCTGTGTCCTAATATGTGGTCTACCTTCGAAAATGTCCCATGTGCACTTGAGAAAAATGTATATTCCGTGGCTTTGGGGTGAAATGTTCTGGAGATGTCATTTGGTTCCATCTGATCTAGTGAGTCATTTAGGATTGCTGTTTCTATGTTGATTTTTTTGTCTAGAAGATTTGTCCAGTGATGTAAATGGGCTGTTAAAGTCCCCTACTATGATAGTATTGCTGTCAATCTCTCCCTTGATATCTTCCAGAAGTTTTTTTTTAATGTATATTGGTGCTCCTATATTGGGTGTATATATTTTTACCAGCTTTATAGCCTCTTATTGTATTGATCCCTTTAGTGTTATGAAGTGACCTTCCTTATCACTTGTTATAGCCTTCATTTTGAGGTCTATTTTGTCAGATATAACTATTGTTACCACAGCTTTTTTTTTTTTCATTTCCATTTGCCTGAAAATTTTTTCCCATCCCTTTACTTTCAGTCTGTATGAGTCCTTTGTTCTGAGGTGGGTCTCCTGTAGACAGCATATATATGGGTCATGTTTTCTTACCCATTCAGCCACCCTGTCTTTTGATTGGAGCATTTAATCCATTTATGTTTAAGGTTATTATTGATAGGTACTTGTTTGTTGCCATTTTTATCCTTTATGTATGTGTTTCTCCTTCTCTTTATATTCCTATTTCTTACACCAGTCCCTTTAGGATTTCTTGCATTGCTGCTTTGGTGGTAATAAATGCCCTTAGCCTATTTTTGTCTGTGAAGCTCCTGATTTCACCTTCAATTTTGAATGATAGCCTTGCTGGATAGAGTATTCTTGGATTCAGTCCCTTGCTTTTTATTACTTTGTATATTTAATTCCATTCCCTTCTGGCCTGATGTGATTCTATTGAGAAATCATTTTATAGTCTAATGGGAGATCCCTTGTAGGTAACTTTTTGTTACCTACAGCTCTTGTAGCTTTTAAGATTCTTTCTTTTTTGTTAATGTTTGCCATTTTATTTATGATGTTTCTTGGTGTGGTCTTTTTGGGTTCATTTTGTTTGGGACTTTTTGTGCTTGTGTGACTCCCCAAGTTAGGGAAGTCTTCTGTCATTATTTCTTCAAATAGGTTTTCCATTTCTTGCTCAGCTTCCACTCCTTCTAGCACCTCTATAATGCAGATGTTGCTTTGTTTCTTGTTGTCCCAAAGCTCCCTTAAACTCTCCTACTGTTTATTTTAAATTTTTTTTTCCCAATTGCTATTCATATTGGGTGTTTTTTCTACCCTGTCTTCTAACTCACTGATTTGGTCCTCAGCTTGTTCTAGTCTACTGTTAAAACCTTCCATTGTGTTCTATATTGAAGCAATGCCATTCTTCATTTCCTCTTGATTCTTATACATGTTGGTGAATTTCTCATCCAGATGTTTGAGCATCCTTATCACCAATACTCTGAATTTTTACTCTGACAAATTGCTTGTCTCCATTTCATATAGTTCCCTTTCTGACGATGCCTCCTTTTCTTTCCTTTGGGGATTGTTTCTTTGTCTCCCCATTTTTGCTGTTGCTTTGTATTTGTTTCTATGTAATGTGAGTTGCTGTCACTTTTTGGCCCTGGACAACCTGCTTGAGGTCCAATAAGTTGAAGCCCCTAGTGGTCCAATGGTCTGGGACTCCTTAGCCCAGAGGCTGGGTATGTCTTTGAGTCTCACGCCTTTATTGTCTCTGCTCTGAGTTGTAGTTCCTTCCTCCATGCATCTGGTCCCTCAATTGCCTGTTGCAGGTGCTGGGGTTGATGGGGGCACATGCACACTTCCCCTGGGGTGCAACTCCCTGTGAGGTCCCAGAGCCTTCTGGCATGCAATTCACTGTGCGGCCCTAGCACCCATAACAGGGTGGTGCCCTAGGACCCTCTGGCTTGCCCCATCAACCTGGTCCTGGGGGCTGGGTGGGGTGCCGGGCTTGTTGTCCCTGGCTCACAGTTGGTGTGGTCCTGGGGTCTGGGCGGTGAGGGGTGCAGGGTCCCTCTGGCTTGCACTCACAGCTAGGGTCTGGGAGTGCAGGGTCTGGGAAACCAGGTCGGGAGGTGCAGAGCAGGAGGTCTCTCTGGCCTGCGGTCACTGTGGACATCTTGGAGCTGGTGGCAAGGTGGGCTGCCACTCACTGCAGGGGCACGGCGGTGGTGCCTTGCGAGTTATGGCTGGGGAGTAGCTCACTGCTCGGGTTCGAGGTGGTGTCTGAGGGCAGTCTGGGTGTTGGTGTGGCTGTGCTCCTGGACTCCACTGCTACCCTTTCAAGATGGTGTGGGCTCCGCGCAGGATGCCTGCCCAGCCTGGGAGTGCCTGTGGCTTTAGGACCAAGACCTCCATTATCAGGGAAGCAGACAGTTAAGGAGAGTTCACTTAGTGAGTTTCTAGATTTTATTCATCAGCCAAATGTTCTAAAATTTGTTAGAAAGCTGTGACACCACAGGAGACACCTATACTTCCCTGTGGTTCTGAGTAGTGCATTGTGTCCTTGTTTTCCCACTTCCTGATCTTTTCCCTCTTCCTCCTTCCAGTGCTCAGAGCTCTGATGCCCCAGTCCCTCTAGGACTAAGAAAGCTATTAATGTAAGACCTTATTATCTTCACTCTGAACTAGAACTGTCTTTTTAAAAGAGAGAGGAAAGGGCAATGTCGTATTTAATCTAAGGGAATTAAAGGTAATGCCTAGACCAAAAACAGCAACAAAACCCAACCAACCAACTAACCAAATCTCAAAAGCCTTTGTGGTAAGTAACTATTTGTTTAGGTTCTAAGTCAGATAAATTCTGGATTTTGGAGCAACCAAAAGGTCCAAGTAAGCATGAAGACTGAGCCAGCCAAGAAATAAGCATTGTCATTGGGGTAGCCCAGATGGTAGTCTTGAAAAGGGTCCTAACATTTGGGCAAATACAAAGATACTATTCAACCTCATCACCACCAAATACTCTTTGTTAAGCAATCCTTTGTTTTGTCTTTACTGAAGGATTGCTTGGAATGATGAATAGATAGAAACAATGTTACCACTGGTGAAACCACCTGAGGAATAAACAAAATAAATTCTGTTGTTCTCTGTTAATTATGAAAACCTAGGGAGAGAAGAAGCAATTGTATTGCCTGGATACTATACTTGTTGGTGATAATTGGGCTAATAGTGTTGTCAGGTCTGCTTCTAAAGTCCAGAAATGCCTATCAAAGCATCACCCTCATAGATAAGCTCTGAAGTAGATGAATTAGCAGTCTGTGACCTGTGCCTCTAAGCCCATCTCATTCAATCATTGAACAAATAATTAGTGAATGCCTACTATATGATAGGCACTGTGCTACTCTCTAAACTCTTATTTAAAAAAATAAATCAATAAAGCCTTAGATTTAGAAGAGAATTGATACCTTCTCTTTCTAGGAATGTCTTCTAGGGACGTCAAGTGCTTTACGTTCAAAGGCAGCACCCTCCAACAATGGTCATCCTCTGAGTGATC
The DNA here is from genome assembly GCF_028538775.1 of Myotis yumanensis. Taxonomy (NCBI): domain Eukaryota; kingdom Metazoa; phylum Chordata; class Mammalia; order Chiroptera; family Vespertilionidae; genus Myotis; species Myotis yumanensis. The sequence goes on from NW_027223752.1 coordinate 91,605,060, forward strand.
AAAAGCTCTTCCACATGTTGTGATGAAACTTGATTCCTTTGTTTCTACCATGGATTCTAATCTGTCCCATTTAAACACATCTCATTCCGACTTACACACAACAGCCTCATGAGGTTTGCTGGTGTTACCACCCTTCAAGTCCCCTCCAGGCTGAACATCCTCTTGGTTGTTCCTGCAGTATCACATGAGCAGTCCAGCTGCAAGTGTACCTCTTCAATATGATGTCCAGAACCGGACACAGCAATCTATTAAGTGCAGAGTTTAGTGGGAGTGTTACACTGGGAAGACAATGTGGTCTACATTTGCTTTAATTTGAACATACTGAGTTTGGGTAAACTAGGACTCCAGGGTGGAGCAAGATCTCTCCTACCCTCCTCTCCTACCATTGATTTCTTGAATTCAGTATATCAGCATTATTGTCAAAAAGGGCTATGTTATTTTCTTATTGCTGCTGAAACAAATTAGTACAAATTTTGTGACTTAAAACAACACACATTTATTACCTTACAGTTCTAGAGGTCAGGTGTCCCACATGCATCTCCCTTGACTAAAATCAAGTTGTCAGCAGGGTTGTATTCCCTTCTGGAGGCTCTAGGGGAGAATCCATTTCCCTGGATTACTAGCAGCTATCGGCTGCCCGCATTTCTTGGCTTGTGCCCCCATTCCTCCCTCTTCAAAGCCAGCAACATTGCATCTCTCTGTGCCCTTTCTTCCGTAACTACATCGCCCTCTGATGTACCTCTTCTGCCTCATTCTTTCATTTTTAAGGATTCTACATTGGGCCCATCTGGATAAACCAGGTTAATCCCTCTAAGATCAGCTGATTAGCAATCTTAACTCCATCTGCAACCTTAATTCCCCTGCACCATGTAACCTCACATCTGTACAGGTTCTGAGGGTCAGTATGTGGACATCTTTGGGGGCCATTATTCTGCCTATCATAGGGCCACAGCAGCTCCAGATACCATCTCCTCATACAACAACATCTAAAGGCTGGGAAGGGGACCACATCTGCTTCATGCCCTCTTTTTAGAAGGAGGCAGAAAAATTTCTTAAGGCCTCCTTGCTCCCAACAGACTTCCCTGATCATCTTACTGGCTAAAATCATGTCATATGCCCATTCCCAACCCAATCACTGGGGAGGCAAATAAATGACCATGATTGGCTTAGTCTAACCAAAATGTATTTTCTAAGGATGAGGAAGGCACAGCCTTCCAGGAGGCAAGTAGGCCTCTGACACCTGGATTAAATTGAGTTTCTGATAGCAAGAAAGACATGGAAAATTGCCTTTGGGAATACTTTATTCCATAATGTCACCATGAAAATGGCTTCTAGTTATGACCTAATAACTTGAAGGAGAGAGGTATTTTAAAATTACTTTTGTCTTTTCCCTTTCTGTGTTGAAGAGAGCAAAGAGATTTGGTATACCTAGAGAAAAGAAAGAAAAATATCAATACATTTTTGTTGTTGTTAATCTTCACCTGAAGATATTTTTTCCATTGATTTTTAGATACAGTGGAAGGGAGGGGGAGAGACAGAGAAACATTGATATGAGAGAGACACACCACACATGTGATCAGGGACAGGCATTGAGCCTGCAACCGAGGTACATGCCCTTGACCAGAATCAAACCCAGGACCCTCCAGTCCGCAGGCCGACTCTCTGTCCACTGAGCCAAACCTGCCAGGGCTCAATACATTTTAAGAATATGGGTGTTGTATCAGTCAGGGCTCAATTAGAGAAACATATGTACAAATATATATACACAGATCCTACAATTATATAAGGTCACATCCCTGTAACAGATCCCTTCGTGTGTGTGTGTGTGTGTGTGTGTGTGTGTGTGCATTTACATACACATATACAATATATATTAAGAGATTTGTTTCAGGGATATGACCTTATGTAATTGTGGGAGCTGGTCCAGCCATCTCTGGAAGGCTGCCTTCACATCTGATGCTGGAGCTGTGGACACAGCAGGCAGGGAAGGGAAGAAGGCTATAAAGTGCAAAGTACAGGAGAGCAAGAATCAGCTGGCACCACAGCACAAGCAAGATCCCACAGGATGGGCTGAACATGTGGAAATTTTTGTTGCCTCTGGTCTTTCTTTAAAGTTGATTGAGTCTTATTTGGATTCCAGTTTTAATCTACTCAGGATGTATTGCTATTCCTGGCTTTCCTTCCCTGCATTAGAACTTTTTTTCCATTTAGGAACCCTGGCAAATTTAAATATTAGAATTGACAATGTGCATTGGCCTGTAACTTAAGGGCTTCATTTTCTGGCAGCAGAATAAGGAAAAGGGTTAGTTTAACAATTTATATCAGGTGTTATGTCAGGTGGTCCCTTTATTCACCTTTATTTTCCTGTGCTATCTAAGGCTTATGAGTGAAACTAGACCACCACCTTACATCACACAAGAATAAACTCAAAATGGATGAAAGATTCAAATGTAAGTTGTGGAACTATAAAAATTCTAGAAGAAACCATAGGCAGAAAAATCTCAGACATCTCTTGTGGCAATATATTTACAGATACATCTCCTAGGGCAGTGGTCGGCAAACTGCGGCTCGCGAGCCACATGCGGCTCTTTGGCCCCTTGAGTGTGGCCACGAAGTTTCAATCGCACTGTACGTGCGTGCCAGCATGTGGTATTTTGTGGAAGAGCCACACTCAAGGGGCCGCAGTTTGCCGACCACTGTCCTAGGGCAAGGGAAACAAAGAAAATAAACAAATGGGACTACATCAAAATAAAATACTTATGCACAGCAAAAGAAACCATCAACAAAATGAAAAGGGAACCCACTTTATGGGAGAACATATTTGACAATGATACATCTGATAAGGGGTTAATATTAAAAATATATAAAGAACTCATACACCTTAAAAGGAAGACAAACAATCTAATTAAAAAATGGACAAAGGACCTAAATAGACACTTCTCCAAAGTGGACATACAGATGGCCAAGAGACATATGAAAAAATGTTCAGAGTCACTGATCATTAGAGAGATGCAAATAAAAGCTAAAATGAGGTATCACCTCATACCTGTCAGAATGGCTACCATCAACAGATCAACAAATGACAAGTGCTGGCAAGGTTGTGACGAAAAGGGACCCTAGTGCACTGCTGATGGGAATGCAGACTGGTGCGGCCATTATGAAAAACAGTATGGAGTTTCCTCAATTAAAAATGGAACTCCCATTTGGCCCAGTGATCCCGCTTCTAGGAATATATCCTAAGAAATCCAAAACACCAATCAGAAAGAATATATGCACCCCTATGTTCATAGCAGCACAATTTACAATAGCTAAGGTCTAGAAATAGCCCAAGTGTCCATCAGTATATGAGTGGATAAAAAGAGCTGTGATACATTTATACCATGGAATACTATGCAGCAGTGAAAAAGGAGGATCTCGTATCCTTTGCGACAGCATGGAGGGACCTGGAGAGCATTATGCTAGGCGAATTAACCAGTCAGAGAAAGTTAAGTATCACATGATCTCACTAATATGTGGAATATAAAGAACAAAATAAACTGATGAATAAAATAGATCCAGAGACATGGAACAGATGTTGAATCTCAGAGGGAAGGTGGGGATGGGTGGGTGGGTAGGAAGAGATTAACCAAAGAATTTATATGCATATATACTAACCCATGGACACACACTTGTCTGTTAGGGAGAGGGATTATCTAATCTATCTCCATGTTAAAAATAATAACTCTACATGAAAAAGGCATGGTAGTAAAACAGTGTTTTATCCTTTTTTTAAAAAGGGAATTATTTATAAGGTGTATGCTTATATATATAAACTATAGTATTATATGCTAATATTGATATCTATTGGTGGCATTCAACATACCCTTTTCTTTATTAATCTCCATATTAAACTTGACTATAGCAACAAACCATGATTATCAGCATCCTCATATAATTCATTTTTAAATTTTTTTATTTTATCTTTTTTTATTATTGAAAGTAATACAGATGTATCCTTTCCCCCCTGCATTGACACCTTCTAGCCCACCCCTGCTTCTCTCATATAATTCTATATCAACTCCAAGAAGTTACTTAACTCTTTGCATCATATTTCTAACTTGAAAATGAACAAAGGAGCTGACTACCAAATCATTTTATTCCAAACCAGACTATCCATTTTTTGAAGTTTCCTTTACCTCTCCTTCTCTTCGGCTTTTTGTACTATTATTTTCAATTTTCACTGAGCTTTAATACAATCAGTAGCCATTACTGTTGAACCACGCTTTACAAATTTTAACTTGTGAATGGAAGTAAATATTTAAGGCCACATGAATTCATATTGCTATTTCCCAAATGTGTCCATAAAACATATTACCTTATAATGCTTCCCTCTTATTAAAACACCAGCTAGCACTTTTTATGGCCCATGAAGACTGAAACAGCTTGGATGAGAATGGACAAGCTCATTTCTTCTTTCATGTTACACTTGGCTCCAGTGATGTCAAAAGCTGCCATGCCAATCTCCACTAGTCACACACGCTAATTTGGGATTGGATCCAGGCTACGGTGTACTGGGGAGTAGAGCTCAATAGTCACTTAGGAAAGTAAGGATACAGACCTGCCCCATTGCTTATGGAGTGAGGAAAGCTGCATAGGCAATAAGGGCTGAGTTTTGTGGAAGTTGCAGAATTGTGGCCCAAGAAGTGACAGTTTGAGGCTAGCTTTCTTGGTTTATCCTCTTCATATGTCATTTGCAAGAACGGAGGCCCTGCGGACACCCGCCCAGGGCCAGTGCCTAGGGCAGGGGCATCTAGCATCTGCATCAGAGACTTGTTTGTCAGGCTGGGGACCCTCCTCCTTCCTACCCCTTCGTGTCACACGGACTGGGCACTGGATATTAGCTTCTTTCCTTATAGATCCTGTTCCATTTCTAGCTTCCAAGCGACCCAGAACTGAATTTCCTATAGAAACGTGGAGAGGCAGAATTTTTACCTTAAATGAAGTTAACATCTTGCAATTGTGAATAATTTCCAGGATCATAAATTGAATGTAATTGTGCAAATAATTTGTTTATTCATGGCTTTGTCTATTTTGGATGGATTCTTTGCCTATTATGGTCATGCCAACTATTTCTATAGCCACATGCCTAGATTTTCTAAGCAGGGACTTCTCTGGTAGGCCAAATAATTCAAATAACTTGCCCTAAATTTGTTTTGGAAGCATATTTATAATGAACAAGACATATCAAAGGATTAAAATTGGAAATGTCTATTAAAATAGAATCTTTTTATATTCTCTTTGTATACATTCTAATATAAACATATATCCTATATCTAGGAATCCCTATGTCAGGAATTTATTCTACTAAAAACTCTGAAGAGTATGCAGTGATACTAGTCTGTAAAAGACTGGTTAAATAAAAACTTAAATGGAACACTATTCAGCTGTTAAAGTGAATGAGCTAGATCTATAAGTAATTACAATAACTGGAAAAAGCAAGTAGCAAAAGAGTATATTATGATCAAATTTTTGTCTTAAATATCTACATATATGTAAATAACACACTCAGGCATCTTTGTATGCCTATAAAACAAGCTCAACAAAAACACTGAATTATTATCTCTGGGAAGGTAGGTCTATGAGACACATTTTCTATTATGTGTTTCAAAATGTTTCAATTTTTAATAATTACCATGTGTCCCTTTTCAAATAAAAAACATACTTAAAAAGTACCCCTATTTCTTTCTTCTTTGCTCCTTCAAAACAAGTCAGGAGGCCCAATCAGGGGAAGTATTGTGTCTGAGACCCTGAGGGATCTGATGAATTAAGCCTTGGACATCCCCGTTCAGTATATTTTATCTAAAACGTCTTACCCCGACCAAACCATCTGGCCAAATTAAAAATGGAAAATTCATAGAAGGAGAGGCCTCCCTGCACACCCCATGGGAGCCATTCTTCCCTGGCTCCCTCTGGATTCTTCCAGCTCATTAGCTAAGAAGCAGTTAGAGGAAATGTCTCCGGCCACAGCTGCTGCCTTCTCAAGTACAGCTCTGATCTGGTCAGCAAAGCCCCTGATGGAAAGCAGCAGGCTCTGAGCGGCCTGCCAGCCCAGCCCGCTGTCTGCCTCCAAAGCAGGTCTGCTGGCTGGGCCCACCCTCCCTCAATCTTTCCCCTCCTCCCTCTCCAAGCCAAGTGCTATGCAAACATGGGGATTGAGGGGCTTTATTCTTCAGGGCGGGATATTCCAGGAGTGAGGCATATCTCAGCCCTGAGGGTTTAGAAATGACCAGAGCCAATGGCCTTTCGGGGAGAAACATCATGTCCCCCCTGGCAGTTGTACTCTATGCTCCAGTGGTGTTTAGGTTTATGAAGAGAACTGCTCTTTGCCGCTCTTCCCTGTGACTCTGAGGTTCCCTTTGTGAGGATGCTCTGCCTTGCCATGACCCATGAGAAGCACAAAGAGGGACACAAGACTGAGAACAAGGATCTTATCAGTTTGCCCATGGCAGGGCAGGATGAGTTGCATAGCAATTAATCACATAAGGAATACCTGGATAGGGTGTGGTATGGTGGTAGCCCACCTGGCCGTGGAAGTGGAGGAGAAATTGGGAGAGTCCAGCAAGAAGATAGGAAGTTCTGCTCAAAAGAGTCCTTTTCTGCTCCTTAACTCCAGAACTGTGCTCCCATAACCATGTTTCATCACAGTGAAAAAAATCACAGTTTACTTTGGTCATTTCCTGATCATTACACTAGAGTTTCTATAGCCCTTTCTCCCCCCACTCATTCTGCTGATCCTATATAATAAAAGGCTAATATGCAAATTGTCCCCACGGGTGGGGGGTTCGACTGACCGGGAGTTAGATGTGCGCTGACCACCAGGGGGTGGCGTGGAACATGGCGGGCATTGGCAATGCGGTGCTGTCAGTGGGCGGCAGTGGAGGTGCTGCCAGCCCTGATGGGCCCCGAAGAGAGTGGGACCGTGGCAGGATGGTGGAGTGGGTAAGCGGGTGGCGCCAGGCCAAGGTGGGTGTGAAGGGAGGCCCCGGCTGGCAGTGGCAACAGGCAGCCGGGGAAGGGAGGCCCAGGCAGGCAGCCAGCAACCACTAGGGACCCTACCTGTGCACAAATTTTGTACACTGGGCCTCTAGTATGATTATATTGACATCAAAACAGATGGCACAGGCAAAACCAAGCTAGTTCTGTGAAGATAGCCCCGTTCTCCATTCAAGCCCTAATCATTCAACTTTACTTATATCCTAGTAAATTTTTTGCTTTCATTATTTAATAAGAAATAAATCTTGCATATCTTTTTTTTAACATTTATTTTATTTTTTTCTAATTTTAATTTTTTTATTTTTGCTAAAAGTATTACAAAGGGTATTACATATGTGTCCTTCCCCGCCCCCGCCCTTGACAATCCCCTGCCCTCCCTTACCCCCCAGTGTCTTATGTCCATTAGTTATGCTTATATGCATGCATACAAGTCCTTCGGTTAAATCTTGCATATCTTGATTTCTTATATAATTTTAGTGCTTTTATTGTGTCATTGTAAGCTGAAGTAATCTTTATTTTTTTTGTTAATCCTCACCTGAGGATTTTTTTTTTCCATTGGCTTTTAGAGAGAATGGAAGGGAGTGGGGAAGAGAGAGAAACATCTATGTGACAGAGACACATCGATTGGTTGCCTCCTGCACACAGGGATCCAACCTGCAACACAGGTACTTGACTGGACTAGAACCAATGACCCTTTGGTGCTCAGGCAGACGCTCTAACCATTGAACTACTGGTCAGGGCAAAATGGAGTATTTTTCAAAATATCTGTGTATAGATAATTCAAATAGGGCAGCCTCTATATTTAGGTATATGTAAAATATACTAAATAACAAAAAATCTGAGATTATAGAGATACATTACACTGAAGAAATTAATCTCAGATGTTTTTTTCTTCTTTCTTTCAAATCAAGGAATTTTCTGCTTGTAATACAGCCCACTTGAACTCACTAATATCTGCATTTTTTTCGTTCTGAGAACAAACCTAGACCTCATTTTTCAGCTTCTCTTGCTGCTCTGTGTGGCCTTGTCTGAGTTTTGTCAATGGAGTATGAGTGAATGTGACGTGCTCCTCTGCTGGGCCTGACTCATAACAATCTCCTGTGGGAAAATCCCACTCTATTTCTCGGTTGAATGGAGAGATTCAAAGACTTGAAAGAGATCAGAGTTATAAGGAGGAGGAACCTGAGTGCTGAATAACTTTGTGGAGCAGAGCCCATCTAATGATCCTCATTGGACTGTGATCTGAACAAGAAGCAAACTTTTAATGTTCTAAGCCACTAAGATTTGGGGTTCTTAGCTACAGCAGTGAGTCCTAATTTAAAAGAGCGATTTTAAATTGGAGTTCAGAGGTGCTTTCTTTCTATTTTAACTAATTTCATTGATAGGAAATACTGTAAAAATATTGATATACTATATGTTAGATCTTTATTCAGAGAAGGAGCTAGTTCATGACATCAATAACTCTTTAAGGCAAGTTTGTGTTTTTCTTTTTTAAAAAAGAACAGTTACAGTTCAATATAAACATCAGGATTTTACTTCCCTTATGAAATGCTTGCAGAACCTCCAGTGAGCATGGTAGAATGTTTTTATAATAAGTACATTGATAGAATGTTTACTCAGTAGAAACTCAGCTACATTGGCCGGGTTTGTGTTTTTCTTTAATAGCAATATCCTGTGGAATACTTATGGGCAAGCCGTCAGAGGCTATTTACACTAGAGTGTTGTTATTATCAAGGACAAAAAAATTTGACTTTCTATGTAATAAGACTAAACACAAAATATCCAGTTTCTTTAATTGCAACATAATGGTCAGGGGTAAAGGGGCATTATCATTAGAACATTTCTAAGATGCCTTCCAGATACAATGTTCTGATCCTCTAAGTATGCTTATAACCGAAACTGACTGACTAAATTTTATTAAGAGAGAGAGAGAGAGAGAGAGAGAAGAAATTGAATAGATTTGTGCAAGCTCACACAGTAACAGAAAATAAGATCTCACAAGTGTAGAAGCCATGGAACTCAGTTAGAGGAGCTCATGGAAAGTCCCTTTAGTTGCCATCAGAATGACTCAGCTCCATTATGTTCCATCCGTTCCTTGATTTCCCAACATTTCATTTCTTAGGGGAGAGGGTCAGACGTAGGTTGTTTGCATGCCTACCTTTTGGCCATGATAGGGTGTCCAGGCTGGGAGACCCGGGAGCACTACAAGGAGGGTGAAAGAAGAACTCCCCAAAAGAAAGGCAGAATTCTCAAACAAGAACCACAAAGGTGGTACCAGAAAAAACAGAAGCAAAATTAGATGGCTGTCACCTTCTTTTCTTCATGTGTCTTATGATGTGTCCTTTTTCTTGTCTAATAAATATCTGAAAAGATGATGCCAGGTCAATACATAGAACTTTTATAACTAAAGGCATCATTTATAACTAAGTGATTGATTGACCAATCATTAGACTAGTAGTAAGCCTTCTCACCAAAAGCTTAAAATATTTTACTATGTTTAGTTTCTTATAATATGAATGAGATTCCTGGGTAAGTATTCCAAAGAGGTAAGGTACAATCATTATAAACATGTGGTATTGTAGGTAATTGTAGTTTTTAAAAAATATATTTTATTGATTTTTTACAGAGAGGAAGGAAGAGGGATAGAGAGTTAGAAACATCGATGAGAGAGAAACATGGATCAGCTGCCTCCTGCACACCCCCCACTGGGGATGTGCCCGCAACCAAGGTACATGCCCTTGACCGGAATTGAACCTGGGACCCTTGAGTCCGCAGGCTGACACTCTATCCACTGAGCCAAACTGGTTACAGCTGCAGTTTTTAATACTATGCTTAAATTAGCAACATTAACAGGTTTAGCTGGGAAAAACCTTCAAATTGATAGCAATTTTTAAAGTAATTACTTTATTTTAGTAAGAAGCAATGTTTGGGCTTATTAGTATCTGAGGTCAAAAGGACAGTGTGCAAATCATTTGAAGCCTGTTTGTTGATCCTTGAGTCACTGGGTTCTTAATCCACAGTATCACCAGCTCCTTGTCTGGGTTGCATGTGCCCTGTGAAATAGTTACATTCACTTTTTAAAACTCTATTTTTAAAATATATTTTTATTGATTTCAGAGAGGAAGGGAGAGGGAAAGAGATAGAAACATCAATGATGAAAGTCACTGATCGGCTGCCTCCTGCACGTCCCCTACTGGGGATCGAGCCCGCAGCCCAGGCATGTACCTTTGACTAGAATTGAACCCAGGACCTTTCAGTCCACAGGCCGATGCTCTATCCACTGAGCCAAATAGGCTAGGGCTATTTTGAAATAACTTTAGACTTATAGAACTACTAGAGGCCCGGTGCACGAAATTCGTGCACTGGGGGGAGGGGGCCCCTCAGCTTGGCCTGCACCCTCTCCAATCTGGGACTCCTTGGGGGATGTCAGACTGCCTGTTTAGGCCCGATCCTTTACCAGCAGTCGGACATCCCTCTCGCAACTCAGGACCGCTGGCTCTTAACCACTTATCTGCCTGCGTGCCTGCCTGATTGCCCCTAACCACTCTGTTTGCCAGCCTGATCACCCCCAACTGCTGGCCTGATCACCCCCAACTGCCTCCCCTGCCAGCCTGTTTGCCCCCAACTACCCCCTGCCACCAGCCTGATTGCTCCCAACTGCCCCCCCCTCACCAGCCTGATTGGGGTTGGGGGGCCGATTGGGGGTGGGGCTGGCCATGGGGAGGGGCTGTGGTTGGTGGGCTGGGCAACCACCCCCCCAAATGGGTAGGGGGGTGGCGATCAGGGCCAGTGGCCTGGGGGAAGAGCCATGGGTGGTTGGCCAGCCAGCCCTGCCCCTGATTGCGGTGGGGGTGGGGGGGCAATCTGGGGTGGGGCTGGGCAAGGGGAGAGGCTGCAGGAGATTGGCTGGCCAGCCCTGCCCCCTATTGGAGTGGGGGGATCAAGGGTGGGGCCAACCTGGGGAGGGGCTGCAGGACATTGGCCGCCCAGCCCTGCCCCCTCTTGGGGTGGGGGGGTGCAATCAGGGGCAGATAGCCACGGGGAGGGGCTGTAGGCCTATTGTGGTGGGGAAGGTTGGTCAAGGATGTGGCTGGCGGGGGGGTGGGGGTGGGAAGAGAGGGGGTATTTGGCCAGCCGGCCTGCTCTTCTTTTTTTTTTTTTGGCAACTCCACAATTTCAATTTGTGGTGCCTATGCTATGTCTGAAAAAGACCTTCTTCCCCTGCCCAGGAGAGCGATGGGGAGGGGGCAGCAAAAAATAGAAGACATCCCTCCCTATTGCACACAGACCCTATATATAGGCTCACCTGGCCCAGGCCGGCGGGATGCTTGGCACATTCTAGGATCCCTGCTCAGGGCCTGGAGGGGTGACTGGTGGCAGCACACATGAGAGGGAACCTCTGGGTGACCACTCTGGTCCTGGCTACTGGTCTTGGCACTTCCTGGTCCCCAGTTCCTTTCTGGTCCTGCCTGCAGCCTTGGTCCCCCTACCTGGCCTCAGAGGGCCCCCTTGGCTCCTGGGGGCTCTGTCCTCCCCTCCTAACCTGGAGATCTCAAGGAAGGTTATGGCTTCTCAGAGACTCCTTGACAGCCCTATCATTCATGTTCACACAGGGAAGGGGTGCATGTGGCAAAAGCAGCTGTATAAATGCGGGTGCAGGAGCAAGTCCTCCGGGGTCACTTGGACAGTTTGCTGATGACGCAGATCAGGGCCACATTTTCATCCTTGAGGCGCTGGTTGTCAGCTCGGAGATTGGACAGGCCCTTCAGCTCCTCTTCCAGCTCAGCGGCCTTGCACTCCAGGGCCCTGCACTCAAATCTCGCCAGCTCCAGGATGGCCGCCTCTCTGCAAAGTGCTCTTGCCTCTGCATGGTGCGCTCCAGCTCCACCTTGAGCTGCTCCAGCCGCAGCGTGGTCTGGGTCAGGGCCTCACGAAATCTCTCATTCTCAATGTGCAGCTTTGCGTAGAGTTTCCTGAAGCTCCCCCAGGCTCTTCCAATTTTGGCTGGGGTTTGGGGTTTAGGTCCTGCTGCCTCTGGAGGGGAAGAGCTGGATTCTGGGCTGATGTCCACTGGCTTCACCTTCTCCCCCTTCACAGGCCCTTTCCTCTCATTGCCAACTCTGCAGTGCTCCCTGGAGGCCTGTGGTCCCTGTCCCTGCCCCTCAGGCACCTCTACTCTCTGGGCAGGGCCATCAGAATTCTTAACCCCAGGGACTCGGGGCTGCCAGGAAGGGTCCAGGCTCTGAGCACCCTGCTCTCCATGTGGATGGAAGAGTCTGATCAGGGGAAGGCCTGCAGGGGGGAGGGGCTGCAAGGTTGGCTGCTGGCCCCCTGATCAGGCGGTGTGCTGGCTACAGTGGGCGTCATAGCGACTGGCCCAATCAGGGCCATGTTCTGCCTGCTCACCACTCCCCAGTCCCAACACGGCCTCCACTGCCCGGCTATCAGGCCTTTGGGATCACCAGCTCAGGGCGCCTGCTTTCCCACAGGCCTGAGGGGCTCAGGCCTGTGGGAAATCAGGCGCTGGTGATTTCACCTGCATGCGTGTTCGCCAACCGTTGGCTGATGGAAAGCACTGCCCGCTTGGGGCCGCTCAAACCTGGGTGGGCAGTCGGGGGCACTGCCGCCACTGCTATTGCCACTGCCACTGCTGCTGCTGCTGCTGCTGCTGCGGCTTGAGGCACTGACTGAGGCTGCCAGGCATGCCCGTGACCTGCCCGCCCGAGTTGGGTAGCACATGGGATGCGCCAGCGGGCAGATCACTGCTGCTGCCCGGCTCGTAGCATAGCGGATACCCGGGTGGGTACCCGATAGCTGCGGCCCCACCGCCAACCCCAGGACCCGGCGGGAGGCCCAGATGAGGGCAGAGCAGGTGCCGAACACCCTGGTCCCACCTGCCAGCCCTGGGTCCCCCACAGGAGGCCCGGATGTGGGCGGATCGGTGCCGAACACTGCGGTCCCACCCGCCAGCCCCAGGTCCCCCGCAGGAGGCCCGGATGTGGGCGGATCGGTGCCGAACACTGCGGTCCCACCCGCCAGCCCCAGGTCCCCTGCGGGAGGCCCGGATGAGGGCGGATCAGGTGCCAAACACTGGGGTCCCACCCGCCAGCCCCAGGTTCCCCGCGGGAGGCCCGGATGAGGGCAGAGCGGGTGCCAAACACCTTGGTCCCACCCGCCAGCCCTGGGTCCCCCGTGGGAGGCCCGATGAGGGCAGGGCGGGTGCCCGATTACCATTGTCCCACCCGCCAGCCCTGGGTTCCCCGCGGGAGGCCCGGATGAGGGTGGAGCGGGTGCCAAACACCGCGGTCCCACCCGCCAGCCCTGGGTTCCCCGCGGGAGGCCCGGATGAGGGTGGAGCCGGTGCCAAACACCTCGGTCCCACCCGCCAGCCCCAGGTCCCCCTCGGGAGGGCGGATCGGTGCTGAACACCGAGGTCCCACCCGCCAGCCCCAGGTCCCCTGCGGAGGCCCGGATGAGGGTGGAGCGGGTTCGGTCCCACCCGCCAGCCCTGGGTCCCCCGCGGGAGGCCCGGATGAGGGCAGGGACCTCTGCCGCCAGCCCTGGATGGAGGGGAGCTGGCGGTTGGCACTGTCGCCCCGCCTGTAGTATGCAAATTAGCCGCCATCTTGGCTGGTGGTTAATTTGCATATCTCGCTAATTAGCCAATGGGAAGGGTAGCGGTTGTACGCCAATTACCATGTTTCTCTTTTATTAGTGTAGATAAGTTGCAAAGACAGTACAGAGAGTTCCCATATACTCCTATACCTAGCTTCCTCTAATGTTAACATCCTATGTATCTATAGTTACAGTCATTTTTTAGTGGTTGAGCATGAACAGTCTTTAGACTTGAGAGAGACAGATTGATGCATTGGAAAACATGGAGTTTTGGATTCTGATAAATTTGGATTAGGTAACATATCATACTACCTATAAGAAAATGTCAAATTACTTCTTGGTAGAAATGGCGTACTATCTCTCTTCCAGGGTCCTTGTCGGCATTAAACATTCCATAAAAATGGAATCATCTGGTAAAGTTTTGACACACAATAAATGGTAAATAAATATTCATTTTTTTCCTTCCCCCTCCTTCTCTTACCACTCTCTTAGTGCCTCCTCTATCCCTTCCTCTCCTTTCTCTCTTCATGTTATTGGATAATGCCACTTTGATTCTGAAATTTGGTTTCTGCTTTTGTGTTTGTCCCCAGCCAGATTGCCTTCTAAGCCCTTCAGTTCTGGCATTTTCTGATGTTGAAGGAAGAGATGACCTTTTTGACCTTAGTAATGTTCAGCCTCTTGCTGGATTAGCCTTAATATTTACGGACCTGAATTTGAAGTGCAGAGTGTTCCCATATCAATAGCAAGAACTTGGAAAAATTCTGAGGAAGAAAATGAAACCAACTGTAGACTGTAGAATGAGTGGTGTGTGCGTGTGTGGAGGGCAGTCACCAGACAAGGATATAAACCCTGAAAAACAACTCAAGCCCCTCTGTACTTTAACCCTGGGAGGGATTCCTAGTACATGAAGTTCAAGACCCCAGATCCAAATAATCCATTTTGGCCAAGTGGGACTCAAATCCTTGATGGGCTAATCTACTCTCGTCATTTACTCTGATAAATGTCCACAGGGAAGGGAAACAATACAATACTGGCACTGTTTCACCTCTCAGCAAAAATCTGCTTAAAACCAGATGCCTGGTAGCCATATGACAGACGCTCCACCCTGAGGAGGGGTCCCCTCAGGGACCCAGGAGAGGCACTGGTGATTATGCTGCATGCTTGCTTCTGAGCCTAATGGGCAGGCTGGGAGGGGGAGATGGAGCCCTGAACATCTTGGACGTGACACCCTCTGGGCCGTAAGTGCTCCAGATAGAATCTTGCCTCAGCTCAGCAGCTGTCCCATGGCAGCAGCCCTTTTTGCCATATGGGGGAGCCATATTTGTCATTGAATTGGGATCTGCAGACTAGTGGAAACCCGTCATCCATGTGAGAGTGTGGGTCAGAGGCCTAATTTGAGAGTGAAGAGGCACTGTCAATCTCTAATTGCCTCTCTAAAAACATTTAATGCAAGGACTCTTATTCTGGTCTCCAAGCTACCGTAGGAGAGGGGAGGGAGTGTTAGTTTGTCACCATGAGGAAGTATAATAAGGGAAAAACAGCAATCAGGGTTGGGCTGGCAAGGAGTTTCACCAAGAGGAAATGCTTGCCCGTGGTGGGGCTGGGTTTGTTAGGAAGTGCAGCAAGGGTCATTGGGAGGGTCACAAAGTGAAAACATGCCCACTGGGAAAGAAAGGGTAAGCCACCTGTGAGGAAAGCAGCATTTCCTTAACAGCTACACACCCAGGTTTGTAGCAAGGCAGGAAGCATGGGGCTGACGCCTGGCCGTGTCCTTGCCTGTGGTGGCTGTGGCTGGCTCCCAGGACCAGAAGGCGCCTTCTTTTCCTGAGCGATACGGGAAGGGTGGGCAAAGGGATGATCAGGGACCTGATTTATTATGGTTAAAGATGGAGTCAGTAGCATGAACATATATTAGATATCTGAGGTTTGCAGAGGTGGCAGAAATAGAATCAGTGTTAGGAATATTCAAGTTTGTGAAAGTAAGATATGTAGTCTTTTATTTTAGAATAGAAACACTAATGTTTCATATCAGTACAACTACAGGGTATCCCCCCTAAATGTATACAAGCTTTAATAACTGGTAGTTCAATTTTGAAAATGAGATGTATTTTAATAAACACTCATTTTATAATTATTCAAAGTGTGTGTATACATTTTTTTGGGACACTCTATATATGGCCCAGCAGAAAAATGGTTGAGAAACAAAAAAACCTGATTTATAGTCTAAATTCTTTGGCTGATTTGCCTCAGTTAAATTTTTATGTATTTTTTTCTTTCTTTAGGATATATTCCTAACAGAGGAATTGCTGGGCAACAGGGTGACTTTTTTGGTTTTGTTTTGTTAATCCTCACCCGAGGATATTTTTCCATTGATATTTAGAGAGAATGGAAGGGAGGGAGAGAAACAGAGAAAGAGAAACATCCATGTGAGAGAGACACATCAACGGGCTGCCTCTTGCACGTGCCCTGACCGGGGCCAGGGGTCAAGCCTGCAACCAAGGTACAGGTCCTTGACTGGAATTGAACCCAAGACCCTTCAGTCTGCGGGCCAAGGCTCTGTCTACCGAGCCAAACTGGCTAGGGTGCCTCAGTTTCTTTATATACTAAGGGGAATGATAATACTAGCTGACACCTCATTATGATTAGCCATGGGCCAGGTACTTTCTTTATATAGGTAATATTATCATTCTCTTCATTTTATAATGAAGGAGCTGAGTTGCTAAATGTCATACAGCTGGTACATGAACATTTGACTCTGGGTCCCGGGTCACCTGACTCCAGAACATATATATTCAACTCCCACCACACTATCAACCATATTTACCTCAAAGGGTGTGGCAAAGATAAAATTAGGTAACAGAAAGAGACTAGTTTTGAAATGGCTGCTAGAATAAAAGCCTACCTTTTGAAGCCTAATAAAGGTGGATTTGAATCCTACAGTGATAACCTTGTAGCTAAGCTATAAATTATTTTATCTTATAATTTTTGGTTTTGTCATTTTAAATGGGAATTGTAATGCCTATTTTTCTGGTTTTTGGAAGATTAGAAATTGTATTATATACTCCTGTTTATTAATCTGCTCAGGCTGACATAGCAAAATACCATAGACTAGGTGGCTTAACCAACAGAAATTTATTTTCTCACAGTCCTGGAGTCTAGAGGTCTAAGATCAATGTTCTGGTGAGAACTCTCTTCCTGGTTTGCAGTTTTCTTCTTGCTGTGTTGGGGTCGGGGTTGGGGGTTGGGGGGAGAGCTCTGATATCTTTTGTCTTTTATAAGGACACTAGTACCATCAGATTAGGACCCACTCTATGGCCTCACTTAACCTTTGTTACCTCTTTATGGGCCCAAACAGTGTCTTATTGGGGATTAGGGCTTTAACATGTGAATTTTGGCAGACACCATTCAGTCTCCAGCATCCAATGACCATAGGGGTGTGATTGGGTGCTAGAGATTTGTGATGAAGAACCAAAGGGAAGAGCCATAGCCACTTAATCTTGGGCTGCAGGGCAGTGTGAAAAGAGTCAAAACTTGCCCTCTGCCTTCAGGGGCAGTGCTGCTTGTCTATATAATCCTGCCTCATTTCAGCCCCCGAGGTTCCCCTTTCTTGGTTTTGAGTAGCTGTGATACTGACAAGGTGAGGCAAGAAAGGGAGACAGCTGAAATCTGTTATTGCATCAATAACTTGGAGCTTCAAGCACAGGGATTCCCCCATCTATCTCCTGTTGGGCGTTTTGCCTTCCTGCCATAGGAAACAGATGCAGGGAGGACAGGTTGTAAGCTGCAGCCCTGAATCAGAAGGGCCAAGGGAGCTCTCCCAGGACCTTCAGTGCTGGCAGGATGACTGCGGAGACCTGCCAGAGAAACCCCAGCAGTCCTTGCAGAGAGGCTGAACTAAGGGAGACCCATTGCTCCTGCGTCCCAGCCTCCTTCAGCCCAGAAGAGAGTGAGGACAGGGCAACCAAGCCACGGGTCCATTAGGATTCTCTAGACTGCAAGGGCTAGAAAACCCAACGTAAAGTACCTTAAGTAAGATTGGAATGTATTGGTTCACATGAAGTCCCCAGGCATGCTGAGCTTCCAGTGTGGATTGGTCTAATACTCATATATTATCACGGGGATCTGTCTCTAAGCTGGTTTCATCTAGGTTTCAGCTTTACAGGCCTGCTTTGTGTCTTCATATCATTGCACTGCCAATTCCAGAGGAAGACTAAATATGTTTCCTTGGCTCTGGCTGGTTTATGTGCCATTCTGAAACTAATCAGTGTCGCCACAAGGATGGGATATGTTATCTTTTTTTTTTTTTTTTTTTTTTTTTTTTTTTTATTTTATTTTTTTTTTAATTAAATCTTTATTGTTCAGATTATTACATTTGTTCCTCTTTTTTCCCCCCATAACTCCCCTCCTTCCAGCTCCCACCCCACCCTCCACCCTCACTCCCCACCCACTGTGTTCATCCATAGGTGCATGATTTTTGTCCAGTCACTTCCCGCATCTCCCACACCCCTTTTTCCCCCAAGAATAGTCAGTCCATTCCCTTTCTATGTCCCTGATTCTATTATAATCACCAGTTCATTCTGTACATCAGGTTATTTATTCACTTGATTCTTAGATTCATTTGTTGATAGATGCATGTTTGTTGTTCATAATTTGTATCTTTACCTTTTTCTTCTTCTTCCTCTTCTTAAAGGATACCTTTCAGCATTTCATATAATACTGGTTTGGCGGTGATGAACTCCTTTAGCTTTTCCTTATCTGTGAAGCTCTTTATCTGACCTTCAATTCTGAATGATAGCTTTGCTGGATAAAGTAATCTTGGTTGTAGGTTCTTGGTATTCAGCACTTTGAAAATTTCTTGCCATTCCCTTCTGGCCTGCAAAGTTTCTGTTGAGAAATCAGCTGACAGTCGTATGGGTATTCCCTTGTAGGTAATTGAGCCTCTTTCTCTTGCTGCTTTTAAGATTTTCTCTTTGTCTTTTGCTCTTGGCATTTTAATGATGATGTGTCTTGGTGTGGTCCTCTTTGGATTCCTTTTGTTTGGGGTTCTCTGCGCTTCTTGGACCTGTAAGTCCATTTCTTTCACCAGGTGGGGGAAGTTTTCTGCCATTATTTCTTGAAATAGGTTTTCAATATCTTGCTGTCTCTCATCTTCTGGCACTCCAATGACTCTGATATTAGACCACTTAAAGCTGTCCCAGAGGCTCCTTACACTATCTTCACACTTTCGGATTCTTTTTTCATTTTGCTTTTCCAATTGGGTGTTTTTTGTCGAATCTTTGGTTTGATTATTGTACTCCTCTGGTCTGCTATTGGGTATAATATTCTTTATTTCAGTCCGTGTATGCTTACTTTCTAATTTCTTTATCGTAGCATCGAGGGTCTCATTAGTTTTCGTGAGGTTCTGCACAAATTTATGGCAAGCCCTCAAAATTGCGATTCTTAGCTCCATATCCTCCATTTCTGTCATGTTTTTTTGTCTCCGCATCTTTTATGCTTTCTTGGTGCACCCCCTTGTGGTCTCTGTGCGCAGTCTTGTTCTAGCCAAGCCTTAATTGTTGTAGTTAACACTAGGGGGATTTGACCCTCAGGCCGGCTGGCTATAGTAATCAGCTGTGCGGAAAACTCTGTCTTCTGGGGAGGCGCTAATCCAGCCTTTGCCTGAGGCGATCAGCAAATGGCTGTGCGCAGGGTTTGGGCGGGGCGGGCTCAACAGGGCGGGCGGAGGGAGCAGTTATGGCCGCGCTCAGTCCCGTTCCCAGAGGCTCTGCTTCTCAGAACCCCGGCAGCCGCTGCAAACCTCGGAGAGAAAGCTGCCCTCAGGTTCCAACTGATGCCGGGTAATCCCGCTTCTCCCGTTTGAGTCTGGGTCCCTAGAGACTCGCCCGGATCTGGAGCCCAGAGTCTGAGACTCAGTCCCGACAGAAAACGACAACCACGCCCTCAGCCACCAGCCCGCTTTCGCGCGCACCTCGGTACCTTTGTATTTTCCACACTGCGCCGCCTCTGAGCCTCGATTTGCTGTTCTCTTTCCTTCTAGTTGTAGAGTCTCTCTTCAGCCAGCCTTCCTGTGGTTCTGGGTGATGTCCGTTCAGTCTTTTAGTTGTATTTTTGAAATGGTTGTTTGCGGCAGCGGTCTCCGGTGTTTACCTACGCCGCCATCTTGGTCGACTCCGGGATATGTTATCTTAAAGCAAACAGGGTTTCCCCTGTAGCTAGGGTTGGAGTCAATTCCATGGAAACCACGTGACTAGAGAATAGTGGAAGGTGGTTTCCCATAGGAAATTTTGGACCTTCTTTTCCAAAGTAAACTTTGGATCTCTCTAAAAGTCTTGGAAGTAGCTATTGGACAGAAGCAATATGTATTTATAATAGAGCATTTCTGACATGGTCCCCAAAACAAATCTCCAGTCAATGTTACTGGAATGACCCTGAAAATTGTAACAAGGTGTCACTTTCTTTTTGTACTCTGTTATAGCAACTTTATGTTTTTCTATGCTGAAGTATAAGACTATAGTCACCTCATACTATCTCTCATTTATAGCTGAGATTTCCCCCACGGTCTTATAATTTGTGCCCATCCATTAAAAGAATACTTATTGAGCATCTACTACATGCCAAGGGATGCTAGATGCTGGGGATGTTGTAGTCTCGTCTCCTCATCAAGCTGCCATTCTTGTGCTTGTCCATGATGCCACGTGACTCAGAAACCTCTGATCTCCTTCAGGCTATGGCTGCCTCCATTACCGCCCTGGCCTTGCCCTGGTTTTTTATTATGCTGTGCCACACAGGGAGTAAGATCTCCCTTTAATGCTGCCCAGCATGGCAGAGGCTGTATGTGCTCTCATATATGCAGGATAGTACTCATCACAATTTTCATGAATTATCTATATATTTATTGGTTTAATATCTTTCTCTTTAGACTATTCATATAGGTTGCGACTATACCTATCTTATTTGTTATTGTTTTCCCTTGCATAGCACAGTGTCTGGAGCATATTGGGCATTAAAATTGTTTTTACATGATATCTCAATGTGTATATTATGGTATATGTTCTTTTTTGACAGGTATACTTATGCATATTCTAGATTTAATTTCATTTTGTGTGTATAATCCTTTTCAAAAGACTTCCAGGAAGCAATAATATTTTGTATTATGGTGGAATGTTTTTGTAATAAGTACATTGATAGAATGTTTACTCCAGCAGTAAATTAGTAAATTTAAAAGTAAAATGATGTCACCGAGAGGGAAAGATTGGTGTTATGTGCAAAAATTCATTCTCACCCATGTTTTTAAGTTTATGTGTGTGTGTACATATACACATATATTTATGTATGATGGGTGGTTTGGGAGTTTTTGATTGTATGTCTTTAGCTGGTCAAGGAGAATGGGAGGAAGAATTAAGTCTCTGAGATTGATAAACTCAGGTAAAGAAACATTTACTAGGCGATGTGCGGAACAGTGTTTGCTACACAACCTATTCTGCTTTGGAAGACTAGTCTTTTCCCTGAGGAAGCTTGAAGCCCTGGTCAGGTAGCTCAGTTTGTTAGAGCATTATCCCGATATGCCAAGGTTGTAGCTTAGATCTCTGAACAGGGCACATATAAGAAACAACCAATGAATACATAAATAAGTGGAAGAACAAATCAATATTTCTCTCTCCCTCCCCCTTCTTCTCTCTCAAATCAATACATTTAAAAAAGCTTGAAGATATTTTCATTACAGACATGCATTCAGTTAATCTATACAAATAAAAGGATAATATGCTAATTAGACTGGACATCTTCCGGACATCCTTCCAGACGTCCTTCTGGACAAAGCCACGGTGGCGGGGAGGCAGTTAGGGGCGATCAGGCCAGCAGGGGAGAGCGGTTAGGGCAGTTAGGGGGATCAGACTGTCAGGCAGAGGCAGTTAGGGGAGATCAGGCAGGCAGGGTTCTCGGATTGGAGAGAGTGCAGGCCACCCCCACTGTGCATGATTTTCGTGCACCAGGCCTCTAGTGGAATATAAAGCAGGCCAATGTAAAGACTCAGGTAGAGTTAAAATAAAACATGCTTATAACAGATTGCAGGATTTCAGCTCTCTCATTTGTTTCATGGCATCCTAGCAACTAAAGATTACTTCACTAATGGTATGTAACTCTGTGCTTTATATAGAACTGACTTTTAAGAATGTATTTATTAAATTGGATTAATTACTAAAATATCTTTGTACCCATAAACAAATCTTTTATTATAGCTTCTTTGACTTTGTTATAGTAAACTTTTTAATGTATTATTTACTGAAGGAATTTTACATAAGAAAATAAGATATAATTTGTTTATAAATGAGGGTTATTTTATTAATAATTTTTCTCTAATAAGGGGAGGGGTCTAATTTAAATGACGGTGTGAATTGAAAATGCTATTAGTTATAAGACTCAGTTGTAAATAATTTAAAAACAGACATCCTGACCACTATTCCCTCTATCTCCGATGACACATAGAAGGTATTTGCTTACTTACTTGCTTTATCATTTTTGGTCAAAGGGAGGTATAAATATTTACACATATAAGCCTTAGTTAAATCTTATAACATTTCAAACTTTGGGGTGATAAGAAGAAAGCTGCTAAGAAATTTGTCTTAGACTGGAATGGAACCAATGTTACTTAAAAAGAAAGAATTTAAGAGGGTTTTATTAAAGAATTACTTATGCCTAGGAGTGTGCTAAAGATTAGAGGGAAATCAAAAGTAGCACAAGACATAGTTAGTACCCTAAAGCATTATCTACTTGAGTAGAAAAGATTAAGACCTATGAAAAAGAAATATTAAAACAGTATGCTCAATTAATATTTGACAAAGGAGGTAAGAGCATACAATGGAGTCAAGATAGTCTTTTCAATAAATGGTGTTGGGAAAATTGGTCAGATACATACAAAATAATGAAACTAGATCACCAACTTACACCATACATAAAAATAAACTCAAAATGGATAAAAGACCTAAACGTAAGATGGGAAACCATAAAAATCTTAGAAGAATTTATAGGTAGCAAAATAGTAGACATATATTGTAGCAATATCTTTACTGATACAACTCCTAGGGCAATGGAAACCAAGGAGAAAAAAAAAAACAAATGGGACTACATCAAAATAAAAAGCTTCTGCACAGCAAAAGAAACCATCAACAAAGCAACAAGAAAGCCCACTGCATGGGAGAACATATTTGCCAATGTTATTTTTGATAAGGGTTTAATTTCCAAAATTTACAGGGAACTCATACAACTTAACAAAAGGAAGATAAATAATCCAATCAAAAAATGGGCAAAGGACCTAAATAGACACTTTGAAAGAGGACA
The DNA here is from genome assembly GCF_028538775.1 of Myotis yumanensis. Lineage (NCBI taxonomy): Eukaryota > Metazoa > Chordata > Mammalia > Chiroptera > Vespertilionidae > Myotis > Myotis yumanensis. Next base: position 91,628,043 of record NW_027223752.1, read on the forward strand.
TACAGAAGGCCAAGAGACATATGAAAACATGCTCAAAGTCACTAATCATCTGAGAGATGCAAATCAAAATGACAATGAGGTACCATCTCACACCTGTCAGAATGGCTATCATCAACAAATCAACAAATGACAAGTGCTGGCGAGAATGTGGAGAAAAAGGAACCTTTGTGCACTGCTGGTAGGAATGCAGACTGGTGCAGCCACTGTGGAGAACAGTATGGCGTTTCCTCAAAAAGTTAAAAATGGAACTCCTATTTGACCCAGTAATCCCACTTCTAGGAATATATCCCAACAAACCAGAAACGCCAATCAGAAAGGATATATGCACCCCTATGTTCATAGCAGCACAATTTACCATAGCTAAGATTTGGAAACAGCCTAAGTGCCCATCAGCAGATGAATAGATTAAAAAAGAGTGGTACATCTACACAATGGAATACTATCCTGCTGTAAAAAAAAAGGAACTCTTACCATTTGCAACAGCATGGATGGGCCTGGAGAGCATTATGCTAAGCAAAATACACCAGTTGGAGAAAGATAAATATCACATGATCTCACTCATTTGTGGAATATAATGAACAACATAAGCTGATGAACAAAAATAGACTCAGAGACACAGAAACACCGAACAGACTGTCAAACCTCAAAGGGAAGGCAGGGGAGGGGGGTGGGTAAGAGATCAACCAAAAAACATGTATGCATGCATATTAGCATAACCAATGGACACGGACACTGGGGTGGCGGGGGCTTGTCCTGGGGGCTGGGAGTGGCTGGATAGAGGTTGATGGGGAAAAAAGGATACATATGTAATACTTTAAACAAACAAACAAACAAACAAACAAACAAATTCACCTGGAAGAATAAATAAGTGAAAATTCACACACACACACACACACACACACACAATACTAAAACAGGAAAGCCACAGAAATACTAGTGTGGAGCTTAACCAGCTCAGAACCCCTGCTTCCTATGTTGGTCCTGAGTGTTTTCCTCTCCTATATAAGGCAGCACAACTGTGCTTCCACCAACATGTTGAAGTCACTTGGTTGCGTGTCAAATGTTTGTGTTTGGAGTTAAATCTAAGTGAAGCAGCAAAAAGAAATTAATTCTATGAAATCAGTCAAGAGGAAAACCTCAAATTCAGAAGGATGGCAGGGAAATTGCTGAACTGGTTGGGGCCAGTTTCTGTGGAAAAATCACCCTAATGTCTGTTTCAGGCTCCAAATCTAGATTGTCGTTCAAGATATAATCCACCCTCCCTGGGCTTTTTGAGGCTTTTGGTCTTCGCTGATGTGAATTTTGTCTGTGAAAGGACAAAGGATTAGGTCTCAGGCTGATTAGGGCATAAGGTCATTGTCATAAATCCAGGAATGTCCAGGAGAAATGATGGATAATGCCTTGCCTCTTCTTTGTGAGGATGGTTTGCTAGTTCTGGCTTTTTGAGGGATCTCATTGCTGAGGCTCATGAACTTCCAGAACCCAAGCTTTCCTTTTCCCTTCCAAGGAAGTTGCATACTATTGCTGACAACTTACACATTACCCAATTTCTCTGATGGCTTTGTGGATCACTTAGGTCTCTGTTTGCTGTGTTGGAAATTCCAAAACACACGGGCTTAAAAAAAAAAGGGACTTTTTGGCTCTTATAACCTTTAGAACCAGAGTAGGGCTGATTTTTGGCTCAAGCAGTGTCACCAGAACTCAGTTTCTTGTCTCTCAACACAGCTCTGCTTTCCTCCTTATTGGCTTTATTCTTAGATAGGTTCTTCACTCAAGAATGCAAAATGGTATGAACAACTATATGCCAACAAACTGGACAACCTAGCAAAATGGAAAAATTCCTGGGAAAGGGATGTGGGGGGTACGGGAAGAGACTGGACAAAAATTGTACACGTATGGATGAGGACAGTGGTGGTGGGGGGTAAGGGCAGAGGGTGGGGTGGGAACCGAGTGGAGGGGAGCTATGGGGGGAAAAAGAGGAACAACTGTAATATATGAACAATAAAGATTTAAAAAAGAATTCCTAGAAACATACAATCTTCCAAAACTCAGTCAGGAAGAATCAGAAAACCTGAATAGGCCAGTAACAACTGATGAAATTGAAGCAGTAATTAAAAAACTTCCAGCAAACAAAAGACCTGGATCGGATGGATGTATAGGTGAATTTCACCAAACATTCAAAGGAGAAATAATACCTATCCTCCTCAAACTATTCCAAAAAATTCAAGAGGAAGGAACACTTCCAGGTTCTTTTTATGAAGCCAGTATTATCCTAATTCCAAAACTAGATAAAGACATTAAAAAGAAAGAGAATTACAGGCCAATATCCCTGAAAAACACAGATGCCAAAATCCTCAATAAAATATTAGCAAATCGGATCCAGCAATTTATTAAAAGAGACCATACACTATGACCAAGTGGGATTTATTTGGGGGATGCAAGGCTGGCACAATATTCACAAATCAATAAATGTGACACATCACATAAATTAAAAGATAAAAACCATATGATCATATCACTAGATGCAGAAAAAGCATTTGAAAAAAATCCAGCACACTTTTTTGATAAAAACTCTCAATAAAGTGGGAATAGAGGGATCATACCTCAACATAATAAAGGCCATATATGACAAACCTATAGCTAATATCATACTCAATGGGCAAAAACTAAGTGTTTTTTTTTAAGAACAGGAACAAGACAAGGATGTCCACTTTCACTACTCTTATTCAACATAGTACTGGAAGTCCTAGCTACAGCAATCAGACAAGAAGAAGAGATAAAGGGCATTAAAATTGGAAAGGAGGAAGTAAAACTGTCATTCTCAGATGACATGACATTGTATATAGAAAACCCTAAAAACTTCACCAGGAAACTACTAGACTTAATAAATGAATTTGGCAAGGTAGCAGGATACTAAAATCAACATCCAGAAATCAATGGCATTTTTATATACCAACTAGTGAATGTCATGCACTGGGTGGGAGGGTGTCCCTCAACCCAGCCTGCACCCTCTTGCAATCTGGGACCCCTTGGAGGATGTCCACCTGCTGGCAGTCAGACATCCCTCTCACAGTTCAGGGCTCTCGCAGTCCGGGACTCCTTGCTCCTTACCACCTACCTGCAGCCGAGGTGGGAGAGACACCTGCTACCACTGCTGCGCTCACTAGCCATGAGCCCGGCTTCTGGCTGAGCGGCACTCTCCCTGTGGGAGCACACTGACCATCAGGGGGCAGCTCCTACATTGAGTGTCTGCCCCTTGGTGATCAGTGTGCGTCATACCGCCATTTGGTCGATTTGCATATCAGGATTTTATTATATAGGATAATGAGCTCTCAGAAAGAGATACTAAAAAAGCAATCCTATTTACCATTACAACAGTAACAACAACAAAAGATACCTAGAAATAAACTTAACTAAGGAGGTAAAAGACCTATACTTAGAAATCTATTGGACATTGAATAAAGAAATAGAGGAATACGCAAACAAATAGAAGTGTATACCATGTTCATGGATTGGAAGAATTAACATCATTAAAATGTCTATACTACCAAAAGCAATCTATAGATTCAACACAATTCCTATTAAAATGCCAATGGGATACTTCACAGAGCTAGAAAATATACTCCAAAAATTTATATGGAACCATAAAAGACCCTGAATAGCTACAGCAATCTCGAGAAAGAAGAACAAAGTAGGAGAGATCATAATTTATACTACAAAGCCATTATAACCAAAACAGCCTGGTACTGGCACAAGAACAGGCATATAGACCAATGGATCAGAACAGAGACCCCAGAAATTGACCCACACCATTATGGTCAATTAATATTTGACAAAGGAGGCAAGAACATACAAGGGAGTAAAGACAGTCTCTTCAACAAATTGTGCTGAGAAAATTGGACAGACACATGCAAAATGATGAAACTAGACCACCAATTTATACCATACATAAGAATAAACTCAAGATGGATAAAAGACTTAAATGTAAGGCATGAAACCATAAAAATCTTACAGGAGAACATAGGCAGTAAAATCTTAGACATGTCACCTAGCAATATGTTTACAGATAGATCTCCTAGGGCAAAGGAAACTAAGGAGAAAATAAACAAATGGGACTACATCAAAATAAAATATGTCTGCACAGCCAAAGAAACCACCATCAAAAAGAAAAGGGAATCTACTGTATTGGAGAACATATTTGCCAATGATACATTTGATAGGGGGTTAATATCCAAAATATATAAAGTACTCTTACAATTCAAAAAAGGAAGACAAATGATCCAATTAAAAAATTAGCAGAAGACCTGAATAGGCATTTCTCCAAAGAGGACATACAAATGGCCAAGAGACACATGAAAAAAATGCTCAAAGTCACTAAGCATCAGAGAGATGCAAATTAAAACCACAATGAGATATCACCTCACACCTGTCAGAATGGCTATTATAAAAAAATCAACAAACAACAAGTGCTGGTAAGGATGTGGAGAAAAGGGAACACTAGTTGACTGCTGGTGGCAATGCAGACTGGTGCAGCTATTATGGAAAACGGTATGGAGTTTCCTCAAAAAATTAAAAATGTAATTTCCATTTGACCCAGTGATCCCACTTCTGGAAATATATCCTAAAACCCCCAAAATACCAATCAGAAAGAATATATGCACCCCTATGTTCATAGTAGCATTATTTTCAATAGCTAAGATTTGGAAATAGCCCAAGAGCCCATCAGTAGACGAGTGGATAAAAAACCTGTGAGACATTTACACTATGAATACTATGCAGCTAAAAAATGAGGAATCTCTTATCCTTTGGGACAGCCTGGAGGAACCTGGAAAATATAATGCTAAGTGAAATAAGCCAATCTGAGAAAGACAAATATCACATGATCTCACTTATTTGTGGAATCTAACAAACAAAATGAATTGACCAACAAAATAAAACCTGAAGCATGGAGGCATGGAACAGACTGACATACCTCGATGTGGGGATGAGAAGAGATAAACCAAAAAACTTATACACTAACTAGAGGCCCAGTGCACGAATTTGTGCATAGGTGGGGTCCCTTGGCCTGGCCGATGATTGGGGCTGATGGGCAGGGGGGCAGCCAGCCGAGGGGAGGGCCCGCGGGAGGTTGTCTGGCAGGGGGGTGGGGGGGGGCAGGACCGCGGGAGTATGGCTGGCCAGGGGGAGGGACCATGGGAGGTTGGCTGTGGGAGCACACTGACCACCAGGAGGCAGCTCCTGTGTTGAGCATCTGCCCCCGGTGGTCAGTGCATGTCATAGCAACCAGTTGACTGGTCATTCAGTCATTTGGTTGCTTAGACTTTTATATATATAGCTATGCATAGTCCATGGACATGGCCAATAGGGTAGTGAAGACCTGGGGGGGGGGGGGAGGGTGGGAAGGTAGATGGTGAGAGGAAGGGGGGAAAAGGAGGAAAATGGGAGATATCTGTAATACTATAAAAAAAAAGAATGCAAAATGGGTGAGCAGGTTCAGATTTGACATTCTTTTACATTTGAAATCAGGAGGCAACACTGATTTCCATTAAAATGTCTCATTGCATCTTATTGGCTTTAGTGGGACCCCATACCCATTTCTGAACTAATTTCTGTAGGTCAGAGGAATGTAACAAGCTGATTGGCTTAAAACTGAGCCATATGTTTTATTCCTTTAGTTGGAGTCTCACCCAAAGCATATATGTTAGACTGTAGAAGGCCAATAACAACTGATGAAATTGTCTGAGAGAGAATAATAAATCCAAACATCAGGTAACACCAATAATAATTGAGGCTATATGTCATTATTATGGCTGCAAGTTCTATTCTGGTCACCAATGATTAATAATTTTTAGGCAATAATTTCTACTTTGCATGGTTAGCTAAAGAAAGTGTAAGGGATGCTGAGCATTCAACAACAATAAGAGCCACAAATGTCCACTTTAGTTTGGTGTCCAAATAGTTTTGGCTTCCAAATATTCTCAGAAAGTATATAAAGTGTACCAATTTAAGCAGCATTCACAGTATGTGGTCATATAGGCATGTGGTTGAAATGTTTGAATACTTTGTAAACAAAGGTCCATTTTGAAGCCAGAATTGGGCATTGTTGGTAGAGGATTAACTAAAGCCTTTCTCCTTCTGCACGAGAGTCTGTCCTTTGGTTAACTTTGTAGATCTGTTCCCCTGGAAACCTGAAAATAATAAAATGTCAACAATGCAAGGCAACATTGCATAGGGTAAAACTTACCCTTGGCTAATAAAAATGGCTACCTGGAAGTCGAGGAATTTTTCTGGTCTGGCCTTGACTCAGCTCTCCAAGAGGAGCTGTTTGCCCATTCTGCCTATGGGCCTGGCTCTAGGGAACCCCATAGAGATCTATCCATTTTATTCTCTGGGCACATCTGAAGTGGATGATGAGGGGTAAGCCTTGTTGTTCTGGATTGAGATAACTATAAACCTTAAGAAGAAGCCGTAATTTGGGCTTCTCTGAGTGCAGTCACTATTGTAACTGGGCATATCTTTTGTGGGGACTCTGGACGCTATGCCTATGAAATTGTTACAAGATATTGGCTCCGTATGGAACAATGCTTTTAAGACTGTGCTCTTGAACTTGCTTAATGTGTTCTCATTGCTCTTGAGCTGTCACGTAGGGGGCAGATAGAGTAGCTCCTGGACACTGTGGATTGCTGCAGGACTGCTGCACAAGGTAGAGCTTGCTGTTGCCCTGCTGGCAGACGCTCTGAGCAGACCAGTGCCAAATGTTGGCTGTGACAGTCTAGTGTGTCTGAATGTTCAGCTGAGCTTAAGAGGGCCCACTGGTGGTGTTGCAGACACATATGTAAAATGCAGCCTGAAACAAGGCTCAGATTCCTGATCTCATGAAGTGGCAGAGACTGGATAATTGTGCATTACACCTGTTTTTTTTTTTTTTCTTCCTCGGAACAAAGCTAGACTTCATTTCCCAGCCCCTTGAAATATTGGTGGCCATTTGACTGAGTTCTAACTGTGGAAAGTGGGTGGAAGTAGAGTACTTCTCGATCTGGCCCATAAAAACCTTCCCTTTGCCTTCTCTAATTGTTCAATGAATGCCAACGACTCTAGGGCTCTAGAGCAGTGGTTCTCAACCTGTGGGTCGTGACCCCTTTGGCGGTTGAACGACCCTTTCACAGGGGCCACCTAAGACCATCCTGCATATCAGAGATTTACATTACGATTCATAACAGTAGCAACATTACAGTTATGAAGTAGCAACAAAAATAATTTTATGGTTGGGTCACAACATGAGGAACTGTATTTAAAGGGCCAGAAGGTTGAAAACCACTGCTCTAGAGGAAGATGAAACCTCAAGAGTCCCTGAATGACCACATATAAGGTCACTTGCACTTGGGAACATCATTTAGACTTCAAGTGGACAGAAATACACAATTATAGTATTTAGTCAGGATAATTTGGAGGCTTACCTGTGAAATCAGCTAGTATTCCAACAGTTGTTAACTAACAACAAACATTCCTCAGATTTAGACATTTTCACATGGTATACTAAGGGATGCAAGCCTGCCATATTTCCAGGAATGGCTTTCAGATTTTAAACTCCTAAAATATAAATGCAAGATATATATATATATATATATATATATATATATATATATATATATATATATATATATATATATATATATATACCACAAGCTGTTGATTTGGAAACAAAACTCATTTGCTGCTGAAATGTTCAGGATTGGGTCACAACTCCTAATTGTAATTGGGGAAACATAATAACATCGCCAAATTTCTGCCTTGCCAGTTCAGGATGCAGAGAAAGATTGGAGGCAGACTGGGTTTACTGGCAATGAGAGTACACTTTTTCCTCTCTTCTAGCCTCCAGGCTGCATCAGGAGCTGGGGGGAGGGGGAGAGGAGGGAGTGGTTCTAATACATTATTGTTTGCAGTCATGTTTCCCATACTGTTAGTCTACAGCCAATGGAACATTAGTCTGTGAAAGAAAGGACTTTATGATTAAAGAAATTAGGCAAGTACTATATACTATATTTTACCCATGGGAGAGTCTCAATGCATATTAACATATCAGTCACTGAAAAAGTCTGTAATAAGGGAACCTATTTGTAACATTGTCAGTTTATAACAAATAGTAATCCTATCTAATAAGGAGGGAATATGCTAATTGACTGCCCTGCCCTCAAAGATGGCGGCGCCCACAGCCACAAGATGGCCGGCAGGGAGGGCAGTTGGGGGCGACCAGGCCTGCAGGGAAGGGCAGTTGAGGGAGATCGGGCTGGCAGGGGAGTAGTTAGGCATCAGTCAGGCTGGTAGGGGAGTGGTTAGGGGGTGATCAGGCTGGCAGGCAGAAGCACTTAGGGACAATCAGGCAGGCAGGCAGGCAAGCGGTTGGGAGCCAGCAGTCCCGGATTGTGAGAGGGATGTCCGACTGCCGGTTTAGGCCCGATCCCACAGGGGTCCCAGATTGGAGAGGGTGCAGGCTGGGCTGAGGGACAACCACCCCCCTCCTCGCCCCAGTGCATGAATTTCATGCGCTGGGCCTCTAGTAAATAATATTATAAATTTATTGTATTATTATAATTTATAAATAGATAATTATCTGTAATAAACTACCCCAACATCTCAGCAACTTAATACAGTACAGGTTTATTTTTCACTCATTGCAGTGTTCTGTGGCTCAGTGAGTAGTTGGGAGAGAAAAGCTGCGCCTCATGTGGTCACTTAGGAACCCAGACTCCATTCACAGCATGGGGCCATTATCTTCCGGGGCTTGAGTTCTTCACTAGATTTTTTTTTTAAATTAATTCTCACCTGAGGATATGTTTTTTAAAATTGACTTTTAAAGAGAGAGGAAGTAAAGAGAGAGGAAGGGAGAGAGAGAGAGAGAGAGAGAGAGAGAGAGGTGAAAGACATTGATCAGTTGCCTCCCATACATGCCCTGACCAGGGATCAAACCTTTTGGTGTACAGGATGATGCTCCAACCAACTGAGCCACCCAGCCAGGGCTCCATTAGATTTTTTAAAAATATATATTTTATTGATTTTTTTACAGAGAGGAAGGGAGAGGGATAGAGAGTTAGAAACATCGATGAGAGAGAAACATCAATCAGCTGCCTCCTGCACACTTCGTACTGGGGATGTGCCTACAACCAAGGTACATGCCCTTGACCAGAATCGAACCTGGGACCTTGAGTCCGCAGGCTGACTGAGCCAAACTGGTTAGGGCTCCATTAGATTTTTTTCATCCAACTAGCAGGGGAGGAAATATGGAGAAGGCACACGTGTTCCTAACCACTTTTGGGGGTGTCACTACCCATTTTCACTCACATTCCATTGGTGAGAACTAGTCCCGAGGTCCACTTAGAGTTAAGGATACGGGGAATGTGCCTAGGAGAAAAAGGAGAACATGGATATTGGTGAACAATCCCAGTAGCTGTCACAAGTTTCCTGCTGTCCCCCAAATATCTTTTGCTCCCTTTCCCCTTACAACATACATATTCCTATGCCAGGGGAGCTTCTCAAAGTCCCATGTCAACTCCACATTCAGCCAAAAGGCCAGGATTTGTTGGTGATGCAGAGTGGCCTCCGTCAGAGGCCAAATGGGAGATGCATGGGCTCTGAACCCCAGCGATTTTCTGAAGTCCTACTACAGGCATTTCCTGTTGGTTCAGTTCCAGACCACTGTAATAAAATGATTTTTTACATCATTTGTAAAACACATAACATCTGTGAAGCGCAATAAAACAAGGTATACCTGCAGTCATTGAGGTCTGAATCTCTCTGCCTCAGTTCATTCATCTGCACGTGATTCTGCACATGATCCAGGAGAAACTTATTTGTTCATTGTTGCCATGGCCCTGGCCAGCGGTTCTCAATCTGTAGGTCTCGACCCCTTTGGGGGTCGAACGACCCTTTCACAGGGGTCGCCTAAATACATCCTGCATATCAGATATTTACATTACGATTCATAACAGTAGCAAAATTACAGTTATGAAATAGCAACGAAAATAATTTTATGGTTGGAAGTTACCACAACATGAAGAACTGTATTAAAGGGTCGCGGCATAAGGAAGGTTGAGAACCACTGGCCCTGGCCCTGTGCTCCGAGAAGATCGAGAAGATCCCCTGTTCATTCCCTGAACTTATCTGAAGTGAGTGGTGAGGAGTAAGGCCTCCTTGGTAGCTGTGCAGACTTTGCAAGCCACTTCCTAACCATCTTATTTCAGAGTCCAGAATCTGGCTAGAGCTACAGGTGAGAGCTAAAGAACCTCCACTGATTGGGGTGAGTGGGTTACTAAGAACAATATTACAAGGTTTGACATTTCTATGATGTACTGGTTTTCAAATGCTTTTATATACATTATTGTATGCTCAAAACAACCTCATGAGGTAGGAATGTGAGGACAGGGAGGACAGTGAGAAAGGCCACTGCAAAGTCCGCAGTGCATTAATATTGGCCCATTCACAAGGCAAGACAACACTTCATGACTTGCTTCTACTTTATGGGTCTCCTTTTTCACCCAATCCGGGCCATTCAGGCAGTTCAGGTTGTCAGAAGTCTGACCAGGCTTCACATTTGTTGAGTCATCCATCTCTTCCTACCAAATGACTTGCTTTGGCAAAAGAGGCTGAGAAGATTCCTCTCATTCGGAGAAGCCAAATCAAGTCTGGAACACCTGGTTCCACCCTGCTCTCCCCTCTCTACAGAACCATGGAACTTCAGCTCTGAAAAGGCTGCAATATTTTTCTGGACCCATGACTTTCACTCCATCGTCTCTAGAGGCTGAGTGTTCGTCAGAGGTGCCTTCAGGGTGGATAAGGTAGGGGTTGGGGTTGAGAAGGATTCATTATTCTTCGCTCATGGGTTCTTCTCCCCCCTCAATCAGGGCAGAACAAAAAGCCATTGAAAACCATGGTTAATAACTAAATCCATCATCTCTGCAGATGAAAAGCTGGAGGCCCAGAGAGGTTAATTGATTGGCTGGATGTCACACAGGTGCTCACCGGAGGAACTGGCGTTAACACGTGGGTTTTCTGAATCCCAAACAAATGCTTTTTGCACTGGAGTGGCTTTTTGTTACTTCCCTGGGTGTGGCATGTGGTATAAGATAGAGGGCAGGAGTCTGGGTCTGACCATGACTGAGAGCATGGGTGACTTGTGCAGAAAGCTTCACTTCTTGCTCTTGGTCCCCCAGTTCCTACTTAAGTGAAGCAGGAACAATCCTGGCTTCTCATCCAGGGCAGAGCTGCTCTGTGCGTGGCTGATGGTGCACCCTGCTAGTATCTTGGCACCTCTCATGCATTTTATCAGCCCCTATTTGACAGAGGCACTGCCTGAGTTCCTTCTGCCTTTCCATTCCCCACCCCCCATGCAGTTGGCGAACAGTGCCATTTAAAATCTCCAGTAGGAGGGAACAGCATAATCATCTCATTAGACTTTTGGCTTTTAGAATGTCATCCTTACCCAGATGTGAAGATGGAGTGGATGGAGGTCAGCTTGATTCTGTCTCTGTCCATGTTATGAGAGTATTAAATCTGCAAAAGATGGTTGATCTGTCCATGTCTCCTTTCCCCCTAGTTCTCACCACTTAATATTTGTTTTTGCTCAGAACTGAAAAGGAGTGATTGCTTTAGATTTGCTTTTCTTTTACCAACTAGAGAAATATCTCACTGTGTCCTGTTTAAATGTGGCTTTTCACACAGTTCAAGCTTTTGTGGGGGAAGGGCATGAGTAATTTCCTCCTGGGTGTCTTATTGCCCCAAAGAGAGGAAAACAGAGCCCCAATGTTTGGAATGCCAGTGATATAGGAAGTTTCTAGCAGGTCTGCCACTTGTTCTAACCATGAGGTTTGGTCCCAGAAAAGACACATCCATTTAGGCTGTAGTGGGAAGGGTTCTGCTGGCCAAGGAAAGGGGCCCTACAAGTTAAGGGTTGTGTGCTATATACCCCTGGATTCTAAACTCCTTCCACATGCCTATTTGATGCTAAGGGAGTGCTGGGGCTATTCTGCATGAGAAGGTCCTGTGGATTGGTGTCTGATTTACTTTACAATTAGAATCACTTTCTCAGCTGTTTACATTCTATTTTTAATTCTTTTTCTTTTTTTGCTCCCTGCTGTGTGTGTGTGTATGGTTGTCTTTGGCAAATGAGCAAAAATTCTTTTGATAACTTCTAAAAAGGTATTGTAATGTTGTCCAGAGAAGAAAAAGTAATCAAATTGCCTAACAGAGAAACACTGTCCATCTGAGTTTATATTTGCTCAGTACTAAATCTGTATTTCCCCTTATCTTTTCTAAATGTATTACAACAAAGTAGGAGGTAATTTTTATTTTTTCCAAAGTGCCTTCAGGGAAATCCATTTTAAATCTATGGATTTTAGTCCAATGAGGGATCCTCTTCCTTTGGTCTAAATTTTGCATATCGTCTGTTTCTTACAGGGCTTCCGTATTGTCTCAGGCGCCACTGGAAATGCAGCAAGGATTCCTGGCACATCCCAGTTGCCATAGCAACAGCAGCCTTTCCCATAATGAGCTGCATCATCTGAACTGATGTCACAGCATCATGCAGCAGGTCAAACAAGGCATCTCCTAGTATTGCAACCTACAGATGTGCTGTAAACATCAAAAGAAGACGGTGGGAGCAGGAGATGGTGAGCATTAAGTGTGTGGGCATTAATTGCATGGCTGTTTTGTTGGTTAGTCTGTGTCTGCTAAGGTGGAGATGGGGGAGATGTTGTCTGCTTAAAATGGACTAGGGAAAGAAGAGCTGTTTTGCCTAAATCTGTTTTTCAGGCTGCTGGGTTAATAAGACAAAGGCTGTAAGACTCCTAAAGGAATCAAAATACATAAAATTATTCTTGCTTCATCCTTGCCTGTTATGTTTAGTGTTCTGATGGAATTTTTAATAAATATAAGGTAATTTGGGGCAAAACCCCAAATAGGCTCTAAAATGAGCAGCTCATGGTCTTTCAATATTGTAAAGGTATATATTTCTTTTTTATGGGGCAGAGCTAATTGGTCCCCTATTTGCTCTTGTGATTTATGAAATATTTAGTGATTTGCAGTATGAAATTCAGTATTTACCTCGGTTTGGTTTCAGTTTCTTCATGGCAAGGAATGACTGCTGAATAAGCATTTGACATAACCCTGCTGTGAAAGGGGATCTCTCGCATGTTCAAGAGAGAATTTATTAAAAACATGAGGACCCCAAACAAATAAAATTACTAGAGCCTTTTGATTTATCTGCTAATCCTTCGGCTCCTGTCCTTCATAGTTAGTGGAAGGACTGGCACGATGTTTTTCCATCAGTAGCTAGTCTCTAAAATCGCTGGAATTGTTTGCAGGCTGACTTGTAACAAGTCTCCTCTCTGCGGCAGTTGCAATGAAGGGTAACCCTGAGGAGAGCCCCTGGAAGTGGCCGTGTTGCTACTCTTGTTTAACTTTATCCAGAATCTGGTAAGATGCAAAAACAGCAGGCTCCTCAGCGATTGTGGTGAATACAGATCTCTGGCTCCGTTATAACCTCAACTCAATTCTGAAACTCCAGATAAACATGCCTCGTCTTCATTTCAACTCCTAGCTCTCTCTCTTTGGGCATCTTCATTGTATTCTTTCCCCCCTAAAAAACGTGGTCTGACAGTGTCAGATAAGGAGCAGTCTGTTGCCTTTTGTTTTGGGAAATGAAATTGATTTCCCTGGTGCAGCTGATTGCTACTAAGGGAGAGAAAGAAGGAGGCACATGTCAGTTCAATTGATCAATATGTCCACTTGGAATCAGGGAGTGGTCTTTTGGCTCAGTGCTGTGAGTTGATAGTTTTTATTTGAAAAGTCTCACAGGAAAGAATAGCAAGCCTGAGTTCCTCCTCTTTTAGGCTGCTTGCTGAGCCTAAAAGAGATGTATCATAGGAAGCAGGAAGGGCAATAACTCTAGCCAGCTTGGAGTGATAAAAAATATATATATATGTATTATTTATTTATTTATTTTGCCTAGAGTCAAGTGTATTGGTCCCATTAGGCACTAGCTGGAATGAAAGAGCTCAGATTTTAATTAGTTTGTTTATACCCATCACACACATGCTACTCTCGGTCCTTTAAGCTTATGTGGCTGACATGCAGCTGCTGGGATGGGAGAGGTCAGCTCAGCCTGGCTTTATGGCAAGCACTTAGGAGCATGGATTGTTCACTGCCTGCTTTTTTTGTCATGTAATGTGAACAGAAAGCTCTGCTGGGACTGCTGGGTGTGAACACAGCTAAGGCAGAAGCTCTAAGGTGACAGGGAGGAGTGCTAGATGGTGATGGGGGAAGGGAAAGTGTGTTTGGTGACTGGATTATGAGTCTGGAGAGAATCACTCAGTGCCCATTAAAATTAGTTTAAAGTATTACTTCCAAGGAAAAGCAATGAAGAAAGACTTGTTTGGTAACATGGATTGCTAGGAGTAAACATGACCAAAAGCAGCATTTTAATGAGGTTTTTATTTGCTTAATTTTTATTTCTTTTGTCTAACAGTACTCTCAGCTGCTTCATCATGGGTGATTTGTACAATTACTGGAAGTCTCAAAGCCAGGTTCCTTCAGGGCAGTGTTAGAAAAAGTGGAGTCATGCTTTGAGAGTAGAGAAGGTGCTGGTGGGTGTGGGCTGCCGCAGTTATCTGTGGAATATGCTTCTAACTCAGAGGCGCCTGCAATCTCCCCCTGCCCCTGCAAATGTTGAAAATGCAGTTACAGTTCCCCAACTTTATGCTTTTTGTGTTCGTTTTGCTCCCGGAGAACAAAGCCCTGGTAATCGGAGCTGTCATCTTGGTGTTCAGTTTCTTTGCAGAGGGACACAGCCTTGCTGCTCTTTGATTAGCTGTGTGTCTTAATTACTGGCTTAGGCTATTTCAGTTGCCTTAGTTTTATTTTTAATATATCCCCAAGGGGTGGATGGGACAAGTGAGTATGGGGGAAGGGAGAGATTGCTGTATGGCTGCATTGAGTGGCGTTTCACCGGAACTTCCTAGAATTTAAAGAATTTTGTTTCACACTGATGAGTGAAAGGTCAGCATGACCATATTGACTGTGTGGCCACAATTAAGATGATGGAAGCCTCATAAGGAGCTAACCTCCTCCTTGCCTTTGGTCATGACTTTTTAGTTTTACTTTTTTTTTTTTTTTTTTTTTTTACTGAATTATACAGTTACAGAGAAGTTATTTCTTTATAGTTAACTAGGCCATGGTGGGAGTCTAAAAATAATAATTGTAAGAACCACAGCTATCCTTTATTCAGTTCTTATTATGTATCAGACACTGGACTAAGTATTGCATGTATCTTATCTAATTCTTAAATGGCATCATGAGGTAGAGAGTTAACCATGTTACTTTATAGGATTAGGTGCTTTTATTCACATTTCTTAGCCAGGTTAACAGAGTTGGCTAAGGGCACATAGTTAAACATTTATTGGCCCAGGATTTCAAACCAATGTGATTTGACTAGGGCATCCTCATGCTTACCCAGTCACCTTGGTTTTATAACATCTTAACTGTGTACACTATGCAGATCAGTCATCTTTACTCTACCACACTCACCCCACTCCTCAGTCTAATTGGAAAATCAGATTTCACATGTAGAATGAAATCCCATTTACAACACTAAGATCAGTTTTACTGCAGGGATGAGCTTGACTCTTGGTCATATCCTAATTTGATCCCAGAGATTTAAATAATGCAGAATTGATGCTTAGATTTTTTGCCACTACCCTTGCTTGACATATTTTTCTAGCAGAACTTGCATGTGGGAAAAGCTACACAAATGAGCGTGGGCATAATAGAGTTGCACTAAAAGCAGGTCTTACCTGAGTCAGTAATGATTCAAATTTGTTCCACCTGTCTACCTGTTTTATCAACTTCAGGCGTCATGACATTCGCATTCCTTGGCAACACTAGGCAAGGACAGAAGAGAAAACTTATCTCACAGCCAGGAAGGTGTACTCTGAATCCACCTCTTGGGTCAAGAAGATAAGAGAGTTATTTTGCTGAATGTTTCAGTGGCTAAATCCAGACACTGCCTATCTCTGACAAAATACAAGAATGACAGTCTTGTGTAACATCCTGGAAGCCTTGTGTTTAAGCAGAGCTGATACAGTCATCTGTGCATCATCTTGCCCATCCCCAGCTACCCACGCCCAGCATCATTATTGGGCTCTAAGGGATGTTCTTTGTTTGTGGGGCTAATGCACGCACTGATGGCATATTGATATTGATTCCAGTGTGGTGAATACTTAGAAATAATATTCCACAGAGCTCATTCGCCTTTTCTAGCTTCTGGGAAGAAGTTAACCTTTGTCCTAGCCTGCTCCAAGGAGGCCCCAGCTCTTATCTGCATGAGCTACAGGAATGAGAAGCTGATCAGAAAGCAACAGAGTTATGAAGTGCAGTGACTATGGGAATTAGGTTCCAATTAGAGAGTAAAAAAGCAAGTGGATGTTAAGGAATTTAGTTGTCCTGCTACATGTCTCATTTCCTTCTCTTTCCAACCCTAGAATTAGTGAATAATAACTTGTTTTGATCCTATAGATTCAATTCAATTCAACAAGTATTTATTACTATGTTCCAGGAGTGACAGTGAATAAGGCTGATGTAAATCTCTTCCCCCACCACATTCTAGAGGGCGAGACAAAAATAAACAGTTATGTTTGTAGTGGAATAATTTATTCTCTCTGATACTGTAATATTATTTCTATTTACTTCTATGTGCTAATAAATAAACCCATTATCTCTGCACATATCTCTGCAGATGCATATATGGCCCATATATGCATTAACTAATAGCTTTTTGAA
Organism: Myotis yumanensis; assembly: GCF_028538775.1. Lineage (NCBI taxonomy): Eukaryota > Metazoa > Chordata > Mammalia > Chiroptera > Vespertilionidae > Myotis > Myotis yumanensis. The sequence goes on from NW_027223752.1 coordinate 91,644,870, forward strand.
AAAAATGTTTTTATTGATTTTTTTAAAGTGAGAGGAAGGGAGAGGGATAGAAAGATAGAAACATCCATGAGAAACATCATCGATCAGCTGCCTCTTGCACGCCCCCTACTGGGCATTGAGCCTGCAAACCAAGCATGCAACCTAACTAGGAGTTGAACTGTGACCTCCTGGTTCCTGGATGGATGCTCAACTGCTGAGCCACACCAGCTGGGCCAGCTTTGTGTTTGGATTAGAATATTGCTGGGTGTGGACAAAGCCAATATGGCATTAGCATTTTGTTGACATAAGCTATCCTAAACACTATAACTGTAATCAACTGTAAAAAAGTACATGTCTATTTCAGTTGACATAAGTAAATATGAAAGTTTGTGACAGATTAGTTAAAGAGATATTTTTTATTTTTATAAAAGATATTTCTCAGCTTTAAAAACTGTTTGTCCAGGTGGTTGTTACAGAATAGTCATAGAGGTATAACGTACAGCACAGGGAATATAGTCAATAATATTGTAATAACTATGCATGGTATTGAATGGGTGCAGGATTTATTTGGGTGATCACTATAATCACTGGAGTATATACCTGGAACCAATATAATTATGTATGTCAACTGTAATTGAAAATAGAAATGATTAAAACAAAACAAAACAAAACAACAAAACAAAAAAACTATTTGTCCAGACAGCCCTATAAATCTAAAGTTCTAGCCAGCATGCCAGTGAGGGTATGTGCCACATTGGGGTAAGTGTGCCAGTCACCTCCCGCCATGAGCAGCCTGTCCATTCACCCTGGTGTGCCTTACAAATATCACTTTAAATGGGAAGCATTTCTCTAAATTATCATTTTAATGAATGTATTGAAAACTATCATTGTATTTTCATGAAACTTTTCAGGTGCTCATTCACTCGTGTACAGGGTATGTTTGACTTGTGACAGTCACTTGCAGATTGACTATTTCTCTTTTATGGCAATTGCACACACCCAACTCTATAAATGGGATGTGGGTGGGAAGGCTTTCCAGGGGAATATAACTTTTCATAGGACGTTGGCAATAGCTACAGACTTTTTAGGTATTTTGAATTAATAAGGCAGATTTCTTCCCCCGGTTGGTTTTAAGACTTGCAGTGGACAAATGAGATACTTCGTTTCCTTTGTGAGCCACCCGCCATGTTTTATTCTGTTCTTCCGAACTCATGCTCCAAACTCCTCCCGTCATCTTGCAGCTGCTTTGAGTCACAGGGGAAATGGGGAGGGAATGTGGAACCTCTAGAACAGGCTCATGAGCTGAACCTGGCCTGCAGCTTGTTTTGTGTGGCTCCTGGACAGGCTTCATAGGGCCCTGTGCTTAGCAGGATGCACACTTGGCTTAATGCATCTTGAAATTCTTAATAATTTTTGAGCCCGGAATTCTGCATTTTCATTTTACACTGGACCCATGTAGCTAGTCCCATATGATACTTTTGATATAAAAATAAATGACACAAAGACATCTGAGTTTTAGGCTAATCATTAAGATTAGATGATGTGGCTCACTTGGCAAGACTTGACTGCCTTAAATGGAGCAGTATTCTCCCAATCTTAGTGGTCTCCACAACCTCATCCATTTATCCCACTGCTGCTGCTTGGGTCCTGGAACAATTCTAATAGAAATTGTAGCGCTAAAAAAACTAAAGGACCATTGTCAAAACAATCCAGAGCAAAGGCCCCGTGCATGGTAATTTGGAGGCATCCATGGCAATCAGTGCCACGCACAGTAATTCAATGGCACTTCTTTTATAGGCAGTGGGGGACATACTACATTACACTTGAAGATATTTGGAAGTCAGGCTTATTTGTCACCACCATTGCTTTCAGGGGAGAAATTAAATCTTCTCTGCAAAGCAAGCTAATTAACCATCCTGATGGTTCATTGTTTATATTATTTCTCCTGCCCTTTGTTTTACTACTTGATTACTTTTATCACCTTCTTTGTTTAACTCTCATTTAAATTACACAACATTTTTATGCAGGCTGGCTGGGTATTTTTGCCTTTTTAGTATTATCCTTTTATTTTATTCCCTTTCCTGGATGCTGGGGGCCTATAATTGGAGGTTATATTATTACAGGAGGAGTTCACATTTTTTTTTAATTAAAAAGGGAATTACAGTCAATATTTATAATGAACCCTCTCCAGTAGGGCAGTTCTAGCCATGCTGATGTTGGTAATTCCAGATCTGCCATTACTGCTTATACTAATGAGAAGCTGGAGACAGACTCCTGGACCTTATAGTAGTGAAGCATTCTCACCCATCATACTACAATGAGAAGTGGCTATATTAATCTACAGATGTGCAGAAAATTGTTAGAGAATTAATATGAATGACCATACCTGCCATACAGGAAAAAGGACATTTAAAAACATATATATTTTTATTGATTTCAGAGATGGAAGGGAGAGGGAGAGAGAGATAGAAACATCAATGATGAAAGAGAATCATCGACCAGCCACCTCCTGCATGCCCCCCACTGGGGACCGGGCTCACAACCCAGGCATGTGTTCTTGACCGGAATTGAACCCAGGATGCTTCAGTCCACAGGGCGATGCTCTATCCACTGAGCCAAACCAGCCAGGGCAAAAGGACATTTTTTGGGGGGTGGGGTGGGGGGAGGGGTTGAGTGTAAACAAGGACCTAAAAAAAACTAAAAGGGTCTCTTGTTATCTCTTAGAAGACAGGTGGAATAGAACTCACAGGGTACTCTGTACCCTGAAATAATCCTAATGGCCACCATATTCACCATTGTATAAGCTGTAGAACCAGCTGTTTCAGATAACTACACCAGTAGTCAACAATCAACAAATGTGTGAAATGTCTACCATGTCCAAGATCATGTGCTGAAGGAACATACACTTTCAAATTAGGATGACCAAAGAAAGGCATGCACAGGTATGTTACCTGGACAGCTTGTCATAGATTTAACACCAGGTTGCTTGGGATCCGCTGTGGAAGGACCTGATTAGCTTTTCCCTTGTTCTGTAGGCATCGAGGTGGAGCTCCAGGCACATTCAGGGCTACCCTCTTGTCTTCTGTTTTTTTCATTCAGTTGCTTGATTTAACTGTTTGTTTTCTTTTAATAACTCATTACTTTTTCTGGCCCACTCAAAATTATTGCCCTCTCCCACCTCAGCTTTTTCAATTCATAGTGCTCATTGCTTCTACCCCACCAGTCTCCTTCACTGTCACCTGGGATAGCTCTGAACCCAGCATCACCCTTCCCATCAGCAGCCCCCCAGGCCTCCGTCTCTCCTGCCACTGTTAATTCCCATTACATCAGCATAAACATAGCCCATCCAAAACCAAATAACTGCAGCTTGTAAGTAATCCGCTCACATTTAGCTTTTAATAGTTAATTCAAATATTGTACTGTATTTAAACTGTTTTTTGTTTTGTGTGAATTAAAAGGGAATGACTCTTTAAAACTCAAATTAGTCACTCTTGTAAGTAGTCTGTGTGGAACATCAACTAGAAATAACTAAAACAGCAGCCATATTGCTAGGAAACTATATGTAGACATGAAAATAGGTGTGCAAATGTAGTTTTACAATAATTTTTCCTTTAGTGTTATTATTACATTGCATTTTCAATTAAAAATAAGTAAAAATGAGGGGAGGGGGTGTTGGGAAGGTGGGCAGCATGCAAGGTACCCGAGAGATGCACATTTCTTCAGCTTTGGCTAGGAGTGGCATGCAGCTTCTAGAACACTATCAGGAAATACCTGTCTCAGAAAAGCAGCTGCCTGAAGAGAAAGAACAGTTCTGGAAATAAAGGTAAAAATAAAAACAACCACAAAACCAGGCGTGATTGCTTAGAGAACTAATAATCAAAGTGGTGAGTTAAGGTATTATTGTTTTCACTAATAAATAATTGGTAACATGATTTTCAAACATTTGAATTTTGACTAACCAAACTGAAAAGGTGTTTAGGTTTAGGGCATCAGGAGAGGGAGTGAGTAAGAAGGGAAACATGGCCATTGCTCTCCTGGGACCACCTCTCTCACCACTAATCTCCCGCATGGAGAATATCAGTCAATAAACATATACATGTGTAAATTGCTGGATTTTCAGATTCAAAAATCTAAAATAGAAACTTCTGATTTGGGGCAAGCTATTGTAAAAAACAAAACAAAACAAAAAACAAAGCAACAACACTTCAGGTTTGGTAATGTGACCTTTCCATTGCCATTTGAGGTTCTAGACCAGGGGTCCTCAAACTATGGCCCGCGGGCCACATGCAAATACAAATATTGTATTTGTTCCCGTTTTGTTTTTTTACTTCAAAATAAAATATGTGCAGTGTGCATAGGAATTTGTTCATAGTTTTTTTTTTTTTAAACTAAGGTCTGGCCCTCCAACGGTCTGAGGGACAGTGAACTGGCCCCCTGTTTAAAAAGTTTGAGGACCCCTGTTCTAGAGTATCTTTGAGAAGGATCATTTGTTTTTATTTCCAGCTGTTATACAGTGCTCATTTTGCTCACCTTTAGAGCCAATTAACCTAATAATATAAACCAGAGGAAAGAACAAAAAGAAAAACCCTCTAAGAAGTTAAAAATAATATGGAGAAACATGTCTCTTCTTCAGCTGGCTATGTTGCCTTTTCCCTGGTCCTCTGCCTCTTAACCCGGTAGGTGGGTTTTGGAGTTAGGTGTATTTACCTTTGAATCTTTGCTTTAACAGAAAATTATTAGATCAGTGATCTTGAGTTTCTTAAAGTGTCATTTTCCCCATGTATAAAATGGGGAAAATATTCATTTTGCAGGATGAAATGAAGTATCTACACTAATAAAAGAGAAACATGGTAATTAGCGTACGACCGCTACCCTTTTCATTGGCTAATCAGTGAGTATATGCAAATTAACTGTCAGCCAAGATGGCGGCCGGCAGCCAGGCAGCTGGAAGCGAACATGAGGCTTGCTTGCTGCTCCAACATTCCCCGCCTGACTTGCCGGCCTCTGAACTACAACTCTAAGAAACTATGTACTTGTTGCAAATAAGAAGATAAACAAACCCCCAGAAACCGGCTTTCATTCAGCCGGGCTTTAGCAACATTGTATCGATGTTTTCAGTGGCGAGGCCTCAGAGCTAAAGCTGGCCCAGAATAAAAAAAAAAAAAAAGAAAACAAGGAGCGGTTGGAAGCTTCAGTCACTCGCTTTCGGAAAACAGCCCTCAGCCCCTCACCCAGCCTGGCCAGGCACCCCAGTGGGGACCCCCACCCTGATCCAGGACACCCTTCAGGGCAAACCAGCCGGCTCCCACCCATGCACCAGGCCTCTATCCTATATAGTAAAAGGGTAATATGCCTCCTGGCACCGGGATCAGCGTGACAGGGGCAGTGCCCAAACCCCCTGATCGCCCTGCGGCTCTGTGTGTTACAGGGGGCGGGGCCACAACCTCCCTATCTGCCCTGCTCTGTGCCTGATAGGGGGGAGCCCCCCAATCCCCTGATTGCCCTGTGGCTCTGTGTTTGACAGGGTACAGCGCACCAACCCCCTGATCGGCCCTGCTCTGTGTGTGACAGGGTGTGGCGCACCAACCCCCTGATCGGCCCTGCTCTGTGGGTGATAGAGGGTGGTGCCCCAACCCCCCTACACGGGCCTTGCTCTGTGTGTGACAGGGTGGAGCCATAACCTCCCCATTGGCCCTGCCCTGAGTGTGACAGGGTGCAGCACCCCAACCCCCTTATCTGCCCTGCTCTGTGTGTGACAGGGGGCCGTGCCCCAACTCCCCTATCGGCCCTGCTCTGTGAGTGACAGGGTACGGAGCCCCAACACCCCTGATGGGCCCTGCTCTGTGCGTGACAGGGGGCAGTGCCCCAACCCCCTGATTGGCCCTGCTCTGTGCGTCACAGAGGGTGGTGCCACAACTTCCCCATCAACCCTGCCTTGAGTGTGACAGAGGGCTGTTCCCCAACCCCCCAATCGGCCCTACCCTGAGCGTGACTGAGGGTGGCATCGCAACCTCCAGATCCGCCCTGCTCTGTGCATGATGGGGCAGCGCCCCAACTCCCCAATTGGCCCTGCTCTGAGCCTGACCAGGGGCTGCACCTAGGGATTGGGCCTGCCCTCTGCCACCCAGAAGCAGGCCTAAGCCAGCAGGTTGTTATCTCCCGAGGGGTCCCAGACTGCGAGAGGGCACAGGCTGGGCTAGGGGACGCCCCCCCCCCCCAGTGCACAAATTTTTGTGCATCGGGCCTCTAGTTTTTACATAAAGTTATTGGCACAAAGGTAGTATTTGATAAATACAAGTTATCATTTTACTACTCAGAAGTAGTGAGATAAAATTATTACTCCCTGCAAAAGAAATGTAATTTTTCCTCAACTCCAATCCCAAAACCAAGAAAATAATTTTTAGAGCTTTTGTTAATGGCAAGAAAACCCCTTTAATACATTTTAAATGCTTATGCTGTGTTAGTCACATATATTATATTACTTAATTTCATTTCCTTGCTTAATTTTTCTCCATAGCACTTATTACCATCTGCAAACTACACATTTCATTTATGTATTATTTGTCACCCTGAAGTATAAAGCATGTTGCATGAAGGTAGAGATTTTTGTCTATTTTATTCATTGATGTTTCCTTAGCTCTTAGAATAGTGCCAGGCACATGGTAGGTGCTCACAGATATTTGTTCCAAGAGTGAATGAATTCACATAGCCCTGTGAGGAAGGAAGCATGATTGCATTCCATATGTAGAAAATGAATTCTCTTTTGCAGTGTTGCTTTCCAAGATTCTAAACACCCTTGAGTGATTCTTGCTATTCCATATAGCATGCCCAGAAACCCTTGTGGCTGATGGTTAAAGCATCCTGCACCGCCCAATTTTTCTACATTCTTCCACTGAAAGTAGGGATGTTGCCTTGGCAGTTCTGCTGGGCTCCTCTTCTCTACGAGGTTTCTGTGAGGGACCTGGGGTTTCACAGGTCATTTGAAAGATACATTGGTTCTTCTAGCTGTCTCTTTCTTTGCATTTCTTTAGTGTAGTTGAGTCTCCTTCAGGAACAATTATTTATTCTCCTTTAAATCATGAATCTTAGCTGTAAATCTCGGATTGATAGATGAATTGGTGGATTTTAAAAGAATCGTCAAGAAAAGCACCAGATAGGGAGAATGATATGCTATAACAGTCAACCATTCTTGCTATTAAAATGCTCTAATGAGAAATAAAGCAAAGCACAGGCACACAACAATACAGTTGTTTGGCCAGAAGGACATACAGCCTCACAAGTGAAGGAAATAATTAAGAAAGCTGATAGGATGCAGTCAAAATGGTTTGATTTTCAAGAAAAAAATTTCCTACCTGCTCACTGAGAAATACTTAGTTCAAAAGCAAGACATATTTTAAATGTCATACTTTTGAACTATTTTTCAGTGAGCAGGTGTGAGATATTTTTCCTTGAAATTCAAACCATTTTGACAGTATCCTATTTTTAGAATGCCTTCCTCTTTAAAAGGGTATAACAATATCCAAAAGCAATTAGAAAAACATCCTGGGAGAAGGCAGTGTTCTGGTTATACCATAATAATAACAGGCTGAATAAAAAAAATGTAATGCTGTTAAAATTAAAAACTTTACTTTATGGTATGAAACATATTTAATACATTTACTTTGAGCAACCTCATCATACTACAAGATAAAAATTATGCCTCATGAAAATTTTCTTACATCTGCAATGCATCCCATGGCTGTTATAATACACAAGGACATTATTGTGTTTAAATAGCATGTTATTCTGATATTTTAAAGAACTCTGAACTGGAAGTAAGGAACCTGAGTTTTAGTATCTGCTGTCATGATCTTCCTGAACTTTAATTTCTTTCAGAATAAACCAAGAAGGTTAAATTTAAATGATTTTTTGTTTCCTTTTAGCTCTAGTATTTTGTGGCTCACTTATAAGGATCCCTGTATCTCTCTGAACTCTCTGACTGGAGTACAGCCTTATCTTCAATCCCATCCTTCAGGGTAGAGACTGGCTGTCATCCTCAGCCTTCTATTCCATCTTTCCCCTCACCCAAGTCCTGCTGAGTCACCAAGTCCTGTAGAGTTTCTAACTCTCTGGGATTTGGTGAAAATGAGCTTAGGATCACCCCAAATAACTTTTTGTTGTGTAATATAGATCCAGGGTATGCTCTTCACCTCCGGGCTTCCCCTTTTCTAAACCATAGACTTGATATTATTAGAGATTTTCTCATGGCAGGCCCTTACATCCTCACGATCTTTCTAGCTGTGCTCTGAACCTTTTCGAGCTCTGTTCAAGCCTGTGTCCAGGGCAACGTCAGGTATCCAGTGTGGCTGGTGTACTGTGGTGAGGAGGGGAGAAAATGCGGGTGAGCACTGAACTGGGGACTGTAACGAACAAGAGATGTGTTATCCTAGATGAAAAGAGTTTGTTATTTTTTTCACTTTGAAGTAAAAGTTTATCTGATCAGAGAGTTCCAAAGTTGATATATAAAGTTACTACATCCTGACTCAAGAGGATTACATACTGCTGATTTCAGCACCAGAATGTATTTCTTTTTTGTAGGCATGATTCTCATTTGTCTTTTGAATTAATTCCAATGGACAGGAGCCAGTTTTAACTCTGTGGCCCACAACAGTGGCATTGTTCACAGTAATGTTCACAAGAGAGCAACGCAGCAGCCTTTTTTTCTCCTTGAAGGAGTAAGACGACTGGTTCCCATGAAGAAGGCAGGTGGCATGTTTTTGAGCTGGGCTTGGGGTCAATTAGATCTTCTGAGTTCAAATCCCAGTCACACACCAGCTCTATGCCTAGGGAAAGTTGCCTAACCTTTCTGGGCTCTGCTTTTCTTCATAGTACCTGCCGTGCTAAGCGTTGTGTAGTTTAGACACAATGTGTGTAAAGCACGTAGCACAGTTCCTGGGATGCAGGAAATGAATTCTCAGGAGTGGTCAGTGGAAGCTGGGGCTATTCATAATGTAAAAGGAGGACTACCTGGGGCCAGCTTCACTGCCTGGCCTTGTTGTAGGAGAATTTCTGTTCCACTCCCAGACCTGTGGGATTTCAGTGGTCACTTTAGTCTTGTACGAGGATCTTGTCCAACAATGTGATTGTTCCCTAAATTGGACAGGAACAATCACATCACATGATCAACATCAATACTAATAAAAGCCTAGGTGGTCCTTGCACCCTTGCGTGTGACGTTGTCACAAGATGGCTACCACAAGATGGCCACAACAAAGATGGCCACCACAAGATAGCTGCGTGCATGGGGGTGATCAGGCCGGCAGGGGAGGGCAGCTGGGGGCGATCAGGCTAGCAGGGGAGGGCAGTTGGGGGCGATTGGGCCAGCAGGGGAGCAGTTAGGGGGTGATCAGGCTGGCAGGCAGAAGCGGTTAGGGGCAATCAGGCAGGCAGGCAGGTTGAGTGGTTAGGAGCCAGCGGTCCCGGATTGTGAGAGGGATGTCCGACTGCCAGTTTAGACCTGATCCATCCCCTGAGGGGTCCCAGATTGGAGATGGTTCAGGCTGGACTGAGGGACCCCCCCCCGCCCCCCGCCCACACACAAATTTTGTGCACTGGGCCTCTAGTTTATATATAATATTTTATCTTTCTTAAGCTTCTTTTCTAATTTGGGGAAAAGTTTCCATAGAAAATTATTTTGAGCTCAGTGAATAATAACTTACTGTTAAAACTCATAATCTTGTCAAGGGGAATTCCACATTTTAAAAATGTGCATTTACTTCTTTAAACAGATTTAATTCACATGATGTGATGAACACCCAGGAATTAAAATGCTCTATACAGTCAACTTCATATTTTCCACACAGGTGTTGAATATGTAAGCAGACACAGGGGTTATGCATCCATGCTCAGGGGACAAAATTGCCTAGAGGGGTTTTCCCAGTACAGGTAAAGTTTTGCCTTGGAAATGATTATGTGATTTAGCAATGAAAGGTTACTATTCCTTACTCTGTCAGCTGCGGTGTAGTCTGGTGCCTCTCAGCTTGAATCGCCTTCCTCACTGAGCTCCAGACATGTCTAAGCCCATCAGCTGACCATCTGCCCTGTGTCTGTGATGAGTTGATGGTCTGCCCCATCAGTGGCACCAGAATCAGAAGACATTTCTGGAGAGAACTCATCCTAAGAGAGGCGGAGTGATTCTGAGCCCAGTATGCTGTGGATCACAAGGAAGCATTCTCTCTTGGTCATTCCCTGGAGTCAGGACTGAGTCCTATAAAAGGGAGGGGCCAGTGGGCTGAACATGTGAGCTCCTCCACTAAGGAATCTGTACCTCATTTGCGCACAAGAGCACTGCTTTAGCAGCCTTCAGCAGAGTGTATTGTACAAGAGGGAGAAAGGCATGTTTCCCTCTATCCACAGATGCTGTAATCAGAGGTTTCCAAATTCTTTTTTAAAAAATGTTTTTACTGATATTTAGAGAGGAAGGGAAAAGGATAAAGAGATAGAAACATTGGTGAGATGAAAGAGAAACATCATTGATTGGTTGCCTCCTGCATGTCCCCTACTTGGGATCGAGCCTGTAATCCGGGCATGTGCCCTGACCAGAATCAAACCAGTGACCTTTTGGTTCCTGGGTTGACACTGGTCAGGACTAAAAAATTTCTAAACTCTCTCTTGTATTAATATATTATATATTTTATAAAACATACACAAAAGTAAAAATTAAAAAGAATGAACAAAAATTAAACAGAAACTCAAATATTTTCCTCACACTCTCAAAGGCTTGCCTGACATCTCTCATGGAGTGAGCCCCCACCCTGCAGACCACTGCTCTAGCGCTTGAGTGGGAGGTGCCTGCTGGTAGCAGGAAATAGCAGCTCTTCCTGGCAAATGCTGCAATGAGTGTGGGCAGCTCTTCCTGCCTACACTGTCATGGGTGTGTGCACACATGAGACCCATGCTGAAACTTCATGAAATTCTACCGTGGGCCCTCTTTTAGGTAGCTGACTTTGGTGAGGTAGGTAATAAAGGAAGAAAGGTTAAGAAACAGAAAACTATAATATATTACCAATAATGTCACTTCATTTGTACTTCCAGAGTGGTGAGCCCTGAGAAAACTTGGGTAATACAAATAAAAAATATTTCTGAGATAGTATGTTTGTACTGGACTCTAGAGTTTACCATTAGCTTTCATGTGTAACTCCCCAACAACTCTATAGGGTATAAAAATTGAGAATTCCTGTAAGCCAATTTCATCACACCCAATTCTCAGGTTCCTTTTGATGTTATACTAGCCACCCAGGAAGTTTGAGATGATGACAGCTGCTCTTCCACAAACTGATTATCAAGTTGTAATAAAAGCAAGCCTCAGACCAACATTTACCATACATTGAGATATTTATTAGTCTAACATTCATTAGTAAAGTTGGCACAGCATATTTCATACAATCTATAGATTTGATAGAGGCTCAGCTCTATTTCATTTTAGGTGCTCCAACTATATATTGAGTAAAAGTTTTGCTGGAGGTAGGATTCTGCGTCATTTAGTAAGCATGCAATTAGAAATTATTTTACATCAGTGATTGCAGACCAGGACATAGTAGGGATCAAGCTTTAGATATCATTACTAAGGAATACATCTCCTCCGAGGATTCTTATCCTTTCTTCTTGAAAGTGTTTCCATAATTTTTTAGCTAACTCACATGCTGTGAATACCTTTAATATCTCCAAGGAAAATCCATTCCTAACTTTAAGCTTGCTAAGTGGTATGGTAAAGCAATGGTTATTGATAAAGTAAGAGTGAGGACATCTCATTTCTGATATAATACTGGCTGGCACGTACTCCCCCCCACTGGACTGTATATTCCAGATATCACTTTAGCTGACTATGTCTAGAAATGGAGTTTAAATTAATTGTAATACATATCACAGATTAAAGTATTTTAAAGTAAATTACAGATCTTGCAATATTGCATTACCATTTTATGTTAAAATTTATGATCTGTGATTTGTAAAGTGTATTAGTTGGTGAGGAACGAATAAAATATGAACCTAGGCATAAATGACTCTCAATCCCATGCTTCCTTTGTAAAATCAATGCACCTGGTTATATGAACTTCTGGTCCTGGCCTCCAGGTTTGAATCCCTCTGCCCATTGACCACCTTTTAATAAAGTCTAAAGTTTAGTTAATAGGAATATTTCAATGTTATAAAGTAAAGAATCTGCTTATTCTGCTGACTTGGGCCCTCCTGTACCTCTTCCTGAGGAGAGAAAAGACAATCCCCATCAGAATTATGAGACTTTTCTTAAATACTCAAAAGGTGGCTTTGATTACTTTGTTTCTTATAATTTTTTTTTCTTAAGGAAATTGGGATTGTATTCCAGGGCCTGGGGGATATTTTTGTAAAGCCACATGACCCCTGAAGGGCCATCAGTAAAGGCAAGGGACTGTTCTGGACAGTGAGATAGAGATGAAGGTCTATGCAGGTGAAGGATCTAGAGGAGAGAGCTGGGTGGGATCATGCTGGGTGCAAAAGTAAAAAAGTTCAAGGTGGGCTAGACCAGAAATATGCTATACAGGTGCCAGGAGATTTTAGAAGTTGCAGCCCATAGTAGGGATCAACTGGCTTTGCCCAGACGGATGCAGGACTGGGACAAAGGAAGAATAACCAAAAATAAAATCAGTACATTATGAAACACCAAGAGCAAAATGCAGTGATTCAAAAACAAATACAAACCCAGAATGTTTGGTAAGAAGAATGTGGATACTGAGAAACGCAGAAGAGTTTTGTCAGATCGGGGAACTTCTCTCCCTTTCATCTCTTAGCATTCCTCCTGTAGTGCTTTTTATTTTTTAATTCATCATCCGAGGATATGTTTTTATTGAGAGAGAGAGAGAGAGAGAGAGAGAGAGAGAGAGAGATGTGAGAGCTACATCAATCAGTTGCCTTCTGTAACTTGGGTATGTGCCCTGACCAGGAATCGAAATCATGACCTTTCAGTGCTGGTGCTCCAACCCACTGACAACACTGGCCAGGGCCTCCTGCAGCACTTTTACCCTGTACCCTCAACAGTGCTCTTCACCCAACACCTCTGTAGGGCTCAAGTAATGCCCTGAAAGGTGTGAGTGACCCTATACCTCGTACTCATTCCTGTTCTGGTGTCCTGAGCCTATCCATTGGTCCCAGGGTCCTTTTTAGAACCGCCCAGTATACATCTCTAATTCTCATGCCCAGAGGATTCTTGATGGTCACTCTAACTGGCGAGAATACTTGAGGAAGAGGACCCCTTTAAGTCACTTACTAGGACCCTTGCTATTGGTTATCTGATTCATAAAATGGACTCTCTAGTATCTATCTTATCTAATAAAAGGGTAATATGCAAATTAACCATCACTCTGTAACAAAGATGGCAGCACCCATAGCCACAAGATGGATTGGTATCCACATTATTCTTACCAATCCTCTCAGCACCGCCAGAGTCCCCCAGTTGGGGGGGCGGGGCAGCCACTGAGAGTGGACAGCGTGAGCAGCCTGATGGAATGCTTGCTTCATCGCTGCGGCAACGAGGCAAGCATTCCACCCCAGCTGTGGAGGGCCTCTGGGCACTGGGCACGGAGTGGCTGGGTGCAGGGGAAAGGCTTGTATCATTGATCCGGCAATGAGGCAAGCATTCTGTGCCCAGCCGCAGAGGGCCTCTGGCCAGGTGGGGCATGGAATGCTTGTGTCATTGCAGGCCAGGCTAAGGGACCCCCCCTCCCCTGTGCATGAATTTCGTGTACCGGGCCTCTAGTTACTCAGTAAGAACATGGCATTGAAGTTTGACAGAACAGGAATTGTTTGAAGGGACTTTTACAGATCTATTGGACAATTGCCATTCCCATACTGATGACATTGCAGTATTTCAAAACAACAGCTATTTTAGGCAGAAATTCAAAACTGCACTTTATAGATCCAAAGTGACTTTGGTATATGAGATTATTTTTAAATGCCCTTCAAATATTTCATTTAAACTTAAAAACTTGAAAATCAAGTGACATCTTTTCCCACAGAAGTGCTTTGATTTTATGTTTTTTTTTGTAGATGCTAAGAAAGGAGAAAAAGTATTTAGTGGCTGGAGAATGCAGAATCCTGGGTCAGAGGTGGAAGAACAATTATTTATTGGCCTTATATGGTTCTGAGCCTCAGAAATATAGAAAGCTTCGTGGGCCTATTAGGGCTGGATATAATGACTAAGAATTTTGGTTTAGGATTTAGAAGTTCCAAATTTACTAAAAATATGCATAATACTAACAATGACAACAACAGTAATGGCTTTCTTCCATTTATTGAGTGCTTACTATATGTCAGGCTCTATGTTAAGAAGTGCTTCACACACACTAATTAAATCTTAAACACATGTATTCAAAACTAGTTGAAGGGACACACTCAATGTTCTGATCTTGGTTTCTCAACAGTATTCTTCAATAAAAAGAATAAGGACTTTTTGGAGAAATGGCTAGTTGTAGGACTAGGGTAGGGAAAATTTAGATGAGTATGAACATCAGTATAGTGTGAGAAAGTAAGGAAACAAAAGGATGGGACATGACGAGTGACACAGGAGCCAAGCAGAAAGAGCTCATAATGCCAAATTGGAAACAATTTGAGCAATAAATAAATATACATGAGTGCATATTAATATAAATAAATGATTGAATATATAAATGGGGGAGAGGAGACAAATCTTTTTTATAGAAGAATTCCAAAAAATGCATATAAGTACTACTTTCTCTAGGAGTAAGAGCTTAACCCACCTCTCCGTCCCCTGGAGTGTGGGTTACACATAGTGACTTACTTCCAAGGAACAGAGTATGGAAAGGGAAAAATAACAAGTTTACAGTGGAGCAATCAGGCAAATACCTACTACCTTAGCCAAGTGATGATGGTTAGCATCATCAGTGATATCATGCTGATATGTACCCCTGATGTGATATGATGATATCATCTCTATGGTGTTCTTTCCAAAAAACAATCCCATTCTAATCATGAGGAAATATCAGACAAACCCAGATTCAGGAACATTTTACAGAATGGCTGGCCTGTCTTTCTCAAGACTGTCAAGGTCATGAGAAACAAGGAAAGCCCAAGAAACTGTTACAGACCAGAGACCAAGGAGATATGACAGCTAAATGCAATATGGTGCTCTAGACTGGGCTCTGGAACAAAAGGGGACATTAATGGAAGAACTGGATTTTAATTAACAGTAATGTACCAAGTTCAGCTTTATAGATGTTAACAATGGAGGAAACAGGGTGGGGGTGTTACGGGAACTCTGTACTATCTTTGCAGCTTTTCTGTAAATCTAAAATTATTCCAAAATAAAAAGTTTATTAAAACAGATATATGAATAAATACATAAATACATAAATAAATAAATAAAATAGTTGAAAGTTAAAAAAGAAGTATAACCCTAACTGGTTTTGCTCAGTGGATAGAGCATCAGCCTGAGGACTGAGGGGTCCTGGGTTCGATTCCGGTCAAGGGCATGTACCTTGGTTGTGGGCACATCCCCAGTGGGAGGTGTGCAGGAGGCAGCTGATCGATGTTTCTCTCACATCGATGTTTCTAACGCTGTATCCCTCTCCCTTCCTCTCTGTAAAAATCAATAAAATATATTAAAAAAAAAGATGAGAAGGAAACATGAAGTACTGACTTTTAAAAAAAATTAAAAAGAAGTATCACAGGCTTACTTTAAAAAAACCAGAGTATTGTAGAAAAGGAAAAATAAAAATTCCCCTTTTCTCTGAGTAGGAACTTCAAGCCCATCCCATCCAATCCCAGAGGTAAATATAATTTAACATTTAGTATAAATTTTCTCAGATATTTGCTATGATCTATATGTACATACTTTAAAAATGTAACTAGAAGCTTGCTTATTATTTTGTCCTGTGACTTCTTTTTTTCTCTACTAAACACTAAACTATGGACTTGGTTTCAAGACAGAATGTAATAATTTTTCAGGTGATTTTTAAATGTTAGAAAGTATTGCTTTCACAGAGGACTATCAAGTCTACTTAATTTTTAAGCCTTTTAGAAATACTTTTTACAGGTATTTCTTAGGCATTTCAAATTTTTGTCATATTATTCAAGACTAGAGGCCTGTTGCACAAAATTCATGCACTCAGGGGGTCCCTCAGCCCGGTCTGCACCTTGTTGCAGTCCAGGAGCCCTCAGGGGATATCTGGTTGATGGGCCTAAGCCAGCAGTCGGACATCCTTAGCGCTGCTGTGGAGGCAGGAAAGGCTCCCACCACCACCACTACACTTGCCAGCTGTGAGCCTGGCTTCTGGTTAGTGGTGCTCCCCATGTGGGAGGGCACTGACCACCAGGGGGCAGCTCCTGTGTTGAGCGTTTGCCCCCTGGTGGTCAGTGCATGTCATAGTGACTGGTCGTTCTGCTGTTTGGTCAATTTGCATATTAACCTTTTATTATATAGGATTTTTACCTGCTGTGCTCTAAAAATAGTATTTAGTAATCATGGCTTTAAATTTGTTTTTTTTAGAAAGAGAGAGGAAGGGTGGAGAGAGAGAAAGAGACAGAGAGAGAGAGAGAGAGAGAGAGAGAGAGAGAGGTTGATTTGTTGTTCCACTTATTTGTGCATTCATTGGTTGATTCTTGTGTGTGCCCTGACTGGGTATCAAACCCACAACCTTGGCATATTAGGATGATACTCTAACCAACTGAGCTATCTGGCCAGGGATATAATCATGGAATTTTAAGAAACAAAGATTAAGAAAATAAAGTTACTAATCATTAAAAAATATACAGTGGGGCCTTGACTTACGAGTTTAATTTGTTCCGTGACGGAGCTTATAACTCAAATTACTCCTATGTCAAATCAAAAAGTGAACGAGTGAGACACGTGATGCTGGGCTAATGTTGTGGCGTTCACTGTGATGTTCACTGCACCACTAGCGGTGGGGTACCTGAAGCTGGCTCGTAACCTGAATTTTAGCTTGCAACTCAAAGCAAAAAGTCGGCCGAGAGACGGCTCGTATCTCTAAAAACTCATTAGTCGGGACACTCGTAAGTCAAGGCCCCACTGTAGAAGTAGAAAAGGTGTTGCTAGTTGATCACATTTAGGTCATAACTTTGTAGATAGATGCTAATTGAAGTTGTTATTGATAGAAATTTTTCCTGACACTAAGATAAGACTAGTAACCTCTGATTATCTGAGTTCAGACCCAGAAAAATTACTAATATGAATAAGATTTTCTTTATATTCACCCCTCCTGTAACACAGCAGAGCTGGGACTTGAGCTTAGGTCTGTCTTAGTATTATGCTGCACTGCCTTTTACTCCCACTGGGTAGCCCTCAAGTAGAAGTCATAGAACAATACAGCGGAGGGCACTTATTCCTCTGCAGTATCAGGGACTGTGTGTGTGTGTGTGTGTGTGTGTGTGTGTGTCTTCAGCATGCTCCTGAGATCATTTCTCCTATCATCGCCAGTCCTCTCCCATTCCCAGTCACATTGTGACAGTCTTTCAGTGGTCAAC
Organism: Myotis yumanensis; assembly: GCF_028538775.1. Lineage (NCBI taxonomy): Eukaryota > Metazoa > Chordata > Mammalia > Chiroptera > Vespertilionidae > Myotis > Myotis yumanensis. The sequence continues at coordinate 91,662,360 of NW_027223752.1, forward strand.
CTCACTATATCATCCCCAACCTCCCATTTCTCAATCAATGTGTGAAAACAGTGGAGCAAATGATAGGAATCTCACCCATATCCTACCTCCCTGATACAAATCTGTAAGTTGTTACTCCCTCTTTACCTACTTTCTCTGAGTTTTAAAGAAAGAGGCAAAATCTTGTTAAAAGCATTGAGTTTGGTGTCAGGAACAAATGTATCTGTTCCCCCACTTTGCCATTTTGGCTGCGTGACCTAGGGCAATTACTCAAAACTTTCTAATACTCAATTTTCCATTCTGTGAAATGCACATAACTATAATACCTACTTGGTAGTATCCTATATAATAAAGAGGTAATATGCAAATTAACCCCCACACCCTCACAAGATGGCTGTCTACAACCAGGCCGGCAGGGGGCTTAGTGAGGGACGACCAAACGACTGAACAAGCAGGCTACGTGGGGCAACCAGGCCAGTAGGGGGGGGGCATGAGGGGTGACCAGACCGGCAGGGGGGCAGTTGGGGGTGACCAGACCGGCAGGCAGGTGAGTGATTAGGAGCCAGCGGTCCAGGATTGTGAGAGGGATGCCCGACTGCCAGGATCGGGCCTAAACCAGCAGTCGGACATCCCCTGAGGGGTCCCAGATTGAAGAGGGTGCAAGCTGGGCTGAGGAGACCGCCTCCCCCATGCATGAATTTCATGCACTGGGCCTCTAGTTAGAAGATAATGCAGGTGAAGTCTGTGCATGGTATCTCATACAATAAGTGCCTCGCATGGTAAGTGGCATCAGTAACTTCTTTCTGTTAAGATTAAATTTCTCCTATTGCTCTGGCTAGTTCCTCTACCCATAAATATGCTCAAATAATCCAAAACCCTCCCTAGATCCCACCTTTATTCCTACTGTTGTTCCATTTCTCTTTTCTCACAGTCAAGCTTCTAAACAGAGTAGATGCCCTGCTTTAATTTATGTCAGCTGTTAGCCTAAAGCAATCTGGATTCCAAGCTCCTTACTTGGAAACTGCTCTCGCTCAGGTTGCCAGTAAGACCCCCTGAGGTGGACATCTGCTTTTGCTTGCCTCACATCCGTCCCCCACTGGTACCAGTGTGCCATCTCGGGAGCTGCCTCTGGATGTTGGGTTAAGTGTCAGGTCAGGTGCCCCGCTCTCTCCCAGCCCAAGGGGTGGACACCAGACTACAAGACAAACCAAGCAGACAAGCAATTAAGGGCAATGATGGATGGTGGCATTTCCTTCCCACTACCCTGATTGCCCTGGACACTCTTTTCCTGTGTTTTCTGTGGATGAATCTTCAGTTTTTCCTTGGAGTCAGTGATCTGCTCCATTTTTTTTTCTTTTTTTGCTTACATTAGATAGTTGACTCTATTGCTTAGCTGGCACAACAAAAAATCACCAAGTGACACAAATTCTCTGAAGCTTCTTCCATGCCTCACATATAATTGATGCCTCCCCCCTTTTATAAATCCTTGAACCTAGCATATGTCTCTAGTAAAGTTCATTTTACTTTGCTAGTTCAGAATATATGAATTATAATCATGTTTTCATATATTACTCTTTTCCACTAAAATTCTTGAGGAAAAGGACCATATTTTATTCATTTATTTATTTCCAGCTCCTAGCATGGTAGGTAGGAGCTCTTTCCCTATAGTTATTGTTCCCAACAAATATTTGTTGACATATTCAGTGTTATTAAAAATCACTATTATGTCATTCACACAGAGAGTAGTTTTGTGGTTTTTTTTTTTTTTTTTTTTTTTGCGGGGGCGGGGGGCGGGGGGCGGGAGATGAAAGCAAATGAATTAGTCTCTTTCTTTATAAATTTAGGTCAAAATTTTAGCCTCATGGTGCAACATAATTGGACCTCTCCAATGGAGAAACTAGGTCAAGGAAGTATTCTAGTGCAGGGAAAACACAATTGTAGACATTTTAAAATCTGGTATGAGTTGCTGTACTTAAAAGCTCAGCCAGATATGTCTGTTTTAAGGTACTGTTTCAACGAGGTATTATTTTGTCTAAAATTATTTTTCCCCATATTTATAAATGTTTATCTGAGTTGAGGTTAGATTTACTGCAAGTGGTAATTTAGAGAAATAGACAAAAAGTCATGAATCTTTGTGGGCTCTTGCTGTGGACTGATGTTTAAGAATTCAGAGGCAGAATTACTGAATGGAAAGCATTCTTACAACATGCAATAACATCATGGCTGCTGCTAGCCCATAGGACACCTTCACATAAATTAGCAACAGGCATTCCTCCTCAAAACACTTTACATCCACCTTTAGGAGATTGTCATCATAGACTGATTTTGTTAGAACAGTGTACTTTCCTGACATCTGGAAAGCCACACTAAGTATGTAAACCTGTGATATCTATGATGCGAAGCCCAGCAAGAGTGCCCTTGTGTAATGTACAGCTTGCACTGTGACATGTATGGCTTGCCTTCGCTATGGGATTGTATTTAGCGCTCTCTCCTTGTATGTGGTTTTGCTATCAATTACTTGCTGTTTAAAAGAGGGTGAATGGGGGACAGGGACAGGCTAGAAGGGGTCAGTGGGGGGAAAGAGGGGACATATGTAATACTTTCAACAATAAAGGCTTAATTAAAATGTGTTCTATAAAAAAAATAAAAGAGGGTGAAAGTTTGCAGAGGAAACAAAACGTATCGGCTGCACTTTACTGAACGAGAGAAGAAGCTGACTTTGGGTACATCTAAGTGACTCTCAGGCCACATCCCGACCATTGTCTCCCACAGAATTGAAACAGGGAACCAAAAAGCACCGTTAGGCTGTTGCTTACCTACCTTAAGAAATACAGCTTTCAAGGGTTCTGAAACACTTGCAGTAGCTCTGGCTCCAAAAGCATGCCCCTTCATTTCCCAACTTTTCATTCTAGAACTCCGGGACAGATTTCCAAGTACAGATTTCAGGTTTATTGTAAAGCACCAAAAGTTGAGGTTGGCATATGATCTTTGCCAGTTCTTAAACTTTGTTGGTCCAGAATTTGGAATCTCCATTTCTCCTCCCCCTCCTCCTCCTCTTCCTCCTCTTCCTCTCCCTCCTCCTTCTTCTTCTTAAAAAAGACTTTTAAAATTAATTTTTAGAGAGAGAGAGAGAGAGAGAGAGAGAGAAACTTGATGTGAGAGTGGAACATCGGCTGCCTGCCTCCTACATGCCCTCTACTGGGGATCAAGCCTGCAACCTGGGCATATGCCCTGACCAGGAATGGAACCAGCAACCGTTCAGATGCACGGGGACGACACTCAACCAATTGAGCCACACTGGCCAGAGCTGGATTCCTTGTTCTTGTGCAAATCCTGTGGTTTATGCTCAACATAAGAAGCCAGGAAACTATTTGTTCCCCAAATAAAAAGAAATCATTGCTTATTTTCTCATAAAGAATGAAGTTTTGGATCTAATACATTTGGATATACCTTGTTCCTCTTGTTTTCCCCTCTAGGCTTGGTGTCTAACCTGTGTGTTGGGTGGGGGGCCACGTATGCAGTGAGCCATAGCAATTTACTCTAGGTGTATTCTGTTTTTTAAACTCTCAACAGGAGCATCATAGCAAGAGAGCCATGATCCTAATAAAGCTGGTATACCTATGTCTGTAATATTCTGAGAGTAGGTATAGGTTGTAGGTGGGCTTATTTTGGAGCTGAAGTGGTGGGTGGGAATAGTGCAAAGGGAGAAAAGTTGTGGTATGTGGGCCAGATAGGAAGATGTCTTGATCAGTACAAGAAGCCCTCTGATAAGGATCAATGATCACACAAGCTCTATTTTCCATGGTGACCAGGAATGGTAGAGATGTGAATTGTCACAGGACTAATTGGCCTCAGGGCTCTAATATAAAGTTGCATCAGAGCAGACACCTGCTGAGGCCCCAGGTGCATATGAGGCCTGGAGAAACAGCAGCTGGCAAGCTGGTCTCCAAGCTCGGGTTGGCTCAGGGACTGGTCTTGGATGGATGGGGGCTTCCTTCCATGACAATAACTCAGCTGACACTCATTGGATTGCAGGTCCCGGGTGGGATTAAAGAGCCCTTGCTTCAGTAGAGCTGCCAAAAAGAGAGACACATAAAAACCGAAGGTAAAGCAGGATGAACAGTGTGCTGCAGCAGAGTTTCTGCACAGACAAAATCCCGAGAGAGTGCAGCACAAGGAGCCATTCACCCTCTTGAGAGGAGGGGCTTTCTCCAAGGTGGTCTCTAAATATGAACATTTGTTCCTGATTTTTCAAGGAAATAAGCTCATTTTAGAAAAATGGAAGTACATAATACATAGAAGAAGCAGAAAAAGAAGGAATACTTTTAAAAGCTATTTATTTTGAAATAGTTTTAGACTTACGAGTTGCAAAGATAACAGTGAATGTCCCCATATATCCCCTTTTTAACTAACTTTCTCCCATGTTATCATCTGAAATAACCATGATGTATTTATCAACATTAAGAGATTAGCATTGTAACACTACTGTTAACTAAACTATAGATGCTGTCTCCTTACCCCCCCCCCCCCCCCCCCATTTCTCAAATCTTTCCATTGATACTTCTTTTCTTTTCCAGATCCTGTCCAGGATCCCACATTGCACTTAGTCATCATAGCACTTTAGTCTCCTCCAGTCTATGACAATTTCTCTGTTGTTCCTTACTTTTTATAACTTTGATACCTTTGAAGACTAGTCAGGTATTTTTTCAAATATCCCCCAACTTGAGTAAGTCTGGTATTTTCTCCTGCATAAACTGAGATTATGGATTTTGTGGAGAATACCATATAAGCGATATGCCTTTCTCATCACATCATATCAGAGGGCTTGTGATATCCACACACTGATTGCTGGTGAGTTTAACATTAATCACATGGTTAAGGTAGAGCTGCCAGTAAAGCTACCATTTTCCCCTTCCCATGCTCTATTTCTGAGTCCATACACACTCAGACGGGGACTGAGCTTTCCCTGTTGGAGGGAAGTCTATTAAAGAATCTGTGCGCATATGGTAAAAGCACCCCAGTCATTAGCAAATTTGAGGGAGGTATTCTGAGCCTATGCAAATATCCTCTTTCTCCTCAACATACACAGTATCCCAAAATTATATACACACTTTAACAGCTGATAGCTCAATTTTGAAAATGAAATGTATTTTAATAAACACTGCCTTTATAACTATTCAAAGTGTGCATATACATTTTTGGGGGGATATCCTATATTTGTCACTGGTTATGGCATTCATCAATGGATCTTTCCTGTAGCAGTTATTACTGTAGTGTTGTAATGCGACTTTCTATTTTCCTCATTCCTCTACATTTGTTTATTTATTAAATTTATCTTTAATGTTGGAAGTATTACAGATGTTCCCCTTCTTTCCCTCCCCCCCCATTCATCTACATTTATTAATTGGAATTTTTTTTTTGGTAAGGAATGTCACTCCTGCATTTATTTATATTATTTAATCAATATAGACTCATGAATATTAATTTTATATTTAGGTTATAATTCAGTACTATGGTTATTTATTACATTGCTCAGATTGCTTCACCTTTGGCTATTGAGTATATATTTTGAGAAGCTAGGGAAGGTCATCATAGGCTGAGAACACAGTGTGAGCAATGAACTGGTAGAGGAGGAATTTGGTGGGATCAGGGAATTGAGGTTGGGCTCTACCGAAAATGTTACAGGATGAAAGGAATAGGGGTGGCAAACACCAGCCAGGAGGCCAGTGAGGCCAGCACTGGAAAGGAGGCAGCAAACATCCCAGTTGGCAGCTGTTTCAAAGCGCAGTAGCCAGTGAATCACTGGACCGTTTAAAGGGATGCCATCTAGAGTTTTGTTTTGGATTCTGCTGAGTGAAGCGTGATGTCGGGGACTAATTAGAGTTTTCTTCATTGCCTCTGAAATCTTTCTCCTTCCTGCAGGAGATATTTCCAACTGCAGTTGCAATAAAGATTGGATTTTTATTGGTTTATATTAAGCTCAATCTCAACAGAGACCAGAACTCACTTAGACTACAGGAAAATTAGTTTGATTTCTGTTTGTTCATTTATATCCTTTGATTGCTGTTTCCCATTCACTAAGGTCAGTAGGGTGCTGCTGTGCTTCAGTGTTTAAAGAAGGCTCACTTCCGGTTGTGTAGTCAGTGGGGGGCTCTGCTGACAGCCGGCTGCAGGAACTTGGGCAAGTCTTTTCTCTTTTCTGAACTTCTCTTTCCTCAGCACTGAAAAGGAAAGAGTTTGCCTACCTCATAGGTCTGTTGTGAAAAATGAATAAGATGATTGAGTTTTAAAAATCACCTAGTACAGAGGTTGGCCCATTGTAGGTACTCAATAATTAGGAGAATCAGATTAGAACCCAGAGTGTCTTTGAGGGAAGACTACTCCCTTGACTTTAAGAAACTGTTGACATAGGATGAGCACTCCCCAGCTTCTGTGGCCCAGGCATGCTTATTGCCATGCAATTTGCACTCACCATTTCCTCCTTTCTCAGGGGAGAGGTGTCTTAGTCCTATCTGCAGGTAGCACCCCTCTCCCCTTCTTGGGGCCCTTGCCCACTGTGGTCCATTGGTCAGCTCCTCTCTACTCTCTGAATCTTCAAATCTTTGTCTTCATTGACCCTTCCCCTTATGATATAAATACCCTCAAAATCTCTCCCATTAAAATAACCAAACATATAAATAAACCCACACACATCAAACAGCCATCCATTGGTCCATCTTCCCCTATTCCACTCTTCCTGATTCGTCCCCTTCCATGAAGAGCCACCGCTGCTCAGGCCTCATGCCATCGCTCCCCATCCATTTGTAGTGAACTGATGCCTAATCAGCAGACTACATTTTTTTTACTTTGTAAAAGTTCTCCTTCACTTAGGACTCAACACTTGAACTAAACTTGATTCCAGGAATCCCCAGAGTTAATTCTTTGTGGGGTGGTTCCTTCTGGGGTCAAAGTCCCCTCTGGTTGGATTGTCAGACTGTGAGCTGATAGCTTATCTCCTGTACCACCCAGTGGCCAGAAGTGACCGTGAGTAGGAAGAGGGGATGACTGAGATCCTAGGCAGATACTTTCTGACTTCAGTCCAAGGTCTTCAGAAAACTACTGTGAGAGCAAGACCATCTGTCCTGAAAATCAAACCCTCTAAATTTTAGAATGTTGACTTTAACTGGCATTGCATGTTTTATCTCTTGCTGTGTTTCCTTTCTAAGTAGAATGTGAAATCTTTCTCTCTTTAATTTGTTTTAGAAAGTGCTGTGAGTGTGTGTGTGTGTGTGTGTGTGTGTGTGTGTTGGGGAGTAGCAATGGAAAGTGGTTGTGTTCATTAAAAGTGTAATAAGCATTTCCATTTATGTTTAGTCTGTTTAGTCAAAATGCTATGAAAATTGAGGTGTTCAAATCTCAAATTTGTCTTCTAGGAGAAAGAAAGGTTTGTGCAAGGTCCTAGTGTAACTCAGAGGAGGCTGGGGGAAAGAAGTTCCAAGAAACCCACCAGGGTACTTTACGAACCATCCTGACCTCCCTCTTCATGAAACTCTAGAATAGGTTCTTGAAAGGAGCTGTATCATAGCCACACATGAAGGCAGGATACCACTTCCTGTGGTGGGTTGCTTCACCTAAAACTGAATTATCCAGAAGATCTTTTGGAAGCCTTCCTGGGAACAGCTGAGACAGGCTCTTTTGAATGAGAGAGTCCCAGCCACTTCCTCACACCTGTAGCCAGTAATTTAGTTCCTGCTCCACTAAGTCCACAAAACAATAGGGCGTCCAAAATATAGATCAGCGCCATCAGTTTGTCATCCGCAATCTCATATCAGAGCCCAATATGACATGCACTTCTACACCAGTGACTAGAAGGGTGGGTTAAGCATATGAAGTGGTCAGAAGTGATATGCTCCTGGATTGAAGTGGTTGAAAAGTCCATTTCCTTGCTTGTTTTTTTTTTTAAAATGATGAATTGCTCAGGAGCTAAGATTATGAACATAAACGTTACTAGATATCATTTATTATGAAAAAATCAGATCTTTCTCTTTATCTTGAATTAAAGTGAACAGATTTTTTTCTCTGTTTTCATTAAAAGTTGACTACCATTTCCCATATGTATTTTTAAATTTTTATTGTATTTTAAAACAGGAATGGCATATCATCAACCATATTTTTATGATTTTAATTTTTTCCTCAGTGACTGTATCACCTTTAGGATCCTATTTATTAAACCTTATTTCTTGTGCTACTTGATTAAGACTAATTTTCTTCACAGGAATGTGGAATGGGGATAGGGATGAATTCCCAGCTAGGTCAGTGAGATATGTGTAGGTGAAGTTTTTGTACTTCCCATCTAATCTGACCAAGCTGCTCAACTACTTCAATCTCTACTACTTTTCTTTGCTACTTATTATTAAAAATAATCTAGTCCAACCTTACATTCCCACCAACTCACAATTAGGCCTACCATGAATGCCTCTGGAGACAGGAAACTCAATGCTTTATAGACAACACATTTATTTTCAGGTAGCTTTGACTACTAAAAAGTTCAAACCTGTTGCCTTCAATTTCCTTCCATTGATCCCACCAAGACCATATGAAACATGCTTAATCTTCTTCTAGAAATTTTAAGGCAGTTCTCATGTTCTTTATTCCTTCCTTCCTTCCCTGCCACCCTTCTTTTCTCTCTTTTCTAAGCTAAGCTATTTCAGTTTCTGTTTTGTAGTCCGTTAACCCTCCTGATTGCTTTTCTCTGAGAAGGCTGGGCTGTTTCCATGAACATATAGAACTCAAGATTAAACATAATCCATTTCAGAGTATGGCAGACTGTCATACCATTTCTTCTTTATACTGTACCTTTAAGATCATATGAGTTTATTTTCATTTATTCATCAGTAATTTATTAATTGCCTACCGTGATAGACATTGTAGTAGGTATCTGGGTGCTAGGAATATGTATAAGTGCTATTAGAGAACAAACAAACCAGGAGAGGGAAATGGAGAGAGGAGGATGCATATAGTTAACTGGAAAGTACAATGAATATTAGCCTAGGAGAAGCACAGTGGTGCAGGCATAAATAAATAGTGGGGGGACATTTCCTAACTGGAGGGTAGGGGAAGACCTTCCAGAGGATATGACTTTAAAGCTGGCCCCTAAAGGAATTACGCAAGAAATTAGGGAAATAAGAGAGTTAGAGGTTCAGGGAGGAGGACAATGTATCAAGCAGGAGGAAGAACATATGCAAAGGCCTAGAGGAGAGAAAGGAGAGAAAGGAACTGAGCATAGCACAGTCTGACTGAGGATTGGCCTGTGAAGAAGAGAAGGCAGAGCTGAAGTAGGAATTGTGGGCAGTGCCCAAACTGCAAGCCCCTTAAAAGCTAATCATTCGAAACATGTTTGAACACCTATTAATGTGCCAGGTGCCATTTCAGGATCTGGGGTTATGGCAGTTAACAAAACAGATAAAAAAAAAATCCAAAGCAGAAAACATTCTGCCCTCATGATATTTATAATTTAGTGGATATTCAGAAATAAAAAAAGCCTTGTCAAAGAAGTTTAGGCTTTGTTCTAAGGGCAGGAGGAAGCCACCCAAAGAGTTCAGCGTGGGGAGTGATGTGGTTAGAATCGTGCTGTTTAAAGTTCGGCATATAATTCCACCCACAAGGGGAAACTTTTGAGAATGAAAGTAATTATTAATAAAAATTACTACTATGAATTATTATTCATCATCATCATCAGCTTGGCACAATAGGCATAGACTTGGCAATGCAGGAAAGATGGGCACCCTTTTAAACTGTGGAAAAAAGACTGAATGGAAGCAAGACTGGAGGAAGAGACTGGCCATTGAAGAAACGCAGGCGAAGATAGCCAGCTGGGACAAGATGTGCAGTGAAGGGGAAGGAAGTGGATGGGCGTGAGAATCACTTCTAGGGAGAGACCTATTGGGACAGTGAATGCAGCGTAGCACAAAAACCTTCTTCCAGACTGATAGGGAGCCAATAATCAGTAACAGTTAGATAAGGTCGTTAGCTCTGTTATTTATTTCCTGTTGTCCTATCTTGTCCACATCATGGTTGATTAAGTAAAAACTTTTGATGAGATCTAGATAGATACTAGTATACACATCTATTACATTTTTCTGAACTGTTTGTCCAGAATCTGTTTAAAAATAGAGAAGTAGGGGGAGGTTAGCCTGACAGGACTTATTCAGAGTCAACATCATTTTGATTCTGATATTGTTGCTTCCTTTCCTTTCAGGTGTTGTCTTATGGTTAGTGCACTATATTAGTCAGGGTTCTTCAGAGAAACAGAACGACAGGGTATATATTAGTAAATATAGTTGACCGTTGAATAATATGGAGGTGAAGCATACTGATTTTTGACTCCTCTAAAACTTCAGTTGTCCCTTGGTATTCACATGGGGGATTGGCTCCAGGACTCCCTGCAGATACAAAATCCATGGATGCTCAAGTTCATTAAAAAAAAAAAATGGTACAAAACAATGTAACACAATTGAACTTTCATGGATTCCCAGCCACGGGTTGAAAATTTTGTTTTTGATCAGCAATTGGTTGAATTTACAGATGCAAAACCCAGAAATACAGAGAACTGCTGTATATTTATTGAAAACAAATCTGCATGTAAGTGGACCTGTGCAGTTCAAACCCATGTTGTTCAAGGGCCAACTGTGTATTTGAGGAGATTTATTATAGGAATTGGCTCATGCAGTTATGGAAGCCAAGAAGTCCCACAATCTGTTGTCTGCAAGCTGGAGAACCAGGAAACTGGTGGTATAATGCAGTCCAAGTCTGAAGGCCTGAGAATCGGGGAGCCAAAGGTTTAAGTGCCAATCTGAGTCCAAATGTCCTTGATCCAGGAGCACTGATGCCTGTTTGTAGGAGATGAATGTCCTGCTCCAGTAGAGAGAGTGAATTTGCCCTTTCCCCACTTTTTTGTTCTATTCAGACTCTCAGTGGATTGGATTATGCCCTCCCACATTGGGGAGGGTGATGTTCTTTACTCTGTCCGCTAATTTAAATGCTGATATCTTCCAGAGACACCCTCGCAGATACACCGAGAAATAATTTTTTCTCAGCTATCTGGGCATCCCTTAGGCCAGTCAAGTTGACACATAAAATTAATCATCACATGCACAATATATTTACTAGTATTATATTGAATTAAAGAATCTTTCTCAGCAGGTGAGGGAGAGAACTATCCACTTTAAGCATTGAGTTTATCCCTTAAGTGGTTGACCTTTTCCAATAATGTAAATAATGAATCTCAATATTCTCAATGATTTTTTTCTTTTTCTTTAAGTGTGTACGTTCCCTCTAAATCATAATCACCTAGAGCAGCTTACCATGGGCCAGTACATGCCCATTATTTGTAAGCCAGCTTGTTGTGTTCCACTTTGGCCACAGAGTGTATGATGCATGGCATTTTCAGGACAGGGTCAGAGGTTCTGAAATATCTGCCATCTGTCAGGAGGGGGCCTAGTAAGACGAAAACACTGTGGACAAATCAGCACAAATCAGAAACTACAGTTGGAAAAGCAACTTGGTGCTGGCCCCCAGGGGAGGAGAATCACCTTCACACAGAAGGGAGAGGACTTCTTGGTCCCTGGCCACCATCATTTTGAATCTCATAGAGATGATACTATCAATCTGTTATTCTAGGTTCTTCTGAGGAAAGCTTATAAAAATTGTTGTTGAACATGCTAGACATGCTTAATTATTTAAATGCTTAATTACCAGAAGTGAACTCAAATAATGACTGTTTGGTTCTTGCGGACTAGAACTGTTCCCGATGCAGGGCCATTAGCAGAGTTCTGCTGTTTCTGATTGCACAGTCCTGAGGCTTGGCCATACATCAGTTACTTATTGATCAAAGAGGAACGCAGTGGCTCAGTCAGTGCTGGAGAAATGGAAGAAGGACCGAGTAACCTGCATAAAATAAATCTTTTACTTCACTGTTAAATGATGGGGAGAAGAGAAGATAGCTCCTTAAAGCTAAAATAGATTTATACAAGCTGTAAAAAAGCAAACAAATGAGTAAGCAGGTAGGGATCTGTTTGGGGTTTGTATTTTCTAGGTTTACTGGCAAGTAGAGATGGGCAGGTTTGGGTTCTGGAGGGACCTGCCTCGTTCTTTGTGTAATCTATCCATAATTGGGCCCTCCTTCCTTGTGTAAGAGGAAGAGGAGTGACTCATGATGACTCCTGGTTTTAGTTTCAGTTGGTTCCTGAAGGTGCAAAACTGAGTCAACAAATCATCTTATTTAAACTCACTCTGGTTGATATCTTTCTATCTTTAAAGGGAAGCAATTTTGTAATTTAAGCAATAATACTGAGAATTCGAAGATTATCTATTAAACCATGGAAAGAGGACTCTAGCAACATGAAAATTAACTGTTAAAATAAATGCTGACCTGGTTTTCTCTGACCTAAAAGATGTCATAATTAAGACAGATGAACCATAACCTCTCTCCTTCCTTCCTTCCTTCCTTCCTCCCTTCCTTCCTTCCTTCCTTCCTTCCTTCCTTCCTTCCTTCCTTCCTTCCTTCCTTCCTTCCTTCCTTCCTTCCTTCCAAGTTTACTGAGTACCTACTTTACTCCTGGTATTGTACTATGTTCTGTGAACATAGACTTCCCCTATCCCTTATAGAAGAGATAAACAATCAAATTGCCATAGTAAAGGACACAAGTACATCTGAGGAGGCCAGCATGCTGAGGGAATGGCTAGCAGGTTGCAAGTAAGGAAAGGCTTGTTATCAAGCCTTTCAAATCAAAATGATAACCACTTTGTAAATGCTGTTTATTAATTTAACAATTTACTTTTACTTTTATGGGCTTTTTGTAGAGTTTTGTGCTGTAGAAGATTTCTGAATCACCATCAGAGATTTTTGTAAAGAAAACAAAACTATTAGCAGGCAAAGGAGGGGATGTATTAGTTTAGTGAACCTGGGACTGATGCAAATTTATTGGATCAAATATAGTGTTTGTAATTGGATAAGAAATACTAGTCATCCAAATCAAATGCCATCACAAAGAACCCAGAAACAGTCACTTTTTTTTTTTACTAGAGAAAACTTCTTTACTATAAATACAAATGTAAAAAAAATTACATTTTTGATTTTTGGACACTGGAGACAAAGTAGAGGGAATGAATGGCAAGACTTAGATTTTGGAACCAAGCATTGACTAACTAATTTACCAGAATTTTTCTGAATATGGTGTGAGCAGGGATTAGGAACTCCAAAAGCAAGATTTGGGTAGTTTTGGAGGATGTTTCTCATGAGAACACACATGATTAGAAGGAAGTGAAGTGAGAGGTGGAAATGTTACCGCTAATTGTTACCTATGAAGTTTTAGGGAAAGATGGGAAGGTTAGATGTAAACTTTGATAAAAAAATTCGAGGGACATTTTAGTGTTTCAGAGTCTAATGGTTCTTCTTTATAATATAAAATTTTATTTTAAAACTTACTTTTTAAAATATAAAGTCATTTTTAGCCCTTCCAGAAATAGACCAAGCATCAGCTAGTCTGAAATGAGTTTCTTCTCTTTTATATGTTGATGTAAAAGTCTTTTTGGGGAAAAAAAACCTTACTACATAATTACAGAAAACAGACTTGAAATGCGTGCAACCCATTTGGATTAACACATAACAGCTGTACATCCTGATGTCACAGTTATCCCTGGTTAAAGATGAGGGTAATGGAAAAACTCCTCATGTGGAACAGAGGACAGGCAGATTGCTATAGAGTGAAGTAAAAGGGAGAGCAACTTACAACTTTGTACAAGAAATAGCCCACTTAGTCTGGTGTTCAGTTTAATTCACAGACAAGATTTGAGGGCCTAGGATGTGTTGGGACTGTGCTGGATATTTTGTATGCAGATATTGAGAGATAAAGTTCATCAAGGAGCTCCTAGTGCAACTGGGAAAAACACATACATAAGCACCAACTATAGCTCAACAATAACTGATATATCAATCAGTTAATTTTGTCCAGGAAATCGTCTCAGAGGAGATGCTACTATTAAGAACAATTAGATAAGTGCCAGATAGGGAAATAATGGAAGGGTCTTCTAAGCAAAGAGAAAAGGATGACAAAACCTGAACAATAGAAGAGTATATAAGACATTACTAGGGGATGTTGACTCATTCCATTTGGCTAGAACATAGGGTGCAAATTGGGAGGAGATAATGGGATCCTGGAGTGGTAGATTGGAGCCAAATTGCAAAAGACTCACCTAAGATGTTTGGATGCTATTCTGTAGATAACGGGGAGCCTTCATAGTCCTCCCTCCACCAACATTTTATTATGAACAGTTTTTAAACATATAGCAAAGCTGAAAGAATTCTCCAATGAGCACTTGTATAGCTGTCATTGAGATAGTACTATTAACATTTTACTATACTTGTTTAATCACCTGTCTATCCATTTATTGATCCCTTTATAATCTATCAACCCATGTTTCTGCATTTCAAAACAAATTACAGATTTCAGTACATGTATCTCTAAATACTTCACCATGAATGTCATTAATCAGAGTTCACTGTTTAAGGTATTTTATATAATACTAGAGGCCCAATGCACGAAATTCATGCACTGGTAGGGTCCCTAGCGGCTGTGGCTGCTGGCCGGGCACTCCCTCCCTTCGCCTGGGGCCTCCCTCCCTTCCCCCCAGCCAGCCCCACCCCCTGGTTGAACTCTTGGATGACCTCCCGGTCGAGGGGACAATTTGCATACTATACTTTTATTATATAGGATTATAATCTTTATAGGTTATAAAGTATGAGAATAAGATTATCAATTTTATTTATTTAGTTATTTTTTTAAATTTCAGAGAGGAAGGGAGAGGAAGAGAGAGAGAGAGAGAAACATCAATAATAAGAGGAAATCATTGATTGGCTGCCTCCTGCACACCTCCCACTGGAGATGGAGCCTGCAACCTAGGCATGTGCTCTGCCCGAGTATTGAACCATGATCTCCTGGTTCATAGATCAATGTTCAACCACTGAGCCACGCCGGTCAGGCAATGATCAATTTTATGTTTAGGAAATATGATAGTGTGGAGGATCAGTTGAGAGAGGAAAACAAATTAGAAACCAGCTTCTTCAGTCTAAATGAGAGAGATAAGAATGTGATGATAGCTTGTGGTAGGAATGGAGAAGTACCAATTAATTCAAGAGATAATCCATGCAGCCACTATGGAAGGCAGTATGGAGGTTCCTCAAAAAATTGGAAATGGAACTCCCATTTGACCCTGTGATCCCACTTCTAGGAATATATCCCAAGAAACCAGAAACACCAATCAGAAAGGATATATGCACCCAGATGTTCATAGCAGCACAATTCACCATAGCTAAGATCTGGAAACAGCCTAAGTGCCCATCAGTAGATGAATGGATTAGAAAACTGGTACATCTACACGATGGAATACTATGCTGCTGTTAAAAAGAAGGAACTCCTACCATTTGCAACATCATGGATGGAACTGGAGAGCATTATGCTAAGTGAAACAAGCCAGTCAATGAAGGAAAAATACCACATGATCTCACTCATTCATGGATAATAAAGACCATTACAAACTTTTGAACAATAATAGATACAGAGGCAGAGCTGCCTCAAACTGATTGTCAAACTGCAGTGGGAAGGCCAGAGAGAGTTGGGGGGCAGGAGGGAGGGGAGTAAGAGATCAACCGAAGGACTTGTATGCATGCATATAAGCATAACTAATGGACATAAGACACTGGGGGGTAAGGGAGGGTAGGGGTTTGTCAAGGGTGGGGGGGAAAAAAGGACACTTATGTAATACCCTTTGTAATACTTTAAGCGAAAAAAATAAATAAATAAATAAAATAAAATGTACACTGATGAAAACAAAACAAAACAAAAAAAGCTGTGGTATAGCCTGGACTATGTGGCTCAGTGGTTGAGCATCGACCTATAAACCAGGAGGTCACAGTTCTAGTCCCCGTCAGGGCATATGCCCGGGCTGTGGGCGTGGGAGAGGCAGAAGAAGGTACGGGGGGGATAAATGGTGAAGGAAGAAGACCTGACTTGGGGTGGTGAACACACAATACAATATACAGACGATGTATTATAGAACTGTACACCTAAAACCTATAAAATTTTATTAACCAATGTCACTCCAATAAATTCAATAAAAGGGGGATTACCTTTTCCACAACTAGAAAAAAAAAAAAAAAAGAGATAATCCAGAAGTGGACTTAATGGATCAGTTCACCAATGTATGGAGGGAAGAGTAGTGGAGGGCATAGGCAGGGTTAGGGAAGTATAAAAAGTGAAAAATTGATTTTCTAGCCTAGACAACTGGGTGTTTGATGATGGTAAATGGAATTCAGGGGCTAAAAGAGGTTTGGAAGTAGAATGGAAGATATAGTAAATACAATTAAGGACATGTTGAGCTCAAGGTAGTTGTAGGACATTTCAGATGGTATGTTCAGGTGGTATTTGGAGCTGTTCTCAGGAGTTATGGAGAAATATCAGAGCTTGGATTGTGGATATGGGATGTATCAGACTGGTAAGTTGAAGCCATCTCTCAAGGAGAACATTTAGGAAAAAGGGGGCCAAGGGGAAAACTCTGGGGAAAGCCAATATTTAAGGAACAAGAAGAAAATGCTGACGTAATAAAGGAGATAGAGAAGAACAGTTGGAAGGCTAAAAAGGAAACCAAGCCATAGATAGATAGATAGATAAATAGATAGATAGATATTATGTGTTTGCTAGGTATCATAAGCGGTTTATATTCATGGACTTGTTGAGCCAACTCTATTTTATCGATAAGGAAATAAACTCAGGGACAGAAAAGTCACGTATTGGCCGAAGGTTTTGTAGTTAGTAAGTGGCAGAACCAGTTTTTAGATTGAAGTTATTCAGATTTACTTTATCATGGTGGCTAAGGAAAAAGGGGATTTCCAGGAGAGAGTAGTCAGCAGGTTACAGTCCTTCCACGATTTAACCCTAACCTACCTTTCCAGCTTTGTCTTCTAATTACTTGGTATTGGTCAATTCGAAGTGCTCCAAGTCTTTACATAAGTTCAAACTCTATTAAGAGTGTTTTGTGGGTCACTAGTTACATGAGATGCTCTGTGAAAAAAAGTGTGCTGCGGTCAAGTAAGTTTGAGAAATGCTTCCAACTCTCTTCTTCTTGGAAACTTGCAAGTTAAATTTGCAAGCCCATCAAAGGTATTGGGAAACTCTGCAGTGAAAAACCTATTCTAACTTTGTCTATCAAGTGTTCACTAAACTAATTTAAAACTAATTTATTTGACCTTGGGACACATCTCTTTTCCCTCATAGAAAATAAACTTCTCTCAAAACTAGGGTTCTGAATACTCCAAGTGAAACATGACTTTATTTTTTCCTCAGGTGGTTTTAAGTGAGACAGATATGGCTTTATCTGCCTCTCACTCTTCATGGCTGTAGAATACATTCTTCTGTGATATTGTTATTTGTGCTATTTACCATCGCTCCTGTGCTCCAGGAGAATGGAGTCATGTCTATTTCATTTGGTGTCTTACATAGGCCTGGCACAGTGCCTCTCATATACATAATATTTCATCAGAGTCTGTGGGTAAATAATATGCACAAAACACAGAGGAAATGAGTGCTTTTCCTCTCAAATAAGTGTTCTCTATTAAAAGGGCTTATCTAGTTCAAAATGTGAATAAAAATTTAGACCCAAACCAGGCTTTTATTTGATAATAAGGATAACCTATGGTTTCAGGTGTTTTTTTTTTCCCCATTTGAACTGTTTGTTTTTGGGTTCAGCTGAAGAGTAAACTGAGGAAGAAAATTAACATTTTGGTAATTTCAGTCCTAACTGCATATAGGATATACCGTAGTCTTGAAGACATCACTTTTATTGAGCAGTGTCTGTTATTGTCATATAATTTAAAGTCAGACTTGATTTTTTTTTTTTCCAAATCAGTTCATGTCTATACCTTTTGAATGTTTCTTACTGGTTTGATGCAATTATTTCTCATGTTCATTCTGACTTACTGTTGTCAGTAGTCCCTTTGGTTTTATTATTTCATTTGTGAATCCTTATATGTAATTTAAACAAATGTAATGCTGTGTCTGATCTTTCAATCCTTTAAACTGTATAACACATTCAACTATGTCATCCTCTGTTTTCCCTCTGGGGTTAGGCGAGATATTTCTCTGACTCCCACATTCTTTTCTGCTTCATGTGACTCTTAACTCCCACATATGGATAAGTCATATAGAATTGTGTGTGTGTGTGTGTGTGTGTGTGTGAGAGAGAGAGAGAGAGAGAGAGAGAAAAAGAGAGAGAGAGAGAGGATGTGTGTGTGTGTGTGTGTGTGTGTGTGTATAAGCCAGTGTGAGTCATGCTGAGGGAGATAGGCTAGTCCTAAGTACCACAGTCACAGGAGCCTGGAGATCCCCAGGAAAGGCCTGAATATTTGGGCAAAAGGGCTGCTTTCCTCCTACACAGTAACGTCACCTGCAGTACAGCTTTTATTTGTTAGCTGGATGTCCCACCTCTAGAGCAGAACACCAGAATCCTTGCGAGTTTAGAGAGCTCTATAGGAGTTTTATTAGCTCACAATATTATTTAATCATAATTATTGTTTTAGAAAGAGTGTAAGTTTTTTTATGGAAAAGGAGAATCCTACTTGGGACATATATATATAATTTTCATTTTCAGAGTCTCTTCAATGCCATGAAGAGTGAGCTATTTGAATTTGCATATGTTATGTGGTAATTGTACATTGATAATTCATTCAGAGAGGCAACAATCACAGTGGCCACTTCTACTGAAAGTTCCAGACTTATATTAAACTGGAGGCCCAGTGCACGAAATTCGTGCACTGGTAGGGTCCCTAGCAGTTGCCAGCTACCGGCTGGGCACTCCCTCCTTTCCCCTGGCTGCCTGCTCCCCCACCCGCTGCCACTGGTTACAGTCTGCAGGGCCCAATCACCCTGTTGATTGCCTCACTGCCGCCGCCTAGCTCCCAGGCACTTAGGGAGCCAGGCAGTGGCCCTGCCCCCTGATGCCACCGCTGGTCGCCCTGCGATTGGATAGGCAGGGCGATCAGCCCCCTGCCTGGTGACCAGTGGCTCCCACCCGCCTTGGCCTGGCGCTGCCCACTCACCTGCTCCACCATCCTGTTTCAGTCCTGCTCTCGTCGGGGCCCATTGGGGCCTGCAGTGCCTCCACTGCTGCCCACGGCCAGTGACGTGTCACTAATTCCTGCCATGTTCTGTGCCGCCCCCTGGTGGTTAGTGTACATCATAGCAAGTGGTCGAACTCCCGGTCAAGGGGACAATTTGCATATTAGGCTTTTGTTATATAGGATGATTTGCAGTTTGGGAGAGGAAGAAAGTCCTGAGCTTCAGATCTGGCTGTGTAAAATAAAAGAACATTATACTATCATATACTATCAAGAATAATTCTTGGTGGGCTCTCCCTCTGTGGATCAGGCCTGCACCTTTCCCTCCCCCCTGGCCTTCCCTTCAGGCCTATTCCCTTTACCTTTCTCTCTCCAGAGCTCCAAGGGCCCTTCTGCCTCTGTAACTTGTTTCCTGAGTCTGCGCAGCCCCTCCCTGCTGGCTCACTTCTACTTCTGTAACTTTCTAAATAAACTTTCTCTTATAATTTGAAAAAAAGAATAATTCTTATAGTTTTTCCATAGTGACATTATAGCATGCAATTAAAATGGCAATATTCTGTATGGTGTGACAAAATTGTATTGTTATGGCCACCACATAAATAAGGAGAAAAGTAACATTTAGTACCAATGTAATAATACTGAAATATCTTAAGCATTTTGTATATACTAGAACCCCGTTGCATGAAGATTTGCACAATAGGCCTTCCTTCCCCTGGCTGCTGGCACCGGTTTTCCTCCGGCACCCGGGACCCAGACCTTTGGTCTGGCTGCAGCAGAGAAGCCAAGCCTCTTCAGTCTTCAGTCTTCAGTCTTCAGTCTTCAGTCTTCAGTCTGTCTTCAGTCTTCACTCTGGCCAGAGCCTTCAGTCTTGGCTCCCGTGCCTATGTATGCAAATTAACCACCATCTTTGTTGGGTTAATTTGCATAGTCACTCTGATTGGCTGGTGGGCGTAGTGGAGTGACACCAATTTGCATGTTTCTCTTTTATTAGTGTAGATATTTTTAGTATGAACAACTATTATGATGTCATCAAAATGGAAAGTGTTGCAAAGGGAAGAAAACACACTTTTGGCTGAGTACACAGGGAATGCTGATGGTATTCATTAAGCATGAAATAATAAGAGGAACAAAATTTCCATCTCCGTCCCCTCCCCTACGAAATATCTTCTGTGTTTTCAGCATTCCCTTTGAAGTCAATATATGATCTTTGCTTTAATCCATTTTTAAAGTGTCCTTTGAAGTCATGGGATCTTGTGCCTGGAAAAGAGGAAAGTGGTTGGAGATTGGGTGCCTGCTAGGGAAGAGGGACCAGCTTAATCATCACCAGAAAATAACATTTATTGATTATCCTCATGTGCATGGTCTATTAGGCTCCACATCAAAGTGACTTTCAAATTGGTCTCATTCATTTCCTAGTATTATAAAGCTATTAAGATGACCCAAACTGGTTGCTTCTTTTTAGGACACTGTTTTCATGTCAAATGACTAGAAAAAAAATGAATATTTATAAATGGAAATAATTCTTTTATCTTGACCCCAATTCTCAGAAATGCTATGTTTCACCTAAGTGAATTTTCCAGATAACTGAAACTAATAATTATCTAATAAAGTAATTTCTTCTAGGGAAATTGAAGAGTATAGCATTATTTTCTCCTATATGAAATTACTTCGAACTGCTTAGCTCTTTAAAAAAATTTTTATTAAATACTTTGTAGAAAGGTAGCAAGTAAATTATTTCTCATTCTTCTTGCCTCTTCCTAGCCCGCTGCCAGTTGTCCTCTGATTGTTGAGCTCTTATTTTATACCGTTGCCTAAAGAGGAGTGGGAAGCCCTGAGGTAGCTTTATGCCTTTCCCCGTAGGGTAGGGCATAAAGACTGTCCTTTCTCTCATTTCCTTTTCCTCTTCTCTCATCTTGTCCTGTTTCTCACTTCCTGTTCCTTCTCTCCTTGGATGACCCGTTTCTTTTCTTTTTCCCTGTGGTTCACTCCCATGATGTCAGCCCCTCCTATGAGTAGAGGGGTCTCCATTATGTCTGGCTCATGGATTTTGGTTGCAGGCTTGAGCTCTGCATCTATGATCGATCTTGACCTGGATGGTTCTCAGGGTCTCAAACTCAACACTTGAGTGCTGAGCTTAGCAGCTCCTGCCAAAATCTTTATTTTAATCTATGAGTGGCATCATCTTCTATCTAGCCTGAAAATCTGTGAATTGTCCTTGATAGCACTTCCTCCTATCTTTCCACCTCTAATCATTTAAAAAACCCTGTCATGTTCACATGGGAAATCCATGATATGCCCATCTCTTCATTCCTCCCTGTCCCGGTCTGATCTGATCCTGGATCACATCTTGCTGATGACCACAGCTACCTCCTCTCTGATCACTTCCATGTACAGACTTGTCTTCACACAGTTGCACGTTTTCTTCCTAAAATTTTATGCTAACCATGTCATTCTCAGACTGATTGCTTCAGTTGAGCATCTAAAGCAATTTATAATTTCCAGAACTTCTCTATGCCATAAACCCATTGCTCCTACTTCTAAAAAAGCTGCTTAATTCACTTGGCAAATGTCAGTGTAGCTTTCAAACTGGATGGAATGATTTCTTTGAAGCCTTCCCCAGTGCCCTTAGGCGGTCACCTGCTCCTTCTGGGCTCCCGCCCTCTGTTCTTTCCTCACTTGCAGTACGTGGTGAGGTGATCTGAGATGAGCTGTTCTTTGTGTGTCTCCTGGAGAGTGCAGTTTATAGTCTATTTTTCTCTTAATCCCCATTCCACTGCCTACCTCACATCTGCTACAAATCAATAAAGTTTGATGAATTAATTAATGGAGATCTTGAGAGGTATTTTTCACTTACATTTGGGCTTGAAGTTGTATTTTATGTTATTAAAGATTGTGGCTTAGTCCTGGCCAGTTTGGCTCAGTGGATAGAGTGTTGGCCAGCAGACTGAAGGGTCCTGGGTTTGATTCTGGTCAAGGTCACATGCCCGGGTTGTGGGCTTCATCCTCAGTGTGAGGCATGCAGGAGGCAGCCCATCAATTATTCTCTCTCATCATTGATGTTTCTCTCTCTCCCTTTCCCTTCCTCTCTGATATGAATAGACATATTTAAAAAAAGATGGTGGCTCAGACATTAAAATAATAAAAGATTTCCATAGATTCTCCCTTCAAGAGGCATGTAGAAAAGGTATAATATTTTTAATCTTTTTAAGGGAAAACAGTGCCTACACACTGAGCGTGGTCCAGCAGGGGGACAGAAAGTGTTGCTCCTTAGTTCTGTCACAAACCCTTGCACCACCTTCAGAATCATCTGCTGTTAGCATCCTTATCAAACGAGAAAAGTGACACCTATCATAAAGCCACTTTTATTTGAGTACAGAGGGCATCATCTGCTTCCAAGCTTCTACTTCTCAAGATTTCTGAGAGGATTTCAGCTAAGAGCCTCTTACAAAGAATTTTTTCCCTTAGTGTTTTAGCAGGGCCTATACATCAAACATACAAATCCCTAAAGCCTTATTTTTAAAAATGGTAATACTGTTAGAGAAACACACAGCCAAAGTGCTGATCTATGATAAGAATGCAAACCTTTTAAAAAAAAAGAAATGTAGAAAGTATCAATAAGATCCCATTATTTATGAAGAGGTTTTCATTTCAGTGATGTTTCTGGGCCATAGAAAAAACATAAAATGAACTGCTTAGAGCATTTAAAAATTGAGTAAGAGCATCTCAACTTTATTCAACAAATATATAAAAGATGCTCCAGCTCCATTGTTTGGGAAATTAAAGTAGAGAAAAAAAAATACAAGACTGAGATCTGGAGGCAGAGCAGTGGGATAAGTAGGAGGCAGAGCAAAGTTTGGGTTAGAGGGAAGGCTGGGAGGGGAGAGCAAGCCCAGGAGAAGAGGAAGTTATTCCCTTAGTTCCTCCCACTGCTCCATAACCTTCTCCTTGAGGTCTGTGCTTCATTGTCCCTCCCTCCTTTCTAACTTACCTAATCTGGCCCCAAACTATCCTTCAATGGCATGTCTACCTTAGGCACTTCAGGTTCAGCCCTTGGTGTCTAATGGTCTCTCTCGTCAGCCTCTGCCCCTAGACCTTCATCTGCCTAGGGTCCCACTCGCTGTGGATCTCATCTCCTCCTCTCTTTTCCTAGATGAGTGGAATTTCTGCCTGCTCATCCCCAGTTCAGTGCAGGTCTAACTTACCTTTGGTGTATTATTGAACCCTCTGAGGCTCAGTATTCCCATCTGTGAAAAGAGAATGAGTAGTACATACCTCACGAGACTGAGTCACCCAGCAGGTCCTCAGCAAACATTCCTCCCTCTGCTGTTTGCTGCTGTTCCCATGGCCTCACTTTCGCTCTGTTGATACCAGTGTTCTCTATTTCTCTCACCAGCTAAGCCAGCGGCTGGGAATTTGCCTCTGGAATTCTGCCTGGAGTTTGCCCTGTGTGTCTGAGAGTAGGGTTTCCCAGAAGGTTCTGAAGTGAGGACACCTTGTACCAGCTTCAGAGTCAGACATCACAGTGCGTGTCCTGGTCCCACCATGTACTGGCTGTGGGAGCTTTGAGCAGATTCCGTAAGCTGTTGTTGACCTAGTTTCCTCATCTATAGTTTGGGGATAATATTTATTTCTATTTTATAGTAAGGATTAAATAAGCTACTTAATGTAAAGTGTTAATGCAGTGCGTAGCACATTCTAAGTGCTCAATAAATGTTATAGGTACCTCAATTTAGAAAATTTGCTAAGTGTCTTATGACCAATGGAACTATGTTCTCAGTGCCCCAGTATCATCATCTCTCAGAAAGAAAGTTTGTCAGGATTCAGGAGCCAGTTACAGGGGTGTTTCCAGAGCAGGCCTTTGATAGAAACTCGCTGGGTTCCCTGCCTGTGGTGGGAGGGGAGTGTGGAAGGGTGCACCAGCTTTATTTTGTGTGGAAAGGAAGCTGTGCCCACAGGGAAGGATGCAGGGACTTGGATGTGGTTGTCTGGGACAGGAGAGGTGGGTAGCTGAGCTAAGGAGAGGGGACCAACAGTGGGTGCTGCTGCCATCACCTGACCGTTTTTTTGGTATCTGCATTGGCCTCTCACATTCAACTCAGAAGTTCCATAATAATACTAGAGCCCTACAACTCCTGCTTAAAATAAAAAATCACACAAGAAAATATGCCTTAGAAAGATCATGGTCCACAGATTTAGGATTCCCAAGGAGTCTGGTAAGTATGTGTTAAAACACGAGAGAGACAAAGGTCCCAAACTGAACCATGGGGGGAGTCGAGTATGGCCTCTGGTCTTGTGTTTCCATGGGGTAAGATGGACCATCCTTTCCTAGTCGACTGAAACATGTGTGTTTCTTACTTTGGGTTCTATCATTTAGTTAGAGAAGCAGTTCCTGACCTGTAGATACAGCTTTATTTATTTTTAGATTATATTAAAGGCTCTATATTTGCCATTCTTAGAAAGTAAAGGAACAAGGCCCTGGTCTCTGAAAAATTGTGGGGTGAAACAGATTGTACATGTAAAAAGTGAGGTGTCTGCTAAATAGCATCATTCATTACAGAGTGGATCCTGGTGCAAGTCAGGCCACCTTGGTTTCCTTTCCAGGGGCCGTGGTTACCACATGTTAGGAGTTGACTTCAGGAATTAATAACTACTTTCAAGGATCAGCAAAATATTTAGGTGTGCAAAAAAAAAAAAAAAAAAAAGAAATGCCTTAAAGCAACTTGAAAAGAATATCTGTTACTTAATTGTCAAAAATAATATTATTTTACATCTGGCCATAGAAATAGATCTTTTAAAAAGGAAACAAGATAGGTCTGTGTATGTATATACATAAAGGCACTATGTCATTTCCTACTCTAGTCAAAAAAGGCATATGCCAGAGAACTGACAATATCTGACAGACTCTAGGAGAAAAAAAAAGGATTGGTTGGAATTGAGTTTGAGGTGAATGCAGGAGAGGCAGATATGATCTGCAGTAAGAATAAGGTAGAGGTAAAGATTTCGAGCGAGGGGGCTTCCTCAGTTAGCCTGTGATGGAGCAGGGTGGGGTCTTCCTGGAAGAGGAACCTGGTGATAAGTGATGCTGTCTTCTGCAGGGAATAGACCTGTAGGCTGGCCTTTAGCTTGTGGTGATCAAAGGAATGATAAGTGTACATGGCTGATATACTTCATATCTTGACTCATTTGACTAAGAGAAGAGAGGACTGGAGAGCACAAGGCATCTTGATGAGGCTGGTTGAGAAGGAGCTACAGGGAAAGGAAATGTTAGAGGTGCCTAAGATTTGTTATTTATGTTGACTCTCAAGTCTCATCTAGTGTTGGTTCTTTGCCTGCCACCTGTATATAGGTAAGTAGATTTTTGGGCAAATATGTTTGTAGGGCAGAAGCTCCCACATAAAGACCTTACTAGGAGTGTTGTCATTGATTGACATCAACAAAAGTATGATTTAAAAAGTAAAATTCAATCATGTTTCAGTCCTGAGAACAACCCATGTAAATATTTGGGGAACTTCCTTCCTGGTATCTGTCTATGTCTATTTACATGTTTATACACACACTTATTTTTATGCAAATGTGACACTATTATACATCTTGTTTTATAGTATGCTTTATTTAAATTTTAAGTCACTGTTATTAAATCCAAGACTCAAAGAAGCAGATGACAACTTAATCCTCCCTCCAACTTAAGCTTTAGTTTTATTTTTTAAAATCAATTTTATTAATGTATAATTTATATAAATATAATATACTGATTTTATTTTTATTTTCTTTTTGATACTGGAGTAGTTCTAGGGAATTAGCAGGTAACAATTCTCCATCCTCAATCCTGGACTTAGTTAAATCCAGTGTTTTATAAGTTGTGTGTTTTTATAGGCTAGGCTTTCAGTCAATATTAAGAGGAAACAAAAAATTATGGATCCATAAGCATCCATGCTTGGTTTCCGTGTTATGGAAGGGTCCAGTCTAGTGCTAATACTTTCATCTCTTTATAGCTGGTATTCTTTCTCTATTCCTACATTTTTAATGGTTAGCCTCATTTTCCCAGAATATCAGAGGCTTTGAATGACATCTGTTTCACTGCTTCAAAGCTAAGCTCACTTGAAGTTTAGATCAGAATTCTTAGCACTTGGTGACAATGCAATAGTATGTGGGTAGGGCTTGAACGAAGAGCCACTGTAATTCAGTTTGTCTCCCTTCATCCTATTCTACACCAGATGAGATTCATCCTTTAGGTCAGGCCTGATCATACCACTACACAAATATTTTCCCTGGTTTCCCAATGTCTACAGAATAGAGTGTATATACCCCAAGGGGCATGCAAACTTCCATTTGTTGTGGAAAGAAAATGTCAGAACCTCTATGCATAGTTATTATTTTTCTAAATAAGGAGAAAACAAAGCTTTGTTAGTATTTTATGTATAGATTGACACAGATTCCCTTACTCAGTTTTTATGTTGGAAAATCCCTCATCACATGCATTATGTGCAGGTTAAGCTGATGGAAGAAAGAGAATTCCACTATGGAGCAAGGTTGGCAATAAAGCTTTGAATTATCTTTTCTCATTGTAACTTACTGCTATTTACATGGCCAAGTTAATTGTATTTATGGGTTATATTATTATATGCTTATTATTATTATTATTATTATTATTATTTGTGTATGGTGTAAGTTGGTGGTCTAGTTTCATTTTTTTGCATGTATCTGTCCAATTTTCCCAACACCATTTATTGAAGAGGCTGTCTTGACTCCATTGTATGTTCATGCCTCCTTTGTCGAATATTAATTGAGCATAGTGGTTTGGGTCAATTTCTGGGTTCTCTATGAGACTCAGGCTCTTTTCATCTTTCTTCCTCATCAGTCTTGGGATGCAGTTTTCATTCTTAAAGTCACCTTGTGATCATAATATGGTGACTAGATTGAAATCTATCACATCAACATTCCAGCCAAGAAGAAGGAATGTAGGATAATGACCCTAATGTAAAATCCCAGCAGTCAGTTCCCTTTGAAGCACTTTCTTGAAAGCCCCACATCACATCTAATTGACTAGCCTTGTCTGAGCGGGTAAACATAGGGGTTCTGTTGGTAAAAAAAAATAAATAAATAAAAAATAAATAAAAATAAAGGAAGAATGGATACTGAATAAATAACTAGCAATCTATTACAATGTACAAGCCTGTATGTATGTGTATTCCTTTCCCCCACATTTTTTTTAAATTTTTTATTTTATTTTTATTTTTTTTATTAAATTTTTATTGTTCAGATTACATTTGTTCCTCTTCCCCCCCCCCCCCATAACTCCCCTCCTTCCAGTTCCCGCCCCACCCTCCGCCCTCACTCCCCACCCACTGTCCTCATCCATAGGTGCACGATTTTTGTCCAGTCTCTTCCCGAATCTCCCATTCCCCTTACCCCCCCAAGAATAGTCAGTCCATTCCCTTTCTATGTCCCTGATTCATTATAATCACCAGTTCATTCTGTACATCAGATTATTTATTCACTTGATTCTTAGATTCACTTGTTGATAGATGCATGTTTGTTGTTTACAATTTGTATCTTTACCTTTTTCTTCTTCCTCTTCTTAAAGGATACCTTTCAGTATTTCGTATAATACTGGTTTAGTGGTGATGAACTCCTTTAACTTTTCCTTGTCTGTGAAGCTCTTTATCTGACCTTCAGTTCTGAATGATAGCTTTGCTGGATAAAGTAATCTTGGTTGTAGGTTCTTGGTATTCAGCACTTTGAATATTTCTTGCCATTCCCTTCTGGCCTGCAAAGTTTCTGTTGAGAAATCAGCTGACAGTCGTATGGGTATTCCCTTGTAGGTAATTGAGTCTCTTTCTCTTGCTGCTTTTAAGATTCTCTCTTTGTCTTTTGCTCTTGGCATTTTAATTATGATGTGTCTTGGTGTGGTCCTCTTTGGATTCCTTTTGTTTGGGGTTCTCTGCGCTTCTTGGACCTGTAAGTCCATTTCTTTCACCAGGTGGGGGAAGTTTTCTGCCATTATTTCTTGAAATAGGTTTTCAATATCTTGCTGTCTTTCATCTTCTGGCACCCCTATTATTCTGATGTTGGTACGCTTGAAACTGTCCCAGAGGCTCCTTACACTATCTTCACACTTTCGGATTCTTTTTTCATTTTGCTTTTCCAGTTGGGTGTTTTTTGTCAAATCTTTGGTTTGATTCTTGTGCTCCTCTGGTCTGCTATTGGGTATAATATTCTTTATTTCAGTCCGTGTATGCTTACTTTCTAATTTCTTTATCGTAGCATCGAGGGTCTCATTAGTTTTCGTGAGGCTCTGCACAAGTTTATAGCAAGCCCTCAAAATTGCGATTCTTAGCTCCATATCCTCCATTTCTGTCATGTTTTTTTGTCTCCGCATCTTTTATGCTTTCTTGGTGCACCCCCTTGTGGTCTTTGTGTGCAGTCTTGTTCTAGCCAAGCCTTAATTGTTGTAGTTAACACTAGAGGGATTTGACCACCAGGCCGACTGGCTGTTGGAATCAGCTGTGTGGAAAACTTCAGTCCTCTGGGGAGGCGCTAGTCCAGCCTTTGCCTGAGGCGATCGGCAAATGGCTCTGCGCAGGGCCTGGGCGGGGCGGGCTCAACAGGGCGGGGGGAGGGAGCAGCTATGGCTGCTCTCAGTCCGTCTCCAGGGGCTCTGCCTCTCTGTCCCCACAACCGCTGCAAACCTCAGAGGGACCGTAGCCAGACAGTCCCGCTTCTCCCGTTTGAGTCTGGGTCCCTAGAGACTCGCCCGGATCTGTAGCCCAGAGTCTGAGACTCACTCCTGATTGAAAACGACAACCGCGCCCTCAGCCACCAGCCCGCTTTGCGCGGGCACGGCCGCACCACCGTACCTTTAAATTTTCCACACTGCGCCTCCTCTGGGCCTCGTAATGCTGTTGTTTTTCCTTCTAGTTGAAGAGTCTCTCCTCAGCCAGCCTTTCTGTGGTTCTGGGTGATGTCCGTTCAGTCTTTTAGTTGTATTTTTGAAGTGGTTGTTCGAGGCAGCAAACTCCGGTGTTTTTGCTTTTTATTATTAAGTATTTCATTTCTTCAACCCTCCTGCCCCTGCCTCTGGCAACCACCAGTCTAGTCTGTTCTCTATATCTATGAACTTTTTTTTTTTTTTTTTGCTGTTGTTAGATTCCACATATAAGAGAGATCATATGGTATTCGTCTTTCTCTGTCTGACTTACTTCACTTAGCATATGCCCTTGAGGTCCATCCATGTTGTAGCAAATGGAAAGATTCCATTATTTTTTGGCTGAATAATAATATTCCATTGTGTGTGTGTATGTGTGTGTATGTGTATGTCACAATTTTTTAATCTGTTCATCCACAGACAGACATTTAGGTTGTTTTCATATTTTGACTATTGAAAATAATGCTGTGATGAACATGGGGGTACATATATCTTTTTTCCATTTAATTTATCTTTATTGTTGAAAATATTACAGATATCCTCTCTTTTCCCCCCAATGACCCCCTTCCTCCCCACTCTCTTCCCCTCCCCAGGCCTTTACTCCACTATTATCTGTGTTCATGGGCACAAAATAGATCCAGAGACATGGAGGATTATATGCATATATCTTTTTGAGTTAGTGTTTTCGTTTTCTTTGGATAAACACCTGAAATACCCTTATTTTAAATGTACAATTCAATGAGTTTTGACAAACATAAAGAATTGGATGGACCTAGAAGGTATTATGCTAAGTGAAATAATTCAGACAGAGAAAGACAAACACCATATGATTTCACTTATATGTGGAATCTTAACACATTGCAGGCAGATCACGAGCATTCTTGTGTTTTCATATTACACAGTATTTTACATAAATGTTAAAGGCATGCCTTAAAATTAAATACCCATTGCATTTTGAAGTTATTTATTACATTCTTATAAGCTAATATCTTTTTAAAGTATGATACTCATTCAATAGAAACTTATCTGGCCACTGGGTAAAGCTAGGAATAAAACTACTGGTGCGCAATGTGTTAAAAACAAGGTAAACAAACTAAATAGAAACAGACTCATAGATACAGAGAACAGACTGAAAGAAGGGAGGGTGTTTGAGGGGCTGGGTGAAAAAGGTGAAGGAATTAAAAATAACAAATTGGTAGTTACAGAATAGTCACAGAGATGTGGATTATAGCATAGGGAAGATAGCCAATCTATATATATAAAAGCCTAAGCGACCATTACAGCAGAACGACGACCAGAATGACTGGTTGCTATGACGTGCACTGAGTAGGCAGGCAGGCAAACGGTTAGGAGCGAGCAGGCAGGCAGGCAGGTGAGCAGTTAGGGGTGAGCAGGCAGGCAGGCGAGCGGTTAGGGGCGAGTGATCCAGATTGGGAGAGGGATTCCCAGATTTCGAGAGGGATGCCTGACTGCTGGATGTCCAACTGCAGGGATCGGACCTAAACCAGCAGTTGGACATCCCCCGAGGGGTCCTGAATTGTGAGAGGGCACAGGCTGGGCTGAGGGATCCCCCCGCCACGTGCACAAATTTCATGCCCCGGGCCTCTAGTAATATCATAATGACTATGTATGGGGTCAGGTGGGTGCTTGAAATATAAAGGGGACCACTGTGTACATGATTGGCTAACACTATGCTATACATCTGAAACTAATACAGAATAATATTGAATGTAAACTATAATTGAAAAATAAGAAAAGAAATCCTAAAGTTTATCTTTAAAAAAAGAGACTCATACAATTAAATAATAAGAAAACAAACAACCCAATAAAATAGGCACAAGATTTGAATAGATAACTTGCAATAGAAGATATTTTTCCATTTGGTTCCATCAATTTTGGCTTCTTGTACTTTGAAACTCTATTATGAGTTTGAAACTTGATAGGCTTGTTATATCCTCTTGATGACTTGACCTCTATATCATTATCATATGTCCCTTTTGCTCCTTGGTATTATTCCTTGTTTTGAAGTCTACTTTGATTTTGAAAAAGAATTTCTAGATTTCTTATGGTATATCTTTATTTTCCATTTTTTTACTTTAAAACTATTTGTCTCCATATTTAAATTGAGTTTTTTATAGATAGCATGTAATTGGGTCTTGTTTTATAATTCTAGACTTTTAAATTGAAATATTTAGTTAAATATATATTTAATATAATTATTAATGTGTTTGAATTTAAACCTACTAGCTTCCTATTTGCTTTCTATTTGTTCTGTCTAGTCTTTTTTACCTTTTTCCTACTTTTCTGCTTTCTTCTGGGTAGGGTATTTATTTTACTATTATTATTTAGTACTAGAGGCCCGTTGCACAAAATCTGTGCAAGGGGCTCAGCCCTCACAGCTGTGGTGGCTTGCCTCAGCCTTTGCAGCCCAGACTTTGTCTGAAAGGTTGTCCAGGAGGACGTCCAGAAGGTTGTTCTACTGTCCAGTCTGATTACCATATTACGCTTTTATTATTATATTTTATTTAGTATTGAATGTTTATTATTTTAAGTTATCTATATTTTTATACTGCTTTATTGATATAAAGTTTGCAATATGCAGCTTTATCATCACAGTTTATCTTCAAATAATATTTTATTACTTTATGTATAATGTAAGAATCCAACAACCTTTAATTTCTCCCCTCCTGGCCTTTGTGCTATTATTTTCATATATTTACTTCCATATATATTGTGAATCCCACAATACATTGTTATTAATTTGATTTAAATAGTTATGTCTTAAAGACATTTTAAATAAGAAAATGTTTTATATGTAGTTATATATTCACATAATTGCCATTTTTAATGCTCTTCATTTCTTTGTGTAGTTCTAGATTTCTATTGTGTTATTTACCTTTCCATAAAGAACTTCCTTTAACATTCTTTATAGTACAAGGTTGCTGGTGATAGATTTTTTCAGCTATTTTTTTTTTTTGTCTAAGAAAAAATTTATTTTTGAAAGATATTTTCATTGGTGATAGAATTTTAGATTGACAGTGTTTTTCTTTTAGCACACTACAATTGTTATTTAGTTGTCTTTTGCCTTGCATAGTTTCTGACAAGAAGCCTAAGATCATTTTTTATTTGTTTCTTGTTACATAAAGTGTCTATCTTTCCTCTGATTGCTTTTAAGATTATTCTTAACACAGATTTTGAGCAATTTGATTGTAGTGTACCTTTGTGTGATTTTCTTTGTGTTTATCCTGCTTGGAGTTCATTAAATAGCTGGGATTTGTGGGTATATATTTTCCACAAGAGAGAACATTTTCTGTCACATTTTTGATAGGATACCAGCCATTGTGAATTTTACACTGTGTGTGCTGGATTTTGTTGTATTTTTTTTTAAAGAGAGTTGAATGTCTTGTAGCAAAAGGTAGATATCTTGCAAACTATTTGAACATGTTAGAGTTTTATTCATAAACTATTATAGAACAGCTTTTACTCTAAAAAGAATTTAGTCCCACTACTTGGGTCAGGCTAGTCTGGAGTCTCTACTGAATACCCTATATATTCAAGGAAGTTTCTCTACTCTGACTAGTGGGAGTTAGGATTCCCAGTTTTGTATGAGCTTTGGGAATTGTTCAGCTTACATCTCTCTTTAATTGCTATTTCCTAGGAAGTTTTCTGGCCTTGAAATATTTCATTTTGTGTATGCACAGATTGTATTCAGCCAAAAACTCAAGGAGGCTAAGCTACTACATATATTTCTTGAACTTTTCCTCTGTCTAGCTTCCTCCTCTCTGATATTCTGCCCTATCAATTTAAGCTTCCATACCCTCTTCAAACTCCAATTTCTCTCTCCTTAATTCATCAAGACTACTAGCTCTCTTTGCATCCCTTGCCCTGCGGTATCTACCATGGGACTGATATCATTTCCCTCACTTTTTCCAGGAGTCAGAGTCATGTTGCTGTCTGTGGTTCACTGGCTAAAAACCCAGGGCTGAGGCTAGGGTGAGGAGAGGTACAAGAGTACAAAATTTAAGAAGGCTGAACTCAGTCTCAGGGTCATGCAAGTGCAGGATCAGCCTTAAAAAAGGAGTGCATTCTTAACTTTTGTACCCTAAGCACCTTTCTTTGTACCCTAAGCTTGCCTCACCTTAGTCCCAGCTCTGATGAAAATAGTTGTTTTATATATTTTATCCATATTCTTGTTTATGGTGTGAGGAAAATTATGGACTTTGCTAATCACCCTCATTGCCCAAAGAGCAAGTCCCCTGTTATCTGCATGTTTAACTCAACAATATGTTATAGACATCATTATAAATCAGAGAATTTAGCTATTCACCACCTTTTAAAATGATTGCCCAATATTCAATTGTGTGGATTGATCTGAGAAATTATTGAATGTAAACTCATTTCTTAAAAAGTCTCCTCATTCTCAGATGTGACATTAATGTATCACTGAAAATAAAATATGTGAGCATATATTAAAAATTTCATTTAGAAATATGCTTTGCATTGAATATATTAATTAAGATGCAAAAATAGATGGCTTTTCTGTACGCTTCTTGATTTGTTACCTGGATGTGTTTGTTAATCTGGAAGAGTGGCCTAGAAATTAAACCTGTCACTGTGGCAGTGTTCAGCATTACATTCTAAAGCTTGAGATACCCTTTACGATGAATCAAAACCAGAGTTTTAAAAGACTGGAAAAATAAAAAAATTACTATTTTTAGGATTTTATTCTGCTATTTTTCCTCATTAAATAATTTTAGGACAGAGATAAAAATGAAATAAAATTATTAAAGTTAAGGTCTATTTATGATTTAAAGCAAATATAAATGGAGAATAGACTGTCTGACATATATTGTCTTCTTTTTAGTTTACCTACAAACTAGGTATCCAAAAAGCTTACTGTTTTAATAACATTTTAAACTACCTAAATATTATTCTCTTTTAACTATCATTTGGAACTTAAAATTTTTTTTTTATTGATTTCAGAGAGGTAGGGAGAGGGAGAGAGAGATAGAAACATCAATGATGAGAAAGAATCATTGATCAGCTGTCTCCTGCATGCCCCACACTGGGGATCGAGCCACCAATCCAGGCATATGCCCTGATCAGGAATCGAACCATGATCTACTGGTTCATAGATTGACGCTCAACCCCTGAGCCACACCAACTCTGTCATTTGGAACTTTTATGGTGCCTTTAAAAAAATATATATTTTATTGATTTTTTACAGAGAGGAAGGGAGAGGGATAGAGAGCTAGAAACATCGATCAGCTGCCTCCTGCACACCTCCTGCTGGGGATGTGCCCGCAACCAAGGTACATGCCCTTGACCGGAATCGAACCTGGGACCCTTCAGTCCTCAGGCCAACACTCTATCCACTGAGCCAAACCGGCTAGGGCTATGGTGCCTTTTTCATTTCTGAAGCAGATATATAAATTCTGTCATTTTATTATTAGATATTAGGTAAAAGCAATAAAAATACCAGAAGGATATACAGGAAAATGATAAAACATTGATTTGTATAAGTGATAGGATTTGAGGTAGTATTTCTCTATCCCCCCATTTTATCCATTGTTTTTAAATGTAGTTAACACACTTTTAGACTAGAAAAGTGCTTTTCTATATTAAAAATTCAATATATTAACAAAATATTAGCAAATAAAATCTAACAATGTATGAAAGAACTATACACCATGAGCAAATGGGATTTATCCCAGGTATGCAAGGCTGGTTCAGCATTAGTAGATCAATTAATGTAATCCATCATATCTACAGGCTAAAGAAGAAAAATCACACGATCATATTAGATGCAAAAAAGTATTTGGCAAAATTTAACACTCATTCACACACAGACACGCGCACACACACACACACACAACTCTTAGCAAACTAGGAATAGATAGGGACTTCCTCAATTTGGTAAAGAACATCTGCAAAAAAAAACTATATCCGCAACATACTTATAGTGATGTACTGGAAGCTTTCCTGCTAAGATCAGGAAGAAAACAATGATGTCTTCTCTCACGACTCCTTTTCAACATTGTACTAAAAGTCCTAGCTAATGAGTAAGACAAGAATAGGATATAAGAGATATGCTGCCTTGGCTGGTTGGCTCAGTTGGTTGGAGCATCATCCTGTACACCAAAAAGGTAGTGGGTTTGATCCCTATTCAGGGTGCATATGGGAAGCAATCTCTCTCTCTCTCTCTCTCTTTCTCTCTCTCTCTCTCTCTCTCTCTCTCTTCCTTTCTCTCTAAAATCAATAAACATATTCCCTGGTAGGGATTAAAAAAGAGATATGCTAATTGGGAAGAAAGAAAGAAAACTGTCTTTGTTTATGATGACACTATTGTCTATGTAGAAAATCTGAAATTATTGGATTTAATAAGTGGTTATAGCAACATTGTAAAATACAAGGTTATTTAAGAGTCAATAATTTTCCTATAAATTAGTAATGAACAAGTGGAATTTGAAATTAAAAACATGGTACTGTTTACGTTAAGCATCGCAAATATAAAATACTTGCTTATATAACAAAATATGTGTATGATCTATAGGGGAAAAAAGCACAAAACACTGATGAAAGAAACCAAAGAAGAATTCAATAAATGGAGGGGTATTCCATGTTCATAGATAGGAAGACCCAATATTGTCAAGATGACAGTTCTTCTCAACTTGATCTATAGATTCAACATAATCCCAAACAAAATCCCAGCAAGTTATTTTGTAGATATTGACAAACTGATTCTAAAGTTCAAACAATATCGAAGGAGAAAAGCAAAGTTAGAGGACTGACACTATTCTAGTTCAAGAGTTATTATAACGCTTCAGTAATCAAGATAGTGTGGTAATTGGTGAAAGAAAAGACAAATAGAATCAATGGAGTGAAATAAAAATAGACACACACAAATGTAGTTAACTGATCTTTGACAAAGGAGCAAATATAATACAGCAGAGCAAAAATAATCTCTTCAACAAGTAGTACTGAAAAAACTGGACATCCACTTGCAAAAAATATGAATCTAGACATAGACCTTACACTCTTCACGAAAATTAACTCAAAATGGATAATAGATCTAAATGTAAAATTCAAAACTATAAAATTCCCAGGAAATGATATAGGAGAACATGTAGATGATCTTGGATATAGTGATGGATTTTTAGATACAACACAAAAGATGCAACAACAGTTCATGAAAGAAGGAATTGGTAAGCTGAATTTTATTAAAATTAAAAGCATTTGTTCTGCAGAAGACATTGCCAACAGAATAAGATAAGCCACAGACTGGGAGAAATATTTGCAAAACACATATCTGATAAAGGACTTATATCAAAAATGTACAAAGAACTCTTAAAACTCAGCAATAAGAAAATGAACCACCCAATTAAAAAATGGACAAAATACTTAGTGACCAGACATGTCACAAAAGAAGATATACAGATGGCAAATAAGCATATGAAAAGATGCCCAAATCATACGTAACTATGGAATTACAAAAAACAACAATGAGATATCGCTATACATATATTAGAATGGTCAAAATCCCAAATACTGACAACACTAAATACTGGTGAGGATATAGAGCAACAGAAACGCTCATTCATTGTTGGTGGGAATGCAAAGAGGTACAGCACTTTGGGAGATAGTTTGGAAGTTTGTTACAAAACTAAATGTACTCTTAACATATGATCCAGCAAATTGCACTCCTTAGTGTTTACTCAAGTAAGCTGAAAACTTATTTCCATACAAAAACCTGCACATGAATGATTATAACAACTTTATTCATAACTGCCAAAGCTTGGAAGCAACAGAGATATGCTTCAGTAGGTGAATGGATAAATAAACTGATACATCCAGATGTACCAAAAAGAAATGAGCTATCAAACCATGAAAAGTCATGAGGAAACTTAAATTACAAAGTGAAAGAAGTCAATCTGAAAAGACTCATGCTGTATGATTTCATATATATGACATTCTGGACAAGGCAAAACTATGGAGACAATACAGGGATCAGTGGTTATCAAGGGTTAGGAGGGGGAGAGGGATACATCAGTGGAGCACAGGGGATTTTTAGGGCAGTGAAACTTTATGATAGATACTATAATGGTGGATACATGTCATTATACAGTTGTCAAAGCCCAAAGAATGTACACCATCAAGAGTGAACCCTAATGTAAATTATGGATGTTGGGTGATAATGTGGCAATGTAGATTCATTGATTGTAATAAATGTGCCACTCTGATGCAAGATTTTGATAGTGGGGAGATTGTGCACATGTGGGGGCAGGGAGTACACAGGAAACCTCTGTACCTTTAGCTCTATAAAGCTGTGAACCTAAAAGCTCGAAAATAAAGTCTATTAAAAATCAATGCAACACTGCATATTTAATATTGTAAGGCGAAGTTAAGAGTCTTTGCTTAGTTTTTCTAGAAAGCAGAGCCCAAGGCAAGAATTCAGATGCTTTATTTGAAGATGCAAATCTAAATGGTAAGGATTGAGAGTAAAAGGGAAATGAAGCAAGGAAAAATACCAAGATATGTGTTGTAAAGCATTATTATATTTGCTAGCACTTAACAATGAGAAACAGTTCACTCAGTAGGCAGGTGTCCTTGAAGACCCCTCTGAAAGAGTTGCAAAAAAGATCCCCACCTTCAGGTATTCCACAGAATCGGAAAGTGGAGGAGCAACCCAGTGCCAGTAGGACACTAACCAAGAGAAAGTAAAATGGAGGTAGTTAAGGGAAAGGAAGACATGCAGATTTTGTGTTCCGGTGCATCAGGAAAGAAAGAGTGAGGCAAATGTAGGAAGACATGACAGTAGCATCAAAAGTCAGAAAGGGCCTGACCAGTCTGGCTCAGTGGTTGAACATCGACCTATGAACCAGGAGGTCATGGTTCAATTCCCGGTCAGGGCACAGGCTCGGGTTGTGGGCTCCATCCCCAAAAGGGGATGTGCAGGAGGCCGCCAGTCATTGATGTTTCTCTCTCTCTCTCTCTCTCTCTCTCTCTCTCTCTCTCTCTCTCTCTCTCTCCTTCTCCCTCTCTGAAATCAGTTTAAAAAGGAAAAGTCAGGAAGGGCAGTAGCCGACTGTGTTAAGATCCTGAATCTTCTCTAATGGGTTTGGTTTAGTGGATAGAGCGTTGGCCTGCGGTCAAGGGCATGTACCTTGGTTGCGGGCACATCCCCAATGGGAGGTATGCAGGAGGCAGCTGATCGATGTTTCTCTCTCATCGATGTTTCTAACTCTCTATCCCTCTCCCTTCCTCTCTGTAAAAAATCAATTATATATATATATATATATATATATATCCTGAATCCATGATAGAACAAGGACATTAATTTTAGAGTTAGACCTGGATCGAAATGCATGTTCCATAATGTAGTAGTTGTCATCCTGGGGGAAGTTAAATCACCTTTCTAAGCCATATTTTCCCCAACTCTGAAAATGAAATGAAATATCACTTCCATAGTGTAGTTTTGAAAAATAAATGTATTAACGTAATGAAATTCTTAGTGCTCAATGTACATTTCTTTCCTCTATTCTAATTCTGTTATCTTATTTTAATTTCGTAAAAGCCTATCATGCCAGTTCTTCCAAATTGGGACATTCGAGAGGGAAAGACTCATTGTTGTTCTCTAACTTTATTGGGAAATGAGCCAATAAATTTAAATTCCCCATAGCATCATCTGTACTCAGCATGGCTAGAGGGGAAATCTCCTCATTTTTGCCATTTTATAGAATTAAAAAAGACCAACGTGTCTTGTTTTGAAAAACAGGTCATTCATTCTCAGATTGCAGACAGTCCTCGGGTTACATTGGACTCGATGTACGTTGTTTCGTGGTTACGTCATCATCTCCCATTTATTTATATGAAAAAAAAGTTCCGTCATTTCGACGTATGTACATATGTGCTTTATGTTTTTTATTATTTATTTACCACAAGTAAAGGTCAGGAATTGTTATCTTTCTTTTAAATTTTTTTTTACTGTTTCACTTCATTACTGCTGTGTATGGGCTCCATGTGAGTGACGTAGGTGCTTATGTAGGTGGGTTCCAACACAGATCTCCGACATAACCCGAGGACCTACTGTACTTTCTTTAGGTCCACTTTTACAGTCTCTGATGATATTTTTGCATTTTATCAAAAAGGTGACTTCCTTAGCTGCAGGTAAGGCTATGAGTAACAGACTAGCTGAGTATGACTCAGTGCTATAGCATTTGGTGCTTTACTGCCCTTGGAAAGTGCAACTTCGGTTTTATCATCAGTGAAGATACTTTTCCTTACCAATTGAGCATGAGGTTCAGGATTGTCAAAGACAGATAACTTTACTAGGTAGCCATTTCCAACTGCTGTGGAGTCTTATTAATGCATAAAATCTGTTTTCATTTATCCTTGATTTATATTTGCATTATATAGTATTTCTTTTTTGTTATTGATAATAGTTTTTCTTTTTTCATTACAGTTTCCATTCAATATTATTTGTATTAGTTTCAGGTGTGTAGCATAGTGATTAGACAATCATATACTTTACAAAGTATTCCCCCCGATATTGCCAGTACCCTCATGGCACAATATGTAGTTATTACAGTGCTAGAGGCCCGGTGCACGAATTCATGCACAGGCAGGGTCCAGCCCGCCACCCTGAGGGAGGCCGATTGGGGCCAGGCTGGAGAGGGGGAGGGGGCGTGGGAGGTTGGGGCAGGGGGGAGGTGATTGGGGCCCTAATTGGGCCGGTTGGCCGCCGCAGTGCGCATCATAGCTACAAGTCATTCCAGTCGTTCCGTCATTCTGGTCACTTGGGTTATATATACTAGTATATAGATTTCTCTATGCTATACTTTATATCCCTGTGACTATTTTGTAGCTACCAATTTGTATCTCTTAGTCTCTTCACCTTTTCACCAAGCCCCTGACACCCTCCCCTCTGGCAAATCTGGCAACCATAGTCTTTTCTTTGTGTCTATTAGTCGGTTTTATTTGTTTTTCTTCTTCTTTAGATTCCCATTTATTTAGAAATGATATGTATTTCTCTTTTTCTGACTTATTTCATTTAGCATAACACCCTCTAGGTTCATCCATGTTGTTGCAAATGGTAAGATTTCATTCTTTTTTATGGCTGAGTAGTATTCCATTGTGTAAATGTACCACAGCTTTATTTTTTAAATCCTCACTTGAGGATATTTTTCCCATTGCTTTTCAGAGAGAGTAGAAGGGAAGGAGGGTGGGAGGGTGGGGAAGACAGGGAGAGAGAGAGGGGGGGAGAGAGAGACATCGATGTGAGAGAGATACATTGACTGGTTGCCTCCTGCACATGCTTCGACCTGGGGCAAGGAGTGAACCCGTAACAGAGGTACATGCCCTTGATCGGGAATTGAACCTATGACCCTTCAGTGCACAGGCCGACACTCTAACCACTGAGAAACAGGCCAGGGATATACCACAGTTTTTTTTATCAGCTGTCTATTGATGATCACTTGTTTTGCTTCCAGATCTTGTAAATAACACTGCAGTGAACATAGGGGTTTATATATATTCTTTGAATTATTGTCTTAATTTTCAATGGTTAGCTATTTTCTTTCCTTCACTATTTTTTTATGTGTTGCTCACTATTTTGGTACTCATTTGGTTATTTCTGTCTTTTCATTTTCATTTTGGAGATGGAAGACTTTTAAATAGGAAAATGGCATCTGGAGAATATTGAGCCTATGTTCTGAACAGAGATAGTATCACCCTACCCTCCAGAGGGTAGAAATTGGTTCTTGAAGGATAAGAAAATCTTTCTCTTAATATAGAGTGCACAGATATACATATAGTAGTTGTATAGTATATCTGTGGTAGTACAATTTTATGAGGGGTGATTACAAAAAAAAGAGTCTAAAATAGCATCTGAAGGGTGCGGTGTGATAATGAAAAAAAGTTGAGAAACATTGTTGGTTCTTGTGGTTATTTTTCATTGTTTTCCAGTGACAGTCTATATATATAAAAGCTTAATCCACCTGAACGCCGAAACAACCAGAAAGATCAGTTGCTATGATGCGCACTGACCACCTGGGGGCAGACGCTTAATGCAGGAACTTCCCCCTGGTGGTCAGAGTGCTCCCACAGCCAACCTCCCACAGCTGGCCAACTTCCCCTGTTCCTTCCCCATGGCTGGCCAACCCCCCCCCCCCCCCCCCCCCCCCCCGTCAGCCAGCAGTCCCCCGGCCAGCAGCCGGAAGGCCCCGATCATCCCTGATTGCCCCACCCATGCATGAATTTCATGCACCGAGCCTCTAGTTTAATTATATATTAACAGGATCAGAGTCGGGGTCCATTGAGTGGTTGGAGTAAAGTTTGGAGTTTATAATTATGCATTGTTTTACACTCCACCACAAATGAGTGCTTTCTCCTTTTAGCTTATTTCTTGAGTCCATAATATGTCATTAGTTTAAAAACAGAACAAAATATAAAAACCAGAACCATTGGTTAAGTAATATCAGTAACAAACACACATTTTCTAGTGTCCTTAATCATTCTCTTGTACAGTACTCTCTCTTTTGAATTTCCAGGGCACTTTTTATACCACTTTCCTGGCAGATAGCTTGGCTTTGTAATCTTTTCCTTAGTTCTCCTTTACAGTAGTTCCTATTTTTCCAGCTGCAGAGAGTTCTAATCTATAGTTCCTGGCATTCAGAAAGTGCACAATAAATACTTATTAATACTTTATTAATTTATCAGATAGTTAAAATATAGTTTCAAAGAGAGATGCCGGAAATGGTAAAGTTAAACTCTATGTGGATTTTTTTCTAAATGAGATACTTTATTGCAGATGAGTGAGGAGCTGTTTTATGTAATAAAAGGAGGCATCCTGCCAGGTTTAGGCATAATTATTTGTGCAATGGGTATTTTAAGAGACATTTTCCTCTAGGAAATATTAGTTCAATTACTCTAGAATTTGAACGAGCTGTCATATCATTTTCCTCTATTCTTCTGAAGAAAATGTCATCCTCACAACAAAAGACAAAAATGAACTATAATATC
Organism: Myotis yumanensis; assembly: GCF_028538775.1. NCBI lineage: Eukaryota > Metazoa > Chordata > Mammalia > Chiroptera > Vespertilionidae > Myotis > Myotis yumanensis. Next base: position 91,704,431 of record NW_027223752.1, read on the forward strand.
TATGAGTCGATATAGAGTGGTTTCTCTGACATAATAAGAGAAAAAGGCAAGGTGTAAATGACTATCTGTACCTTTCATATAAGAAAGACAAGCAAATGGTAAAATATTTATTTATGAAAAAGAAATACTGTTTGGATAAACCAGAAACAAATGAGATGGTTACATATAGATGGTGGGAGGGAAAAAGATGTGTGTGGTTGGGGAGAGAATGAAAATGGAACAGAAGAAATAAAGGGGAGTGACTCTTCTCTGAATATGCCTTTTTGTATAGCGCTGTCTTTTGGAACCATGTTAATGTTTCACTTACTCAAAAAACAATAAACATCCAAAATAGAATACCAATAGTAACAATTGAACCTATCGATTACGCATGAATAACATAACCCAGATGAAGGAATGGGCCTGACTGGTCATCCCATCCTTCCTGCCAGGAATGAATTTGTGCTGCAATTTGGATGATGATAAGAGAGGAAAGATGTGCTAGATACTTCTGTGAAAATTTTCCCTCACTCTTTTGGGAGATTTTCCAGAAGTGAGCCCTTTCTCTTCCACTAGAGGCCTTTGTGTGCAGAAGTGAGGCTGAACTTCTGTTGCCATCTCACCAGCAGCCTGAGGGTGAAGTTACCCTTCAGCTGAGGGCAGAATTAATAGGATTATTAAGAATCCCAGTCAGGGCTGGTGGGTTAGGTCAACCATGGAACTTACTCTTATGCTAGTTTTCCAGTTACATGAGCCAATAAGTTTTCTCATTGTTTCAGCTAGTTTGATAAGTGTCTGCTGTGACTTGCAGCCCAAAGTGTCATAACTCATTAACAAAACAACAAAAACTTCTTTAGTTTTGAATGGGTGGAAAGTGGAAACAAGATAAGATAGTTGGCAGGTAGGAGAGCTTTACAAAAGCAGATTTTAAGGCCAGTGCTTTTCAAACTTGAGCATCTATATTATAAAAGGCCTGTGTCCCTAATGCCGTAATGACCAAAGACTGGCGTGGTGGGCGGGGCGTCTGGCAGGTGGGCGAGGCATGCGGGGGTGGATGGGACCGTATGATTTTGCATGCTGGGCTTCTAGTATATTATAATGGCCTGAAGAAATTGTTAAAACACAAATTGCTGAGCCTGAGTCCCAGATCTTCTGATTCTATAGCTTTGGGAGAGTCTGAAAATTTGCATTTCTAGCAAGTTCCACAATGATTCTGATGCTGCTGGTCCAGGGACTACCTCTGGAAAACCACTACCTTAGACTTCCAGATATTCTGCCTTTTCTGCCAGGCTGGCCAAGGGTGTTGGGCAGGGCCATGGTGCCAAGAAAGGAACTCTGGCTGTTCCTGGAGGAGCCATTGAGCACCTCAAAGCAGGTGGGGCAGGAAAACCACATATTAGAACAAGGTAGCAAAACCAAATAAGTAATTACAAAATAGTCACAGGGATGTAAAGTACAGCATAGGGAATACTGTCAATAATATTGTAATAATTATGTATGGGGCCAGGTGGGTACTTGAAATATCGGGGGAACCACTTTGTAAAGTATATGATTATCTAACCACTATGCTGTACACCTGAAACTAATACAAAATAATACTGAATGTAAACTATAATTGAAAAAACACACAATTTTGTTCTTAAGTGGACCATATACTTGATGATGAGAGTGTTTATGACTTGAAATCTTTGTTCCTCTTAGGACTGAACACACATCTCTAAGCACACTATAGGCACTCAATAATACCTGATTAATTTACTGGAAGGATAAAGTTTTTTGCCAACTTTTTTGTCGTTAGATGTTTTAAGATAAGGGTGGGTACAATACAAGGAAGGCTAAAACTGACTCAGGATGATGATTATGTAAATAAGAGCTCACCTAGTTGCAAAGAAACGTCGGCAACTTGTCCTTTAGGGAAATGGCAGCACTAAAGTTTCCTCTTTGAATCCTTTGGCTTCTGAATAGGAAAGCTAATCACCCCTCACTTTCTACTTTTCATGCCAACCACAGAGTAAATCTCTGATACTGCTGTACTAATTTGGCAATGTTGCTTTTGCCTTTAAGTATTTACTCCCTCTATAGACACATTAACTCCAAATCCTATCTAATAAAAGAGTAATATGCAAATTAGTCATCACTCTGCAGCAAAGATGGTGGCAGCCACAGCCAATAAGGCGGGAATATGCAAATTGACTGTCACTCCTTGACAAAGATGGCGGTGGCTGGGCCAGGACGCTTACGTGTCGCCATGGCGATGACGCAGGTGTTCTGCCCCAACCCGCCCAAGGAGGGCCTCTGGGCCTGCTTTGTCACTGCTGCCACAGGGGCTGGAGGAGCAGAGATACAAACCTTCAAGGGGGCCCAGCACCCAGCAGCCCCAAGTCCCACGGCCACGGTGACACTGGGGCCACTGGGGCTGCAGCAGAGATACAAACCTGCAGGAAACCTGCGGAAAGGGAGATAAACTATCATAACTTTATCTCCCTTTCCACAAGATGAGAAAACTGACCCTGATTTATTTAGTGATATGGCCCACACCTTTCTACAAGCACAGGGTATGTTATGACCACTCCCAGGAAGGTCTGGTCAGAATACTGTCTCCAGGGAATAAGGCTACTGTGGCAAATAATCTAAGAGAGGAAACAAGTTTTTGTTGGGTTTATTCTGAAGGTCAGAGAACAGGCCACCCCAACATATGCCGTGTTGTTATATTGATGATCTTGAGCTGCAGATGCTTGAAAAACAGCAAATGCAAGGAGAGGCTTTCACTGAAGTCTCCTGATCTGCTTAAAATCGGACCCCCCAAAAGGAGCTTAAATGTCATAGGTCCCCTCGATGGGAAAAGTGTCATCAGCCAGCGAAGACTGACTCCTGTCACAGGACAGGAGACTAGAAGTTGACATCACACCCAAACTTTGTTACCCCCATTCATCTTTCCTAAAAATCATGTACTCTCCTCTAAGAGGCCTACATCTCCCATCCCCTTTCCCTAGGAAGAAGGTATTTAAATCTGGATTCTAAGCCACCGTGGGGAGTTATTCATTTTTCCCTGGGATCTCCCACATATACATGAGGTACACATGTTAATGAACTTTTGTTTTTCTCTTGGTAATCTGTCTTTCATTACAAGGGCCTCTGCTAAGAACTCAGAAGGGTAGAGGAAAACTATTTTTCCTCCTCCATAATTCTATCTCAGGAAATCTTCTGGGCGACCTTCGGGACGTCGTTCTGGACAAAACCATGGTGGCAGGGCTGAGGCAGAGGTGGTTAGAGGAGATCAGGCAGGCAGGGGAGAGCAGTTAGGAGGATCAGGCTGACAGGGGAGAGCAGTTAGGGCAGCGGTTCTGAACCTATGGGTCGTGACCCCTTTGGGGGTGAACCACCCTTTCACAGGGGTCGCCTAAGACCATCGGAAAACACATATATAATTACATATTGTTTTAGTGATTAATCACTATGCTTTAATTATATTCAATTTGTAATGATGAAATTGGGGGTCACCACAACATAAGGAACTCTATTAAAGGGTCGTGGCATTAGGAAGGTTGAGAACCACTGAGTTAGGGGGATCAGGCCGGCAGGCAGGTGAGCAGTTAGGAGCCAGCAGTCCTGAGGGGTCCCGGATTGGAGAGGGTGCAGGCTGGGCTGAGGGACCCCCCCTCCCGTGCATGAATTTTGTGCACCGGGCCTCTAGTTTATACTAAAGGAGACCTTTGTGTTATGGGTAGATAAACTCTCACTCTCTAAGAGAAGAGCACCTTCTTGCCTGTATGTAGCTTTCATTCAGACAAATGACAACTATTTCATAAGTAAGGAAGATAATTGCTGTTTGTACCAGGGTCAGAAGTGCTTCCACACTTTCTTCCCAAGCAGCAAATGGTGCTTCCAAAGGCAGAGAGGCTTTGTCTCTGACCTGTGATGGGAGGAAGTTGGCAGCTGGCAGATGTGAGGACTTCCCCTGGCATGGAGTCGCGGCTTCCTCCAAACTTCTGTTTAAACCAGGTGTTTGTTCACCCTGAGGCAGGGTCAGGCAAGGGCTTCTTGGCGTTAAGTCACCCTTTGCATTTCTTTTGGTGTCAGGCTTGGCCAAGTGATTCACCCAGGCTGGAAACACAGCGAGGAGCCTGAGGGAGCAGCCTTTCTCTTAACCAAGAAGGATTATTCAGAGACAACAAATTTGACACAATCCCTGTGCTTTTCAGCCGTCCACATGATGTATTCAGGCCTCTGCTAGTTTTAGCCAGCAGAAGAGGCGGGGCAGTCTCTGTCAATAAGTAAATTTATGATGATTACTAAACTGTAGGCCTTCACAGCGGCATTTCTCCAACATGAGAATTGCATTTTTGTTTTAAAGATTGTTTTAATTGATTGTTTTCGAGAGAGAAACATGGACTGGCTGCCTCTTGCACGTCCTGTGCCTGGGATGGAGCCCGTAACAGAGGCATGTGCCCTGACTGGTAATCAAACTGGCAACATTTTTGTTCATGGGTTGACTCCCAACTAATTTAGCCACGCCGGTCAGGATGAGAATTGAATTTTTATTTGGTGAAAAATGATGACACTCTGTACCTTGCATTTTTCCTTTTATATTTCTACAAGTTATTAGAAATAAATCTTCAAGGAAACACTCTTCACTTAGGGAGTCAGAGCAAAAAAGCTATAAGAATGATAGACAAGACTCAGATAATCAGAGGTTTGAGTTTACTGTGGTAATTTCTGAACTGTTGGCCTTTATTGTGAAATACTGTAAAATATAAATATTTAGCTGAAAGCTGAACCTTGATAAAGAGGTTCTGCAGAGCAAGACATTTCACAAAACTTTTCATGAAATGTTCCCCCCATAAAATACCAAAAATACCATCACCAGTCAGTTAACTTGTCCAGGTTTCACTGTGTTACAGCAGGGGAGAGGGGCAAATCTCTCCATGTCGGGGTAGGGGTGGACATTGGATACCATTGAAAGCAGGGCATTTGGGGATTCCCTGCTTAGACACACAAATTACAAAATGCTTTATGGAGCAATTATATTAATCTTGCATTTCCCTAGCTTCTCTGACAACTTTTGTTCCAGCCCAGGCTGATATCTCATGGCGGTCATATATTTCTTGTTGAGGAAGAGAGAAGTTTAAATGTTCCCTTCTGTATGTCTTTTAAAAATCTGCATGGTTTTTAAATAGTATTTTGTTTCTTTCTCATATTTTAAATTCCTTTATTTAAATTTTAAAAAATAATATAAAGCTGGTTTTCCTGATAATTCTGTTGGGTAAAGTTCATATTTGTCATGTGTGCTGACTTTGGCCATGATGAGACATGTTCTTCAGGATTTGTGATTTAGGGTGCAAACTCTTGTTATCTGTGAGAAGCCTGTGTTGAGTTGAGGATGCATCTTTACAAAGAGGCTTTCTGTTTTCTTCAGCCAGGGCCTCAGGGGCAGTGACAATCTGGGAACCAACTTTTATGTTAATTTCTGTTTGGAATTTACCTGCCCTTGCAGGTAGTATAAATCCATATTTCAAATCCACACGAGGCAAGCCTGTGGTTACACTTTATCAGGGGAGATGCTTTTCCCTTAGAGTTCTGCCTTAAATAGAGAAGGTTCCTTGTTGCCTTCCTCTGTATGTAGAATTTTTTTCTAGTTCACCTGTGATCAGAGAGTGTAGCCTTTCTAGGGTCCTGCGTGGCTCAACATAAAAATCTCAGTTCTGTTGCCCTAGTGTGTGGGTCCCCTATATGTCATTTACATACAAGCCCCTTTGTTATTCAGAATGGCAATAACCACCAGAGTATCAGTAACTTGAGTAGCAGTTTTTCAGATTTCTCTGTGTTCCAGAACAACCTTCCAGAATGACCAGTGGGTGGAGTTTCTCTGCCATCCCTGAAAGGAAAAAAAGTCTCCGTGTATTTCTGGGCTATCTCTTGAAATCTGGTTAACTCCAGACTCTACAAAGCCATTAAGAACCCTCAGGGAGGTCAGAACCTGGAAATTTCTTAGAATTCCAGAACCCAAGACAGACTGTGGACTTGAGGCTATTTCTCTGGTTAATTTCCATTTAAATGTGAATACCGAGGAGTGTAGAGCCTCCATAGAATATAGAGGTATGGGTGAGGGCAGCCTACGTCCTTTAGCTCTGGCATAATAAAATGAAAACTAGATTTAGAATCAGAACATCTAAGTTCAAACCTTGACTTTGCTATGTAAAATTGGGTGTGTTAACTTAAATAGTCTGAGCTTCCATTTCCTCATCTGTAAAATGGAGACAATAACACCTGCCAGAGTTGCTATGAAAAGTTAAAGGGTATAGTGAAGTTAAAAAAAAAAAAGTTGGAACAGAGCAAGCATTCAAAAATGCTAGTGAATATAACTCCTGGTCACCTTAATAGTTGTGGTCTGCCTCAATTGCTGATTCCTTGACCAGTGTCCTGGTCACTGGGGTTGCAAATCCAACACCCATTCCACTCTAGTCTAAACCAGTGGTTCACAAACTTAAGTGCATCCAAATCACCTGGAATTCTTGTTAAAACACAAGTTACTATGAACATAGGGGTGCATATATTCTTTCTGATTAGTGTTTCAGGATTATTAGGATACTAGAGGCCCAATGCCTGAAATTCGTGCAAGCGTAGGGCCTCGCAGCCCCAGCTACCTTGTGGCCCCGCGGCCCCACTCCCCACCCACTGGTCATTCTGGAAGGTTGTTCTGGAAGGTCATTCCAGAAGGTAGTTCCACCGGCTGGTCTAATTATCATATTAGCTCTTTATTACCAGTATATAGGATATTCCTAGAAATGGGATCACTGGATCAAAAGGCAGTTCCATTTTTAATTTTTTGAGGAAACTCCATACTGTTTTCCATAGTGGCTGCACCAGTCTGCATTCCCACCAGCAGTGTACTAGGGTACCCTTTTCTCTGCATTCTCTCCAGCACTTGTCAATTGTTGATTTGTTGATAGTGGCCATTCTGGCAGGTGTGAGGTGCTAAACACATTGTTGTTTTAATTTGCATATCTCTGATGATCAATGACTTTGATCATTTTTTTTTTCATATGTCTCTTGGCCATCTGTATGTCCTCTTTAGAGAAATGTCTATTTAGGTCCTTTGCCCATTTTTAAATTGGTTTTTAACAGTCCAAGTGCCTATCAGTAGATGAGTAGTTAAAAAAGATCTGGTAGCCCTAGCCTGTTTGGCTCAGTTGATAGAGTGTCAGCCTGCGGACCAAAGGGTCCCGGGTTTGATTCTGGTCAAGGGCACGTACCTCAGTTGCAGGTTTCTTCCCGGTCCGGGCCCTGGTCAAGGCTCATGCAGGAGGCAACCAATCAATGTGCTTCTCTCACATCGATGTTTCTCTCTGTCTTTCCCTCTCTCTTCTACTCTCTCTAAAAATCAATGGAAAAATATTCTTGGGTGAGGATTAAAAAAAAAAGAAGAAGAAAATAATTTAAAAAAACACTTTGGTACATTTACACAATAGAATACTACACAGATGTAGAAAAGAAGAATCTCTCACCCTTTGAGACAGCATGGAGGATCTGGAGAATATTTTGCTAAGCAAAATAAGCCAGTCACAGAGAATGACAAGTATCACACCATCTCACTTTTATGTGGAATCTAATTAATAAAATAAGCTGATAAACAAAATAGATCCAGAGATATCAAAGCATGGAACAGACTAACAGATCTCAGAGGGAAAGGGGGAGGGTGAGCAGGAAGAGATAAACCAAAGATCTTATATACATAGCCCATGGATATAGACAATAGTGTGGTGAAGGCGGGGGAACGGACAGGAAAGGAGTGGAAGGGGTCAGTGGGGGAAAAAGGTACATCTATAATACTTTCAACAATAAAGATAAAAATAAATAAATAAACAAAGTCTGGAGATTCTGATCAGTAAGTCTGGAACTGGTCCCAGTAGTTTGCATTGTCCCCCAAGTACTGCTGATAATCTAGGGGCCACACTTTGACAAGCACTTATGATAATCCTATTCTTCCCATTGGTGATTGATTTAGGAAGGGGCATGTGATCTGAATCTGCCAGAAGAGATGTGAGAGGAAGTCTGATGAGAGCTTCCAAGAAAGGTTACCTCAGTCCTGAGAAAGAAACAGGAAAAGCTGGTCCTGTTTTTCTTCTGGACATGGTGTCAGGACATGATGCCTTAGAACTGTCATAGGCATCTTGCCTTCATCCTGAGGATGAAGCTGGTCTAAGGTAGAGAGCAGAGCCAAGAGAATCCCAGGCAGCAGAACTGCAACCCTATAGTGCCCCCGTGACTATGCACTACCCTATTTAATTATGTGAGCTATTGTGTAAGCAAAAAATGAATACAAATTTTAAACACAGTTTGAGTCAGAGTTGTCTGGTTTACAGCCTTAAATATTCTAAGTGATGAAGCCATTGTATTGATATGTTAAATCTTATTCTCTGCAACCCTAAGCTATAGAGTGGGAAAGTATTTGAGTTCATTTAAAATTGTGCTTTCATGTCTTTTTTTAAACTGGTCATTTTCTTTGATACTTTCTTCTCCATTTACCATCCTCACTCCCACATCTCACCCAGTCCTCTGGGGATATGCTATAACTCTGTCAACATTGAAAGGAGGTAACTGCTCCAAACCTGCATCTCATTTACACATGTGGGGCTGTAGAATGCATTTCTGGTTGAATGCATGATTACAGTTTTACTGGATGTCTTCTTCCTCTTACATTCTGTTTCTATGCATTGTTATTTTCTTGCAACCTTAGCTAATTAGTAGCTTAATCTGTCTCCTTTCAGACTTTAATTTCAAATTCTAGAATTTCCCAATCACATCAACATTAATTCTACCATAATTTCAAATATACCCAGGCCTTCTGTGTTGAATTTTTGCTGAAAAGAACTGCAGCAACAATTAAGACTGCATGATGCAAATTCCTGAATCCCAAATCATGACTAGGATTGCTAAATAAATAAATAAGTAAGTAAGTCAATAAATAAGGAGCTCTCTAGGGAGCTGAGCCAGCTCAGCACCTCCACATGGAGTCTGAGGAAGGGGGCAGTGATTCCCCCCATCCCTTTCTTTTAATCTTAGTTTGGACAGCTTCTTTATTCAAAACATCAAGGACTGTTGACAGTTGAATAAAAAGAGTAGAGGCTCATGGGATTGCTAATGAGATACAAAATGACCTTGGAATCAAGATAAATTTCTGTCTGTTGGCTCCCCTGACCATGGGGAAATGAGTTAAGAGCCTCAAGCCAATTTCTACTGACAGGTATCCTTATCATGGTTAACAGTGCGGCACATGTTCTAGTTGGCTTCTGAGGGGGAAGGCCAAGGGCCTCCAGTTGTGTGCTGTCCTCCTATCAGGGAGCTGGGATGAAGTGAGCAGATTGGTACTGATGTAGCATAAAGCACACTATCTGGTAGGAAAATAAGGTTCTTAGTAATTACAGTGGGGCCTTGACTTACGAGTTTAATTCGTTCTGAGACCGAGCTCGTTAAGGAGCTCGTTAACTCAAATTACTCTATCAACTCAATGCAAAAAATCAGTGGAGAGACAGCTGGTATCTCAAAAACCTCATTAGTCAGGACACTTGTAAGTCAAGGCCCCACTGTATAGCTAACATTTATCACAAAATTAAAATTTTCAGCGCACAAATTCAGGCAAGTACTAAAATGAAGATTTTTTTCTGTCTTACATGGAAATATATAATTGATAAGACAACATAGTAGGTTTAAAGCTTTACAGTCATAACTCAGGTGTACAGAAATGATTCTTTATATTCCTATTACTGAACTTAGCTCAAGCCTCTATTTGCTTAGTAGGCTGAGAAGTTTTACTCTTACCATAACATGAAGAATTCTATTATTTCTTGATATTAAATGCATTTTCTCACTCCCTCTCCAGTCCTAATCATTTTTCTAGACCAGGTCATATTCTAAGTCTTCTTTTGAAGTCTTGCCTGATAATTCAAGCTAGAAGTAATATTTTTTCCCTCTGAGTCCCTGGAGATGTTAATGACCCTTATCTTATCCTTTCTTATTTTGCAAACTTGACAATGCAGCTCTTGGAAGGCAGGACTATAGAATATCTTTCCTTATACTCTCCATACAGGATTCAACATAGTATGCTTTTGCATGTAGTAGCCACTCAATAAATAGTAGTTCATGGGTTGATTATTTTTTAAAATAAAGTATACAGCACTGTAGACTCAGAAATAAGCTATGAAGAGAGATTTCACTCATAGGGCCTAAGAATGGGCATCAGGGCTTTTGCAAACTCCCTGAAATTGAATGCAAAGTAAACATTTTATGGGGAGAAGGACCATAGCTGTCAACAAATTCACAAAGGAGCTCTTGATTACTTCCTAAATGGTAAGAATTACTGAACAAATTTATTCATTTTCTTTTCTTCCTGACAAAACTAGGTCATAACACCATGTCCATGCTCTCTCAAATGGGTTGGTAGTGAGAGTTCTCTTGGGATGCCTCAGTTCCCATTTTTTAGTTGTTCCTAAAAGAGACACTGAGATTACATGGAATTCATGTACAGTGCTAAGCTGATTGTATTTTTTAATTATACACTATTAAAAGGACTGTGTCTCCAAGTTCCAACAGAGATGGTGTATCTTGGTGATTAGAGATGTGTGCTCGAAGCCAGATGACCTGCACTTTAATCACAGCTCTGTCACTTACTAGTGTTAACCTAAAAATAAAAATCCAAAATGAGAGGCAACAAACATTTTTTTGAGATAAAAAAGAATTGTAATCCTGGGTTTAGATTCAGGCACAAAACCAAATTATGGGGTTAAGGCAAGGAATTTTATGAGAAAGGGAAGGGAAATCATTTCATGAATAGAAGAAAGGAATTTATATTAGTGTTAACCAGTTACCTTTAAGCTATACATGGCTAGTTACTGATTCTAAAGACTGTCCATAATCATCAGTTCAGGTGTTCAGGATTTCTGCTTTCTGTTAGCTTTATAAACAACTATTTTTATGAAAAGGTTGGTTTGGTCTAGTCCAGTGGTTGGCAAACTCATTAGTCAACAGAGCCAAATATCAACAGTACAACGATTGAAATTTCTTTTGAGAGCCAAATTTTTTAAACTTAAACTATATAGGTAGGTACATTGTTATTAACTTAATTAGAGTACTCCTAAGGCTTAGGAAGAGCCACACTCAAGGAGCCAAAGAGCTGCATGTGGCTCGTGAGCCGCAGTTTGCCAACCACGGGCTAGTCCAAAGGTTATTTTGCCTAGTTCAAACATTGCAAAGTTCCAAGGGGTAAGACGTGCAAGGCAGTTCCTCTGGAATGGCTGATCTAGCTCTGTTTTGAAATGGCTCCACTAATATAAACTTTTCATACTAGCTGTCTGATGTTCAACCAATTACTCAAAATCTCTGAATCTATTTCTTCATCTGTAAATGGGAATAGTAATAGTGATTAATTCCTAGGATTTCTCAGAGGGTTAAATGAGTTAATGCATGTAAAGCACTTAAAATAGTGCCACGCAAACATTAATTAGAAGAAGAGTCAAGATGGTGGTGTAGGTAAGTGCAGTACTTGCCTTCTCACACAACCACATTAAAATTACAACTAAACTATCATTCAGAACTGCCTGAAATCTGGCTGAATGGAAGTCCTACAATTAGAGAATTAAAGAAGAAGCCACATTGAGACTGGTAGGAGGGCAGAAGTGCAGAATAGGCTGGTCTGACACCCATGTGTGGCATATATTTTTTTTTAATCAGGAGGGATATATTGACTACAGAGGTCCCCTGTGAGGAACAAGGAGTCCCAGGCCCACACCAGACCCCTCAGCCCAGGGATCCAGTGACAGGAAGAGAAGTCCCTGTAACTTTGGGCTATAAAAACCAGCAGGGATTGTAGCTGAGTGACATGGAGGGTTGCTGGAGTCCCAGGCACATGGACTTACTCAGAATTACTCCCTCACTGAGCTCCAGCACTGGGGCAGCAGCTTGAAAGGATCCAGAGACATATGATGGGGAACTAAATTGTCTGGCAGCTTTCTCCTAGACAAAAGTGCTGGCAGAGGTCATTGTTCCTATGCTGAGACTTTACCACCACAGTGCTGATAGGCAGTTGCCATATTTGAGTCTCCATCAACCTGGATCACACTGTTTGCTCTTTCCTGATGATTCCCTGAAGCCCTGCCACATCCAAACTGCAGCAGCTTTTCCATATGAATGTCCTGTTCTGGCTCAGGCTTCAGATTTTCCTAAAATCTCTCAAACATGCAGCAGTTGGCCTCAGCATGCCCCATACCTCTCAATAAGAGGCCCCAGGCTCAGCAGCCTGCCAAGGTTCACAGATTGGCCTCTCCTGGGCACCTCCAAGCCCAACACAAGTAGCAGCCATCTTCAGATTGCTGTGTAGCTTGTGCTGGGTGGCCCTAGGCAGGTCACAAGCAGTAACTGCATTCACACCTCCCAGGAGGCCGCAGAGCCAGTGTACCTGGTGGTCAGCTTCAGACCACACCAGATTACAACCTTATCAAATCCATGAGTGACACACTGAAGAGGCAGACTTGGTGAGCAACAAAGCCCCACTGAAGTAAGTCCTGCTCCAGAGGGGTGTCTCCTGCACAGCAACTCTTCTGCTTTAGTCACAGATTGTTTTCACAGTCAATTGGCCTGGGGGTCAATCCCTCTCAGTGACGCCAACAGCAATCAAGGCTCAATTACAATAGGATAATGTACACAGTCCACACAGGGGTGTACCTAGAGTGCCAGGGGAGGCTGAGCCACTGGGTCCTACAGGACACCTACTACACAAGGCCACTTTACCAATTCCAGCAGACATAGCAGCTCTATCTAATACATAGAAACAAACAAAGTGAAACAGACAAAATGTGGAGACAAAAGAACATGTTGCAAATGAAAGAACAGAAGAAATCTCCAGAAAAAGAACTAAATGAAATGGAAACTAGAAAGCAGGAGGAGAGTCTAAGGGAGCTTTGGGACAAGATGAAATGAAGTAACATATGGATAATAGGGGTGCCAGAAGGACAAGAAAAGGAGCAAGGATTAGAAAACCTATTTGAAGAAATAATGACAGAAAACTTCCCTGATTTGGGGAAGAAAAAGTCACACAAGCACAGAGAGTCCCAAACAATATGAACTCAAAAGACCCACGTCATAATTACAGTGGCAAACATTAACAACAAAGAGAGAATCTTAAAGGCTGCAAGAGAGAGACAGAGAGTTACTTACAAAAGATCTCCCATCAGATTATCAAATGATTTCTCAACAGAAATACATTAGGTCAGAAGGGAATGGAATGAAGTATACAAAGTGAGGCAAAGCAAGGGACTGGATCCAAGAATACTCTATCATTGAAATGCAAACTACCAGATACAGAGTTCAAAACAATGGTTATGAGGACGCTCAAGGAACTTAATGAGAACTTCAAGGAACTTAGTGAGAACTTCAAGGAACCTAGTGAGAACATAAAAAGGACCAGTCAGCAATAAAGGATACACTAATTGAAATGAAGAATAATTTACAGGGAATCAACAGTAGAGAAGAAGATGTCAAGAATCAAATCAGCAGTTTGGATTAGGAGGAAGCAAAACACACCCAACCAGAACAGCAAAAAAATCCAAAAATAAGAAAGTGTAAGGATCCTCTGGACAACTTCACGTGTACCAACATTTGCATCATGGGGGTGCTGGAAGAAGAGAGGGAGCAAGAAATTGAAACCTATTTAAAAAATAATGACAGAAAACTTCCCCTACCTGGTGAAATAAATAGACTTACAAATCCAGGAAGCACAGAGAGTCCCAAACATGACCCAAAGAGGCCCACACCAAGACACATCATATTTAAAATGCCAAAGGTTAAAAACAAAGAGAGAATATTAAAAGCAGCAAGAGAAAAGCAGTTAGTTATCTGCAAGGGAGCTTCCATATGACTGTCAGCTAATTTACCAACAGAAATTTTACAGGCCAGAAGGGAGTGGCAAGAAATATTCCAAGTGATGAAAAGCAAGAACCTACAACCAAGATTACTCTATCCATCAAAGCTGTCATTTAGAATTGAAGATAAGATAAAGAGCTTCACAGACAAGAAAAAGCTAAAGGAGTTCATCACCACCAAAGCTATATTACATGAAACATTAAAGGGTATTCTTTAAGAAGAAGAAAAAAAAGATAAAAATATGAACAATAAAATGGTAATAAATACATATCTATCAAAAATTGAATCTAAAATTCAAAATAAATGAATAAGAAATCTAATGAACAAAATAAACTGATGAATAAAATAGAACCAAAGGCATGAAACATGGAACAGACTTATGAATCTCACAGGGAAGCGGGGAGAGAGAGATTAACCAGAGAACTCATATGCATACATGCATTACCCATGGACACAGACAATAGGGTGGTCATGGCCTGAGTCGGGGAGGGATCTGGGTGGAGGGGAGCAATGGGGAGAAAAAAAGGGGGACATCTGTAATACTCTCAACAATAAACATTTAAAAAATAAAATAATGCTTTGCACATATCATAAGCACAATGTGTTAGCTATTATTATTGTTTTTGTTATTAAACTCTACCTCTTATTTTCACTAATACAGATTAGACACAGTAAGTGTATCCTCAGTGGCCCTTTTCACCATCATATTCTTTCCTGGGTAATCACATTAAGGTCAGATCAGAGTGATTAATTGATTGGCAGAAATTATGCAGTTTTACTCTTTATTAGATACTAGAGGCCTAGTGTATGGATTCATGCACTGGTGGGGGTCCCTCGGCCTGATCTGTGCCCTCCTGCAATTTGGGACCTCTTGGGGAGTGTTGGATAGCTGGTTTTGGCCCAATCCCCACAGACCTGATCCAAACAGGAGGGAACCCGAACCCCGCAGGCCCAATCCAGACAGGAGGGAACTCGATCCTGTGCATTGAGCATCTGTCCCCTAGTGGTCAGTGCGCATCATAGCAACCAGTCGTTCAGTCATTCGGTTGCTTAGGTTTTTATATATATAGATAATTCTGTGTTATTGCTTGAGTTTACTTGGTATTCTGAGGTAAAGTTCTCACACTATGGGACTATTTCAATCATTTTACAAGGGCAGAGAATCAAGATATTTTGAATTTCAATGAATGTGCCTTTTTCTCCTAGAAAATATTTTTTTGAAAAATATTAACAATAATATTCTTTATTCTAAGAAAAACTTAGTAGATTATTTTTAGTAGTTGCTGTTAACTTAGAAGGATGAAATGAATTGCAGAGTATGTGCACAGATCCAGTACCACCTTGAATTAATTCTTTCCATTAGCTTTATGATTAGCCCTTTTAAAATGATGAAAATCTTTGATTAATCACAGAATGTATAAATTTAATTTGCAGAGATTATATGACCAGTGAGTATTTAGTTTCCACTTTTGAGATAAGAAGAAAAATAATGAAGGGTTTTTTGGTGGAGGGAAGGATTGTGCCAAATGAGGCAATTTGTCCACTATTACTTTTATGAGGTGACTGGCAAACATTGAGAAGGTTAATAATGTATTGAGACTGTGCTGCAGAGATTCCTCAGCTAAGTGCACATGCTGTGATATTCCCCCTGAATACTGAATCTGCAATTACAATTAATACCAACTACTCCATTCCTAGGAGCCTAAGAATCCATGGAACTAGAATATATGTTTAAGGAAGAGAAAATTTTCCATTTGAGTCTAGGATAATGAAGAGTTGTGATAGAAATTGAGGTTACAAGGAAGTAAGAATACATATTAGTCAATGTCTTAGCAGAAAATAGTTGATACATACAAATTGGGTAATTTTCAGAGAGTTTAAATAAAGCTAAATTTATAAAGGTGCTGGCAGAGTATAGAGAAATGACAAGGATAGTGCTATATTCTTAGTCTCCTAAGGGAAAGGGTGGTGCCTGTCCATCCCTGGGTCTGAACTAGTGAGAGGAGCTACCAATAATCATAAGCCAGGAACAGAGAGCAAGTGAGAGGATGTTGAGAATCAGCTCTGTGGAGAGGGTCTCTGCTAGGAACTCTGAACACTGGCTAAAGTCACAGGATGGTGGAAATGTAAACTGCTACAGCCATTATGGAAAACAGTATATAGATTCCTAAAAAAAAACACCCACAAAAAACTAAAAATAGAATTACCATATGACCGGGCAATCCCATTTTGTGTATATATCCAAAGGAGCTCACATCACTATCCGGTAGAGATATCTGCACCCCCATGTTCATTGCATCATTAGTCACAATAGCAAAGATATGGAAACAATCTAAATGTCTGCTACAGATGAAAGGATAAAAAATGTAGTATATCGGAATGGAATGTCATGTAATGGAACATTGTTCAGCCATAAGAAAGGAAATCTTGTCATCTGTGATAACATGGATGATCCCGGAGGACATTATGCTAAGTGAAATAAGCCAGACAAAGGCAAATATTATTTGATATCATTTATATGTAAATAGCTAAAAAACCTAAGTCAGAAAAAGAGAGCAGAACAGTTTCCAAGGGCAGAGAGGTGGGGGAATGGGGAGATATTAGTCAGAGGGTACAAAGTTTCAGCTGTGCAAGATGAATACATTTTTAAGATCTAATGGACAGCATGGTGACTATAGTTATTAATACCATATTATGTACTCAAAAGTTGGTAAGAGAATAGATCTTAAGTGTTCTCACCACACACACAAACAAAAGGAAAATATATGAGGTGATAGATAGATTAATTGGCTGACTGGAAGAATCATTTCACAATGTATATGTAAATGAAAACATCAGGTCCTGATGTGCACCTTAAATATATACAGTGTTTATTCATGCACCTTACATATATACAATGCTTATTTGTGTACCTTAAATATATAGAATGAGAGTTCCGGTGCACGAATTCGTGCATGGGTGGGGTCCCTCTGGGTGGCCTGCGAGGATCAGGCCAAAACCCGCAGTCCAACATCGCCTGCAGCTCCTACGTGCCGCTCCTGCTCATCTCGGCCCCACTGCTTGTGCCACTGGCTTGCACCCAATTAGTCCCCATCGGGTGAGTCTCATGCTGCCCCAGCAGTGTTCGCCAGCCATGAGCCCTGTGTCTGATGACCTCCCGAGGGGAGTGGCCTGCGAGATTGGGCTGAAACTGGCTCTCCGATATCCCCCGAGGGTCCTGGATTGCAAGAGGGCACAGGCCAGGCTGAAGGACCACACCAGTGCACGATCAGGGCTGGGGAGGGACCGAGGGAGGGCTCCAGGGTGTGTCTAGCCCAGGGGTGGGCAAACTTTTTGACTCGAGGGCCACAATGGGTTCTTAAACTGGACCAGAGGGCCGGAACAAAAGCATGGATGGAGTGTTTGTGTGAACTAATATAAATTCAAAGTAAATATCATTACATAAAAGGGTAGGGTCTTTTTTTTTTTTTTTTTTTTAGTTTTATTCATTTCAAACGGGCCGGATCCGGCCTGCGGGCCGTAGTTTGCCCACAGCTGGTCTAGCCCATCTTGCTCAGTCCCAGTTGGCTGGACTCCACCATCAAGCTAACCTACCAGTCAGAGCATCTGCCCCTTGGTGGTCAGTGCACGTCATAACAATCAGTGGTTCTGCCGTTTGGTTGATTTGCATATTAGCCTTTTATTATATAGGATAGTGAAATATTTGAAAGAGAAATTAAGAAAACAATGCCATTTAGAATTGCATCAAAAATAATAAAATACTTGGAATAAACTGAACCAAGGAAGTAAAAGACCTGTACTTGGAAAGCTATAACACATTGAGGAAAGAAATTGAAGAAGGCACAAATAAAGGGGTCATATTCTGTGCTCATTAGTAAGAACAATTAACATCATTAAAATGTTGATATTATCTACAGATTAAATGCAACCTCTATTAAAATACCAATGGAATTGTTTTTACAGAACTAGAATAAATAATCCTAAAATTTATATGGAACCACAAAAGACCCTGAATAGTGAAAGCAATATTGAGAAGGAAGAACAAAGTTGGAGGTATTACACTACCTTATATCAAACTATACTACAAGGTGATAGTAATCAAAATACCATGGTACTGATATAAAAAAAAAGACACAGATCAATGGAATAGAATAGAGAGCCAAAAAATAAACCCAAACCTATTTGGTCAATTAATCTATGACAAAAGAGGTAAGAATATACATGTGGTAAAGATAGTCTAATCAATAAACTGGAATGATGCATGCAGATAAAATGGAATTAGACCACTTTCTTACATCATATATAAAATAAAATCATAATGAATTACAGATTTAAATGTGAGACCTGATATAATAAAGCTCCAAGAAGAAAATATAGGTAGTAAACTCTTTGACATTGCTCAGGTAAGGGAAACAAAAGAAAAAATAAACAAATGGGAGTACATAAAACTCAAAGTATTGGCACAGCAAAAAGAACCATCAACAAAACAGAAAGACAATCCACTGAATGAGAGAACATATTCACTAATGATACATCAATAAGGGGTTAATATCCAAAATATACAAGGAACTCATACAACTCAACACCAAAGGAAACAAACAATGCAATTAAAAATGGGCAAAGAACCTGAATAGACACTTCTCCAAAGAGGACACACAGATGGCCAATAGACTTATGAAAAGATGCTCAACAACACTAATCATCAGGGAAATGTAATTAAAACCACAATGAGTTATCAACTCACACCTGTCAGATGGCTATCTACACTAATAAAAGAGAAACATGCAAATTGGTGTCACTCGCTATGCCCACCAGCCAATCAGGATGAGTATGCAAATGAACCCAACAAAGATGGCGGTTAATATTTGCATATGCAGGCAAGGAGTGAAGACTGAAGACAGCCTACAGAGGTTCTCAACCTTCCTAATGCTGAGACCCTTTAATACAGTTCCTCCTGTTGCAGAGGCCTGTTGCAGGAAGATTCCCCAATTTCATTGTTACAAATTGAACATAATTAAAGCATAGTGATTAATCACAAAAACAATATGTAATTATATATGTGTTTTCTGATGGTCTTAGGCTACCCCTGTGAAGGGTCGTTCGACCTCCAAAGGGGTCGTGACCCACTGGTTGAGAACTGCTGGCCTGGAAGGAAGCCAAGCACTGTAGAAGGGAGCGAAGCAGCAGAGAAGGGAGGGAGCTGAGGCAGCGGACAAAGGAGCGGAGCCAAGGCAGCGGAGACAGGAGGGAGCAAGGCAGCGGAGAAGGGAGTGTAGCCTGCTGAGGTGGGCTTTGCTACCCTCTCTGCTTCGCTCCGGCCACAGGAAGCCCTATTCTTGCAGGAATAGGCCCAAGGAAGCCCTATTCTTGCAGGAATCTTCCTGCAACAGGCCTCTAGTCAATAAATAATGAATCAATAAACAGGTGTTGGCAAGGATGTGGAAGAGAAGTCTGCATTGTTGGGATTGTAAATTGACACAGCCACTATGGAAACCAGTATGGAGGTTCCTAAAAAAAATAAAAATAGTACTACCATATGACCCAACAATTCTAATTCTGGGTATTTATCTGAAGAAATCCAAAACACTAATTTGAAAAAATATATGCACCCCCTCTCCCCCATGTTCATTGCAGTGATATTTACAATAGCTGAGATCTGGAGGCAACCTAAGTATCCATCGATAGATGAATAGATAAGGAAGTGGTACGTGTATACAATGGCATATTACTCAGCCATAAAAAGGAATGAAGTCTTCCCACAACAGCATGATGAGCCTAGAGGAAATTATGCTAAGTGAAATAAGTCAGACAGAGAATGACAAATACCATATTATTTTACTTTTATGTGGAATCTAAAACAAAATAAATGAACAAACAAAATAGAAACAAACTCATAGATACAGAGAACAAATTAATGGTTGCCAGATGAGGGGGGATGGGTGAAAAAGGTGAAGGATTAAGAAGTATAAACTGCCAGTTGTAAAGAGTCATGGGGATATAAAGTACAGCATAGGGAATATAGGTAATGATATTGTAATAACTATGTATGGTGTCAGACGGCTACTAGACGGGTGATTACTTCATAAAATATATGAATGTCTAATCACTATGTTGTACACCTGAAACTAATATAAGATTGCATATCAAGTGTAATTGAAAAATAAATCAATGTACCCCCTCCCCCCCAAAAAAAACAACAACTCAACAATGATGCATTAATAAAAAGTGCATTTAAATGCACAGACATGGCATGAAATTTGCACAAAAATTCTTGATTGGGAAGCCCAAGTTAATGCATCAGTAATCTCCAATGTAATAAAATTTGGTATGTGTCCATTAAAAAAAATGCTCCCTAGAGCTTTCAGGAAATGCCATCTGGGAACATTTTGTAGCATCCTATACATATATTTTCCTCCTCTGGAGTCCACACCCCTCACCTAGGAGTTTCCTGTTTATCTGCCTTCCACTTCTATAAGTTTCAAGGACATGCTGCTTCCTTTTGTCCTCTTGGCCTTCTTCTCACCCCCTTCTTGGCTCCATCTGTTTTTTTCTTTTTTCTTCACTGGACTAGACATACATTTCTTCTGGGAACTTTTACTAATCTATGGAAAAAGTTGTTAAAGGCTTTATGTCAGATGTTCAGTTGCTTGGTAACTCAAAGAACGTACTACCAGGTTTATGTTCAGAGAATTAGACAAAATATCCAGTCCCCACTGTCTTCAGTCCTGGACAGTATCAGTTCCCCAGCTCAACTATGTCTGAGGAGATGCCCACACAGGAGAGAGAGGAGGCTTAGCTTCCACAGAGCGTCGAGGATGGGGCAGAGGCTGCCCACCTCGCCAGGCCTGAGGAGGCACCTGGGGACACTGGCTTGCTCAGAGGTGCAGGCACTTTTTCAGAGCAACATTAACTGAATAATCACTGCATGTTGGTGAAATGGTTGGAAGTTTCTCTATTTCTTCCTTTGTTCTACCTTATGATCTCTCTCTCATTCTCACTTCTTTTCCTAATAGTTTTCAGGAAACCCATAGTCTTGGACTCAGACTCGAAAAAATGGTGCCAGGTAACCTCAGAGCAATGGCATAGAACTTACTCTTATTAATCACCACAAACACACAAGGACCAACCAAACAAAATCTCTTCAGATTCTGGGTTGGAAGATACCAACCTGGAGGAAACAAGGCTTCCATGTTGATGGTAGGATGAGTCTGGGTAAAATATTTGGTTTTAATGCCTGTTAGGAGCTGGAGCTCCAGAAACACCCCAAGGTCCTGCAAAGAGTTCCTTGCTGGACTGCAGATGGCATGTACTGCCTGGTGATGTACAGAAAAGTGCCATAAAAGTAGGCTCCTTCCGGGCAGTGTCAGATCCTCTCTTACCTGCACAACTCCTCAGCCTTGTAACTCCCCCAAACTGTAACACAGTGGAGATGGAAAAGCTTCTAAGACCAGAGGAGCTGCCACAGCATGAATAAAAATTAGTGTTTGGAACACCAAGCTGGGGGTGGAGAGGAGTCGGGGACCAGGATCTTCTTCAAGACTAACTGTCTGGGAGCCAGGATTATTTAAGTGGAAATGAACAGGGAAGGAGAGGAAAAGAGGGCATAATAAACATTTTAAAGGGTCTTCAAATGTTGCATTATCTGGTAAAATTGGTCCTTGAATAATTTGCAAATTAAACTTTGAAATGATTGACTTGAATCGGGCTAGAATCTTAAAAACGATTACAGTAAAGAAAAGATACCAATATTTATATTAAAATGTATTCAGTGTTCAGAGTAACAGACAGGATTTTTTTGGTGATGGTTTTAGCTGTCAGCAGTGCAGTTGATTTTCACTTGGGTGGATGAGGACTCTTTCTGAAGATAAGAATGAAAACGCAGGTATCTGTTGCAGAGTTTTCCTTAAGAATACAAGTAAATTGCATGTGACTTGATTTTAGCCTCTTTTCATAATCAGGACTATTGATTATACTCTGAGGTAGTTTTAAATTATCTCCTTGTAGGTATAAGTAAGAGAGGAAGATCATCTTTGTGCCTCTACTCTCCTGGCCTTGGAGTAGAAGTGAGGATCCCTGCTGGGTGGGTGGATATTGGTGAAGGGTGAGGCTCATATCCATGGAGAGGGTGATGCTGGTGACAGACTGCATGTGTGGGATAATTAGTTGATGTAGCCAATTAAGATCAGTTCATAAACCGATCTTGTACAAAGATTTTCTTTCCTTTTGAAAATGCTAACTACCTAATGTGTTTTGAAAGGAGTTGGGTGCAGGTGGGAAGGATTTTGGTGGCACGGATGCCTTGTCAGGTGTCTCAGGAAGCTTATTCTGCTTCCTCATTTCCTAATGGTGCTAAGCCTTACGCCTATTTGGGGGCTGCTAAATGACATGGTTGAGGGAGGACCCCAGAACTCTTGAACTGAAACTGATAGATTTGAAAGAAAAACATTTTTTTCTTTATAGGCTAGACTAGCCCATGGTCGGCAAACGGCGGCTCGCGAGCCACATGCGGCTCTTTGGCCCCTTGAGTGTGGCTCTTCCTAAGCCTTAGGAGTACCCTAATTAAGTTAATAACAATGTACCTACCTATATAGTTTAAGTCTAAAAAATTTGGCTCTCAAAAGAAATTTCAATCGTTGTACTGTTGATATTTGGCTCTGTTGACTAATGAGTTTGCCGACCACTGGTCTAGACCAATGGACAAAAGTTATAAACGCAGATTTGGCTAGCTTTCTACTTGATTCACAACAGATCCATTTTATTAAAAAAATTAGCAGCCTTTTATCCTTGAACATGTTATGGAATCTTGCTTGCAGCGGTGATTTCTTCCTGGGATGGGCAGTTGACAGATGGCTCTTGAGATTCCTTTATACTCTGAAATTGCGTGGTTCCCATAAAAGGGTTTTTCTTATTTGCAAAATGTACTTCACATGTTGATACAGCATTAGCAAAGGTTTTCTTCCTCCTCTAATTTGAAACTGACATTAAAACTAGTAAACAGAGTGAAAGGTGATAAAATTTCACATGTTCAAACTGTAGATGCTCATCTCTTAAAAGCCAAAACCTCAGAGATAGCCTCAGGAGCATCCACCTGGCTTACCTATTTCTCTTGATCATGTTTGATGAGAATTTTTAAAAGATGATGATGATACATCTTCCTTGAGTGAAAAACAGCAAACTATTTAGAACTTTATAAAGAAAGCCCAAATTTATTTCAAATAGGTAGACAATGTTAATAGTTGTTTTTTTTAATTTTGTAATTCTCAAAAAAAATTTTTTTTGTAATTCTTTTGGAATTTTTAAGCGTTAGATGGTGTTTTTAGGAAGTTTTTTTTTAAGTTTAGGTTTTATAAAGTATAAAATAATTTTAATTGAGAAGAACTAAACTATATATGATTTGTAAATGATTAATTCAAGCATAACTTGAAAGTGTATCTATATTCACCCTCTTTTTAAAAAATTGATTTATTGATTTTTTTTTTTAGAGAGAGAAAGAGGGAGGGAGGGAAGGAAAAAAAGGAGGGAGGACGGGAGAGAAAGAGAGAGAGCGAGAGAGAGATCAGTTTGTTGGTACATGTATTTACTTATTCATTGGTTGATTCTTACGTGTCCCCTGACCGGGGATCGAATCTGCAACCTTGGTGTATCAAGAATATGCTTTAACCAACTAAGCTACCCAGCCAGGGCGTCACCCATAGATTTCAATTAATGTCTAAGATGTTGATTTGAAGCTCTGAGTATGTGGGAGAGGCATGTCAATGTGATTTTCACCAGGAGTGATTTTTTGCTCCCAAGGGACATTTGACAATATCTAAAGACATTTCTGATTGTCATGACTGGAAAGGTGGGAGTACTACTGGCATTTGGAGGGTAAAAACCACAAATGCTGCTAAATGCCCTGTAATGCACGGGGCAGATCCTCACAACGAAGCATGATCTGGCCTAAGATGTCAATAGTGTCAAGGTTGAGAAATCCTGCTGTAAGGTGATATGGGCA
Organism: Myotis yumanensis; assembly: GCF_028538775.1. Classification (NCBI taxonomy): domain Eukaryota; kingdom Metazoa; phylum Chordata; class Mammalia; order Chiroptera; family Vespertilionidae; genus Myotis; species Myotis yumanensis. Next base: position 91,728,318 of record NW_027223752.1, read on the forward strand.
ATTTACTGATGGAATATCCACCCCCCAACAGTATCTTTAGGTCTTTCCTTTAGGTCTGATCAGATTCTAACCTCCTGACTAGAGGGTTAAAGTTATGCTGATAACATTTTTTGATCTGAATGGAAGAAGAGATGAGATCTAAACATTCAATAGTTATATTTGACCTAGTTTCCCAGTTTAGGGTAAAGTGCCCTTGCCTTCAATTGTGTTTGGTATTTTCTAGTCCAGAGACTCTCCATTTCTCTCTCTAGAGAGGCAAACTTCCAGCATAGGGAATCGGGGCTTCTAGCAGCTTTGTACATGGACTTTCAGGCAACTATCCTATTTTTAGGCCTGCCTCACCCCACTTCCAGAGGCATTTGGGGTGCTCCATATTTAAACTGAGTTAGTCCTTAGTTTTCCCACTGCCAGGTTTAGCTTTCTCAGATCTGCTAAATCAGTTATTTTTTGCCCATTTGTATTTGTATTTTGGTTTCCCAAATTCTCTTGCCATTATTATCTCTCTTACTCTGTGTTTTTTATTTATTTACAATTTTTAGTGATATTTATGTGGGATTTTGAGAGGGAGCAGAGGCTAATGAGGGCATTTGATTTTCTATCTTCACCAGAAATATAAAATAAATTTTGCTTCTCCAGTATGTTTTTGTAATAATGGTTGCTCCATTTGCCTGCTAATACCAGGAAATGGCTTTTCTTTTAATTGTTAAGGGAATGGATTTATTGGGAATCTTATTTTTTTGTGAGATAAGGCCCAGATTGAGTGTTACCTCCAAAGTTTCCATTGTTACTAAAAACAAAACAAAATAAAACATTTCCCAGTATTGCTTTTAACCTCTCTGTATTTTTTTCTTTAACTATTTCATAGCCACTTATTTAAAAGTAGCATACAATTGTCTACCAGCTTATTGATATAAGCCTTATTTCCTCACTAATTGAATCATTCATGTATTCACACTCTCACTCATTCCCTGACTCATTAACATATTCAGTACATGTTAATCCATGCTATGCATAAGGGTCTGAGTGAGACTTATAGGATATGAATTTGTCACATAATTCCTGCTTTTAAGTAGTTTGCAATCTTTTTTGAACCTTTTGGAAGTAAATTAAATTGCATGACATATATCCATGGTAATGTGACATATATATCATAATCTGCATATCCATAGTTAATCCTCACCCAAGGATATTTGTTCCATTGATTTTTTGAGAAAGTGGGAAGGATGGAGGGAGGGAGAGAAAGAGAAAGAGAGAGTGGAGAGAGAAAGAGAGAGAGAGAGAGAGAGAGAGAGAGAGAGAGAGAGAGAGATGCTGTAATCAAAGGAAAATTACTGCTTACTTCCCTTTGTGGCTGTATTGAATCCTTAGGCGGTGAAGCTAAAAACTCATTGCTAAAGACCACAAAGGAGCTTCTGGTGGTCATGCTCTTCAAGTCACCAGGAAATGTTTTCTCTAAAATGAATCAGCATATGCCAATGTGTCCATATGCACAGTAGATCTTCAGTGATACATGGCAGGGATGATGGTGTCAGCAACATGCCTTGGTCTAGTCTTATATTTCTTAAGAAATGCAAATGCCTTTGGTTAAAGGAAAAAGATGGTAAGAAGGGCTGAGGGTAGGTGTAGACAATGCACTTTTGTATATCTTAATTTTACACTTGGAGGTGTTTTTTTTTTAAAAATAAATCTTTATTGTTCAGATTATTACAGTTGTTCCTCTTTTTCCCCCCCATAGCTCCCCTCCACCCAGTTCCCACCCAACTCTCTGCCCTTACTCCCCCACTGTCCTCATCCATAGGTGTACGATTTTTGTCCAGTCTCTTCCCACACCCCTTCCCGCCCCCCCACCCCCGCCGAGAATTGTCAGTCCACTCCCTTTCTATGCCCCTGATTCTATTATATTCACCAGTTTACTCTGTTCATCAGATTTTTTATTCACTTGATTTTTAGATTCACTTGTTGATAAATATGTATTTGTTGTTCATAATTTTTATCTTTACCTTTTTCTTCTTCTTCCTCTTCTTAAAGGATACCTTTCAGCATTTCATATAATACTGGTTTGGTGGTGATGAACTCCTTTAGCTTTTTCTTATCTGTGAAGCTCTTTATCTGACCTTCAATTCTGAATGATAGCTTTGCTGGATAAAGTAATCTTGGTTGTAAGTTCTTGCTATTCATCACTTTGAATATTTCTTGCCACTCTCTTCTGGCCTGCATGGTTTCTGTTGAGAAATCAGCTGACAGACAGAGACCACAAGGGGGTGCACCAAGAAAGCATAAAAGATGCGGAGACAAAAAAACATGACAGAAATGGAGGATATGGAGCTAAGAATCGCAATTTTGAGGGCTTGCCATAAATTTGTGCAGAGCCTCACGAAAACTAATGAGACCCTCGATGCTACGATAAAGAAATTAGAAAGTAAGCATACACGGACTGAAATAAAGAATATTATACCCAATAGCAGACCAGAGGAGTACAATAATCAAACCAAAGATTCGACAAAAAACACCCAATTGGAAAAGCAAAATGAAAAAAGAATCCGAAAGTGTGAAGATAGTGTAAGGAGCCTCTGGGACAGCTTTAAGCGGTCTAATATCAGAGTCATTGGAGTGCCAGAAGATGAGAGACAGCAAGATATTGAAAACCTATTTCAAGAAATAATGGCAGAAAACTTCCCCCACCTGGAGAAAGAAATGGACTTACAGGTCCAAGAAGCGCAGAGAACCCCAAACAAAAGGAATCCAAAGAGGACCACACCAAGACACATCATCATTAAAATGCCAAGAGCAAAAGACAGAGAGAAAATCTTAAAAGCAGCAAGAGAAAGAGGCTCAATTACCTACAAGGGAATACCCATACGACTGTCAGCTGATTTCTCAACAGAAACTTTGCAGGCCAGAAGGGAATGGCAAGAAATATTCAAAGTGCTGAATACCAAGAACCTACAACCAAGATTACTTTATCCAGCAAAGCTATCATTCAGAATTGAAGGTCAGATAAAGAGCTTCACAGATAAGGAAAAGCTAAAGGAGTTCATCACCGCCAAACCAGTATTATATGAAATGCTGAAAGGTATCCTTTAAGAAGAGGAAGAAGAAGAAAAAGGTAAAGATACAAACTATGAACAACAAACATGCATCTATCAACAAATGAATCTAAGAATCAAGTGAATAAATAACCTGATGTACAGAATGAACTGGTGATTATAATAGAATCAGGGACATAGAAAGGGAATAGACTGACTATTCTTGGGGGAAAAAGGGGTGTGGGAGATGCAGGAAGTGACTGGACAAAAATCATGCACCTATGGATGAACACAGTGGGTGGGGAGTGAGGGTGGAGGGTGGGGTGGGAGCTGGAAGGAGGGGAGTTATGGGGGGAAAAAAGAGGAACAAATGTAATAATCTGAACAATAAAGATTTAATTTAAAAAAATAAAATAAAATAAAATATTAAAAAAAAAAAAAAAAAAAAAAAAGAAATCAGCTGACAGTCGAATGGGTACTCCCTTGTAGGTTACTGACTTTTTTTCTCTTGCTGCTTTTAAGATTCTCTCTTTGTCTTTTGCCCTTGGCATTTTAATTACGATGTGTCTTAGTGTGGTCCTCTTTGGATTCCTTTTGTTTGGGGTTCTCTGTGCTTCCTGGACTTGTAAGTCTATTTCTTTCACCAGGTAGGGGAAGTTTTCTGTCATTATTTCTTCAAATAGGTTTTCAATATCTTGCTCTCTCTTTCCTTCTGGCACCCCCATAATTTGGATGTTGGTACGTTTGAAGTTGTCCCAGAGGCTCCTTACACTATCTTGATATCTTTGGGTTCTTTTTTCTTTTTGCTTTTCCGGTTGGGTATTTTTTAGTTCTTCGTATTTAAAATCTTTGACTTGATTCTTGGGATCCTCTTGTCTGCTGTTGGATCTCTGTATATTATTCTTTATTTCAGTCAGTGTATGCTTAATTTCTAGTTGGTCCTTTTTCATATCCTCGAGGGTCTCACTAAATTTATTGGTGGTTTCTAGAAAATTCTTGAAAAACCTTATAACCGTGGTTTTGAACTCTATATCCAGTGGTTTGCTTTCCTCCATTTCTGTCATTTGTGAACTGTTTCTTTGTGTCCGCATTTTGGCTGCTTCCCTATATTGATAGAGTGGCTTTTTGTGCTAGGTGTCCTATAGGGCCCAGTGGCTCAGCCTCCCCAATTACCTGAGGTGGACACTCTTGGTGCACCCCTTTGTGGGCTTTGTGCACAGTCTTGTTGTAGTTAAGCTTCGATTGTTGTTGGTATCAGTGGGAGGAATTAACCTCCAGGCCAATTGTCTGTGAGAATCAGCTGTGTCTACAGTGGAAGAACTTCTGTGCTGAAGACACCCTTATGGGGCAAGACTTGCTTCAGTGGGGCTTTGGTGCTCACTGAGTCTGCCCTCTGAGTGCGTCCCTTATGGATCTGAGGAGTTGTAATCTGGATGGTCCCACTCTGACCACTGGGTACACGGGCTCTTGGATCTCTAAGGAGGTGCTAATTTAGCCTCTGCCTGAGGCTACCCAGCAGGAGGTACGGAGAGATCTGCAGGTTCCTCTTCCTTGTTTGGGATTTGGAGGTGCCCAGATGAGGCCCAACTGTGAAGCAATGCAAGCTGCTGTGGGGCCTTGGCCCTTCTTTTGGATGTTCTGAGTCTCTCTGACCCAGCTGCAGTTTGTTAGGTAATTTTAGATCTCAAAGGGCCAGCCCATTCATATGCAAAAGCCTCTGCTAGAAGCTTGGGTGGGGTGGGGTCTCAGGGAATCACCAGGTGCAGAGCAAAAAGCTATGGCTGATCCTCAGCCCTGCCCTAAGAGGCCCCTGGGTCTCAGTGTCCCGTCTCAGTGTCCCGCGGTAATCGCTGCAAGCACCTCTGAGAGAAAGCCACCCTCGAGTTCGGCCCCCACTGCCAGACAGTCCAGTTTCTCCCTGTATGAGTCTGGATCTCCAAGAGACTCGCCCGGAACTGGAGTTCAGAGCCATCGGGAGCTTGAGACTCCCTCCCAATTGAAAAAGACACCGGCGTCCTCTGTTGTCAGCCCTTTCCGCGTGCTCCTCCACCTCTGTACCTCTGCACTTTACTTCCACACTGTACCTCCTCTGAGTCTCAGTGTGCTTTTCTCTTTCCTTCCAGTTGTAGAATTTCCACTCAGCCAGCCTTCCTGTGGTTCTGGATGATGTCTGTTTTGTCTTTTAGTTGGATTTTTGAAGTGGTTGTGTGAGGCAGCAATTTCTGGTGTTTACCTATGCCGCCATCTTGGTTTCTCCTACACTTGGAGGTTTTCATTGTAAACAAGGCAATCAATCCTACACTTGCCATTCTATATACAGTGTCTCTAGATTTCTACTGTGAAGGCTATCCAGGTCCTTATGAGTGAACTGCTTTGAATTGTCTGTCTTTCTTTTTAATAGCTTGTCCTGATCACCCAAAGCTAATATATAAGAACTAAAGGCCTGGTGCGCGAAAACTTGTGCACTTGGGGGAGGGGGGGTCCCTCATCCAGGAGCCCTCAGGGGATGTCCTACTGGTGGCTTAGGCACGCTCCCTGTGGGGAGCGTGCCTAAGCCACAGTCTGGCCTCCCTCTGCGGGAGGCAACCAGGTCAGCTGATCAGGGGATGCCGCCACCCTCATCACCCCTTTGCTGCTGGTTGCTGCCATCTCTGTCCTCTCCCCCCCCCCCCCCCATCACCGACCCCTTCCTCTGCCTGCTGGCATGCGCCTTGGCTGGCCTGGCGCCTCCTGCTTGCTGGTCCCGTCCCACTGACTGGTTGTTCCGCCATTTGGTCAATTTGCATATTATGCTTTTATTATACAGGATAGTATTGAACATGTGAGGGATAGTCATAGGGATTAAAGCAAAAGTTTTTAGGGCAAGCCATTCTTAAATTCTTGTTAAATACATCAGTGGGATAGGGGAACCTCACAATTATTGAACCGCAAATTTCTCCATTGCTTTCTACTCCAACTTATCCCCAAAATAATAACTCAGAGTAAAGGTCCCTGCCAAAATGCTTTCCATTGAATTCACCACAGCTTTTAGCACAATGTCTCCATGATAGAGGAAGCACCTCAAGCATTTCTTCACTGACTGATGGATGAATCCAAGCTGCAATGAACATTGTTGGATTTCTAGGTCTCCATGGAAGAAGGATGAGCCCGAAGTAGAGACCTAAATTAACAGGTCTATGCAGAACATCAAAGGGAAAACATAGACATTGAGCACCAACACTGCCAGTGTCAGAAATTAGTCAGAGATTTGGGTAGCCAATATCTAGAAGACTAGATGAAGGGTCCCAGCCTGAAACTAAGAAAATCTTGAAAGGGGCCCTGGTGGGGAAGCAGTTGTTTAGAAATTCGTCCCAATACACCAAGATTGTGGGTTTGATCTCTGATCAGGGCACACACATGAAGCAACCAATGTATGCCTAAATAAGTGGAACAACAAATTGATGTCTCTCTCTCTCTCCCCCTCTCTCTCTCCCTCCCTTCTTCTTTCTCTCAAATCAATAAATTTAAAAAAGGAAAATATTGAAAGGGTCATAAGCTTATCAAAAACAGAACGAGAGATACAGATTTGAAATTAAAAGGTAAATTAAAATGGGAAAATAGGCATGACTTGCAGTCTTTTCTCCTCTTAATGCTGGTAGATTGAGGTTGGGTGGCCTGGGCACTGCCGAAGTCAAAGGGCCAGGAGGCAGGGTAGGAAAGGCTTCTTGCTTTTGGCTATGTGAGGTCTGGAATCCACACTCCTTTTATATACAAAGAAAACCTGGAGTTTTCTAGAGCAGTGTTCCCCAAAGTGTCTCAGGGAGCATTAGTTCTGTTAATGCAGAAACATATTTGGAAAATGTTGGATTAAACAAAATTAAAAATTTATTTCTGAAGACTCCTAGGAGGTAATGTGTGTTGTGTATAAGGACTTCATAGGACCAGCATGATGTGGGCCACATTTTGGGAAATGATGCTCTGGCTACTATCTATGCTTACGTAGAATCTCCATATCTTCTGCTATGAACATTTTGTTCTGCTGGCTGACACAGATCACCTTGTGAAGTTTTTCAGCTGAATGAATACACTGATATATTTTATCAATATTCTCCAGGCATAGTTCATTAAGATGACATGAAGCAAGGAGAAAAAATTTGAAGTTCTTTCACTTTATAGACAAGTTACAAGGAGAGAGTGACCACAGTGAAATTTTTGGGCTGTTCAGATCTCTGTTTTGCCCTAGGGAGCAAATGATCTCAAATAGTTTACCAGACTAATCCATTCACTGAGTTAAACTCATCTTTGTTCAGATAACTAAAATTGGATGTATGTTTAGTTTGAAGCAGAAGTAAATACTTTATTTATTTTTAAACCCCTTAGCCCAGTTCAGTTTTAAATAGAATTGATCCAATTACAATCTAAGAATGAGATTTTGGAATGAGATTTTTATCTTTAAATATTTCATGGACACAGAAATAAGTGGTGATAAGTAAGAGACAACAAGAAGAAGGGGTTAAATCTGCATGAAGATGAATCCTTTGAGAGTTATAATGCAATATACGGGTGAGGAAGACCCTCTTTAGCTATTGGATGTCATCCTGCATGTGATGCCTATGCATTTCCCAAGGTTATTAGTGTAGTGATTTCTGTGTGAACTGTGTGTACCCCACTGTGTGTACCCCAGTGCCTTAACTAAACAAATGCTCAGTAGGTATTTAAGAATTGCCTTTGTTATTTTAAGACTTTTGATTACTTTTTGAATAATAAAAATAAGTGTTATTTAATTCAAGTGACTGCTTCATATTCTGAACCCAAGATGCTATTTTAAAATGTTCTTTCCTCATGAAGATAGATAGTTTAAATGTTCTTCCCTCATAAAGATATTTTCTTGTCTGTGTCCCTTGAGATCCTGAGAGAGCCTCATACTAGGCATTAGCCCAGTAGTTCTCAACCGTGGCTGCACATTAGAATCACGTGGGAATCTTTTTAAAATCCTGATTTCTGGGCCTCATCCTCCGGAAATTCTGTTTCTTTGTTACTAAAGTTGTGGCCCCACCCCATAACAAAGAAACAGAATTCCCGGAGGTTGAGGCCCAGAAATCAGGATTTTAAAAAGATTCCCAGGTGATTCTAATGTGCAGCCAAGGTTGAGAACCACTGCATTAACCCCTTGCCAGCCACAGTCCATGAACAGGCTTGTTGGCACAGGGGTTAGGCAGGAGAAACTCTCACTGCATCCCTGGAGTCCCTGAAAGGACTGTATATGTGGCTCCAGCTTCTTCACAGCCACGGCCTGTCAGCCTGCCAGCAGTTCTGAGGGTCCAGGGTCCTAGTGGGAGACACTCCCATGTGTGCGCTGGGGGATCCTGAAAGGGCTCTGAACCCGTCCCCTCATACCCTCAGTCGGCCAGCAGTTCTGCTGGCACAGAGACCAAGCAGCAGACTCTCTTGTCTGCACCCCTGAAGATCCCAAAAGGGCGCTTTAGTTGGCTCTAGCTCCTCTAGTCACAGTCAGGGACCAGTCCAGCCTGCTCAGGCACCTGGTAGGAGACATGCTTATCCATGGCTTCAGGGCCAGGTGGCAGACTTCAGTCTTGGTTGTGGAGCCTGAAATAACCATGTTCCAGGGCCAGACCTTCCCACCCAGGAACCCATTTAGTGATGAGGGTCCCAGGGTCCTGGTGGGAGCTGCACCTGCTGCACGTCTGGTAATAGGCCCACTGTCTGAGGACACAACTGTAGACCCTGAAGTGGATACTTGTTCCAGCACCACTTTACTGAACAAGGTACTTGAGGCAGCCTTATCCATGTAGTGACATCCTCATGAGGCCCTGGTAACAAGACTGCCAACCACCGATCTCACTGTATCCCCTGCCACAGCCTCATAATCAGCTCCAATCCAGCACAACCATGATTCTGGAGGTCATCCTATCAACCAAGGAATAGAGAGGAGGTTTTTACTTGAAATGACTGGAGGAGGTGTTCGCTCCTGCAAATGCACAGACAAAAGTGCAAGGCTACATGGATCATGAAGAATCAGGCAAATGTGACAACACTAAGGAAACTAATATAGCTCCAGGAACCAGTCTCATAGAAGTAGAGATCTACAATTTGCCTGACAAAGAATTCAAAATAATCATTGTAAAGACAGTGAATGAAATGCAAGCAAACACAGACAACTAAACAAAATCAGGAAAACAAGGCATGAACAAAATGAGTTTAATAAAGAAATAGAAATCATAAGAACCAAACAGAAATATGCCTTAAAGGCAAAACTGTCATTCAGAAATAAAGGGGAGATAAAGATATTCCCAGACAAACAAAAGCTAAGGGAGTTCATTACCACTAGCCCCGCCTTACAAGAAATTCCAGAAAGTCCTTCAAGTTCAAATGAAAGAACACTAACCGCATGAAAACAAAACTCACTGGTAAAGGTAAATATATAGCCAAATTTAGAATCCTAATAATGTGATGGTGGTGTGTAAATCACTTTTATTTTTAGTATAAAAGCTGAAAGAATAATATTAAAAATAACTATAGCTACAATAATTTGATAATGGATGCACAATATAAAAAAGATAAAGTGTGACATCAATACCATACAATGTGGCGAGAAGAGGAAAGCGTGGAGTTTTTTAAAATGAGGTTGAAATTAAGTTATTATCAGCTTAAAATAGACTTTGAAACCTTGTAAACATCTATAAAATGTTTTATTAAGCCTCATAGTAACGACCACAAAAAAACTTTTAGTAGTTACACTGAAAATATAAATCATGAAGAAAGACAATAAGAGCCCTAACGGGTTTGGCTCAGTGGATAGAGCGTCAGCCTGCAGACTGAAGGGTCCCAGGATTGATTCTGGTCAAGGGCATGTACCTTGGTTGTGGGAACATCCCTAGTTGGAGGAGGCAGGAGGCAGCTGATTGATGTTTCTCTCTCATCAATGTTTCTAACTTTCTATCCCTCTCCCTTCCTATCTGTAAAAAAAAAAAAAATCAATAAAATGTATTTTTTAAAAAAGAAAGACAATAAGAGAGGAAGAAAGCAACAAAGGAACTAAAATAACAGTCAAAAAACAACAAAATAGCAATAGCAAGTCCTTACATACCAGTAATTACTTTAAACATAAATAGATTAAATTCTCTCATCAAAAGATGCAAAGTAGCTGACTGGATTTAAAAACAAAAGATCTAACAATATGCTGCATGTAAGAGGCCCATTTTAGCTTTAAGGACACATATAGGTGGAAAATGAAGGGATGAAAAAAGATACTCCATGCAAATGGTAACCAAAAGAGAGCAGGAGTAATATATTCCTCTTCCTTATAAATCTGTCTTCTTTTAAATTTTCATGTTATTTCACACATTTTGGTGGAAGCAGAGAAAAAAATCATATTCTCTCAGCTGTTTGTGTTTTATATTTTGTTAAAAAATGAAATAGAACAAAACTCTCTCCTTATAAACTCTAGATTAATTAAAGGTCATTCAGAATGCACTTACTCTAAAAACTGAGTCAGCTGTACATGAATGCAATATTCTGGATTGTTCATTTTCAGGCATAGGAAGTAACATTTCTTGTTGAGGAAACTCATTCAAAGGTCCTTCCAAATTAATGTTTGAATCCGACAGGACTGTTACCAATGATGATGGATCAGGGCAAAGGGCACAATGGATAGAAGCTCTGAAAGCAGAATTTGTCTGAGATTCATTGTATTTGGCTGCAATGACTAAGTAAGACCAAAATAGTTGTGTCATATGATTGTGAAGCATTAATTGAAAAATTATAAATGGGTGACTTTTAGAGCCTGTTGGAGAAGGACCAATTGTGTCTGAGTGTCACATCAATTGCAACTATTGCTAACAAAGCAAGATATAAAAATTAAAAAGCTTTCAAAGATCTGACTGACTTTTGGATGACAGCCACTCTTGGATAATATTCATATGCTTGGATGATGACCACAGCTTGGTTAGTGGTAAGTGATAAGACCAAGTGTCTAGGGAGTTTCAACTTAGGCTTTCGCACTCTATGGCAGAAGGGAGAGTGTATGGACTGGCCTGTTATAGTGGTCAGTATCTTTTGTCCTTTATACTTCTGTGATTTAGAGGGGCCCCTACATTTTTTTAAATCGGTTTTTCCATCTTTGCTGAAAGGAAAATCTGGCAAAACATTTTGTGATATTCAATCTAATTTTTTGAAGGTTTATTTTAAAGGCTTTTATGTCATTAGCTCTGACTCAGCAGTTTCTATTATTGCTGTTTATTTCATTAAGCAAGATAATAAATAATTTATTGAGAAAAAGACAAAAATTCAATGAAGATGAAGATGAAGTTATGCTAAGATGATTTATGCCTCATGCTTTTATTGTCTACCAGCATACACAGAACAAAATATTTATGGGCTGTACTATCTATCTACTTTTCACTAGAAAACATGTATTTTATTTTTCTTTGAAGGTTCATGATATTTAACTTTTATTCTAGGAATTATTTTTTAAAACACCAATTCATGTCAGAACAAGTCATACTTTATCAGACACTTGCCTTCAACTTAGATGGCTGACTGGGCAGAAGTGCTTGAACAGTATTTAATAAATTTGACGCATTTTAGGCATAATTGTTGTGTAATATTTGAAATAAATAGATTGTACCTTGCTGAAATTATTTCTTTAAAAAGCAGACATAATACCAGACCTTCAATTATTTTTTCTGTAATAAACAACATTCAGAGGGAGGATCTCTGATCACATCAGACCTTTGATAGTTAAGAGCCTTTGCTGTCTCCCATGAGTATTTGCAATCTCATATCAGAATCTACTAAAGAAAATCCCTTTTACACGTCTGGGATGTTGGGGTGAATAGGCAATAATAGTGAATAGGAAATAATGCTTTTGAAAATCCTGGTCTTTATGAGAGTGTATCCCCCATAAAATGCCTGCTGTTTATGTGAGAACAGCAGTATGCTAGTTATTTGATGTGTTCTCATGTTGCAGCATCAAAAGCAAAATCAGATGTAAGGTTAGTTGAAAGATTTGGCTTAAGTTCATGATTTGTTTCAGCCTGACTTAGTTGTCTTCAAAAATAAAAGTTATTCAATCCAGAGTATATCTATTTGTGGGATAAATAATGAAATAGCCTGACCTTCAACTTGATCACTTAATCACCTCTGGCTTTCTTAATGAGATCAGATTTAGTTCATAGGAAGCAGTTCTTTCTTAAAGGGATTATTTGAGTGAAACAAACATTGAATTAAATCACAGTGAATATTTTATATTAAAAAATGTGTTTTAGGAAGATTGTAGGTACATTTTTGAACTTAATGTTTTACCCAAGTGTACCCACTCAGTTTTCTGCAATACTTTACCAAAACAAATAAAAATAATCATTTTCATTAAGTTTTAGAACTAATGTACCTTATGTTCCTATTTCTTATTTTGAGATATTCAATGTACCTGAGAGTATTAAAGCCCCGTCCTGAAATTAAGAAGCTCTTTCATTTTTTAATATAGTCAATTTTAATTTTTATGTTTGTACACAAAATATTAAGAATCAAGTAGTTCTGAGGTTTAAAAAACAACAGTTCCCACACCCTCTTCTTTTACATTTCCTCTTCTTTAGAGGCAACTACTTTTCATCTTTTAGTTGATTCTTTTGGTAACTACCTTCATTTTGAAACAATACAATATATGCTTCTACCTTCAACTCACAGATCATTTTTTTCTTAATATGATCAAACTCAGGGGCTACTTCCTCAGTATTTTTTCTCTTATCTTTATTTATTGACTTCTCATTATGAAAGATGAGTATTTAGCTTGTTCCCCCACCACATTTCTCTCTCACACACGGATGCAAGTGTACATGTGCGCGCGGGCACACACACACACACACACACACACACACACACACACACAATCCCCTTCCCCCAAATCCTCCTGTAAAATCTCTCTCACACTATCTCTCACAAGGGTCCATTGTGTACACATGTGCACATACACACAATCCCTCACCCCATTCTTCCTGTAAAAGTATGTGAGATTTGGATTATATCAACATTTATCATTTATTATTAAGAACAAGTAACTGCAATTTTAGCTAAATCACATTTTTTTCTGTTCTATTTTTGTATAACTTTGTATTTTTTCCTGGAGTTTATAATTATTATTTGCTCAGTTTTCTATGTATTTATCTCTCACTTAACTCCCTAATTCTCCACCAGTTGAATAAAACACTTCTAGGTAGATATGTTTATTCACATCAGGTTTTCTCTCTCAAAGTTGTCTGACACAGTTTTTATGAGAGCCTTGTGACCTGTTCCAATTTGGACTGAATGCTTTCCTTACTTGGTATACAGTTTCCACCCGGAATTTTCGCTTGCATTTATTTATTTATTTATTTATTTATTTATTTATTTATTTATTGTTGAAAGTATTACATATGTCTCCTTTTTCTCCCATTGACCTCTCCCTGCTGCTCCTCCCGCCCCCCCACCAGCACATGTCCCCACCCCCCTACTGTCTGTGTCCTTTGGTTATGCTTATATGCATGCATACAAGTCCTTTTGTTGATCACTTACCGCCCCCCCCCCCACCCCCTCACCTCCCACCCTCCCCTGCCTTCTGTAGGAGGCTTGACAATCTGTTTGATGCTTCTATGTCTCTGGATCTATTTTAGTTCATCAGTTTATGTTGTTCATTATAGTCCACAAATGGGTGAGATCATGTGACATTTATCTTTCTCCTACTGGCATATTTCGCTTAGCATAATGCTTTCCAGTCCATCCATGCTATTGCAAATGGTAAGAGTTCTTTCTTTTTTAAGCAGCATAGTATTCCACTGTGTATATGTACCACAGTTTTTTAATCCACTCATCTGCTGATGGGCACTTAGGCTGTTTCCAAATCTTAGCTATTGTAAATTGTGCTGCTATGAACATAGGGGTGCATATATTCTTTCTGATTGGTGTTTCTGAGTTCTTGCGATATATTCCTAGAAGTGGGATTACTGGGTCAAATGGCAGTTCCATTTTTAGTTTCTTTAGGGAACTCCATACTGTTCTCCACAGTGGCTGCACCAGTCTGCATTCCCACCAGCAATGTACGAGGGTTCCTTTTTCTCCACATCCTTGACAGCATTTGTTGTTGATTTGTTGATGATAGCCTTTCTGACAGGTGTGAGATGGTACCTCATTGTTGTTTTGAGTTGCATCTCTCAGATGATTAGTGACTTTGAGCATGTTTTCATATGTCTCTTGGCTTTCTGAATGTCCTCTTTCGAAGAGTGTCTATTTAGGTTCTTTGCCCATTTTTTGATTGGATTGTTTATCTTCCTTTTGTTAAGCTGTATGAATTCCCTATAAAATTTGGAGATTAAGCCCTTATCAGATGTAACATTGGCAAATATGTTTTCTCATACAGTGGGTTTTCTTGTTGTTTTGTTGATAGTTTCTTTTTTGCGTTGAAAATGTTTTTTACTTTGATGTAGTCCCATTTGTTTATTTTCTCCTTAGTTTCCATTGTCCTAGGAGATGTATTGGTAAACATATTGCTAAGAGATACGTCTGATATTTTGCTGCCTATGGATTCTTCTAAGATTTTTATGGTTTCCCGGTTTATATTTAAGTCCTTTATACATTTTGAGTTTATTTTTCTGTATGATATAAGTTGGTGCTCTAATTTCTTTTTTTGTATGTATCTGTCCAATTTTCCGAACACCATTTATTGAAGAGACTGTCTTGACTCTATTGTATGCTCTTGCCTCCTTTGTCAAATATTAATTGAGCATAATGTCTTGGGTCGATTTCTGGGTTCTCTGTGCTGTTCCATTGGTCTATATGTTTGTTCTTGTGCCAGTACCAGGTAGTTTTGAGATCAGTGGCTTTGTAATATAGGTTGATATCTGGTATTTTGATCCCTCTAACTTTGTTCTTCTTTCTCAGGATTGCTGAGGCTATTTTGGGATCTTTTTTTTATTCCATATGAATTTTTGGAGAGTTTGTTCTAGGTCTGTGAAATATGCCGTTGGTATTTTAATGGGGATTGCATTGAATCTATAGATTGCTTTGGGTAGTATGGACATTTTAACAATGAACACAATATATTCTTCCACTTGTTTATATCTTTATCTCTTTTTAAAATATCCTGTAGTTTTCTGAGTACAGTATTTTGCCTCCTTAGTTAAATTTTTTTCCTAGGTATCTTAATTTTTTTTGTTGCAATGGTAAATGGGGTTGTTTTTTAAATTTCTCTTTCTGTGAGTTCATTATTGGTGTATAAAAACAACCTAGACTTCTGGGTGTTAATTTTGTACCCTGCTACATTGCCAAATTCATTTATTATATCCAGTAGTTTTTTGATGGAGTCTTTAGGGTTTTCTATGTGCAATATCATATCATCTGGAAATAATGACAGTTTCACTGATTTTTTTCCAATTTGGATACTTTTTATTTCTTCTTATTGTCTGATTGCTATGGCTGGCACTTCCAATACTATGTCGAATAGGAGTGGTGAAAGTGAGCATCCCTGCCTTGTTTCTGTTCTTAGGGGAAATGGTTTTAGTATTTTCCCATTGAGTATGATGTTGGGTATAGGTTTGTCATACAAGACTTTTATTATGTTGATGTATGACCCCTCTATTCCCATGTTGCTGAGAGTTTTTATCAAAAAAGGGTGGTGGATTTTGTCAAATAATTTTTCTGCATCAATTGATATGATCATGTGGTTTTTGTCTTTCAGTTTGTTTATGTGATGTATCACATTTATTGATTTGTGGCTATTGTATCATCCTTGCATCCCCAGAATAAATCCCACTTGGTCATGGTGTATGATCTTTTTGATGTATTGCTGAATGAGATTTGTTAATATTTTGTTGAGGATTTTAGCATCTATGTCATGAGGGATATTGGCCTATAATTCTCTTTTTTTATAATGTCTTTATCTGATTTTGGGATTAGGGTAATGCTGGCTTCATAGAAAAAGCTTGAAAGTGTTCCTTCCTCTTGAATTTTTTGGAATAGTCTGAGGGGGATTGGTGTTAGTTCTTCTTTGGATGTTTGGTAAAACTCTCCTGTGAAGCGGTTCAGACCAGGGCTTTTGTTTGCTGAAAGTTTTTTTTTTTTTATTACTGCTTCAATTTAATTGGTAGTTATTGGCCTATTCAGATTTTCTGATTCTTCCTGATTGAGTTTTGGAAAATTGTATTTTTCTAGGGATATGTCCATTTCATCTCAGTTGTCCAGTTTGTTGGAGTAGAGTTGTTCATAGTATTTTTTAATTACTTCACCTCTTTCATTTCTGATTTTGTTTACTTGGGTCCTCTTTCTTTGTTTCATGGTGAGCCTGGCTAGAGGCTCATCAATCTTGTTAATCCTTTCAAAGATCTAGCTCTTGGTTCTATTGATCTTTTGTAAATTTTTTTTTATCTCTATGTCATTTATTTCCACTCTGATCTTTATTTTTTCCTTCCTTCTACTTACTCTGGGTGAGTTTCCCCTTTTTTATCACCCTGGGGTGTTAGGTCTTCTGCTTTCTACATACCATGTCTTTCTTTTTCTTCTCTCTCTCTCTCTCTCTCTCTCAATGTCTCTTTCTCTTTTTTTGGGAGAGTATCTAGAGAGATTCTGTTATCTCATGAAAAAGTGTGTGTGATTTTTCTTTTTGTGAGCTTAAATATCTGAAAACACTTTTATTCTGTCCTAACATTTGATTATCCTATATAATAAAAGGGTAATATGCAAATTGATCAAATAGCAGAATGACCGGTCACTATGACGCACACTGACCACCAGGGGGCAGGTGCTCAATGCAGGAGCTGCCCCCTGGTGGTCAGTGCGCTCTCACTGGGGGAGCGCCGCTCAGACACAAGCCGGGCTGATGGCTGGCGAGCACTCTCCCACCTCTGTGGCAGTTGGACATCCCCTGAGGGCTCCCAAACTGCAAGAGGGCACAGGCTGGGCTGAGGGGCCCTTCCCCCCCAGTGCACGAATGTCGTGCACCAGGCCTCTAGTAATTCTGTATTATTCTTGGTATACAATTCTATGCTAGGTTTCTTTTTCCTTCCTAAAGGATACAATTGTTCTCTAGCATCCAGTGTTGCCATTTTGGAAAAAGACACTCCTCTGTGTCTCCTTTGCTCTCAATACTACACCTCTGGCACTTCAGATCGCCAAGTGGGTGGTAGTTTTCCCCACAACTCTCTGATAGTGGATGGTTGTCCTATAATTTAACTCAATTCTGACACTATCTACCTGAAGACAGTGTCAAATCCCCCAGTTTAAGTGCTTAGTCACACAAGACTGTCTCCCTCCCTCATTTTACTTCAGATGCCAACGGCCAGTCCACATGGTTACCCATGGGTCTGATTGACTGACTGGCTGCAAATTGGACCCTCCTCAGGTTCCCACGACCCCTCCTCAGCTTGGATTAATTTGTAGAACCACTCACAGAAGGCAGAAAAACAGTTTACTCACTAGACCACCACTTATTACAAAGAATATTAGGGTACAAATGAACATCCATCTGAAGAGATACATCTGGTGAGGCCTGGAAGGGTCCTGAGCACAGGACTTCCATTCCCATGGAGTTTGGGGTGTACCACCTCCCAGCATGTGGATGCATTTTTGTTCACCAGCCAGGAGGCTCTCTGAACCCTGTGCTTTGAGTTTTTATGAAGGCTTTATTACATAGGCATGATTGATTAGATCATTGGCCACTGCCAATTGATTGAACCTCCAGCCTATCTCTTCTCCAGAGGTTGGGGGTCTCTGACTCTCTCATTTATGTGAGGTTCCCACACATATGTGTGTTTTAAATTTGTGTTAATAGCATTGACAAAAGCAACCACTGCATCTACTATGTTTTAGAGTTTTACAGACCCATTTCTTCTCAAGAGGCTGCCTAATGCTCAAAGGTGATTGTTAGCAAGTTGGGGTGGGGGTGAGAAATAGGAACACTCATTAGTGTTCACTGAGTCCAGGTCCACATACTCATGACCATGGGCACTGTTCGCAGCTGACTGACTGATGCAGCCAAATGAATCTGAGTGACAGGAACTGGCTGCTGTAATGAGGGAAAGAAAACACAGACGGTACGATGACTCACTGAGTCAACCTGGGGGTCCCTGCCACAGGAGAAGGACCTGAATAATTGGGGTGGTGGGTTGGGGGCACGGGGGTAGGTGGAGGGTTTAAGCAAGGAAGATGATTGATGAAGTGTGTTATGGCTGACAGAAGACTCTGTGCTCTGGGCATGAAATTAGTGGTGATTGAGGGGGACCTGGGAGAAAGTCCTGGGCTTTGTGTGATTAGGAGGATGTGGTCAGCACCCACCTGGGGGCACAGCACACACAAAAGACATTAAAGGGGGAAAGGGAGAGAAATGAGAGAAAGGTAACATCAGTGATATCACTGAAAAGATCTTTTAAATTGAGAAATGTCTGGGCCCCACTGTTCACTATTTTCATGCTGCCTCCTCTCACTTAGAGCTTAAAGTCCTTCTCACTGATATCCTCTTGCAGGCTGTCCTGTTATGTGGGAGGATTAGAAAGTGAGACTGATCGGGGGTTTCCTCAAGGGATCTCTCTAGCCCGTGTTACTACAGCTGAGTTCTAGAGGGTGTGGGGTGGGGAGGAGACGAGGGCCAAGGAGAAGGAGGAAACAGACTGTGTTTGTGCAAACTTCTTTAGGAGCATCTTACAAAAGCCACTCTCCTTTTTACCCCCTAAGTACAAATTTAACTTAATATCTGGCAGGAGGTCTTTGGCCCTCTTCTTTAAGAGCTTAAAATTTCCTAACTCTCAGCCTTACAAGAGACCAGGAAGGTAGGTATACAGTAAAACATAAAATTAGGTGATGAATTAGGGCCTCATTCATCTAGGTAAACCAGGACATTTAATTAAGTGATTTACTGAATGTGTTTTTGTGTTATCTTCGCAGAGCCTGATTCTAGACTCCTGGAATCAGGTACAGGATGCATGTCTCAAGCTCATTTCTTTTTCCTTATTGCAGTCAACATGAGCACTAACCTCAGACAAAAAAAACAAAAACATTCCAGTGTAACTCTTCTTTTCTTTCAAAATTCAGTGTCTCTATGAATAGCTTCTGTGAAGTATGATTACGAGCATAGAAAAGAAAAAATGAAGAGGGAGAAAAATGGAGACTTAGTGATGCCTAACAATTCTCTCCACCTCGGTTTTACAACATGTGCTTTATAGAAAGCAGGTTTGTTCATTTTGGCTAGAATTATGCTTTCATTTCTCACTTGCTTTCGAAGAAGTAAGCAGAGCATGGAAAGACTACATGTAGGCTTGGGTTTGATTTGCTTATTGATAAGACTGCCTCTCAAACTATACACACTATGATGTTCTTGCTTGGCAAGAACAATTTCTTCTCAAGTAAAGAGAGAGAGCTTGAAGCTGTTTAACGCTGATTGGCTTTGTCAGCTGGCTATGTTAATATAGTACTATTAATTTATATCCAGAGTTACTTATCCTGTGTTAGGATTGTTCAGTTTTTGGGGTATACAGTCTTGATTCTTCTAAACCAGCGGTTCTCAACCTGTGGATCGCGACCCCTTTGGGGGTTGAATGACCCTTTCACAGGGGTCGCCTAAGACCATCGGAAAACACATATATAATTACATATTGTTTTTGTGAGTAATCACTATGCTTTAATTATGTTCAATTTGTAACAATGCAAATACATCCTGCATATCAGATATTTACATTACGATTCATAACAGTAGCAAAATTACAGTTATGAAGTAGCAACAAAAATAATTTTATGGTTGGGGGTCACCACAACATGAGGAACTGTATTAAAGGGTCGCGGCATTAGGAAGGTTGAGAACCACTGTTCTAAACAGTGACTGGATGTGCTCCGTCCACCCATTCTTTTCCGTAGTGATCCTTGTTTTGGCAACTGTCTCCTTTTCCTCGGCTCACTTATCACTGCTTGTTCACAAAAGCCTGGCTGTAACTGCACAGGCCTGGAGCTTATACATTCGCTTCCAAAAAGGGACAGCATAGCAGCCCTCTCTTTGTAAGCGATTTAGGCCACTGAGGGTGTTTGAAGCTGCTGCCCTACAGACCTGCGCTGGTCTCTAGCTTGTTTGGCCACGAGAGGAGAACCGGAGGGGGGAGAGAAGGAGGAGCCAGGCGTTTAATCCTGAAGGACTTTTAGGGACAAAAGCATTTACAGTGAGTACAGTCGGCAGATTCCCGGCTTTCCTGTTCTTTTATTTAAGAGAGAAAACCACAAGAGAAGGGAGAAAGGGTGGGCAGCTCTGATGGCTGTGTAGCTGCAGTTTCTGCCTGCTAGTTTGGTAGAGGAACATTCTCCTGATTTAAACATGTTGTATTCAAATAGAATGTATTCTGCTAATGTCAGGTTTCGACTTACCACCTGTGGACTGTCAGGGAGCTAGCAGAACCAGTCCTTGTTAGGAAGCAATCCATGGTATGTTTCTTCTGTTTCTATAAGATAATAGAGTGTGATTGGAAAATCTTTTCCATAGAGTAAAACAAAATAATACTCTTTAAAATCTTTACTGCTTTCAGCTTTTACACTTTAAATGTTGAATCTTCTTTGGATTTGTAGAAAGGGAAGAATCTGATCTATGTTATTTTTAACAGTAGCTGGGATGAAGGTGGTATTATCTCTAATGCTGGAAAGGTGGCCACAGATAAGCGTTTGATGAGGGGGGCAGAGGTCACGGGTGCTGGTTGATCTGTCCTCTCATGGCTCTGGAGTCAGAGTTGTAACTGGGTGGGTCCCTGTAAGCACTAGAATCAGTGCTTTCATTTGCACTTTCAGGAGTTGTTGTCTACTGACCTTTTCTTCTTTTTAAATTTCTCGGTGACTAGCAAGGAATCTTATTGCAAGATGCCTGGTAAAGGAAGAATACAAAATGTATAGTACTTAGAAGAACACATAGACTTGTGCTGAATTTCCTACTATTTATTTGCATTCAATTGGGAGAATTAATTTGATAGGAAAGCAAGCTTGAATAGTTATGAGAAGGGCAGGGAAAATATACACAAAGATATTACTATAAGTCTTCAAAATGTGAAACAGCTTTCCTTTAAATTATAAACTTTATCTTTTAAATCAGATGTGACTTTGTAAAAATCAGAAATAAAGTTTGTTTACCTGAGGGTGGTCATTTAAATGTGAACTACTAGAATTAATAATTAAATTTTTATAGTAATTATTTTCCATGAAAATTGGTAGCTAATCAAATTTATGCCACTTCCCAGGTTTGCTATGCTATTATGACACATATGGTATTTCTTTTTCAGTGGCAAAGTTATATGTTATGGAAAGTAAGTAGACAGAAGTTAAAATAAAACTTGAGTAAAGTGCTTTACTTCTCTGGGTTAAGGAGATTTTCTTGTTTACAGTTTGATGAGTTAAATATAGAAACATGACATTCAGGTTGAAATTTTTTAATGCAGGAAAATTTTGTTTTGGCAGCTTGAATGTAAGGTTTATTTGTCATTTACTCATTT
The DNA here is from genome assembly GCF_028538775.1 of Myotis yumanensis. NCBI lineage: Eukaryota > Metazoa > Chordata > Mammalia > Chiroptera > Vespertilionidae > Myotis > Myotis yumanensis. Next base: position 91,749,820 of record NW_027223752.1, read on the forward strand.
GTGATGCGCACAGCTATGGTTTTATTTAACATTATTTTTTATTGTTATCTATATAACCACATCTGTTTGTGTTGTCAGTCTTAAATTGTAAGCTCTCAGAGGGGATAATCTCCCATATTTGCTCCTCCGGAAAGAATTAGCAACACATAACGTGTAAATAATGATTTACAAAATGTGTTTGCACGGTGATAATTTCTTTCTTCCCACTAAGTAGGACAATTCTATTGATGCTGTTTGTGTGCTTTGGTAAAATGGAAGGCCATTGCTTAGTAGCTACACAGCTCTCAGTACAGGCAGGATACTTCTAGTAGTTTTGTTATTTCTGGATGAATAGGTAATCACAGATTTTTAGTGACAGATGGGATCTTACAGATCATGGAGGCCAAGTTTGTCATTTTATAAACAAGGAAACTGGGACCCAGAAATGTGGAGCATCTTACCCTAAATCACACAAAACTGCACTGTGCTTGCTTGGTGCACAGCCTGATGGTATTTATAGAAATGTATGTTGGGACATAAATTGCACTGAGCCAATTCTTTGTCATGTTCTTTAGTTTACAGTATGATGTATATTCCAGAGAAGGCACAGCGTTGATTTAGGAGTTTCAGAGAAAACACAGTGACCAGGCATCATTTATCAGCTATGCAGGGCTCTTGGGAAGGCGTCTAGGGGCTAGTGGGTGTGGGAGTAACTTAAAGAGTTCATTGTACACCGCCCTGCCATTTAGTTTTCTTGTTTGGATGAGTCTGGTTTCTTAGAAAAGGGAACCACTGTGACACCAGTGTCCCCGCTACTTACCCCCAGTTCTGTGACCTTGCACTAGAAACCTTTATTAACCTTTGTGTATCAGGTTCTTTCTCTGGGATTGTGATTCTAAGCAGATCCCCCAGAGGGCAGGAATTGATTAAAAATTAAAAATTGCTTTTGGGAATCAGAATCTGTCTTAGGCTAGGGCAGTGATGGCGAACCTTTTGAGCTTGGCGTGTAAGCATTTTGAAAAACCCTAACTTAACTCTGGTGCCATGTCACATATGGAAATTTTTTGATATTTGCAACCATAGTAAAACAAAGACTTATATTTTTGATATTTATTTTATATATTTAAATGCCATTTAACAAAGAAAAATCAACCAAAAAAATGAGTTCGCGTGTCACCTCTGACACGCATGTCATAGGTTCGCCATTACTGGGCTAGGGTATAGTTTTTTTTTTTTTTTTTTTTTTTTTTTTTTTTTAAATATACTTTATTGATTTTTTACAGAGAGGAAGGGAGAGAGATAGACAGTTAGAAACATCGATGAGAGAGAAACATCGATCAGCTGCCTCCTGCACATCTCCTACTGGGGATGTGCCCGCAACCCAGGTACATGCCCTTGACCGGAATCGAACCTGGGACCCCTCAGTCCGCAGGCCGACGCTCTATCCACTGAGCCAAACCGGTTTTGGCTAGGGTATAGTTTTATAAGAAGTAGTGTGGTAGCTTATTCTTCCTGAAGTTTTGTCCCTCCCAGTGAAATTTTGACATCTTCTAATTAAAAATAGGTATAGTAGTATTGTTATTTTAGAAAGGCACTTAAAAATGCAGGGTGTAGATTCTTCCTCTTATACTCAGGCAGAGGAAGCTGTTGAATTGAAGCCTAAAAGGCAGGTACCATTCTCAAAGGCAGCAGGTACCAAAGCGATAAACCTATTTTATGACATAATATTTTATCTTTAGCAAATAACTTTGCTTTCAAAAATTTATCTGTGAACCTCCTTATCATTTAACTTAAAAATATGATGCTCAATAAGTTGGGTAGGGGCAGCATGGTGTAGCATTGGAAGGTTTCGGAAACATGTCATAGGAATAACTTATTTTTTATTTTGTTTATTTTAAAAATATTTTTTATTGATTTTAGAGAGAGAAACATCTATGTGAGAGAGAAACATCAATTGGATGCTTCCTGCATACCCCCATGATCAAACCTGCAACCCAGGTTTGATCATGGGGGTATGTGCCCTGACTGGGAATCGAACCAGCATCCTTCTGGTGCACAGGATGATGATCAACCAACTGAGCCACACTGGCCAGGGCAGGAGTAACTTATTTTTAAGGCTTTTGTTAATTCAACAAGTCTTTTAATTACCTGTGCCCATTCCTGTATGGAAAATTACATGTTCCTAGTCAAATTGGGATCTTTCTTGACCTCCTTCTCCCATTTTTGTAGGTAAAATATTTTACAAAGGATGTTTGTTGATTTTTAAATAGAGAGGAAGGGAGTGGGGGAGAGAGAGAGTAAAAGTGTGTGTGTGTGTGAGAGAGAAACATTGATGTGAGAAAAACATTTATCCGCTTACCCGGGATCGAGTCTGCAACCTGGGAATGTGCCCTCACCCAGAATTGAACCGGCAACCCCTTCATGCCCAGGACAATGCCCAACCAACTGAGCCACACCAGCCAGAGCCGTTAAAGAATTTTTTGTTGCCAGAACCGGTTTGGCTCAGTGGATAGAGCGTCGGCCTGCGGACTCAAGGGTCCCGGGTTCAATTCCGGTCAAGGGCATGTACCTTGGTTGCGGGCACATCCCCACTGGGGGGCGTGCAGGAGGCAGCTGATCGATGTTTCTCTCTCATCGATGTTTCTAACTCTCTATCCTCTCTGTAAAAAAAAAAAATCAATAAAAAATATATTAAAAAAAAAAAAGAATTTTTTGTTGATACTAAGTGAATATTCAGAATCTAAAGACATATGGGCTACTTTCTAATAATCACATTTAATTTTATATTTCATCTTAGATGAAAGGAGCTATAAAGTGACTTGAATGTATAGAACCAGAAAAAGTCTTTTAAAAGTATATAAAACCCATTGTCTTGAGTAAAAGAAACTCCTGAAATTAAAAATAATGTCTATTTAAAATGTTCAGTGTACAAGGCCAAAAAGTTATTTTATAGTACACTGGTAATTTATCTTTTACATAGCTAGATAATTTATCTTATCAACTTTATCTTAAAAAGTAACCTTACCTTATTATGACCTACACTTATATTATTTTTCATGTATTTGATTAACATTTTAATGTTATGTGTTTAAGAGCAATTTATTACTCTTGAAATTCCAGAGTCTCAAAATTTCAGCATGACCAAATACTAATTTCATTTAGGTTGAGAGTTAATTAATTATAGATATATTCTATATAGGCCATGATTTATACTTTTCAGGAAAGTAAAGGTTTGGAATTACTACATGATATTTATTTATCTAACAAATCATAGAAAGGAGCAGCCTTCCCTGAATTCAGCACACTGTTTTCACCAACTCAAACATGTTCCCTCTCTTGTTATCCATGTATTGAATATATTGGTTTCAGTAATCAAAATGATGCTTGGATGCTTGTAGAGAAGCCCCAAACACTCGTGTGGCTTAAACAAGACAGAAGTTTGTCTTTCTCAAAATAAAAGAAGTCCAGGGCAGCAGTCCAGTAGTTGCTCGTTATCGTGTGGGATCCATGTTCCTACCACTTTGCTCTACCATCCTCTGTCTGACATACTCAGAGGCATCTTCTGGGCTGAGACGGCAACTGGAAGTCCACGTTACAGGCTAGGAGAAGGGGGAAAGCAGAAGGGCAAAAAGGGGGCCCCTCCTAATTGAGTCAGCTCCCTTTAAGCAGCTTTCCAACACTTTCCACACAGGAGTTCTACTTCCATCTCATTGGTCAAAACTTAGCCACTTGGCCACACCTAGCTATGATGGAGATAGGGAATGCACTTTTAAATTCTTGGCAGGAATAGGCACAGCTGAAAATCAGGATGTTGTTACTAAGGAGTGAGGAGAGAATCGATGTTGGGGTAGGCAATACCACATGGTTTTGTGTTCCTATTACATGCTGGGTCTTGGGGCTACTATGTAGAAACTCAAAACACCTCTTTCTGTTTTTGCTACGAGCTATGGTTTCTTAATTTAGAAATCTGGCTTAATTTAGAAATCCTGTTTCTTCTGTGAAGTATCATTTCTTTATTTGGCAATCTTGTCTGACTCTTGCTTTCTTCTTTCCTCTTGCCTTTCAGCTGTTTTGGAAAGAAGTAAGGCTTAGACTTCTCCATGTTAACCATGAGTGTGACACTTTCCCCCCTGAGGTCACAGGACCTGGATCCCATGGCTACTGACGCTTCACCCATGGCCATCAACTTGACACCCACCGTGGAGCAGGGCGAGGGAGAAGAGGCGGTGAAGGATATGGATTCTGACCAGCAGTATGAAAAGCCACCCCCATTGCATACAGGGGCCGACTGGAAGATTGTCCTTCACTTACCTGAAATTGAGACCTGGCTCCGGATGACCTCCGAGAGAGTCCGGGACCTAACCCACTCAGTCCAGCAGGATTCAGACAGCAAGCATGTGGATGTGCATCTAGTTCAACTAAAGGTAAGGAAGGTTTCTGGGCTCAGGTCCGTTCCAGACGGAAGACTGAAAAGGCTGTGGCACATAGAGCCCGAGTTCTGTCATTATCAGTGAGAAAAGTCTCAGAAAGAAACTAGAATAACCAATAACCGGTGTGAAAACATTATCTTTGTAGATGAACATGGACAGAACTCTCTCCTGATTTGACTTCATGGGCTGAGTGTCTAGAATAAAACTGGCCGTAGGGGATAATGCAGAAAAGTGGGCAGAATAAAGTATTACAAAAGTTTTAATAAATAGACTCATAGGTAAAACCTCAAACTGAGCTGTGGCTGTGAGTATGTATGTGTCTGTGATTATCTCCTGTTGGAGGGATGCTACCGCTGTGGCGCACAGTGGGTCCTGGCGCCATAGGGAAGGGCATTGCTCTCTTTTTGGAATGAGTCATTTCATCCAGGCACAGTTCATCGTGTAGGGCAAAAGTTCCTTTTTAACAACTAATCTAAAGTTCAGACATTGAAAAATGTCTGGGGCTTTTAGAGGCCTTAGCAAGCCTGACTGGTGATAATAATGAAATGCAGGTGCGAGTAAAGAGTGCTATAATAGAGATTTTGACCTAGGAACCCCAAAATACAGTGAGTCTTGCCCTGCCATAGCCATTCCTCTATTCCAGGTCCCTGAGAAAAATGCATGTTCAGGTCAATGACTAGCAAAGCAAGGCAGGTTTATAACTAATCAGGACAATGGACCCAAACCCCAATGTGCATTTCTAGTCAGTTACATGAGATCTTAAGGAGAATTCTTTTACTTAAGACAGTTAATCCTAAATAATTTTGAAATCAAAGACCAGCTGGCCAGCATGGCTCGGTGGTTGAGCCTTGACCTATGAACGAGGAGGCCACAGTTCAGTTCCCAGTCAGGGCACATGCCTGGGTTGTGGGCTCGATCCCCAGTGTGGGGCATGCAGGAGGCAGCAGATCAGAGATTCTCTCTCATCATTGATGTTTCTCTCTCTCTTTCCCTCTCCTTTCCTCTCTGAAATCAATAAAAATGTATTTAAAAGAGAAAACCAAAGACCAAACAGATTCTTGACTCTTAACACTCAAATGTCTTGTGCAGCCATCAGGGTGAGAGGAAAGATGCGCAGTTAAGAGAAAGCAAGCAGAGCTGGCTCCGCTTTCTCAGGCTGGTTCAGGGGATTCGGGACCCCGCTGCCACAGGAAAGAGTGTCCAAGAGAGGAAAAGAGGGGTTGAGGAGAAAGAGAAAACAAAAAAGCCAGAATGCCAAGCTGACTGGGCTCTCACCGGTTCTTGAAAAAGAGACAGCACTAAAGGGTAACAGAAATGGCTAGGAACCAGCTTCAATGGAATGCAGGCCTGGCTGGTTTCCTGCTCTGGCAGCAGGGAAGAATGTGTCTCAGCCCGGGAACACAGCTCCTTTAGTTAAAGGGGCAGCTCTGCGGCAATGTGGGGTGGAGTGAAATGGAGGTCAGGGGCTCCACTTCACCCCTCTCCTCTGTTTCCTCTAATGCTACCCTTCCATGTAGCTCCCATAAGTAAATACAGGGTTGGGTTTTTAAGAAAAGTTGACTGTTGCTCTCCAAAATCTTTCAGATTTACACAGAAAAAGTGGTAAATGATAAAGGAGAATGGGGAGAAAATGGAAATCTCTTTAAAAGACTCCACTAAAAATGCTGTTAAGGGCTCCTAGAAACATTAATGTGTCGATTTATTTCATTTAATTACTTCAATAACACTGAAGTGAAAATGAAAACTTTTATTCCAAGTAGGAATGTAAAGTCTTTGTAAAATCAACCAAGGTTATGTTCAGTGTTTGAGCAATCACCTCTGAGGTGATTTGCTTATCTTTTCACATTGGAATTACCTATCATCTTCCTGCCTCAGTAGAAAGCATCTTACACCTGCCTCTATCCAGCTCTGTCCCACAGTATGTCTGTCTCCTCTGCTGAGAAAAAAGCCCCAGCAATGTAGGAAGTCAAGACAACAATCACATAGTGGTAGTTAATCAATGACTTAAAGGGATGAATTGAAATCATTTAATGTTAATTTAATTCTAGAGTTTCTATTAATACTTTTTTTGATGTTTATTTCATCAAGTGATTTTTACAACCATCTTTCTCTTATAATGTTCTCAAATATTCTGTAATAATAGAGTACAAAGTCATCAACTCTGGCCACTGAGTTGTGGCCACCTCTAAACTAGGGTTTAGTTTTGGCCTCCTAATCTGCTTCACGTTTCCCCTTGTGTGATATTTCCTTATTCAACCAAATAAGCACTGCGATGCATTTTTTAAAAAAAGTATTTTTATTGATTTCAGAGAGGAAGGGAGAGGGAGAGACAGAGAGAAACATGGATGAGAAAGAAAAATGATTGATCAGCTGCCTCATGCATGCCCCCTACTGGGGATTGAGGAGCAACCTGGGCATGTGCCCTGGAGGGGAATCAAATTGTGACCTCCTGGTTCATAGGCAAAGCAGAGGGGCAGGCCCAACTTGGCTCCCTCTGCCTTCGTGAATTACTCAATTTACTAATCTACATTAATAAAAGAGAAACATGGTAATTATCGTACGACCGCTACCCTTTTCATTGGCTAATCAGTGAGTATATGCAAATTAACTGTCAGCCAAGATGGCGGCCGGCAGCCAGGCACTGAAGCGAGCATGAGGATTGCTCCAGTGACTGCGGACTCCAACGTTCCCCGCCTCACTTGCCGGCCTCTCAGCTGCAACTCTAAGCAACTATGTACTATGTTGCAAATAAGAAGCTAAACAAAACCCGAGAAACCAGCCGGACTGAAAGCTAGCCGGACTGAAACAATGTATCGATGTTTTCAGCAGCAAGGCCTCAGAGCTAAAGCTGGCCCAGAATAAAAAAAAAAAGAAGAAAACAAGGAGTGGTTGGAAGCGTCAGTCACTTGCTTCCGGAAAACAGCCCTCAGCCCCTCACCCAGACTGGCCAGGCACCCCAGTGGGGACCCCCACCCTGATCCAGGACACCCTTCAGGGCAAACCAGCCAGCCCCTACCCGTGCACCAGGCCTCTATTCTATAAAGTAAAAGGATAATATGCCTCCCAGCACCGGGATCAGCGGAACAGCGAGGCTCCCGCACCGGGATCAGTGTGACAGGGGGCAGCGCCCAAACCCCCTGATCGCCCTGCGGCTCTGTGTGTGACAGGGGAAGGCACCCCAACCCCCTGATCAGCCCTGCTCTGTGCCTCATAGGGGGAAGCTCCCCAATCCCCTGATTGCCCTGCGGCTCTGTGTTTGACAGGGGGGAGCTCCTCAACCCCCTGATTGGCCCTGCTCTGTGTGTGACAGGGTGCAGCGTCCCAACCCCCCCCCACCCCCCCACGGGCCCTGCTCTGTGTGTGACAGGGTAGAGCCATAACCTCTCCATTGGCCCTGCCCCGAGTGTGACAGTGGTGGCGCCCCAACCCCCTGATCGGCCCTGCTCTGTGGGTGATAGAGGGTGGCGCCCCAACCCCCCTCCACGGGCCTTGCTCTGTGTGTGACAGGGTAGAGCCATAACCTCCCCATTGGCCCTGCCCTGAGTGTGACAGGGTGCAGCGCCCCAAACCCCCTGATCCACCCTGCTCTGTGTGTGACAGGGGGCGGTTCCCCAACTCCCCTATCGGCCCTACTCTGTGAGTGACGGGGGCAGCGCCCCAACCCCCTGATGGGCCCTACTCTGTGAGTGACAGGGGGCAGCGCCCCAACCCCCTGATTGGCCCTGCTCTGTGCGTGACAGGGGGTGGCGCCGCAACCTCCCCATTGACCCTGCCTTGAGTGTGACAGGGGGCGGTGCTCCAATCCCCCAATTGGCCCTACCCTGAGCGTGACTGAGGGTGGCATCGCAACCTCCCAATTCACCCTGCTCTGTGCATGACGGGGTGGCGCCCCAACTTCCCAATCGGCCCTGCTCTGAGCCTGACCAGGGGCTGCACCTAGGGATTGGGCTGCCCTCTGCCACCCGGGAGCAGGCCTAAGCCAGCATGTCGTTATCTCCCGAGGGGTCCCAGACTGCGAGAGGGCACAGGCCGGGCTGGGGGACCCCCCCCCCCCACCCCGCGAGTGCACAAATTTTTGTGCACCGGGCCTCTAGTCCTATATAATGATCCTATATAATAAAGAGGTAATATGCAAATTGACCATCATGCCCTTGCACAAGATGGCCACCCCCATGTGGTCACAAGATGGCCGCCACAAGATGGCCAGCAGGGGAGGGCAGTTGGGGGTGACCAGGCCTGCAGGGGAGGGCAGTTGAGGGCAACCAGGCCAGCAGGGGAGGGCAGTTGGGGGCAATCAGGCTGGCAGGAGAGCAGTTAGGCATCGATCAGGCTGGCAGGGGAGTGGTTAGGGGGTGATCAGGCTGGCAGGCAGAAGCAGTTAGGGGCAATCAGGCAGGCAGGCGAGTGGTTGGGAGCCAGCAGTCCTGGATTGTGAGAGGGATGTCCAACTGCCGGTTTAGGCCTGATCCCTGTGGGCAGTCAGACATCCCCTGAAGGATCCCAGATTGGAGAGGGTGCAGGCCAGGCTGAGGGACAGCCCCTTCCCAGTGCACAATTTTTGTGCACCGGGCCTTTGGTTTACAATAAAAAACAACTGTCACAGGGATGGAAATATCATGACTTTAAGGGTCCATTTAGGTGCAGATAATTTCTGAATATGTAGATTCACTCCAGTATTTTCTCATGAGCCCCACCCAACTGCCTAATTGATATTTCTGCTTATGTCTCTAGTGAGCATCTCAAACCTGATATGCCCATCAACAAGCTCTTAATCTCCCCTCCCCATGCCCCCCCTAGTCTTCCCAATTTCAGTAAAAGTTACCACTCTTTGCATGATCCTCCCCCGCCCCCCACTATGTATATGTTTATGTCTATTAACAATTTCTGGGTATCCATCTCCAAAATGTGCCCTGAAGCCATTCCTTCTCCCCAGCACTACTGCTGCTGCCCCTGCCTTCTCTTCTGAGAAATCCCCCCTCCCCCGCGAAAGGTCACTGCTGCTTGGGCTTCTTCTGGAGCCCCTCTGCCACCCTGCAGTTCATTCTCCACACAGTAGCCAACGGATCTATTAAAGATGTAAATCAGGTCATGTTAGGCCCTTGCTTCCTATTAGCTTACAATAAAACAAAAATCTCATTCTGTGGCTCTGCCTCTGCCAGCTTCTCTGGCCATGTTTCCTGTTACTTTCCCATTATTCATAAAGCTCCAGGCATATTGGAAATTCCAAAGAAATGTTAGGCTTCTTCTTGCCTCATAGCTTTTCCTGTTCCCTCTGCCTAGACACTCTCTTCCTCTGTCTTGGCCTGGCAGATTCTGGATCCTCATCAAACAGTCAGCCAGAGGTGCAGACAAGTTCTAACATGTAGAGACACAAGCCTTGGAGAAGTTTAGGAGGAAGGTGGGGCCTTTGCTGTGTTTGGTGAAGAGCAAGAACAAAAAAAACCTACCCCTACCTAACTTGTCTACATTCCTCACACGCCCTTTCACATTGCTTGCTCTAAATCATTATAGTCTTCTCTACCATTGTGTTGATGTATAACGTAAAAAAAGTTACTTGAAAAATGCTGTTAAAGAAACCCCAAAGTTCAACTGAGTAAATTTGAAGATCTATTTGCCTTTATTCAATAATTCATGAATCAAGCAGCATCCCCTCTAGCAGAAAGAACGGAAGGCTTTTATAGGCAGAAAGGGAGGAGGGACAGGGAAAGAGTGGCTTGTTTCAGGCAAGGGCATCTCATTTTAGGGGGTAAAAGGGGTCTAACCAGGTGGGTTACCTCACTAGTGCTGATCAGGAAATTCCAGACTGACTGACTAAGGTTACATTCCTGAGAAGCTACAACTGCAGTTAGGTTAGGTCTCAGTTTGGTGACATGGGACTTAGCACAAATGACTCCATTTTGGCCAGTTGTATCTTTTTTATTGAACAATACTTTTGGAAAATGCCTAGAGTAGAGTCAGCCTCTGGTTTTATATTAAACTAGAGGTCCGGTGCACAAAATTTGTGCACTGGGGAGGGGGGTGTCCCTCAGCCCGGCCTGTGCCCTCTCACAGTCTGGGACTCCTCAGGGGATGTCCACCTGCTGGCTTAGGCCCACTCCCCGGGGGATCGGGCCTAAGCTGGCAGTCAGACATCCTCTGGAAGCCCAGGAGCCCTTAGGGGATGTCCACTTGCCAGCGGGGAGCAGGTCTAAGCTGCAGTCGGACATCCTTAGTGCTGCTGAGGAGGCGGGAGAGGCTCCTGCCACCACTGCTGTACTGGCAGCTGTCTGCCTGGCTTGTGGCTGAGCAGAGCTCCCCCTGTGGGAGCACACTGACCACCAGGTGGCAGCTCCTGCATTGAGCATCTGCCCCCTGGTGGTCAGTGTCTGTCATAATGACCAGTCATTCCCAGTTGTTCGGCTGTTAGGGTCAATTTGCATATTACCCTTTTACTATATAGGATAGAGGCCTGGTGCACGGGTGGGGGCCAGCTGGTTTGCCCTGAAGGGTGTCCCGGATTAGGGTGGGGGTCCTGCTGGGATGCCTGGCCAGCCTGGGTGAGGGGCTGAGGGCCGTTTTCAGGCTGGCCACACCCCCTTCAGGATGGGGGTCCCCACTGGGGTGCCTGGCCAGCCTGGGTGAGGGGCTGAGGGCCGTTTTCAGGCTGGCCACGCCCCCCCAGTGACCCAAGCTCCTAGCCTCTCCTTTTTTTCTTTTTTTCTTTTTTAACACCTCCTTGAGTGGAGGCCAAGGCGGGCTGGAAGCAGGTATCTGGGATTTATTTATCTTCTATAATTAAAACTTTGTAGCCTTGAGCAGAGACCAAGGCCGGCCAGGGCAGGCGGGAAGCTTGGCTTCCTCCATTGCCGGCGGCAACCCAAGCCTCCTGCTCACTCCATCTCCGTGGCCGCCACCATCTTAGTTGGGTTAATTTGCATACTCGCTCCTGATTGGCTGGTGGGTGTAGCAGAGTGGCAGAGTGATGGTTAATTTACATCTTTCTCTTTTATTAGTGTAGATGTTTTATATCTCAATGTAGCTATTCCTGATACCTCTTCTTAAAACATGCATCCCCCTTTCCTGCAATTACCTAGCCCATTTTTCAGCTTATTTTGTATGATGGTTCGTATCACTAGCTGCAGTTCTCTTGTTTGCTTATCTGTGTTAGCCTCAAGGACCTCAAATGTTTAATTCTCCACTGTATCTCTGTTGCTTAGGACAAGGACCTTACTTGGTGTGGGCTCAGTTCACCTGTTGGATAGAAGAGTCCAAGTTTGTATGGTCAGTGCCTTCCCTCCCATATACAGGCTTGCACCTGATGTCACATGGGGAAGGCTGCTTGGTGAGGACTGAATTAGGACAAAGGCATTGGATGAATTAAAACCCAAGTGCTTGGGAGCATTACTGTCCATCTGGGAGTGTCTGTTTCAGAAGTCTTGGAGAGCTTGCCTGGGGAGTCTGCCTGGGAGAATCTGTTCTTCTTTCTGTAGGTGGCTGTGCCTGGTTCTCCTCCCCGCTCTCCCCATTTCTGTGTGACTCCTTCTTTAGTAAGCATTGCAGTCAGTAAGTGTACTCTTAGGTCTTCTAGACCTGGAGCCACTCTTTGTCTTTAAAGGTAACTTTATCTTCTTGGTCATTGTGCTGATCTTAAAATTTATTTATCAGAGACTGCTCTTATCAGCCTTATTTCCAGGTTCTTAGGGGAAGTTTTATTGTAACCCCCAGGATGAACTACAAACCACTATTATAATATTCCCATGTTAGGGGAGGAGAGGAGTGATTGTTCTAGAGAGTGAATAAAAACATCTAACCTTAAGATTAAAATGTGGAAACAATGCAATATATTATACTCTGTCATTTTTTCCATTTTTTAAAACTGAAAATGTAATCCACATACTTTGCTTATGCTCCCAGATATTCTTTAGTAAGAAGTACGAGAAGCCAGCTGAGCCATTTTTAGAAACTCCGCCTCTCCTCCTCCCTGTCCTTCAGATTCAGACTCTGTGCTGGGCAGGAAAGTCAGACCAGGACCCTTAAAAGATTTTTACTTTAACTGAGACTTCTGATCTGGATGAATGTATTTAGGTTTTAAATAAGCAAATTAGGCACCTCTGCTTACTGATTAATAGTCTTCATGGAGAAAATATTATCTGTATCCTGGAAACATAATAGCAAGAAAGAGGTGATGCGTAGGCTAGTTGCATAAGTTAAATGATGTGGCTGGATGGCAAAGAGAAGTGAGTCAGCTGGAATCAGCTCCCCAAACAATCCCCTTTAGATACATTTTATTCTCAGCCGCCTCCAGGTGAAATTGGTGTTGGTTCTTTGATTTTGGCCTGATTCTCAAAATTAGAACCCAGTGGCTCACATGGGGTCTGGATGGTTTGCTGGAAAAAGGCTTGAATTCTCTCCACAGCTGGGGCTGGCACTTCAGAGGTGCCTGCCGGACTGAAGATGGTGGAAGTCTTGGGATGATGGAGCTCTTAGGAGAGGATTCACCCTCACCATGCGGCGAGGAGTCTGCCCCTGCTCAGGAGGGAGGAGAGGGCATGGTGGTTTGTGGTAAAGTGTTCCCAGCCCTGGAGCCCATCCTGAGCAGCCACCCCCAGGGCAGCGTGGGAATGCAGTGAGGGGAGAGGGCTGTGGGTGTGACTGGGAGGACCTGTCCCAGCTGACTCTCCACCTGGGCTTCTCCCCTCCCCTTGTTCAGCGGGTGTAGGGGAAGTGTACTCTGCCTCCCACTGTTGCAGTGTTATAGCTGAGCTCTGCCTGAGGCAGCAGAGATGCTACCAAAGGGACAGCCATGGAGCCCAGCCATGGCTGTGACGGTGCGCAAGTCAGGGCTGATTCTTGGGCACATCTACAATGCCCTAGGACAGTGGTTGGCAAACTGCGGCTCGAGAACCACATGCAGCTCTTTGGCCCCTTGAGTGTGGCTCTTCCACAAAATACCACAAAAAACCACGTGCAGGCATGCACTTACAGTGCGATTGAAACTTCATGGCCCATGCACAGAAGTCGGTTTTCGGCCTGGGCGAGTCTATTTTGAAGAAGTGGTGTTAGAAGAAGTGGGGGGTGTTGGTTGGTTGGGCGATGGGAGATGCGGCGCAGGTGGGCCAGGGGATACACAGTGCGGGGGAGGTACATTGTTTTGAGGTACGTTTGCTGAGGTCGACCCCTTCCAACTCTCCCACACTCGTCTATCTGAAACAAGTATACAAGACGAATGTGGAAGGGAGAGTTGGAAGGGGTCGACCTCAGCGAACATACCTCAATCAGATTGAGGACGTTTTTAGCAAAGGCCAGCTTAGGAGTACCCTAATTAAGTTAATAACAATGTACCTACCTATATAGTTTAAATTTAAAAAATTTGGCTCTCAGAAGAAATTTCAATCGTTGTACTGTTGATATTTGGCTCTGTTGACTAATGAGTTTGCTGACCACTGCCCTAGGAGTCTGAGAAATTCTTGATAAAGGGAATTCTGTGTGGAACTAAACTCCTAACATCAGTAGTTTGGGGAGTGAAGAATTCTGAGCCTGAAACATTCAGTATATACCATTTTTGAGTGGTTTCTTAGCTTAGCATCTTAAGCTAAGTAAGCACCAGTTTAAGCTTGAAGACAAAATATCTTTGTTTGGGGGAGAAGTATAAAAATATTTTTCTTTCTACCCTTTAGACCAGTGATGGTGAACCTATGACACGCGTCTCAGAGGTGACAAGCGAACTCATTTTTTTGGTTGATTTTTCTTTGTTAAATGGCATTTAAATATCTAAAATAAATATCAAAAATGTAAGTCTTTGTTTTACTATGGTTGCAAATATCAAAAAATTTCTATATGCGACACGGCACCAGAGTTAAGTTAGGGTTTTTCAAAATGCTGACACGCTGAGCTCAAAAGGTTCGCCATCACTGCTTTAGACTGTTATTTTTCAAGAAGTACATCTCAACCAATCAGTAAGTTGTGAAATCAATTTAGTGAATTAAAGAGCTAAAGCAATGAAATAGAATTGAAGTAAGGATAAATACTACTTTGTGAAACTCAGATATCTATCTATCTATCTATCTATCTATCTATCTATCTATCTATCTATATATCTATATATATGGTCATTGTGTAAAATTTATGCCTTTCTCTGAGTCAAGGCCAGAATACAGAATAGTTTGATAGTTACTGACTTTCCTCAATATTTTTGATATGTACTTAAACTTTGGAAAATGTTATGGAAGTAAATGTAGCCTGGTGCAACATTTTGCAGCATCATTGCTTTTTGTTTATTTCGTCACAAGTAGGAATGCAAGGCTTTTGAAGAGGGGATGTGAATGAAATCTGGGGAGAGAACTTTTTTTTTCTGTCTCTTCATTATTTGCTGCTACTTTGTCCACTCTCCCCCCCTTCAAAATTTTACATCTAAAAGAGGGAAAACGGGATATAATTAAAGTAAAATGGTACTGATGTGTGAATTACTAGTATCCCAACATGGAAGTGGGTAGAGCAAGAGATGAACAACTTTAATGAAGAAATGTTAACAAATAACTGATTTCTAGATATGGTATACATATAGCGACAGTTGTAGCACTCATCTTTGGCTGCACAGTAAAATCTCCAGGGAAGCTTTAAAAAACCATTTCCCAGGCCATGCTCCAGACTAGCTACATCAGAATCTGGGCTTGGACCTAAGGCATCAGGACTTTTAAAGACTCCTCGCGTGATTCCAATGCAGGTAGAGCTGACAACCTCTGGCGGAGATGTTTTTGAGCAGAGGGCTTTTGGATACATCTTGCTTGTTTCATGCATTCTCCCTTATCTCCAAAAAGACAGCCATGGATATCTTTATTTAGGAGTAAAGACTCCTCCATGATTCTGAACTCTTCAGTTTCTCAAGTGACCTCATAAAGTCAGTAAAAACAATGGGAGGGAGGGAGATGAGTCCATGCCAGTCACTAGATCATACATTTTAATGTACTATCTTATCTTGTTCTCTTAAAATTTTTTATACACAAAAGATAAACCAAATCCAGATAGAATAAATGTTTCCGTCTCACTTAATTCCCACAACGTTTTGAACTGGAAATTATTTGACAGAGGGGTCCAGGCACAGGGCTGCCTCCCTGTAGTGGTTGTATACGAATAGCCCCTCTTGAGGTTGTGCAGTGCACCACCTGCACAGCTTTCTAAGGCCGCCTGCCCAGGCAGGGAGAGAGCCTGAGAGGGAGTGCTTTGAGTATGAAAGACAGAGGGCCTCTTTCCCTGGAGCCCAGGAATGATGAATGACATTATCACTGAGCTTAGTGGAGACATTTTGAAGGATCATAAATACTTTGAATGCCTCAGAGGAGTCTGGGCTTGATCCAGTGATCATAAAGACATCTGCAAACAAAGAAACACATGGTAAAAACCTGTGTCTTGGGATGAGTTTGCAGGCATATGC
This sequence comes from Myotis yumanensis, assembly GCF_028538775.1. Lineage (NCBI taxonomy): Eukaryota > Metazoa > Chordata > Mammalia > Chiroptera > Vespertilionidae > Myotis > Myotis yumanensis. The sequence goes on from NW_027223752.1 coordinate 91,765,639, forward strand.
ACGTGATCTGGGGAAGGGAGAGAGTGAGATAGTAATGAGGATGGATGTTCAATAAATGGAATGAAGTGTCTGGGCTTTGGTGGTGGATGTGGGAAGAAAGGAAAAGCCCATCAGACCAAGGAACTGATGCAACCCCAGAGAGGCAGCAGGGAAGTCAGAGCCCATGGTTCTCTGTGGCTTCATTTGCCGTCATCAGGCTCAAGCTGAACTGATATGTCTATTGTCACTCGGTGTGAGGTCTGAGGGCTGTATTTTTTCTTTTTTATAAATGTGAATAGAGTAAAAAGGAACAGAATAGAAATTGCTCCTGTGCTCATTTTAGCAGTGTGGGTTTTCCGTGTAGTCTGCTTCTGTTGTTCTGTGACACTGTAATGCACAAATTTTCCTCATTATTCGAATGAGGCAAATATGCCAAATGCATCACTAAATGGAAAAGGAACGTGTGAGATGAACATGGAAAGTAATCTGCTCCTTTCCCGAGGAAGAGGGAAGGGGGGAGGGTCCGCTGGAGAATCGGTTCACATGGAGGGACACTGGCCTTCGGAGGCAAATTAGGAAGAAAGTCTTCAGTGTTTCTTGCAGTTTTCCCTCTTTCCAGAAACCTAATTTCTATCAAAAGACCCGATCAAGTAATTCAGAAAATAGTTGTAACAATGGCTGTAGCTCAAACTTTGCCTCTGCGGGGAATTAATGTCATCACACCGATCATCTCTGTAATTGAGGGAGTCATGTATTAGTAAGAAGGTGGGGAGAGCCCTAGCCAGTTTGGCTCAGTGGATAGAACATCAACCTGCAGGCTGAAGGGTCCCAGGTTTGATTCTGGCCAAGGGCACATGCCTGGGTTTTGGGCTCAATCCCCAGTAGGGCGTGTGCAGGAGGCAGCCAATCCATGATTCTCTCTCATCATTGATGTTTCTGTCTCTCTCTCCTTCTCCCTTCCTCTCTGAAATCAATAAAGAAATATATTTTTTAAAAAGTTTTTAAAAAAAAAAGATGGGGAGAGAGTCCTGCAAATACCTGTATAGAAAGCTGCCTCCTTTATGCATAGGTATATGTCTCATCCTGGAAATCTCTCTAATTGTGGGAGTCAGACATTAGTAACAAGATGGGGAATGAGTCCTTCAAATAACCATGTAAAAAGATACTTCCTTTATGCGTAGGTCTATGCCCCATCCTGGAAATAACTAGGAGTGAAATGTTGTTTTAAAAAACATTTTAACTCAGTGTTTACCTCCCTTAGCTTCCAGCTGCCCGCCCAGATAAAGTCTAAATGCCTGGGCACAGCCTGTAATTACCTTCATAGTCTGGCTTATTGTTTCTTCTGACATTTCCTTTCCTGTACCTCTAAATAGTAGGTCCTTTCAGAAATCCATTCCTTGGAACATGGTTTCCCTCTCCCTGGGAAATCACCTCACTCCTTACCCCAAACTTCTTTCTCAGAAAATTGCTACGCATCCCTGAATCATAGCAAAAAATGTCACCTACCTGGTGAAACCATCTTTAAGACCAATCTGATCAATCCTTCTATGGGTTCACCCCTTACTGTAGCATGGTGGTGGAAACAGCATTCAATCTGAGTTATTATTACTCTAGCTATAATGAGGAATCTTGTTTATTTTTTCTGTTCCATAACTGTATATCTCTATTGATACATTTGTATGATTTCAAAATCAGGACAGAAGAAAACAATCAGCATACAAAACATTTCCTCTGATTATTTTGTTGGACAAATACAAGCCTATACCTAGACCTGTGAATAATTAGTAGGTCTTCCCTAGGTAATGTTAGTTCCCACACCTCTGCTGGAAATCTGAGGGCATGCATTTTTTCACTTTGTTTGACCTTTGACAGGACATCCTGGATACTTTGCACTTTAGAGATATGACTTGGGCGGATCCTCACCTCAAAACTCTGCAATTTCAAAAATAATGCACTAATGAACATTCAGAGGTAACTCATATTGATAATGAAAACTTGACGTCATTAAAGAACTGTTATTGCAAGGAGATATATTCAAAGATGATGAAGTATTTTAATTTACTTATTTGAGTTTTTATGTACTATATTTTATAGATAAATGTAGGATTTGTATAAGAGGATATATAGATAACTCATTATTGTTGCAAAAACTATTTATTAAACACCCATGTGGACTTGATGATTTTCTGGGTTCTATTTAAATGTGTTGTTAACTCTAGTAGTTCTCCCTAGAGTTTATATATATTTTTGGATTCTGGTCTTGTACATTGAGTAATGAGCTCGATAAATCAAAATTAATCTAAACTCTGCATGGATTAGTATAGTAGCTACATTATTTTTTGTGCTTATGATGATATACTTTCCATTTTTTCTCTTTTCTGTTTATGATCTATATGTAACTCTTCTAAATTAGTTATAAACCTGAGGTATCTGTTTTTAAAATATTTCTTTTTAAACTTTCATAAATAAAGTTTTAGATGTGTAAAAATATATTATGTTAGAAAAGTGGTAAATTTTCTTAGGTTTTAAAAATTGTTGGGATGAGCTTGCCCTATAATCTACAAGCAATTATTTTTTAAGTCACAGGATCATAAATAAGAATAAATATTTCATGACTGTTTAATGTGGTTATCCTAAAATTCAGTACATCCTTTACAATGCAGCTCCATAAATGTGTTGCAGGTTTCCAGAACAAATTTATTAGAGCTCACAGCACAAGGCGTTCTAAAGAATATGCACTTATTTAATAGAATTTTATGGTCTCTGCTTTTATCTTAAAAAGCAAATGTAGTATATTGTGTTCCTTATAAAAATTAGGTTCTTTTGTTTATTTTACTTTGGTCTTTTATTGATATTTTTGTATACTTATTAGTCAAAGATAATGAACAAAAGTCTTATTCCAAATTGAAGCTGATGATGATTAAGAAGATGATGATGTTTTTCTTACATTATGACCCCAGATAGACATTACAGCACAAATTCTAGACTCACTACTCTTCTCGTCCACATCTAACTTAAAGCTATTAACCAAGGCTCAGCACACGGCTCCTCTCTCTGCTGTAGAGCCGTCCTGGACGCTCTTCCCCACACTCTGAGATAGCACCCACTCTCCTGACCCATAATTTAGCACCATTGTTTGCTATCTTGCATTCTTCTTTGCCTTTTCCTATGTTGTTTTCTAAATTCCTCAAAGAAGTCTAAGAGCTTTTCAAGGGATTTTTCCCACTTCTTTTTTTATAAAACATTTTTGGTCAGCTGATTGACTGAATCCTCACATTGCCATTTTTAACTTTTCCTTCTGCTCTAAGTGACATTAGCATGCCAGGGAAACCATAACTTCCCAAGGATATTTCAGTGAAATAATAAAATGTATTTACAAGCATTTTTAAAATTAATATAATTGTTCACAGAAGTTTGGTGTTAGGGCTTGGCCAAAACAAGCAGATTTTTGCTGGAATTAACTCAGAGCAAAATTTGACATTTTCCTAATAAGAATGAGGTGATGAGTAACCTTAATTAAGTTCCTTTTAAGACAACAGACTCCAGTTAATATAACCCAAAGTTTGGGCCAAATTAAATCTCTAAGTTCTATGAACTTTTTAAAATCACTTCAATTCTTCTAAATTGTTAGTGTAACACATATTTATGTTTGAGAGAAGTGGAATTATGAATCCAACTCCATCTTGGACTACTTGGCAGCTTAATATCAATTTACATTCATTCTCTGCCCAAGTGAGAGCTGGTATGGAAATGTGCTCACCCATGACATTCTAACAGCTTCTCTGGTAGGAGTCTTGATTTCAAAGGTTAAAACAGGTACACCAATATATTTAAGTAAGTCATAAATCCATCCATGCACACTGCCTTTTCTGTGGTAGGAGAGCACAGGGGAAGAACCAGAAATGAAATACACTCACACTTTGATTAATGATGCTTGGGACCGAAGGCCCTCTTGCAAGGGAGGAAAAAACATCTATAAATCAGGCGAAGCTGAGCTTTTTCTCTGTAGTTGGATAACAACAGTACCTCAGTGGCAGCTTCTCTTTGTTCTTAACTGCTTGGAATGGGACCAAAATCCGGTGTCCAAGTTCTGTCATTAACCTTATGATGTGGCAACACCTCCCTTTTCTGGGTCTCAGCTTTCTCATTTGTAAAATGAGGGATCTACGGGGTTCCTTCCAGCCCTAACATTTTGTGAAGATAACCAGGCACACCCTAAGCAAACTGTAAATTCTGCCAAGTGGGTGGCTCTTTCTGCATCTGAATGAGGACCCTTCCTTCCTCTTAAAGCTCAAGTCTGTACTCTGCTAATAATAATACTAACCAGCTACCTAGTATTTCTGCTGGCTTTCCTCTGAGTGGTTCGCATGCATTATCCCAGTTAATCTATACCTAGACATCTGTTGAGGGACTTGAGTCACGGAGAGGTTAATTGACTCGATTATGGGCACATAACTAGAAAGCGGTGGAGCTAGGAGAAAAACTAGGTCTTTCTAATCCTCAAGTCTGTGCTAACCTTTTTTAGATTAGACATTTCTTTGAGAATATGATGAAAACTGTAAACAATCTTCTCAAGGTATTGTACACACATGCCCTTTTTTACTTTTTTACCAGGTTAAAAGCATGATTTCCATGAAATTGTAGTATTATCAACCCTTTAAAATAAGTTGTCAATCTTTTTTTTTTAATTCTAAAGGATTATCTATGCTTTGTTGCAGGAATATTATTTTCTTTAAAAGAACTTTTCAATAATGAAGATAAGTTCAATAGCTGGTACTCCTGTTTGATCTCTTTTGCATACTGTTTCAAGAGATCCTTTGAAACCCATTCTCTTAGATTCCAAGTTAACTCTTGTAGTATACCCTATATTATACTGCTTTTTCAGTTTATTTTTTTTTCTGATTTCAAAATGGGAAAATCCTAAGAGAGAGAGAGAGAGAGAAACAGAGAGAGAGAGAGAGAGAGAGAGAGAGAGAGAGAGAGATTGGAAATGCATACCTTATTCCACAGTCTTATGTTTAGTAGAAAATAGTTACCTGGATTCTAGTTTGTGTTTGGTTTCTTCACATTTGTGAATGTCAGAGGTTTTGGGGAGTTTCCCAGTCTCAGGTAGATGGTGGGATTGCAGGAGAGATCTTCACCTTGAAAAATTAACTTTCCAGTCTGCTCTTTAATACCTGAATTTCTCTCTCCTCCACAAGGGTTTTCTTTCTATAATTAGAGATAAAGCATTACAAAAACACGTCATTGGGAGAAGTAATGCATGGGCTTACATTCATATCAAGAATCCCAGAGGCTTTCTTACAAAAGGGTTTCTGGTGGAAGAGAGGGCTCTGGGCCCATGAAAGGTAGAGGGAAGGGAAAGGCTTCAGAAAGAGGCCCTGCCCATAAACCCCAGTTTTTTACTTCAAGGCTGCGGACTGCTGATCTAATTCAAGCAGAAGAAACTAGATTCTAAGCACGTTGGTCATAACTGCTAAAACACTTAGAGGTATTCTTAAAACTGGGTAAGGCTGTCTCCTAGAGTTTATAGGGCATATGGGAATGTCCCAGTCCCTTTTCTTTTCGTTTTTTTTTTTTTAAAGAAGTATTGACAATCATTTATAAATTAGAACATAAAATCCTTTAACAGATTTGGCAAAAACTAGTCTTGTAACGTAGGAATGGTTTGCTTATTCATCTTTGACAAACAAAAAGAACATGGCATTATTTACATGAGGTACAAATAAAATCCATTGTAAGTGAGATTGGATATTACATGAGGAAAGAAAGTAAAAAGCATGTGAGTACAGGAGTACCAGCTATTGAACTTATCTTCATTATTGAAAAGTTCTTTTAAAGAAAATAATATTCCTGCAACAAAGCATAGATAATCCTTTAGAATTAAAAAAAAAAGATTGACAACTTATTTTAAAGGGTTGATAATACTACAATTTCATGGAAATCATGCTTTTAACCTGGTAATGAAAAATGTTTATTGGTAAAGAATCTCTCTCCTCTTCGCCAATGAAAATAAATAACCTGACCAATATTTGGCGAACACGTTCACTATGGAATGCATTGTAAAGAAAGGGAAGCTGCATTTTCAAAAGTTGCATTTTCAATCACCTCTTTTTTGATGGTGGCTCATTTAGTGCCTCAGATTTCAGAAGCACGTTGGGAATAATGAAAGATTGATGCTTCATTAGTATCAGCCAGCGTATAATTATGGGATGGGAGTTCTTCAAATCAGTGACAGTCAGTTGTCATCCTGTTCCTCTGCCTTCCCCTCCCCCCCCTGCCCCCCCCACATTCCTGCTGGCCCAGTGCCAGCAGTGAGGCAACGTGGAAAGCCCCCAGGATGTGAAGACAGCAGGCCTGGTTCTGATCCTGTCTCTTACTAGAAGTTAGATACCAAGCAAAATTCAGTAATTTCTACAAGTCTTACTCTCCTTAGCTGAAATATTTACATCTAAAGTCTGTTGCAAAAATAAAGTCAGATCATTCTTTAGAAAAACTGTAAATCTTTCAGGTGCTACATAAATGTTAGTAGTTCTGCTTTTGATTATAAGTTCTCAGTCCACACACTGCTTGCTATTTTAGTGACTATGGCAGAGTGAGTTGCCAAGTGTGTGTATGTATATGTATTAGATTTGTGGCAACTGTATATACTGCCAATCATAATACACTCTTCTATGATTTGCTTTTGGCCATTAAAACACAATAAAATATAGCCTTAATTGACGAGGCCTGCAAGGAGTAGGATATTTTTACTTAAAAGAATGAAATAAACAAATTTGATTTTATATCATGCAAAAAATATTCTACTGTGTGTTACTATACTTTCTCCCCATTTCAAGTGCATAGCATTGAATATACCTAAATCTTTCTTGGATTAAGGGTACTGCAGCTGTTGACATCATCACTTAAAACATTTTCACAAAATAGAGCAATGTAGATTTAGATGTCGTAAGAGAGTTATGTTCATGTTTCCTCTTTCTTAAATACCCTTTTTTTGGGATTTGTTTTTCTCCTAAAAAGTGGAGTAAGGGGAGGATCCAGTTAATTGATGATCTTGGTTAATTGTAGTTTTACGGTGAAGAGCGCTCCAGTTTGGGCCAGTTCTGTCTTTAAGAAGGCCTCTTTAGATCCCAAATATAGAAACAAGTCTTTTATATGAATTTGTTTATTATATCTGGTTTAAAATAGCAAAATATTAAGAAAAACACAAGTGGGAAAGTGGCTTCATTATTATATTTCATCTATCTAATAATCTGGTAGTGGAAAAAGTTACTTGACTTGGGGAAAATGTTTTTTTAGATTTGCAAATAGATTGGAGTTTGGAAATACCTGTGAACCAAAATCCCTTCTGCTTTGTGCAGGTCTAAAAGTCAAATTAGCCTTTTGCTAATTTGCCTGATCCCCTAAGCCTAAATTTTATACTGGCTGGATATAAGAAAATAAGATATTTTGTAGCTTCAGGGTATGTTAATATAATCAAAACTTTTAAGTAGAAAATATGAGCTTCCTAATCTCTTACAAATCCATTCAGTGAGCTGAGTAACTTACCTTTCAAAAAATCTGGCCCTGCTTTCAATACTCCAGTTTCTATTTTCTGCTTCCTTCCATTTATCAGTTTCTTTCTGGTCGATTCTGCAGAACTAGCACAAAGGATATAGCTTTCTTGGCATAAAGCTATTTATTGGCTAGTGTGTGAACCAGCATTTAGGAAACTTGTGAAATTAGCATGATCATGCCCAGGTAAGGAAACCAGGCTGTAGGCATAGCAGCTCCTTAGAGGAACCTATTTTTGACTAATTTATTCCTGTATCTTCTGGTTGTCTCCTAAGCACAAGAGGGTTGATTTTCTGTTGTGTTGATATTTAAACAAAACATTCAATACATTTTATGATGACAGAGTAACACACGGTCATAAAATAAATATTGATGTCTATTGTGCTGTCCAGTATGGTACCCACTGGCCACATATAGATATTTATGGATTAAATTAATTAAAATTAAATAAAACTAAAAAAAAAGTTCAGTTCCTTAGTTTCACTAGTCACATTTTAAGTGTAGTTAGTGGCAACTGTATTTGACAGCACAGAAGAACACTTCCATAACTGCAGAAGTTCTATTGGACAGTGCTGATTGTTGTTTTAGCCTGTACATCCTCCACCCCTCTTCTTATATCTATATTTCCAGTAAATTAACTATAGCTCTGAGTAATCCACCACCTGAATGTGCCTTAATTTATTTGCCTAGTCAGTCTGCTAATGATGGACATATAGGTTGCTTCTATTTTTTTTTTTTTTCTATTATAAAAAGTACGAATCCGTGCACTGGTGGGGTCCCTCGACCTGGCCTGCGGGAGTTGGGCTGAAACCATCTCTCTGATATCCCCCAAGGGGTCCCGGATTGCGAGAGGGTACAGGCCAGGCCGAGGGACCCCACCAGTGCATGAATCCATGCACCAGGCCTCTAGTATGCATATGAGATCTTTGGTTAATCTCTTCCTGCCCTCCCCCTCTTCCCTTTGAGATTCAGCAGTCTGTCCCATGTTTCCATGCCTGTGGTTTCCACTCCTGCATTGAGCATCTGCCCCCTGGTGGTCAGTGCATGTCATAGCTACCAGATGGTTGACTGGTCGGCTGGTCACTTAGGCTTTTATATATATAGATGGTGATTATTATCTTTGAGCATATATATATATATATATATATATATATATATAGTACTTGTCTAATCTAAATTATTTAATATTGGAATTGTCTAATCTAAATTATTTAATATTGGAATTGTTTGGTCCAAGACTATGCATGTCTTACATTTTGGTACATGTTTCAGAGCTGCCTTCCAGATACTGTGTCAATAAACATTTCCTTGGTTGATTGTGAAAGGGCATTCATATCTGGAGCCTCTTTAATTCTCATTTAATTTTTCTATTCAAAATAGTAATAATACTACTACTTACCTTACTGAGTAGTTATTAGAAATTAAGTAATAACTGTGAATACTTTATTTTTTTAAAATATATTTTATTGATTTTTTACAGAGAGGAAGGGAGAGGGATAGAGAGTTAGAAACATCGATGAGAGAGAAACATCGATCAGCTGCCTCCTGCACGCCCCCTACTGGGGATGTGCCTGCAACCAAGGTACATGCCCTTGACCAGAATAGAACCTGGGACCCTTCAGTCTGCAGGCCGTCACTCTATCCACTGAGCCAAACTGGTTAGGGCAATACTTTAAACAAATGAAAGGAAAGTTGCTGCTGTCATGTGTGATATTCATATTAAACTACCTGTTGGTTGTAAGGATAGATGTTAGAGACCGTTAATCCTCTGTGATTTAGTTTAATACCCAAAATAAGGAGTAAAGGTGGTGGTAGTTGTGGAAAGAACATGACTTTGAAGATTTCATCATGGGAAAGGAACCCCTGGCTTCAGAAACATCATTTATTGTTGTAGGTATAAATAAACCAATATAAAGATAGGACTTTTTATACAAGGACATTTAGAGAAGTGGGATAATTTTGTTTTAAAATTAGAATGGAGTGAAACCTGAGAGATCATTCAGCCCCACCCCTTACTCTACAAATGAGAAAGCAGAGGTCCAGAGAAGTTAAACGAGTTCTCAGACGCACACACCTTCTGATGGCCATCCAGCATCCTTTCCTCTACATCCCACAGCTCTAAGTGACACAATCAGGATGTGGCAGGATCTGTACTGTCCCTCAGGTAGAGTTCAAGCCAGTGTCGCAATTCGGTTTGATAACTAGTGTTTATCTAGAAGTTTATTCTTGAAATAAATGGTTATATAGGCTAACTGAGCCATTTGAAAGGCAAGCTGGCAAATGCTTATTAGCTATTTGAACTTCCAGTAGTGATAATAGAATTTTTCAGACTGACTCTTTAAGCCAAATTAAAAATCACATTTGTTTTTCATGCATGGCATCTAAGTTAGATGGCATTCCTTAGAAATGAATTGTTTGTTGAAGCTCTCATAATTTCTGTCATTAGCTCATTTCTGAAACTTGAACTTATTACCCTAATTTACTGTTCGAATTTACATAAGAAACCCTTTCTTCAAGTTTTCCAGGACAGCTTCAAGTTTTCCAGAAGATTGTAATCAGCCTGCAAAACCAACCTGGTGGCCACTTCCTCCCTGTTCCGTCTATACATGCCTTCAAAGTGCTTTCTCTCTGTATCTGTGCCATTGCCTCCCTCAAGATCTCTCTTTTTACTGGCATTTTTGAATGTTTAATAGCTGCTGGCAATAAGTAACTTAGAGAAATTATGGTTGATGGCCCTCCTCCTATTTGCATCTGGGTGTTCTAAGAAACTATAAGAACTCTTAACTTTAGAAAGGACAGACCCCTCTCCACAGAGTCCAGTGCTGGATTTCAACACAATGAAAATGCTTGTCCTGCAGGAACCAAAGCCCTGAAAGATTTCTAGTAAAGCACAGCTTCTTGCGTGGCCATGCCAGATCCCTATATTACAGGGCTCTCAACATGGCAACACTTAATCTTGCACCTGCTGATATAAAGCAATAGAGAGAGAGGTGACAATGTAAGGACCAGTGGTTTGTTGGAGCAGACCAATAGGGAGATAAATTATAGTGAAAACTTAATTTTTACATGAGATGAAAAGATGTGGGTAACATACATTTTTAGGTGTTTAAAGAATTATTTTTTATTTCACATTTCTCTTTTGCTATATATGTAGTTTAAAAAATGCATATAATTATACATTTTGAATAGGTTTATTTTTCCCAACATCAATGCTCCCTTATGTTGACTCATTTTCTTTTTTTTATTCATTTAAAAATGCGTTTGTATGTATTTATTGAATATATAACAATTGAATAGTGTGTTTTTCTTGAACATGTAGCAGTTGAATGTTGTGGATATGAGAATTATCCATTGGAATAACGTCTCCGTGTATTTGCCAAGTTGTTATCAAGCATGGTTTACTCAAAATCCCAAGAAGTTCTTCCTTGAAAATAAATTTGCTTGCCTTTCCCTTTTTGTTGAAGCAAAATTGGTTTATTCCAAAATTTGCCTTTGTGATGGTGATGCCAGGGTGGGAAATGGTGAGCCTTATAGTCCCTATCCCCTTATCTCCTTCAGAGCAACTGGTCTGTTTTTATCAGTGCTGTCTTATTTTTTAATGTATAATATTTGTAACTGCCTGAAACCTACTTTGGAAATACATGAAGGAAGTATAAATCCCAAATAAATGACTGACTGTCCATCTGCTTAGATAAAATGAGGTGGTGCGGGAAGATGATTGATTGGTCAATGTTGTGGAGTGGCCACTTCAATGACAGTGAGGGACAATAAAGGGATTTTGTTGTAATCTTTACCTCATTAATTTTAAGGGCTAAAGTTGGTCCTTCGTTTTGTTTGTTTGTGTAGTATGGTATTGTTTCTGTTTTTTTTAGTGGTGGAGAAGCAGATGTAGAAAAGAACAGATATACATAAATTTCAAATATAAAAGTGTCTAAGAATTAACATTTCAAGATGTGATAAATGCATGAGAATATTTTATTAAAAAGTATGTACAGTAATAGTACTAAGGCTGAAAGGATATGGAAATTGGTCTAAACATTATCACAATACCTTATATGAAAAGGAACATTCATCATAGTTTCATTTTAATGCTGAGCAGTCTTTGACTGGCATACAGTGCCATAGTATTTAATGTAGTAAATCTTTCCAAATGAAGAAAAGAGTAGAAATATTGTCTTCACTTCATAGAAATGAAAATCAATTTTGACTTCAAAAAGGACAAAAAGTAGAGATAAAATTTCTTTTTACAAACCCAAAATACAGAGTAAAAAGCTATAATACTATGTAAATAAATCACCAAATACATTTGTTTTCAGAAGTAAACATGCAAGATTTTTTTTTATTATCAAATAACAAAAATATGTAGCTGATACCAAGCCTTATAAAAATAATTATGCTTTCAAATTGAAAAAAAAAAACAATTTTGGTGAATGTGAAATCTAAATGAATGAAACTTAGATTATGGCTTTATAATGGTTTGTCAAATGGTTGGGTCAAAATATCTGTTTCAAAATAGGTACCTTAAATTATCATGTATCTGTGGGTGGCAGGCAGGGCTGGTCATTACCCGAGTCAGAGAACTGGATCATTTCCATGGGCCTCAAATACAACTCTTAGTGGACTTGGTACTTCTTTAGGGCTAATAATTATGTGCATTTTAATCAAAGAAAGATATTATCTTACCCAAGAGGAGATAATTTAATATGAAAAAAAAAATCAATGGTCGTCAACTTGTGATATCCAAAAAAATGATAGTCTTCAAACTACTTTGGAAATTTTAAAAAGCCTAATAGAAAATATTTATCTATGATATGTTTTCACAGACTGACATATTGCCTTCTGTCTGAAATTCTATCAAGCCCATGAGGTAACTAACAGCTATTATCTCATATTGGTTAGGGAACTCTGAGAAGCAGTTGCATTATCATTGAGCAAATGGGAAAATGGAAAAATAATCATTTCCAAATAAATTTAGCTTGCTCAATAGCACAGTCTTTCAAAACATGGGGCTTATGGTAAGAAAGGGTTGGATATAGTGAGAGAGCTAACAAAAGAGGTCTCTTGGAGAAGGCAAGGTTGAAGAACCACTGAATTAATACACTGAATAGGGCTTTATCATCTACTAATAGAGCCTGAGGAAACTCAGTATAAAAAAGGGGTGTTTTGATCCAGTGGGGAGGGGAAGGGCCTGAAGTCTCCCTGGGAATGGGCGTGTTTAGCAATATCAGGTGAGGTCATGATGATTTTATCAGTGTCACAGTTTGGCCTCCCAATGACCCTGGAGTCATTTGACCCTGGCAGCTCAAAATTAGAAACTTGCCTTGGCTGAGAGTTCTGTAATACAGCAAGTATGGTAAGAGGACCTGTCCCCCCTCCTTCTTAGCACTGGGTGGGGCAGGCAAAACTCTGAAATCCCAAGCTTCTTGTTAATCTAGGATCAACTTTAGGGCTTTAACACAGAGCTAGACGAGAGAAGCCAAACAGAAAGACACTTGTGTTGTGACCACATGAGAATGTGTCCTTGTGTGCTGCTGGGGCTGACATCCTGATAACATTCAGGCGCCGGTGAAGCTGCACAGATGGGGCCCAGTCTCTGGACCACATGCTTCTCATCTATGGCATAAGCATGACATTTGTGAATTATTCCTGTTGGCATTTATCTCTGTTCACAGGCCATAAACCTTACTTCTACAATTGGGACCCAAGTTATGCCAAAATAGAAAATTTAAACATTTCTGCTCACTTGCCTGAAAGCTCCCTCCCCCAGTTTGCAAGACTGACTTGGTTCTCTTTTTAGCAACTCACAATAATTTGCTGTGCTATTTAGGGATTCCATCAGTTTTGCTACAGATATTCACATCTTATTCAATTTGCTTACTTGATAGCAAGTTAGTGTGAATGAAAAGTTTTGGCAAATACATGTAAGTAAAAGAAAGAAAGTTAACTGTTCAAGATGGCAAGTCTTTTACTACACTAAGGCTGTTAGTAGTTAAAGGTATATCAGATTTGCTTTTATTTTCTAAAAGGAATTCAAAGCAGAGAAAAATCTATTTAGAAAACATGATTCTTCAGGTTAGGATAATGAATCTTTATTACAATTATGTACATCTTTATATGTGATCTGATAACTAGGACCTTAGAGTTATAATATTTCTCTACTGTTAACTTGAAGCTTTTAAATTTCAGTTGTATAAGTTTCTTCATCAGTAAAGTAAGGATTAATATTGACTTCATAAAATTCATGGAAAGTAATAATGTTACCTGCTTCCCATAGATATTAGAAGCTATATACTTATGTGTGCTGCTGATGCTATACTTAGTTTTGCATTCATTTCTTAGGAAGTTTTCCCATATTATATGTAATTGAAAATGCCCTTAAAAGGGTATTAGTAACCATAATAAAAATAAAGAAAATGAGCAAATAAATAATCACCATACAAAATTACATTAAAAAAAAGAATAAGGAGCAGAATAACATCTTTACAGACAATGAAAACATGCCAGAAAGATATTAAACATATTTCCAAATGAGCCCAAAGCAATGAAGAAAATGATAGAAATTCTGAAATAAAAACATGAATCAGAATTAGAAAAACTCACAAGCATGATGATTGAAGAGAAGGAAGATTTTAAGAGAGGTGAAAAACTCAGGAAAGAATTGGAAATAAAAGGAAAAATAATGTCAGGAATGAAGACTTAAAAATAAAATCTTTATTGTTGAGATTATTGAGATGTCCCTCCCCCGCCCCATAGCTTCCCACTACCTGGTTCCCACCCCACTCCAGGCCCTTGACACCCTATTGTCTGTGACCATAGGTACTGCATACATGCACATAAGACCTTTGTCTACTAGTAATCTCTTCCCGTACCTCCCAAGGCCCTTCCCTCTGAGAATCGTCAGACTGTTCCATTTCCATGCCCCTGATTCTATTCCATTCACCAGTTTGATCTGTTCATCAGATTTTTTATTCATTTGATTTTTAGATTCACTTGTTGATAGATATGTATTTGTTGTCACTTTGTTCGTAATTTTTTATCTTTACCTTTTTCTTCCTCTTCTTAGAGAATACCCTTCAGCATTTCATATAATACTGGTTTGGTGGTGATGAACTCCTTTAGCTTTTTCTTATCTGTGAAGCTCTTTATCTGACCTTCAATTCTAAATGATAGCTTTGCTGAGTAGAGTAATCTTGGTTGTAGGTTCTTGCTATTCATCACTTTGAATATTTCTTGCCACTCCTTTCTGGCCTGCATAGTTTCTGTTGAGAAATCAGCTGACAGTTGTATGGGTACTCCCTTGTAGGAAACTGTTTTTTTTTTCTTGCTGCTTTTAAGATTCTCTCTTTGTCTTTTGCCCTTGGCATTTTAATTATGATGTGTCTTGGTGTGGTCCTCTTTGGATTCCTCTTGTTTGGGGTTCTCTGTGCTTCCTGGACTTGTAAGTCTATTTCTTTCACAAGGCAGGGGAAGTTTTCTGTCATTTTTTCTTCAAATAGGTTTTCAACATCTTGCTCTCTCTTCTTCTTCTGGCACCCCCATAATTCAGATGTTGGTATGCTTGAAGTTGTCCCAGAGCAGTGGTTCTCAACTTTGGCTGCACATTAGAATCACCTGGGAATCTTTTTAAGATCCTGATTTCTGGGCCTCATCCTTCGGAAATTCTGTTTCTTTGTTACTAATGTTGTGCCCCCACCCCATAACAAAGAAACAGAATGTCCGGAGGATGAGGCCCAGAAATCAGGATTTTAAAAAGATTCCCGGGTGATTCTAATGTGCAGCCAAGGTTGAGAACCACTGTCCCAGAGGCTCCTTACACTATCTTCATATTTTTGGATTCTTTTTTCTTTTTGCTCTTCTGGTTGGGTGTTTTTTGCTTCCTTGTATTTCAAATCATTGACTTGATTCTTGGGATCCTCTAGTCTACTGTTGAAACTCTGTATATTATTCTTTATTTCAGTCATTATTCTTTATTTCAGTCATTATTCTTCCATTTCTTTCATTTGTGACATGTTTCTTTGTCCGCATTTTGGCTGCTTCCATGTGTTTATTTCTATGTATTTGGTAGCTGCTAAGCCTCCTTGAGTTGATAGAGTGGCCTTATGTAGTAGGTATTCTATAGGGCCCAGTGGCTCATCCTCCCCAATCACCTGAGGTGGACACTCTTGATGCACCCCTTTGTGGGCTGTGTGCATAGTCTTGTTATAGTTGAGCCTTGATTGCTGTTGGTATCACTGGGAGGAATTGACCTCCAGGCCAATTGGCTGTGGGGACCACCTGTGACTACAGTGGGAGAGCTGCTGTGCAGGAGACACCCTTATAGAGCAGGACTTGCTTCAGTGGGGCTTTGGTGCTCACTGAGTCTTCCCCTTGAGTGTGTCGCTTATGGATGTGAAGAATTGTAATCTGCTATGGTCTGACACTGACCACTGGGTACACTGGCTCTTGGATCTCCAAGGAGGTACAAAGTCAGCCACTGCCTGGGGCAACCCAGCAGGAGCTACAGAGACATCTTCAGATTTCTCCTCTTTGTATCAGGTTTAGAAGTGCCTAGATGAGACCCAGCTCTGAAGCAAGGCAGGCTGGTGCTGGTGCCAGCCTTGGGCCTTTTATTGATAGCTTTGGGGCTCTCTGACCCAGCTGCTGCTTGTTTGACATGTTTTAGGCTGAGAAAGGACAGGGCATTCATATACAAAAGCCTCTGTGCATAGCTTGGGTGGGATTGTAAATTGGTTGAGGTGGGGTCTCAGGGAATCTCCAGGGCAGAGGGAACAGAAATGGCTGCCAGTCAGCCCCACTCTGGGGAGGTCCCAGAACAGGAACAATGACTGCTGCGAGCACCTCCATCTGGAAGAAAGCCTCCCCTGAGTTCCTGCCCTGATACCAGACAGTCCAGTTTCTCCCCGTATTTGTCTGGGTCCCCCAGAGCAGTGGTTTTCAACCTTCTGGCCCTTTAAATACAGTTCATCATGTTGTGACCCAACCATAAAATTGTTTTTGTTGCTACTTCATAACTGTAATGTTGCTACTGTTATGAATTGTAATGTAAATATTTGATATGCAGGATGGTCTTAGGCGACCCCTGTGAAAGGGTCGTTCGACCGCCAAAGGGGTTGCAACCCACAGGTTGAGAACCACTGCCCCAGAGCCTTGCCCAGCGCTAGGCTCAGAGCAAGCGGGAGCTTGTAAATTCAGTTCGCAGTGCTGGTCTTTAAGAGGAGCAACTGGGTCTCTAGCAGCCTGTGTGTCACTCAGCTTCAATCTGCACTGGTTTTTACAGTCTGTAGTTCTTACGGCCTGTAGTGACTTCTTTCCCCAGCTCTGGAACCCTGGGCAGAGGGTCTGGTGTGGGGCTGGGACTCCTTGCTGCTCCAGGCAGCCTCCAAAGAGGCGATCTCCTTCCCAATTAAAAAATCGGTACACCTGGGTGCCAGCCCAGCCCGTTCTGTGCCTCCACACCTCCTACTAGTCTCAATGCACTTTCTTCTTTACCTCTCTAGTTGTAGTACTTTCACTCAGCCAGCTTTCCCATGGTTCTGGATGATAGTTGTTCTGTGTTTTAGTTGTAATTTTGATGTGGTTGTGGGAGGCAGCAAGTACAGGTGTTTACCTATGCTGCTATCTTGGTTCCTCTCCTCAGGAATGAAGGCTTTAAGAAAGGGAAACCAAGGCAAATAATCATAACAGCTAATACCTTAAGAAATATAAAATGTGAAAAAGAGGAAACATTCATAATAGCCCTCAAATAAAAACAGCCAAATATCCATTAACTGGTGAATAGATAAAGAAATTTTCATTTATCCCGAAATTAATACTGCTTACCAATAAAAAGACTGAACTAATTATACATGCATCAACACGAATACATCCCAAAAACATTATGCTACATGAAATGTCAGACACTAAAAGTGCTATATGCTTTGTGATTCCATTTAAATTATATTCTAGGAAAGGAAAATATAGGATCAGTTAATGGATCATTGATTTGTTAGAGGCTGAGAGTATATGTTTGTAAGGAAGGGGCAGGCAATTAACTGCAAAGAATCATGAGAAAACTTTTTGGGTTAATGGAAATGTTCTTTATTTTGGTTACACTCCTGCCTCCATTTGCCAAAGCTTACCAAACTGTATACTTTAAAAGAATTAATTTTGTTTGTAAATTATACTTCAGTAAAAATAAAGAAGTAAAAAAATAAAATAAAAGGGATTTAAGAAAAGTAGATGCAAGTAGATTTTGAAGAAGATTAAACATCTATATATATAAAAGGCTAATATGCACAGTGTCCCCTCAGGAGTTTGACCATGAGACCAGGAGTTCAATTGCTCGCTATGACATGCACTGACCTCCAGGGGGTGGCGCGGAACATGGCAGGCGACCAGCAATGGCAGTGGGGCACTGAGGGAGCTAGGGAAGAAGGAGGTGGGGAGGTGGGGAACCTGATTGGCCCTGATCGCCAGCCAGGCCTAGGGACCCTACACATGCACGAATTTTGTGCACTGGGCCTCTAGCATATACATAATAGGAATCCCCAAGAAAGAAAACTAAAACAGTGGGATACAATCAATATTAACATCTATACTTCATAAAAACTATCTTGAAATAAATTTTTAAATGTTTTAAAATTATATATTGGAAAGGAACTATAAATATGAGGCAAAGAAAATCTACCAAGAAAACTAAAAACTATTAAACTATAAAAAGAAGAAAAAATATTCTATAGTCATCTAGGCTAAACAACCAAGTCATTAATGAGAGAAAGAATATGAGCTTGTCACTAGATTTCTGTCAGCTGATGAAAAGTATTTATTTTTGCCAGAACAAACTGGAGTAACATATTTAAGAAACTTGGGGAAAGAAAATGGGAGTTAAGGATTTTGCCAAATAGTACTTCAAGTGTGAAGTTCACAGGCAAACTTGCAAGAAATCTGGGAATGTTGTTTCCTGAGCTGTTGCTAAGGAATGCCTGAATATATGTTAGGTAGAATGACCGGAGACATGTTGTGGAAGGACTGCTGGCAGTGATTTCATTGACTGATAAAAACCACACAAAGAAAGACAACCATATGCAACTCTTGACAAAACTGTACAACACTGTTATGAACTAGTCTTGACCAAAAAAAAAAAAAAAAAAGGAAAAAGTAAACAGAAACCTGAATACAATCAAGCCTTTAGATCAGTTTCCAGGAAACTTAGGGGAATGGGGTATGTTAAATAATACTACCGGGTTGCAATCAGCAAAACCCAGACTGTGTGAAATGTGAAACTACAGGATAGACCATCTTACTTCTTCAACAAAATTTCCAAGACAGAGAGGGAGAGAGAAAGAAAGCCTATAGATCAGTGGTTCTCAACCTTCTGGCCCTTTTAATACAGTTCCTCATGTTGTGACCAAACCATAAAATTATTTTCGTTGCTACTTCATAACTGTAATGTTGCTACTGTTATGAATCATAATGTAAATATCTGATATGCAGAATGGTCTTAGGCGACCCCTGTGAAAAGGTCATTTGGCCGCCAAAGGGGTCGCGACCCACAGGTTGAGAACCGCTGCTGTAGATTAATAGGGATCTAAGAATCAAATTAACTAACCAGTATATGGACCTTGTTGAGGAACTGACACTGATTTATTTAATAATACTAAGGAATTACTTTTTGAAGGGTTATAATAATGGTATTATGGCTATGTTTAAAAAGAGGAGTCCTTGTCCTTCAGTAATACATACTGAAATATTTAAATTAAATGACAGTATGTCTAGGATTTGCTTCAAAATAATTTGAAGTTGGTGGGAATGGATGGGACCATAAATGAAGCAGGACTGGTCAAGATGGATAACTGCTACTGCTGGGTGATAGGGGTTCACTATCCTGTCCTCGCTGATTTTTTTTTTCTAGGAAATTTACATAATAAAAGATTAAAAATAGAATGACTGACTTTATTGATTTTTAAAAATATATCTTTATTGATTTCAGAGAGAAAGGGAGAGGGAAAGAGAGATAGAGACATCAATGATGAGAGAGAATTATTGATTGGCTGCCTCCTGCACGTCCCCTACTGGGGATCAAGCCTGCAACCCAGGCATGTGCCCTTGACCGGAATCAAACCTGGGACCCTTCAGTCCGCAAGCTGATGCTCTATCCACTGAGCCAAACCATTTAGGGCGAATGACTGACTTTTTATATAATATTTTTCACTAACCTGAAGTGAGACCATTATTGTTCTCCAGGACCTGAGAGGTGATCATTTGCCCCAAGACATGTGAGTAACGTTCGAATCACACATCCAATCCTGGTCCTCTGAGGCTGTCTGGCCATAGACTGTCTAAGCCTTGCTGTCTTAAAAGCAGAGGTGGCTCTTTTCTTTGGCTGTTTGGGTAAGTCTTCCTAGCAGTCTGACCTTCAGTGTGGACTGTGATTCCCGCAGCAGCACACACCTCTCACTCTTCAATGACAAGCTCATAGTTTGTTCCTCCCGCTTACCTTCAGGAATGACCTCTTTGTGACAGGCTCACCTTTCTCTTTCTCTTTCTCTTTCTTTCTCACTACATGTTAACTCTTCCCTGTTTTATTTGCTTTTAATTTCTATTTTCTCCTTTCCCCCGCCTTCTGTGGTCTCCTTTTCCCCCTAGTCTTTCTCCATCTATCAAGTGACTTTTCAAGTGGTTATGGCCCTTCTATTCCCAGCTATGCTATAGATATTCCTTCTTCTTCATTCTCGCCCTGATGACCACCTCTCTTTCAAAGACTTGGCTTCAGGTGAGTTTGAGAAACAGAACCAGCAAAGAGAGCTCTCACGAGGCAGCTCATATGGAAAGGAACCCAAATAATAGTCATCCGAATCTAGGAAGGCTTGTGATTTTTTTTAGTTAAACATTAGTATGAGAGGAACCCTGGCAACTTGAACAAAGTAGGTATTCCATTAATATTTACAAATGACATCAATGAACAGGAAATGAAACGATGTACTCAGAAGAGCTCATTTCATGACAAAAATATTTCTTCCTCTATGCCTTTTGAGGTGTTGGAGTCAGTTTTCATTCCTTTAAGCCTTGCTTTCTATACCCAGGAAATGACTACACCATAGACATGTGAGATAAGGCCTTGTTCTTTCATGGAGTGCAGTCGGCCCACCTGGTCAGTGTAGCATAGAAACACTAGATTGGGAGTTTCTTGATGGTGAGACCTTGTTGATTCAAGTTTAAACCTCTGTGGTTAGGCACCATGTAATTTTGGGGTATTGCAGCATGTCATTTCTCTTGCTCAGATCAAATGTTAGGAAGGTTCTCTGCTAGGCCACACACCTCTGCTACTACTACTTAACAGGACTTTTGTTCCTGGAATATTTTGTTGTCTTCCCACCTCCCACCTTTGTCTCTGCTCTTTTCCAAGTGCTCTACACCCTCATGTTTTCCCCTGATGGAAGCCCCGCATCACCACAACCTCTAAAGACTTGCCAATCCCCAAATGTCCTGCATTCTAATTGGATTGGCTTCCTTTGCACTAACAATCCGACACCACCTTCACCATTGTTATTTCTAGGTCACTGATCTAAGATGGAGCATTTGTTTAAAGTGAGTCTTTATAAAATATGAATAGTAGGCAGGCTTTGTCCAAATTAATTTCTGCTTAGTGGAATGTGTAAAGAGATTGTCCTAAATTCTATAATGGGACTCCCTATTGGAAGAGGTATTAATTAGGCATCCCACTAGAAAGTATGTTGATCCCTCCTCTGCTTTGTCACTCCTCCCTGACTCATGGAGCTTACTGTGAGGCTGACCTAGCTTTGGGGAAGTACTTTGCTGTCCTGCCGTGAGCCCATGTGCCAGGAAATAATTTCTAGGCTTTGTCTGCATCTCTAAGGGAAGAGGTTTTCACCACCTCCTTGGTATGCCAATGTATCACAAACTTTATGACCATTATGATTCTGCGGTGTAATTTAAAGAGAATTAAAAAATGCAGATGCACACAAATGTTCATACATTAAAGAAAATGTTATGTGACTTTAAACTGTCAGTTTTCTATAGTGTTTCCTAGAAGTAGAAAACTTTTAAGACAGATCCAGTAATATTTAAACTCAAGATAAGTTTTGATATTGATCTTTAAGAAAGTAGGCAAGATTTAGTGATAAATTAGATCATTAAGAATTGAGACCTAACAAGGGAAGGCATTTGCTGTACATTTACTGTTTACTTGTATTGTAGCACCACCTAGTGTTGACAGAGAAATGAGTTCTCCACAGCTTTCCTAGCTTTCTTACCTCCCAACTGAAAGATACCTACAGTATACTGGTACTCTTGGCCTGTCAGCCAAAACAATGCTGCTCAAAAATGTTTCTAAGTTATAAAATTCAGATAAATGAAGTATTATGCCTTCAATTAGGTAATGATTAGAATGTACATATTTATTGACATACGTATATGACGTTTTAAAAAATGTATTTTTACTGATTTCAGAGAGGAAGAGAGAGGGAGAGGTGGAAACAACAATGATGAGAGAGAATCATTGATTGGCTGCCTCCTGCATGCCCCATCCTGGGGATCGAGCCCGCAACTTGGGCATATGCCCTTGCCGGGAATTGAACCCTGGACCCTTTTGTCTGCAGGCCAATGCTCTGTCCACTGAGCCAAACCAGCTAGGGCCATATATGTCATATTTTATCGTTTTTAGGTCTAATGTCTTTTTATTTCCTAAAAAAACAACCTGTAGGGGCTGAGAAATTACTGATGATTTTTAACTTTAGTTGCTCTTTCAACAAATAAATCTTTAAATGGTGAAACATCAATTCCTCTGCTGTTACCATATTAGGTCCATGGTTATTACTTTTGCTCCAACTCCCTTCCTGCCACTCCTGACAGAGAACATCAGCTGGGGTATTGACTTTTAGAAGTTCACTATCTAAGCAGTGATGGCAAACCTTTTGAGCTCGGCGTGCCAGCATTTTGAAAAACCCTAACTTAACTCTGGTGCCGTGTCACATATAGAAATTTTTTGATATTTGCAACCATAGTAAAACAAAGACTTATATTTTTGATATTTATTTTATATATTTAAATGCCATTTAACAAAGAAAAATCAACCAAAAGAATGAGTTCGGGTGTCACCTCTGACACGCGTGTCATAGGTTCGCCATCACTGATCTAAAGTATGGCCCAAGGACTGGAAGCTTAGGCAACACCTGGAAACCTATTAGGAATGCAGAATCTCTGCCCCTCCCCCACATCTACTGAATCAGAGCCCGAACTTTAGTAAGATCCCCAGGTGACTGAAATGCCCATTAAAATTTGAGAAGCACTGTTTTAGGACTTATTCTCACCCCTCCCCTACCAAAGATTGAACATCAATCAAACCAAGACTAGACTCATTATAATTTTGGATTTTCATTTTATTCTTGGAAAAAGTTACATAAATTTTGTCTAACTCCTGACTTATTTTATATAAATTGTATCGCTGCTGCTGTTGGGACTTATATCAGCAAACAAAGAAGTCACAGTCCTTTTCTACTGGGTCTGTCAGCTTCATCTCTTGGGAGACATAGTCAGAGAGCCAATTAAAGACGCCCAGAGGAGAATGGCCAACTCTGAAATTTTAGAGCATGCAGACGCTAACAAAATATTTAGGTTTGCTGTGATAAACTCAGTTTGAACAGGGTGTAGAAATTGAGGCCTACCTAATTCCTGACAATTGAGATAGGAAGGAACACTTAGAAACTGTATTATTATTATAGTTGGAAATTTTAAAGATTGAATTTTTTAAAGCCTTAATTTTATCTCCTTCTTCTATGTATACATCTAGTAAGTTTAATATAAGAATAAGAGCAGTTACTGCCTTTTGTTTTTTGGTTAATCTACATTGGCTCCTAAGTTTTAACAAATTAATATCATTCACAAATTTAGTTACATTTCCTAAAACATTTTAACCTATATAATGACCTCAAACATCTTAGATGAATAATAGGATAAACGTAAAAGGTGCTCTTTCTATGCACTTAGATAAATTAGAAAATGTAATAAACCAAACTCATAAGTATGATAAACTAGATGTTTTAACATTAAAAGTAATACAGTTCTTTTATTTAAAAAACCATAGCTTATATCAATTATGCACTTCAAATTAAAACTTGAAGGCACTATTATATTTCAGATTCTTTAAAACATCTCAAAAGTTAAGTAATTAACACAGATTATCTGCACAATTACAAAACTGACTGCTAAATTTAGAACAACGTACCATGGCTTAGGTTACAGTTTTTTACTTATTTCTGCGTTTGCCTAGTGTTTCATAGTCTCATATACAACTAAAGGAAGCAGAAGTTATTTGATCCATGACCAGTGTTTCAATCCCTTGGGGGACAGGTGTATAGTAAAAGGTACTGTGGACCAGAGTGCCAGACCTGGG
Organism: Myotis yumanensis; assembly: GCF_028538775.1. Taxonomy (NCBI): domain Eukaryota; kingdom Metazoa; phylum Chordata; class Mammalia; order Chiroptera; family Vespertilionidae; genus Myotis; species Myotis yumanensis. The sequence continues at coordinate 91,789,562 of NW_027223752.1, forward strand.
CCTTATTTCCAAAAATGATTACCAGGCTGAACCTTCTTATATATGTTTTTAAGTCTTCCCTGCCAATGGGCAGTCCCAGTCCATGGCTTTCATGTGGGACTTAGCTACACAACCCAATGCCTCTCTTGTCCCCGGGGTGTATTCTACATTTATTCTGTTTTAATTGGAAACTCTCTTAATGTTCTCTCCCTCAATTTGGGTAGATGGAATTCTGTACCCTCCACCAGGGCTGCATCTTAATTAGCATTAATGGAAACCTATAGCCCCATCCAGAATATAAACGGTCTTTGTAGTTTATTACCTGTTTCATCTGCCTCCATTTTATTGTCATTCCATTGACACTGCCTTTTACTCGGAGTTTGGCTATGAATGAAACTGTGCATGGTGTTACCAGACCGCCCCCCCACCCCGCTCCAGTAAGCACAGATATTGCAGTGTGTAAAGCATTGTGGGTTATGACTTTTGTGCTGGCATTGTGAGTAAATCAAGAACAATAGTCTCTATGAGACTTCTTGCAGACTTCAATACATGGAAGCCGAGTGGCTTGTTATTTAAAAGAAACCAGAAGTTTGAGGGTGCACTTGTCATAGATTGGGTTCCTAGGCAGCAGATGCTGAGGTTCTGAGATTTGCATGCTGGAGGCTTATTGGGATGAGCCATTGGGAACACACCTGTGAGAAGTGAGTGATGTCAAACCAAGTAGGAGGAGGAATTGAATTCCAGTGCAGCTGCCATAGAGGTCTCAGTCATTCCTACAGGGAGCTCCATGGAGTTGTGCTCCTCCCCCCGCCCGCCCCCCCCTCGCCCCGCCCCCTGCAATTGAGCGGGCATTGGATATGGAAAGCCCCCAGGGAAGGCTGTGACCTTGGGTGAGGCAGCTGAGGGCAATTCCCAGAGAGGGTCTCCGATGAGAAAGTTGCCAATACTCCTGCCAGCTTGGGGGCTGAGGGGTGGGTGGGGGTGGGTGGTGGTGGTAAGGACATAAGTGTGTCAATCAGAAGTCGTAGGGAGTATAAATGCTTCCCATAGCATTCACTAGTGTTTTCTCTCTTGGCACAGAGAAGATCATGGCCTTTAGCCATGGGACTTAATGTAGGAGAGGCGATGTAACAGCAGACTGATCCCCTTAATGCAAATGAAAATGCCTCCCTTTGCTGAGAGGCATTGCAGAGAATGCATGAAGACATGGCAGTGATGTTGGCAGGGAGATGGCAATGAGGCTCTCCAACCAACTGTCTCCTGCAGCTGTGAAAAGACACACAGCCTGGCAGCCAACTGTTGGGCTCACTGTGCTTTGGCTGAATTTAGTTCCCTCTTATGTCAACTTGGAATTCTATGTGGAAGAAGATTGGTCTGGTCTGCCACCACTTCCATCTCTTAGCAACTGAGAAAGATTGAAACAACAGCTGGGTAATTTGATATTGGGAATTTAAACGTTGTGAAAATAGAATAGAATAGCTGTTTGTGTTAAAGAAAAATCAAAGAGAAAATGATGTAACTCTAATGCTTAGAAATGTGTAGAATGCTACATGGGTTACAAAGAGTAAAAATCTGATTTAAACTGGGTGGACTCTTCCTCTCTCAGAATGATTAAAGTTGAATCCAGAAGCACTCCCAAACACATACATTTGCCTAAATACAAATTCCTGTGGAATGGTTGAACTGCAGTGAAAAATAATTTCTGTATTCTGCATTTATTTTCTCTAAGATTGACCTACTGCTTTCTTACCACAGTTTTGAAACAATAATTCTCATATAACATAGGTGAAAGTTTAGCATATGGTTTATTTTGCTTTGGGTGTGCGATAGGGAAGGGGACCAGAGTTGAAGATTGGAGAAAATGAGGGGTCGTCCTCAGAGACAGTGATAAGCTGGAAGCCTGCTTCCTAGGCTGCCCACACTGTCCCCTGGGTGCACGTACAACTGGTAATAATGGAATTGCATGTTGGAAACTAGAAAAGGAAAAGCCAAGTGGAATTGTTGATAACAAGTTGTTTTCCCTCTTCCCTGGAACCAGTGAAGAGGCCATCTGGTTTGCAAATGAGAAAATCCAGAAAACAGAGTGTTTGCTTTCAGAATGAATCAAATGTCATACTCTAATGAAAATTCCAAAGCAGGAAGAGAGAAGGCAAGAAAGAGGGAATGGGGAAGAAGAGCTTTAAATGTTTAATTAGTGGGGCAGGCTGCTTGCTGCTTGCATTCCTGTAGACTCATAATCTAAGCATTTTGCAATTGTGTAGTAAACGTGCCTAGACAAAGTTCATTTGAAGGGATATGGATTACAGGGGAGGGGGCTAAAAATCTAGAGTTTTACGTGGTAGGTGACTGCCCGGTCTTGTTTCTCAGAATAACTTTTCATCCACCATACATGCAGCCTTCGTCCCAGCACAGTGGGCCATTGTTTTCTTTGCTTGGTTAGTGGTTCACTTCTTGCCACTTCTCATACTGTTGGCTCATGGGTCTACTACTACTGTCAACATGAGCATCCCTTCCTTTTTCCATCAATGCTAAGAGAATGCCAAACCTTCCAATTCCTCAACAAATGCTTTTATGACACACTGAAGTGGTGAAGGAAAAATTGATTGAGAACTGTAATTCTTCTTATCCATCCACTTCCTTACCTCCCAACTCCCATAAGACCACATCCATCCAATTTTCAACAAATGAAGCAGAACCATATGAAATTGCTTTCATGGCAGTTAAATATAAGGTAATTTCACATGGTTCAACTTCTACATATACAAACAAGTTCTCTGATAAAAACAAAATAAAATTGAGTGACAAAGGGGACAATCTTTAGAATTCTCTAAGGATAGGAAAAAATACTTCAAGTAAACAGACTGACAAACTTATTTGTAACCAAACTAAATTCCAGATGGCTGGCTTATAGTTCACAGACAGAAAAAAAATTGCATCTTGCAGGAAACTAGCATTTCTCCCTAAGGAGATGAGGATTTAAGTTCCCTTTATGGGACATGTTTCCAGTTCACTTGGTCTTGCATTTATCTTGCAAATTCTTTTTGATATTTGCACTTCATTCATTTTCCAACATTTGTTCTGATTCCAGAACTCTGTATTACATTTGTATAAATTTGTTGATGTTTTCTTTGCTTTTGAAAGATAGAAAGTGTATAAACTCTTTTTAGATGAAAACTACCTTTCCACTCATTTGGGAAAGAAAAGTGCATTTGTTCACTTCCATAGCTCTAGAACATTTGTTCTCAATTTTATACTTTAATTTGAGACACAGGAAGTATATTTGCTTAAACTTACTCTCTGAAAATGAATCCAGAGTTACAGTCTGATGAACATTGTACAGTGGAATGGAATGGTTTATGGATATATAATAATCATAGTGAACGTGAATTCAACACTTACGATATGTCAGGTACTATCACATACTATGCACATACTATCACATTTAATTCTTATCCTATGACGTGGGTCTGGTCCTAACTCACTTAGCAAGAGAGCACAAAGGTTAAGTTTCTCTCCCAAGGAATCCGAGTTGCAAGGTGCAGTGCTAAGACTGACATGCAGGCTCCTGCCAGGCCTGCTCTCTCCATTCACTGTGACATTTTGCCTTCATGCTGACTGCAGCTAATTCAGACATCCCCCAATTCATTATTTTTAGTGATGATCTTAGTTATTTTGAAGGTGACATTTGGGCAAGGTGTCTTGAAGGACTGATGGTAAGTGTATATTGACTGTTCTATGAAGAGCAAAGCTTCAAAAGAGGCGTCTTGATGAATTTTCTCAGCGTGGAGATTCAAGCAGACCAGCTTCTCTTTGCAGCACTAGCATACAAACAATCCACATACCTGAACCCTTACCTCTTAATCTGAGCCCAGGCTGCAGCCAAAAATCATTTTCAGCTCTAATTACCTATAAAAATGTCTTAAGCCCACTTTTAATTATACAATATTGTAATTATTATCTACCTAGTGTCTTAAAATTTTACTATTTTCATGCTGAAACAAAAATTCAATATATTGTTCCTTAACATATTTATCTGCTTGTTTTCTAGTATCTTATATTTATAATTTCAACAAATCTTTATTGAGAGCCCACCACATGTCAGACATTCTTCTTAACATAGCAATGAACAAAACTGACAAAAATTCTGACCTCAAGCACTTCTCATTCTCAGAGTGATTAATTTTTAAAAGAGTTGCCAACAGAAAGCCAGAAAGGAAGAGTGGATCTCTTAAAAGCAACTTCTGGATAGGATTAAGAGGCCTGAGGGAAAATGCATGGTGCCTTCTTAATTCAGGAGCCCCCAAGCCAGCTCGGAATCCACTCAGACAAGAGCAAATAGCAAAATGGCGTTGGTGGAGGTTTACTTGTAATTTGAGCTTTCCTCGTGTGAATTACATTAAATATGCATTGAATTAAGATATTTATATAGCTAAGTCTCCTACTGTATTTTAGTTTTATTTTCAACACATAGAATTTTATGTTGCCATGTTCTAATTGTGTCAGATAAAGATGAAAACCCTCAGACATCGGGCCCCAAGTTGAGGATCTCTCTGGATCACGGAGTTAAAAATAATAGAAGAGTTCGGTAAGTAGAAGCAGCTGAAGAGGGAAGCTGAGGATAAGGTTCATAGTTCCCCTAAGGAGTGGCTGAGACTGGCTGGTGGAGACTCGGCTCTGAGGCACTTGGCTTCCATATGTGTGTGAGTGTCTGTCTGGACAAACTAATTTAGTGCCATAATGTCAAGACCAGTGTGTGTCACAGACTTTAGGAAATGCCTTGCGGTATATTTGCTACTTTGGTTCCCAAAATCATTTTAGCCAGATTTTCTTACTGATGAAGAATTTTTATTTCTAGAGATTTTGCTACAAATGAGAGGCAATAAGGGAGTTAAGGGAGTTAATTCTTAGAGCCCAACTATCTGGCTTCAAATTTCAGCCCCGCCTCTTATATGGCTACACAAGGCAGCTCACTGGGCCTCGTTTTCCTTCTCTGTAAAATGATGGTTGTAATAATAGCCTCTACCTCGTAAGATTGTCATGAGCATTACATTAAGTGGTGTCTGTGAAATGCTCAGAATGATGCCTGGCCATACGGAGCACTATATACCCTAGTACAGGGGTCCTCAAACTTTTTAAACAGAGGGCCAGTTCACTGTCCCTCAGACCATTGGAGGGCCGGACTATAGTTTTAAAAAAAACTATGAACAAATTCCTATGCACACTGCACATATCTTATTTTGAAGTAAAAAAACAAAACGGGAACAAATACAATATTTGTATTTGCGTGTGGCCCACGGGCCGTAGTTTGAGGACTCCTGGTCTAGTAAATGTAGCTAGTATGAGGAGAGTCTTAGATTCTCCTGTCAATGGGTACTGCCTGGCTGGGCTTTATCATCCACAATGAATCTTTCACATAGCTTGATAGGCCTGGTGGGCATCACCCTAAATGCCAAAGGCAAACTCTACGACTCAGAGCAAAGGCCAGTGCTGAGCATGGCCACGTGTGGAGTTCTGAGTTTTCATATGCAGCGATTAAGAGCCAATATCAGTGAATGTGATTGCCCAGAAGCATCATGCACTCAAGCAGGCACACACACATGCACATGCACACGCACACATACATGCCCGCAGGCCAAGTCCCTGTGTGATTGCCATCAAATGTGTCGGGAAGACACCATGCTCAGATCTATGAAACCAAGGGATAGATGTCAGGGACCTAAGGGTCCTTCTGCTAAACAGATGACCAAGTGATTAAGTAAGTGAACAGTGAGGAGGAAAATTCTGCTCCCACTGGAGTCAAGATGTGAAGCAGCAGCAGCTGAGCCAGCAGCCCGGGTGACAAGGTTACAGGTGGACTGCATGGCCTCAGGGGGGAAGCCAAATGAGGTTGAAGGCACATCAGAGGAAACCTCACCATCAGAAAACACAAAAGTGTGACTTGGTGTCAGAAAGAGATAACTAGTATGTGGAGAAACTTGATTTGGCCTGAAATATAGGGTGTTCCAAAAAACGTATACACACTTAGATAATTATAAAGGCAGTGTTTACTTGTATTAAAATACATTTTATTTTCAAAATGTAATAGACTCCATAGACATTGTGTGTATACATTTTTTGCGGTTCAAGGCACAGGTCAGGGAAAGAAGGTGAATACCAGGGAAGACTTTATGGGGAGCTCCCAGAACACACAAACTACATTGTGATGACTGTCTATGAAGAAAGATGAGTATGGCTCTTTTAGGCAGGAGATGAGGATGTATAGAGCCTGGCTGCATGGAGAGGGAGAGAGAATGGTTGGATTAATATAGGGTCTGGAAGATATGCATAAATAGGCTCCTTGGTATAATGGAATTTCATTCACCATGACAATTCCTGATTTCCACTACATTGTCTGTTTTGGCTCAGAATACAATTAGTATCCAGGGGAAGGAGCTAGTCCAGCTGTGGGCAAACTATGGCCCGCGGGCCGGATCCGGCCCATTTGAAATGAATAAAACTAAAAAAAAAAAAGACCGTACCCTTTTATGTAATGATGTTTACTTTGAATTTATATTAGTTCACACAAACACTCCATCCATGCTTTTGTTCCGGCCCTCTGGTCCAGTTTAAGAACCCATTGTGGCCCTCGAGTCAAAAAGTTTGCCCACCCCTGAGCTAGTCTCAAGTTAGAGGGCTTTGAGAAAAAATATATTGGGAGGAGAGGAGAGGATAGATTTGTCCAGTCCTTTTTCTATGAAAATTTGACATGTTAAAGGACCCCCAGGGATTTGGGAAGAATGCTTTCTGAAAAAGTATTCCATGCCCTAACCTGTTTGGCTCAGTGGATGGAGCGTCGGCCTTCAGACTGAAAGGTCCCAGGTTCAATTCTGGTCAAGGGCATGTATCTTGGTTGCGGGCACATCCTAAGTAGGGGGTGTGCAGGAGGCAGCTGATTGATGTTTCTCTCTCATCGATGTTTCTAACTCTCTAGTCCTCTACCTTCCTCTCTAAAAAATCAATAAAATTTATTAAAAAAAAGTATTCCACTGGGTTAGACTTAGGAGCATGTGGCTTATATTAAGATAATATCTACTTCTTTGATCAATTTTTAGCATTGCATAAAATTGCTTTTAAAAATCACTTCTATTATTTCCCCCTAATTGTATGTATAATACATCCTATATAATAAAAGGGTAATATGCAAATTGACCCTAATGGCAGAATGACCACTCAACCAGTCACTATGAGGTGCACTGACCGCCTCTTGGTCTCTTTCCCCTGGTCAGCAGGCTCCCATCGCCTGATGGGTGAACGGGGAACCGGGGGTGGGTGGTGGTGGGGGAAAGAGCCAGCTGCTGGCAGCCGGGGAAGATGGCCCTGATCGCAGGCCAGGCATAGGGACTGTACCCACACACAGATTTTGTGCGCTGGACCTCTAGTATTCTTATAAAAATGAGGAGAAAAATAAAAATCATCTATGGCTCACTACAGATACTCACTATTACTCAGTTACCCATCCCAGGAAATGAGTTGACCATGCTCAGCTTCTCTGTTTCCTCACCCACCATGTCCAACTAGTTACCAACTCATGCTTATTATAGCTCCCCATTGTTTCTAAAGTTTGTTCACTCTTTTCTTTTCCATCCCCACAGCCTCTGCTTAGGTCCAAAGATCATCCTTTGTTGAGTTATTGAAAAGACCCCAATACTCATTTCCTCTCAAAACAAGGAATGATCCTTATAAAAATAAATCTCACCCAAGCTTTCACTATTGTACTTAAAATCCAACATGAGCCTTTATAAATCATAGGATAAAATTATATATATTTTATACTAGAGGTCCTATGCACGAAATTTGTGCAAGAGTATGCCTTCGCAGCCCTGGCTGCCTTGGCCCTCACAGCCCTGGCTTCATCTGGAAGGTTGTCCGGAAGGTTGTCCGGAAGGTTGTCCAGAAGGACGTCTGGAGGGTCATTCCACTATTCGGCCTTTTGGTCAATTTGCATATTATGCTTTTATTATTATAGATTACCTCTGTCCCCCTGCAAATATTGAAGGCAGGCACTGTGTGTTGTAACATATACAGATACTCTGTCCTTGTAGGGGCTGCCCCTTCCTGGCATGTGACTGGAGCAAATGACAACCTCTTTGGGCCCTGGTTTTCTCCTCCACAATAAGAGGAAATTGAATTAGAAGATTTCCTACTCTGATGACTTTGTGATTCTGAATCATTGCCTTTAAAAATGAAGCTTATGTTTATAGTTAAACCCATATCTAGGTTGTAAGTTCTGTATAGAGAGTAATATTAAACATCAACATATAATTTTTAACATATCAACCATTGATTTTATCTGTGCTGATTCATGAGTCAAATGAGAAACGAAATCTTAATCGAATTGTTTTAATGGAAGTGCTCCCCCACTAGAGGCCCGCAGTAGTCCCATAGGATCGAGGTGTACTATAAGCTGTGGTCCTAGACATGCCCTCCTCTGGGCTGGCCTGAGGTGTGAGGAATTATTTTATTCTCTGGTTCCATTTCTTGACCCTCTGCTCACTCCCACCCTTGCATGCTGGGCTCTTCTCATACTATGTAAGCTACAATGTGATGACTTGATACACATATACACTGTGAAAGGCATCAATTAACATATTGCAGGATTTTTTTTCTTTCTCAGTGCTTTCCCCCAAATACAAGTCTGGCGCTCTTACTTGTCTTTTAGAACTTGGCTTCATCTCATGTCCTGTAATTGACTTCTCTGTCTTATCCTGAGTTAGGTGTCCCCCTCCTTCCTATTCTCATCATTCCTGCTGTAGATACTATCACTGTGCTTCTCCAACTGCATCATAATTATTTACTTACCTGTCTATCCTTTTAGTGCCAAAGGTTCTTGAGAATGGGGTCATGTTCTTTTCATTTTTAAAATTCTGAGAGCTGAGCACAGAGCTTACTATATAATGGATAATGGATAAATAATTTATATTTAAATGAATAAATTATTTTACAATGAGAGCCATTAAATGCATTTCCCTCATAGGAATATTAGAAGGATCTCTCTTGCAGCTAACTCTGTCAGATACCTTTATTTGGATGATACACACACACACACACACACACACACACACACAATAAACTTTTGGTGTGCCGTTGACTTATGGAAAATTATATTTGGATGCTTCTTAAATTTTCGGAGGAATATGTAAATTCTCAAATAAGCATAGCTTCTGAGATTGATGTTAATACTTGGCTCTGGTCACCTTTCTTCTTTTGTGCTGGCAAGAGCTGACAGCTATTTAAATGAGAATTAAAAATAGGAGTCAGTGAAGTACATGTTCCTTTTTTTTTCCTGCCAGGATATAACTGACCACAGAACTGGGGTTATAGCTCTCTCTCTTTAGAAAGATGTCAGAGGCTATGCTATTAATTTTTCAGAGAGGAAGGGAGAGGGAGAGAGAGAAACATCAGTGATGAGAGTATGCTATCAAATTTTAGATAAAAACCAGTGATGAAAAAATAACTCTAATGAGATATTCCAGTAGTCCAAATACTTTTACCTCTGCTCATAGAAAATATGTTTTTTTCTTAATGTTGAAAGATATTCAAAGAATTTGAAGGTTAAAATTCCACTAGCTTGTAGCCACTATAGTCTGTGATTCATCTGTGTAGTGAGTTGGCTGTGACTGCTGCATATGTCTTTCCTGTCGGTATTTTCATCACAAATGGAAGAACCCCAGCTTGTGGGAAGTGGGAGCTGGTGTGCTAGAGACATGGGGAAATTGCATGCTGGAGAGGGATCTGTGTGAAAGCCTTTTGGCTTTGGGAAGGCAGATTCAAATTTATCATTGGACCGACTGACTGGAGCAGGCCTGGCTGAAGATTTAAGCTGGCAACGGGCTCTAAGTATCCTCTTACTAAAGAGTGCACATGAGGTACTCATTTGTTTGTGCTTTCAACAGATAGTCATGTTTGATAATGAATTTTGTACATGCCACCCATAGTGCTACCTCAGAGCTGCTGGTCACCCTGCACTAAGTGTCTCAGGAGTGGGAATAGGGTGGGAGGAGCTTGAACCCAGGAGCAGACCACGTGTGCTCTGGTGATTCTATAACATCCCAGACTTAATTTATTCAGCAAACATTTGTTGACATGTGCTAAGGGCCCAGTGCTGTTTTAAACCAGCTCTGCAAAGATGAACCTGACACAGCAACTGCTGTGAGAGTCCCCATGTGGGGAGTGAGGGAGGAGGTAACAACCATTAAGAAAGACATCAGGCAGTGGGCAGAGCTGGGAGCCAGGAGCTGACTGTCAGGAAGCTTGTGAACAGCAGCCAAGGAAAGAGAAGAGACTCTCAGACTTCACCCACTTTGGTGCTTTCTTTTTAAGGAGATCATGGCTAACCATTCCTAACAGATTCATCAACACTTTTATTTAAACTTCTCTCAGAACGAAGTTTGACTAATTCTTTCCACAAGTAGGTTCTCGACAAATCCCCAACCCAGGAAATTCTTCCTTATATCTAATTTATTCCCACCCCCTCCTGGGAATGCATGATTTCTCCCTGAGTTCTGACTTTTCTAGAAACCATGAGAAAGGGTGTTGATGAGGAAGTTGAAAGGTTTGTGGGTTTATCCTCTGTTGCCTCCGGGAGTCAGAATGTTCAGTGCTGCGTGGAGGTGCTCACAGGTAAGGAGGCACAACAATCTCTGTCTGCGGTTTCTTTTTAGGTTATTTCTCTCATGACATGACGGCATGTCTACAAAGCAGCCATATTAGCCAGTAGGTGGAGTGCTCCAGTAGAAACAGCAGGCCTCAGTAGACTTGTAGCAGTTTATAGAGGGGAACTAACATTCATAACTATGAAAAGCATTTAGAGTATTTTTGTATTTATAGCTTTCTTTATAAGAACCTGGAAGGGAATGAATCATCTTGACAAGAACCTGGGAAATTCCTTTGTTTTTACTAGGGGAGCAATACACTAGTATACATTGAGTACTGCCAGTCAGAACTTACAATTATTTTATAAAACAGCTGTCCAAGTCCCTTGCATGCTTCTGTTGAATTATTATTCACGATGGGGTCTAAGCTCTCTGTGATTATTAAAAGATAGGTGTATAATGTCAATGTTTCTCCTCAGCTAAAGTAAAATGTAGTGGGTAAGGAAATGCTGTACACAGGTTACAAGCTTCTCGAATGAGCTTTCTATTGTAACCAAGCAACTGACACATTAGACACCTCTTTGCCATCAGCTTACATTCTCTGAGAACTTAGGTCAGGCCCTAAAATAACCCTGCTAATTGTGAGGGGCACATGTGGACTGAAATTCCAGTTAGCAGTCTGGGGAGCCAGGGAGTGAGGATCTGAAACCTTACTATAGTTACAGTTCTTAACAAGCTGCTAGGCAGTTAGACCCGAAGCCGTAAGTGTTTAGGTATGGGAAGAAAGTTGCATGTTGTGTTTTATACCCTCTATTTGTAAAGCTGGCTAACCAGTGACAGCTGGTAAAAACAAATGGACTTGGGTCACAAGAGCTGGGCTGTCCGTGCCCTGCTTTAACCTGTTGGTCGATAGTAGAGTAACAGACAGAAGCGGATGACTTGGCTGAGGGACATGAAACGTCGGCAGCCTGTGTAGGACCCCACAGTACTTTGGACTTCTTCTTGCTTCACACTTCAGGTAGGATGTTGTTTACATGAAATCCTTTATAAGATGGGCAAAGATCATAAAACTGTTCAATTCGAGGGTTGGACATGAGAGTCTCAAGGGTCTCTCCTGCACACAGCATGCCTGTATCGGTGGGCACTATCTCTCCGCCCCCTTCCCCTTGACATTAGGCTAAATGAAGTCTTCATGCTCTTGCTCAAGTGCACTAAAATTCTAGGGCATCAGGGGGACGATGGAGTTGACACGGAGTGGGATTTATCTGCATGTGGTGAAATGCCTCTTTAAAATGGACCTTCCTCTTTTCTGTTTTATTTCCCTTATTCTAGCTCCAAAAGGCAGACTTTCGTACTTGTGGGAAACAATAGGGAAGATACTAAACCTCATAGTGTAGTATTCATATATTTTAAAATCATGTAATAGGGTCTGGGCTTTATCTTTAGGCTAAAATGGAAATCAACATACTTTTTCCAAATAACCTCACTTAACCTTATCTTTATGCCCCATATCAGTGTAATTAACATAAAATGCTGCAGTGTTATTGTTTTTCTTATTCCTGTGTTGACCTACATTATAAAGTATCAAATTTAGTTTTGGTTTCTAAGTATCTGGCACATAATGAAAGTATGTAAATGCTATAAATGGGCCTTTGGAATTTCCGCCTGAGTGTGTTATTTAATCCAGCATTTATTCAAATTTATACATATACTTCATATCATATTACAAGCACATTTCTGAAACATGCATGCAAACTGGGTTTTGTAATTGAGATTATTTAAAAGTTATTTTGAAAGTTGACCACTTTTAAGGAACCTATGTGTAAAAGGAATGGGAAGTCATGACTTAAATTATGCTTTGATGGTTCTTCTTTGCATATCAGTTTCTTAAATAGAAACACATCAATGTTGCATAACCTTGGATAAATTTCTCAGGAGAAATTTAATTAAAAGCAACATACATGTATATGTATGTGATCACATGAAGCCTTTTGGGTGTCCCTAGAAGGATGTCTGTGTGGAGGAGTTGGGGGTGGCCAATTGGATATTAAATTGTGCCTTTGGTGAGAAAAAATTTTCTGGGGGAAAAGTCATGATCTGAGACTTAAAAAATTAAAAAATAAAAGTTAAAAAGAATATTGTCCTATTCTTTGTGTATTATGTCAATTTAATAAACCTGAAAAGCTTCCAAATTATTGCTCCTCTAACATTTATATCTATTGCAGTACCAGGAATCATTACCTTGAACAGTACGAAATTGCCAATATTTGATAATTTGGGACCTATAAGAATGACAATTTTGTATGACTCCTTATAATTGTTTACTAAATATTAACTCATTTTAATAAAAGTTTAGCCTTTTACCCCCAACAAAAGTAGCAAGAGTTAAATATCCTCATAAAGTATGAGATAACTCATTAAACATATGATCATCAAGGGTTACTTCCTGTGAATAAATACAGTTTGAATGTGTCCTTCTTTCAATTCTTAACTTCTGTGGCCTTTTAGGGAGAACTTACTGTTTCTGCCAAGTGCTTCCTACAGTGTATCTGGTGACCAGGCATTCATCCTCAGTGGTTAAGATTGCTACTTAGCAGGGTCTTTGAGAAGGTTCATCCCTGGATCACTTACTAATGACCAAATGTATATTATGCTTTTAGGGTTTCTCTGTGTAGCCTATCTCAGTGCTATTCTTTTTCTGTTTCCTACAGTGGAATCAGATGTCATTGATTTGAGACTTTTTTTTCATTTTTAATAGAAGGGTTTGATGCTATAAATTTTCTCCTAAAGTACTACTTTAGCAGAGGCAATTTTTTTTTGTCTTGTATATTTATTCATTTAAAATGTTTTCTAATTTACCTTTTTATTTCTCTTTGAATTATTTAGAAGTGTATTATTTATTTTTCAAATATTTGGGAACTTTTCAGAGGTCTTTTTGTTATTGTTTTTTTTTATTCTAATTTAATTTCATTGTAGCCAAATAGCGTATTTTTTATGACTTGAATTTTTTTTTTTTTAAATATATTTTATTGATTTTTTCACAGAGAGGAAGGGAGAGAGATAGAGAGAGTTAGAAACATCGATGAAAGAGAAACATCGATCAGCTGCCTCTTGCACATCCCCCACCGGGGATGTGCCCGCAACCCAGGTACATGCCCTTGACCGGAATCGAACCCGGGACCTCTCAGTCCGCAGGCTGACGCTCTATCCACTGAGCCAAACCAGTTTCGGCATGACTTGAATTTTTTAAAAGTTTTTGAGACTTGCTTTATAATTATGACATATCATGGTAGATGTTCCATGGGCACTAGAAAATAATGAATATTCTGTTGTTTGAGAGAGAATTCTTAGGCCATATTCATTACTAGTGTTCAAATTTTCTCTCTTTATTCATTTTTATTGATTGTATGTCTATTCGTTCTATCGATTATTGAGAGAGGGGTATTTAAATAGCCAGTTATAACTGAATTTGTTTATTTCTCCTTGCAGTTCTATTGGTTTTTGCTTTATGTATTTTGAAGCTCTCTCATTAGATGCATTTAGGATTCTTATGTCCCCTTGATAAACTTTTCCTCTTATCATTATGAATTGATTCTATTTATTCCAGGTAATATTTTTTTTTGCTTTGAAATTTACTTTTTCTGATATTAATATAGTCACCACTCCAGCTTTCTTATAAAGGCTTTCTTTTTTAGGGAGTTTCTATCTAAAGTGTTTATACAAAAATAAACTGTATAGTTAAGGTGTAAATAGAATTCACTGATTGTTTTCAGATTTCTTTCCATAATTCAATTTTAACAGTAAAAAATTCCTCTATTGTTATGTGATTGTCATTTTATAGTAAGTATTCTTCTTTCTGCATAATGCATGATACTCTTTTATTTAACACTTAGCATGAAGTAAGCACTGGCCAGTTAGAATGGATGCCAGCTATAAATATCAGGGGTGGCCTCCCTGTGGCCTGCTAGCTGAATATCTGTCCTGCATGTAACAACGGATGACTCCTAGTTAGGCGCAGGAAGCATTTTTTCAGTTATGCCTACAATGCTCCACCTTCTGTAGATACTATTTATTTATTCAATCTTCACACAAGGATATGTTTTATTTTGTTGTTGTTTTTTATTAAAAAATTGATTTTAGAGAGAGAGGAAGAGAGAAAGGGAGAGAGAGAGAGAGAGAGAGGCCAATTTATTGCCTCCTATACACGCTCCAATCGGAACCGAACTTGAAACCCAGCTATGTGACAGGACCAGGTATCAAACCCGCAACCTTTTGGTGTACAGGACAACACTTCCACCAATTGTGCCGTCCAGCCAGCGCACTTTTTATTTTTTTTTAACGGATGTATCTTCTTAGAATCCCTAGAGCGCTTCAATAATCAAATTAACATGTATATCAAGATATTAAGGCGTGGCTTCTTTATATTATGGGAAAATTCCACAGGACACTTATTTTTAACCTTTTAATCTTAGATTTTGGTTGAAATTTCAGGTAGCAAACGTTTGTTCATTAATTTACTAGTGATTTGTTTATACTAGCAAATGTCAGTCATTGGAAATTCAAAGATGAATGACACCACCTGGTCTCGCTCTTAGGAAGCTACTGTAGTCAGGAAGAGAGGCCTATTGTGGTTCTAGCACATGGATGAGGTATAGGGTGTGTTAGCAGTGGAGTTAAAGAGGGTATCTCTGGCCTTACAGAATCTTTCAGGATGTAAGAGTCCCAAATAACTTAATTCAGCGGTTCTCAACCTGTGGGTCACGACCCCTTTGGAGGTCAAATGACCCTTTCACAGTGGTCGCCTAAGACCATCCTGCATATAAGATATTTGCATTACGATTCATAACAGTAGCAACATTACAGTTATAAAGTAGCAACAAAAATAATTTTTTGGTTGGGTCACAACATGAGTAACTATATTTAAAGGGCCAGAAGGTTGAGAACCACTGACTTAATTATTCTATTTCAAAAAGGCAGCAACTATCTATCTATCTATCTATCTATCTATCTATCTATCTATCATCTCTCTATCTATCTATCTATATAAAGGGCTAATATTGCAAAGTGTCCCTTTGGGAGTTCAACTGGGAGAATGGGAGTTCACTCACTCGCTATGATGTGTGCTGACCACCAGAGGGAGGCACAGAACATGGGGGGTGACCAGTGGCGACCAGAGGTACAGAACATGGCAGGCTCTGAGGGAGCGAGGGAAGGAGGAGGCGGAGAGACAGGGAGGCAGGGAAATGGGGGGAACTGCAGGTGGCAGCACGCTGGTGGCAAGGGAAGGAGAAAGTGGGGAAGCGGAGAGGCAGGGAACCTGATCATCCCTGATCACCGGCCATGCCTAGGGACCCTACCTGTGCACGAATTTCATGCACTGGGCCTCTAGTTTTATAATATAAATCCTGTTTCATTCTTCGAGAGATTCTTACCATTTACTTTTGTCCATGTCTGGGGTTTTACTAGACCTCTCACTCTGCTTACCCAAGCTCCATGGAGCATATATTACCTCATGGGGTGCCTTCCACTCTTGAAGCTCAACAAATATTTATTGAATGAATGAATAAATATTTGCCTCTATGCCAGAAATTGCAGCTTTTGTTCAGCCCTGTTATGAGCTGGATAATACCCAAAGGAGGTGACTATTGCCAGAAAATACTCTGTGTCAGCACTCTGGGAAGGCATCTTCAGGGATTAGGAATGAGCTGTCATAATGTGCTATAGAAACTAAATCAGAGCAACAAAATAAGTGTGTGTGGAGAGCCATCTGCATGCTGAGAACAGAGTGCAGAGAGAAACAGCTTATAGCACTTCAGGCCCAGGTGGGAGTTACATGCCTCTGTTCCTTTGATGCAGTGTAATCTCAGTGGCTTGGCCATGGGAATAAATTCGAGTCAGTCACCGTCTAGACCAGGGAAGCTCCAAGGGAGTGGGGTTAGGAGATCAGGCTGGTTTGGCTGCACAGTGGCAAAGATGTTTAGAGGATCTGAACTACCAAGTTAACTAGTTGTTAGTTAACTAGTTCTATGCATCTTTCCCCATTTTAAAATAGTTTGGAAACTGTTAGGAACAGTTTGGAAACCCAGATTAGAAGTGAGGGAAGCGTCTAGAGCTGGATGATGGGTTACATGAGTGTTTACTTTATTATTATGCTTTATACTACTTTACACACAAATTAAACATTCTGTATCTTAGAACATTTCTTATGATAGAAAACACACAGGATAAGAGAGAATATTGTTAGGTTAAACATTGTTAAATATTGTTATTCAGTCATTTGTTAGTTTAAAGAGGCAAGACAAAAGAATATACTAGTATACTTTTAAAGTGTTTTTAAAAAGAGAATATATACTGTCTGAATCCATTTATATGAAGTTCAGAAACAGGGAAAACAAAATGAGATGCATACTAAGGAAGTAAAATGATAAAAAAGAGAAGCATAAAGCAATAGGCTTGATCATTCTAGGCAAAAGGGCAAATGGAAGTATCTTGGCTATCAGCAATGTTCAATTCTTCAACACTGTGGTGGTTACACTCATACACTTTATGATTACTTAAGATGTAAATTTATGATGTATAAACTTTTATCTATGCAAACCTTATTTTACAACACAAAAGTTTAAAACACATGAGAAAAATAAAAGTAGTGGGGGGGAGAGAGAGAGAGAGAGAGAGATTGATTTTCATTTTTATTCACTTGTTTAAGGCTGTCCTATTTTTATTTAACAAATATTTATTGAGTTTCTGATGCATATAAAGCACTGTTACAGGTGCTGTAGATTCAGTGGTGAATAGAACAAAGTCCCTGACCTCATGACTCAAGGAGAAGAATAAGAAATTCTATTTTCATATGTATAGAATATACATATATATTTGACACAATAATAGTAATTTAAACCAGTATCATTATTTTAAAAAATATATTTTATTGATTTTTTGCAGAGAGGAAGTGAGAGGGATAGAGAGTTAGAAACATTGATGAGAGAGAAACATCGATCAGCTGCCTCCTGCACGCCCCCCATTGGGGATGTGCCCGCAACCAAGGTACATGCCCCTGACCAGAATCGAACCCGGGACCCTTGAGTCCGCAGGCCGACACTCTATACACTGAGCCAAACTGGTCAGGGCACAACCAGTATCATTATTAATATACTAGAGGCCCGGTGCACAAAAATTTGTGCACTCGGGGGGTGGGGGGTGTCCCTCAGCCTGGCCTGTGCCCTCTTGCAGTCTGGGACCCCTTGGGGATGTCCACCTGCTGGCTTAGGCCCGCTACCTGGGGGATTGGGCCTAAGCTGGCAGTCAGACATCCCTCTGGCAGCCCAGGAGCCCTCGGGGGATGTCCATTTGTCAGCGTTGAGCAGACCTAAGCTGCAGTCAGACATCCTCAGTGCTGCTGAGGAGACGGGAGAGGCTCCTGCCTCCACTGCTGTACTGGCAGCTGTCAGCCTGGCTTGTGGCTGAGCAGAGCTCCCTCTGTGGGAGCGCACTGACCACCAGGGGGCAGCTCCTGCATTGAGCGTCTGCCCCCTGGTGGTCAGTGTGTGTCATAGTGACCAGTCATTCCCAGTCTTTCTGCTGTTAGGGTCAATTTGCATATTACCCTTTTATTATATAGGACTAGAGGCCCGGTGCACAAAAATTTGTGCACTTGGGGGGCAGGGGGCGGGGGGTCCCCCAGCCCGGCCTGTGCCCTCTCGCAGTCTGGGACGCCTCAGGAGATAACGACCTGCTGGCTTAGGCCTGCTTCCGGGGGGCAGAGGGCAGGCCCAATCCCTAAGTGCAGCCCCTGGTCAGGCTCAGAGCAGGGCCAATTGGGGAGTTGGGGCGCCGCCCCGTCGTGCACAGAGCAGGGTGGATAGGGAGGTTGCGATGCCACCCTCAGTCACGCTCAGGGTAGGGCTGATTGGGGGGTTGGGACACCGCCCCCTGTCACACTCAAGGCAGGGTCGATGGGGAGGTTGCGGCGCCACCCCCTGTCACGCACAGAGCAGGGCCGATCAGGGGGTTGGTGTGCTTTCCCCTGTCACTCACAGAGCAGGGCCCATCAGGGGGGTTGGGGCTCCGTACCCTGTCACACACAGAGCAGGGTCGATCAGGGGGTTGAGGAGCTCTCCCCTGTCACTCACAGAGTAGGGCCGATAGGGGAGTTGGGGCACCACCATCTGTCACACACAGAGCAGGGTGGATCAGGGGGTTGGGGCACTGCACCCTGTCACACTCAGGGCAGGGCCAATAGGGAGGTTATGGCTCTACCCTGTCACACACAGAGCAAGGCCCGTGGAGGGGGATTGGGGCGCCACCCTCTATCACCCACAGAGCAGAGCCGATCAGGGGGTTGGGGCGCTGCCCCCGTCACACACAGAGCAGGGTCCATCACGGGGGTTGGGGCACTGCCCCCTGTCACACACAGAGCAGGGCCCATCACGGGGGTTGGGGCTCCGTACCCTGTCACACACAGAGCAGGGTCGATCAGGGGGTTGAGGAGTTCCCCCCTGTCACTCACAGAGTAGGGCCGATAGGGGAGTTGGGGCACCACCATCTGTCACACACAGAGCAGGGCGGATCAGGGGGTTGGGGCGCTGCACCCTGTCACACTCAGGGCAGGGCCAGTGGGGAGGTTATGGCTCTACCCTGTCACACACAGAGCAAGGCCCGTGGAGGGGGATTGGGGCGCCACTCTCTATCACCCACAGATCAGGGCCGATCAGGGGGTTCGGGCGCCACCACTGTCACACTCGGGGCAGGGCCGATGGAGAGGTTATGGCTCTACCCTGTCACACACAGAGCAGGGCCCGTTGGGGAGGGGGGGTTGGGGCGCCGCACCCTGTCAAACACAGAGTCGCAGGGCGATCAGGGGATTGTGGAGCTCCCCCCTATCAGGCACAGAGCAGGGCTGATCAGGAGGTTGGGGCGCCTTCCCCTGTCACGAACAGAGCAGGGCAGATAGGAGGTTGTGGCCCCGCCCCCTGTCACACACAGAGCCGCAGGGCGATCAGGGGGTTTGGGTGCTGCCCCCTGTCACGCTGATCCTGGTGCTGGGAGCCTCACTGCTCCGCTGATCCCGGTGCCAGGAGGCATATTACCCTTTTACTATATAGAATAGAGGCCTGGTGCACAGGTGGGGGCTGGCTGGTTTGCCCTGAAGGGTGTCCTGGATCAGGGTGGGGGTCCCCACTGGGGTGCCTGGCCAGTCTGGGTGAGGGGCTGAGGGCTGTTTTCCCGAAGCGAGTGACTGAAGCTTCCAACCGCTCCTTGTTTTCTTTTTTTTTTTTTTTTTATTCTGGGCCAGCTTTAGCTCTGAGGCCTTGCTGCTGAAAACATCGATACAATGTTGCTAAAGCCCGGCTGAATGAAAGCCGGTTTCTGGTGTTTTGTTTATCTTCTTATTTGCAACATAGTACATAGTTGCTTAGAGTTGTAGCTCAGAGGCGGCTAGTGAGGCGGGGAACGTTGGAGTCTGCAGCAAGCAAGCCTCATGTTCGCTTCCAGCTGCCTGGCTGCCGGCCGCCATCTTGGCTGAGAGTTAATTTGCATATACTCACTGATTAGCCAATGAAAAGGGTAGCGGTCGTACGCCAATTACCATGTTTCTCTTTTATTAGTGTAGATGATGTCTGAGATTTTGTATAATATCAATATATCATTATTGTATATTGGATATTATTACATAGTTATTATCAAACAAAAAATGATGAGTATTGCATATTTCACATTTTAATTGTTTTCAAGCATTAATCACTTAAAAAGGAAGTGAAACAGAGAGACTAGACACAATATTCATTTGTTACAAGTTTCTTAACTTAAAAAATATCACAATTACAGTTGATTAATTCTAATTTATAATATATATCTATTATTAAAAGTAGAGCTTATGGCATAAGTACATATGTACCTGATAAAAATTCAATGTTTTTCAGTAAGAATTTGCATTTGTGTGAACCAAAACAGTATATTTTGCTCTTATCTATAGAAGTTTAACTGTAATCAATATGTCCAAGAAATACCTAAGGCTCAGACTTTGCTTCTTTTCTTTAGTACCTTTGTGATCAACACTCTTAGACAAGATCTTTACTTTCAAGAAAAAAGAGGTGAGAAAGAGGGAAGGAAAACTTCTTAACATGTTTTATTAGCTTGATCCATGGAATTATCAACAGGAAATATGAACAGATTATTCTTAGCAATGATCTTGCTTACAGAGGACTTTTCTTTTTTTTAAATATACTTTATTGATTTTTTACAGAGAGGAAGGGAGAGAGACAGAGAGCCAGAAACATCGATGAGAGAGAAACATTGATCAGCCGCCTCCTGCACATCTCCCACCGGGGATGTGCCCGCAACCCAAGTACATGCCCTTGACCAGAATCGAACCTGGGACCTTTCAGTCTGCAGGCCGATGCTCTATCCACTGAGCCAAACCGGTTTCGGCGCTTACAGAGGACTTGAGTGAGCTTTGTGGAGAAGTAGGTACCCACATGCATCCTATGACCTGATCATTTGGCAGGTTTATACACAAATGAATATTGTGATAAGATTACTTATTGATATTGTATGAAAATGAATATTGCAATGTGCCTGAAGGATTCTTATTACAAAGAAAGAAGGAAAACATACTATCCAACCAATTGCCTTTTCCTAAACTTGTGACAATTAACATACTCTGTGACTCTAAAAATACTTCTCCCAAGTCTCTGTTTGGATGCAGGGCACTCTCACCATTCAGGATGCACAGGTGCCTGCTGTTTAAATTGTTTTGATTAGAGTATCTATTCAGAGTTGTATGATGTTGTGAGTGTGGTGCTAGTACTAGTTATGATAGTGAAGCTTTGGGTGGGCAGATAGAACTGAGCAATTCCATACTTAAATGCTAATGACTACCTGTGGTGAGAAGTCTTTACCAGTATATCCTCTAACTTTATCCTGTTCTCTGTCAGTTTTGCCAAATGTTTCTGGAGTCTAAAGTGATGATGGTCATAGCCAAGATCATGTTATAATATACTTTTCCCTTATCTCCTTTACCCTCGGTGTGCACAGATCTCTTTTTCTTGATCTCACCTAGGTGCACACGTGGGGGATGTAGAATGGCCGCCTGAAGGAACAGGGTTGAGCTCTGCAGTTTCCCCTGGCCAGTGTGCTCTGGAATCGGGACAGCATGGCATTGCAGCAGGACAGTTCTGCCCTCTGCAGCCACTAAGGCATCAAGCCTTCTCCCACCTCCAGTAGCTCTGTCCAATAAAACCTAATATGAGCCATGGGTGTGAATCACGTAAGTTTTAGTAGCCACATTAAAAAAGGTAAACAGGTCAAATAAATTTTAATAATATATTCCATTTAACCCATTATTTTCCATTTTAACATGCAAGTAATACAAACATTAATACACTTTAAAAAATATTTTCTTCATCCTAAGTCTTTGAAATCTGGTGTGCATTTTCCACTTACAGCATAGCTCAATATAAACTAGCCACATTTCAGGTGCTACCATATTGAACACAGCAGAGCCACCTTTCCAAAACCTCAGATTCTTCCACTGAATCTTCTAAATCCAGCAGCAGACAAGGAAGGAGAGAGTGAATAGAGGATCCCAAAGTAGGCTTTAGGGGTCCTGGCAGTGAGGTATCACTTCCATCCACATTTCATTGGCCAATATGCAGTCAGATCACCCCACCTAACTTCCTGGTATACCTGGGAAATGTAGTTTAGCCCTCTGCCAAGGAAGAAAAGGAAATGGATTTGGTGAGTACATAGCAGAGTCTGTACCATAGCAGGTAAGGTATTATTATCCACATTTTATAAATCAGGAAACTGATGGCCAAGCCAATTAAATGATGGGCTAATTAATGGGAAAATGTAAGTAGACTTCAGGTCTTCACTCTCGAGGGTGATGTTTCTTCCCTTAGACTGTCCTGTCTCTTCCTCTTTATTTGTCCCTCAACCTCCCCTTTAATTCTGTCCATGTAAATACAATAGTTGCAAAAAACCTGTTGTCTTCAATATTTTATCTCATCAGCTCTTCTAGGATGCTCTATGACTAATGACAGAATCCTTTTACTGCTGTTCTGGATTGACAGGCAGCCCAATATAATGAAGCAAATATGCCTTATTACTGAATGGTTCAACTAATAGTACTAATCTGAGCATTGCATTATCATTGAGTGGGCTTTTTCCTTCCAAACACACTGAAGCTCCTCTTTCAAAGCAAAGGATTATTAAGGTCCTCATCAAGCCATTTCAATCAATGTATAAATTGCATTTTATCTTATAATGAGCAGTCTGTTCAATTGAAGTTTTCAGCTTTTTAAAAGTGCTTAGAAGAATAGTGACAGAAGTACTCTTAATGGTGAAATTATTGAGTTGAAGTGCTTGGATAAGCTGCTTTATTTCGTAGACGGAAAGGGATATTTTATATGGAGAAATAAGATAATATTCTTCAAAGCAGACTAGTGGTAAAGAATGATGGCTCTCCATGAACCACTGATTATAACACAAGGGTCTGTAAGGGCAGGTTTCATTGAAGACAATATAATTGACACACAGCCCTATAGCTTTGTATTACCCACAGCAGACTGGTCTGGGGTTTTGTTATTTAAAATTTTTGAATATGAAATAGATTCACAGAGTTCAAAAATGTAAAAATATTAAAGAACAGTGCAAGGTGCCCCTTCCATCCTCCGGTGCAGAGGGTTAACCCTTCTGCTCGGCTTCTTCCTTCCTTACCCCAACTAGGTAGGTACTTAATCTTACTTGTTTCTTGACCATCTTTCTCGAGTTTGCATTCATATTTATAAGTAAATATGAATTTACTCATTTTTCCTCCCATGCTATTCTATATACATGGTTCCACACTTTGCTTTTTAAACTTAGTGAGGATCTTACTATGTCAGAATGTAGAGAGCATTTTTAATGATCATCATTTGTTTTTATAACCATGAAGTATTCTGAGTGAGTGTGCCATAATTTACTTAACTAGTCCCTCATTGATGGACAGCAAGTCTGTTTCCAATCTTTGGATATTACAAATTGCAACAAATAGGCTTGGACATAAGTAATGTCACAAAAACTGTAAATATATTGGCGATATAAATTCTCAGAAGTAGGATTGCAATCAATGTGTATGTGCATTTGGAATTTGATAGAAATGGCCAAGTTGCTCTCCCAGGGGTTGTACTAATTTACCCTCTGACTAGAAATTCGTAAATGTGCCTTTTTACTACACTTTTGCCAATAGTTTGTGTTATCAAATTTTTGAATTTATAACTTCAAGATGATATTTTTGTATAATTTAAATTTATATTTATCTTACTATGAGCAAGGTTGAGCAGCTTTTAACTTGTTTAAGGACCATTTGTATTATTTTTCTGTGAACTGTATTAATTTCCTTTGCTTATTTTTTTCTATTGTGTTGTTCGTCTTTTCTATATTGATTTGTAGGAGCTTTGTGTTGATTAGGAGGTTAGCCCCAGGAATCAACTGCAATATATATACTTTTTTCCTGGGTGGTCAGTTGTCTTTTGACTTTGCTTAAGGTGTATATTTTTCTTCACTACACAGTTTTCTTTTCTTTCCATTTTTTTTCTATTATAGTCAAGGTTTTGTGTGTGTGTGTGTGTGTGTGTGTGTGTGTGTGTGTGTGTTTATGGCTCTGGATTTAGAATCCAGAATGCATTCCCACTATGGGGTTTAAATAAAAAATGTACCTATTTTTATAGTAAATTTTATATTTTCTTTTTTTGCATTTAAGTCTTTGAGCCATTTGGGATTTATCCAGGTACATTGTGGATTCAACTTATTTTTTTCCAGATATTTATCTAGTTATTATCTAGATATTATATGTGATAAATGAGGTGCATCATTTATCACATGCTCAAATACCCATGTGTCTTTAAATATACTTCTGGACTTATTATTTTCAATTGTCTGTCTGCATTTATGTTTCAGTATTGCACAGTTTTAATGACTGAGACTTTATATTTTAATATTTGCCAGACTAGTCTTGTTTGTCCATTTATATGTTAGAATGAGACTATTCTTGTCCCCATCCTTCAACCACTAACCCCAATAAAAACCTGTTGTTATTTGTATTAGGAATCACATTACATTTACAAAATAACTTAGGGAGGGCTGCTCTTTTAATGATGTGTACTCTTTCTATCCAAGAAAATCTTTTGTTAATCCATTTAAAAAATATATTTTATTGAGTTTTTACAGAGAGGAAGGGAGAGGGATAGAGAGTTAGAAACATCAATGGGAGAGAAGCATTGATTAGCTGTTTCCTGCACACCTCCTATTGGGGATGTGTCCGCAACCAAGGTACATGCCCTTGACTGGAATCGAACCTGGGACCTTCCAGTCTGCAGGCTGATGCTCTACCCACTGAGCCAAACCAGTTAGGGCTGTTATTCCATTTTTTTATTATTATTTAAAAAAAATTCTCGGTAGTGTTTTAATTTTTTCTTCCACATTTCTTTTAAGTTTATTATAAGGTATTTTATCTTTGTTGATGCTATATCATTAACAAAATCTTCAATTATAGTTCCCAAGAGCTTATTATTTGTACTCATGATAACTATTGATAATAAATTTTTACTTCACTATCTGATTAATTTTTTTTCTTTGTTAGAGTTTTCCACGTACACAGTCATATCATCTTTGAATTGTAGGCTTACCTTCTCTTTCCCAATAGTCACTCCTCTGGTTTGGTTTGCTTTCACTGTTTGTTTGTTTTTTTTTTTTTTTCAACAAACAATTCCTAGATATTTGTGACCTACAACAACAAAGTATATTTATTGTCAGTTGTTATGAAATCATAGCACAGCAAACTCTCAATTTGGGCATTTGTAGAATTGCTTATAGAAAAGTAATCAGACTTGTTCCAAAATTTGTAGTCTTGTGAATACTAAAATAAATAAGGCACAATCCTTCCTCTGAGAGGCCTTATAACCAGTGTCTCAGCGTGTAAAAGATAGTCTTGCTTTTTAGGTGTAAGTCTTTATGATTAGCAAACCAGAAACTTTGGCCTCAAATTGAGTTCTACTAGTATGTTAAAAATAAGGGAGGGTAAAAATGGAACATTAAGACACAATGCTGGGGATCTGTGCTTATTAAGTGCTGTGTTCCAGTATCAGAATGTATTTAGCTGGCTTAGCACATGTAGTGGTGTGTGTGTGTGTGTGTGTGTGTGTGTGTGTGTGTCTTTCCCCATTTCCACCCCCCTTTTTTTTCCTTCTTAGACATGCAGCAAGCTACTGCACTCAGCTGTGAAATATTTACCATTGCAAGGCAACATATAATTAAGTGCGGGAATGATATGGCAGGCGAGTGCTGCCAGAGATCAGCGGACAAAGCATTCAGTTGGGTTTGGGAAAGGCATTGAAGAGGAGGAAGGGCTTAAAGAGGACCTTGAAAAGGAATTGATTGAGTACAGAAGGACAGTGTAGGCAGCACTAAAGCTGTGAGCAAATGTCAAGAGTCCTATGAGTCAGACTTATTTCAGGGACGGTCTGGGAACTGTCTCTGAGTCTGGATAGGAGATGAAGCTGGTAAGGTAGACTGGGAGGCAGCCGGTATGACCTGAAGGAACAAGCCTTGGCCTGCAGGCCAGACCTGGGTTCTGCCACTAGCCATTCAGGTGTCCTTGGCAAGTCATTGAATCTTCTAAGCTTCAATTACTCAGATGTGAAATGATGGTTTCAGACTGAAAATCTCTAAAGTAGCTTCCTATTTTAAGGGATTCTGTGATTCTTTTATTGTGGTCTTTGATGCATTAGAATAAAGACTTGAATTTCTCTTAACATTGTGGAGCCTTTAGGTTCTGAGCAAGGGAATAACTTAAGGAAAGGGGGATTCGTCACATAAGTAAAGAGGCATTTATGGGTATTAAATTCAGTGAAGGTGATTGACATATTGAGGAAGAAAACTAACGTAGAGGCTATGCCAGGAGTTCAGAAGAAGCAGAAGCAGTGTGGTTGAAATAGAAATCAAAAGAAGGAAACAGACAAGACTGGTTGTTTATTCAATTTTTATTGATCATAAGAAACTGCAATAAGGTCTGGGGACCCAGTAATAAGACAGAAAATGTCTCTATTCTCATAGAACTTAAATTCTAACAAAAGGAAAAACTAGCAGAATTTGTTGATTAACCAACAGGGTATTTGTGTCTTTAAGAGAATGACACTCCAAGGCCAAACATCCAGCTACAAAGTCTTGTTAAAAAATATTGTACTTTTAAAAAATGGAATACTATGTGGCCATAAAGAATTATGAGACATATTTATTGGCATAAAAGGATATTCATGATATTTAAGTGAATGAAAAACAATAAAAAATAAAAAATTATGCACCACTTTGTATGAAGAGTAGGATTATTGGTGATTTACTTAATGACTCATCATTCAGTGATTATTTATTGAGTGCTTACTATGTGCCAGGCATTGTTTTGGACTCCAAGGATAAGTGGTAAATAAGGAAGACATGGTCCCTGATTAATTTTTTGTCTTATGTTTTCTAATTATTTTTGTAATGAACTCACTACTTTCTGTGAAAAATAATTTTAAAAATATATTTTTATTGATTTCAGAAAGAAGGGAGAGGGAGAAATAGAAACTCCAATGTGAATCATTGATTGGCTGCCTCCTGCATGCCCCCTAGTGGGGATTGAGCCCACCACCTGGGCCTGTGCCCTGACAGGGAATCAAACTGTGACCTCCTGGTTCATAGGTCGACGCTCAACCACTGAGCCATATTGGCCGGGCAAAAAATATTTTTAAAAAACCCAACTTTTTAAAAAATCCTCCCACTGGCATGGTGACTAAGTATGTTTTACAAGGTGTGTAAGTATGTTTTATGACTCTTGTACAAGTGAAGGAGAGAATGCACTGTTATAATGACGCTGTCCTGGCCTGTCTAGTCCTGGTGCTTATGCAAGAGAGGAGGTGGCTCCAGGACACCAGCTTCCTGCTTGGGGTGGGTCAGGGCACTGCCTACTCTTTGGCAGTCAGAATAGTCAGAACTCCCAGACTCCTCTGGCCCCAAGGCAAATAGAGTTCCGCTGATTAGACATGCGACTCTGCTGGCTTTTTATAGTCCTTCTGAGGGTTGGTTATTCCAGCCTTGGCTGTATGTTACTTGACACTCCTTTATTGAAGTTGCCTCTCCCGGAAATCTCTGTCATTCCATAAACCCTGGCAACTGCCCTGCAGAGCAGCTGACCTCCCACAGTTTGGAAAACAAAATGTATTCTGGCTGCATTTAAAGGAAGTTTGGGGTGAGTTTGTGGGTAAGGACTTGGCTGTGATACCTTTGTGGGCAGAGCACCTACAGAGGGATCTGGCGCTGGTGACCACCTAGATTCCAGGGCCCTTACACAAAAGCCTTTGTGTTTTTTTTCCCTCTCTCTGCCCAGCTCTTCTATGACTACTACTGACCAAGCCTTTTTGCTTCAGCATTGCCTCCAATTTTTAAAAGGCAGGAGCTTTGCCCTGACCGGTTTGGCTCAATGGATAGAGTGTCAGCCTGCAGACTCAAGGGTCCCAGGTTCGATTCTGGTCGGGGGCATGTACCTTGGTTGTAGGCACATACCCAGTGGGGAGTGTGCAGGAGGCAGCTGATGGATGTTTCTCTCTCATTGATGTTTCGGACTCTCTATCCCTCTCCCTTCCTCTCTGTAAAAAATCAATAAAAAAAATACTTTAAAAAAAGTTAAAAAAAAGAAAAAGAAATCAATAAAATATATTTTTTAAAAAAGGCAGGAGCTTTGTGTATGTGCTGAAGAACAAATAAGCAAGCAAAACCCAACAAATTATTTTTTGAAAAAGTATTTCATATTTCTTAGAATAAATTATAATATGCAAATAAACATACAGAAACATACATGAGGAAAAAATGACCTACAATCCCATTCTTCAGAAATGTTTTGGTGTATTTTATTTATGTGCTTTACTTTCTACTCACACAGTTGTTTTCAGCTTGTGTTCTACCACTGGTAGCCTAATCATAGATCTTAAGCTGTGTCTGTATCAATAGTTTCCTCTAAGATAGGCCTATTCTTTCTATAATGAACAAATGCTGTTATAATTAGGTGCTGAGCTGCTTTTTCCAATATCAAGAATGGTCTCTTGGCTGTGAACATTAATGACAGAATGTTATTTCAAAGCAGCACCCACTTATTCTTTCATGTCCACTCCAGCTGAGGGAAATCACTGGAGTCAAGCTAGCCAATCAAATCCTCATCCTTTGTTGCTCTTTGATGAAACCTTAAGGGCCTTTTTAATACAGAGGGCTCCTCAGGGTCACTGATGGTCTTGACCTTTCCACCAACCTAAAGGAGAAGGGAGGAAAGCAGTCCCTCTGGACCATATCATCCTGCACATACCTTCTACTCTCTGCTTGGAGTGTGAGAATCTTCTAGACCTTTGTGTGACCCATCCTGGAACACAAATCCTCCATATAGTATAAATGGACAAGCAACCTGGACAAAGTTTAATTATAGACTTCACTTTTTGCTGGTTCCAGAGATACATTTTCTTTAGGAATTTCCCTGTTGTCTACCTTTTTTTTTTTTTTTAAATTGAATTTAGCTCTTTCCAAAGTAGGCCTCTCTGTATCTGTTTCTTTCAGCTGAACCTTGCTTTTGCCTTCCACTCAGAGTCTGAATTATTTTTACAAAGATGTTATGCAATTCTAAAGAAACAAGATCTTCCTGTTTGCATGTACCAGGGTTTTAGTTTGTTCTACTCAGAAATCATCTACTGCTATCCTCTTGTATTAACTATTGATAATTCCCTGTGTCTCTAATTTCCTAAAACAGGTCTTTTCCTTTAACCATTTATTTCTGGCCACATATTTTCTCCTTCTACAGTGGTAAAGTGAGTGCTTGAGTGCAGCAACTATCTCATTTTAAGTCTCTTATTCATCATTTTTCCTTCTGTCATTTTTTTAAAAAACTCTTAATAGTATACTATTTAAAAGCCACCTTAAAACCCTACCCCCTCACCCCTTTTGGAAAGTAGGTAAGGTGTAAATTATCTACACTAATAAAAGACAAAGATGCTAATTGACCATACCTTTGCTACACCCCAAGCCACGTCCACCAGCCAATCAGAGCGACTATATGCAAATTAACCCAACCAAGATGGCAGGCAGCAGCCACGGAGCTGGAGCAAGCAGGAGGCTTGGTTGCCCGGGCGATGGAGGAAGCCAAGCTTCCCGCCAGCGGCTGTGTGTTCTGCTAAAGGCAACAAAGTTTCAATTATAGAAGACAAATAAATCCCAGATACCTGCTTCCAGCCGGCCTCCACTGGGAGCTTGGGTGGGTGGGGCCATGGCCAGCCTGCGAACAGCCATCAGCCCCTCACCCAGGATGGCCACACCCTCATGGAGTGAGGGTCCCTGCTGCGGGGGCTTGGCCAGCCTGCAAACAGCCATCAGCCACTCACCCAGGCTGGCCACACCCTCATGGGGTGAGGGTCCCCACTGGGGGGCTTGGCCATCCTGCAAACAGCCATCAGCCCCTCACCCAGCTGGCCAGGCATTCCAGCAGGGACCCCCACCCTGAAGGGTGTGTGGCCAGTCTGAAAATGGCCCTCAGCCCCTCAGCCAGGCTGGCCAGGCACCCCAGTGAGACCCCCACCCTGATCTGAGACACCCTTCAGGGCAAACCAGCCGGCCCCCATGCAAATTGACCCTAACAGCAGAACGACTGGGAATGACTGGTCACTATAACACACACTGACCACCAGGGAGCAGACGCTCAATACAGTAGCTGCCCCTCTGGTGGTCAGTGCGCTCCCACAGGGGGAGCTCTGCTCAGCCACAAGCCAGGCTGTTGGCTGCCAGCACAGTGGTGGTGGTGGGAGCCTCTCCCACCTCCTCAGCAGCGCTAAGGATGTCCGACTGCAGCTTAGACCTGCTCCCCGCTGGCAAGTGGACATCCCCCGAGGGCTCCTGGGCTGCCAGAGGGATGTCTGACTGCCAGCTTAGGCCCAATTCCCCGAGGAGCGGGCCTAAGCTAGCAGGTGGTCATCCCCCGAGGGGTCCTAGACTGCGAGAGGGTACAGGCCGGGCTGAGGGACCGCCCCCTCCCCCCCAGTGCACAAATTTTTGTGCACCGGGCCTCTAGTCTATATATAGAGATATATATAAAAGACTGTTAGGTGGAACGACCAGACAATCAGAACAACCAGTCGCTATGACGCACACTGACCACCTGGGGGCAGACGCTCAATGTAGGAGCTGCTCCCTGGTGGTCAGTGCATTCTCACAGCGGGAGCGCTGCTCAGCCAGAAGCAGGTCTCATGGCTGGCAAGTGCGGTGGCGGGAGCCTCTTGGTGCTAAGAAGCAGTGAGCCAAGAAGTAAGGAGTGAGCAGGCGAGAGGTTAAGAGCGAGGGGTCCCAGATTGTGAGAGGCATGTCCGGTTGCCAGAGGGATGTTGGACATCCCCAGAGGGGTCCCGGATTGTGAGAGAGTGCAGGCCAGGCTGAGGGACACCACCCCCATCCCAGCCCACCCCCCATGCACAGGACTCTCTAGTAGAGATATAATATGCTGTGTTATCCTTGTAAATTTCTCTTGTAGTATTTTCTTACTCTTATTTTCTGCATCTCCAGCTCATTCACCCCTTTCACTGTTTCTTTAATTTTATTAGTCATTATCAACTTACTTGTACATGTCTGAATTTTCACTAGAAATTTACAAGGTATTTTCTGTCTGAGGTTAAATTCGGTACAGAGGCATAAGACTTAGGATACTGTCAGATGGAGCTTATTAGTCACAGATTAAATATTGAAAGGAATGACCTGAGGCTCAGTTGATATTTGGACTTGCTCAGAGCTCATTTATTGGTTCTGCTTTTCCTTTTGTGATCTTTCTGAAACCCTTCTCATTATTTGAGATGAATGGAATTCTGTGTGTGTAATCAGAGGAAAAAAGTTCTTCCTTGCTAAGTTTATAGTCAATCTAAGTAAGCAATAAGGTTAAAAATGATTTTATAGGTAAAATTAATCTGGAGGTTTGAAAAGTGCATTGAAATTGAATTTCTTTCTTTGCTGGTTGCTGATTTCAAAAGTAAAGTACCATGTTCTTTATAAGAGCCGAATCAGTGTTACAGAAACTGTTTGAATGGATCCTTCATCCTCCATTGTGGTGTGTCATTGGGGCATTAATAATGGATGGTTGCTGCACTTGGTAGTCAGATACATTACTTTGATCTATTTTTATTTCCCAAAGGGGCCTCTGGAAAAGGGCAATGAGGGTAGATTTAAAACCACATTATTGGAATTCAATAACTTTCGTCGTGCTCTGTATGCGTCGTGCTTGCTAAAGAGTAGTTCTAATATGGAGAGTCAGTCAAGCATGGAGGAGGCAAAATACCAAAATGGATTTTTATAACTAAGATATAAGCTGAATTCTATGTTTTAATTTAGGCCCTGTTGCTCAGCATTAACATGTTAGATGTATGCATTGTGCTCTTTTTGATTCTGAAGATGAAGGGATGAGCACAAAAATAAAACAAATTCACCAGTATAAAGTATTTGGTTGATGGAAGCAAACAAAAAAGTTCATATAAGTCAATTAGCAAAAGTTATATGTTTCAGTAATTCCTAAGCGGTTGTGAAGGACTGAAATTTTAGTTGTGTAAGGTATATCCCCAAGGGAACACTGAGTCCTCTTTATTTTTAATTTTATTTTTAATATATTTTTATTGATTTCAGAGAGGAAGGGAGATGGAGAGAGAGATAGGAACATCAGTGAGAGAGAAACATCGAT
This sequence comes from Myotis yumanensis, assembly GCF_028538775.1. NCBI lineage: Eukaryota > Metazoa > Chordata > Mammalia > Chiroptera > Vespertilionidae > Myotis > Myotis yumanensis. The sequence continues at coordinate 91,821,935 of NW_027223752.1, forward strand.
TGGCTGCCTCCTGCACACCCCATACTAGAGATTAAACCTGCAACCTGGGCATGTGCCTTGACTGGGAATCGAAGGCGACCTCCTGGTATATGGGATGACACTCAACCAATTAAGGCATACTGGCTGGGCTGAGTTCTTTTTAGATGTCTTCACTTCTCTGGTAATTACATACAGGCCATAGCAGCTTGAAAGTGGAAGATTCTAAATCCTAGGGTATTGAGGTCACTCCCAGAGATAAACAATGTCTTATTTTTTCAAGACATTGAATCTGCCCTGAGAAACACCCCCTCCCTTTTGGGTTTGTGTGAAAATGTAGAAGGATATTGATGATCTAGTCAGTCATACTCTTGGACAAATCAATCAATCACATTAAAAAGGAGAGAAGACGAGTGATATTTACATTTCTATTCATTTCAGTTGTTTAATATCTTTCCCTTACCTATGTCTTTATTTCAAGTGTGATAAACTTAAAAAATGAAAGCAAAGCAGAGTTAAATGTCTTAATACCCAGCTGATAATGATACATTATTCATCTGTTGGTACCTGGCTAATAGCACCTGGCCACCTGACAGAGCCGTAAGAGAATGATGATAGTATGGCTGTGAATGAAGTGACCAGTCTCTCCCTACACAGAAAGAATGCTGGGAGTCTGAGGATCCTGTTGCTTTGACAGTGATAATCAATCACCTCGATATTGTACTGTGCACAGTTTGACCTACATTCCTTGACTGTCGTTTCACCATGGGAAATAACTTTATTTTTTTGTTATTGTTTAACTTTTACATTTTTCACAAAAGAAAATTTCTAGTGAAAAAATTTAAAACAATGCAAACAGTACATTAAAAATCACTGTGCCCTAGCCGGTTTGACTCAGTTGATAGAACATCGCTTGCAGACTGAAGGGTCCTGGGGTTGATTCCGGTCAAAGGCACATACCTTGGTTGCAGGCTCCATCTCCAGCCCTGGTTGTGGCGTGTGCAGGAGGCTAACAATTATGTGACCCTCTCACACTGATGTTTCTATTCTTTCTGTCTCTCCTCCTCCCTTCCACGCTCTAAAAATCAGTGGAAAATATGGAAAATATCCTTGGGTGAGGATTTAATTTTTTAAAAAAGTCACTGTAATCTGCGATCTAGAGAAAATACTATGAACAGCTTTCACATATTTTTTAGTTCTTTCTGTAATTTTTAATATACTAGTAACTCTTTAACTTACTTTTTCTCAATTAACAACATGTCTTGAATATCCAATGCCATTCATTATATTTTGCAACATCATTTTTAGCATCTGTGTAATTTTCATTATATGGATTACCACATCTTGTTAAACCAATCTCCTCTTTTTTGATCTTTTCGTTATTAAAAACTTTCATCATTATATACAACTCTGTGATAGCATTTCAATAGGTAAATCCATTATTGCCTCATTAGATATTATTAGGAGTGAAATTATTGGGTCACTGAAAGGCAACAGGAGCTTTCTAGAAGGTTAACTGATGACATGCATCCCCATCTGCCTTACGTGAAAGGGGAGCACTGGCTTCAGAATCTGAATTTGTTATGATCTCATTTACAGTGTCTTAACCATAGCCTCTGAAATTAGTTCTTCACAGGCCTTGATCCTTTGAGGTCCCATTTCCTCTTCTGGACTCCTGGATGTGAGACTAAAAGCTTGTGTCTATAATGTAAGCTTCCCACAAGCATGTTGTAGGTGTTTAAATACAAATCAACAGCCAAGCTACTGTTGGTATTTATGTGGGGGAGGAAGACATAGAAACATATCCTTAGAAGCTATGTCATGATCTTAGTGATCTAAATATATGAAGAGTACATCTAAGAAAGAGGTTGACCTTTCCAAGGTCACACCATGAGTCAGCAATGAAATCCAAAATAGAGCTTTCATTTTTAAAAGTTTTTTCCCCCAATATAATACATATTTATGAATAGGTCAAGAGAAAACATTTGTAAATGAGTCATAAGATTATTTATAATTTGAAATGCTCCAAAAAATTTCAAGAGAGTTACTGGAAAATTTTCCTCTCCCAGAAATAAATCTAAATTGCTAAAAGGTATTTTATAATATTTTAGAAAATAAAATCTTAAATAACTGAAATGAAGAGAGAGTAGTGAGTGGTATAGGCAGATGAAAATGAGCCTCATAGGAGAAAGAGAAAGAGAAAGAGAGAGAGAGAGAGAGAGAGAGAGAGAGAGAGAGAGAGAGAGAGAGAAAGAGAGAGAGATTGCCAGCAGCTAGGAAATAAGAGGTGGAAGAGTAATGGGTTGACTCTACCATGGTTACTAAGGAAAACACCACCAAAGGGGCTCCTCAGGCATTAATCCTGGGGTGGGAGGATGGGGTCTTGGCCCTCATTTGCAATGATCTTCCCTTCTCAGTCTGTTGATGTGGATCTGTGCTGTTATTTTAGATCTTTTGGCAGGGTCACTTGCAGGAGCCAGAGAAATACTTTCAATATCCCCAGGACTGGTCTCAGGTCTCCTGATTCACAATCTAGTACTCATTCTACTACAGGTTGGAAATAACAGTCATATTACAAGGATTTTCAGAGACACACAAAAGCTTCTGGGTAACTGAAGCTCTGGGTATGCTTTATATGAAGGGTATACAAAATAAAAGAGGAAAGGACACCAAAAAATCTTAGCACTTGAGGATAGAGATCATTCATCCAGCACTGTCTTTGTAGATGAGGAAACAGGTTTGGTGATCTATTGGGAGTGATAACCAGTGCCCACCAGGGCCAAGAACTCAGACTTTCTGACACTCAGCCTGGTGCAGATTAATCTAGATACATCTTGTGATTCATTTATTCTTTCTCATGATCATCCTCAAACTTCTATTTTCATGATTTGTGAATTCAGTCTCAGCAAACTCAGCATGTATTAATACTCTATGAAGCAACATCTAAAAATGCAGTGCTTGCCAGACAGGAATTTCCTAAGGCAGACAGACCTCAGAGAAGTAGGCAGAAATGACAGGTAGGCCACTGAACAAACACAGCAAATATGTAATTGTATAACTTTTCCATATGAGATGGCAAATGAAGAGATCATCACTTTCCATTTCTTTAAAAGAGGAAATCCATGTTCATCATGGGACAGCCCTTAGCTAATAGGTAGTAGGAGTCATCTTATCCCCTTAGTTGCTGTATTGGAAAGAAAACGAGTGCTTTACCTGGCACACTCAGTCTCACGTGCAAGGTGCAGTTTCCTTGGTATATTGTTGGTAGCACCTTCATTGGGATTTGTTCTTCTGCATATTCTGTGAGGTCTGCAAAGACTAGGAGGGTCTGCTGAGGCAGGAAGCCTTCTTTCCCTCCCTGGAAGAAAACGAGTGGTCATGTGGTTCACAGTCCTATTTTTCTTAAGGCTTCTGTTTGATTTCCTTCTCCAAGGACTTTGCAGATGATAAATGAACTTACAACACCCCCAAGTGTTTAAATTGTCATATGAACTAGTAAACGGGAGACTATGGTATTCTATTCTCTCAAAAACCACTTAAAGACAAACCAAAGGTAACCTTGCTCTCTTCTGTGATAACAAAAGGCACCTCGAGCAGGTATCTTGTAAAGGCCTGTTCCTAGTCATTTGCTTCAGAGATAGTATTAGTAGTAGTTTTAGGGTAGTATTAGTATTATTATGATGAAAGCATCATATGTATAATGTGAGATAAAACAAATGAGTCGCTATGGGGTCTTCTAATTCTATCACCCCCTGTGTTCTTGGGAACCAGGATTCTGGCACAGAAGAAAGGGGCTACAGATATTGTATAGAAGGACGTTAGGTGAAAACCTTATAGTCATGAATTTGAGTTGGAAATATCAGTTATGAATTCATAAGTTGTTTCATTTTTAAATATGCATACTTCCTAGCTCTGTTAATTATAAAATCATAGAAATAATTACTAACCCAGTAGTAATGAGCATCCCTACTTCCCAGATGGTAGTTTGGAAATTTTTTTCCATTAAAGGAAACCAAACTTCTTAGAAAAGTGGCTGATTTCAGGCTTGACAATGTGTAAGATGGCAAAGAAGCTTTCAAAGGCTACTAGGCTAGCCAGCCTACTCAGACTGAAGGCCATCCCAGTGACCAAAGATGGACAGTTTGAACTTCAATAAGGTTAAGAATTGCAGTGGATCAAAACCCATCAAGTATGTTTAAATCTATGAGTACACATTGATATTAAGTAAACCAGCTGGCTGGTTACCTTCTGAATGTGACAGAGAACCAAGTCATTATCTTGAACACTGTGTAAAGAAAAGAATTTGTCGTGATTTTCCTTTATGAATTATATCACTGTAACAAATAGTTGATAAAGCAAAGCCTCTTCTGATAAAGTTATTCCAGCTAATGAATGAAAGCAAAATGATGGAATGAGTGTATCATCACTTTGTAACCCCCATATATTTATTAACAGTTTTAGGCACAGAGCAGCAACTACCGCAATAGTTAATAGCAGCTTTCAAGAAGGAGCAAAAACCAAAGCTAAATGCCTCTTGACAAAAGAACATACTACTGCCCGGTCGGTGTGGCTCAGTGGCTGAACATCAGCACATGCACTATGAGATCACCCATTCGGGTTGGAGGCTCGATCCCCGGTAGGGGGTATGACCAATGTTTCTATTTCTCTCTCCCTCTCCCTTCCTCTCTCTAAAATAAATAAAGACATATTTAAAAATAAGATATAAAAATCAAAAAACAACAACACAATGCTACTTACAGTTTTGTCAAAGAAATTGAACCTGAGACGAATCAGGCCTCAGGATCTGGCTGCCAATTTGAAGAAAGTAAAGAGATCCGAGGAACCAGCACACTGACTGCTCCATGCAGCTGCAATGAACACATCCAAATTGTGGGAAACTCTGCAGGTCTAATGCCCCAGGATCTTTAATGGATAAATTATACTAAAAAGAAAGGAATAGAGAAGGAATCTGTAGATTAAAAAAGACTTAAAAGACATATTGAGTGAAAAACTGGCCAAAGGTAAATTATAGTATCCAGGCATGCTTACTTGGGTGATGAAACAAAAGAGATACAAGAAAGTGATTGCTCTGCAGGTCAAGATGGTGGTCACTTTCGGAGGGATGGAGGGTCTGTGAAGGGGAGGGGCACATGGAGGCACTGCGGGGGTGGCTGGCCAAGTTCTAGTTTTTGACATGGGTAGCTGCTGCAAGGCTGCTTACCTTATCTATAATTTACTAAGCTATGGGTTTTTGTGTGATATTTTGTATCTGTTTCATTCTATAATAAAAGTGTAAAAAAACAAAACAAAACCACACAGGAAAGAAGAAAGCCCATTAGAGAAACTCACAAAGCTGATGCTGCCTAGAGCTGATCACAGCACTGTCAGCGGTGCGGTGGGTAAATGAAGTTGTGGGAAATTGTGTTCTGGGTACAAAGAATGTACTAGTAAATCCTCCTGCAAAGACATCTGTATACTGTTAGCAGTGGGCTCCCTTTCAGGTTGCCGGGCGGCTTTGTTCTTACAGTTGTGTAGCAGCAGGCTTGCGTGGAGGCTTCGTTTCAGGTAGAGTCAGACTAGATGGCCCATTTCTGGCTCAGCGTGTGGTGTCTAGAACACCAGCCTCATGGTGATGCAGTTTTCAAAAATTCAAGTTCCTTGGTCCCCTCTCTTCAAAAGGAGCAGCCCTGGAACCTGCATGGCTGGCAAGCACACTGTGGAGTGAGAGGCATCATGACTTCTCTACCTGTTTCTACACAAAGTCAGTTTTATGACGATATCTGAGGGGAATTACAGCTCAGAGGAATTTCAGAGAGTTGGTGCCATCGGTGTGATTTTCATTAGTGAATGAACTCTTGCCTTGTTGTCAGGTAGGACACTAAACGTGACTGTGACTAGGCAACAGCTCAATTAGAAAAACATTTTCTCCAGTGCACAATAGCAATTGTCAGACTTTCTCTCATCTTTTTGCTCAGGGTTCTTCCCCTCCCACGGCAAAACCTGGGATTAGGAATTCAAAGTGATATCTCAGTCAGTGAATCATCTGAAGCTTTTAAAATGACAATTCTATACTAACAAATTCAAATCATGGAAAACAGAACAATCCAGATTTGGATGTGGCCAGGCATGGCCAGACCGAATTTGGACTCGTTCCTTTCTTTCAGAGTGTGAAAGCAGATGTGTGAGGCCTGCCACGTCTGTAGTCAGCATTTTCATCCTCCTCTTTCTACCATCGTCACTCTCCCAAATCCACATGCTTTTCGGCACCAATCCTAATCAAAACAGATGATACGATTTCAGTGACTTTTGCTGATTGAGTGCTGATTAACGAGGATACACTTGGGAAACTAAACTAGGACTTGCGTTTTAGGCATTTCACTTTGACTTGTGAAATATAATATTTTATCTGTTGACTCTAATTCCAAAAACATCATCTGGACACGGCCCACATGCATGGTAGTGTCCCAGCGAGTGACATGATTTCCTGCTTCCAGAAAGCTACTCTTTCATCAGGGAGATGGGCAGGTAATAGCTAATGGTTTCAGCAAAGTCATTTCCACGTAAATAATGTCATTTCAGCTCTCATCTCACACTTTCAGAGTTTTAGCAATTTAAAAGGATAACCACTGTTTACAACCATAGAATTCTTGAAACTTTGAAGAGAAGTAATGTCATGATCTTAAAAAGTCTCAGCCTCCCTCCCACCACCCTTCGTCCTGTCATTCTCAGTATGACAAACAAGAAACTAGGACCATTAGAAAGTGTACTAGTATTTGCTAGAGCAGCGACTTTCAACTGGCATGCCACAAGAATTTTTTAAAACATGCAATACCAGACTATTTAGTCAGGGGCACTGACCTCTTTTCCCTTAAGTTGAAAAAAAAAGGACAACAGCCCACACAACATTAGCTGTCTGGTATGAATGAATAAAAATTATAGCTAGTTTTTGTCAGATCTGCAAAAAATATATCATATTTTTTGGTGTGCCATCGAATTTTAGTAAGTAGTTTATGTGTGCCATGAGATGGAAAACATTGAAAATCACTGTGTTAGAGGAAGGGAAAGAAAGGGGGCAGTCTACTTTTGGGAAAATAAAAATACTTTGTCATAGGAACATCCATCAGTCTGTCTTTCGGAGAAAGTACAGTTTTGATAACCAACTGAAGATGACATTAATAGTCTGCAATAGGATGCTTTTGTATAAAGTTGCAAGTTTCAGTTCAAAAGGTTCATTTATTAGGTGTTTTGTTTTTAACAAGTGACTGGTGTTCCCTTGATCTGTATTTTAAATTATAAAGTACATGTATTAGGTAAGACTCTCCTCTCAGCTTTTTCTAATGAATACACACACATATGGTGAGCATATGGACAGGCAAAGACACTTTTCTTTATTCATTTCTATAATTGCCAGTAAACAAAATGAGCAGTCATGATGACATGGCATTTTTCAGTGAGACTTAAATATGTACGCGAAATAAATCTTATATTTACTTCTCTTTTGCTTACTATCTTTAGAGCATGAAAACTTTTCATTCTCAATGTAGTGGTATGCTTTGGATAGACAGGGGTTCAAGATTTCTGAAACTATGACAGGAAAAAGATGGAAGTGAAAAAAAGGAGCGAGGAGACCTATCTTTTAAAAGTAGGCCTTACTTTGTGTGTGTGTGTGTGTGTGTGTGTGTGTTTTGGAATACCATCTGAATGTGTCCTGCAGTAAGACAAATGTTAAGGCAAGAGTGTTTTGAGACAGTGTACCTATTTTTATGGGTAGAGATAGAAAAAAGGGCTGTAGATAAATGAAGAAATGCCAAGCAATTACTGTTTGTGCCTGTGGAGAGTCAGGTTGTAGGGGTTGGGGGGATTTGCTATGTTTTCTCATTTGGGGATGCATGTTGGGAAGGAAGAAGAGGAGAAAAGTGGTTGGGGCTGCATTTGTGGGAGTTCATGAAACTGGGATGCCACGCTTTGCTTCAGTACCTGGTGAGAAAGTTGCTGGAAGGGTAGGTTTCCTTCCAAATGCACAAGGAGCCTTAGAGATGGGTAGTTTTACAGAATGTCAAGCCACAGACACAGAATTTCACGAGGAAATCTTCAAGATGTTTTGAAAAATAAATTGTTGGAAATAGGCACGGCGGCCTCATGATGAGGCAGCAACCAGATCTCCTCCCAGGGACAATTAACAGAGCCGAGGAGGTCACAGTTAGCATTAGTACCCTAAGCGATTAGAGAAATCACAGGAAGGGCATCCTCATTTCTCTCCTGTGTAAGTGACAACTGGACATTCTGGTTAAATACATAACAGTTATCTTAACCGCCCTATCTTTCTGAAAGAAACAATACAACTACAAAATATACAACAATCTTACTAAAAAAAGGCACCTCTCCCACATAAATACCGAACTGTAAAGAAAAATACTGACTCATCCGACTGGAGTTTATTTGTAAACAGTCTCAGGTCAAGTCAGTGTTGTGTCGACTACTTCAGAAACCACCGAAGATTCCATTTCAGTGACAGGCAGCAGCAGCTGCAGTTGAGACCACAACATATCTAGAAGTTTGAGTGAAGCGGGCAGTTGGCAACATAATGTCTTCATGAATTTATGGTGTGAGTAATTCTGAAGGCTATAGGACAGTGGTTCTCAACCTTCCTAATGCCACGACCCTTTAATACAGTTCCTCATGTTGTGGTGACCTCCAATTTCATTGTTACAAATTGAATACAATTAAAGCATAGTGATTAATCACAAAACAATATGTAATTATATATGTGTTTTCCGATGGTCTTAGGTGACCCCTGTGAAAGGGGTCAAGAACCACAGGTTGAGAACCGCTGCTATCGGAGCTACTGTGGAGTATGAGAATTAATCAAGAAAATGGAGAGTCTAACTTACCCACATTACAGTAATATCTATGGGAAAAAATCTTACTCAACTTTGAAGGCAGATGGTTTGAGATGGACTCCAGTTTAACCTTGTTTCCTTTTATATTTGTCTGAAAATCCTGTGGAAGCTATGGAATTCGGGCTGATGACTGTAGTGCCATGACCTTCAGAGCTGTGCTCCTTATAATTTCCAACAACCTGAAGGGAGTGTGGGACCCAAAACAAATGTTTATATGCATTTAATAAGAGACTATAAATTGGTTTTCTTTTCTGTTGTTATTTAACAATTTATGAAACAGACAGATTAACTTTCTTCTTTGGTGTACATGCCTACAAATTTAACTCATGTGTAGATTTGTGTAACTATCTCCACACTCAGTATGCAGAACAGTGCCATCACCTCAAAAACTCCCTCAAGCTGTCAACCTGTATTCATGCTCCCCCCACCTCCACCCCTGGCAGCCACTCAGCTATTCTTCATCAACACCGTTTGTCTCTTGAGAATGTCATATAAGTGGAAATATACACTGTGTCACCTTTTGAGACTGTGTAGTGTATAGATGTTCCATAGTTTGTTGATCCATTTTCCCACTGCAGGTCATTTTGGTTTTGGTGTTTATGAGTAGACCTTCCTTTCATTTTTGTGTATACCTAAGCTTTCATTTCTTTAGTATAAACCCCCAGGCATGAAATTACTGGGTCATATTGTAAGTGCATCTCCAACTTCATAAGAAACTGCTAAACTGTTTTCCACAGTGACTGTCATTTTGCATTCCCACCAGCAGTGCAGCAAAGTTCCAGCTGCTCCGGAACTCCTCAGCACTTGGTAATTGTTTGTTCTAGTCATTCCACTAGGCTTGCACCTATTGGACCACAGTGGTATCTCATTGTGGTTTTAATTTGCATTTCTCTAATGGTTAGTGAGGATGAACATTTTTTTATGTGCTTATTTGCCATCATTATATCCACTTAAAATTTTTGTTCAAGTCTTTTGCCTATTTGATAATTGGGTTGGTTGTTTTCTTATTGTTGTTTTGAGAGTTCTTTATATATTCTAGATATAAATCCGTTGGTAGATATATGATCTGAAAATAGGTTTTCCTGGTCTGTAGCTTATATTTTCCTTTTCTTGAAAAATAACTTTTGCACAGCAAGAGTTTTAAATGTTGATGAAGTCAAATGTTTTTCTTTTATGGATTCTGTGTAATATACTGTATGTAGGAAGTTGGTACCAAATCCTAGGTCTGTAGTTATGGAGACCTCTCTGATACTGGCTACTCCCCAGAATGCTCTTCTCATCCCCTTGGTTGTCTCCTTCAAGACCCAAACATTACTTCCTTAGAAGAGAGTTCTTCCCCCTTCCTCTTTGCCCCCCCTGGGCACAATTATTTCCTTCCCTGTGTGCCCTCTGTGAACACTTACCTTCCTGGTTGTAATTTTTATTTCCATCCCCACCTCCTACCAATCAGGGAACTCTAGGGAGCCGGCTCTGGAACTATAACCTTTGTGTGCCCCAGCACATGGGTTAGTACATAGCAGGTACTTAAGGCATTTGCTGCAAAAAAAAAAACAAAAAAAAAAAACACAACAGAAACAATTATCCTTCTATGCTTTATAATTATGGGATAGGCTAAGGACAATTTGAGTATCTATAAAAATGTTATTGCTGGAGGGCATTTAAAAATTATCTTCAGTTTGTAATTATAGGTTTCTTAGTCTTTGAGACATCTCTTGATTTAGTCATCTGAATGAGCTTGCTGGGGAACATTTTTTTCTCAGAAGAAAAACTATAAGACAATGAATGACATCCATGTAGAATTATGGGAAATTTTAAGTAGTTAAAGCTTTAGTAGACTGTAGGTACCTACTAGAGAAGAAGGGAGCTCGAATGAGGGCAAAAGAGTAATGATCAGAAAGTGGCAAAGAAGCTCTGAGGCCTGTCCTTCCCCATCAACCCTACCCCTCCATCTCTCAGGTGAGGCCTGGGCTAATAGGTAGCATCCCTTGGGAGGACAACAGGGAAGCAAGGTCCTTGGACAGAGTCAGGGTTTGGTATGACCAGGAGGTAGATAATACAAGTATTCACATAATTCTTCTGTGAAGAGGTAAAGGAGTGTTTTTACCATGGGATGGGGTTATTAGCCAGAAAAGTACAGAGAATTTGGAAGTGGTCAGCAGTGGGTGGAAGGGAGTTTTCCAAGGCAACACAATACTGAGTATCCTAAGAGGGCAAAGGAAGCAGGACCTGTGCTTTGAGGTGGTTGAATATCAGGAATAGGAAGTGTGAGGGATAAATGGAGTAGATGCTCAAAGCAAGCATTAGCTGAGACCCCAGGCAGTATGGAATATCTGATGATAGCAGTTAGAGGCTGAAAGCAGCAGAGATAACTAATATGCATATGATTGGTTCCCAAGTGCTGGTTAATAGGGTCATGGAGTATTTGCCCTGAAGCTCTTTCGGACTGCATGTGCTCATGGGCCACATTTGTAAGAACTTCACTTAATTAGGACTCCAAAGTCTATTTAGTTTAAACTTTTCATCTCTTTCAAGTTGTTGTTGTCACCAGTTTGTATCACTGTCATCCACTGGTTCTTGGGTTTCAAGAACTAATATTGGAGCATTTATTGGAGTTGCACAGTACTTAATATTCAAAATTCAGAACAACTCTCTATCATTCTTCAATAGATTTTTTGGGGCCTATTTTTACACATATTTAAATAAGGTTACATTTTAGTTTTTCTTTAAAAACAAGTAATTGAATTATGTGGAATCAGCAGGCTATGTTTCCAGCATAGAATGACTGTTTTAACACTCATGATAGGGCTTCAGAACTCAAATGCTATCTTAAAATGTTAGCCTCACCAAAAATCATCCACTTAAAAAACAAACAAACACTGATCATCACTAAAAATGGGTGACTGAGCAGGTTCATCTGACATCAGTATCATTTTAATGCTTAATTGTTTCAAATGCTCACGTAAATATTGATGCTGCTCTTTCCATGTAGCTGCCTCTGATGGCACAGTGGAGTTTGGCAACTTGTAAGGGTAAGTGCCATATCAGACACCAAATCTGCACGCCTAATAGTATGTGTGGGAGAGATTGAAACCTTGAGTTAGTAATGTTTCTATTTATATTGTCTCTGTCTTACAGAACAAACTATTTTGTCTTTCTTCATCCTTGGGGTTTCTCTGGCTTTCCTTCTTTAGAGTGATTCTACTTGCAAAGTGTGGGATGAAATTTAGATATCCATCATGAATTTAGGGATTAACATTCCCTGCGGGAATGTGACAATTGTTCTTTACATTGAAGACCCCGCGGTTCATTGACAATAGGTGGTAATTCCTATGGAACACAGATTCTAGCCCATCTTTCTTCATGCTTGGTGTCTGGATGAAGCCTCATCCTGAAACATTGTGTGTTCCATGGAGCTCGCCACCAGCAAAAAGAATAGCTGTTGGCTCACTTGCCAGAATCACAAACTGTAAATAAAGAGAACAGAGAGTGGATTTGTGAGGTGACCTCTCAGCTTGGCACCTGAAAGGATTTTGGTATCTGAAAGAATAAGAATTTTTGTGGGTTAGGAAAAGATCAACTTACCTGTATGCGCAAAAGGCCCGGTGCCCAGGAACATGGCCTGCAGCTAACAAAGGCCCACTCTCTAACATGTGCTCACCTGACCTGTTGGCCCTGATGATTGGTGTCAGGTGAAGAAGTGACCTTTTGGCAAAGAAGTCATCCTATCTTTGCTTTTTTTTTTTTTTTCCCCACTGCAGGACATTTGTGAAGATATTTCTGATCATGTTGAGCAAATCCATGCCCTCCTTGAGACTGAGTTCTCCCTGAAGCTGCTGTCCTACTCTGTCAATGTGATTGTGGACATCCACGCGGTGCAGCTCCTCTGGCACCAGCTCCGGGTCTCGGTGCTGGTTCTGCGGGAGCGCATCCTGCAAGGTCTGCAGGACGCCAATGGCAACTACACCAGGCAGACGGACATTCTGCAAGCTTTCTCCGAGGAGACAGCTGAGGTGGGTATTTTTTTGAAGCCATACCATGTGTTGTCAAGTGTGACCTTTTGAGAATGTTTTAATCACAGAGCTGTGGGGTAGGAATTCTTTGTAGGTAGATAAGCAGGTCCTGAGCTGGGCTTTGAACCGAGGTATAGTGACAGAAGCTCGGGCACTTTTAATGTGAATGAAGCTTTAGATCAGAATTAACTCACACCTACCTAATAGTTTGCCCAGAAACCACCCATACTTGTATTAATTTGGCTCCTTGTTCCCTATTTAATTTATACTTATTGAGCACTTACTATGGGCCAAGCATTAGGTGCTAAGAATATAATAGTGAACAAAACATAGTCTTTGCTTTCGAGCAGTTTAGAGCCTAGCGGGGGATGTAGGCACATGAACAGACATTAAGGCCATATGGTGATAGGTCTATCTGATGCACTGGAGGACAGAGAAGGAGCACCTAATTCAGACAGGAAGCCTTCCCAGGAGTGAGTCTAATCTGAGACCTACAGGAGCATTGGGATCAAACTGGTGAACTGAGGTGGAAAATGTCTAGACAGAGAGAATGTCATGTTCAAAGGTGCAGATGTAAGACAGAGAATGACAGGCTCAAGGAGCTAAAAATGGAGCAAAAAGTTCAAGGGACCAGGAAACAGGCTTTAAACTAATAGGTAAGGGAAGGTCAGATCGTGAAGTTAAAAAGCCATATTAAAAAGCCATATTGAGAGAACTGGACTTTAGTTTTAAGACAGTTTGTTCAGGGAATAGACATGATTAAATTCATGCTTTAGAAAAATCATTATGGATGTAGTGAATCAATGAACTTTAGAATTTTATACAATCAACATATTTAAATTTTTTGTAGTCATATTAAGTGCACTTTAACGAATTTGTTGTTGTTATTCTTGATGCATGGCTTAAGAATGAATACTGTAAATTTGAACCTAAACAAATTCTATTATTCCCCAATAAAATAGACACATATTACAGAGCAAAGCATTGTGCTAGCTAATTAAGCAGGGGCTGTGTGTGTAGGGAGATAAATAAGTACGTAGGTAGATAGATAGATACATACACACATATATACCATATATAGATACATAGAGTGTGTATGTATGTATATAGTCCCTTGTCTCTCAACACCCAGTTGAGAGCTCCACTGTTGGTTTTGTGGAAGATATGTATTATACAAGTTTATTAGGAACTTATATGAATATATAAGTTTAAAAGGCCTTATAAAGAGCGTTGCATAGTTCATTAATTTATTAATGTTTTACTGGCTCCAACATTACCAATAAGCAAAACAGATCTGTGTCTAGCCTCATAAATAATTTATACTTGTTGATTATCTATATGTATAAAACCCTAATATGCAAATAGACCAAATGCCAAAACAACCAAACAACTGGTTGCTATGATGTGTGCAGAACATGGCGGGTGTTGGCCGTGGTGGGATGGTGGAGCAGGTGAGCGGGGGCACCAGACCAAGGCGGGGTGCTGGTCACTGTCATCTAGGTGAGCCTCTGGTGGTTACTGAAAATTCTTTGCTTCTTTACGCTGGCCCAACTCGCACCTGCTGCCAGTACCAGAGTCGCTGCTTGCACCCGGCACTGGCCCTGATCACTCAGCACCATTAGCAGGTGCGAGCAGCGGTTGCTGGCCCCAATTGTGCCTCAGGGCTTTTCCGCCTCCCCCTGCTCCTGAGGGGCAATTAGGGCAAGCAGCCACCTCTTGCACCCACTGCCGGTGCAGGCACTGCTCACACCCGCAGCCGGCGCCCGGAGCTGCCACTTGCACCCGCTGCCAGCACCCACTGCCAGTCCCAATCACTTGGTGCCATCAACGGATGCAAGTGGTGGCTGCTAGCCCTGGTCACCCCTGAGGGCTTCTCCACCTCCCCCTGCTCCTGAGAAGTGATTGGGGTAGCAGCCACCACTCGCACATGCTGCTGGCGCCAGCCCCAATCTCTCCGAGCCGTCAGCGGGTGCAAGTGGGGCAGGCGCCATCAGCGTGGAGTGGGGCTGCTGGCAGACAGGGGACTGGGGGCTATGACAGGAAAGGCTGGGCCAGAGCACAGTGGATGGCCTGAGATCCACCCCTGTGCCCACTGCAGCCTTGAGGCCCACAGTTCCTTTCAAGGTGCATGAATTTGCACACTGTGCCCCTAGTTATTTTCATAACAGTGATGATCTTTCTGTGGCAAAGATCCTGGAAGTTAATGGGAATCAAAATCTATTAGGCTCACTTCTAGCATTAAGTCATGACCTTCATTTTCATTTAGCTTTCCCTTTTATTGTGACAGTGACTGAGGTAATACTGATTTTGGCAGAGTGCTTGTGTATTCATATTCATACTACAGGCCCAGTGCATGAATTTGTGCATGGGTGGTCTGGCCAGCCTGGCCCCAATGGCGGATTGGGGCTGGGCCTGTTGGGAGGAGGAGATGGAGGGAGATTGGCTGGCCAGGGCCAGGCTGGCTGGGGGGAGGGGCCACAGGTGATTGGCAGGTGGGCTTCTCCCCCAATTGGGGTGGGGAGCCAATTAAGGGTGGGGCCAGCCATGGAGAGGGGCTTTGGGCGGTGCGCCAGCAAGCCCTGCCCCCGAATGGGGTGGGGGGGTGATCAGGGGTCAGTGGCTGGGGGAGGGGCCATGGGAAGTTGGCCAGCCAGCCCCACCCCCCATTGGTGAGGGGGGGTGATTGGGGGCAGAGCTGGCTGGGGGAGGGGCTGTGGGCTGATCAGGGTGGTGGGGGCTGATCAGGGGTGGGGCCGGCCATGGGGAGGGGCTGCAGGCAGTTGGCCAGCCGGCCCTGCCCCTGATTTGGGTGGGGGGCTGATCTGGGGTGGGGCCAGGTGGGGGGGTTGGCCGGTGGCCCCACCCTCAATTGGGGTGGGAGAGGCTGATCAGGGGCGGGGCCAACTGGGAGGAGGGTCTTGGAAGGTTCGCTGGCCACAATGGACATCATGGTGGCTGGTCGTTCTGGTCGTTACGACGTTCTGGTTGCTGGCTTTTTATATATATAGACTAGAGCCCAGTGCACAAAAATTTGTGCACTTGGGGGGGGGGGGAGGGGGGTCCCCCAGCCTGGCCTGTTCCCTCTCGCAGTCTGGGACCCCTCGGGAGATAACAACCTGCTGGCTTAGGCCTGCTCCCAGGTGGCAGAGGGCACGCCCAATCCCTAGGTGCAGCCCCTGGTCAGGCTCAGAGCAGGGCCGACTGGGGAGTTGGGGCACTGCCCCGTCATGCACAGAGCAGGGCCGATTGGGGAGTTGGGGCGCCGCCCCCTGTCATGCACAGAGCAGGGCAGATCGGGAGGTTGCGATGCCACCCTCAGTCACGCTCAGGGTAGGGCCAATTGGTGGGTTGGGGCACCGCTTCCTGTCACACTCAAGGCAGGGTCGATGGGGCGGTTGCGGCGCCACCCCCTGTCACGCACAGAGCAGGGCCAATAGGGGTTGGGGTGCTGCCCCCTGTCACTCACAGAGCAGGGCCGATCAGGGGGTTGGGGCGCTGCACACTGTCACACACAGAGCAGGGCTGATCAGGGGGTTAGGGCGCTGCACCCTGTCACACACAGAGCCAGAGGGCGATCAGGGGATTGGGGAGCTCCCCCCTGTCACACACAGAGCTGCAGGGCGACCGGGGGTTTGGGCGCTGCCCCCTGTCACGCTGATTCCAGTGCCGGGAGGCATATTACCCTTTTACTATATAGAATAGAGGCCTGGTGCACGGGTGGGGGCCGGCTGGTTTGCCCTGAAGGGTGTCCTGGATCAGGGTGGGGGTCCCCACTGGGGTGCCTGGCCAGCCTGGCTGAGGGGCTGAGGGCCGTTTTCAGATTGGCGGGTGGCCGAAGCTCCCAACTGCTCCTTTTTTTCTTTTCTTTTTTTCCTATTCTGGGCCAGCTTTAGCTCTGAGGCCTCGCTGCTGAAAGCAGGTTTCTGGCCTTTACCTTCTGTATTTGATACAATGTTTCGGTCCAGCTGGCTGAAGCTCCGCTGACTGAAAGCGGGTTTCTGGGGTTTTGTTTAGCTTCTATATTTGTTACATAGTTGCTTAGAGTTGCAGCTGAGAGGCCGGCAGGTTAGGCGGGGAACGTTGGAGTCTGCAGTCACTGGAGCAAGCAAGCCTCCCTGTTTCGCTTCAGTGCATGGCTGCCGGCCGCCATCTTGGCTGACAGTTAATTTGCATAAGGATATGCTGATTAGCCAATGGGAAGGGTAGCGGTCGTACGCTAATTACCATGTTTCTCTTTTATTAGTGTAGACTAGAGGCCTGGTGCACAAAAATTTGTGCACTCGGAGGGGGGGGAGGGGGGTCTCCCAGCCCGGCCTGTGCCCTCTCGCAGTCTGGGACCCCTCGGGAGATAACAACCTGCTGGCTTAGGCCTGCTCCCGGGTGGCAGAGGGCACGCCCAATCCCTAGGTGCAGCCCCTGGTCAGGCTCAGAGCAGGGCCGATTGGGGAGTTGGGGCACTGCCCCCTGTCATGCACAGAACAGGACGCTCAGTCATGCTCAGGGTAGGGCCGATTGGGGGGTTGGGGCACCGCCCCCTGTCACACTCAAGGCAGGGTTGATGGGGAGGTTGCGGCGCCACCCCCTGTCATGCACAGAGCAGGGCCGATCAGGGGCTTGAGGAGCTCCCCCCGTTACTCACAGAGTAGGGCCGATAGGGGAGTTGGGGCACCGCCCCCTGTCACACACAGAGCAGGGTGGATCAGGGGGTTGGGGCACTGCACCCTGTCACACTCAGGGCAGGGCCAATGGGGAGGTTATGGCTCTACCCTGTCACACACAGAGCAAGGCCCATGGAGGGGGGTTGGGGCGCCACCCTCTATCACCCACAGAGCAGGGCCGATCAGGGGGTTGGGGCACCGCCACTGTCACACTCAGGGCAGGGCTGATGGAGAGGTTATGGCTCTACCCTGTCACACACAGAGCAGGGCCCGTGAGGGGCGAGGGGTTGGGGCGCCGCACTCTGTCACACACAGAGCCTCAGGGCAATCAGGGGATTGGGGAGCTCCCCCCTATCAGGCACAGAGCAGGGTGGATAGGGAGGTTGTGGCCCGCCCCCTGTCACACACAGAGCCGCAGGGCGATCCGGAGGTTTGGGCACTACCCCTTGTCACGCTGATCCTGGTGCCGGGAGCCTCGCTGCTCCGCTGATCCTGGTGCTGGGAGGCATATTACCCTTTTACTATATAGGATAGAGGCCTGGTGCATGGGTAGGGGCTGGCTGGTTTGCCCTGAAGGGTGTCCTGGATCAGGGTGGGGGTCCCCACTGGGGTGCCTGGCCAGTCTGGGTGAGGGGCTGAGGGCTGTTTTCCGGAAGCGGGTGACTGAAGCTCCCAACTGCTCCTTTTTTTCTTTTTTTTTTTCCTATTCTGGGCCAGCTTTAGCTCTGAGGCCTCGCTGCTGAAAACATCGATACAATGTTGCAGTCTGGCTGGCTGAAGCCCGGCTGAATGAAAGCCGGTTTCTGGGGTTTTGTTTAGCTTCTATATTTGCAACATAGTACATAGTTGCTTAGAGTTGCAGCTGAGAGGCCGGCAAGTGAGGTGGGGAACGTTGGAGTCCGCCGTCACTGGAGTAAGCAAGCCTCCCTGCTCGCTTCAGTGCATGGCTGCCGGCCGCCATCTTGGCTGACAGTTAATTTGCATAAGGATATGCTGATTAGCCAATGGGAAGGGTAGCGGTCATATGCTAATTACCATGTTTCTCTTTTATTAGTGTAGATGGGGTGTCAGTTCCCAGATGCCATCCCTCTGAAGTAGGTACTCTTGTGCTTATGGGAGACTATGAAGAATTCCTACTGGCCCACTCTGCCCTAAATCTGGTACCTATGAGATGAATGATAATGAGGTGAAGATAATGAGGGAAAGGTTTGTCTAAATGCTGAAGAGATCTTTCCTTAGATATCTACCTGGCATCCCTGACCTATGCATTCTTTTTTTGTTCTTCCCCATGTGTTCTGCTGGCTCTGCCCAGCATCCATTGAACAGTCATCAGATCTGCCCACTTGCTACTACTAGAGGGACATTAGAAATCACTGAGTCAAACGAGTTTATGTTACATATTTGTTTACTCATTTAATAACTATTTACTGATTGCCAACCCTTGCTGTGGAGCTGTGGATATATTGTTATATTGTTGTTAGTTTTGTGGAATACATTTACCATGCATATATTTGAATGCATATCATTAGTGAAGTAGTATTCCAAGAATGATGAAAAGCTATTGAGGTACAGGTACAGGCTGCTATTTTCACAGTTATGTTGCAAGTAAGTAGTATTAAGGTTTTCACAATGTGAGCTCTGCAATTTTTTACAGATTTAATTGGAAGCAATTTCATACATTTGGATGTTTAAAGTCAGTGTTTAGTCTTGTAACAACATGCTATATGATGGATAAAGGAGCAGTGAATTCTTAGCCATCTGCTTTGTGGATATTTTTCTATGAATTAAAACACTGTCTCCATTGTCATCTTTCCCGAAGCTGTGGATTCCTGATCCTATTTGTTTGTGTTTTTAGTGTGACTCCATGAGAACATTTCAAAGACTGTTTAGTTTTATTTGTTTCTGTCAGCATACCGGAATTGTGGGAAACTGGAAGGGAATTAGAATAAAATTCTTGAATTTATCAGAATAAATTCAGCTGTGAAGGATTTATAGAATGAAGAGGGAAATAGCATAAAACATGCTGATAAACTAGAATAGTAGATGTCCTTCCAATAAAGGCAAATGCATTTGCCCTTCTTGGAAATTGGTTGAGTTTCAAACTACATTAAAGAGTAAATTTGAAAGTCGAGAAGAAAGTGGCAAGTTCTCTCTCTTCCTGTCCTGGCTAAAACAAAATATATGATTTTTTAACTTAAATATAGAGCAGACCATATCTTGTAAGCAAATTGGCAAACACCTTACTAAAACAAAACCAGCCAAACAAATGAAAAACACTTTAGGGTAAAAATCACCTTCCTATATAATAAAGAGGTAATCCTAGATAATAAAAGACTAATTTGCAAATTGACCAAACAGTGGAACAACCGGTGAAACAACCGGTCTCTATGATGTGACTGACCACCAGGGGACAGACGCTCAATGCAGGAGCTGCCCCCAGCCCAAGCAGGGCCAGCGAGTGGGCAGCTCCAGGCCAGCCCTCCGATAGCCCCACCAGTCACCCCACAGATTGGCCTTGATCGCTGGCCAGGCCTAAGGACCCTACCCATGCATGAATTTCATGCACCGGGCCTCTAGTAAGCTAATTAGACCGAAGAGCTGACCAACCATCCGACAGCCTTCAGGATGAAGCTGTGGCTGCGAGGGCCGAGCCCCTTGCATGAATTTCGTGCATCGGGCCTCTAGTCTATAACAATAAAAGCACAATATACTAATTAGACTGGGCATCCTTATGGATGTCCTTCCAGACGACCTTCTGGATGATGCCTGGGCTGCGAGGGAAGCCAGGGTCCCAGGTGCCAGGGGAAGCTGGTGCCGGCAGCCAAGGGAAGGAAGGCCTACTCTTGCATGAATTTCGTGCATCGGGCCTCTAGTTGTGTAATAATGTGTTATACTGAAATGTTCTGTATTTTAGTTACTGTGATAAGCATTTTTTAAAATTTATTAAGGGTAAGGGATATGAAAAATAGTTGCAGTTTGTAGATGGAAAAGCTGAGTTTAACAGAGGTTAAGTGAATGCTTTGTAGGGAAATAGGATATAAATTTAGGAATAATTAAATAAAACAAACAAAACCAGCTTTTAACTGTTCTCTGTTGTAATAATAATTCTTCTCCCCCTCTATCCTGTCTTCCCTCCCTTCTTTTCTTCCTGCTTTCCTTTCTATTTTCCCTAAATATTTATCAATTTTCTATTACATATAAGGCACTAATCATTCAAAGAAGAATAACACATGTTAGGAATCACATTCAAAATTTCATGAGATTCATGGGATGACAGGTGCTGTTATTCTTATTTAGTAGGTGATATTATTGCATCCATCTTACAGATGAGAGGACTGAGATTGAGAGAGATAAAGTCACACAGGTAGTGCTAATTATTAACAACAATAAAGTGAATAAATTACCCATCAATAAAGTGAATAAGTTACTGTCTGCATAAAACATAACCTTTATCTGAGAAACTGCTTCATGACATATTAAATGGAGGTATATTTGAATTTAGACATTGCTAGGCAGCCATGGAAAGCTAATGACACTACACAATTATATGTGATGTTTCTGAAATAAAAAAGAATAGTAAAAACAACGGGCACTGTTACCCTACCTCCATATCCACCTGAAACTTCATTACTTACATGCTTTAGAAAACTATCTAGGAATGTGGTCCAGAAGAAAGCAATAGGACTACATACATTGGTATAACTAAGCAATATTTTAAGAAATGAAACTTATTAATTATTGATCTGCTCTCAGAAACTTCTGAGGACTTTGTTTTTTTAAAAAAGTTGCTTCTGCATGATGAAATCTATAACAACACTTTTGAAAAATGCTCTTTAATAACCAACTGGGTTAAAAAAATATAGGTAGATGGTTGTCACTTGGTCTTTAGGATATGAAATAGATATGCCATGTGCTGTTTTTTTGTTTGTTTTGTTTTTCAGCGAGGGATTTTTTTCACATTAAAAATGCAGTCTGAATTAAAAATAGTTACCCATGAGTGCCAATCCACCATGCACAGAAATAGTTGGCCTGGGCGGGAACAGGGTGGGAGAGGGTTTACCTTGGAGCATTAAGTGTTTTTTGAGTGCAGTATTTTGTTTTCCAAACAAAGGACTGGGTAGGGAAGGGGTCTTCAGGGGAAGACCTAGGAAAAGGGAGCCATGTCCTATTCTGATATGTAGTCTCATGAGTACCCCTTATTTTCTAGCTAGACAGTATGCCTGATCTTTAAGTTCTATGACCATGAAAATGGGGACCAAAGCTTTCCCAGGGCTACTGTGTCCCAAGCCTGTCCAGAAACAGGTGGCTGACACTTTCAGTGTCTAAGTTTTACTCGAACTCTCAAATTCCTATTTCTCTACCCATCATAGAAACACTTTTTCTTAATGCTTCTCTAACCTCACTCAAGTAGCCACAGTGCTGCGCCTTTATGAGAAATCGGGTAGAAAATAATGCAAATTTCAACTAGTTAGTAATTTAAGTATCAACTAATGGGATAGCTTGGAACTTACCCATCACTTATAATACACTTTTAAAAATATATTTTTGTTGATTTCAGAGAGGAGGGGAGAGGGAGAGAGACAGAAACATCAATGATGAGAGAGGATCATTGATCAGCTGCCTCCTGCATGCCCCACACTGGGGATCGAGCTCAAAACTCAGGCATGTGCCCTGACCGGGAATCAAACCATGACCTCCTGGTTCATGGGTCGATGCTCAACCACTGAGCCATGCCGTCCATCTTGGCTATAATACATTTTCAAAAAGGAGTAATTTCTGAATACTAAGCCACTAAATTAAAAAAATAAAAACACAACCTGCCTTTAAATTGGAATCCCCAACATTACCTTATTTTTTCATGTACAAGACGTTATTTTTTTCTAAAATCATTAGACTGAAAATCGAGGGGCGTCTTATACACAGAAGTCAGACGAGGAGGGAGCCTGGTGGGTGCGTAGCTGCCCTTATCTTGTCAAACAGGCTTCCTCCAATCATGAGCCTTATTGTTACTGATGTCAGCTGATGCCGTAATTGGAGGTGGAGGTGGAGAGTGCACAGATGCAGCAGGGACCAGAGCATTCTGAGCCCATAAAGATGTCAAAAAATAAAAAGATAAATACTGGTAAGCGATTGTCTTACTCTGCAAAATTCAAACTGAATGTAACCAGCTATGCAAGAAAGCATGGAAATAGAGCTGCAGAGAGACAATTTGGACCTCCTCCCACTGAGTGTATGATCAAACAGTGGAGAAAACAGGAAGAACAACTCCTTAAGATGCCAAAAAAGAAGAAGACCTTAAGAGGAAAACCAGCAAAATGTTTAAAATATTGATTTCTTAATTTGGGGTTGGAAAAGTGGGGGGGCGTCTTATACACGGAAAAATATGGTACTTTCTTTAAAAATTGTATAAAGTGTGACTTTATTTGGCTGTCTCATTCCTTGGTGATTTTTGGCTTCTGACTTTGTTTTTTAAAGATCCTGGTCCAGGTATGCAGCATTAAAGCCACACAATTCCATTTAGATCATTTTGGCAGTTAATACTGTTTTCTCACTTTGTGCAGTATAATTGCCATAAGGATCTTTCTCATTTTGATAAAAGTTTCTTCCTAAATATACTTGAATAGTAAAATAATAATATGAGTGAACATTCATTAAATACCTATCCATGTGTCAGGCTTGTGTTTTACATATATTACCTCTTTTGACTCTCACAACAGCGCTATGACATGGCTTATCATTATCCCCTTTTTACAGATGAAGGAAACGAGGCTTAGCAACATCAAGTTGCTGGATCATGGTCACATGACTAACTAGTGCTAGAGGCAGAATTTGATTCTGAAGCTTGGGCTTTTCATCACTGGAGTCAACTGAAACTACATAATCAGAGGAAGAAGTTACATGAAGGCGTAGAGATACGTTCCAACATGCCATCATTCATTCATGTATTGCAGGGGTGGGGAACATCCGGCCTCCAGGCCTTAGAAGTCCCGCGAAATCATTTGGTTTGGCCCTGCCAAGGCGTTAGCAGTGAGTTAATTAAATATTTGGCTAAATATAGCAGGCTAATTTTTAAGTTGATAATTTGATATGGCCCTTGAATGATGTTATAAATATCCAAATGGCCCTTGGCAGAGAAAAGGTCCCCCACCCTGAAATTTTATTCAACAGATATGTCTTGAGTGCTTGTTCGATGCAGATCGCTATGCTAAGTGTTGCGGGTATCCTGGTGAGTCAGCTATTTTCTATGTGATTTATACTGTTGTGGTGCATACACACTAGTGGGAGAAACAAGGTAATGAAATAACCACAGAGTATTTATTGAAAGATTGAGACAAATTCTTAAAGGAAAAACAACATAGTTTTACAAGAGTCTCTAAGGAAAGATTCTGACTTAGGTGAGGGTTTGGACTTTTGAAGAAATATAACTTAATCTGAGGTCTGAGGGGGTAAGAATCCATATGTTACAGGGTATTATAGGTGGGAAACTTTCCTGACAGAGGAAATAGCATGTGCAAAGGCCCGAGGCAGGCAGACACTGTGGTTCAGTGAAGCCATGTTTGTTCTTGGAAGGGTTTGGGTTTACTTAGCAGGACACTAATAAAGAACTTTAAACAGAGAATTAACAGTAACAGATTTGTAAAGCTTACTCTGGTAGGAATGTGGAGAACAAACTGGAGTAGGGGGTATGTCCGTTTAAAATAATATCTAATGAACCACAGAAAATTATGGTACCAAGGTCAGAGTATGGACATTTGCTAGTTATGCACCTTCTTTTGGCTCAGGCTCTGGTTATATAGAACAATAATATAGACCCAACACCGGAAGAAAGTTGTTGGGAGATTTAAATGAAAAAGAAATAGTAGTAATAAACCATCCCCATTTAGAGAGGAGGAAACTGAGGTTTACAAAGGTGAAATGAGGCCTTTCATCATTATTATTTATCTGGATGATACAGGGTGAGAGTGAGGGGAGTAGGAGATAAAGGTAAGTTGAAGGTCTGAAGGAAGAGAACATTGCCAAAACACAGCAAGCAAATGAACAGAAAAACCTATAGAGAGGTCAGAACTCGGGGTAACTTGGTTGAAGGGACACAGGGTGCAGCAGCTACATGAGGTCCAGCTTCAGTTTGCTCACCTGGTTTCTCCTTCAGGAGAACGGAGGTCTGTGGATGTAACAGTTTCGTTTCCATCCATCCTTCGTCTCCTAAGGGACTAGATTAGACCAGGCTGTCCTTCAGCCTGCTTCACATAATGGGATTCCTTTCATCCTGAACAAATCATCAGTGAAAAATTGTTGGCTGTATGATGCTAGAAACTGCATTAGTAATGAGACAAAACCTTAATTGCATAATTAAAGATTAAAAAATTTAAAATACTTGCTTGTACTACTATTTTTTAGCATAGAGAAGTTTCAAACTGGCCTACTCCAAATTATAAATAACAGTGGAGGTTGTATCTAATATAAACAAAGGGTAGCAGGGGTGGAGGTGAGGAGGTGAGGGGAGAAATGCATGCAGAGTGATGGGAACTAAGATGATAAAGTTTTGATACTGAATAATTTTCTCCAGGAGTTTGTGTGTTTACCTGAGAAAGGGTGGGGAGAAATAGAAGCTAGTCTTGAACTGCTTTTGTTATATGCAAATTCATGTTTCACCTTCCTGGGATTTGTGAATATATATTTAACATGACAGACTTAGTACACTTTAGAAATACTTATTGAGCATCTACTATGAGTTAGCCAGTTGTGGTAGGTGATGGAGTGATAGCAATAAGCAAAAGAGACATTCATGGAGACGTTATTCCTACATTGATTTGTTCCCAGGAATTTTATTACATCATTTAAAAAATGTTTATTAACTGAATAATACAATATTTTAAGATAGAACATTAAGGCAAGAATGGATATTTTGGGGTTGACCTTGACCATTTCTATCAAAGCTTTATTCTCTAGATTAAAGAAAGATCTTTGAATATTTAAGAACAGGATATTATATAAAGTAATGCGATAATTGATTAATATGCCATTCTGTATGCCAAACCAGAAGTAACGGAGACTGATGCATTTTGACCTTAGCAGCCTCTGCTGAGATTTCATTTGAACAGCAGCTGAGTGTAATTGATGTTCCATTTACTGAAACCACTGCCGTTGTCTGTTTCAGGGCCGGCTCGATTCTCTAACGGAAGTGGATGACTCAGGACAGCTAACTATCAAATGCTCTCAAAATTACTTGTCTCTGGATTGTGGAATTACTGCATTTGAACTGTCTGACTATAGTCCAAGTGAGGATTTGCTCGGTGGCCTGGGTGACGTGAGCCAGGTCAAAAGCAAACCCTTTGACTCTTGGAGCTACGGTGAGATGGAGAAGGAGTTCCCTGAGCTTATCCGAAGTGTGGGGTTACTGACGGTGGCCACTGACCCCATCGCTTCCAACTGCAGCGAAGCAGTGAGTGAGGGGGCATCTCAAGGTTCTCTCTCAGCAGATGACAAAGGTGGGTGTGAAGAAAACAAGGCTCCCGCAGTCGAGGAGCAACCAGGCTCAAAGCAGGGCATGTCATCTCCAGTGGAAGCTCTGACAAATACTGCCCAGTCCTTTTCTAAGACCTCGAAGCAAGAATC
Organism: Myotis yumanensis; assembly: GCF_028538775.1. Classification (NCBI taxonomy): domain Eukaryota; kingdom Metazoa; phylum Chordata; class Mammalia; order Chiroptera; family Vespertilionidae; genus Myotis; species Myotis yumanensis. The sequence goes on from NW_027223752.1 coordinate 91,848,095, forward strand.
CAATTCTCCCTCCCAACCTGGAGCAAAGAACCAACAGCCTCTTCCCTGTGAGAACACAACTCCCAAGCGATCCATCAGAGATTGCTTTAATTATAACGAGGACTCCCCAACACAGCCCACATTGCCAAAAAGAGGGCTTTTCCTTAAAGAGGACGCTTTTAAGAATAACCTGAGAGGTGCTGACGGAAAGAGGCCGATGGTTGATCTCAAGCCCGAGATGAGCAGAAGCACCCCTTCCCTGGTGGATCCTCCTGACAGATCCAAGCTCTGCCTGGTGTTGCAGGCGTCCTACCCCAGCAGCCCTTCGGCCGCCAGCCAGTCCTACGAGTGTCTGCACAAGATGGGGGGTGGGAATCTTGAAAACACAGTCAAAAGTCACATTAAAGAAATCTCCTCCAGCCTGGGAAGGCTCAACAACTGCCACAAAGAGAAACCTCGACTTAAAAAGCCACATAAGAGCCCAGAAGAGGTGCCTCCGTGCCAAACCCCTAAAGCGGGAACTGGTTCGGGCAAGCAAACCGAAATCACCAGGAGCTCCAGAGTGCCGAACGGAATTCCCTCTTGTACTTCCAAGGCCGTGGAGGGGCCAGAAACCGATTCTGCTTCTACATCCTCCCTTGAGCCGTGTCCTCAGAGCAGTTGGAATGCCAAATTACCAGCGCAGTCAGAAACATCCAGTTCCCCACCGTTTACTCAAAGCAGCGGATCTCCTGTTGGCTCGGACAGTGTCATGTCTCCGGTACCCCTTCTTTTAAAACACAAAAGCAAAAAAAGTTACTCCTCCTCCCCAAGTCACGTCTCAAGGAATGGTCAGGTTGTGGAGGCCTGGTATGGCTCTGACGAGTACCTGGCACTGCCCTCTCACCTTAAGCAGACAGAAGTATTAGCTTTGAAGTTGGAAAACTTAACGAAGCTTCTGCCTCCAAAACCCAGAGGGGAAACCATTCAGAATATCGATGACTGGGAACTGTCTGAAATGAATTCAGATTCTGAGATCTATCCAACGTACCATGTCAAGAAGAAGCGTACAAGGCTAGGCAGGGTGTCTCCCAGTTCATCCAGTGACATAGCCTCTTCGCTGGGGGAGAGCATTGAGTCTGGGCCCCTGAGTGACATTCTTTCTGACGAGGAGCTGTGTATGCCTCTCTCTGGCATGAAAAAATACATGGATGAGAAGTCAGAGAGAGCTTCATCTTCTGAGAAAAATGACAGCCATTCTGCCAAAAAATCTGCTTTAATTCAGAAACTTATGCAAGATATTCAACACCAAGACAACTATGAAGCCATATGGGAAAAAATAGAGGTAAGTTAGTCTAATTAATCTGAGTGATTTCTTACCTTACCTGATTTTTGAAAGTAATGCTGGAAAAAGTTCAACTCTCTCCACTCATATAAAATGTGTTGCTATTTTTGGTAAACATAACTGATTCCCCAAAGACAGAAAAAGCACATGATCACTGCACTGTGACAGAGTATGTGTCATTGAGAACAGCCCTTGTCAATGTATTAGCTTGATGTACCCCTACCTGGTATAGAATTCTTGTTTGTAGTGCCCAAGCCTAACACAGCTCCTGATGAATGGTGGGACCCTGTGGATGGAATACAGAATAAAGTAGAGCAGTAGCTGTGCAAACACCCATGTCTCAGGAATATGTGAATAGAATATTCCAGTTGCCCTCAGTGCTTTTTCACTTGTTTGTTCTAACTCCAGAATAGCTTCCACAACTCCATTGTTAACTTCCTGTAGAAATAGACCAGATATTTTTTGGAAACTTTGTTTTGCTTCAGTCTTTCTCCTCTTTGAGGCCCTTGGCTAATAACCATGCTACCTATACTCTGTACCACCCATGGGCTCTGAGACGGGGACTTGATATTTTCGGTAAATAGGTACATCAAAATCCTCAGGACTGAGCTTTATACTATAGGATGTGATTTAAGACTGGATAAAAGTATAGAGTAATTCCCCTTATCCACAGAGGATCCATTCCAAGACACCTAGTGGATACATGAAACCAGAGACAGTATTGAACCTATCTATATACTACATTTTTTCTCTACATACATACATACATACCTATGATAAAGTTTAATTTATAACTTAGGCACAGTAAATAATAACTAACAATAAAATAGAAAAATTATAACAGTATACTGTTCTAAAAGCTATATGAATGTGGACTTTTTCTCTTAAACTATCTTATTATAACTATCTCTTACTTGCAGTAAATGGCTTAGTGTCACTCATATTAGGGGGCCTCTTGCTGGCGTGTTGGTATAGGCTCAACGTTTTCTACTGCAACACATTGCTGTCAATTGGAAAATGCTTTTTGTTCATATCTCCTACCCACAAATTTCATATTTTTTTCCATATTAACTAAGCACTTATCACACACTGGAGCCATAACTTTTGCAGTTGAAGGTGCAACAGCAAAACAAGCATGGGTTTCTTTTTCCTTCTCCCCAATCTCATGGATAGAAGATGTGTTCTTACTATAAATTTCAGTAACCCAGCATATGATTTTTCTACCTTTATTATTAAGTAGAGAACTTTTACCTTTTTACCTAAAGAAAGAAGTTTAGGGTTTCTCTTTGGCATATCTGGATTGCCAGCATCACTACTCTTGTGCTTTGGGGCCATTATTAAGTAAAATAGGGGCACTGTGATACCATGACAGTCAATTTGATGACCTAGACAGCTACTATGTGACTAATGGACGAGTAGCGCATTACAAGGTAGATACACTGGACAAAGGGATGATTCACATCCTGGGCATGATGGAGTGAGATTTCATTATGCTACTCAGAACAGTGTGCAATCTAAAGCTTATGAATTGTTTATTTCTGGAATTTTCCATTTAATATTTTGGGACTACATTTGACTGTGGATAACTGAAACCATGGAGAGTAAAATCGTGGGTAAGGGGGGACTGCTGTAGTACATATGGACAGAAAAACCTGTAGAAAGAAAATGAAGGTACATTTAAAAAAGAGGGGAAGTTAATAGCAATATATAATAATAGCATATTAATAATTGTTTTTACAAAGTATTTATTTGTCAAATCCTCACAACAACCCTAATATTAACACCATTTTATGGATGAGAGATCAGGCAGTCTGCTCTGGAACCCATGGTATAATTAAATGCTCCCATGCCCTCCTTAAGGAAGTGATCAATACGTGCTGCATATATATACTACAATATTGTAGAGAAGAAATAATATCAGTGGAGCTGGGAAGTTAGAGAGAAGGAAGGTGGGTATTTCAGGTAGGGAGAGTATAAACTGAAACACAGAGGTAAGAATTGGGAATGAGCATGATATGGGGGAACATAGCAAGCTGTTCTGACTGGAAGGCTGTGATCAGAAAGCAATGGAAGTTTCCATACATTTGATAGATCCAGTTGCTGCAAGGCCCCGGTGGCCAAACTAAGGCAATTAGAATTTGTTCAGTGGGTGGGCATCCAGGGCAACTTCTTTGAAAGGCACTGAGAGTAGTAATATAACCCACAAATAACTAATGCTTCTTGGACTCTTATTTTGTGCTTGAATCTGTGCTAAGAGCTTTATATGTCACTAGAAGCCCGGTGCATGAATTCATGCACGGGTAGGGTCCCTCAGCCTGGCCGGCTATCAGGGGCTGATCGGGGCTATCTCTCCCAGTCCTGATTGGGGCTGATCGCCAGGGGGAGGGACCACAGGAGGTTGGTCGGCTATGGGAGCACACTGACCACCAGGGGGTAGCTCCTGCATTGAGCGTCTGCCCCCTGGTGGTCAGTACGCATCATAGCTACCGTCTGGTCATCCAGTCATAATGGTCACTTAGGCTTTTATATATATAGATATGCTACTTAAGTCCTGGGAAGTAGGCATTTTTCAGACAAAGAAGCTTAGGCAGAACATAGGAAACCTGCTGATGGCCTCACAGCTAGTAAGTGCAGAGCCTGGATTTGAACCCAGAGCCAGCATACTTCAAGCAGCGTAGGCCATGGCCTGCCATAGCCTGTCTGATTGGCTATGACACTTCTCCTCTATGACACCATTCCTCTATAACAACGCTGCTCTATGACATCCTCCTCTATGAAACCTTCCTCTATGACACCCTCCTCTATGACACTCCTCCTTTATGACACCATTCCTCTATAACAACCCTGCTGTATGACACCCAACTCTCTGACACCCTCCTCTATGACAACCTTCTCTATGACACATTCCACTATGACACCCTCCTCTATGACACCTTCCTCTATGACACTCCTCCTCTATGACATCATTCCACTATAACAATCCTGCTCTATGACACCCACCTCTATGACACCCTCCTCTATGAACCCCTTCCTCTATGACACCCTTCCTCTATGACACCCTCCTCTAGGACACCCTTCCTCTATAACAACCCTGCTCTACGACACCCTCCTCTATGACGACCTCCTCTATGACACCCTACTTTATGACACCCTCCTCTATGACACTCCTCCTCTATGACAACCTCCTCTATAACAACCCTCCCCTATGACAACCCACCTCTATGACACTCCTCCTCTATCACACCCAACTCTATCACACCCTCCTCTGTGACACTGTGCTCTATGACACCATCCTTTTTGAGACTCCTCCTCTATGACCCCCTTCCTCTATGACAAATTCCTCTATGACACCCTCCTCTATGAAACCCTTCCTGTATAACAACCCTGCTATATGACACCCTCCTATATGACGCCCTCCTCTAAGACACCCTCCTCTATGACACCCTCGTCTATGACACCCTCCTCTATGACACCCTTCTCTATGACACTCTCCTCTATGACACTCCTCCTGTATGACACCATAACTCTATAACCATCCTGCTCTATGACACCCACCTCTGACACCTTCCTCTATGAAACCCTTCCTCTATAACAACCTTGCTCTATGACATCCTCCTCTATGACACCCCTCCTCTATCACTCCCTCCTCTATGACACTGTCCTCTATGACACTCTTCTATGACACCCTCCTCTATCACAACCCTTCTCTATGACATCCTCCTCTATGAAACCCTCCTCTATGACACTTTTCCTCTATGACACCCTCCTCTATGATGCCCTCCTCTGAAACCCTCCTCTATGACAGCCTTCCTCTATAACAAATACTCTCTATGACAACCGTCCTCTATGACACCCTCCTCTATGATGCCCTCCTCTGAAACCCTCCTCCATGACAGCCTTCCTCTATAACAAATATTCTCTATGACAACCGTCCTCTATGACACCCTCCTCTATGATACCCCTCCTCTATAACACCCTCCTCTATGACGGCCTCTTGACACCCATGCTCTATGACACTACTCCTCTATGACACTCCTCTTTGTACCACTCCTCTATCATACCCCACCTCAAAATATCTTCTTTCCTTATATTATTTGGTACATTATGCTTGATCACTTTCTCATAGAACAGTAATTTTTAATATCAAAGATCTAGGAAATATTGTTCCCATGAGGTGGTGGGAATTTCCTGAAAAAGTCAGGCTACCACACCATGTTGGGGCGGCCATTGCAAAGGACCTGGTGGGTGCTCTGAATGCATATCACTGTAAATATGAAATCACAGCAGACTTGACTGTTATGTTGGAAAAGAAAATTATAAACCAAAGAGAAGCAGAGGGAAGAAATTAATGAAAATAGAATGGATATATTGAGTTAGAAAATAATAGAATAAAAAGAACTAAATGCTTTTTTTGTGGAAAAAGAATTAATTGCTAACTAACTTAATCTAGAAAAAGGGAGGAAATTGTAAAAATACAAGTAAGAAATATTATAAGTAAAAAACTACCAAATATAAGCAAACTAAAAGAACCATAAAAGACTACTTTGCTAAACTCAAACAAATGCATTTGAAAACGTAAATGAATGGACAATTTTTTGAGGAAAGTATACCTAAATTATATATAATTTAAAATAAATATACCAAGACCCCAGCAAAAGAGAAATGTTCTATAGGAGAAAAATGAGGAAAGTTGACAAAGAGCCTCATCTCCTAAAAAGTACCAGGTCCCACTGGTTTTCCATATAGGGTTTCCACCAAATTTCAAAGAACAGAAAATCCCAATGTAATGTAAGCTATGCCAGAATGTCAAAATAGAATGAAATCTTCCAAGCTTTCTGATGTGCGCAATAACAAATACAACCAAGGCTTCAAAACTAAAGTCACAAACCATCACTTATGAACATTGAAGTAAAAATCCTAAATTAAATACTAATAGACTGTTGAGAGTTTAGCTAAACTATTCCATGGTATATTTGTCTTGGCATCCCTTTGTTTGGCCTAGTGGCCTTCAGCGATTTTAAATGGACACTAGCCTCTTCATGGAAGCTCATGCCCTAGGTAGCAAGATAGCCTCAAGGTCACATGCAAAGGGAATTTTCTGATATAAGGCCCCCAACAGCCCTTGTGATTAGCAGTCTCTTCTGCCTCCCAGCACCTGTGTGCCTTATGCTTTAGGTAAAACCCCATTGGTAAAACCCTACTCTTTGGTTTGAATTGATCAATCAGGCCACAGCTTGGGAACCAGAAAGCACTCCACCCATGGACCCTAAAGAAGGCATATGCCCAGGTTCTGCCTCTCACGGTCTGTACTCTGCCTTCAACTCCACATGTGGCTCCTCGAGGTATGTTGTGTCCTTCCTCCAGGACCTCTGAATAACAAACATCTCTATTTCACTTCCTCTTGTGGTCTCTTGTTGAACTGTGGCTCATCATCTAGCATCTGTGCTCCACTGAACAAAAGTTAATTTCATGAATTCATAACATACACAGAACCCAAGACATCAAAAAACAATGCATCCCAATCACGTGGAGTTTATGCTAGGAATAGAGACAGTTCAACATGCGGAGACACATGAATATAATTTACCATATTAATAAATTTAAGAAGAGAAATCATAACACAACATCCATTCTTGATAAAAAAAATTCAGTGATAGCTCTCGCTGGTTTGGCTCAATGGATAGAGCATCGAACTATGGATTGAAGGGTCCGGGGTTTGATTCCAGTCAAGGGCACATGCCAGGGTTGCAGGTTCAATCCCCAGTAGGGGGTGTGCAGGAGGCAGCCGATCAATGATTCTCTCTCATCATTGATATTTCTATCTCTCTATCCCTCTCCCTTCCTCTCTGAAATCAATAAGAATATATTTTTAAAAATTCAGTGATATAAGAATACTTCCTTCACATATAACAGTTGACCTACCCTTTCCAAGAGTTTGCATTATGCTGAAGAGAGAAATAAGTACAAGTAGCATCTTCAGTTGTCAAGAACAAGACAAAGATACAAAGATTTAACTCTTATTTAACTTTGCACTAGAAGTAGTAGCCTATATAATTAGATTAGAAAAAGAAACTAGGACTAAAAATACTTGTAGATGATATGGTACATACTCAAAAGGAAAAATAACTAAAAACTACTGAAATAATGAATTTAGAAGATAAAGTAGAAAAATTATACAGACTTCAGTAACTCAAATTTACAAACAATAGCCAGATTGAAGATATAATTTGAAGATATAATGGAAAAACATATCCCATTTACAATAGCAATAAAAATAATAAAATAAACACTAATCAATTTAAGAAATGTGAAAGTCACTTATAAAACTCTTTAAAATGTTTCCAAAGAAAACCTGAGCAAATGAAAAGGCATACTGTGTTCTTGAATTGTATATATTTAACATGATCTTAATATAAGCATTAACAGTTTTTCCCTCTTAGAATGAGACAGATATCTACATCCAAGATTCTGTGCTGGGCTTTAGGAAGACTGCAAACATAAGTCAAACAAAACTTGCCCTAGACCATGTTGCTTGGGACCTCATGATCTGGTTGATAATTTGTGTTTACAGCTATTAAAATACTCCAAAAAAAAATCTATGTATACTGAGACTCGGAAAAGGCAACTGTATTTAGCAACAAAGACATTACTACGGATCTTTGAGAAAGCAGATTCCATAGAGTAGGGAGGCTAAAAACTAGTCTGCATGTCTTAACAAAAGCCACTCATTTCGGTGCCAAAAGAAAGCAACAGAATTTCTCGTCTAATTACAGGAAGCTGAACTGATAGAAAAATTCATCTCCTGCTCCAAACACATAGATAAACTGGATAAAATACATGTACACACACACACACACACACACACACACACACACATAGCCAAATTCAGAACAAGAAAAGGAAATCCTGAGGCATCATAAAGAGGAAATGTAAAGTCAGAATGTTGTGTTGGCATAACGCTGAATTTCTTAAAGAGGTACCAGTCCCTAATAAATCCTGCTGGGGTGAGATCTGAATGCAATTTTAATACAGTCTACAATTGAGACTACAGCCATCCCGTCCCCAGCTGAAAGGGAGCTGGACCTGAGGGGTTTTCTCAGCATAAAGCTGGAAGCTTTACGAACTGGTGAGGAGCTACTCAATTGGTGGTGTCTTAAAAAACTGAAATGTTAACATAAAACGTGGTCAAACACTGGGGAAATCTGTAGGATCCCGAAAAGGCAAATTCACAATTTTCCCCTAAGTACTCTTGAACCCAGGGCAAGTGGGTCTCTCCAATGAAAGAACTCCTGCTAAACTAACTCGCACTCCAAAATTGCAAAGCGTGGGAGAAATGCCTCACCTTTAGCCAGTGCCAGCACTCACACCAAAGGAGTCCACACCCAAAACATCAGATAAGAGGCCAATCTGACACAGACTTTCAAAAACGATTCCTAAAATGTTTACAAAGATACAGGAAAGAGTGGAGGTGGCGGGGGGGGGGGGGGGGGGGGGGGGGGTGGGGGGGGGGTGGGGGATAAAAACAAAATCAGAAAAGAAACTGGGCATCAGGGAGACAGACGGCTGGTTCCAATGAAGGTTTCTGTAAGATGTGAGTCACACCTGCATGCCCTAGGCCAAAATGGAAAAACAATAAATAGTTGGGAAAAATGAACACTTATTAGGAGCTAATTATGTACCAGGGACTATCCTAAAATGTAACTTTCACATACAATCCCCACAACAACTGCCCTGTGGAGTAAGCTCCTTATTGCCCATTTTTTAACTGGACCTCAGGGGATTTAACTTTTCCAAAGTCACACAACTGGAATTGGAACCCCAAATTAGGAAAGAGGGGGACACTAACTATAGCTTCTAAAGAAAATGTGTAAAATTGAGGGGCTAATATCGCCCAAGAAGGGAGAATTAAAGAAAGTTGATTTTAAAAGAAGATAGATACCACCTCAGAGCTCGCACTCTGAGAAAAAGAAATATTTTGAGATGAAGCAGGAAAGGAAACAATGATCTGACTTCAATTTATTGAGCATGTGCTTTCTAAAAAAGGATATTTGCCACAAGTAATTACTGTGAAAGGGGAGCTTTCCTGGTTTCAAAGGTTTTTAATCATGAAGTGGTATTGGACAATGTAATTATTTCCACAGGCTGGAAAACAGACTTGTCACCGAACTATACTAGTAACTGGATTCGACCACAAAGAAAATGGTATGCATTGCTGATACTCGTGGTCACTAATTTTATTGGAATAACACCAACGTATATATTAATAATGATGTGCCATTCTATGAGAGGCACTGAAACATAACGTAGGAGACACAATTTTATGCTCACTTTTGTTCTCAGAGGTGGGTGACCTTGGGCCCGGGCTGTGGTCTCCCCTTCACAGAAGGTGGGGGAAGAAGTCTTGGATCTTGGTGCACTTCTGAGTCCAAATTCCACTTTACTCAAGCCTCCTTCTGCTTACAAGGCTGGTCACCCCAAATGTTCTGGAGGCAATGATGAGCTCAATTTTCTCTTAATGATCTCAAAACATTTTAAAGATAAATTTGCAATAAGTTCCTCTTCTACTACTAAACCACAGTAATTTTGAGCCAAAAGTAGTCAATGATGGTGAACAGTAATTCTACCCAGGGAGGAAAATGAATCACAGAAAAATTCCTTAGAGCAGCGCTTTTCAACCTGTGGGTCGCGACCCCTTTGGCGGTCGAACGACCCTTTCACAGGGGTCGCCTAAGACCATCCTGCATATCAGATATTTATATTACAATTCATAACAGTAGCAACATTACAGTTATGAAGTAGCAACAAAAATAATTTTATGGTTGGGTCACAACATGAGGAACTGTATTTAAAGGGCCAGAAGGTTGAGAACCACTGCCTTAGAGGGTTTCTAGTTTAACTTCGTCAGCTTAGGGATAAGGATCTGAGGTGCAGAGATGGACAGTAATATGGGCACTGACACCCTCCTCTATGACACCCTCCTCTATGACACCCTCCTCTATGACACCCATCCTCTATGACACCCATCCTCTATAACAACCCTGCTCTATGACATCCTCCTGTATGTAAAACCTTGGCCTAGAATCCATGTAACTGGTCGAATCCAGTTACTAGTATAGTTCGGTGACAAGTTTGTTTTCCAGCCTGTGGAAATAATTACATTGTCAAATACCACTTTATGATTAAAAATCTTTGAAACTAGGAAAGCTCCCCTTTCACAGTAATTACTTGTAGCAAATATCCTTTTTTAGAAAGCACAAACCTTGGCCTAGAACCCATGTATTCCAGTTCCTCAGCTAGGCAAGGCTCCATACCATGCTGATGAGAATCAGGCCAGTTTAATAATGGCAGAAATACACACACACACACACACACACACACACACACACACACACACACAGGTTGAGCGAATGGTGCCGAGAAAAATACATTTGCATTAATGAGGACAGCAGAAGTGCAGTGGTGGTTACCCGTCAAACACCCCTCCTCAGCCCTTCCCTCTTTCTTCCAAAACCTGGAAACACTAGCTTCTAGAGCAGCTGGGGAAAGAGTGAAGAAACAGCATATCTGAGACACAATTTCATTTAAACATTTGTGAAAGTCACCAAGCTAGTCAGCATAGTCAGAAGAAAGCAGAGGACCCTGGCCAGAGGTCTGTTTCCCAGAAGATGGGAAATCTTAAATGATTTCAACCACAATAAATATTTTACCAGTCAGGACCAAACCTTGTCAGAAACCCATGACCGCCTTTAAAATGGAATGCTTAGCTGTCTTGGAAGAGAATCTTGGACTCCAGGTCTTATTCCATCACAGGTCTCCCTCTATCATGAATTCCCTGTAGCATCATGGGTAAGTCACTTCACATCTCCAAGCCTCAGTTTCCTCACCTATAAAATTGGGGCCAAAAAACTCTCAGTTCAACCAACCTCTGAGTTGGGAATATAATAAAAGCCTAATATGCTAAGTATCTGGTCGTCTGTTCAACCAATCAAAGTGTAATATGCTAATGATATGCTAAGGCTGCTCAACTGCTCGCTATGACATGCACTTACCACCAGGGGGCAGACAGTAGACCACTCGCTATGATGTGCACTGACTACCAGGGGGCAGACGCTCCAAACGGTAGGTTAGCTTGCTGCTGGGGTCTGGCCAATCGGGACTGAGTGAGATGGGCCGGACACACCTTAGAGCCCTCCCTCGATCCCTGCCTGGCTGGCCAACCTCCCACTTCCCTCCCCAGCCCTGATCATGTACCAGTGGGGTCCCTCAGCCTGGCCTGTGCCCTCTCACAATCCAGGCTGAGGGACACTCCCACCCCCTGAGTGCACAAATTTTATGCACTGGGCCTCTAGTATAGTCAATAATATTGTAATAACTATGTAGTATGGTGTCAGATGGGCGCTAGATGTGTCAGGGTGATCACTTCATAAGTTATATAAATGTCTAATCATTATGTTGTATCCTGAAACTAACATAATATTGTATGTCAACTGTAATGGAAAAATAAAATAAATCATAAAAAATAAAATAAAAGCAATGAAAAGAAAGGGAAAGACATTTGGATCAGATGGAATTAAAGAGAATGATGAAAAATTCAGTTAGGGTGATATCTGGATACATGTGATATATGTAATGGGTTGGCAAACTATAGATTAGGGCCAAATCTGGCCCAGATGTCTAATTTCTTAAATAGTGTTTTATTGGAACACAGCTGTGCTCATCACCTATGGCTGCTTTTGTGCTGCAATGACGAAGCTGAGTGGTTGTGACAGAGACCAATGACTTGCAAAGCCCAATATATTTACTGTCTGGTCCTCTATAGAACAAATTTGCTGATCTCGCTCTAGGGTGAGGAGGAAGGAAGGGAAATAATTTCTGCTCAGCATATACTATGTACCAAGTTCTGAAGTAGGTTCTTGCATCCAATTTATATGACAACCCTATGGAAGAGCTACTACTGGTCCTGTTTTACAGAAGTTGAATCTAAGGCTCCAATGCTAATGACTTGCACAGGGTCACTCTGGGTTAAACATGAGAGCTGGAATTCCACCTGGGATATCAGAGCTGACTTGGTTGTCTCCTAGAGATATAGCCAAATGCCAGGGAATTTAGATAACAATCCCATATGTAGACAAAGTCTATTTAGAAAACCCAGAAACCACTGCTAGATTAGTAGATGAACAGTCAACTGCTTCCTCATGACCTGACACAGACATGAGCTGCCTGGAAAGTAGCCACTTGTCTGAGGTGGGTAATTATTTTTGACAAGTTGACAGCTGTATGATTCCTAAAGGGGGCCGGCAGAGTGCAGTGCAGTACAGTGCCACCTCAGTGAAGCATTTCAAGAGATCTGTCCTTTGAGATATAGTGCAAGGTTTATTTCTCATAACATGGGCTTCCTGCTGACACTAAGTTCTGAAAATTCATCCTGTAAGACATGACTCCCTCAGGCTGGACTCATTGGTACCCAGTTGATGGATGCATGACACAGCTGATCCCTTTTCTCCCCAGTGATATAAATCTCTTTAAATGCCAGATTACGGCATTTCAATTTATAGTTCAATGACTCAGCTGTTGTTAGAATTTTATCTCAGAGACATCTATAACCCAATTTTAAAAACTTCTTTGGAGCCAGCTAAGGATGTCCTGTCACATAAGTTATTTCAGATTCAGTGCAGCAAATGCTTAGCTAATTGCTTGTTCTTTGTAAGTAGGCTATATAAAATTCCATTCAAATCTGTGGTGACAGCCCCAGGGCAGCCACCATCGCTGCTACCTCGCGGTGGAGCTGGGAAGTGGTTGTAACACTAGGGCAACATGCATGCAGCAGAGGTGTGGTCTGGGATTAATTTAGCACTGATTTCTGTACTTCTTTTCCAGACAGGACCCATCCTATCTTTTGCCCTCATGTTGACACGTCGATAATACCACATTGATGGTGGCAGTCATTAAAGAAATACCATGTTGTCCTGAGTTCTCTTTTCTTTTCATTTTTTCATTGTGGTAACAAACAAACAAACATATAACATGAAATTTGCCATTTTAACCATTTTAAAGCATACAGTTTAGTAATGTTAACTATAGTCACATCACTGTGAAACTGTTCTCTAGAACATTTTCATCTTGCAAATCTGAAACTCTATACCCATTAAACACAACTGCTCTCCCCTCCTCTGCCCCACCCCTGGAAACCATTCTACTTTCTGTTTGACTGCTTCACATGCCTCAAATAGGTGGAATCATGTAGTATTTGTCTTTTTGTGACTGGCTTATTTTACTTAGCATAATGTCTTCATGCTTATCCATGTTTTAGCATATGACAAGATTGCCTTTCTCTTTAAGGCTGAATAATATTCCACTGTATGTATATACCACATTTTGTTTATCCATTCATCTGTGGATGAATATTTGGCTTGCTTCCCTCTTGGCTATTGTAAATACTGCTACTCTGAACATGGATGTGCAAATATCTCTTCAAGACCCTGTTTTAAATTATTTTGGTTAAATACTCAGAAATGGGATTGCTGGATCCTATGGTAGTTTTCTTTTTAATTGTTTGAGGAATCTCCATACTGTTTTCCATAGTGGTTCTTCCATTTTACAATTCCATCAAGAGTGTATAAACATTCCCATTTCTCCACATCCTTACCAACATTTGTTATTTTCTGTTTGGGTTTCTTTCTTTCTTTTTGATAGTAGCCATCCTAATGAGTGATAGATATCTCATTGTGGTTTCCATTTGAATTTCACTGATAATCGTGATTAGTGATGTGGAGCATCTTTTTATATGCTTATTGGCCATTTGATATAATCTTTGGATAAATGACTATTCAAGTTATTTTAAAATTGGGTTATTTGAGTTTTTATTGTTGAGTTGTAGGAGTTGTTTTTATATCTGTATATTAAATATATATATATATATATATATATATATATATATATATATATATGATTTGCAAATATTTTCTCCCATCCCACAGGTTACCTTTTCATTCTGCTTATTGTGTCTTTTGATGCACAAAAATTTTAAAGCATGATCTAGTACCACTTGCCTATTTTTGCTTTTGTTTCCTGTGATTGGTGTCATGTCCAAAGTCATGGAGCGTTTCCTCTGTGTTTTCTTCTAGGAGTTTTATAGTTTTAGGTCTGTAAATTACATTTTATTTTATCTCAGGGTGATTACCTTTTATGTGTTAAAGATCTCCCTCCAGGCTTTTTGTAGGATAGGATACAGCTTTATAGAATTTGTCTCTTAAAACAAACAAACAAACAAACAAACAGAAAACACTTGGCAATTCTTTACTTGATTTGTGATTTGAATAAGTCCCATTGAAACACAGCTGTATCTTTTTTTTATTCACCCCAAACTAACTTACAATCAAGGTCTGCTATTAATTCAGTTCTCACTTGCCTTTGATATTTCTTTTCTACCAACCATGTGCCAATCTTTCTAGTGTTGGTGGAGTGGTGGTCTGCATCTCGGCGTTGATAATGATCTCTTAAGAGCATCCAGTCAGATAGGAAGCATTTTAAGGTTATTAGATACCACTGTTCTCACTGGCATTTCATTTCGTACATGCTTTTGCCTTATGCTTACCTTTTCTTTCACAGCTGTAACTTCCTCTTATCTCTGACTTCTCTTCTTTACATTTTCTCTCCCATTCATTCTCCTTTACTTTTCTTCTGGATGATATAGTTTTCACTCTATTTTCTTTTTAAAACACCCTTCCCCAAGAGTATCTTCCACTTTCTCCCTCTAATGTTGTCCTAGAGGATCGCAGATTCCAGATATGAGAACGCCATAAGTTGGCTCTCCATCTCCATTCAAACTTGAACTATTGATCTTTTGGTGGATTTCTTAGACTTAGAAATATGTATTCAGAGAGTTGAGGAATTGTTTAGAAGTAAGAATAAAAAAAAACAAGAATTTAGTTTAAATATATAGAAAAAGCAGATTCTTAAAGAATTGGGCAAGCTTAACTTTGTAATTAAAAGTCAAAGATCCAGTCCTAAAGGATCACACATTGAGCATGAGTTGATAGTGCAGATGATTATTCAAGAAGAGATATAATAGCAGAATGCTGTAGGAACTCAGAATACTTTCTTTATTTATGCTATGTACAATGTAGAGATTATGAAAGAGATAACAACACAATTCTAGGCTCTGTGCTTACTAAATAATATTCTGTAAGTGCCCAGTGGAAAGTCATACAGTGGGAGAACAGAGGAAGGAAGAGAATAGCAAATGTAGCTAGACCAAGAATCCCAGAGGAGGGACTATTTGAACTGAGCCTTTAAGGAGAATTTAGATAGCAGAAATGAGGAGGTAGAATGTTAACAACAGAAGCTTTAGCATGAGCTAAGGTTGAGGGCAAGAATATTCAAGGTATATTTGGGAAATAGTAAAGAGATGCTGGGCATTTGGCATATAGGCTTAACCTGTATAAACAAAAAAAAACTTAAAATACCATAAGATAGAAGACTTTTTCTCTCTCACATAACAAGGGCTAGGCAGACAGCCTGGGGAAGGTGGAGGCCATCTAGGGATCCAGGTACCTTCTGCCTGTTACTCTTACAGTGTGGCTCACCAATACTCGTCTTTGTTCCAGCTCACTCAGAGAGGGAAGAGGGAGTACCCAGCTTTCTCCTTAAAGATAGGGCTTGGACATTGTCCACAGCACTCCTGCTTGTATCCCATTGGCCCAGGCTTTGTCATATGGCATCACCTCATGGTAAAAGGAGTTTGGGAAATGAACTCCTAGGCATGAACATTGGGAGGGAGATGTCTCTTAAGCCACCTGGTAGTTAGAATGGAGTTTGTTGAAGGGAAGGGGCATATAAACTTAGAAAGAAAGAATAGGGCCAAAATATGATGGCTTTTGAATTTCAAGTATTTGCACAACACAAACACAGAATAAATACCTATCTAATGAATGCATGAATAAATGAGTGAGTGAAATGTTATCATCCAGTTTGAACTTTATCCCCTAGACCAGTGGTCGGCAAACTGCAGCTCGGCAAACCGCGGCTCGCGAGCCACATGCGGCTCTGTGGCCCTTCCACAAAATACCGGCTCTTCCACAAAATACCGACTTCTGTGCATGGACCACGAAGTTTCAGTCGCACTGTACGTGCATGCCCGCACGTGGTATTTTGTGGGTCTAGGGCCGTGGTTGGCAAACAGTGGCTCGCGAGCCACATGTGGCTCTTTGGCCCCTTGAATGTGGCTCTTCCTAAGCCTTAGGAGTACCCTAATTAAGTTAATAACAATGTACCTACCTATATAGTTTAAATTTAAAAAATTTGGCTCTCAAAAGAAATTTCAATCGTTGTACTGTTGATATTTGGCTCTCTTGACTAATGAGTTTGCCGACCACTGCCCTAGACTAAGAGTTACAAACTAAAATGACTCTAAGAGGGTCCGACAGGTAATATAAATGTCACATGGTACAGCCAGGTGTAAGTGGGGAGTGGGAGGGGCTGAACAACTGGAGAGTAAGCGCCATGTCTAATAGCCACTATTCAGCGCCAGGTGACTGCTGCACAGAATGTGGGCCCTGTGTGGCAAGATCTTGCAGTTTTTAAAAAGAAGTAGGAAATCTTGGTTTTATGTGACATTTCCCAAATCTTTAATGTTTGGTCTGAATAATTTTGAAAAACCGGCCAAATAAAACACAGCTATAAGGTAGATTTGGCCTCCAAGTCACTAAGTTGCAATCTTAGTGAACATGAGAAACTACTTCAGATCTTGGCCCAGAGAGCTGGTCGTTGAAAGGAGGTTAATCTGGCCATGCGGTGCTGGATACACCCCCAGCCAAGTGGTTCTGGATGGTGGCTGCACATTACAATCACGGGGAGGATTTGAAAAATCCTCACCTCGGGCTCCACTGCAGACCAGTTCAGTCAGGCTCTAGACAGGCGGGCATTTTATAAAGCTGCTCAGGCAATTGTGATGTGCTGTCAAGGTTGGGAGCTAATGCTCTGAGGCTAATTTTGAAGGTTATTGCAATGCCTGCACATGTGGTAAAAGGGTCTCAACTGTGGTTTTAGAAGCGGACCGAGCAAAGAAAGAGACAGAGGTGAAAGACTTTTTAAAGACAAATTGATGAAAAGTTGCGGCTTTTTAAAAATCAGAGTGGAAGAAGGGTGTCAAAAGAGTTGAGATTTCAAGCTGAGATTTGGGGGCTGGGAAATGTAAGGAATTTAATATGATGATGAACAGGGGAAAAATAAATGTTATCTTATATGCAAATGCTGTGGCCATATCCAAGTTGAGAATTTTAAAGCCACATAACATTAAAAAAAAAAAAATAAGGCTACACAATTATTTTAAAAGGATAATCTTTTGTGTATATTTTATTTGTTGCAAGCCAGGAAAAAACCTGTGAATTAACATTACTAATAGATTTGTTTATACAGTGTGACAAGGTCATTGCTCAGGGTTGAGGGAGAAGAACCATAGGAATCCAAAGCAAATTCCTTCCTGGTTAACACACTAGGAATGTCTGTCCTGCATCAGATTGGTCTGTAGTCTCAGCTGGGTCTTGAGACTTTATCAATGATGATTTACCACCACCTTGAGGCTGCATCCTGTTACTGCATCCAGTTTTTGGCTTCTGAAATATATAGGGAAGCTGCATTCTTTAGTTGGCAGGTTTAAACATTAAGATGAAAATAGTTGTTTGTTATGTTATTTTATTGGGATGGAAGGGCTATACAATTAAATAATGTTTTGTTGCATCAGGATGATGACTGTGCCTAACCACATATGACAGCAAATATTTCTGTAATGAAAACCAAAAGAGGACTCAACTCAGTGTTGCATTTTCAAATTTAATTAAAAAATAATGTTTAGATCATTAGTGAATTCTCCTTTATACTTAAGTCTAAAGTAATGACTTTGCATTAGTGGTAGGATATTTTGAAAAGATAACAATTAAAAAAACAAAACTTTGACATTTATTGCTCGCTTTTAAGTATATGTCAATAAGCAAGATGCTAAGAGGTTTCTTTACTTAACACATTATCAAGAAAAAAATTCCTCTTTGATTCAGACCCTCTTATTTTATCCCCATTTTACCATTGAGGACAAAGATTCATAAGGCAGTTAGTAATTTATTCAAGAGTACAGGTCTTGAAGACAGGAACTTTGGGCTCAGTTCACAATCCCCCATTTTTTAGTTGTGAAAACTTGAATAAGTCCCTCAAAGGTTACTGTTTAAATCTCCCAGTCTTTAAATGGAATATTAATTATGTTTGTTATGCCAATGCAGAGATTGTTGTATGAAATTACAAAGAACAAAAGACTATGTAAGTACTAGTTTTTTGGTGACTTTTTCTATGAATCCAGGGTCTTAGTGTCAACAATAGTAGAAATAACTAGAATAAGAACGTTAAATCTGCCTCTAGGTAGCATTGTGACCTTGGAAACTTAACTTCCCAAACCTATGCTTTTAAAAAGAAAAATTAATGAAGAAACTGAATTGGATGACCTCTAAGACACTTTTCAGTTCTGAAGTTTTGTAAGAGACTTTGTGGCATAGCTAAGAAAAGAACCATTTTTTTTTCTATAAAATATTCACTGGAATATATCACTTCAATGTGGTTGGCTTTCTGTCCTATGGAATTCTGGGTGAATTCCTCTTAGAAGATCCTAATGGTGAGTGTGAAGCTGTGACATCAGTGAGCCTGCAGGTATGAAACTATTCATGCTGCATTGTAGCACTGTAACATGAGGAGAACCAGGCATCCTAGAGGAATGTGTAGCCTGGCTGGTGTTTGTAAGATGCCAGGAGACCAAAGATAATGGTGACAGTAAACAAATGAGTAGCCAAGTAAGAATTATATATGGTTTAGCCTGGATTTATAGCAAATATGGCCTGCTAAATGAAGCAGATCCGAAGCATTCTTGTTGGCAGATTTGCCATTGTGATGTCTTGAAATTACCTGTCAGCACTGCTGTTTGTGCTCTGTTCAGATAGCAGGGCAAAAATCATTCCAAGAGAGTAGGTTCTGCATCAAGGTCACTCATGATGTCAGACCATGCCTGAGGCTGTGGATCTTACCATAGAACGATCGTTGGCCTGGAGTCTGCCTGGTGAATAAGCAACTTCACCAGGAAAGGTGCTGCCTGTGATCTGAGGCCCAGTGCTTTCCATCTTTCAGATAGATGAGGCTTCAAGCCTTACTTTTTAGGAAGCTAATGGCTCTATCATTTGTCTTCCTTAGTTATCTAGGAATAAAGGAAGCTATTTTCTTTTTTAATGCTTTTAAGATAATCAAACTGGAAAGGTGTCACTTGTAGGTGGTGCTCTGATATTTCTGGATTTGTCTATAGACTATTCAGTACTACTCACTTGAGAAAGGTGAGAGAGAGAGAGAGAGAGAGAGAGAGAGAAAGAGAGAGAGAGAGACAGCAGGAGGAGAGAAAGGTGTAGTCACAATTGGCAGTCTAGTACTCTTCTTATTTTGTGCTACCTGAGCCCATTACCTTATACAAATAAATCTGATAACTTGCATTAATAAAAATATTTTTGTTTTATTTTTTATAGCGTAGAGAAGACTATTTGTACCTTCCAAAATAAAGTTTCTTTACATACTTTTTCCTTATCCTATCCTTATTGCATCTCTGGTTCTGTTGCTTGATGCATGCCATTGTGTTTAAGAGACTACAGTTGACCCCTGAACAATACAGGTTTGAAATACATGGGCACACTTACATGCAGATTTGTTGTTGTTAATCCTCACCAAAGGAGTTTTTTTCCATTGCTTTTCAGAGAGGGTGGAAGGGAGAGAGGGAGAGTAGGAGGGGGGAAGAGAGAGAGAGAGAGAGAGAGAGAGAGAGAGAGAGAGAGAGAGGCATTGATGTGAGAGAGACACATTGACTGGTTGCCTGCCTCCCAGGTGGGAATCAAACCTGCAACCCTTTGGTGTGCCAGCTGATGCTCTAACCACTGAGCACATGGCCATGGCCAGATATTTTTTCTACAAACATACAGTCAGCCCTCTGTACCCCAGGCTTTGTATCTTAAGATTCAACAAACTGTGGAAAATACTGTTTTCAACAGTATTTTTGATCTGTGGTTGGAAATCTGTGGATGCGGATGTGGATTTTTGACTGCATGGAGGTCAGCACCCCTAACCCTCACATTGCTCAAAGGTCAACTGTATTAACTGGTCTCCTTAATGGGATACAGGGTCCATGAAAAGTCATATTGTGCCCCCTCTTGTCTCCAGACACACTTTTCTATAAGGGAAATACGGCCAGAAAGAACTCTAAGACTAGCTTTGTTCAAGGTACCAAAAATAGGAATATTCAGAAAAGTAGTGGATGGAACTCTACCACAAAGGAGAAGGTACAAGTGACAGGAACAGATTTTTGGAGACAAATGTATTAATGGGTGAGGGGCTTTTATGGAGCTGAATGGTGGTGGAGCATGCAGCTTTCCAAGCCATATTGCCTAAGCCCTAGTGCCCTTCACCAATTATCATATGTTATCCTGAGCAAGTGACTCAACCTCTGTGTGCCCCAGTTTCCTCCCCTGCAAAATAGGGTTAAAAGCGTATCTTCCACATAGAGTTGTTGTGATGATTAAATGTGTTAAAACATGTAAAGTGCTTAGAATAGTACCTGGCATGTGGTAAGCATTTAGTAAAGGTTTGTTCAAGGTACCAAACCTTTAGCTCCAGTTATCATTGTTGGCATTATTACTAACCTGGGAGCAGAGGGGCTGGGCCATAGCAGCTCCTTATATCTGTATACATGTCTCTGGCATTTTGGAATCAAATGCCATCACCCTGTTTTCTCCTCCCACCTACAGCCACCTTGGTCAGTATGAAGCCTCAGCCTCCTCCATGACCCACAATAGTTAAGATCACCTTTCCCATTTCATGGGCCCTGTGGTGGTTGCCCTACATCCCTGCATCCTCTTCTCTGTGAGACTCTGGGCCTCCTGCCCTGACTGATGATTCTAATGTTGGTTTAGAGATAATTCTCTAATCGGCCCAATAGTTTAGTTAAGGCACTTTTTTGACATTTAGAAAGTATTTATATAAGGGAATTTAGGCTACAAATGTCTGTTCAAAAAAAAATTACAAGCAACCTTCAAGTTTATAATATTGTCATACAACAACCTTATAAATAATATGTACTTATTTATAATTTGTATTTACTTTTATTATTATATTTATAATTATCCTATATAATAAAAGGCTAATATGCAAATGAATGGCGGAATGACAGGTCGCTATGATGCACACTGACCACCAGGGGGCAGATGCTCAACACAGGAGCTGCCCCTTGGTGGTCAGTGCACTCCCACAGGGGGAGCACAGCTCAGCCAGAAGCCCTGAGCTGGCTCATGGCTGGCAAGTGCAGCAGTGGTGGTGGGAGCCTCTCCCACCTCTGCACTCGGACATCCCCTGAGGGCTCCCAGACTGCGAGAGGGTGCAGGCTGGGCTGAGGGACACCCCCCCATCCAAGTGTACGAATTTTGTGCACCGGGCCTCTAGTGTACTTATAAATAATAATCCCACAGCACTCTTTAACCAGAGTGAAGGTCATTTCTAAGTATTCTGGGAAGTAAAAGGAAGGGTCTCCTATAAGTTTAGAATTGTCCTTTAAACCCCTGACTGCTAAAGATGGAAACATTTAAAAAGTGGGTTAGAAAGGCAGCACATTGTGGGTTGGGTGATCTGTTGGGAGGGAAGTATACAGTTGATTTGCTGCAGCTGAAAGAATGCCAGGTTTTTCACTATTTTTTAAAAAAATAGTTATTTTTATAATAGTGTGTGATATGTTAAGATTTAATAGATTATTACTGTTATATATAAATAACTTAACAAATATTTTTTAAATTGCTAAAATGAGTATTCATAGTTATAATTCATAGAAACAAAAATTCTGTGGGGCCCTTAATAATTCTTAATAGTCTATAGGAATCTTAACACACATTTTGAGAACATAATAACATGTCACAGTTTGATGATATCACCATGCTCTGAACTCTGTAAATGAAGAATTTAGGTCATTTATATCTGAGTTCCAGGCCATAATACACTATCTGATATGAAGCAAGCTCTCAATAAATAATTTATGAATAAAGGACCTAATATACATGTGTGCATATGTATACACCCATGGAGTTTGAACAAAAAAGACAATTTCATCTTTACTTCAGCTAGCCTAATGCTATCCAACCTAGGTAGTATATATAATTAACTAAACTAATAGTACTCTTAAATTTTATATTGCTCTTAAAAACTATATCTTTTTGAATTATAGAAATTTTGTCCAAAGGATGCCCAAGAGTACTTTAAAGTGAACATTTAGAGCTCTATACTTGAGGACAAAACACCTGAGATCTTTTGGCTCAGCTGCCTATTGGTTTTGTTTTATCTGTGAAGTAGTCTTTCTGAGCCTCAGTTTCCTTATCTGTAAAATGGGGGGGCGGGCATTGAAGGAGATAGGCTCTAAGGGCCTTCTAATCTGCATGGGAACTCTTCTTCTTTTCTCTTTCACAGGCAGATGTATTTCAATACTATTTCCTGTCTTCTTGGCTCTAATGATAGGACAGCAGCTGTGTTGTTCTTGGCCTTTACTGACTTTGCCCTGAAGTACTCTGGTAGAAAGCTGGCTATTTTATTGCTCATTCAGCATGATAAACTCTCTACATGGAATTCCAATTTTTTCTAAAAATATTAACTTGGTATAACTAAGAAACTATATGGTCCCTAGAAATAATTTAGAATGTTTAGGTAAACAACTCAGCAATCCCAGATAACCTTTTTAATAACCTTAGCATTCTACAAATCCCATCTAACCACATGCATTCTTGTTTTAGGTATTTGATTTACAAGGAGGTCTTACTAAACAGGAAAGTATTTAGATGTAATCTAAACACAAGACTCTAACAACATTTCAGCTCTGCCCTTCAGTGTTAAGGAGTCAGTGTTATGGGCAGGTTGGGAAATGTTTATTAAAAGTGATTGTTATCCCCAATAAGGTTGTAGGAGACTCAGCTCAATTTATCCATTCTATATGACACTGAGTTCAGAAAAGAATTTCCCTCCTGGTCAGCTTTAGATAATACCATCCTCTGCCCTTTTTGCTTTCTCTTTCCAACTGACAGCCTTTATTCTGGAACAATTATTTATTTATTAATTATTAAATTGATTGGTGTGACATTGGTTAACATGAACATATAGGTTTCTGGTGTGTGTTCCTATGTTACAAGTTCTGTATATTGCACAGTGTGCCCACCACCCAAAGTCAAATCTTCTCCTGTCACCTTATATATTTTTATATTCTAAAGACATCCCACTCAACCTTTAGAAAAGAGCTAAGTATTTCAGAAAACATTTCAGTCTTTTTTGAGTTTTTTTGTGGAATCAGAATTAAAACTGTTTTAAAACATTTCATTTTCTCTTCAGTCTTTATTCAAAATTTCTTACCACCTCACACATGTCCATATCCTTTCTTCTGTTAGTTGTATTGGATTGGATTTTGTCTGTAGGAATGTCAGTAAATGTGTGAGGTGGTAGAGGCCCTGGGTCTTGGTGGCACATGAAGCACATAGATATGTGGTCAGGAAATGTAGAGTGCCCTAAGGAGCTATTGTGTAAAACTCCAGATGGATCATTCTGTATAGGAACTCTGTGCCTAAGAATTAAGCAAAAATGGGAGATTAAATATATGTTGGTATATCTATAATAATGAAAGGGTAAAATGCTAATTAGACCAGACATCTTTTCAGATGTCATTCCAGACAAAGCTGGGGCCGGAGGGAAGTCCAGGTCCCGGGTGCCAGAGGGAAGCCGGTGCCGGCAGCCGGGGAAAGGAAGGCCTACTCTGTAAAAGGACCATAATCAGTACCACTTCACAGACTTGTGGTGGCAACACAGTGTCTACTTCCTGTTGTATGTGTCCCCATTCCCCTGTTAGAGAAATAGTATTTAATTTCAGTTTGGCCTGAAAATTATGTAATTCTATAAAAAACTATGCCTAGGCTTTCAACTCTATAAGTCAGAGATCAGATCTCCTTTTGTACTATATCGTTGTTACCTGGTCTTCTATCTGGTGCAAGAAGGCTCTTCTTTTATTCCTGCTACACATGACCGCCTTGCCAGCCCTCAGCTGGTTAACATACATTTGAGGATTAGATTATATTAAATTTACATCTGAGTCTTGGAAATAGCCACACTCTCATGGCAGGTTAAGAATAAGAATCTCCCCACGATCTATATTTATTCACGTGAGCTTTGTTGTAGGAGAGAACTAGGTAGGAAAATAAGTGAAATAATGGGTATTCTTGTTTTGTTTTGTTTTATTAATCCTCACCCAGGATATTTTTTCCATTGATTTTTAGAAAGAGTAGAATAGAGGGAGGGGGAAAAAGAGAGAGAGAAACATCAATTGGTTGCCTCCCACAAACAGGGCCCGCAACCCAGGTACCTGCCTCTGGCTGGGAATTTAAACTGCAACCTTCCAGTACACAGACAGGCACTCTACCACTGAGCCATACTGGCCAGGATAAAATAATGGGTATTCTTAACCTGCCATGAGAGTGTGGCTATTTCCAAGACTCACATGTAAATTTAATATAATCTAATCCTCAAATGTATGTTAACCAGCTGAGGGCTCTAGCAAATTATTTTTCGCAAACCTCCAAGTGTACATGTGCATGCACTGTGACTGTGTTGCTTGGTCTTTAAGTAGATTGATGCTTTAAGAAGTGTAAAAGTAAGATCTTTTTAAAGCACCTCAATAGGGAACTTTCAACATGCAAATGATTTGCAAGTGGGAAGTGTACTGCCAAATGGTGGTAGCAGAGCTAAAAGCTGTTCCATTTTCTCCCACGTCGGATAACCAGGGTGTCTTTAGGGGTCAAATCCTGTTTTGGCTCCAATCAAGAGTTTACAGACTCTTGGAATATGTATCAAATATGAATATGGCAAGGGACCCATGAGAAGGAAACAATTAAGGGGGTGGCCTGCAAGGATTGGGGCCTGTGGACTGGGTCACCCTCAGTGTACCCCTGGAGGGCCTGGCACGGAGACAGACAATGTCAATGGAAGAGGCGTAGAAAGGGCACATAAGCAAGCTGGTGGTAGGAAATGTCAGGGGAGAGCCAGAGGGAAGAGGATGCATCAGCAGGGGTTTGAACAATGAAGGCTAAAATACGGCCTTTCAAAGGTGTGCGATTCAGCCCACAGCAATGAGTTGAATGTGCATAAAATGTGCTTTTTGTGTAGTGTGATGGCAACATTGGATTGTGTCATGAAGGACATTAATTTTGTAATCATCTTTGACTCTCCAGGTAACCCAGAACATTGGAGAAACAAACACAGATAGGTCAAATACTAAGAATAGAAACAAAATTGGGTACAGATAGAATTCTGATACAGACAGAATACATTTCATAAGAAAATCTAGAGTGTCCCAACTCTTTATTTATTGTAAAAATTTTCTCAAAATGATTAAAATCACTTGAATTCAGTAGGGGAGTACTTAGATATGCTTTATGTTCTGCGGAGATTTTTTTTTTTGCTGCAGTGGTATTTATTTTTTTATTCCCAGTTTTGTGCAGCAGTGCTTTAGACAGAGTAGGCACTTAAAAGAATGAATGAGTAACCACTGTTTGTTGTACTAGGATTTGCTCTGTATTACAGAATGAAACTTAGTACTTTCCCCCGTTTTCCTATGTGGTTACGTACACCAGCCTCATTTTCTTTCATTCACACCACAAAGACTAGCAGAGCTTCTGAAAATGAGCATCATCTATTCTCTGTATGTGCCCAAGTGTGAATTCTCCTGCACATCGCATGTACTGAGTGTCACTTACTTGGTCTTTCTATGAAGAGCATCTCATGACATGAGGATAGTAGACAGTGCACTGTTCACTACACAGAGCATGAGTGATGGTACACACATTCAGGGTCTAGGAGGGGTGGAGAAATAGCAGTGGCAAAGGTATCCAGAATCAGATGGACTCCAATTTCCTTTGCTTTCATGATTTCTGCTTATAGTCTTGTGGTCACACATATAAGCAGGAGAGGAAGTGGAAAGCTAAGATCTCCTTAAGAGGAGGAGTGTGTAGCTTCTCATTGCAAGTTAAGAACAGGGATTTCTCAGTTTTATTGTGATTGATGAAACTCTTTAGCACTGGCAAGAACAGAGTTGAGAAAATGTGCAACAAATGAACTGGTGAGGATGGGATATAATTCAGAGGAAACGCAGAGTGAGGCCTTCAAAGAGCCTCTGTTTCTCTCGACCAGACAGCCTTGGTTTTGTGGTCTGACCAGGCTATGCAGAGAGATCATCCAGAAAGGTTCGCCTGGGTCCCATGGCTTTTGCCTAATCTACATCTCACAGATTTCAGCTAGCTATTTAATCATAATTCTGTTAGGAAATCTGAAACCCATTGTTTAATACTCTTTGGCTAAGACTAACTTTTGATGAGGTACCCATGTAATCACGTACACACACATTATTTTGTTTCCTTGTTGTTGTTTTTTTGAGGAAGAGAAGCTGTGAATAGTTATATTTCAAATAACATCTTTGACTATTTGTCTTTTTTGAATTTAACCAGTTGTTTCCAAAATAATTTACTTCCTGACTTAATTTTCCCCCAAACCAATTTATATATACAGATATAACAACTCAAGGCTAAATTCAATAGTAAATGCTATCTACACTAATAAAAGAGAAACATGGTAATTGGCGTATGACCGCTACCCTTCCCATTGGCTAATCAGCGTATCCTTATGCAAATTAACTGTCAGCCAAGATGGCGGCCGGCAGCCATGCACTGAAGCGAGCAGGGAGGCTTGCTTCCTCCAGGAACTGCAGACTCCAACGTTCCCCTCCTCACTTGCCGGCCTCTCAACTGCAACTCTAAGCAACTATTACTATGTTGCAAATAAGAAGCTAAACAAAACCAGCTTTCAGTCAGCCCTGGACCGCAACATTGTATCCATGTTTTCAGCAGCGAGGCCTCAGAGCTAAAGCTGGCCCAGAATAAAAAAAAAAAGAAAACAAGGAGCGGTTGGGAGCTTTTAGTCAACTGCCAGCGGGAAAACAGCCCTCAGCCCCTCAGCCAGCCTGGCCAGGCAACCCAGTGGGGACCCCAACCCTGATCCAGGACACCCTTCAGGGCAAACCAGCCGGCCCCTACCCGTGCACCAGGCCTCTATTCTATATAGTAAAAGGGTAATATGCCTCCCGGCACCGGGATCAGCAGAGCAGTGAGGCTCCCGGCACCAGGATCAGCCTGACAGGGGGCAGCGCCCAAACCCCCTGATCAGCCCTGCTCTATGCCTGATAGGGGGGAGCTCCCCAATCCCCCGATTGCCCTGCGGCTCTGTGTGTGACAGGGTGCAGCGCACCAACCCCCTGATCGGCCCTGCTCTGTGTGTGACAGGGTGCGGCGCCCCAACCCCCCGCCCTCCCATGGGCCCTGCTCTGTGTGTGACAGGGTAGAGCCATAACCTCCCCATTGGCCCTGCCCTGAGTGTAACAGGGTGCAGCGCCCCAACCCCTTGATCCGCCCTGCTCTGTGTGTGACAGGGGGCGGTGCCCCAGCTCCCCTATCGGCCCTACTCTGTGAGTGACAGCGGGGAGCTCCTCAACCCCCTGATGGGCCCTGCTCTGTGAGTGACAGGGGGCAGCGCCCCAACCCCCTGATGGACTCTGCTCTGTTAGTGACAGGGGGCAGCGCCCCAACCCCCTGATCGACCCTGCTCTGTGAGTGACAGGGAGCAGCGCCCCAACCCCCTGATCGGCCCTGCTCTGTGCGTGACAGAGGGTGGCGCCGCAACCTCCCCATTTACCCTGCCTTGAGTGTAACAGGGGGTGGTGCCCCAACCCCCCAATCAGTCTACCCTGAGTGTGACTGAGGGTGGCATTGCAACCTCCCGATCCGCCCTGCTCTGTGCATGACGGGGCGGCGCCCCAACTCCCCAATCGGCCCTGCTCTGAGCCTGACCAGGGGTTGCACTTAGGGATTGGGCTTGCCCTCTGCCACCCGGGAGCAGGCCTAAGCCAGCAGGTCATTATCTCCCGAGGGGTCCCAGACTGTGAGAGGGCACAGGCCAGGCTGGGGGACCCCCCACCCCCGAGTGCACAAATTTTTGTGCACCGGGCCTCTAGTTTAATACTATAAAAAACTATTTCAACTCACAATTATCAACCATCTAGACTCTGATATTCTGATGAGATTCTGCAGATGATAGATGATATTTCTTTTTTTCACTTTTAAATATTTTTATTTTTAAATTACAGTTGACATACATTATTATATTAGTTTCAGATGTATATCTCAGTGATTAGACATTATCTAACTTACTAAGTGATAAATCTCATACCTATCTGACAACATACATAATTATTATTAACTATATTCCCTATGCATACTTTCCATCCCTTGACTATTCTGTAATAACCAATTTGTGCTTCTTAATCCCTTCAACTTTTTCACCCATCCCTGCAATGCCCCTCCCATCTGGCAACCTTCAAAATGTTCTCTGTATCTATGAGTCTGTTATTGTCTTGCCTATTTGTTTATTTGGGTTTTTTTGGATTCAGTTGTTGATAGATATGTATTTATAGCCATGTTATTATTCATATTTGTTGCTGCTGCTGTTGTTGTTGTTGTTGTTCTCCTCCTCCTCCTCCTCCTCCTCCTTCTCCTTCTCCTTCTCCTTCTCCTTCTCCTTCTCCTTTCTTCTTCCAGAAGACCCTTTCATATTTCATGTAATACTGGTTTGGGGGGGATGAACTCCTTTAGCTTTTTCTTCTCTGGGAAACTCTTTATCTGTCCTTTGGTTCTAAATGATAGCTTTGGTGGGTAGAGTAAACTTCGTTGTAAGTCTTTGCTTTTTTATCACTTTGAATATTTCTTGTTAATCCCTTCTGTCCTGCAAAGTTTCTGTTGAGAAATCAACTGACAGTCTTATGAGAGCTTTTTTGTAGGTAGCTAACTGTTTTTCTCTTGGTGCTTTTAAGATTCTCTTTGTCTTTAACCTTTGTCATTTTTATTATGATGTGTCTTGGTGTGAGCCTCTTTGGGTTCACCTTATTTGGGACTCTCTGTACTTCCTGGACTTATATGTCTATTTTCTTCATCAGGTTAGGGAAGTTTTCTGTCATTATTTCAAATAGGTTTTCAATTTCTTGCTCTCTGTCTTCTCCTTCCACACGTACATGATGCAAATGCTTGAAGTTGTCCCAGAGGCTCTTTATACTATACTCGTTTTTAAAAAATTCTTTTTTCTTTCTGGTTGGGTATATTTTGTCTCCTTATATTCCAAATCACTGATTTGATTCTTGGTTTCATCCATCTACTGTTGATTCTCTGTAAATTATCATTTTTGAAATATTTATTGTTGAAACTATTACATATATCCCCCTCCTCCTCCCCCATTGACCTCTTGTAGCCTGCCCCACCCACTGTCCCAGGCCTTCATCACCCTATTGTCTGTGTCCATGAGTTATGCATATAGACATACAAGTTCTTTGGTTGATCTCTTCCCACCCACCCACTTACCCCCACCATCTGTACAATAGTCATTATTTCCATTATTGTAGCCTTTACTTCTGACTGTGTTTTTATAGTGTTGAGGTTCTCACTAAGCTCATTGGGTATCCTTATAACCAGCACCTTGAACTTTGCATGTAGTAGATTGCTGAACTCCATTTTCTTTAATTCTCTGTCTGGAGTTTTGTTCTGTTCTTTCATTTGGAACATGTTTCTTTGTCTTCTCATTTTGGCAGCCTCCTTATGTTCATTTCCTTTGGGTAGGGTGCTATGTCTCACAGGGTTGGTAGAGTGGCCTAATGTAGTAGGTGTTCTGTAGCATCTAGTAGCATAGTCTCCCCGATCACCCAAGCTGGGCACTCAAGGCGCACCCCACATGTATACCCTCCTTTTGTAGTTGAACCTTGATTGCTGTTGGCACATCAATGATAGGGATTTACCCTCAGGCAGATCATCTGTGACCACCAACCTCAGACCTCCAACCACCGTGGAGGATCAGCTGTGCAGGGTCCCACCCCACAGAGCAGGACTTACTTCAGCGTAGCTCTGGTGCCTGAGTCCACCCCTTGAGTGTGTCACTTATGGAGATGATTTGATGTGATCTGAAGCTGTCCACTGGGTGTGCTGTCTCTGGGTTCTCCTGTGAGGTACAGGACAAGGTGAATCATGACCTGTTTCTCCCCGAGACCACCTGGCATGAGCTACAAAGCAATCTGTAGATGGCTGCTACTTGTGCTGGACTTGGAGGTGCCAGGAGATGCTAAGCTGTGAACCAAGGCTGGCTGTTGCTAGTGCCAGGCCTGGGTCCACTCAGAGAGAGGTATGGGGCACACTGAGACCAGATGCTGCTTGCTTGAGAGATTTTAGGAAAATCTTGCAGATGATATTGCTATAAGTCCATTTGGCCAGCAAAGGCAATCTTATTTTTTATCAGAATTTAATTACGAGAGTATCAATAATTAGAACTTAATTTTTAACAAACTAAGTATATGAGAAAGGGCAAAACTAATTACTTGGCATGGATTCCTAACACTTAGAACAAGCTGCAATATGAGAAAATTAGAGATTTATTAAAAGGATGGGTGTGATTGTCCTGTGACACTTGGAAAACTTTGGATAGCATTTAGGATCATGGGAAAACACATGGTACACTATCACATGGAATGATGGACCTAACAGGCTGACAACACACCACACCAGAGAGTGGCTGGACAGTCAGATCTGACTCCCTGGGCCACCATGTCCACATCTCTGCTGTGTCCCCCTTTGACAGACAGGGATGTGTTTCTGAGTGTTATTAGTCTACCTTTATCTTTACTACTCTTCTCAATGCTATTTGCTCTTTTCTAACAATTACTTTGAGGCCAATCAATTGTTTTAATTAAAGGATTATGAACCTTAAACTATATCTAGAAGAAACCTTAATAACAAAATGTGGCTTCTGAGAACTGTGATAAAAAAATGAATCTTCAACTATTAGTTCAGTATCAGGATATCCTGTTAAGCATTAAAAATATTATTCAAAATTAATCAAAAGGCAATTCTGAAAAAAAAAACCCCACACAAAAAAACACCACAGAAAAACACAGAAAAGCAGGTTAAGTTTAATAGGGAAGTAAGCATCCCAAATCATTTCCATGAGCACAAATGTCAAAACCTGTCTTTGCTCTTTTACACCTCCAGGTGGTGCTGTTTACTTAGACATGGGAAGCAAGCACCCAACCTCATTTCCTTGCCTTAGGTTCATGGCTGGGCTTTCAAAATAATTTCCATTTCTACAGATGTGTTCTTTTAAATGGTCAATAAATTTTTATAACCACTCTTTTAAAAATTGCAAGATTATTGTGATTTGTGCTGTCTGGGACACACCCAGAGCAGATGTTTACATTTGTTCATTGGTCCCTCCTTTTCTACTCTTCCTTGTTTCTTAGAACTCAGACTCAGTCACAGACATTCGGGCTGTCATTAGAACTCATCCAAAGCCCCTTAAAACACCTATGTGACTTAAAAATAGATTTCTAATTTAGTTAAGGTAACTCAACTCTATAGGCTTCTGAGTAAAGAATACCATCTTCACAGAAATGTTTTTATCCCCCAAAGCCCATGAGTGTTCCTAGCAGACATGGCTTATTTTTTGATGAGGGGAGCTTGTCGGACACCAGAAATGTTTTGATAATTTTAGCTCATCTTTACAATGACATCCTGGAGACCAATCCAAATTTCTCAGAAAAGTTTTCCTAGGAAAAAACTGAGAGGGAGCAAGGGACACCTTCTTTCCATTTTGGTAGATTTTAGTGCTAGGAATACTGAAAAATCTGTTCTACAGTGTGGAACTAGGATGGGAATGCAGTGCTACCAATTTTACCATCAGTAAGGTTTGGAATATTTAAGATTGGCTTTAAAATATAACGAACTAACGCTTTTCTTGTTCTTTCCTTTCTTTCTTTCTTTTTTTCTCTTTTGTCACAAGGGGTTTGTAGACAAGCTGGATGAATTCATTCAGTGGTTAAATGAAGCCATGGAAACCACTGAGAATTGGACACCCCCTAAAGCAGAGACGGATGGCCTTAAACTGTACCTGGAGACACACCTGGTAGGCAAGATTGTGTTGCTTTTGCTGCTAGTAATCAAAGGATTTTGAGGCACTGCTTGTTTGTTTATGGAGGATATCAGTTTTATTTATCAGAAGTCATTATATGCTAATGAAACCAAGTTTTAATGGGGTAAACTGCAGCAACTGAAAATTTATAGGCATTTCAAATAAACCTATAAAATCTAAACCCTCCATATTTCAAGCTATTTTAAAAAAACATTTTCCAGAAAGATAAGTAATTACTTTAAAAATACCTTAGAAAATTTTAATAGGCCCTCACTCTTTAAAACAATGATTGAAGGTTTTCCCCTTCTTAAAAAAACATAAATGAAAGAGATAATTTTGATGACCATTCTAAGCTTTCTAGAATTCTTTTAAAATTAATGAACCTCTCATTATCAAGAGGGTCTACTTTATCTGTTCTACACTGGGTTATTTTAATAAAATATTTAAAACGATGATCTCCATCATTTTTGCTGCTATGTGGGTTTTCAGCATATAATTAATACAACTGTCATTACACTCGTCCCTGTGCAGAGGGAAAAGCATGGAGGGGAAGTGGGAAACACTTGGATGAATATGCTTCTGAATATGTTAGGAGCAAGAATTATAGACTGGGGGACATTTGATGAACCTCATGAGGTTTTTACTGAATGCTTCAAATGGCCGATATCAATTATGAAGGGGTGGATACCAAGTAGTGGAGTGTGATAAAGCATGAAGAAAAAGCACGTTGTCATAGGAAATGAAAATTCAAGCTTTAAGGATCTCATCTTTATTCCTTTCACTGATAGCATAAAATTGACAAAGGCAATGAACACAAATCCTTGGGTACCCAACTGTGGGGTAGATTTTCTGCCCCTCTTACACACTCAGAATATGGATTGAATAGGCATTGTGTGAGAGTCCTATATGTGTGACAGGTCGCAGGGTTTCAGGACTGCTCCCTGTGTTAGTGAGAGAATGAGAAAGAGGGAGAAGAAGACGGTGATACATACATATATATATATATATATATATATATATATATATATAGAGAGAGAGAGAGAGAGAGAGAGAGAGAGAGAGAGAGAGAATGCTTTAGGTTTTTGGTGCTTGCATTTTGTAGTGTTTTATATCATTCCAAGAAAAAACAGTCTCAAAATCCTATTGCTGCATGCAAACAGTATTGTGGATGATAAAGAAAGACAAGACTGTGTGACAGAGGTTGAGTGTATTGTTTCCCTTTTTAGAGACCTGGGTTGATGGCATGTAAAAATGCCAGTAACCTGTCCATCAGTAGATGAGTGGCTAACACAGCCATGGTACATTTATACAATGAAATGCTACTTGTCCATAAAAAGGAAGAAACTTTTACCCTTTGCGACAGCATGGACGGACCTGGAGATTATTATGCTCAGTGAAATAAGCCAGTGAGAGAAAGACAAGTACCATATGATTTCACTCATGTGGAATTTAATGAACAAACTGAACTAACAAGCTAAATAGAGACAGACTCATAGATAGAGAGCAGGCAGACAGCACTGGCGGGGGAGGGGATGTTGAGGTGTGTGGAGGGATTGAGCAAAAAAGAAAAAAAAGAAAAGAAAAAAAATGCCAGTAACCTTAAATACCCCTCTTGTACATGGATTTTAAAATACTGCCCTTAGTACTCAATTCCCTGTTGAGTTGAGCATTGATTTTTTTTTAAAGAGGGCATTTCATAATAGCAAGATAAAGATATTCAGTGCTTTATAATGTAAATTATATTAATTAGAATGTCAACTTTTCACTGGCATTGTTCTGACAGAAATTCTAATCTGTGTTTAAACAGGAGTATATGAACTTTATTTCACATTAAGTGTGCTGTCTTAATTTCTCTTGACTTAATATTTTATGGGAAACACAGGTTTAGTTTTTGAGGTCCCAGAGGGCATGGGGACATAAAGAGTGCCTCAACTCTTTTCATTGAAAGCCAGGTTAAGAGTGCGGGAACCAAGCTCTCCCTTCTCTTTGGGAATTGAGTGACATGGCCTCTTTATAACCAATGTTCTGTTCTCAAGTCTGTATTACAAATTTCTATTCCTTCTTGGCATCCCTGTGTTGGCCTCTGTCTCATTCTAGCCCAACACTATCCCCTAGAACTTTCTGCAGTGATGGATATTTTATATTGCATCGTTCAATATGGGAGCCACTACCCACATTTATCTCCTGAGCACATGAAATGTGGCTACAGCAACTGGGGAAATGAATTTTTAATTCTAATTAACTTACATTTAAATTTCTACACGTGGCTTGTAACTACCGTATTCTAGTCCTATAAATAGCAGCACTCTTTACAGCTGCCCATAATGGCTTGCAGACATTCTTCCTGGCCTCATAGTGATATTCTCATCCAAAATATGGAAACCATTATCTTCTGTGCTCTGGATCTCTCCATTAGATTCACAGCAAAGAGTCCTTCTTAAACTATCTGTCTCTTAAAGAATAAACTAGTTTCTGCCTTAAGATCAACACTTTCTTGAACCAGTTTTCTCCATGGTCATGTCTGATTGTACTGGTTTGACTATAGACAACATAGAAACAGCTGCTCTATCTCCACTGTGAGGGAGGACGGTGTCCAGGTCTGTGCACCAAGGTTGGCCATAGTCTCGAATTTCACTTCTGAAGTTATGAATGGTGCTAACAGTACTGAAGACCTAGTGGGCGTGGATTGCCACTGAGCAATACTTAAGAACAATGACTGAGTCATTGCTATGCTGCATGCTGTGTCCGTTACTCGAGATACAACCTGTGGTTTAAACATCTTTAGACTCCGAGTTACTCTGTGTCCCTACATTGTCTTCTGATTAATATTGTCATTTATATTTTTTATTGTATTTCCTTACTATGTTGCTGAGTTAATATTAAGTTATCCTTCTCAAAGGAAGACAAAAAGAGTACCTACATTACCATAAAGAAAGTATGTATAGAACTAAGCCTACGTATTTATATTTCTTACTTCACCCTGCTTAAGTCATTACTGCTCCTTAATGAGTGGGCAAGGGGTATTTGCAAGAGTATTCAGCATTCACAGATAGCTACCTGAGTTTATTTCAACATCTCTATAGATTCTATAATTTACATTAAACCAAAACATGTACCAGCCCCTGAGTTCAGCATTTTCTTCGGCTTAGTAATGTGTTAGAATAGTTGACACCCTGCAATGTTCATTATAAAGAAAAATAAAAAATAAAAACAATACCAAAGTTGTACATTTATATTTTGATACTTAATTCAGTTATTTTCCATGACAGTAACCAAGGGTTTTTACCAATACAAATCAATTAAAGCTTCACAATACCTGTATGAGAGATGTGAAGGAGCTTTATTTTAACTGTAAGAAGTACTGTGAAATTGTGATGATACACCAATGATTTTCCATGATAATTAATCATCTGCCTGCAACCTGGCTGCTCCTTTCAAAGATACAATTCCTATCTTCCTAGAAAATGACATTTTCAGGAAAATGTCATTCTAGAAAGGTATTTTGTGAGTATTGAACTTATTGAACATTCCTCTCCTTTGAAAACCACTTTTCAAATAGCATTGTGTATATATGTTCTTATGGACTCCCTTCTTCCTCACCTCTGTCCACCTTTTAAAAATAGCCATATTAAGGTATAATTTAAAGTATACCATTTTACATATTCCCACAAACTGACAAATGTATAGCCCCACAAAACCATCACCACAATCAAGACCATGAACATGTCCATCACCTCCAAAAACTTCCCATGATCCTTTGAAATTCTTCCCTCCCTTCCTGCTGGCCTTTCTCCCATCCCTGAGCAATCAGATCTGCTTTCTGTTACTATTATATTCGTTTGTACTTTCTAGGACTTTACACAAATGGACCCAAACAATATGTACTCTCTATTTTTAGCAGGGGGGTGTGGGGGGAGTCTGGTTTCTTTAACCCAGCACACTTATTTCATATTTTAATTCATTCATTTTTATTGCCGAGTAATATTCCATTGCATAGATATACCACAATATGTTTATACACTTACCTGTTGATAGAAATTTTAAAAGTTTCCCTCACACCTGTTTTTATTGACTAAAGAGGCAAAAGTCAGCAAGAACTGAATTTGAGTAGAAACATCGTAAGTAGTTCTTGGCAGACTATTTAGATATTATTTCCCTTTAAGAGGATTTATAGTCTTCAGAGTTAGAGGACTTAAGAGCTTGTTTGGAGGTTCTAGCAGGGGAGTGTAGCTACTCATATACCCTTGACCAAAGACCAGTCTTCTCTTCTGCGGGGAAGGTTGTCTTCTTCAATCAGGGCACAGCTTTGGGAGGGGTGCACATGGCACATGGATCGGTGAGGGAGGAGGGGGACACCTGCCTACCCAGCCAGATCAGCTGAATCAACCCTGGTGATCAATGGGGTGATGTCACATCCAGATCACCCTCACATCCCAGCAGAGCAGGACAGCAACTTCTCCCAGTTGAGATTTCAGTTCATGTCCCTTTGCTCCTGAGAAGATAACTCTGATTTTCCAAATAGTTCTTACATATGTTCAACCCACCAAATGGGCACCACATCATATGCAATCAATTGTAGGAAATCAAACCAAAAGGGTTTTCTTAAATCTATAGCTAATGAAAGTATCCGGTAGGAGAAACCAAAGCCAAATGGACACCAGAGAGCTATGCAAGGATTAGGAACAGGAACCAACCACAGTGCTGGGCTTAAATGTGGGAGATAAATCTGCATAGGTCATGTTGGGCAACCATTCACCGAACACACAGAAATAGCCTTGGTAAAACAACATTCTTAATTCAATTTGATAAATGAGAAAATGTGGGGGAAATGGTGACAATGAGTTCATGTATATTAAGCACCCATGAGTTATTTCGGTGCCAGGAATACATGATGAATGAGTTGGGTTTCTATCTTCCAAGGATTTCCGATCTAGGAAAGATGACCATAAATTAAATGTATTTATCTATAGACACATAAATGATTAATGTAATGCAATTCTGAGCAGTAAACTTCTTGTAGGATAAGCAAAGTACTGTTCAGAGCATAGAGAAAAAGTTTTACTGGTTCTTCTTGGAGGGTAGGGAAGGCTCATAGAGGTAATTTGATGTACACCTCACAGGCCATATATGATGTGTTGGATAGACAGGGAAGGAGAGGAGATGGAAGGAAATTGTATGAGCAAGTGAGGGGGTGTGGAGAGCCATCTGGTGTGGCTGAGACTGAGTCGGAGTTTGGCAGGTTGGGACTGGGTGGTAAAGGAGATTGTTTTTGTAATGAACTGAACTGTTCCCTGGGGGCAATGGAAACTCACTGAAGGTTTGATTTGATTTTAAAACAGGAGAGTGACATGAATCAGTCACCAATTCCATGAGGTTAGGGTCAACTCAGCATAGATTAACTAGGTGAAGTCCATGAGAGAATAACTATGGACACAATGGAAAATGGTCTCAGTATGGCATTGGAAGGATATGAGTTTCTTTAAATGTATTTTTTTTTACTATTATTTACTAACTATAATACAAAATTATAAAGGTAAATAAGGAGAGTATAAAAATGTAGAAAGTCAAAAGTAAGCCTTCCACCTTTATCCCCTCAGTTACAAATTCTCCTCTCCGCAGGCAACCACAGTTCCTTGTTTCTTTATATCCTTTCAGAGCTATTTTGAGTATTTAAAAACAAATGCATATTGTACTTAACTTTGTTTCCTCTATTTACACTATCAGTAATTCTGAACCAGTGTATTCAGTAATTCTGAACTGCATCATTCTTTTGAGTGGCTGCAGAGTGTTCTGTTTATGGATATGCCATAACTTATTTAACCAGTCCTCTATTGAGAAAAACTTAGGTTGTTTGCATCTTTTTCAATTACAAACAGTGTTCCAGTGAATATCCTTGGATATTCACCATCTTGCATAGTAGAATTATATCCTTAGAATAAATACCTTACATATGAAGATTCTGGGTGAAAGATTATACACATTTAACATTTCCATGTATTGCCAAATTGTCCTTAAGAGAGATTGTACCAGTTTATACTCAGCATGCACGAGAACGTGAATTACTGTACATCCTTGCCATTGGAGATTGTTATCACACTGATTGAAATTTGTTCTCGTGATAGTTACAAATGGCATCTCATTGTAGTTTAGTTTGTATTTCGTGTGTTTTAAGGGGAGTTGAACACCTCTTCATATTTTTAGGAGTCATTTGTATTTTCTGAGAACCACCTGCTCATATTCTTAGCCTATTTTTCTGTTGGGTTGTTGGCATTTTACTTCAGGATTTATCGGAGCTTCTTTTTATATATTAAGGAAATGACTTCCTTGTCTATGGTGTGAATAAAAAATGCTTTTAAGAGAAACTATTTTGGGGATTTGGTTCCAAAAGAACATGGATATCTTAGTGCTTTGAGGAATCTAAGGTTAGGCAGACCTGAAGGCCAGCCTGATTAGCATGTAACAGGTCTCTGCCCCTGGCAAAAGCATCCTGGATTTCAGTACTGCAAAGACCAGGATGTTCTCGGGAGTTTGCTTACTTAGTCAGGGGTGCCACAAGCCTAAGATTGGGGAAGCTACTGTTGAATGAGTGGATTTGATCTCTGAGCAGTGTAAGAAATGGAGAGGGTGTGTGTCACAGGTAGGTGGGCGGTAGATAAGAACAGAGTAGAGGAAATAGATGAGATAGAGAGGCATAGATTGGAGAGACTTAGCAACAAGTTTCCCTTTTTAAATTTATCTTTATTGTTGAAAGTATTACAGATATCCCCCTTTTTTCCCCATTGACTCCCTTCCCCGCTCCCCAGGTTTTCACCAGACTGTTGTTTTTGTCCATGGGCTATGCATATATGCATACAAGTTCTTTGGTTAGTTCTCTTTTTAAAAAAATATATTTTATTAATTTTTTACAGAGAAGAAGGGAGAGGGATAGAGAGCTAGAAACATCAATGAGAGAGAAACATCAATCAGCCGCCTCCTGCACACCTCCTACTGGGGATGTGCCCACAACCAAGGTACATGCCCTTGACTGGAATTGAACCTGGGGCCCTTCAGTCCACAGGCCAATCCAGTTAGGGCTAGTTCTCTTTTTGATGCACTACCAACTTCTGTTTCACCTTCCCTGGCTTCCACCGAGGCTGCTAATGTCCTTGAGAACAGCACAGGAAGACCTGCTGTCCCATAGCTGGCAGATCTGACCAAGACTTGAATGTATCTGAGGGTGTAGAAATGGGCTGGAAGCTTCTCTGCCTGTGTGTGGAGTGGGACTGATGCTCCAGGGCCCTTCTAGGGGTGTGTGAAACCAGGGAATGGGAACCATGCAAGCAGTATTTACATAAAAAAGACGCAGCAGATGTTACAAGAGCTTAGTGACCATGGGGGCTTGTGCTGAAGGTAGAGCAAACTTTACACACTGCTTCTGTAATTATGGGACTTAGTTAAAGAAAAACAAAATTTTTTCACTGGAAAAAATTCAAACTGTATAAAAGAGCATAAAATTCAAAGTGAAAAGCGTACCCTCCCTTGTGTAACCAACATAAACCAGTTGTTCTATATCCTTTTGGATCTTTTTATGTAAAAGTGCATAAATTTAAGGATTTTTAATTCATATTATATATACTTTTCAATGACTTGTCTTCGTATCTAAACATATCTCAGATATCCTTCTGTTAGTAAACGATGATCTGCACATTTTAGAATCTTCTTAATATTTTATTGGGTGGATGTGCCACAGTTTATTTAATCATTCCCATGATGATGGCCATTTAAGCTGTCTCCTTATTTACGCTTTTGTAAATAATACTGCAATGAGCATCCAGGTTATTTTAACACTAGCTGAGTGAAAGTCTTTTCTTGGGCCCAATTGTGTCTTATCTACAGCAGCTACTTAAAGCTTGCATGTAATGAGAGTCTGTCATACTTCAGGGACAGCTTTTGCTGTCCTAAAAAGCGATGTAAGGTCCATGTATGTGTGTGTACAGAGGTTTGAGTTTGTGTTTATCGGGGCAACTTTTAAGACCATCTTCCAAAATTTTGTTGTTCATTTTAGGATTGGCACCTGCAATTTGAGGTGGGTAGCACAAGGGGCCAGAAAG
This sequence comes from Myotis yumanensis, assembly GCF_028538775.1. Taxonomy (NCBI): domain Eukaryota; kingdom Metazoa; phylum Chordata; class Mammalia; order Chiroptera; family Vespertilionidae; genus Myotis; species Myotis yumanensis. The sequence goes on from NW_027223752.1 coordinate 91,888,619, forward strand.
CACCAAAATCCTGCAGTCAGTGCTTGGTACCCTTGAAGGGTTTGGTACCCTTGAAGGGCTTGAAAATTTCCCCCTATTTTCATTACAAAAGCAGATTGGATTAAACTGACAATGTGCCTAGTTAACAAAATCTCAGGACAGATATTTTCATGCATTTAGATCTTCATGTTATATCATATTTTTTATTAAATAGCTTTCATTTGTATTAAAAGAAAAACACTGTACTTCTCACAGTATTTAGCCATACAAGTAAGGTTCCTCAAATACATTCATCTGTTTTTATTTTGCTTGCCCTCCTATCTCCAACTCTGCTCCATTTTTCATTCCTTGGAGTTAAAACAGGTTTTCCTTTCTCCTACGTCCTGCTACCCACCTCTTCCTGCTTCTCTTTCTCGACTGAGATGATAGGCAAGTTTGGCCCAAACAGGTTGTCTCACAAGACCAGCAGCTGCCATGAGGCTGTACCACTCTGTGAAAGGGAGGCCCTTGTCAGACTTCAAAAGCCTGAGCTGTAAAAGGCGAAAGATTTATAAGGTCTGAAGAGAAACCAGAGTATTATGCTAAGCGAAATAAGCCAGTCAGAGAAAGATAAATATCACATGATCTCACTCATTTGTGGAATATAATGAACAACATAAACTAAGGAACCAAAATAGAACCAGAGTCATAGAAGCATCGAGCAGACTTTCCAACCTATGAGGGAAGGCGTAGGTGAGGGGTAAGAGATCAGCCAAAGGACTTGTATGCATGCATATGAGCATAACCAATGGACACTGACGGGGGGAGGGGAGATAGTGGTGGTGAGGGCACGTGCTGGGGGGTGGGGGCGGCTGGGGAGAGGTCAATGGGGGAAAAAAGGAGACTCATGTAATACTTTAAACAATAAAGAATTTAAATTAAAAAAAACCCCTGAGCTGTGTGAGTCTGGCTGCGGCCTCCCCAGCCTCAGTAAGCAGGGCGGGACCTCGGAGCCGTGAGGTTCCCTTTGCTTGGCCCTCTTAGTTCCCATTAGTTTAAGGAAAGTAGCTGAGAGTTCAGTAGGAAGCATTACTTCTCTTTGGGGGTTTAGAAATACTCAGCTCCTAGCCTTGCCTAACCCGCTTTGGTGGCTTGGGAATGAAAGATCTGTTGGGAATCTAAAGCAGGCAGGCATTTTGAGAGGTGGATGTGTGGGGACAGGAGGCTTGTTTTGGACATGTGAGAAGTCCCGGACCAGATTTCTTACGCATATAGCTCTACTTCTGTGTCTCTAGGAGGCGCTTAGTGTAGTCTTCCCTTTTCATTTAAAAAGGATCCCTATTAAAAAGGACACTTATGTAATACCCTTTGTAATACTTTTAGCGAAAAAAAAAAAAAAAAAAAGGATCCCTATACTATTCAAAGCACCGGGGAATATGCTTTATGCCTGATTCAGTTTATGGACTCCTAGGCCATAATATTCAGCAATTCTGATAATTTTGCAAATTGTTGGTGCTAATTTATTAATTTGGACTAACTTATCACACTTTATTTAGTATTCTTTTTAGGATGTAATGAATGTTTTAAATTAGAATGCCAGGGAAACATTGTATTTATTAAATACTTCCCATTAAGGGCGGTGCTATGCTAAGCACTGACAGAGTTTGCAGACTGGCTTTGCACTCTGAGGGTTCATGCTCAGGCTAAAGTGCACTCACATGAGCCAGGGGCTGTCACCTACCAACTCTCTCCCTGTGTGAACCCCAGTGCAGATCCTACTTATCCATAGTGTTACATGGAATTTTGGAATCTTGAAACAATTTATCTGATATAAATGATATTAAGGTAAAAGAGTTAGGCCTGAAACAGATCTTTACATTAGCCAGAAAGATGCCTGTCATATCTACTGAAGCTTGTTGTGAAGATCAAAGAAACACATTATATGTGAGGATGGTTTGTTCATTTGTGGGGAGTCATACACATCTTCCTTTGAGACCTGAGAACATGTGGTATAAGAAGCTCAGGTGGTTCTAGAGATGTTGAATTTCTCCCCATCCACCTTTCACTGAACAATTTACCTGTGACTGTCACCTACTTGAGGGACAGCTTGTGTCTCTTGGGTGTCTCCTATGATACTCAGCCTTGTTCATGACAATAGTTACTAAAGATATCTGCTAAATGAACAAATGCATTTGTAAAAGCAGTGTTACAACCATTACAGACAGAAAATTATATTATAACTCATTAAACAGTAACTGAGAATGTCTGAAAATTAAATTATTTCCTCTAGCCTGGCCAGTGTGGCCCGGTTGAGCATCGACCCAGGAACCAATTCCTGGTCAGGGCACATGCCCGGGTTGCAGGCTCCATCCCCAGTAGGGGTGCATGTGGAAGGCAGATGATTGATGTTCCTCTCTCATCGATATTTCTATCTCTCTATCCCTTTCCATTTTTCTCTCTCTAAAAATCAAGAAAACATATTTTAAAAAATTATTTCCTCTCCTATTTCAAACCAAACTGGACTCTGGTTCACAGAGCTTTCTGGGTCTTGTATGGTATGTTTGTAACAAGAAAAACACCTATAGAAGGGACAGAAAGAAATGCTTTCTTCTGTTGGCAGGAAGTAATTCATCTCCTATGGCCAAAACACAGGGAAAATAAAAATGCTAACTCAGATATTAGAAAGGTTAAAAAAATTCCACAGGTTAACATTACCATTTCAAATATGAAGACTATATGATTAGACAGGATGTTAATGACTTGATATTAGAAAATTTATTAAATTTACTTTAAAAGCAGTTTGGTTCCTCCTTTCAAATGCATGAAGTATGTGAGTTGGAATAGATCTGCCCCAGGCTGCCAAACAAATTTTTAATGGAATTGGAGTCCTTCTGGGATTGTCCTAAATCCACATAATATTCTTAAGTGCTGGTTTATGCACTGGGACCTTTAGATTAGCAGATGTACGTGTGAATAATATGCTTGTATTCATCCATCACCTTGGTGACTCCACCTCTGTAGGGGCTGTTGCACATCAATTATCCCACCACAGGGGGTCCAGAGAGATTCTGGCCAGCACTGACCTCCTTTCAATCAGGCCTCAGGGCAGTGTGTTCTGGAAGTCGAATGGTCCCTTTAGACAAAACCTCTGAGAATCCATTGGGCCCGATGTGGCCATGCTGGGAAGTCAGTGTGATTACCTGTGCCAGGTGTGGGGGCAGCATTCAGAAATACAAATGAAAATTTGCTCACTAAGGGGCACCGTCAACATTCAGCATCTCTCCCCTCTATCTAATTATTTCATAAAATATTAGCAAAGTCAAGTTTAGTAGCATACATTTACCTTCCTTATGATAAAGCTCATTTGTTTGAAAGAAATTATGGTTTGTTGAAAGATTTAAATTAACTTTCAAATACTTGGAAATGTTTCTATTATTTTAGGTTTCAGAAAGAAAGTCTACTCAGAAGAATGGAGATTTTTGTCTTTTTATCTTAATACCTTTTTCCCCCCAAGAAAACAAAGTTTTTATAATGCTTATCTTTTCTTTTCCTTTTTTATTAAATTTTATTGTTGAGATTATTACAGATGTCCGCCCCCATAGGTCCCCTCCACCCAGTTCCCACCCCGCCCCAGGCTCTCACCACCCTATTGTCCGTGTCCATAGGTAATGCATACATGCATATAAGATCTTTGTCTAATCTCTTCCCACACCCCCCACAGCCCCTTCCCTCTGAGAATCCTCAGACTGTTCCATTTCCATGCCCCTGATTCTATTCCATACACCAGTTTATTCTGTTCATCAGATTTTGTATTCGTTTGAATTTTAGATTCAATTGTTGACAGATATGTATTTGTTGCCACTTTGTTGTTCATATTTTTAATCTTTACCTTTCTCTTCATCTTCCTCTTCTTAAAGAATGCCCTTCAGCATTTTATATAATACTGGTTTGGTGGTGATGAACTCCTTTAGTTTTTTCTTGTCTGTGAAGCTCTTTATCTAACTTTCAATTCTAAATGATAGCTTTGCTGAGTAGAGTAATCTTGGTTGTAGGTTCTTGTTATTCATCACTTTGAATATTTCTTGCCACTCCCTTTGGCCTACATAGCTTCTGTTGAAAAATCAGCTGACAGTTGTATGGGCACTCCCTTGTAGGTAACTAACTGCTTTTCTCTTGCTGCTTTTAAGATTCTCTCTTTGTCTTTTGCTCTTGGCATTTTAATTGTGATGTGTCTTGGTGTGGTCCTCTTTGGATTCCAGGCTGGTGCTGGTGCTGGTGCTGGTGCTGGGTCTTGGGGCTTTTATTGATAAGTTTGGGGCTCCCTGACCCAGCTGCAGCTTGTTTGACAGGTTTTTAGCCTGAGGAAGGATAGGCCATTCATATGCAAAAGCCACTGTATACAATTCGGGTGGGGTTGTATATTGGGTAGGGCAAGGTCTCAGGAAATCACCAGGGTGGAGCAGACAGAAATGGCTGCCAGTCAGCCCTGCAATGGGGTGGTCCCAGCACGGGAACAATGACCACTGTGAGCACCTCCATCTGGAAGAAAGCCGCCCCTGAGTTCCTACCCAGATGCCAGACAGTTCAGTTTCTCCTTGTATGTGTCTGGGTCCCCCCAGAGCCTTGCCCGGCACTGAAGCTTAGAGGAAGCGGGAGCTTGTAAGTTCAGTTCGTGGTGCCGGCCTTTTAAGAGGAGCAGCTGGGTCTCCAGCAGCCTGTGTGTCACTCAGCCCCAATCTGCACTGGTTTTTACAGCCCGTAGTTCTTATTGCCCATAGGGACTTCTTTCCCCAGCTCTGGAACCCTGGGCTGGGGGTCTGGTGTGGGGCTGGGACCCTTCACTCCTCCAGGCGGCCCCTGCAGAGGCAATCTCCCTCTTGATTAAAAAAGCGGCACATGTGGGTGCCAGACCAGCCTGTTCTGCGCCTCTGCACCTCCTACCAGTCTCAGTGTGCTTTCTTCTTTACTTCTCTAGTTATAGGACTTCCACTGATTCTGGATGATGGTTCTTCTGTATTTCAGTTGTAATTTTGATGTGATTGTGGGAGGCAATGAGTACAGTCATTTGCCTACACAGCCATCTTGGTTCTCTTAATGCTTATCTTTTTTTTTTTTAAAAAAGAATGTTTTTATTGATTTTATAGAGAGAAGAACAGAGGAGAGAGAGAGAGAAACATTGGTCAGTTGCCCCCTGTACCCATCCTGACCAGGGATGAAACCCACAACCTGGTATGTGTCCTGGCCAGGAATTGAACTTGTGACCTTTTTGTGCATGGAATAATGCTCAACCAACTAAGCTGCACTGGCCAGGGCTAGTGCTTATGTTTTTATAATAAACTTGGAACTTCTTTCTCAAGAGTACATAGTACTTTTAATTTTTTAAAGCTTCTGATATTGTACCCAGAGGTGTATTGTGTATTGTCATAATTAATAAATCAATGACAAATGTAGCCACTTCATCTTGTTGGGGAGATACAAAATTGTGATGGTGGCTGACCATTTATTTAATTATGTGGTAAGTACCATATGAGAGAGTAAAGTTAAATTGATGATTTGGGCTATCTCAGCCAGGGTACAGTTTATATGGCAATTACACCAGGATCATCTAAGTGTAATTGGCAAGTAATTTTGTAAGTGAAGGAACATGACAGCTCATTTACATGGTGTTCACTGAGTAAAATTTGGGGACATTTATCAGCTGCCTCCAAGTGAACAGTGATTGCACCATGGGCAGTTTGAAAGCCCCATGGAAGGTTTTGGGAATGAATCTCTGTTCATTTGTTCCCTAAATGTTTGTTAGGTGTGTTCTGTGCACCAGGGACTGTCCAAGGCACTAAGAATACAATAATGAGTGAATAGTTCTACTCTCAAGGAACCCATGGGTGGCATGCAGACACATCATCAATAGTGACACAACAGTGTCGAAGGTAGAGGTGTGAGCTCTATGCAGGTATTGTGGATGCTGAGGAGGGGAAACTTGGGTGATAGAAGACGGTCAGGGAAAACCTGCTAGAGTGGCTGACACCTGAGATGAATTTTAAAGAACGAAGCAGGGTTGCCCTGGCTGGGTTGCTCAGTTGGTTGGAGCTTCGTCCCATACACCAAAAAGTGGCAGGTTCGATTCCCTGCCAGGGCACATACTTACTTTGCAGGTTTGATCCCTAATTGGGGTGCATATGAGAGACAAGTAATTGATGTTTCTCACATCTATGTTTCTCTCTCTCTCTCTCTCTCTTTCTCTAAAAATCAAGAAAAACATACCCTCAGGTGAGGATAAAAAAAGAAAGAAAGAGAAAAAGTAGGGCTGAGCCACGGGTAGGGGAGAAGGGCTTTGCAGGCAGAGGTGCTGGTGGAACAGAATCTTGGAGGAGCAGGACGGCTGGTGTGAGCCAGAAGCTCGAAGCAGTTCAGACACACTTCAAGGCAGACATGGGGCCTGAGGAGCAGACTTGGCTGGGGTTGTAGAGGGCCCTATAGGTCATGCTAGAGGCTGGACCTTATTCTTCATCCTTGGGAAGCCCCGGGAGACTTTAAGAAGAGGAGCATACTTTTCAGAGTTGTTCTATAGCCAGACCATTCTGTGTACTAACTGTCTTTATTGGGCTATTACGATATGACAGACTGTTCTACAAATATCAAGGCATTCATCCTCACAGCAGCCCTATGAAGCTGATACTAGCATTTCCCCCTTCTATAGAGGAAAAAACTGAATATTCAGCAGTTTCTCAAAGTTGCACAATGGGTGATGGAGGAGCCAGGATTTGAATCCAGGCTCTCCATCTCCAGAGCCCATGCTTGTCACCATCGCCCTGCACCATGCCGTAGCCCCTTGACACAGTCCACTGGAACTCCCTGTTTATAAAATGAACACCCCTCACCTACCCATTGGCCTGTGAGTCCTGTGAGGCCAGGGACTGTATTTATCATGTTCATGCTACATTCTGCCAACCAAGGACAATATCTGTACTGTCATAGGCTTGTCACAAATAAGGAGTAAATGTAGTTTGAGGGGTCATGACTTGAGGCTGCCAAAGTCAACCTGGCAAGGGATGAGGTTCTAAATCTGTGGCAATGTTAGTCAGTATGGAGGGGCGAGAATGGAGAGATACATTGGCAGGGCTTGGTGATTGATTGATCAGATGTGTGGATTTTGTTGGTATAGTCTTACACTGCTTCTGACTTCCAACTCCTACGCTGGAGAGATGACTTGGCAAAAGAATCAGAAGCAGAGGGAAGCTCATACTGCTCTTCACAGAGCTCTTACATTCCTGGGGAGAAATGTTGTGGATTTAGGATGAGAAGTCAGAAAACACTTATGTGGAGATAGTTAAAAATAGAATGAACACATCTGCCTGGGATTGTTGAGAGACAGAGCTGCCCTGGGGTAGATGAATGGTGAGATGGCCTTTGGGATTATTCTTCCTTTGAAAATTTTCTGGTTCAGAATAAATAAAAATTTTCCCAAGCCACCTATCCTTAATTGCCTGGCTTAAGAGAAAATCAAAGCATCCAAGGACTGCTAAAGATTGAGTCCAAATGCCTGGGTTGTAGGTGAGGAAACAGAAGCCTAGAAAGGCTAGAGGATGCGTCCAGGGCACACACTTAAAGCAAAAGGAAGACCCCGATCATCAGCATCTCAGTCCGTGCTGCCTCTCCCCTAAATCTCCGATAATAGCTTCCATGTTTGGGCGCCTCCTGTGGGCAGGCCCCGGAGCTGGGCAGTGCCACAGAGCCAAAGAGGACCTTGTATCCGCATTGGGGAGTTCAGGGAGCCTCCACCATAAGTGTTACTTGTCACCTAAAAATGCCATGTAGTCCCATATGCTACATAGAACATTTGGAAAATGGAGAAAATGAATTGAAAAGTTCGTAATGATTTTTGTTTAGGCCAACTCATTGCCAGGCACTGCTTAATGCTTTACAATCATTGTCTCTAATTCTTACAACAACCTGGGAGGTAGACAGTATTCTTTTCATTTTATGTTTCAGAAAGTTAAAGCACTGAGAACTCACTCCATCAGACCAGACTTTGTTAACTCCAAGCCTACCATGCACAATTAAAGTTAACATTTTGTTGTATTTCCCTACAGTTTTCTTTTTTTTTTTTTTTAACACACTGGGACCATTCATTTGCATAGCTATAATTTTATCAGAGATACAACTGAGACTTCATTTTTTTGGCTTTTAATATATTCTATGTATTTCTCATGTGCTTTTATAGTCTGCATTTTAATGGCTATATGTCTTATCAAGTTTTAGTAAACAAAGAAATCTTTACTAATAAAAAATCTTTCAATTCCTGGCACATATGGCATTTGTAAGGTGGCATTTCATATTTTGAGTACCCTCTGACCATCCTCTACAGATGGCATTGGGGAGAGGAGGGAGAGACTGCCAGGTGTGGCATGGGGACCTGGGTTCATGACTTCCTTTCCCATCCGGAGCCCCTGGGAATGCAGGAGGGTGCAGGGCGCAGCTCAGAGGGGAGTCTCCGCGGAGGTGGCCTGAGACAGGTAGCAGGTGACTTCAATCCTGTGCTTTTCTGATCAAACATACATTCTTCCTCCCCCCCCCATGTAAAAAAGCAAGTTTTCATTTTCCTGGGGTAGTAAAAATCTTTTGTGCGAAGAAGAAGTGTCATCAAGTGCCTTATTCATCAGCATATATACTGTCTCTGTAAAATGACAGTGGGAGTAAAAGTTCATCAGTTCAATATGTCTTTCACTTTTGGAGACTCCTGACTAATAACCTCTGGTATTTATCATCAGAACAGCCAAAGAGCTAAGATCTGGCACATGCTGCTCTCATGCACTGAAGAAAGCTTAAAAAGACAAAAGATTGTCTCCATTTTTCCTTCTTCCATTCATTTAGAAGAGAAAGCATATCTTTTTTTAATTAAAAAAAAATATGAGCGTGCAGAAACATCTGGCCTATATTACCATAGCACTCTCCTAACCGGCCTCCTTGTCTCCAGTCTGCCTTTAAAAATCAACTCTAACTCTACACGGAGAGATTTTTCTAGAATACAGACCTGCATCAGTCACTCACCCATACTGCTTCCTTCATGGCTCTTTGAGTTGAGTAGCCGCAGCTCCACCTGCCCTGCTTGCACCTGTCCCAGTCGCACTGAGCTGCTGGTGGCCCCTGACTCCTGCTACACCGAAGGCCGCCTCCGGGCCTGCATGCCAATGGGCTCCCACAGCACCTGCCCAGCACTTACCACACTCACATGTAGCCCACAGTCCTGTTTTTACTTGGCCAGCATCATGCTTTAATTTAAAAAAAAAAATTAAATCTCATTAGGCAGGGCATATCATTGTTCAGTTTGCTTAAGGCCCCACCGCTCTCTATTATACACCAAACTCTAAGGACACATTTACTCTTTGCTGGGTCCTATGAGGCTACTTGCTCTCTTATTTTACCCAACAGACTACAGGCTGCATGTACCAAGGTTTTGTATTAACTTTGTATCTATAGGCCTGGCAGAGACTGCTCACAAAATAGCTATGGTATTAATCCATGCTTTTTTTAAATAAAAAGCTTAAGAAGCCTCAATAACTCTTTTTAGCCTTTCTGTTCACAAACATTATAAAGCACAGGGACCTCAATGGAGCCAGCAGATACTAGCAGTGTTCCATGAGGATGGCTGAAAGTCTGTGTTTGTGATATGACGCTGCTAAGACTGGACCACTTTGAATCTTTAAGCCTCTGAATGTGATTATGCTCAGCCCCACTACTTCCTGTGCCAGGATATCCGTATCTGTTATGATCCCTCATGAGAATTATTCTTCACATTTGTCATAGTTTTGTCCATCAAGACATGCATGTCCTTGGTTTCATTTCATCTCCACATGACCTCCACCCTTCCATAAACTGGGCTCTGCAGAGATTTGAATGGAATAGGATTTATCTGCTTTGTAAGGTTTGATCATGATCCAAGTACCATCAGTATGCCTACCACAATTTGGATCCTGCCAAGGAGTAAGTAGCCAGATCTGGACAAGCTAGCGAGGCTAGGCTGCAGTCATGGAAATATCCATTGGTCAACCACAGATGGGCCATCTTGTTGATAATCTAGTCCTTTGTCTCAGTCACTGTATTTTCCATCTCCTTATCATTCTCTTCTAGACATTCACTTACATGCTGCTGTAAAGATACCAAAAAAGATGTGGTGTCCCACAGGACCCAGTTTACTCATATTTATGGAATTTCACATCATCAGTGACATAGGTCTGTGGTTTCTGTCTACGGCAATGTTGTTGCTGTAAATTAAATCTCCAGAAGATGGCCTGCATTCTCGGGGAGTGCTACGGGTGTTTCAGAGGGACTATATGCCATGAGGCATCGATGAGGAAATGTGTTAGAAGCACAAGAATGGAAATATGTCCAAGTGTCAAGTTCAAGGCAAATAAAAAGAAAACCCTTTTGTCTAAGCTTCCTTCCCTAGGGAAGAGGTGGGGGTAGAATAGGGAGAGCTTATCATAGAATCCTTTAGCTGCCAGAAATTTCATTGACAATTTTGTTAATGTGCCTGCTAGGCTGCCTTCTCAGAGGCCCATTGTGAATTCCTTAGCTGATAACATTAATAGTTAATGGGTGCACCTGAAAATCAAGCAATATTGTACCATTTGGGTAATAGTTATATTAAATGGTTCTTTTCTACAGCATCAAGCTTATCAGCTTATCTTTTTCTAATAATGAATACCTCATCTTTTCCAATTTCTTAATCAAGCACTTCCATATGATCTTGAGGCAGAATCAGATCCAGCTGCAAATAGTCTATACTCTTGGCCTGGATTATGTAAAATTATCCAACCATCTCACAGGTCCTTATGTTCTGTTCTCCTCTGAGACAAGGGCCTGACACACCCCTTCCCAAGCTCATGATCACCAGCACGAGCTAACTTTACAGTCATGAGGAAATATGTAGAATAGGTTTCTTCCTAGATTTTGGCACTATGGAGTGGGTCTCCAGGGTTTTTCTTTTTCCTGTCCCTTCTCCCTGAGATGCACGTGCACCTCATTCTGCATGGCCTTTCTTCAGAGTTGGGTCTTTCCACTGCAGGGACAAAAAGTAAATGCAGCCATGCTTTAGTGATAAAACAATAGATACTTCATTTTTCATAGGTATTATATGCTATGGATTGACCAGAAGCATAAGGCTCCCCATACATTGCCATACTTTATTTTCTTCAACCAAGTACCTGTAACTGAAAGAGGAAAATACAAGAAATAGTGAACAACCCTTGGGGAAACCCAAAATTGTCTCTTTCTGTCATATTTGTCTGAAACTTTGCTATTTCTGATGCCTCTAGTCAGATGAATTTTTGAGTCAGTTTTATTTTAGCCAAAATTTTTATTTTTATACTTCAAGGCCTGATCTACCTGGCCCTATCTCCTTCATGTGCAATTTCTTTTGATTTTTTAAAAAAATATATTTTATTGATTTTACAGAGAGGAAGGGAGAGGGATAAAGAGTTAGAAAAATTCATGAGAGAGAAACATTGATCAGCTGCCTCTTGCACATCCCCCCACTGGGGATGTGCCCGCAACCAAGGTACATGCCCTTGACCAGAATAGAATCTGGGACCCTTCAGTCCGCAGGATGACGCTCTATCCACTGAGCCAAACCGGTTAGGGTTGATTTTTGATGCTCTTTTTCTTCTGAGCTTTGAAAAGACCCTCTTTTCCCACTAAAAACAGGAGAGCCCAGATTCACCACTACACATCCTTCTCCTGTAACACGGCAGGTGCCCTTTGATGCCAGAGGCCATGTTTTATATCTGCTCAATTGCTATTACTCGCCGCCACGGTATAAAGAATAGGAGCAATACATAGTTTATAAATGAATGAATACCCAATTTCACAATTTATGGTTGTTTAACCTCTTTTGTCCAAATTTTATTCCAACTGGGACTGTACCATCTTGAACTTCTGCAAATATTCTTAATACTAAGTTCGGTGCAATGCACACAGCTATGGCTCAGTGTTTAGTGGGAGCAAAATATGTTGTATAATTTGGAGCCCTATCACAGAGAAGCCAAAATTTGGCATGCAATATTTCAGAATCCCCGCTCATTCCAATTAGTCAAGTGAAGGAGTACATTTTTATCCTGAAGACTAACCATTGGTTGAACAGATTGGTTACTATAATTACTCTCTATTGGACCTCCTGTGGTTGGAACCTCTTATAACGTTCCAGAGATGGAAAAATATTTGGAAAACCATCTGTGTTTCTCGAAATATTGCAATGGAAACTTTCACCTTCACAGAGTGCTACTCACCCAGGTCAACAGATACCCATTATTCCCTCAAACATTTATCAAACATTTCATATGTGACATGAGTTGGAGATAAATGTGAAACTGGCAAGTATTTCAAATTGCTTATAATTTGGTAGCCAAGTACAGAAATAAAACAGAATGCAGTCTGATAAAGTCTACAATAGAAGCAGGTATAAAGAGCAGAGGTAACAGAGAGAGGGGGTAATTATCTCCGTGTAAGGGTTAGGGAAGGCTTCCTGAACGAAGTGGCTCTGAGTTGGAATTCAGCCATGACATCAGGTTTTCTTGTTTGGATGACTATCATGCCCCTGATATACCTGATTTATTCATTTATAAAGCAGTATCACATTGTAAGAAATAAACATTTAAAAATCAAAGATATGAAAAGCGTTCTACTCCTCACTGTAGCACCCAAACCCACCCCCATACTCTATGGTTTGCATGATATCTGAGAAACAGAGCTGAATATCTACTATATTAATGGAGTTATATATGTGCACAGAAGGCTAATAAATTTATGCTGCCAAATTTTTATGGTTTCATAAGTAGTGCTATTACTAACATTTGTAATAAGTGAAAAAAGGAATTCATATGTGCTAGTAGGAATTCAGTGTATTTTGTAGAATACTGCCACCCTTGATATAGCCTATGGGATGTGACTTTTCGTAAAGACCCAATGAACTTCTAGATTTGTCAGCTGTTTCCAAACAGATGCACTCTGCTAATCTAATGGAAACAGTCTGAGCCCAGGTCCCAAATATCAATAGCTTTTAGTATTGCAAATTAGTTTGTCTATTGAGTAACTTGGACTCTGTAGTTGCTGATAAAAAGCAGCAAGTCATTATGTAGGGATGTTTCATGTAAACTGCCCTGCCAAGATCTGATGCTCATCTCTGTCCTTACAGAGTTTTAAGTTGAATGTAGACAGTCATTGTGCTCTCAAGGAAGCTGTGGAGGAGGAAGGACACCAGCTTCTCGAGCTCATTGCATCTCACAAAGCAGGTAAATCCTCCTGAAATATGGCAAGTCTTTATGTCTCCGGACTATTAAGAATGAAGAAGCATTGCTGTAAATTACTGCATATATTCACCTCCTTATGTATTATTAATATTTACATTATCAGATTGACCTTCAGGATTTATAAATGTTTCATATACTGCACACAATGCGGTGATACTTACAAGATGAAATACTGCCTCCAAATGGTCTGTTCATTGTATTTTGGGCTCGCTGTTCGCCTGAGTTTCAGTTGAAATCACATTCCTGAAAACTTCACATTCACATGCTTTTTGATGTAGGTGCTCTGGAAATAACTTTAAGATAATGAATGAGAATTGTGCATTTAGTTATGATGCATATGCACTGAGATACTCATAGATATCATTACAGATACAAAGCTGGCAGGCTAGAGATATCTGATTATTTCCCTGCCAATTCACACACAGGAACGTCTTGCATGTTCCTTGTTGGTCATTGTATTAGCAGAGTTTTGGCCTTATACCAATTCTTACCCCGGTTTTAATGTATTCATGAGGAACAGATTATAAATAAAAAATAGTTTTGTCATTTGGTTGTACTTATCCTGGTAGTAAAAGACCATAAGACAGGATGAATTACAATTTGGCTCTGGCTTTGAGCTTACCACAGCTAAATAAGAAAAGAGCAGCATTAATCGGATGTGCTAATGCTAAAGACTGCTTTCTTAATTCTGGCCCATTTACTGTATTTCTCATCGAATTAACTTTACCTATTTCCATATATCTTTCTGATCATTATTACATCTCCACACAGATACACTCAGGACCTTTTATTAGGAATGTGAAGCTATAGTTAATAATTGTTATATATTGTGATTTTTCTTCCACATGCAATTTTTTAGTCAATGTACTGAATCCCAGTCAATCCCAAACCATGAATCAATATGGTATTACAGTTTTTGTGTCCTTATGCCTTATGTCAAGTCAAAAATTCCCAGTCTCTATTCTGAGTGACAAATGCTAATATGGCAGGTGAGGGTAATGGTCATTAAAAATGACGTTTATTGTTAAACCACCTAATTTACTAAATAAAGAAGAATAGGGTACAAGTGCAGTCAAGTCCGTGACTTGTGCTCTCCCCTTCCTTTGGAGAAGGACTAAAGGACATGCTGCGGATGATTGCGAGTCAGTGGAAGGAGCTGCAGAGGCAAATCAAACGGCAGCACAGCTGGATTCTCAGGGCTCTGGATACCATCAAAGCCGAGATTCTGGCCACTGATGTGTCTGTGGAGGGTGCGGAAGGGACTGGAAGCCCCAAGGTAAGTAGCTTGAAGTCTGCCTTATTTCCTCTTATTTCTGTCTTCTTTTGAACGAGGCACCACTGAAGTTTTCTCTCCAGCCCTAAGGCTTTTCTTTCCTATTGTGTACACTTTATATATCTATATATAGAGAGCGATGTATGTAAACAAAATGAAATGGCTTTAAACAGTAAAAAAAAAAAAGCCCCCAACTTCCAGGTTTTCTAGGAGCAGGTCTTTTTGTGGAAAGTGCCAGGGTAGGAGGGAGACAGCACTTTCGGGGTAGGAGGAAGGGGGACATAAAACATTTAGTAAACAAAACATAAAGCATCTTAAACATGAATAATCAGAACGGTTTTAAATTGTTTTGTTGCAACTATAAATCACTATAATCAGTGCAATCACTCAGCTCTGACATCCATTAGCCGCTTGGTTACAGCAAATTAACAAAGAAGAGAGAAAGTGATTCATTATCTCATTCCTGTTAATGACTATCAGATGCATTGCCTAATTAGGGGATGGTCATTGTAGTGGGAAGAAGGTCATATGCTTTGCTACAAATCTTTCTGCTCTGAGTGTAAGTTCTCCATAATGGCACATGCACCGAATACAACAAGTACTTTAAAATCGAGTATTGACATGTTTTGGTTATCCATTTCAGAATTACAAAATAACTCTTCAAGCATATGCAATTAAACTTTATTTTGTTTTGTTTTATTTTTATGAGGCACCTTTTAATACCATGTTCTAAAGATATTTTTGACTCGATGTAGAAAGTAATTTTATTAATTTGACATTTTCATGTAATTTCTCTCTTCTTTTGTATTTGTTCTTTTGTGAAAGTAAATGCAGAAAACCAGTTTCATAACAGACTCAGCATCAGAACATATTGTAACACAGGGGAAACAGATTTAAGGGTTCAGGGTTTTATTCCTGGCATGGACAAAGTCATTAATTAAATCGTCATCCAATCATTTACTCAGCATCCATGCCGGTTGGCACTGTGCTAAATGCGTACCGGGCGGGTTAAACAAACCCTTTGCCCTCTTAGACTCTCATTCTTAAGTGCAGGCAGAGGAGAAGCCCAGCCTGCCCCGAGACGGTGAGACCATTTGTCCAGTGGAAAGTTCAGACAATTTATAGCTTTGGAACCTCAAACAACAACCTTTAACTTATTTGTTGGAAACAGATAGAATGATGAGCTCAGTTCCTCTTGAAGAAGGTTCCACGGAGGAGGTCACATTTCAGGAAATACTTGAAGGAAGGAAGAGGGGTGGTGTGGTTCATGAGCACACATTTCTAGGAAGTGATGTGATGAAAGCATCAAAGCTGGAGCTAATCATGCGGCCGGGAGAGTGGAGTCTTCGGACTCCTCGGGCAGAAGGGGAGGAGCTCCTTCAGGGCACAGACTGCAGGGAGAACTCGACTGGACGGATGCTTCCACTGGGCAGTGGTGAGGAGAGAGGGCACAACGAAAAACTCCATTATGTTTTTAATATATTTTTATTGATTTCAGAGAGGAAGGGACAGGGCGAGAGAGATAGAAACATCAATGATGAGAGAGAATCATTGATTGGCTGTCTCCTGCACGCCCCCTCCTGGGGATCAAGCCCACAACCCGGGCATGTGCCCTTGACTGGAATAGAACCGGCACCCTTCCACAGGCCAAAGCTCTATCCCACTGAGCCAAACCAGCTAGGGCAAAACTCTATTATGTTTTACTTATTTAACAAAAATATACTGAGTGCTTACTTTTTAAAATCCTTCTGCATGCCAAACACTGTTCTATAGCACTTCTGTGCATTCTCTTGTTTAATTCTCACACAAGCCTCTAAGGTAGACCTTTTATGGAGAAAACAGAGGCCCAGAGAAGTTGAGTAACCTGCCTAAGGTCACACAGGTGCTAAGTAGCAGGGCTGGGATTTGGATCGGAAGGCTTTGGCTACAGAGTCCGTTTCCATCGCCTCCTGGAGCACTGCCTCTCGCGGGCCTTGCACAGGGCAGGGCATGGTGATGGGCAGCCTCAGTGCTGGTCTCGTGGGGCTTAGGGTGAAGTGGTGATACAGACTTAAATCCAATAATCCTGCCTTATGAGACTGTGATGTGCTGTGAGGGAAAAGGGAGCACCCAGACCTTGGGCTGGGAGCAGTGATTTTGATGAGGACGCCAGGGAAGGCTTCTGTCAGAGACAGCCCAGTGTGAGCAGGCCAGTGTGATTAGGAGAGGGAGGAGGTGCAGGGTCTGCAGAGGGCAAGGGCTTTTGGGGGGAATGACATCACTGATTTCCAGCATAAGAAAACGCGTTCTTGGCTGTGGTGTAGAGTGCAGCGAGGGGGCGCTGAAGTGGAACTGCGGAGGTGATGCAAGCACCTAAATTTGTAAAGGACCCGGGTTGAAATGATTAGCTCTGTCCACCAGGGCCAATTTGAATCTGACACTTTAAAATTAGCTCCTTTTGGAGGGGAGTACTGAGATGGAATAAAGACGATAACCCAATGAGGAGAAAGTATGTATTATCAACAGCGAGACAATACCAGCATTTCTCAGAAAGAGGACCGCCTGCCCGGGCCCTGCCTCAGGTGGGCCAGCACCTCCTGGGTGGGGCCCCAGAATCGCCTTCCACAGCTCCTGGGAACCACTGTTCCTGCAGGAGTGCCTGATTCTCCCACAACCCGGATTTTCACACAACACGAAAGAGGTAGCAATTTAAACATTAAGAGGAAAAATAAACGCATCCAGTTTCTAATGATTTGGGTACTAAACAAACAACAACAATGAAAACCTTCTCTATCTGAAATGTCCCCAGAGTGAAAGTGTCTTCCTCAAGTCAGGTCAGTTTATAAAGAATGACTCGTGTTTTTCTTGTTAATGGTATTTCTATTCCGAAGCATCTCATGTCACTCGGTGTACACAGTACATCTCAAAGCAGCTATGGGGAGCGGCTGTTGTAGGTGTCACGGATGCAGGACCTGAGGGAGGTGCTGAGGACTTAAGACATGGACACGGCAGAGCCAGCAAACCCCAGGCCTGCTCCCTCCCAACTGTTTTTTCGTCCCCAGTCTGCGCGAGTTTTCTCTGGACAAGTGAACTCATCCACAGTCCAGGGAGAAGGTGAAAGCAATTTTAGGACAAAGAAAATGTGTTTCTAAATTTAAGCTTAGGAAACTATGGAGAAATCAGAATGATCATTCTTTTTATTTGTTTAATGTTTATGAACCACCTCCCTTAGTCCCTTAGGCAAACACAAGGAATAATAGAAGAAGCTCAGACTCTGAAGCCAGGCTGCCTGAGTTCAACCTCCCACGCTCACTAGTTATGTGTCTGTGGGAAAATGACTTCCTTCCTGGTGCCTCAGTTTCCTCATTTGTAAAGTGGAGGTAATGCTAATGTCTACCTCAAAGGGTTGTGATGTACATGAAAGAGCTGACGTATCTGAAGTGCTTAGAACAGTGCCCAGCACACAGCCAGTCCGGGGTAAATGTACAAGCCTTCATATTTAGTTGTGGAGACAACAGACAAATAATTATAATATAATCTGATCAGTGCTCTAGTAGAGGTAGGTACAAAGCTCTATGAGTACACAGAGAAGGAAATAACCAACCTGACTTGGGGGTATCAAGGATTTGCAGGAGAGTTATGTTTTAAATGGTGGCAGCAGGGAGGTGCGAGGGGCCAGAGTGAAATGAAAGGATTCGAGGTGTAAAAAAACGTGATGTGGCTAGAACCCGGGATCCTGTGGGCGATGTTTAGGCTGTCTTTCAACAATCACCAAGGCTCACAATGTGACAAAAAATGACCCTTAATGATCAGTGATTTGAGCAATAATTTCTCCTATATCTCTAAATGACACTAGCCAAGCCAGAGTGAGATCCCTGTACAAAATACATCAAATAGGTACTGCTTAAACAGAAATGTTTTTGCCATTTTGCACTAAATACTAGTAGAGCAAGCTTAAATAGGTTTCCCTAAAGTCCTCCCAGGCTGAAAGCTGGATTCCACTTGTCATCTATCATGTCAGTCCTTTTTCCATGACTGACCTTGCACAGGTCATGTATGAATTGTGCCATGAAATGCATCCTCAAGCATAGCAGTTATGATCCTCTATTTCATCTTAGACCTTAAAGAGGAACTAAAATTAAAACATAATAAAAAATAACTCCAGATTCATCTTAGGTTTACTTCAGAAGCTACTGGGAACTTGAGAAGCATAATAGAAAATCTAAGGAATATATCTAGGGGGTATTTTTCTTTTTTACCTTGTTTGAGAGACTGTAGTAAAGGACTTGGTCTTAGAAATCTTGTAAAGAAGGAAGATAGGAGGAAATTCAAAGACTCTGGGAAACTTCTCCCCCAGGAATCGGCAGCATACCTTATTTGTTGTATTTCATTTTTTTAAAAAAGTGTTTCCCCAAGACTGTGAGATCTTTTATACATGGAAATAGAGAACAGAACTCACCAATTCTAGAAATAGAGCTTTAGCACTCTATCCAAGAATTGAAAATGTGCTTGTAATTGTACATTTTACTTTATATTGATGAAAGTTTATCACCTTAAACTAGGTTTTCAGTATGTTAGATTTGAAATACATATAGACAAAGGGATTTTAAAACTCAGCGAATAACTCCTAGCAAAGCCTACATGCTCTTTGTGACCTTCCAAGGAAAAAAACAAAAATCCTGAAAGCAAGAAGCTTTCTTAGATTTTGCACATTGGTTCTTTATATTGCTCTTTCCTTTCTATCTTTACTTTTCACCTGTGCAGCACACCTCATTACAGATACCTTAGAATCGAGGCCGGGATTTCCCCACATGACGTCACTGGAAGCCCAGGGCAGTGGTACCTTTGTCCTCTTTAAAGGAACAGATGCATTTCCAAAGCAAAGGCTATTTTTAAATTTTATTGTAAATTCAGAGAACTTTACAGTTACTAGAGGGTAACATAGCCTAGGTTCCAATCAACATCTTCAGTGAAAGGAGACAGAGGGTTAGCTGGTTTGAACTCTAGAGTTGTGTTTATTTTATCTGCCTTCTTTGAGATTCTTAGACTGAAGTTCTCACCCCTTTGGAAATGGACATCAGACTCTGAAGGTCATCAGCGTTATCTGTTCAACAATAGAACAAGAGCAAGTTTAAGGACATTTCTTAAACGTGTTTGCTCAGCCCTACCAAGGGATGCATGCATGTCCTCCAACTTGGGTATGTTGCTGACCACCTGGCCTCTGTTGAGATGTCAGGACAGGGCCAGTCTAATGTTAAGGTACATTTAAAAAATATATATATTTTATTGATTTTTTACAGAGAGGAAGGGAAAGGGATAGAGAGTTAGAAACATTGATCAGCTGCCTCCTGCACGCCCCCTACTGGTGATGTGCCTGCAACCAAGGTACATGCCCTTGACCTGGGACCCTTGAGTCCGCAGGCCGATGCTCTATCCACTGAGCCAAACCGGTTAGGGCTTAAGGAACATTTTTATTAAGCAGACAGCCAAGCCATGGGTTACTAGTTTTTATGCTAAAGAATTACAAGTAGCCCGGCCAGAATGGCTCAGTGGTAGAGCATCGACTTATGAACCAGGAGGTCATGGCTTGATTCCTGGTACGGCATATGCCTGGGTTGCGGGCTCAATCCCCAATGTGGGGTGTGTAGGAGGTAGCCAATTAATGATTCTCTCCCATCATTGATATCTCTCTCTCCCTCTCCCTTTTTCTCTGAAATCAATAAAATTACATATCTATATATCTATATCTATCTATATCTATCTATCTATCTATCTATCTATCTATCTATATATATATATATATAAAAGCCTAAGCGACCCTTATGACCAGACAACCGGATGACCAGCCTGTAGCTATGACATGCACTGACTACCAGGGGGCAGACACTCAATGCAGGAGCTGCCCCCTGGTGGTCGGTGCGCTCCCACAGCCGACCTCCTGCTGCCAGCCAACCTCCCTTGGTCCCTCTCTCCAATTGGCCCCGATCACTGACCAGGCTGAGGGACCCCAACCATGCAGGAATTCGTGCACTGGGCCTTTAGTGTGTGTGTGTGTGTATATATATATATATATATATATATATATATATATATATATATAAAGAATTACAGGTAGCTTTCTTTAACTGAAGGGAGAGAAAGAAGCCAATTTGGGGAGCAGCTTTGTAAGGTATTTTATCTGTTTTATATAGTACCTCTTGGATAATAGTACAGCTGGATATTATTATCCTGCAATAGAATTTGATTCTGATTCTTCCAAAACTCTGGTGAGACAAGGCACTGTCTCAGCATTCTTTTCTTTACTGGTTCAAAAGCTAATATAGTTAGCATATTCTTTAATATAGGATCTTCAGAAACAGCATTAAGGTGAATAGGAATCATACCTATGTGTTCTTAGTCTCACATACATAGACCCATATATGTATAAAGAAATATTTTACTTTACTCTCTTTCTCATGTAAAAAAGAAAAGACCACAGGTATATGTTGTCAAAGGAACCAGAAATGATATAGTAAGATTAAATCATGCCTAAAGTCATAGAAAGAAAGACAACAGGCAACGGCCTGGCCATTATTTATCGAGTGCTGACAGAGAGCTCAGCCTAGCGCTGGGTCAGACATGAGGGAAGACATGCTTTTCTGCTCAGTGGTCTTATCATCTCGGTGTAAGCACACAGTGTAACATCTTGTCTAATGTAGATTGGGCTATCTTAGATCTGGAATAATAGATCACGTAAGATTCTGATCATCTTAATTAGGATGTTGGCAGATTGAAATGGAATGGGGTTCTTGATGCAAGCAAATGAGTAGTAAATGCATTACCAATTCCACCTCTTCTGTGCAGAATTCTAACGGAAAGGCAGTATTCGACCCAGTTCCGTTCCTGTTGAACTATATAAAAATAGTCCTGAGATTCAGTACCTAGGGAGAGCCCTTTCTTCAACTGTGGATTCTTTTTTTTTTATCAGAAGGGCAACTTTTCTTCAAAAGTGTTTTTGAAAGAAGAAACAAAAGTGAGTTATTTCTCTGAAGATCAGTTGTGGTTACGAAATTCATGATAGAATGGAATAAAAAATAGTTTCTCTACTCTCCTTGAGGCACTTAAATTTGCATATTATCAGATATATGGGTGAATCCAAGATGAGGAATCATTTTAATAGTCTGACACTCTAATGAAGTGACTGAAAAAGTGATTGAGATGATAAAAATATTATTAGGTCAAAGGACACTTAATGGTTAGCCCTTTCGTGGTTTATATGATGTATAAGATCAGAGCTTATCTTGAGTTTTCACACTGTTCTTCCATTGCTGGTGGCCTTGAGGGTAGGTAGAAATATTTGGCTCAGCAAGAATCTGGGAGTGAAACTCTTTGGTGTCTCTAATCAACACAGAAATGGCATTGACCTTAATAGGTATGTAGCCTATTTATTTTCCTTATTTAGTCAAAGAGTGCCTGACCTCTGAATCTATAATGCCTAGAGTTGCGAAGATGCACTGTTTTGGATACAAAGGTACATTCTCTTTCATTAGAATTCACATTTTAAACTCACACCTATTTTAAAGATGATATATCGTTAACACATCAGAGGGACTTTTTGATATGTAGTGGAAGTCAACATTAAAAAAAAGTCTGTAAGTGTTTAAGTACAAAACAGAAGGCAAGTTACAAAACTGCTTCTTAAAAACACTTTGAATTTAATAAGTAAAATTTTTGAAAGTGTGAAACAATTACCTCAGTGTGTGATTTACACATTTTTCCCTGGAATGTGTTGTTTCTGGCAGGAGAATGGGCCAAGCTAGGGACAGCCCTGCTAAAGGGATTACTTTGCTCTGGCTCTCGTGTTTATTGAGTCACCTAGGACTTCTCATAAAGCAGCAGCTTTCAAATGTCCACACACCTGCACTCAGCACCCTGAATACTCCCAATGCTTGTTTAACTGTTCTCATACCCTTAGTATCTCTCCCTCCAGTGAGGTAAAAAAGCATTGAGATGTCCACATTCTGCTTTTTCCTTTTAAATTGGCATATAGCCATTTATGTGGTTCTGATGCTAACAGAGATGGAGTTATTTTTTTAATGAACTGTAGTGCTCTTGGCCACCAGGATCACAGAACATTGTCAGTATTGCCTTGTACTGTGCCTCAGTGAGGCTAATGCCTCTCAGGAAACATCAGATTGGAGGTCCCGCTGGGACAGAGCCCAGGGACAGGACGTGCCTCACTGCACCTTGCAGGCCATTTTGCATTGGGTTGGGGTGTTGGCTTCTCACTGTTATACAACTGACCCTTGAACAACATGGGTTTGAACTGTGTAGGTTCACATACATGCAGATTTTTTCAATAAATAGTACACTGCTATAAATGTATTTTCTCTTCCTTATGGTTTTCTTTCTTTTTTAAAGAATAGTTTGTTGTTTTTTGAGAGAGAGAGAGGAGAGGGAGAAAGTGAGGGAGAAAGAGAGGGGGAGAGAGAGAGAGAGAGAGAGAGAGAGAGATGAGAGCTCAACTCCAATCGGCTGCGTCCTGCACACCCCCCCCCCCCCCCCCCCCCGCACCTGGGATTGAGCCCACAACCAAGGCATGTGCCCTTGACCAGAATCAAACCGGCAACCTCCTGGTGCACCAGACAATGCCCAACCAACTGAACCACACTGGCCAGGGCTTCCTGATGGTTTTCTTATTACCATATTCTTTCCTCTAGCTTACTTTATTATAAGAATACAGTATGTAATACATATAACATACAAAATATAGTATGCTAATTGACTGTTTATGTTATCAGTAAGGCTTCTGGTCCAAGTAGACTATTATTAGTTAAGTAGGAGACAGTTATACGTGGGTTTTTCACTGTGCAGGGGTGGAGCGGTGTCCATGCCCCTGAGTTGTTCAAGAGCCAGTTGATCTTACTAGCAGTCATAGCTCCTGTTATTATTTTCACTTCACTGATTGCAAAACTTGGGCTTCAAACACATGTTAGATACTCAGGCTTATTCAGAGTCTTTTTAAAAACCTTACTTAACAGGGTAAATGCTGAACTCCTTACTCTATCATATGACTCCACCTGCTTAGTCAAGATTCATGTCACTGTTTCCTTTCATAAATGTTCCAATTAATTCATCATCTTCCAAATGCATTTTCCCCTTTCTTTTCTCTTTGCTGTTGCTCTGGATTTTTCCATTCTATTTATCCATACTGGTCTCATCTATCTTAAAATCAATAAATATTGAATATGTAAGTACACTGATTTCATAGCTCTGGAGAGAATACTGTACCTCTCCTTGCTCATTGCCCAGGAGGGACACAGATATACATACTTAATCCTAAATTAAGGTAGACTGTGTGATAAATACTATAATAACGTACATCAGAGACAGGGATCTTGAGGGAGGGGACTTTCTTTCAATCTGATGGAGTCTGGGAAGGCTCCGCCCCCCTGCCCCAGAGTAGATGGATTTTGTGGAGGTCTCTAATGTTCTGATCGATTGTAGGAAGATATGAGAGGAAGAGCATTCCAGGCAGAGGAATAACATGGTTAGAAATATGGAAAAGGGAAACTAGGAGACACATCTAGAAAATGGTGAACAGTGAATACTTGGTGTCTTTTGATCATGGAGTGTTCATGAGTTTGTGGGAAAGGTGAGGACCTACTGAAAAACAAAGCCCGAAAAGCTTTGAGCTATATACTGGAGAGCTTTGAATATCAGCTGAAGCGTTTATGTTTTACTAGTGTGCCGTGAGTGTTTTTAACTATTGGATTTAGCCATAGAAAGCAGATGGAAAAGTGGGATGAGAGAGGAAGAACTGACAATGAATTGGGAAACTAGTACAGTAACTAAAGGCAACTAAAGTAAAGCAGTGGCTGTGATTATATATATATATATATATATATATATATATATATATATATATATATATACACACACACACACACACATATATTATATTATATTATGTTATATTATATTATACTAGAGGCCCGCTGCACAAAAATTTGTGCACTCGGTGCAGGGGGGGCGGGGGGGGGGGGTCCCCCAGCCCGGCCTGTGCCCTCTCGCAGTCTGGGACCCCTCGGGAGATAACGACCTGCTGGCTTAAGCCTGCTCCCGGGTGGCAGAGGGCAGGCCCAATTCCTAAGTGCAGCCCCTGGTCAGGCTCAGAGCAGGGCCAATTGGGGAGTTGGGGCACCGCCCCATCATGCACAGAGCAGGGCGGATTGGGAGGTTGCGATGCCACCCTCAGTCACCCTCAGGGTAGGGCCGATTGGGGGGTTGGGGCACCGCCCCCTATCACACTCAAGGCAGGGTCGATGGGGAGGTTATGGCTCTACTCTGTCACACACAGAGCAAGGCCCGTGGAGGGGGGTTGGGGCGCCACCTTCTATCACCCACAGAGCAGGGCCGATCAGGGGGTTGGGGCGCCGCCACTGTCACACTCGGGGCAGGGCCGATGGAGAGGTTATGGCTCTACCCTGTCACACACAGAGCAGGGCCCGTGGGGGGGAGGGGTTGGGGTGCCGCCCCCTGTCACACACAGAGCAGGGCCGATCAGGGGGTTGGTTTGCTGCACCCTGTCAAACACAGAGCCGCAGGGCAATCAGGGGATTGGGGAGCTCCCCGCTATCAGGCACAGAGCAGAGCAGATAGGGAGGTTGTGGCCCCGCCCCCTGTCACACACAGAGTCGCAGGGCAATCGGGGTTTGGGCGCTGTCCCCTGTCACGCTGATCCTGGTGCCGGGAGCCCCGCTGCTCCGCTGATCCCGGTGCCGGGAGGCATATTACCCTTTTACTATATAGGATAGAGGCCTGGTGCATGGGTGGGGGCTGGCTGGTTTGCCCTGAAGGGTGTCCTGGATCAGGGTGGGGGTCCCCACTGGGATGCCTGGCCAGTCTGGGTGAGGGGCTGAGGGCTGTTTTCCGGAAGCGAGTGACTGAAGCTTCCAACCGCTCCTTGTTTTCTTTTTTTTTTTTTTTTTTTTTATTCTGGGCCAGCTTTAGCTCTGAGGCCTCGGCTGCTGAAAACATTGATTCAATGTTGCTAAAGCCCGGCTGAATGAAAGCCGGTTTCTGGGGTTTTGTTTAGCTTCTTATTTGCAACATAGTACATAGTTGCTTAGAGTTTCAGCTGAGAGGCCGGCAAGTGAGGCGGGGAACGTTGGAGTCCACAGTCACTGAAGCAAGCAAGCCTCCCTCCTCACTTCAGTGCATGGCTGCCGTCCGCCATCTTGGCTGACAGTTAATTTGCATATACTCACTGATTAGCCAATAAAAAGGGTAGGGGTCATATGCTAATTACCATGTTTCTCTTTTATTAGTGTAGATTATATTATATTATATTATACTAGAGGCCCGGTGCACAAAAATTTGTGCACTCGGGGGGCGGGGGGGGGGGGTCACCCAGCCCGGCCTGTGCCCTCTCGCAGTCTGGGACCCCTCGGGAGATAACAACCTGCTGGTTTAGTCCTGCTTCCGGGTGGCAGAGGGCAGGCCCAATCCCTAGGTGCAGCCCCTGGTCAGGCTCAGAGCAGGGCCGATTGGGGAGTTGGGGCGCCGCCCCGTCATACACAGAGCAGGGAGGATTGGGAGGTTGCAATGCCACCATTAGTCACGCTCAGGATAGACTGATTGGGGGATTGGGGCACTGCCCCCTGTTACACTCAAGGCAGGGTCAATGGGGAGGTTGCGGCGCCACCCCCTGTCATGCACAGAGCAGGGCCGATCAGGGGGTTGAGGCTCTGCCCCCTGTCACTCACAGAGCAGGGCCCATCGGGGTTGAGGAGCTCCCCGCTGTCACTCACAGAGCAGGGTCGATAGGGGAGCTGGGACACTGCCCCCTGTCACACACAGAGCAGGGCGGATCAAGGGGTTGGGGCGCTGCACCCTGTCACACTCAGGGCAGGGCCAATGGGGAGGCTATGGCTCTACCCTGTCACACACAGAGCAAGGCCCGTGGAGGGGGATTGGGGCGCCACCCTCTATTACCCACAGAACAGGGCTGATCAGGGGGTTGGGGCGCCACCACTGTCACACTCAGGGCAGGGCCGATGGAGAGGTTACGGTTCTACCCTGTCACACACAGAGCAGGGCCGATCAGGGGGTTGGTGCGCTGCACCCTGTCACAGAGCCGCAGGGCAATTAGGGGATTGGGGAGCTCCCCCCCATCAGGCACAGAGCAGGGCTGATCAGGACGTTTGGGCGCTGCCCCCTGTCATGCTGATCCCGGTGCCGGGAGCCTTGCTGCTCCGCTGATCCCGGTGCTGGGAGGCATATTACCCTTTTACTATATAGGATAGAGGCCTGGTGCATGGGTGGGGGCCGGCTGGTTTGCCCTGAAGGGTGTCCTGGATCAGGGTGGGGGTCCCCACTGGGGTGCCTGGCCAGTCTGGGTGAGGGGCTGAGGGCTGTTTTCCCACTGGCAGTTGACTAAAAGCTCCCAACCACTCCTTGTTTTCTTTCTTTTTTTTTATTCTGGGCCAGCTTTAGCTCTGAGGTCTCGCTGCTGAAAACATGGATACAATGTTGCGGTCCGGGGCTGACTGAAAGCCGGTTTTGTTTAGCTTCTTATTTGCAACATAGTAATAGTTGCTTAGAGTTGCAGTTCAGAGTCTGGCAAGTGAGGCGGGGAACGTTGGAGTCTGCAGTTCCTGGAGGAAGCAAGTCTCCCTGCTTGCTTCAGTGCATGGCTGCTGGCCGCCATCTTGGCTGACAGTTAATTTGCATAAGGATACGCTGATTAGCCAATGGGAAGGGTAGCGGTCGTACGCCAATTACCATGTTTCTCTTTTATTAGTGTAGATTATATTATATTATATTATATTAATTATATTATGGAAGAGGATATATTGGGATTTGGTATCTAGGGAATGGAGGGATGAGAGAAGAGTTAATGCCAACTCAAAAGAATTGAACATGAGCAGTTAGGTGAATGGTGTTACCATTGATTGAGGTTGGACACATTTTGATAAAGAGCAGTTTTGAAAGTGGAGTACAGTGACCTTGATTCCAATTAATGATGATATCTTAATGGGTAACCTGGGCATAGATATTTCTGCAACTTCTGCAGGTGATTCTATAGTGTAGGCAAATTTGAAAATGATGATTTAGGAATAGAAAAAGCCTGAAAATCATCTATGTATTTATGTGCAATACTCAGATGCAAATGCAGGCCTGAAGCTTCTTGCAGTGGGGATCAGTGCTAAGGATATAGGTTTGTCAGTCCACATAGAAATAATAGCCTTGGAAGCTGATATTCTCAAGAAAGAACTGTTGTGTGAGAACAAAGAAGAGGTTTGATAGAACCTTGAGGAAAGTCTAGAGTAACTAAGAGCAAGAATGCCACATTAAAACTGGGCATTAAGTGAGAATCCACACTCAACAGTGAAGCTCCCAGCCCCTGCCTCCCAGGATGCTGGCAGCCAGCAGATAGTAGGAATGTGGGTCAAAGGAACTTTTCATGGCATAGGGCTAACCTGAGCATGTTCATAGGATAAAGATACTTAAAAAGGGACCATTGAAGAAGATAGTTTCAAGAAGGATGAGAAAAAAAGATGAATTAGCACAATGATGAAGAAGAGGGACAGGGAGTGAGTCAGGTGGAGCTCTGAGTTTCAGGAAGGGAGGATGTATCTTGTGAGACAAAGAAAAAGAACGAATATTGGGAGGTAAGCAATAGTAAAGAGGGAGGAAAGCCAAAGGATTTAGAATGAAGGGAAATTCACTGGAATTAGTCTGTGGGGCAATTATTTGACTACAGTGGTCGGCAAACTCATTAGTCAACAGAGCCAAATATCAACAGTACAACGATTGAAATTTCTTTTGAGAGCCAAATTTTTTAAACTTAAACTATATAGGTAGGTACATTGTTATTAACTTAATTAGGGTACTCCTAAGGCTTAGGAAGAGCCACACTCAAGGGGCCAAAAAGCCGCATGTGGCTCACGAGCCGCAGTTTGCCGACCACGGGACTAAGAGGAGGGTTGAGGGTGAGGAGGGACTAGAGAACAAAAGTAGGATTCAAGTTAGTGATGATTGAAAAAAAAATAAATTAAAAAAAAAAAAAAGTAGGATTCAAATCCCACCCTCTCAATAAAAGTTTCCTACAATTCCCAGTACTAAGTGACTGCTAGTCCGTCTAAACTACACTGCATTTATTATTTGTACCACACATTTGGTGATTACTCACACACAGCCTTGTGATACCACTTCCATTGTTATCTTGGACTTCCATTTATATCTTCTATAGTTAACATTGAAGGTGATTACAATCCATGGCCCAGAGCAGCAACTGCATCCTAAACATTTTTGTTTCATGGATTTTACACATTGAGCTGAAAAATAGGTTTTATTTAATTTTATAATTAAATTGACATATAATATTGATGGTTGATTTATATTATTATTAAAGCTAAAGACAGAGCTTCACTTTATCTTCTCATCTTTCATGACACTTTATCGTAGCTGTGTAAATAATGGCATAATCTTCTTACCATCTGCTCTTTCTTTCTACCATTCTCTCTCCTTTGCCGCACAATCTTTCAAAGAGCCATTTCAACTATTTTCCCCCAAATAGCTAGCAGTTTACTATAAAAAGGAAAAAATGTGATTTTATTATTATTTTTGTACTTCCTTGAGTCAGGTCAGTTGGTCAATTATTTTAATAGGTTGTAAATTTTTTAAGTCTTTATTTAAATGGATTTACTAAAATAATATACTGAGTTGCTCCTTTGGAAAAGAGTGGAAGCATCTACTATGACTGAGCAGCTGACTAGCACACTGGTTGATGAGATTCCGAGTCTTTGCTCCAAAGCTCTCTAACAAGATTAGGCGAGATTGAACCCGAGAAAGTAAAGGTCTCTAAATTGACATAAACCCATTGGGCAGAACTGAATCACACCGCTATTTGAATCTCTAACAAAGCCTAATCTCTGACATATTATATTTGGTGCACTATAATCTGTGTACAAGCGCACATCCTTCTAGTAAATGATGGATGCGGTTTAGTTAATATAATATAGTTTACAATACTAGAACTTTGTAAGAAATATAGTTCTGCTCTGTCAAATGACCCAGAGCATCACTTCTCTGGAACAGAGTCTGTCTCCATAAAACACACACTCATGTGTTTTTCCAAACCAGCTTGGTCAAATTCGATAAATGAATTTCACTGGATAGTTTCATTTGTCTAACACCAGAAAAACCAATAATTTTTGTTAGGAATTCTGGCCTAATTGTGATGCCAGAAATAAATTAGTAAATTTTCATCAACATATTTAGACTTCAGTACTTATCTGAACCTTTTATAGGTTTTTCATAATCTGAGGGCTGTGCATTTTGAATTATGAGGAATTTTGAAAAACTTTTTGTCTCACCTCTTTTCTACTTTTCAGCCCCTCATGGCCAAAGCTTTTATTTCTTTCCTAGTGGAAAGTAAACAAATAGCTGCATGATATAAACTCATGATGCTGATGCTAAGCAGACTCAGTAGTATCAGTGATCTTGACTATTGTAGGATGGTGCCGACCAGCTTAGTGTGTTGGCACTTTTCCCACTACTCAAGGCTTAGGAGGGTCCAGAGCCTGGGCTGCTTTACACCGGCCTCCTTTTTTGATCACACATTGTTTCTCCTCTTCACAAACTCTTCTAAGAATTACATATTTATAAAATGGCATCTTTCTGGGCCCCACTGCCATGCTTATTAATGAAGTTCTGTGTCACGATGTTTTTTTTCTCTCTCAAATAAATTAGACTAATATGACTCAACAGAACACAGAATGTATTTTTTTCAGAGTTATTATTAAATTGTGCTATTTATTTTCATTGCATTTTAGATGAAGTGAAATTATCTCATTTCCTAATAAGTGAAAACTATGATGCTATTACTATTAACCAGTAATTGAAAATTCCTCCCCCTTTACTTTTGGTTAAAATCTAAGAATTATTAACTGTATATTATAGGACAAAAGCAAGAGTGATGTGAACAAAGATATCACTGGATAAAGGTAAAGTTGGTGTTTGGAGTGTTTTTCTTCCTTTGTAATTACTTTTGTATTTTTTTCCAATTGTATTGTAGTTTTGAGTTGTATTTCTGCTTCCGGCCTTTAACAAATAGCATTTTCTATCACTATCTGCAGATTCTTGCAGTCTCAGTTGTACACAAAAAGCTTAATGAATGTTCTTCATTGACTAATACCCAAAAAGGAAATTGGTAAAAGAGTTTGAAGATAGAATCTTTGGAAATCCTGCATTTTAAGCAGATGTTGTTTCACAATAGCCTCTTTCAATGAATACCTCAAAATAGAAACTCCCGTCGTGTGTACTTTTCCTAGGCAATCAATAGTTTCATTTCTTTCCATAAATGGTAAAATTGGATATTAGAAAGTATAGGCACACTTTTCCTCATAAAAGAGAAATGGATTAGAGATGTTGCACTAATGATATAATCATCAACAGCAGCAGCAAACAGTTGTTATTAAGCTTAGTGCAGGCTTGTGGTCTGCCTAACCAATAGCCATTTTCCTCCTCCTTTTTCTTTTTTCTAACATAATAACCTATTTTGTCCACATAACTACCAGCTTTCATACCATGTAGTTCAGGTGAGATGGATCTGATTCCCCAGCCCATGCAGTGATCACAACCACCTGCCCCCTCCCCCTACTATGTTAATGATTGGTTTAGGCACAGCCGATTGATGCACTTCTGACCAGTGAGATATGAAAGAAGTCTCTTGCAGGGCTTTGGATAAGGTTTCCTTTCTTATATAGAGAGATAAACATGAGGGAAGGTTCCCTTTCAAATCCTGGGTACTTTCACAAGGAGCTGAAGCTAAACTGCTATAGCTGTTTCATCACTGTGAATAGAGCTAGGTTGAAGAAAAAGCTTCTATGCCAAAGATGATAGAAGGCAAAGATACATTCTTTATATTATTGAGCAGTTGAGTTAACTAATCCTTCAGCATTTGAAATAATTTCCCTCTTTGTTTAGCCTTATTCTATTAGTGAAGTTGGATTTTTTGTTATAGGGGACACAAGCATCTATGCAACAAATTCACTGTTTTAGTGAATTATTATAGACTGCTAGGTATTATCTCAAACACCTTCTTTTACTCCCCCCACCCCCAATGCTGAACTGTCATTTTTTTCCTCTTGCTTTTCAATTTATTGCTACATGGTACCTTTGGCCACAGTCACTCTATTGAAATTATTCTCATCAGTGTTTACTCATGACTTCTTGGTTACCAAATCAAACAGTCTCTGAGCCTCACATCCTTAATCTATAAATAAAACATTTGATCCTTATTGGTGGTTTTAATTTAAAAATTATTAAAATTATTTAACAATAATTGTTTTCATACAAAATGTTACATGTAGCCCTGATATGTCAAACAAACCAAAGTAGAATTTCTTGGTTGACTCAGAACCTGGAGGCTTTGTGCCCTGCATACTGCCACCTGGGCCTTCGATAGCACTCCCCGTCCCCAGCCTGTGCAGAGTTTGCAGGTTCCACAGGACATAGTTAAAAAACTAGCCTCCTACTTTGACATTCTTGTCAGTGCCTCTCCTGCCTCTTTTTCATTTGCACTGTAACTACCCAGAATGCTTTAGTCATTTTCCATCACCTACCAATAAAGTTCCTTTCTTTTGAGCTTTGTTCCTTTGAGTCTCTTTTGTCTTCCTTTGCTACAGCCACATGGGGCTACTTCTATTCTCCAAAACTGACCAATTTGTCCTTTTTTTGTATGCTCTTCTCATTTTGCTTTTTATTTCTTTGCCCATCTTCACCTGTTCAAGCCTTTCAGTTCCCACCCAGTACCCATCAAATTACTCTCAATTTTCTCAATGTTCCTATAATATTTGTACCTTAATTATAGCACATATCACATTCTCTCTTTGAATTTTGTATTAAAGATATTCTTCAGGTTGCATGCTCTCTGAAGGTGGGGAACTATTTCTTGTTAGTTGTTCTGTACCCAGCAGTGCTCAGCATATATTCCTCAAATACTACTGTTAAATAATACTTGTTAATGAACAACAAATTTACAACAGAAATAAAAATTCTTAAATTATATAGGTATTCTTTAGGTTATTTATATTAGTTTTTAAATATTTGTGTCAGTTTTTATTTATCATTATTACTTATTTTTTAAAATATATTTTTATTGATGTCAGAGAGGAAGGGAGAGAAAGATAGAAACATCAATGATGAGAATCATTGATTGGCTGCCTCCTGCACGCCCCCTAGTGGGGATCAAGCCTGAAACCTGGGCATGTGCCCTTGTCCAGAATCGAACATGGGACCCTTGAGTCCACAGGCCAATGCTCTATCCACTGAGCCAAACTGGCTAGGGTTATGTCAGTTTTTAAATTGATCTATACTCTCTGAGGTTATGGAGATTAAATTGACTTAATTAAGTAAATTTAATTGATATGATAGAATCTAGGCCAGTAAAACTAAGATAAAGTATTTTAATGCAAAGTGCTTTATAATTAAAAAAAAAAAGAAAAACAAAGCAACGTATTATTGTTCTTATTTGGAAATTTGGCTTTCTTGACATTTTAAACAAGGTTATTTATGAGTTAGTTAGCTCACTGACATCATAGATATGCCAGTTGTGAATTAATAAGTGTGATTAACAGCTGGGTTAATACTAAGATTTTTAAACATTTAACAGCAGTTGTTATTGAGTTCCCAAACAGGACAATCAAATGTGTAATTTCAAGAAAATACATAATTTTTGTATTTGTTTTCCCATTTCCTATAATTGCTATAACGTTATAATTCCTAATAGAATGTGTTTGAAAATTCTACTAAGTTTAATAAAAGTTATAAAAGTTGGTGAAGGAAAGGATGTACCACTGTACTATTTAGTTTCTACTATTTCATTTTAGTTGCTTAGTGCTTCATTTTATTAATATATTTAAATAGTTTTGATGGTAAAGAAAAAGTATATTGATTTGGTAAGGTTAATATTTCAAATAAATGGTAATAAGAATATATCATATGATATAGTAGTGATAGTATAGTGCTTGACATGATTTGAAAGGAAAAAACATACAAATAAGTTTAGTAAGTTTTTTCCAAGACTAAATGTTATCAATTGTTTTCATAACTGGAGAGGAACTGACTTTGAGATAGTAATAATGATACAGACAAATAAGATATATTCCAGAATTAGATAACTGAGCTTAAAATAAGTCCACATATCCATAGCCATGGGCAAACATTAGATACTGTCCCTAGGGATCAGTAAGTCTTAGGATTCCTTCCTTACACCTGTCTGGTCACCTGCAAAGGAGGAATGATAATGCTACCTCCCTCCCTCACAGGGTTGTTGAAGAAAGTAGATGATGTACATGGAAGTATTCTCAGAGTTGGATAGTTACAAATTCATATGTGGTTACCAAGAAGACCAGAGATGGATAGTTCATACATTCCTAAACTCCTGTAGTTGCTGCCAGAGTAGGAATTTGACTCCCTGTTCCCATGTAAGAGTGGTTGGGGGGGCTGGGGCCATGGTCTGGTCTACAATGAGGACCTTTGAGTGGGACATGGAATGAAGGAGAATCACTGCATCCAAGGAGAAGGAGGGCATGAGAAGCAAGACACAGTCTGAAGCAGGGACTGAGTCTACAACTGGAGGCAGAGGGAATGGGTGTGAAAAGGAAAACAGGAAGTCGAACCTGAAAAGATCCACTTTGAAGCACCAATACATAGAGCCAGATGCTTCACAATAGGGACCTTGGGTGATACTGAGATGGTGGTGGTTGGAGCTGTTAAGGTGCCGGAAAAAATAGAATCAGTCCCAGCTTAGGCCATGCCTTCTACACACCACCTGTGAGTCCCCGGGTTCCTCTTCCGTGCAAAAATACTGGCCCTATGCACCCCATAGATTCAGGGTATGACATCTTCATATGTTTTGAGCTCTAGCATTCTCCCCTAGGTGATTAGATCCAGATATTTAACAGATATAGGATCTGAATTCTTAAATTATGATTTTTTTTTTTAGAGTTAAACTTTTTTTAAAAATATATTTCATTGATATTTTACAGAGAGGAAGGGATAGAGATAGAGAGTTAGAAACATCGATGAGAGAGAAACATCGATCAGCCACCTCCTGCACATCTCCTACTGGGGATGTGCCCGCAACCAAGGTACATGCCCTTGACTGGAATCGAACCTGGGACCTTTCAGTCCACAGGCCGACGCTCTATCCACTGAGCCAAAATGGCTTCAGCTTAAATTACGATTTTAATGCTTGTAATTGCTATTGGAAATAGTTATTATGATACCTTTTCAAGGGCCTTGTATGTTAAGATTTTATTCACATTTATCTAGAGATGTACAGTAAATTGCTTCTATGACTGTGCATTCATTATTTACTCTTGGTAGGTCT
The DNA here is from genome assembly GCF_028538775.1 of Myotis yumanensis. Classification (NCBI taxonomy): domain Eukaryota; kingdom Metazoa; phylum Chordata; class Mammalia; order Chiroptera; family Vespertilionidae; genus Myotis; species Myotis yumanensis. The sequence goes on from NW_027223752.1 coordinate 91,923,516, forward strand.
GGTATTCATGGGGTAACATTTAAAATTTGTCAATTGGCTGGTGATTGAACACTAAGCTGCTGATTCCTTTTTACTTCCCACATTTCCCCTCTCCTTGCCCATTAATTTTGTAGGACTCAGTTTAAGTTAGGAAAGGAAAATGGGTTGCTTAACATGAGCATGGTCAAGGAAAGGCTCTGCCTCTGACGGCCTTACCCATAGGAGTCTTAGTAAATTCCTTTCTCAAAGAATTTGACGCTTGCTCCTTAACTACCAATGATGCCTAGAGATAAGAGATCTGTGCCACAGTTGCCAACAGAGAAGACTCAAACGATGAAAAAATAGGAAACTTTTTCTAAATAGCTTTTCAGCACATATGGCCTGGTCTTGCAACTCCCAGCCCATAAAGCAGTATTTCCCATGATAATTTCCATATCTTGGTCTCCTAACAAGCATTGAGCACTAAGTGGGCTCCGCTGTCTGTTGCATCTGACTGCTCCGTGTTAATCATCGTAGGCTCATGGAGGGCTAGAAACCCTGGGGATTAGTGTATAACGGAGTCAGTAAAGTGGTTGGTTTGTGCAAAAGTTTGGGGGAAGAGAGGAGAGTGGTAAAGTGAGCTGACACTGGCAACATGAGTAAAAGTGGTGGTGAAAAGGCAGAGGGACAGCCTTTCCTATCTAATTGTGCTGTGATTTTGAACAATCAAAGAGATCTTTGTCCCCTACAAGCTTATTTTAGTTATTTTCAGTTTGGCAGTAAGAAGCTATTCATCTAGTGCAAATGAAAAGCAAGTTTTTGGGTTTATGAAGCCAGGGCTCCACACAGTTGGGAGAGTATGGGAAGATAGTTGTGTTAGGTGGCCGTAAATTACGACAGCATGCTGGACTAATAGGACAGATGAAAAATGCTGTTCAAGAAAAATAGTCTCCTTTTAATAAAACACATGAAATTCCTGCATCCTGCATCTGCCATGATATAATGACCCTATTAACAGAAAAGAAATGAAAAATAAGGAGTCAGCACAGTTGTTACCTAAGCCTGTCATAACATTTTAAATTGCTTAAAGTTGCAGTCTCCTAAAAAGATGTTACAGTTGTTGAGTGGCCCTTTTGGCTACTTGGCAAGATCCGTAATTCAGGATTTCATTCTTAAGGAATTTTGCTTCACTTTTCCTTTGTAAAAGGGTCATGGCATTTTATATAGTACAGAAAACTCTGAAATGATTAAGGCCAGAAAAAAATAGGCAGGGAGAAATAAGAAAACATACCTCTTTCCCTGTTTCATAAAACTGTGAGTACTAAGTAAGACAAACAACTTTATAATTAGAAAGAAAATTATGAGAAGTTATTTTTATTCTAAAAATCACATTAATGGCTTTGTCTGCCGCACAGTTATTACCAATTGCCATTAACTTGTTGGCACAAACAAGCTTAAAATTTATTTCAAATTCTCTCGTCCTAATAATTTTTTTGAAAAAGCGTGGCATTCAAGTGGCGTAATTAAAACAAGTAGAATAATAAACATATATTTATGAAGGGTTGTGAATATATTTGTTTTAAGTTGAACAAATAACTTCTAGTGATTTTGTAAGTCGAACAGTAAATAATTAAAATAAATTTAAATTCAAATATTAACATTTCAATTTCCAGTTTGGTGAACATAAGCAAATTATTATAAGTTTGTTTTCAATTCCTGCAAAGCATATTAAAATTAACTTTTCCTCCATTTAAGTAATGTGTATGACTAAACTTCCTTCCTACTGTGAAACGGTTTCATTTATTGCTATTTGTAAACTGCCTGGGATAGATGCAGAGTGGATTGGGCTCAAAACTCCTTGAACAATTTCTTTTGAAATAACACTACATACGTTAAGCTCAATTACACATCCAAACAGCCACAGCTCACTTTTGGTAATTTATTCATTGATTTAACATAGTACCCAGAAGAGCCATGCCTGCTGTCATTTCTGTAATATATTATGTTTTAAATATACTCATGCTCACCCATGCACACCATTAAGGTGTGCATAAACCTGTGTTTTTCTCTCTTGACAGCTATAAATGTTTGTTATTATTACACAAAACATATGTTCATGTTGTTTTTGTCTAAATTATTCTATCTGGGGCTATAAAGTTTTAATGTTATTAGTTGCCCTTAGAATTTTAATGTTTCACTGCTATAACCTTCTTAGGATTTCTGTGCAATTAAATAGAAACTATTTCACTGCAGCCTGAAAGAACAATATATTTTATACAAATAAAAAAAATCTTGCTCCATTTTATTTCATTGTAGTAAAAGCGTTGGCTTGACAGTTTTTCTTTTTGGTCTATGGAAGTGTCACCTGTGGTCATACCTGAGCACCAGCTGCATGCAGAACATTGCTCTTCCCATTCCTGACATCTGCTGGAAAGACATGAGTTAAGCACCCTTTTAACCAAAAGGATGATTTTTTACCAGCCATTCGGGGTCATTCCAGATGCTATTTAGTTGACTCCACTTGGGCCTGGCTTTGGTCTAATGTGGACAGAGACCAACAGGGACCCAATGAGAAGTCCATTGTTATTACAAACATGTTGCTAACTAGTTTGTTTTCCCACCTTGGGTCAAAGATGATTTTATTTACAAATCAGTGGCAACTATGATTTTCTAAGCTGTGGGCATGCTTTTCTGTTATAGCTCCTCTCCTTTCTATACACAGTCACTGAGCTTGGTCTGGACCTCGCTGTTCTAACCAGAGCGTGTTGTAGACTAATCTTGAAATCTAATTTCTCATGGATAGAATCTGTAAGTTGCAAATAATTTGTATTTCACAGTTGCAGTTCTAAGGGTATCTTGACTTGTCTGCCTATAATCCAATAGTTAATGTTGGCAGTGCCCACTCCACTCCAACTCTTTCTCTATAAAGTGCCAGGGCCGAGTAATTGAGTCTTAACTTCCATTTTACCTCTGTATACCAATCACACTACGTCTATTGTAATCTTCCTAAAATACATGTTGAATCACATCAAACTCTAGCGCAAAAGCTTTGCCACAACTAAACCCGAGTTCCTGAATAAGGTGTTCAAATACAGGTTTCAAGTGTACAACTCAACAAAACATCCCCTGCACACTGCGTGCCCATTGCCCCAGTTAAGTCTCTTTCCGTCCCATTTAAGACTGCTACATTTCTACAAAACTTGCTTCTGTGTGGTTTCTTATGTGTTTCATTTTGTCTTGTTCACGACAATAAGCTCCTTGAGGGCAGGAACTATACCTCTTTCATGTTTGTTTTCTTACCAATGCCTTGCACAGTATGTAATAGGTACTGCTTTATTGATGATTGAATGAACAATATTTATTTTTCCTTTCTTAAACCTTGAAATACTTGGGAATCACTCACTATTAGGCTGACATCAACAGAGTTTTATCCAATCTCCCTGCTTTTGTTCAGGTTTTCTGTATAGGAATAGAGACCTAAAGCACATCTGACAGACTTATAGGAAAGGAGGTTATACATCTCCTCAGAGCAACATGTTGTTAGTGGAAAATAACATTGTTAATAATTTTTTTTGCTTACATCTGAAAGTACCATCAAATGCTCAGTCCCTTTTGTACCTGTCCTCTGAGGAATCAAAGATGATCTGGCCTTCATTCTTGGAATAATCTCCTACAGAAGTAAAACCTCAATGTGAAAATTAGAGAAACAAAATAAATGGATTTTGAGGTAGGAGTACTGCATTTGTCAGCACTGCTTAACCTTAGTTTACAGCCCTATTTGACTTGTGAGAAAATTAGCTATTTATTACCAGTATTTGGTATTCTTTTGTTTTTCCAGATTGTGAGTTTGAGTTGCCACTAATATTGAAATTTGTTTTCTACCAACTTGATCCATTATTAATTAAGACATAAAATGTCAGAGCATTATAAGGGCTTTATTCTTTTTTCCTTAAATGATGCCCCTTAAGTAACATACTATGGAATGTGAATTTCCCAGTCTCTCGGAGCTGAGCCTACTAGGATGTTAGTTTAACAGAAATCGGGTAGTGTGCCTTCTCTTTCTTCTCTGGTGCTACTCCAGGTTGATGGTGGTCTCCAAGAAAGGAAAACAGGAAATGAAGTTCTTAAAGGATTTGTGGAAGTCTCTCCTCTTCAAAACATCTCTTTGGACTTTTCTTCTTTTTAGCTCCCACACTTCCCAGTTTAATAGCAATATGCAAAGCCCAGTTGGAAATATACTTAGAAAGCCACATTTAACTCGCTTTTAAGCCTTTACTTATTTATATTTCTTCTTAGAGTGGTCTGAAATGGTGGGGATTAAGGTTTTTAACAGGCAGCAGTTACTGCTTACGAATAGATCTCCTCAAATTTACACCATTTTAATTATACTTGAATTTTTTTATTTTATTTTTTACCAATTATATGGTCAACGTCTTTCTGCAAGGCAAGAGGAGATGGTGGGGGAGTAGGGGCAATGGAGGGAAGTTGGTATGGAGTTTGAGAGCTTTCTCTTTTAAAATAGAAAAGCCTCTAATGGAAAAATGCAATATTTGTTAAAAGGTGGAGATAACAGAAAATAGTAAGTCAAGATGCTTGGTCACAAAATAGTCTACCATAGAGTGCTCATTACTGTTAAGTAATTGACTGTGTTACAAGAAGGTTTCTCAGTCAGGAAAGGATCAAGGAGGTCAGTTATCTGGTGGTAATGACCATAGCGGTCATTAGAGGGTATTAATATTATTAAGAATAGAAATTTAACTTTCTATTGAAGTTTTTATTTAAATGATATTAACTTCAGTTCAACTTTTAATTGAGGTGCAACCATCCACATTCTATAGCTGGGCACCAAGAAGTAATGAACGTAAAATTACATGTTCTTCTGATAGGTTGATGGGTCTTTATTAGAATTTCAGGGCCTCCACAGAGCTGTCATTAGGCACGAAGTGCCCTGAAGTCTCTATTTGAATTACAGCTGGGTGGATGATTCAGGAAATGATTTCAACCTGAAAAAGATAAAAAAGGAGGGAATAATAAAAACAAAGTTTTTATTTCCTTTTTGCCTTTTTGCTTTTTAAGGTGAAAAGGTCCATTTATATGGCCAGTTTTTGATCCATTTGCCAGGCCTTTAAAACACAATATACGTTTCCATTCTTTCCTTCCTTCTTTGTTCCTTTTTTATCTCCAATTAAAGGGGAATCAAAAAACATCCCCCCAAAAGAGGGTGTTTTTTTTTTTCTTTCTAAGTTTTAAGGAAGCTCATCCTCTGAATAATTCCACACAACTGTGTGTCACCGATTCGATCAGGAGCGTAGAACCTATGAGAAGAAGACTAAACTAAACACTTCATTAAAATATTTAAGTTTAGTGAGTCAATGCCACAACCTCGCCAGCCATGATTTATGAATAAGCTGTTTTCTAAATAGAAGCCTGCAACCATGTGCAGTTCAGATCTCTGCCTTGGGAGGGGATCTCCTGTTCCTCCTTCTCGGGGAACAAAAGAGAGATGAGGCAATTTCAAGGTTCGTAATTTCACCTCTTTGAGCCAAGAAGGAAAGAGCTGTGGGGAGTGAACAATTTCATAAGCAAGATCATTCCACACCTAAAACCCTTTGTTTCTCGAAAGCATAAACTTAGTGAAGGTTTGGTGTTAAGTTGGTTGGCTGCCATTTTACAGAGAAGAAATTTGCTGAAGGAATTGCTAATGGCCTATTTTCCTTTGGAAAAGGATTCAACCTACTTTACATTTTTGGTAGATAGCCAGCATTTTGTCATTTAGACATGTCAACGTTACTATGAAAACATTATGCATCAAAACACAGCATAACTGTGTGACTTGCTGAAGACTAGTTTCTTGAAAAAAAGGGGAGAGGAAAAAAATGAAGAAAGGTGGGCTTTTTTTTTTTTTTCAATGTAAAAGCCATTCAGCATATTCCCTCCCTCTTCTCCCCCAAGAACTAGTAGAACTAGCCCACGTCTCTGGATGCCCAGTATGAGCTTCTGTAAATGGGAGAAATCAACCTCAAGCTTCCTTTCTAGTCAGAGAACATACATACTTGGTGATGACATGTTCCAGTGCAGCTAGTTGCATGTGAACATTCCTTTATCAAGAAACTGGAAGACCTAGATTCCAGATTTTTAAACACAACTTAAAGTTCTTTCAGAGATTTGACATATATTTTGTAAGAATTATAATACTCTGCTATATTATATTGGCTAAGCAAAATATTAGTTTGGAATAATGTTGATGTGAGATAAAAAGAAAACTGATTTCCAAAAGCTAGGAGAACATGACCAGTTCTGTGTGATAACCGGAAATTTTCATTCCATTATGTAGAATTCTCTTCTGTGTGCAAACCGAGACTGCAGTGCTCAAGTGCCTCTTCCTGTCCCCATTAAACAATTTAACATGTAAATTTTTTAATTGAGGATCTCATTTTAAACTTGGATTTTGAGAAGATCTTGTTTTATAGGCTGGTTTAATTTACTTCAAACCATTTTTAAATTGCAATTAGAAATAAGGTCCAAGATGACACTATAAGCGAGCAGCCAGTTCAACATTTAGTAAATGAAGGATTTTTTCCAAGTATAAAAAGAGTATAATTGAAATTGCCTCATGTTGCAATTATGGAAAAGCAAAGCAATATAATGCATTACTTGCAGACTTTAATGAAAAACCTGTTAGTGCAATGGAGTTGGGTATCAGCATTGATTTTATTTTCCAAGACATTTAAGAAATACATATTTTTAATGATTGTAGAGAGAGAGGAAGGTAGAGGGAGCGAGAAACATCAATGGGAGAGAGAAACATCCATTGTTTTCCTCCCTTACGCATCCGGACTGGGGATTGAGCTTGCAACCAGGTTATATGCCCTGACCAGGACTTGAACTTGCAACCTTTTGGTGCACTGGACTACACTCAACCAACTGAGACACACTGGCTAGGGCTCCAAGACATTTTTGTAATAGTTTTTATAATTGTTCAGGGGAAAAGGCAAGAGATGCTTAGGACCAGAGGGAAAATATTTCTTTCAAAGCTAATGTCACTTGCTAGGATGTAGATGCAAGCAATAACCCCAGCAGGAGTGAAATTATAACCTGATAATGTGAGCTGCCAATGTTCTTTTAAATTTGAGGTAAAATGTAAGACCTTTTACATAGAAGACATGAAATTTGCTTACTAGTGTAACCCTTTTCAGATACAAAGGGGTTAGTTCTTTCATAATTTAAATGATTCATTATTCCTTCTAATATTAATAGTAATAGATGTTTATTGAAAATAACCTGGAAATTACAGAAAATGATAAAAATAATAAAATCACAACTACTAGTATATCACCACTGAGTGGTAAGAATGGCTAACATTCTTATGTATGATATTTCTTTCTAGTCTCTTTTCTACTGCCAATAATTTTTGTGAATTAAAAAATCCACAGATTATAGAGATTTAAATTAGATCAAGATACTTTATACTTTATATTTTTTATTAAGAAATATGCTTTCCATGCCTCATTTTCCACAAGTAGGATTTCATTTTGTTTGGGAGTTTTGTTCTCATATTTATTCTACTAAAATCTTACATTGTATTTTAAATACCCCATTTATTGTTTACCATGTTATTTTTAGAAAATTATTCTTTGAGCACCCTATGTTTGTGTATAAGATTAAGATTAGCACCACTTCTGTGCTTATGCAAATAAACTCATGATGTTATAATGACAGGTTTTATATTTACCAATTTTCCACTTTTCAGAATGCCTTCTTGGATAGTTTATGATTTCATGATTGGATTTCATGATTGAATAGTTTATGATTTTTTAAGATTGAGATTGGTTAGATTTTAAATAGGTTTTACAAATGTAGCAAAACAGAGTTGGTAAACACTATATATTACAGTTGTGCAGTTGTACAAAACTAGGAGAAATACATTTATTGATCTCATGAGAGCAGTAATTGCAGCATGAAGAGATGGGATTCTGTTCACATTCTTTCACTGCTTCAGCGTCGTTGCTGTGATTGAACCCAGCACTCCAGCATCCCCAATAAGATAGAGCTCATAAGACTATTTGAGCTGCTCTATTGAAAATAGTCTTAGAATAAGCTGCTAAAGTTGCCACCTAAGTGAGATGTTTAAGATTATTTTAAAAATTTACAGCAGCATTTTGATTGTCAATTTAGATAAAGGTTTTTAGAAAGCAAATACAATATTGTCTAGATATGGTTATGCTGTGAGTTGTCAGTGTTCCTTTATAAGCATAGTTACATGAGTAGATCATTATAATACAAAAGAAGCCTTCTTAGACCCTAATGGCATACTAATAGCATTCTGTAATATTTATGGAAATGGCATTGTAGAGGATGGGGAGTGAGATAACTTTCTCCTCCTAATGTTAGAATTTTCAGCATTATATTTATTCCTTTTCCCCAGGGCTTAAAAACATTTGTTTTGTTTTTTTTTGTTGTTGTTGTTTTAAATGGAAGATGCTTTGAGGTGGGAAGTGATATGACTGGACGTCTATTTTGCTGTAAACCATTAACCATACTTTTTCCTCCTTGCTCAGGTAAACGAAAAGAAATATTTCTTGAGCATCTTATGTAGAAAATATATTGAATTCTTTTTAAACACCTTTAAGTAAATGCTTAGGAGCTTTTGTTTTATAGAAGGGACTTAATTACTAGAATGATCAGTCAGTTCATTTATTAAGTACTTAATAAATATTCTCCAAATATTTATTAAGTACTTAATATCTACCACACATTCCAATATGTTTTCTTCCCCAGACTCTGCAGTTTTGTGTTCTGGGGAAACTTAGGCTTCCCCTAGAAGATATGGTAGGATTGCAAGAAAGAGAGACAGACCATTTTTTAATTGAATGTCAGGCAGAATTTATCTTTAATGGGAATGTTCTAGTATCAGCAAACTGTGCTCTTATGAAGTGGTAAATGTGCAGAGATATGCATCTACAGTATGTCTAAGAATCCAAACGAGAGAGCTGGATGGGGAGTTGGGAAGGGGATCAAAGAACCAGGCTTTGAACCAGAGAAACAATGACCTTTTGGAAAGACCATGGGAGCTCTCAATGACCAGTAAGAACAAGAGACTTGAGCAAGAACAAGACGGTGCAAAATAAGGTTCAGACTTTAGCTTTATAGGTTTAACCATTCTAATTACAGGCTTGCAAGTGACTCATTCTAAGAAAACCATTATATCACTTTTATTTGATGTAATGATGTGCATATTTGGGGGTGACTTGTTTAGCACCAAATGTATTTAGACTCGTTTATTCTTAACTATCAGTTATTGTTTCACATATATATTGTATGTGACTGGAATATTTTATTAGGTTGGTGGCGACAAAGATTCAACAAAATCACTTTAATTATAATTACATCTAGAATAGAAAATAAACAAAGTATGAACACATGTTAACTGGGTCCTTTCTCTGTTTACTTTTATAATTTTATTTTATTTTAATTGTAATGAAACAGAGTATAAAAATTTATATTTACCCCATCAATTCATAAAACTGTCTTTGACTCACTTTTTAGACAGATTTTAGGCACAGGACAATAAAATCAGACAGCATAGGTCTTTACAGCAGAAAATACGAAAGTAGAACAGCAGTTATTCTCCTTAGGACAGAACCCTTTATCAGGGAGAACAAGAGATTGTACCCCTCCTATGAAGTTCACTCATTTCAGTCTGTTGCTTTCATATATAGTGACAGCATCTGCAAAAAGCATGGCTTTCTCTGGTAGATTGCATTATTGTTCCCACAATTCACTCCCCTTTCCTGTAAAAGGATTACACACCCCTGCCTACCACCATGTGACTTGCAGGCCTCCTGTGGAGGAGGATGTACCGCTGCCCCATCAGCGTTGAGCTAGATCTTGGCTGTGTAACTTGCTGTTGACAATGGTAAATGAGCAGATGTTTTAAGAGCCATTGCGTGTCTCTGTCAGCTCTCTGGCTCTTGCCTCTGCCACAAGAATAGCATGTCCAAATAGGGGCTGCGCCTTAAGCTTGGATCCAGGAATGAAGAAGACAGATGGAGAAAACTCCCAGCTCACTCACAGCCATCCTTAGCAGACTGTAATGTAAGTGAGAAGCAAACATTCATTTTTTAAGCCTCTAACATTTGGGGGTTGTAACTGCAGCAAAGCTTACCCAATACCATTACCAAAGCCCTGACCAGGTATTTTTCCCATCCTCATCAAACCAGTCTACACTCCGCATATCTCCTCAATTCTGTCTCCCTCCAGTACTACTTTCTTGCTCACAAACCTTCCATGGTTCCTTATTGCAAATTCAAACCTTTTCTATTTCTAAGGCAGCCTACAGTTTAATTCTCATGTCAAACTTATTCTTAGTTTTTACTCCACACAGTCTCTGTCACTAATTGGCCCTGTTTCCTCATTGTCCTCCAAGCTCCACACATATGGTTCGGTCATTAGAGTATAGTGGTCAAGTGTGGTTTCTGCATTCAGACAGCCCAGGAGTGAACCTCGCTCCCATCACCAACTAGTTGGGTGACCTTGAACAAGTTCCTCAGGCCATATCAGCTTCAGTTTCCTTATCTGCAAAGTGGAGGTAATAAAAGTTCCCAACTCACAGAGCTGTAATACTAGCTAATGTTAAGTTCAGTGTGGACCTGCCACATAGTAAATACTCAATAAGCATTAACTAGCATTATGTTGTTGCCTTCACCTGGAATGCTTCTCTTCCTTCTCATTTATATCCATTCTAACCAAACTTCAGGTTTGAGTCTAAAACCCACTTTTTCTGTGAAGTCTTCCCTTACAATTTTTGAGTACTGCCTTTACTTGCTCTTTATGGTTTCCTCCTCGCTTTAAGCTTTTTGAAAACAGTGATGACTTAAAGCTACTCTGTATCCTTCTATAGGTTGAGGATATCATGGTTATCCAGCCTAATTGATTGTAATTTTCTTGTTGAAGTTATTAATTTTGAGAGCTAGTTATTTTGTGGGGAGAGAGAGATAGAATCAGTGCAGCAATGGCTACCGCTTTAGCAGACTACTACTTCCAGCCACTCTGAACAGGATTGACATCTGGCATGTCATCGCCCTTTCTTCCTAAATGCACCTGAAACTTGGAAGAACCGTGTAGCCATAATAATGGAGTTTGTGTTAAAATGAAAACAAGTTAAGAATTCAAAGCTAAAGCAAGTGAGGCCCAGACACTAGGGTTGGTGTTCAGTGTAGAGTTCCAGAGTGACCTCAGTGTTACTCAGTTTCTTGGGGGATTTTGAAAGGGAAGGTCATCCCTATCTCAATAAAGTGAATGTTCTGCAAAGGTCAAGTTGTCTTATGTTGTTTGGGACTCACTGCTAAGTACTTCATCAGTTATTTTCAAATTGGAAAATAAAGTTACAGCCTTTCTAGGAAACTCTGGGAGTTAGTTTATTTTAGTGAGGAAATGGGGGCATGGAAAAAGCAGCTTGCCAGTTCTAAACAACTGTGAAAAGCAAGGGACTGTGGAAAGCTAGATGTGTGAGTCATTGGTAAGAGTAAAAATCTTTGCCTTGAGGCTTAACACGTACGTAAGTTATGTACAAAACAAGTAACTGGGGCTCTATGTTTTAATGTTTTATTGTCCATTTTAGTTTGTATCATTCACTAAAGAAAGAATCACATGAAGCAAACACATCACAGATCTATCTGTGATTATTAAATTGAAAGTAATTTTAGAAGGTACTACCCTCAATAGAGAACTTTTTTATTAATTTAGCTGTGGCGAAGATGCTGGCTTGGAGCTGGGACCTAGTGTTACAGCTTAGGTTAGATAAATGAATTAAAACAAAATCTGATTGAAGAACATTGGTAGAAATATACAATGGTTACATTCAAGGTATTGATAATTATAGGAGGGGAAAAGAATTTCAAATATTTTTATGGGAAAATGATTGTGTTTCACTGAACATGGTTTACTAAACACATAAAGAATGTTGAAAATGAGTGATTACCTAATTTTTAAAAAGTATGAATACATATGTGAAAATTGTAGGTATATGTATATTAAGCGAAACAATGGTAGATGAGGAGATTACTTCAAAGGACAGGGTGTTATACAGCTATGCTTATTAGCTTTGTGATAACAATGTGGCACTATTGAATTTATTCCTTGTTATATGTTAGAAAGTTCTCAAGACCCAGAAATCCACCATTAAGCTTACTGATTGACATGCAAATAATAGTGTTGCTCAGTATTTGTAAGAACTTACAAATATAGACTGGTATTTGTAAGGGCTTAATATTTTGTCCAAAAATGTTGTGCACTCACTTAAAAAAATTGTTTAAAATAAAAGTGTCCCAGTATCTGTCAGACATTTTAAACTCCAAATCTATATACCTTTAAAAATAACAGACTTTGAAATGCAGTAAGTGGTACACATATAACATAATTGCTGGCAATCAAATGACGCCCATCAAAACAAGCAAATGGTGTCTGTTTACTTTAAATTCATGGGTGCTATCTTCATTAGGAGTGTTAACTTATCAAAACATCATTGTTGCTCTAGGAAAATCATAATAAAATTTCCCTAGGTGTATGAGAGATTTTGAAAAACATACTTTTGATGAGTGAGTTCAAATCAGTACAGCTAAATTAGAAAGAAGAGATTGAGAAGTAAACATCTGAGTTCTATATTGACAGGCACTATGAGTAGAACTGGGTTTCAAAGCTGAGAGAACCACAGTACTACTAGTCCTACAGGAGATCATGCTAGAGTGTGAGAGTGGCACTTAGCTTTGTCCTGTGAGTACAATGCAGTAATCACAGTGGTTAGAGAAGGGCACCTACACCAGCCATCACAAGGTGTTTTGGGTGAACTATACTGGAACTGATTATTATTATTTTTAATCCTCACCCAAGGATATCTTTATTGATACGAGAGAAAGAGAAACATCCATGTGAGAGAGAAACATCGGTTGGTTGCCTCCTGTAGGCACCCGACTGGGGATCAAACCTGAAACCTAGGTATGTGCCCTGACTGGGAATTAAACCCACAACCTTTTGGTGTACAGGATGATGCTCCAGCCCCAACTGAGCCACCCAGTTATGGTGGGAACTGATTTTTAAAGAATGAATAAAAATTAGTTGTATGAAAGTATATTTCAGGCCTTGGTCACAGAAAAAGTAGCATGAGTTGAGGCCAGGGAGGCAGGCAAGGGGCAGACTGTGAACAGATTTGTGCTATAAGTATGACCACTAAGCTTTAGTCTGATAGTTGAGAGGAACCTGTGCAAGTGTTTTAGCAAGAGGGTGACATGATCAGCTGTGAAATTTAGAGGGTCCTTAACAGCAATGGAGAGCATGAATGGGATACATAAAATGGATCCAGGGAAAGCAGTGAGGAAGAGAACCTCTTGATGAGCTGGTACAGGCAGGAGAGGAGGCACAAGCTGGTACAGGAAAAGAGGAGAGGATGGCTCCAAGAGATATTAAGGAGGCAGTAGGATCTCCAGTTTTACTTTCCATGTCTATAAAATGAGAATGATACTAATACTAGACTAGTATACTCCAGAGGATTGTTGAGAGGATTAAACAAAAAGCACTTAGCACAGGGCCTGACACAGCAGAAGTTCAGTGAATGTGAGCTTATGATACAGTTACCTGCGATGTTGGCTCTCCTTTATTGAGTTTGGCAAAGAATTCAGAGCCAACAACTCTAGTACAAGAGAAAGTTTATTTAGCATGTAAAGCAAACATATACTCAAAGAGTAGATTTGAGTGGGCTGCTCAGAGAGCTGCCTTGGCCTTTTAGAAAGAAAATCACAGAAGCAGAAGTGAGCCAGCTGGACTGCGTGGACTCAGGAAACGAGTTACAGAAGCAAAACAAGGGCCTCTGGAGACAGGTTCAGGGGGTTAGCCTGGGACGAGCTGCCACTACCAGCTGCTCCACTGGTTGCAAGTCTCTGGGGACCCTTAGAGCTTAAGAGAATGAAAACAAAGATACACATCTGAAGAAAGAAGGCACAGACATGCTCTAGAGCAGTGGATCTCAACTTCCTAATGCCACGACCCTTTAATACAGGTCCTCATGTTGTGGTGACCCCCAATTTCATTGTTACAAATTGAACATAATTAAAGCATAGTGATTAATCACAAAAACAATATGTAATTATATACGTGTTTTCCAATGGTCTTAGGCGACCCCTGTGAAAGGGTCATTCGACCCCCAAAGGGGTCGCGACCCACAGGTTGAGAACCGCTGCATTAGAGAGAGAGTACACACACACTGGGACCATTGTCTTAAGGGTTTTGTATGTTTTCTAAAGGCAGGAATTTTAGGGGAGGTCTCAGGGGAGGATCTCAGTAGAATATTCATCAGCTCTCCAGGTATGTCCTTTAATATGCTCGTTCATCAAAATGAGCATACAGGGTCAGGATTGTGATGTCTACTGACTGGTTGGTGTAAGGTAGGGGGTCACAGGTCATTGTTTCTTGTCCTGATGTCAGCCATGGTGTCACTTCATCTGATTTTGTTGCTTTTCTGCATCTGGAGCTGAAACACAACTGAAGTGTAGATATCATCTCTCGTTAGACCACACTCTGTCTCTGTGATCAAGAGACCAGAGGCTTTGTTTCTAAGATTGTTTGATGCTGATCAGAACCTCACTGTCCTGAGGGCTTCATGCTTAAGGGAGTGGTCCTGCAAGGGAGAAGGAGGCAGGTGAGTCAGGGTGCTGGATGAGGCCAGTTTGAATCAGCTGTCTCAGTTTTCCCATTCCACTTGCCAAGGAATTTTCTTGGCTTCTTACTAGCCTGCCTCAATATATCAGCATAACTTGGTAGCTGATGGGAAGTTAGGGGGAATGTAAGCAACTCCTGGCTTTCAATGATACAAGAGGTGAACCGCAGTATATTCCGAGACAGTTACTCATGGAAGAGGGGCCCATTCTAGAGGACGGTAGCCGGATTGCAGTTGGTTTAAGAACACAAAGGGTGAATTATAGAAATGATTCACCACTTTAACAAGATATTTGACTGTGAATGAAAGGAGAAAAACAAAATCATAGCAGAAGAGAGGTGATAGTTAAAGGTTTTTTTTTTTGCTTGTTTGTTTTTTGTTTTGGTCTTTATTTTGGGTTGTTTGTAGCATAGCTTAATTGAGTTGAGAGTCAGGAAATAGTGGCAAGGGAATAATTGGTATAATGAACCCTGAGATCAGGTTGAAGAAAAAAAGAGAAGACAGAAGAGAGCTGATATATGTGCAGGGATTAGAATTAGTCAAGTTGCCTCTGGAAAGAGTAAATGTATTAACAATGAGAGGGGGGTGGTGGTAAGGAAAGGAGCGGGTGGTAAGAAGAAAGGAGGGGATGGGTAAGGAGGGGAGAGAGAGAGGAAGAGGAGGGAAGGGAAGGGGAAGGAAGGAAACGGAAGGGAAGAGAAAAAGTGCTGGGAGACTCAGAGAGGTTGTGGTCAGAGAGTGGAGCATTGGAATTTATGTTCACATCCTAGATATGGCAAGAATATGGTTATAGGATGGGTTACAGAATGGTTACTTTATTAGAATTGCAGAAGTCAAGGAACTATGAGAAGAGTAACCCATTGGAATTGTCCAAAGAAGCTGGGGGTGGGGTGGAGACAAAGATCTCGAAGCAGGTGCCATCATTCTTAACAAATAAATGGGGGGAATCCAGTAGTAATGAGCCACACAGAGAGGTTCAGAATGAATTTCAAGGACACATTTTTAAATTAGGGTAAAGGAGCAATGGTTTAGAAAAGGCTGTCTCTCTTGCATACATTATGGTCAGCAAAGAGGGGCAAAATGAGCCCTTCCCTACTCCTGTGGAAAGAGCTGGTGGGGATGACAAGAGGGAGATGAGCTGGGGCAGAATTGGTAGGAGAGTAAGTGAAAGGGCAGAAAAGGGGCCTGTCTTTGGAGGAGTGGTAAAGAATGGCAAAGATGAGAAGCATGCTAGGGTCCACTGGTTCCCAACTTCCATTCTGATGGAGGCGGAGGCCTTCAAGGGGGGCAGCAGCCCGTGGCCTAATAGACAATATATTCTACTCTGTGCATTATATGCCTCTGCTTAGTTTATTTTTCTCTTTTGGATCTAACATTTTGACTATTTCACTATTAGCATTTTGGCCAGATAATTGAGGGAGAGAGATAGCAGAAATGAGAATCTAACCAGTAGATGATTGCATAATATGATACAATCTTAAAAATTGTTGATTTTTTGTGAAATAATTTCTGAAAATAGTTGATGTTATCTCATGGTCTGATCCAAGCAAAATGGTATCATCATTTGCAAGACCACGTTTTGTATCTATCTTCTTTTTTCTTTCTTCTTCCTTCCCTCTCTTTATTTTTTTCTCCTCCTTTCTACTTAAACTGTATATATGTGTAGTGTTTTTTAACTACCAAAGTACTGTGCTTCGCTGTTGGTGAGATAACGTGTTGGAGGTCACTAGGTCCCTACTCTTAAGGTCATAAGTAAATGACAGAATACATAGTTATAACTGTAAAACCAGCAAAAAAACAAAACAAAACAAAAAAAAAACAGAAAAAACAACCCATGGACTAAAACCAGGGAATAAGTGATACTGTATGAAAGTAAAGAGGAAGGAGCAACTAAAGAATAAGAAATGCTTTATGAATTTATATGCCTCAGTGGAAATTTTGGTCCTGATATGCCAATAACACTTTTTAAATTTCAAAATCTAGATGGCTTCATATATGTAGGATTTATTTTGACTCTCTACCATCAGCATGGATAACTGACATACATACAATACATAACGTTTAAATGCTATTACTGTTGAACAGTTCAAAGTATATGAAGTTTATGATCCACTGACACTTATGAATAAGACCGGAAGAAGCTTAAAGCAACTATAGATGGCCCAGAAATATCTAAGGTGTTTTTGCATGAGTGTACATGGACTAATGGTTTGTGGCTAATCATTGATGTACTCAGTGAATAGAGATATTTACTCTTGGAGAAAATGTTTAAGTTAAGCTTATATAAAATTTTTACAGAGAAAATGAGGCAGCTATCTTCATATATCTCAAAATTAGAACTAAATTAACTATCTATACAACACCAGTCATTTCAATAAAAATGAAAATCATTCATTTGTTCATTCATCCTTTCAGTTGTCAAACGTTCACCGAGTGCCCTCTATGTGCTAGGATCCGCCCTCAACTTTGGGGAAATAACAGTGAGCAAAACCAGATAGGCTTTGTTCCCTCAGGAGATTGAGGAAGATGGAATCTAATAAAATTTTTGCATAGATGGAAGTAAAATTACACCTGTGAAAAATACCACAAGGTAGAAATCCAGGGTGTTAGGAGAACTTAATAGTTGATTTAATCTAGTCAGGGAGGTTGGGCAGATGTTCACTAAGGAGGTAAAATGGAGTGGAGCTCTAATGACGAGGTGTCACATAGGCACAGGGGCGGGGGAGTGAGGCACTGAGAATCTTTTCTAGCTGAGCGGGTGTTGGTGATTATGCTCCTGGTGGTGGGAGCAGAGAGTACAAAGAGGGCCATGGTGTGGGGCAAGATTTGGGAGGAAGCAGTAGCCAGACTGCTTGGGGCCTTATCATTCTTCTTTGCTGTGAAGGCAAAATATATAGCAGGTAAATTCAATTTTTATTCATATCTTTTACTCTAATATAGATACATCTCAAGGCAAATGTCTTCTCCAAGAATAAAGTGGAGAAGACATTATTGTCATGATAGAATATCTTAATGAAATGTAAAAATGGTAACATTCTTCATTTTTCTTTCCAGTAACGGCAAGATAGCAAACCTCTTCTTCAACCCACAAAATAAATATATAAATAAGAGGAAAAATAAGATCTCTAGCTCCTCTCTTGTTTATCCTAATCAGGATTAGCTTTATCCTAATCAACAATCTTATATTCAACCTTAATGATATTTCATTAGCTTCTCAGAACCACCTTTCCTGTCTAGGTCTAATTATATCTAATGTAATGTATCTCAACTCACTATATTAAATCATTTTTTTAAAAACATTTTAAAAACATTTTAAAATCACTCCAGAGCTCTGACTTAGGCTTTAGAGAGGAGTGAGCCTTTCCATTTCTTTTTGGGGTCCATGACCTCCCAGTTTCTCCTCAACATTTCTTCCCTATTTTCCTCCTATCTCATCTAGGCAGATGAAAAATAATTTTTCTTTTGTAACAGTTTATAAATATCTACATAAATAAAATGCAAACACAAACATCTGTTTTAATCATCCTTAAAATAAGTCAGTTATTCAATATGCTTCACACTGTGAATCAAGACAACTCTTTCCTTACCTGTGCTCACATTAGCCCTGACAGGTAACCCTCAATTGATTAAGAACAGGGGTCCTCAAACTACGGCCCGCGGGCCACATGCAAATACAAATATTGTATTTGTTCCTGTTTTGTTTTTTTTACTTCAAAATAAGATATGCTCAGTGTGCATAGGAATTTGTTCATAGTTTTTTTTTTTAAAACTATAGTCCGGCCCTCCAACGGTCTGAGGGACAGTGAACTGGCCCCCTGTTTAAAAAGTTTGAGGACCCCTGATTAAGAATCTTAGGCACAGCCCTGGCCAAGTGGTTCCGTTGGTTGGAGTTTTGTTCTGTGCACCAGAAGGTTGCAGGTTTGATTCCTAGTTAGGGCACATACCTAGGTCGTGGGTTCGATCCCCAGTTGTGTGCATACGGGAGGGAACCAATGTTTTGTTTTCTCTCTCTCCCTCTCTCTAAAAATTAATAAACATATCCTCGAAGAATAAAAAAAAAATCTTAGGCACATGTCGTGGTATATTTTAACATCCTATTACCCCCAAAGAAATAAAAGTTTTAGACCTTAGGAATGCTGAGTTTCAAAGAATGTGATTTAGAAACAACACAGAAATACTACCTCAGAGAATCTATGTAGTAATGGCATGGTACTTTTTTTACTGAAATATACAAACAGGATGTGCAAACAAACATCCAAAGATGTGAAACTGTAAGGAACCAATCGCTGCTGCCATTGTCTTTGAAGACCTTTTGCTGGCGTGTTTTCATACACTACTGCCACTGGATGGAGCACCTGGAAAATCCCCGGATTTCCTCCAAGTCCCATTGTGGATGCCATTTTCAGTGGGGATGCAGGAGCAATAGATGACTGCTCTTCTACTCTCTGAGAGGTTCTTTGAATTTTTCCTTCACTAAAAATAATGTTTTGGAGAGGGGAGGAGGGTTGAGGGACAGGATGAAAAAGGTAAGGAAACTTAGAAATACAGATTGGCAGTGACAAAATAGTCATGAGGATATAAAGTAGAGCATAGGAAATGTAGTCAATAATATTGTAATAACTATGTATAGTGCCAGGTGGGTACTGGAAATATCAGGGGAAACACTTCGTAAAGTATCTGATTTTCTATCAACTATGCCGTACACCTGAAACTAATACAAAATAATATTGTATGTAAACTGTAATAGAAAATTAAAAAAATAAACTGCACATGTATAAAATGTAAAAAACTGTTTGGGACTAATAAAGAAAAATATGCCCTTCTCCTCTCCGTGATGGTAATGAGTAATCAGGTGTGCACTTGATTAAACCTGGCATGCTCAGTGTACAGAAGGACTGATCTGGACACAGGAGAAGAATACAAATTATATAAATGGAAGAAGTGGAAAATACAATAATATGCAGTACAATAAAGAAAATTAAAAGTCAGGACCTTTCAGGCAAAGAGAAAGAGAACTTATTTCTGTCTTCCAGGTGAAAAACTGAAGGAATTATGTTAACTAAACCTATTGGACTTGAACTTTGGGGTTATTTCTAAGATTAATGGGCAAAAACAATGGCCTCTAGAGGACAACTTTTAAAGATTACTGATGGAGATCAGCTGAATTCAGTATGATCCCCAACTTCCACTCCGTGAGAAATAACAGAGAGCTACAATGAAAAATTGAATAAATGGGACTTCTTTTATGAGACTAAAAATGGTGCAATCTATAGGTACATCCTTGATAAAATTGTAAATAAGTGGGCTCACGGATTCCATTAAAGAAAGTGGGGAACATTTTGTTTTTAGGCTATTATATTTTAACCTGGTGAGAGAGAGTGAGAGAGAAAAAAGCCAACCTTTTTATGCTAGAGGTTGTTTTTGAAAATGTTCTTAATAGTTGGAGACTTGGAAATGGCAAATCAGCAAATAAATGAAGGTATCTTTAAAGAAAAAGGCTGTTAACATTATTTTTCCAGAAATGCAATATCATTTACTTGGAGGAACAGAAATGATTAATATAATCTTTTTGTTCAGGGAAGCTATTCCACAAGATAAAAGGCTAGTAATCTAATAACTAGCATATCAGTATTATTTTATTTGCTTTTTCCTGTTTGCAAAATAGCTTCAGTGCTATCTTGTTATTGTTGTTATACTTGGCTAGTTATACATCTATGATAAGAGAACATAATTAATGTGAAAAATTATACTGAAATGGTTGTGTTTATGTTGTGTCACTTTAGCAATGCCCCTTCAGGAGTGCTATTCTTATTTTCCGCTTGCATTCAATAATAGGCTTGCAGCCAGTGGCATTGTATTTACACAGTTTTGGTCAAAACAATTTTATCTCTAATAGATTTTTATCTGCATCGACTGAAAACTTCTGTTTCTGTTTAAAAATTTAATGTAATTTCTTGCATCTCTATTTCAGACAATTGGAAAACTTTTGAACTTATATATACTTGGCAGCTGCATACTTTTTTCTTTTACAAAGTTGATTTCATTTTTTAAAAATGATGGAAATGTCTTTAAAATTAGGCATCTTGTTTTTAAAAGGGCTTTGGGGAAAGCAACAAATTTCAACAGTCTATTCCATTCTTTCACTACAGAAAGGAGCATTTAAAAAACACTCCAAACGCTGTGACCTTCAGATAATTAGAATTGGTAACAAGTATAAATGAATCCCCCACAAACATTAAATGAACCCTCAGGAAACCTTATTTGAGAATATGTAGAGGTATATTTTCATTGTGATGCACAAGGATTCCATGTGCGGCTGCCTATTAGCTTTACTCAGGTAATCCCATTAAAAAATGCATATGCTTCTGTGTGTATAAATTTATACATGAAGCACAGTTAAAGTATATCAGTGTTAATACTGTGCCGTGGGAATACAATATGATGAAAAAATTGGCAATACAATTAAAGTTCACCTAGTATTAGAGTTTTTTAAATTAGGATAAAAGAAGTTTTCATGACAATGTAAGAGGATAAATCGAGACTTACTAGTACAGCTAGAACAAATGTGTACATTTTAGTATAGCTCTTGTGAAGCAAATATAATATGGAAGATTAATGCTGTGGATCTCTTGAAAGGAACTCTCTAACCATTGTGTTGTCCTAACAAGCGTTTGAAATCTTCTGGCCCTGAAAGTAGAAAGTAGGAGTCAGTGGTAAAACACATCTTCAAGGAAGGACATTATATTGAAAAGGGTGTTCCTGTTTGCCTCTCTATCTTCTTTTCTTTGTCTTTCCTTTTGCATTTTCTTTATACATTCTCTTCCTATCTCCTGCTTTTCTCCTTTCTCCCTCCCTTTTCTTCCTCCTGATTCATGGGCATGTATTTTAAAAACATTCGTGCTGTTGAAAAGGTTTACAGTGTTGCCTTCTGCCAACTAGGCATCATCAAGGGGAGCAGAGGGACAAGGGACCTGTCTTTACATAAATGGACTTTTGAGCTATAATGAACTTGATACGTAGTCTTGATTCTCTTCCCAGATCAAAGCAATCTGAAATAGAAATGAAAAATGTATGGTTCTTCTTTTTTAGTTAGAATTCCATCTGTAGGCTTACATATACTCATAATGCTGACTTTGGTTATTTATCTCTTTCCCCTATTTCTCATAGATTTATTCACCTGACATACTTAAATATTAATAAATCCTACATTAGTAGATGATTATCTATGGAGAGAGAGAGAGAGAGAGAGAGATGCATAATACTGACTTACGAAAGCCACTCAGTTGCAGACCCCAGAGTATGAAACATGAATTGAAGTAGACCATTTCCAACAGGTCATTGGATGTTAAGTGGTGTGATTTCATCCGGTGATCTTCTATTTGCCACAGAATGATACAGAGGCATTGTAAGCCAACATCCACATGGGTCTCACTCTAGTGTGAGTTGGGATTTCACTTTAGGAATCTGAAGAGGTGGTAGGGATGGGACATTGCTACCTTCCAAAGGCTGTTACATAATGTCCAGGGAAGTGGTTCTTCCTATGAAGGTCACTTCTCCCTCCTGTCAGTGTTTCCAGGCCAGCATAGAGAGGAAAGCTGTCAGTAATTTCTAACCTGCTGGGTTTTATCTGGTGACCTCACAGCAAAGAAACTCTAACAGAGTGCTGGTTGTGAGACATTCATTTGATCTCTCTGTAAATACTGCCCAAGGGGTTTTGTTTCCAGGATGTTGCTGAGCGTTCCACTGGCCTAGGAAGTAAAGAGGGTTTTAAGTACTTGAAATTTCTCTTCTAGTTTGCTTTAAAATGGCACAGAGTCTATGTAACAAGGCCATAGATTGCTTTAGTTAGCTGTTGTATGCTGGGGACCAAGATTTTTTTTTTAATCTTGTAGCTTTGTTTCTCTCTGTCTCTGTTTTCTTTTCTCCGTTCTTTCTACTCACCAACTCTCCCTGAAACATTCATATTTACCTAACTATTTAAATAATTTTTTATTCTTCTTACCTAATTTCCCTGATTTCTTACACAAAGAGCTCAAAAGTTCTTCATATGATTACCCAAGAGAGGCCTCGTTTTTTCTAAAAAGCTGCCATGCTATGAAGCTTCTGGTATTTGACAGATTAACAGGTGTGTTTACTGTAATTAATGGATCATTCAAGCATAGAAGGTACAAGCCAATCACCTCTCAGTTATGGATTCACTTCTGTAACAAACCTAAATCTTTTGTTACCATCTTCACTGTAAAACATTCATCAGTACCTGGGATATTGCTTAGAATGGTGCTGTTATTCAGCTAAAGAACAAGAATATTTACTTTTGACCGTGACCTAATCTTGAAAGGTTATACACTACTTAAATACTAACTCTGTGCACAGGAAAATTAGGTCGTTAAATAAAACCCCAATTATTTATTTGTATACACAGAATAAAGGCAAGCTATTTCATCATACAGGGTGCACAATGAGCGAGGTAGCACTGAGGAAATTTTCAACCTTGAATATTTTATTTAAATGCCATTAAGCTTTCAGTAATATTTGCTGCACGTCCTTTACCACCATTGCTGATTGCCAGTATGTTTATGGGAAAACAACAATCTCTGTTATAACTGGCCTCCTCCTGCCTGTGCGCTTCTTGATGGGACTGTGTGGCGTGGGTGGCAGAGGTGCTCTCTCCTTGTCCTTGAGCCCCTCCTGTGCCCAGGCAGTGCTGTGCTGTATTCAGGGGCATCTGGAAGAGGAGCAGGCGGGTGGTAGGGGAGGCAGACGCTGTTTAAAACATGATTCTTGGGAACCTGGAGGAGGATCAGAGCACAGCAGAGAGAAGGAGTCTTCAAAATTATACACAGGGCTGAACAGCACTTTTTAATAGGAAATTCTTGTTTTGACTCCAATTTTATGCTTAGATGCTTTTAATTTGATCCACATTTAATTTGCCATTCCTTGGAGAAGGCATTGATTATATGAAAAACTATCTGCTCCATTGCTAGCAGCACAGGACTGGTTTCAGGGAACTGCTGTGGTGGCATCATATTTTAGCAGTGCCCACCTGGAAACCAGGGAGCACACACCCCTGGAATCAGCTCCATCACTTCTAGACCATTCTTCTGGTTGTGATTGCCTAAAAGCCTTATTAAAGTCATAGTGCTGAAGAAAAATGGGTCAAGATTGGGTCTTAAAAAAACAGGGGAAAAGACAAGTTTAGATATTAGAGTTTTAAAGTGCTGTAAAGATTTATTGGAATAGCTAAGTGGCAGTTGTACCTCTAAGAACACATAGTAGTAGATAATAGATATATTTACATATATTTGGATTTCCCAAAACTCAATCACTTTGACATTGGAATGAAAAATAATGGCACTCAACACTAGTGTGACAAATTTAGAGACACATAGATAGAGATTCTGAGTTGAGGCTAAGCACCTGCACGATAAAAATTATTTTAAAAATCTGAAGCTGCATTCAGGACCTGTCACAAAAATCCAAGTCTTCTATGTTTTAAAAATTAGGCTGCCGTTATTTCTGAAATTCTAATGGCTGAACTAGCAACAATAAAGATGTCCAGGTTTCTATGAAATATATTTTATAAATTAGCTTATCATTGCACTGATTTAGCATGCCTAGCAGGTGAGAGACAAAAACATGTGTTATCTTCCCTAGGGAACCTTCAGCGAATGTCATTCTGGCTTCATATGTCTTTCTTCTCTCCCCTTCTTGAACTGATATAAAATTGTAATGTGTGCCCTCTAGTTCCATCTTCATTGAAATCTAGCAAAACCGCTGAAGGTAAGATAGTGGCAATGGTGCATGAAAAAAAGGGAAAAGGAATACAGTGATTCATAGCATACTTGAAGAAAGTTGCAATTGTTAACAGCACTACTTTTGTATGTAGACAGGTTAAAATATGTCATGTATCAGTGATAAAAATAAAGTTATTCATCGTGGCTAGTTTCTTAAAGTTCATGGGAAAGGCACTAAAACTATATTGGTAACTTGAAAATATTTCCATATGTCTCTAAAGGTACACTAATTCACTGTTTCCCAAACAATAGGCAAGAAAGTAGGACTATCAATAATCTTGACAAGTGGTTGTTGTTTAAATACCAGAAATGGTAGGTGTTATGAAAAACCCTGCGTCTATTATTATGAAAATGAAATGTGACATTTTTCAAGTACAGTAGTTCAGGCCAACTTCCCCTATCTCTGTGTCTTTGTTCTATGCAAATTTGAACCACTGATGCAAATATCATTTTGCAAATGGTGTTTATCAGTCTTTACATCCAGAGTTGTCAGTACTCTCAGAAAGGAATGATCCTTCTCCATAGGCATTATTCCCATTTGCTATATGAGAAAACTGAGGTATATGACCAAATATGTTTCCTTGTATTGGTAAAAATAAATAAATAAATCGGCTCTTGAAATTCTGCTCACTTTCACTTTTTCTGGTCCTTTATTATTATTATTATTTTTTTGCCAATAAAAATGTATAGCCTGTTTTCCTTACCTTTTGCTTAGGGCGCCTGGATAGTCTTTAAGTGGTATTTTCACTTTTTGAATGAAGTTGTCTAGTAAAACCTTCAGCCAAGATTTTCTTCTGATAATAAGACAAGATAAAGATGTATCAATGATTGATAGCAATCTTCGGGAAAATCCACTCAGTTGAAATTAGACTGCTAAAATCTAGCCAATGGATGTTGGCACAAGTAATGTAATTGAGGAATATGAGTGCTAAGACTTATTATTCTTTTTAGCAATTGAAGCTCAGAACTGCATGTCTATGGAGCATTGGGCCACCATGAATTCACTGCTTAGCTCTATGAAATAACGCCTTTTATTAAGAGCACAAACAT
This sequence comes from Myotis yumanensis, assembly GCF_028538775.1. Classification (NCBI taxonomy): domain Eukaryota; kingdom Metazoa; phylum Chordata; class Mammalia; order Chiroptera; family Vespertilionidae; genus Myotis; species Myotis yumanensis. Next base: position 91,949,025 of record NW_027223752.1, read on the forward strand.
ATTCAAAAGCTCTTCTGGAATTAATTGAAGAATTCAAAGAATTATATTATATGCATGACTTTTTAGTTGCCTTTCTTTATCCATAGAGTAAGTATGTATGTAAGTGTTCCTGGAAAAGGTATACCTTTAAGCTATAAAATTAAGTAAATAAATAAAACACCCAAATTGTGATATATGGAAGTGCACCAACATAGGAATTTATGTAGAGTCTTTAGATCAGTACTTCTGTTGTTATTATCTTTCCATTTAAAAATAACGCAAGACAAGCAACCCAATTAAAAGTGGACAGAGGACCTGAATAGACACTTCTCCAAAGAGGACCTACAGATAGCCAATAAACATATGAAAATATCCTCAATGTCACTAAACATCAGATAAATGCAAAATTAAAACTACAATGAGATATCACCTCACACCTATCAGAATGGCTATCATCAATAAATAACAAACGAGTGCTGGTGAAGATGTGGAGAAAAAGGAACCCTTGTGCACTGTTGGTAGGAATGTAGACTGTTGCAGCAACTGTGGGAAACGGTATGGAGTTTCCTCAAAAAATTAAACCCAACAATCCTACTTCTGGGAATATATCCAAAGAAACACGAAACACTAATTCAAAAGAGTTTATACACCCTTATGTTCATAGCAGCGCTATTTACAATAGCAAAGATCTGGAAGCAGCTCAAGTGCCCATCAGTAGATGAGTGGATAAAAAAACTGTGGTACATTTAAACAATGGAATACTCCTCGGCCATAAACAAACAAACAAACAAAAAACAACAAAAGGATATTGTACCTTTTGTGACAGCACGGATAGACCTGGAGATTATGATGCTAAGTGAAATAAGCCAGTCAGAGAAAACAAATATGTGACTCAAGATATGTGGAATCTAGTGAACAAAATAGCAAGAGGCATGGATACATGGAACAGACTGAAAACTGGGGAGGGGGTTTGGGAAACTGGATGAAAGAAGGTGAAGGGATTAAGCAAAAAAATCATAAAATAACACATAGACAAGATGTGGTGCTAGCCAGTGAGAAAAGCAGGTGGGGATAGATGGAGGTGGGCAAAAGGGGAGGAAGTGGAGATGGGAAGAGAGTTTTCTTGGTGCAATGGATGCGCAATGCGGTGTGCAGATGATGTTTTATTGAGTTATACACTTGAACCTGTATGGTTTTGTGAGCCAATGTCACCCCAATAAGTTCAATAGAAAAATAATAAAGAAATAAAATAATGTAAATGGCCACCATCAGTTCCTGCAGCCTCAGTAGTCTTAGACTTGGAATTGCATCCGTTCCCGTTTCTGTGACTCCAGTAATTCAACTATGCACTAAGTCTCAAACTTTGCTGGAGGAGAATTTAGGGAGTTGTTTAAAAAGCAGACATTTTAGGAAATATGTTGATTTGAGGTGATTTGGGCTAAAGCCTACAATAAAATGTCTCATTCTTGAATAAGATTTGGTTTGCATTAATCACCTCTCAGGTTGTGATTTTCTTATGAACCATTGTTCGCCTGTGCAGAAATTAGTTTTTTAACACTGTTTCATAAATAACACTGGCAATCATTTAGAATTGCATTTTTGAGAAGCGTATATGTGCATTCCTTTTTGGTCAAGTGCCTTAAGCAAGAAGGATTGGGTCTTCCTGTTTATTCCACATGCCACGCTGTCATGATCAGGTCCGATGTTTAGCAAAGCGGCCTCCCGTTGCCTGGATGTGCGGTGACAGAGCTGAGGGAAGAAACTGTATCTTCACTTCCTTGAATCAGGGCTGTGGAAAAGCACCCAGGCATGCTGGAGACAGCTTTTATGAGGTACATTCTGTCAGTGTAAACACTATGAAATCCAACACATTTGGAAAGTATACTCTGTATTTGTTAGGATAAATGAATCACTAATGGATTAAGGAGCACAGCAAGTAAACCTAGACTAGTCATAAGCATATGTGGCCTAATATTCAAATGTAGGAAATTCAATTAAGCTCCAGCTCTCCTTAGTTTTTCATTCATGAGGCAGTAGCTCTACTGAAAAAGCAAATAAGGAAAAAGTTTTGTTTGTGTTGTGTGTGTGTGTGTTTTTTTTTTTTTTACCAAAAATATAGCATTGCATTTTTAAAATATAAGTTTGAAGTTAGTCTTCCACAGATAGCCAATTTAATTATGCTAAAAATGACATTTTTAATTAAACACCAAGGTAAGCATAAATGGATTTCAAAATAATTAATCAAACATCAAAAAATTGAAACCTTTTTCTGCTTGAGCAGCAGAAATGAAAGAACCAGTCTTTGGGTCTCATAGAGATTCAATCTAATTTAATTCTCTGTCTTCTCTAAATAAACATTCCTAAAACCTTTTTTTCATCTGGGGGAATAAGGATGAGAGGGGTAATCAATATTTCTAGCATTTTAATTAAAACCGTTAGTGGAATAAATCCATTTAATTATCAGTTAATGAAATACAAGGTCATTTACCTGACAGGAACTTTGAGGGTGGATTACTAGCTGGAATAAAGCAGAAGAACCCAATGTCACAGCCATTTAACTTCTGTCAAATTTAAGGTTAAAATCCTCTTAGACTGTTTAACCTGTTCTCTACCATTTTTCTATTATGTATGCCAACCGGTAGAAGAAATGCATCTTAAAACTTATTTTACATTTAATTGTGCTGCAAACTTTTCATTAAATTTCTACAACTATCATCTTATTTCTAAGGCATGAACTGAGAGGCTACAAGAGAGTCCAGCGTATTTTCCTTTTTATCTAGCACTTGCATCTTATAAAGTGAGGGAGACATTTTGTTTTTTTTCTTACTGAAAGTCAAATGCCTTATTTTTTTTTAAACAAACCTGAATTAATTAAATATAAGTTTTAGCAATCTGAAAATTTAAGATGCAAATACAGAACAAATACGTAATAGTAAATAACTCATTTAAAATAATTTATGGTTAATTTTATATAAACTCCTTTGAAGTGACCTGTATTTTATAAGAATAATATAAAAAATTAAGAGCTGGTTGGTTACTAAGCTAGCTTTGCAAATTGGTTTGATAAATGGCTTTAAGTAAGTTTAACAAATGGAGAGAAGGCAGGAAGTGTGTGGTAGTGACAAGTTCCTTGTCTTCGATGGAAACACTATGAAATCCAACACATTTGGAAAGTATACTCGGTATTTGTTAGGATTTCTCTATGCAGCACACTGTTCACATTTTATCTAGATCACTTTTTAAAATAGAGCCTAAGAAGAGCTCCTTTTTTTTCTTTCTTTAGCATTGATGTTATGATTAATTATCCAGGGTTTGGGATTTTTTAATTTTGTAGATTTGAGTTTGCCTTATGGTCATAAATTTCAAAGTTAAAAAAGGTAACTTGCTATTGGGGTCTCACTCGGTTTTTCTAGAATGAAACTTCCTAAATGTTAAGTCCTACACAATACAAACAAGTCCAGAAATGTGTTGAAATTGCAGGAGCTGGTCCAGGACCCCATAGATAGCAAAATCTGCAGATGTTCAAGTCCCTTACATAAAATGGTTTTCATATAACCTACCCACATCCTCCTGTGTACTTTAAATCATCTTGAGATGACTTATAGTAGTGCAAATGCTATGTAAATAGTTGTATACTGTACTGTTTAGGGAATAATGACAAGGAAAAAAGTTTGTACGTGTTCAGTACAGACACATCATTGTATGTTTTACTTGTAGTACATGACAACAACAATGTAACAATTTTTTTCTGAATATTTTTGATCTGATGGTTGGTGGAACTTGTGGATGTGGAACCCACAGATGGTAGAGGGCCAACTATATATAAAGTTCCTCTGTGGTATTTCATCCTGAGGCATCTTAGCTGTGTCCAGTGTAAGAAACCCAAGTACCTTGTAGTAGTTTGCCTTTGAAAGACATACTGGTGATCCATTCTAACTTCTAAATACTAAGTATAATTAATTTAGAAAAACCCATATCACCCCCAAAATAAAACTAAAACAGTTATTTGCGCAAATGTATTTTAATCACACTGAGGTTCCCCATGAAGATTTTTAAAAAGTGAAAGCAGCATTATTATGCTCTGCTTAGCATTCATCTAGAGTGTGCGTGGCTTTTTAATACTTTGAGAAAATAAAACTATTAGGAAGACTGGTTTAGGTTGAATAGTTCCAAGAGCTCTCTGTCTCTGTTTTATATTTCTTAAAATGTAATCCTTGTGACTTGCCAAAGAGGATTGTAAAATTTGCTTGTTCTAAGCTATAAGGTGAGGCGTATAAAGAAAAATATTATTTATGATACCTATGAGGACACAGAGGGCCTTGACACTTGTATTTTTTATGCTGTTCATATTGACTAGTCATTGAAATTGGCCCAGTAACCTCTCTTTGCTCTTTAACATATTTTAATGGCTCCCACTATAGATGCCCAGTGCCCATATTTATAAACTATACTAGGGGCCCAGTGCACTAATTTGTGCACCTTGAAAGGAACTGTGGGCCAAGAGGCTACCGTGGGCACAGGGGTGGGTCTCAGCCCATTCTCTACGCACCTGCCTGGCACCTCCCGCTGCAGTCCCCGGTCCCTTGTCTGCTGGCAGCCCTGCTCCTGCCGCTGCTGCTCCCACATGCTGCCAGCACTGGCCCGGCTCACACCCGCTGACAGCGCGGAGCTATTGGGGCCAGTGTTGGCAGTGGGTGTGAGCAGCAGCTTCAGTGCCAGCTGCAGGTGCGAGCGGGGCCAGCGCCGGCAGTGAGTGCAAGTGGGGCCTGCGCTGGAAGTGGGTGCAAAGGGTATCTGCTGGCCCCAATCACCCCTCAGGAACAGGGGGAGGTGGAGAAGCCCTGAGGGGTGATCGGGGCCCGCAGCTGCTGCTCGTACCTGCTGATGGCGCTGGCAGCAGATGCAAGCAGTGGCTCAGGTGCCGGCAGCGGTGCGAGTGGGGCCGGTGCTGGCAACAGGTGCGAGCACCCAGCAGGACTGTAGTGCACGGGAGCAAAGAATTTTCAGTAACGACCAGAGGCTCGCCCCAATGACAGAGACCGGTGCCCCACCTTGGTCTGGCACCCACTCTCACCTGCTCCACCATCCTGCTGCAGCCAATGCCTGCCATGTTCCATGCTCTGCCACCTGCTGCCGACACCCACCATGTTCCACGAGCGCCTCCTGGTGGTTAGCGCATGCCATAGTGACCGATTGTTCGGTTGTTCCACTGTTCGGTCTATTTGCATATTAGGGTTTTAGATATGTAGACTAGAGGCCTGGTGCACATAATTCATGCACTGGGGGAGGGGGTGTTCTTCAGCCCAGCCTATGCCCTCTCACAATCTGGGACCCCTTGGGGAATCTCCGACTGCTGGAATCTCCAATCCCCTGTGGGGATCGGGCCTAAACTGGCAGTCAGACATCCACCGAGGGATGAAGCAATGCACCAACCGGCAGACAGCCAGGGAGGAGCCAGAACTAGGGCTGGGCATGGTGCTGCTTGTGCTCATCCCAGCCTGCTGCGCCTGCTGCCACCACTCAGTAGTGCTGCTGTGGAGTCAGGAGAGGCTCCCGCTGCCACAGCTGCACTCGCCAGCCATAAGCCCAGCTTCTGGCTGAGCAGTGCTCCCCCTGTGGGAGCACACTGACCACCAGGGAGCAGCTCCTGCCTTGAGTGTCTGCCCCTGGTGTTCAGTGCACATCATAGCAACTGGTCAACTGGTCATTCGGTTGTTCTGGTTGCTTATGCTTTTATATATATAGATAGTGTCTGCCTTGTCCATTCTTCCATGTTACCAACCACTTTCTATTCTTTAGGCCAGTGGTCGGCAAACTGTGGCTCGGCAAACTGAGGCTCGCGAGCCACATGCGGCTCTTTGGCCCCTTGAGTGTGGCTCTTCCACAAAATACTGGCTCTTCCACAAAATACTGACTTCTGTGCATGGGCCACGAAGTTTCAATTGCATTGTACATGCGCGCCTGCACGTGGTATTTTGTGGAAGAGCCACACTCAAGGGGCCAAAGAGCCACATGTGGCTCGCAAGCTGCGGTTTGCCAACCACGGCTTTAGGCAACCTGTCCATGTTCATCGTGTGCATTATAGCAGCCAAGGATCTTGGGCTTAAGAGATTCATCACACCTTTAATTGTCAGAATGGCTCCTTGTCATCATGGTGGTGGTATGGTCTAACTGTTGCAGATAGGGTCGTCAGTGCTCCGTGGGATCAATTGTAGTTCTGTGAACCACATGTGGCAGATCTTCCTGTAGAGATTAACAACAAATCACTGTAATTTCCTTTTGGTTCACTTACATCTTAGATTTTTTCTTATTGATTACTCTTTTTCCCCTCACCCTTTGACTGTATTCAAAGTTCATTCTAGATCTTTTCTCTATATAAATATTTTCTTAGAAATGTTATCATTTAGTATGATTTAACCACTACCATAAGCAGTGGTGCTCAGACCTACATCTTCACTTCAGTCTTTGCCTACTTTGCATCCTGTTTCATCTTCAATATGTGGTTGACATCGACAACTTTCCATAATAACTAAATAAATCACTTTCCTGTCGTTACCCTGCCAGTACTTGCCAGGCTCCTCAGCAGCAGACATCAGAAGTTGTTTTCACTGTTATCTCCTCTATTTCCCAATGGGAACCACCAGCCAACATGTCCTGCTCAGTCTTCCTTGACAAGGCCTCTTGGAATCATGCTTTTCTATTTCCCTGGTAGCCTGAGCCTAAATCTGTTTATGTCTAGATTACTCCATGAGCCCCTTACCCAATTGTCTTTTCTTCTCATAGAAACCCAGAACATCATGGAGCTGGATTAATTTTAAGTATTCTTTTGCCTTCTTATTCTTATAAAACATTTTTTTCCCTAAGAGGAAATTCCATGCATTATAATCATTCTCTGTTGGATCAGATCCAAGGTATTTGCCTTTTCTTTAAAGATACTTCCAGCCATTACACCAAATTAATTTTTCATTTGACTTGAAGGAAACTGCTCTCCATTCAAGGTACAACTCTACTGCTCTCCTCTGAGCTGGTTCACCTTTCTCCTTAGTTGATATGTTCTCCTCATTCCTCTCACTGCATACATACCTCTCAAACTTTTAAATCCATTCCTGATTTATTCCCAAACAACTTTAGGTGTCCTAACATTTAAAGTGCAAAAGAGTCACTCTATTTATTGGTACATGTTTGGTCTCAATTTAGATATTCTACCACTGAAAGTTACAATTTCCTCCTCTTTTTCTTTTATTAATCTACAAGTAAGGATTGTGTATATTTCCTTATCTATAAAATGTGGATGATATTATTTATTTTGAAGAACTTACTGAACTTGTTAAAGAAAGTAAGTAACAAGTTTGTAGTTGTTCATTTGCCTACTCTTGTCTCTGTCATAATAAAACTAGAGCAAACAAAAGATTGCCTCATTTTTGTCTATGGTCATGAATTGATATGTTCAACAGAAAAATACAATAATTTATTTCTATCATTCCCATTCATGAAAATTGCATGGGTGGTAGTTTTTAGGTTTCTTGGGCCATTTGGGTTCTTCTGCCATGTGCACAAGTCTAATTTGAAACCATTGTACCTTAAACTCTTACTAATTGCTATAACTTAAAGTCATTATTTCAGATCATTATTAAAAAATCAGAACTTGCCCTATAAAATGCCCATAATTTTAGCAACTATATATCTGCTATGTAATTTCCTCTTTCAAAAAAGGCCATGCTCAATTTAATACTGGTATGTTATTTACAAGTGGCTAGGGGACTTTTTGAGGCCATTGCAAACTGTGGTTTCATGAGGTAGACTCTGAGGTCTGCACCACTGACATTCTGGGTCTGTTTTCCTAACACAGTCCATAGCATATTTTTCATAGCCTGAGGGATCCCCTAGGGGATGTTCTGTCATTGAATAAAATGGCATTGATTAAAATGATAATTTTCTTTTCTGTGAGAAAGTGGATTGAGAAGAACCCAATCGCAAATGCAACTAACGAATTAAACGAAAACAAAACACACAATTCTGTGTGCTTATTAGTTAAAAGTGAGATATACCACATTGATAATCTTTTAGGGAGATACATTATATACAATTAGAAATTTTTTTAAGTGGGTATTTTTACAAAATATATAAAGGATACAAAATAATTATGTTCTGACTTTATAAATTCATAAAATAATGAATTCATATTGCATTCACTAGAGGCCTGGTGCACAAAATTTGTGCACTCGGGTAGGGGGGTCCCTGGGCACTGGCATCTACAGTGGGAGCCATTAAAATATGTTAAAGGGCAAAAAAAAACCCCACGAGCCTCTGGTGGTTACTGAAAATTCTTTGCTCCCGTGCAATACAGTCCCACCGGGTGCTCGCATCTGCTGAGTTTGTAGAATTTGCAAACTCAATCTTGTTTAGTACTTAACTTTTGGTTATAAATTACTTTGTTGAGGAATATACAAACTGAGGAGTTGAATTTAAAAAATTATCAATAGAAATACTGTAGCAATGGGTAGAATTGATTATTGAAATAGATATAACTCTCAAGAAAAGCATGAATATGCAGCAGATTAAAAAACAGTTGACTGTCAAAGATTACTATCTCACCAGAAAAATGAGTTTTATTTGAAAAATTAGTTTGAATTAAGATATAAGTGCTCTTTTGTAAAAAAAAAAAAATAGTTCATGAATTGGTAAACAGAAATCACTATGTTTTACCATAAACCTTACTATTTAATGTTCTATTAAGAACAGAGTTCAAGTTTCAGTTTATTTCATCCATTATAAAACACTCACCTGTGGTTCTTCTTAATTTTTAGAAGATTCCTACAAATTCTTTGAAGGAACAAAGTATCCTACTGATTCTGCCATGTTTTGCCACAGGATCACATACTCTATTTGAGTAATGTTAGATTCAGTATCTTAGGGAAGATAGTAGGAGAGAGGGAGATGGGGGAGAAAGGGAGTGAGAGAGCATGTGTGAGAGCATGTGAATGGTTGTAATTGGGGGAAATATTTTATTATCATCCTTTATTTTCCTATTAATTACTTTATATGATGACTAGAAGCACGGATTCGTGCACTGGTGGGTCCTGCTGCCTGGCCTGCAGAGATCTGGCCGAAACTGTCTCTCTGACATCCCCTGAGGGGTCCCAGATTGCAAGAGGCTGATTATTGGATGACACACCCTGGAATCAAGCTTCCTCCTCTCTGGTTCCAGTTGTGTCACCCAAGAACCACAGCTGCCAAATCACCGCAGCTCAGCAGCTCCTGCATTGAGCATCTGCCCCCTGGTGGTCAGTGTGCATCATAGCTACCGGTCGGATGGTCGACCAGTCTAACGGTTGTTTAGGCTTTTATATATGGACTAGAGGTCCGGTGAATCAATTCATGCACCAGTGGGGTCCCTTGGCCTGGCCTGTGTGATTGGGCCAAAACTGGCTCTCCAACATCCCCTGAGGGGTCCCGGATTGTGAGAGGGCACAGGCCAGGCCAAGGGACCCCACCGGTGCACGATTGGGGCTGGGGAGGGACGCAGGAAGTTGGCCAGCCAGGGAGGGACCACAGGAGTGCTCAAGGGCATGTCCGGCCCATCTCGCTCAGTTCTGATCAACTGGACCCCAGCAGCAAGCTAACTTACTGGTCAGAGTATCTGCCCCCTGGTGGTCAGTGCACATCATAGTGACTGGTTGACAGGTCAACTGTCTGCCCCCTGGTGGTCTGTGCACATCATAACAAGCAGTTGAGCAGCCTTAGCATATCATTAGAATATTACACTTTGATTGGTAAACAGACAACTGGACAACTGGACACTTAGCATATTAAGCTTTTATTATATAGGACTAGAGGCCTGGTGCATGAAATTCATGCATTCCGGGAGGTCCCTTAGCCCGGGAGCCCTCAAAAGATGTCTGACTGACAGCTTAGGCCCGCTCCCTGTGGGGAGCCTAAGCTGGCAGTCGGACACCCTTAGCGCTGCCACCACTGCCACTGACGCTGTGCTTGTCAGCTGTGACCCCAGCTTCTGGCTGAGTGGCACTCCCCCTGTGGGAGTGCACTGACCACCAGGGGGCATCTCCTGCATTGAGCATCTGCTCTTGGTGGTCAGTGTGTGTCATAGCTACTGGTTGTTCCGCCGTTCAGTTGATTTGCATATTAGCCTTTTATTAATAGGATCATACTAGTCAATTAAACAGGTATCACTTATTCATTAATTTCTTTTAGAGGAAAGAGAAAAGATAGAAGAGAAGGAAACACAGAAAAACAGGCAATAAAAGTAAAACTTGTTGCCCTGGCCAGTGTGGCTGTGGCTCCATGTTTAGAGCTTTGGCCTGTGCAGTTGGGCTGCAGGTTCGATCCCAGGCCCCTGTCAGGGCATGTTCGATGTGTCTCTCTCACATCAGTGTTTCTCTCTCTCCCCCCCACCCCTTCCACTCTCTTTAGAAATAAAAGGAGAAATATCCTCTGGTGAGGATTAACCAAAAAAAAGTAAAAATCAATCATTCTGAAATGTGTGGGAGATCAAAACAAGGTAATACATAGTTTTAAAATCCAGGGTGCTTCAGCTACATTACTTTATGCCACCTGGATGTGTATATGTGTGAAATAATCACATTTTTTATTTGTACCCTTTCCTGTTTGTCTTTAAGTTATTTCTAGTTTAGAGTATATTGGCATTTCTTGGTTACTTTTGAGGGGTGGTAAATAGAGTTGACACTTTGAGGACTGTATACATTGTACATGTGTACACCATTTTACCCAATAAGGTACTGCAGATTGCAACTGAGGGGGAGCAGTGTATGCCACCCCAAAATGTGTTTCTTTGGCATGTGGATTATTTTGAGCAGAAGGCAATTAAGACCCAGCAGATCTTTAGGAAAAGTGGCTGGCCTCTCCATTAACTTTAAAAAAGAATTTAGATAGAAGCCTGTACCAGAGAGAGAGAGCTATTACCAGAGACCTCTCTTCATGGCATGGAGAACATTTGTGTACCAAACATTTACTCTTCTCACTTTCCTGTGAATTGCCTTCTTCCCCTTTGAAGCCCCACTTCCTTAACCCCTTCTCCTTAGCTCAGGGTGGTATATAAGCCTCAATTAACCAATTGCTTTTGAGACTCATGTCTTTGTGGTGCTCTTGTATGTATGTAATTAATTTGTGGGTTTTTTTTTGTTAATCTGTTTTATGTCAATTTATTCATTTGGTTCTTTCATTCTTTATGGGCAGTCTATTAGCTGTTTGGCTTGGTGTATTGAAATCGAGTATTGTTTGGGGTATTTTTTCTCTCTTGTTCTTGTAAGTGAAACAAATCCAGTTAGTATTCTTTTGGCCTTTGTATTATTGTATGTTAATTTAATTATTAGACCAGCCAAAGAACCTAGAAGAAGGGAAAAATTTTCCTCCTCAACACAACAAAAGTTTCATTACTACTTAGAGTTAGGGGTAGATAGTAAAGTGCTTTTAAATTTTTGTGCAGTTTTCCTTAATAGTGACTATTATCCAAATTTCTTTTCAGAAATTGAATATTAATTAAAAATTGAAGTCAACTCTAACTGTGCCGGTTTATAATTCTGCTAATTGAACTCCTTTTACCTTCAATACTTACCTAGTCACTAACACTCCATTCACCTTCTGCCTTCTTGACATCTGTGAAATATATGAACCTATATCTGATTCTCAGGCTGGATTATAGGTGAAAGATGTTAACTGTAACTCAAGCTAAGGACTAAAGCCTATAGTATATTTGAATAATTTATTATTGAATCATTAAGTAAATTTATCTGTTTGATTTTTAAAGCTATTATTTCTTTTTTCAGTTTTATTGAGACATAATTGACATATCATTGTCTAAGCTTAAGGAATACAACATAATGATTTGATATATGTATGTATTGAAAAATGATTGCCACAGTAAGATTACTTAACATTGCATCACCTTTTAAGACTACTTCTTTAGCAACTTTCAAATATATAGTACAATATTGTTAACTATAGTCATCATGCTGTACATTACCTTACCAGGACTTATTTATCTTATAATTGGAATTTGTACCTTTTGAGCACCTCCACTCAATCCCCTCACAACCCTCTCTGTACCTGCAGTAAAATCTATAAAATGGCAGTTAGTTTTCAAGTAACTCCAATGTGTGAGGCAAGGTTCTAAATACTTTGGGAGATTCCTCTACTATAAGGAGTTCATGATTTAGTTAGAAAGATAAGTCTTAAATACCTGAGCAGATAGATCTCTACCAGTGCACGGTGGTCAATGACACGCAGTGGAAGAATAGAGGTGTAAGTGTTGGAATTGGGGAGATGAAAGAGGTGTTTGTCTTGGCCCCTAGCGGGCTTTTTGGTTTTATCTAAATTAGAGAACAGGTTAGAGAAAGTGTTTTATGCAGGATAAATGTTGCTTGCAAAGACTCAGGGGTAGGAATTGCTTCTATTTAGGAGCCAGCAAGGAGTAAGACAAACAGCCTGGGAAGAAGGTGGTGTAAAGGAAGACAAGATTGAAAAGGGGGATTTGGTCAGACTGGGGAAACCTTTTGCCAGTCTAACCTTTTTATCTAGGTAAGTGAGTTGAACCATATTTTTTTCAGATTGCTAGTGATCATGTCATATGGAATATAATCACAAATGTAAAGAAAGTCTATGTATGTTACATCTGTCTCCCCTAAGATAAATCTGTTTCTCTGAAGGTAAGTTTCTCTCTCGTAGTTATTTCAGTTAAAAATCACAAGGAGTTGGTTGATGTGAAACATAATAAAGATTCCGCTATCTATTGGTGAAAACAAGTAATGATAGTAGAGCAATCTATCAGCGGAGCTAACTTTTTTAAAAAAGGAAATGTGTTTGAGGCTCTGGCAGGGTAGCTTAGTTGGTTAGAGCAATATAATAAAAGCCTAATATGATAAGTGTCCAGTTGTCAGGTCGGCCATTCAACCAATCAAAGCATAATATGCTAATGATATGCTAAGGCTGCTCAACCACTCACTATGATGTGCACTGACAACCAGGGAGCAGAGAGTTGACTGGTCGACCAGTTACTATGACGTGCACCAATCACCAGGGGGCACTGGTAGGTTAGCTTGCTGCTGAGGACTGAGTGAGACAAGCAGGACATGCCCTGGAGCCCTCCCGCATCCCTCCCCAGGTGGCCAACCTCCTGCATCCCTCCCTGGCCCTGATCATGCACTGGTGGGGTTCCTCGGCCTGCCCTGTGCCCTCTTGCAATCTGGGCTGAGGGAGCTCCCTGCCCAAGTGCACGAATTTCGTGCACCAGGCCTCTAGTGAATACATAAAAAAGTAGAGCAACAGATCAATTTCCTCTCTCTCTCTCTCTCTCTCTCTCTCTCTTCCTCTAAAATAGAATTAAAAAAAATAAATGTGTTTGAAAACTCCAAGCTTAAAATGCATTTTGAAGCAATATTTATAGCAGGGATAACTATAAAAATATATTCAAAGTACACATAAATCTTTCTATTTTCATGTGAGTTTTATCTGCCCATCAAATTTTAATTATCAAAAGAGACTCTATTTTAATAAATCTTTCTCCCTCCCCAAACTGTTTTTTTCTCCAATATTACTCTATATGGAAGTTAGGAGGTTAGGTGTGGAATATTTTGCTTATTTTTATGACTATTTCTTGTAATATAAATAGGGGGTCGTGGTTTCTTTCCCTCAGAGGTTCTCCAGAATTACTCTGAGTGAGCATCATCTGAAATTGCTGGTCAAAACTGACCGACCTCCAGAAACTAGGATTCATTTGGTTATAGCTGGGCCTTGGTATATGAATTTTAGTACCCCTGACCCAGGCTGATTTTGAAGCAGGTGGTCCGAGAAATATTACTGTAGCATGAAGGGAAATAAATCAGGTTAGTAGAGAACAAACTCTCACTCTAAGGCATTTATCTTAAATATTTATATGCAGTTAAGCAAATGGCTCAGTACTTGGTGTTGTGGGTCTACTTTTGCGTCCTTGAAAGACTTCTCTAAGGAAGAGCCTTGGGACTTAAAACCTGGAAGGATGTCTGTGAGGGTAGGTGCCACATTTCTACATTGAGGTTCTGTGCTTCTCTCTATCCCTCTTGCTTATACCTTTCCTGAATGAAAACCCAAGTGAATTTAATGGACAGAGCATGGGTAATACTGAGATATGGCAACCCTATATAAGGAATTTAGTCATAATATGGAGTCTAGGATAGAGATAAATTTGATAAATGCTCCTCAAATTCACTTAAACAGAATTGAGACATGCCCTTGCACCTGTTTCAGGGCATTGACCTCAGCCCTGATCCAGGAAGAATGCCTGGCACCCACCTGGTTTCCTGGGAGGCCAGGCCCTGATTAGCCATGGGAGAAAGGGCCAAGGAGTTCACTGCAACGGCTTGGAGAATGGTTTTGCAAAGCCAAGGAACACTCATGTCCCAATTTTTCAGCCTAATTTTTCAGACAGTGAAGAGTAAAGTTACTGACTCATGCTGACCGTGGATAGGCTGTAGTGAAGTGGCCAGTGGGTGGTGAGAACCGGAGAGAAGCCAGCTCTCTTTGAAGTCACTGGGAACAAGCAGCTTCAATGTTGGTAACTGCTTAAAACAGCAAATGAGCCTACAAATCTGAGTGCAGCCCGCTGGCTCTTTTTCTCGTATTGCACCAATATTTACCACAATGGCTGCGATTTCTGTGATTTTCAGTTTCAGATTTGAGGAACACTTTTTGTCATGGTCACGTGGGCTTCTCTGTCTAAAATACTGCCTTACATATAGTAGGGGATCAGTAGGGACTTAGTTGTTTTAATTTTGTGAAATATTATCAATGCTTTCAATAAATATATTTTTATTGATTTTAAAGAAAGAGGAAGAGAGAGGAAGAGATACAAACATCGATGAGAGAGAAGCATTGATCGGTTGCCTCCTGCACACTCCTACTGGGGATCGAGCCCACAACCCAGGCCAGGCATGTGCCCCAACCCGGCATTGAACCTCACCACATTTCAGTGCACGGGACAATGCCCAACCAACTGAGCCACACCAGCCAGGGCTATGAATGTTTTTAATGCTTAATCAGGATATGATCACTTTTTCTGTAAATGTGTGTTTTAAAAGGCTTGCAATATTGTTTACTATAATTTTAGCATGTCTTGGGAAAAAAGAATTCAAAGGTATGCTACATGGGTACCATTTATTCCACATAATAATAAAACTGTTTTCATTAAAATGATTAAAAATAGGCAATTTACAGAATATTAATGACACTTGAAAATTGGCACATCAAATTGATCATAGTAAGGAAAAAACATGAAAGTCAATTTTGTTTTTAACAAAAATGAGTCCTTAGTAATTAATTGTTGGTAGACCAGCCACATGGTAGGTTGACAATAGAGAACTATTTTAACACATTTAAATCCTTAAGATAAAACAAGACAACATAGACCATTTTTAAAACTAAGTTTCTGCTAGTTTGAGACCTCAGGTATTAAATGGCATTGCGACTGATGCTTTCTTTGGTCCCGTGGGAAGGATAAGATGAGGTTGGGAGGTGAGTAGTCATACTGATAATGCTAACTCAATTATAGTCATTTGTTTATTATGTATTAGGAAGGTGATAGTCTATGGTGATTTTTACCAAAGTTATTTGCTCTCCAAAAGATTATTGAAAGATTATAATGTTTAATATCTGAAGACAGTTAGCTCTGTACTTTCTAAAGAATATTCTTTTTTATTTTGATGGGGTTTTCACTCATATTGTATATATCTCCCTGTTTAATATTTTACATATGGTGTGTACTTCAAAAGTGATGGCTGTTTTGTGATTTACAACCTTGGAGAAAAATAACATAGTAGTCATAACTTTGCAGTTTTTTGTGATGCATGAAGATCAGATTTTTTAATGTTGGTTAATGCTTTGCTAATTAAAGTGTGCATGTTAATTAAAGCAGAGGCTAATGTTAATTACCTATATTAATGGAATCTCATGTAGCACCTGCCTGAAGCAATGGGTTCAATTTTCAAAATATCTCAATTAAGGCTGAAACTTTTGATTTGCATCTAGTAGGGTTTCAATTAACTGCATTGAAAACTTAAATAACACTCTCAAGGGTGCAAAATATCAGTGATTATATGAAGTATGGTAGAGTTTGGTAGGTTCATTTAGAGACACTTTTTTCAGCCTAACTGTATTTATTTCTTGTCTACTGGTCAAAATTCTGTTCACCCATCAAGACCCCTCTTCTGTGAAGTATTTTCCAGTTCCCAAGGGACTATCAGCGTCTGTTTGTTGCTTCTCTTACACTACTCTGCCTTATATTATAACTCCTTGTTACTTCTGTGTCCCTTGCTAAATAGAAGCTCCTGAAAGGCCTTGGCTTCATCCCTTACAAGGATCAGCACACCTGATCAAATTCTAGCATGTTTTGTAGCTGAAAACACTCTTTAAGTGTTTGCAAAACAACTAAATACATTTACTGACTAAAGTGGAGATGAATGAACTTTACCCTTTCAGTGCATGACAGTTGCACTGTCGCTACCTTTATGACTGCTCCACGTAAAGCGTGAAGTTACTGCTTGGGATCTTATAGCTTTGTCCAATAAAAGATAGATATTTTTGTTAATTTCAGTTAAAAATGAGCTGGGATGGGCAAGAGGCTGCTTGTTCAAGATAAAACAGTCAGTGTTATGAGAGCAGAGGACGTGTTTATGCTGGCAGGGATGATGTTAATATCCTATTTCAGTCCCAGGTTTATAAGTTTACCATTCTGCACGCAGATCCGGCTTGTGACCATAAGTACACATACTTTAAATCAGCTACTCACTGAAGAGAGCCATAGAAAGCTTGCTTTATCTTGGAAGATAGCACATGGGGTTATCATATGGTGGGCTAGAATCTTAATATAATGAATTAGAGATATCAATACATGTCTGAAGACATGTATTGCCATTAGTATGCATAACCACTCTCCTGAATTCACTGTCATATTTGCTGAAGTCCCAATAACAACTTTTCCCTTTGGGTCTTTGGGAAGGATTAGGAGCTAATGGCGCTAACCTTTTTGACATCTAATAAAATCACGGTTTCAGAAAAATAGTTCCATTACTCTACACAATTGAAGGGAGAGGTAATCTCCTCGATAAGCATACACAGCTAGGTCACAGACTGACTTACAGCCCCTGGAAATCAGCACCAGTTACTGCTTTTCCTTGCCAGACTTCGACTCCATTGACTGTCCATCTCGGAGGACCAGCTTTGTCTTCATTCAGCTGTAAAGAGTATCAAATGAACATGACATTTCCATGGTCAAGGTGTGATCATCAAGGTGACACAAAAGGCACATACTTGCTTACTGTGCTGATGTGGTACTGGCATACTGGTTTTAAAAAGTTAAGGTAAAAAGGGATAGTATTGATTGAGCAAGAAGATGTCAGCTGACATCGATAACAGGAGGTATGATTGTGGAAATGAGATGTGAGTGTGTCCATTAACCAAGGGCCATGCAGGCTTAGATGTGATAGTGAGAGCTTACATTCTTTATGACACAATTGGCTCAATGCTGATTAGTTAGTAGGTGGAATAAGTGCAACAACTAGTTGTAGAAATGTGACAGATATGCAGATTGGACTTTCCCCGGATGAGACAATGGTCCAGGTTTTACAACTCGAGAGCAAAGTCACCAAAGCATCCGTTCCCCACTGTGGCACCATTAAGACGGCAGATGGCAGAGCATTAACAGAAAGACATTGGGAACAGCTGGAAAACATCTGCTAGGAAGTGACAACCTAATGGGTGTTCTGGGCCTTTTCTAATTGTGGGGGAATCGCTCAAAAAGCCTGGAAAGAAACTTTGATGTTTTGGTGCTTGGAGGAAGGAGTCGATGGAGCACTACATTCTAGCTGAGGCATTTGAGGGAATTCTGAAAATAAGAGGCTTTGAAGCTTGGGAAATATTATAGGGAAAAAAATTATACAAAGTTAAATTGCTTTTCCCCAAGTGCTAAATAAGAATAAACTTTTAAAAGGTGTCTGTGAGGTTTACGTGAACCTGGAACCCACTTTAGGAACATGTTTGGTTCATCACTAAATCATGAGTGATATTTAAACATAGTAGAGAGTTTTGATTGAGTCCAAGAAAAACAGGACAAGGAACATTGAGCCTTGCAGAAAGTGACTGATGTGGGTACCTTCCACAGAGACTTCGTGCCACACCCCAACTCTTGCAGTTGCCTTAGTCAGTGACTGGCTAGGGACTGGACGTCATGGCTGCTGGACTGCTGGCCAGAGAGGTACCTGGGATGGTTAGTAGAAGCACTGGACCTGGCTCTTCCTCTCATTAGCTATGTGACTTTGGATAAACTAATTTATTTGATCTCTGGCTTTTGCATCTGTTCAGAGGGAATAATAATACCTCATCTGCCTGAGCACAATTCAAGGTTGTTCTAATGATCAAATGAGAAAATGTATGTGAAATCACACAAGCCATAAAAGTATAAATGTAATTTATTATCAAATTATCAATATCCTATAACCAAGTGATTCCTGATCAAGCAGAATGTTATTCTCAATGATGATGTAGGCATTTATCCAGGTACCCACTGAATAGTGAGCTGATTTAGGTGAGAGATAGGGAAACTAGGATTATCACATCCAATTAACCTGTTAATTTGCAAACTGATTCAAGTAACAGGACTAAATCAATACTTGTTTCATAGGAGAATAGATTATTTGGGATGGAACTATAAAATATATACATCTAATTATGTAAAATATGAAATCTTATAGTTCTTTTTAAATGTCCAATTAAATGATAGGGAGTTTCATTTTGAGCATAGATTCTGACTAAAAAGCAAGTTGTTTATCATATTTTAAAAATACAGTTATTTTGCCCAACTGGTGTGGCTTAGTGGTTGAGAGTCGACCCAGGATCCAAGACATCTTGGTCTTACATTCCAGATTTGTCTGTTTCTTCGTGGTGTTCTGTAACTTTTCCCTCTATCCCCTATTTCCTATAAACTGGAAATTTGGTCTAGAGGCCTGCTTGCCTACAGGCTAAACATTGTTGGCGTGTGTGTTTCATGAGGTATCTTATCGTGTCAGGTTGTCTGCTGTTTGGGATGCTAAAGTGGTGACAGCCAGATGCATTCTCCATAGAGATAAGATTTCCCTTGTAATTAGCAGGACATCTGTGGGGCAATTCTTTGACATGTTAATATTTAGTTCTCCGTTAAAGTTTTGCTTAATGGTTTTAGACTCCATTGATGATTTTTGCTGGAATCGTTTATTTTTGGAGGGGCTGTAAAGTGGTAGTTTTCTAATTCTATTTTTTCTTTCACATTTTTTAACTGGCATATATATTTTTTTCTATAAAGCTTCCTGCTGTCCAGTTCATATGAACTACAGTTCCTTTTTAAAACCACAAGTGAAATACCTAGGTTTTCCTCTTTACTTCCCAATGTTTGGGGTAAGGAGTTAGCCACCTTCCATAGTGATGTTTTTTTCTTTCTCTCTTTTAAGTATACTACAGATTGGTTGGTTACTATTTATTCAAAATGCTACAATCAACTACAATAATTCTTTTTGCTGCTTAGATTGTCCCAAATTTGCCAAAAGGGAGCCTCTTCATGATGGTTCCTGTGGAATTTACATTTTAGTGGGATGTGGATCAGAAAAAGCAAATAAGCAAAACATACACACATTCAAATAAACATGTAAATAAGCAAAAGAATCATTCAATCAAGCAAATATAATTGTAAGATATAGTAAATATTAGAAAGAAAATAAATAAGACCTGAGAGAGAGAATAATAGGAGATACATATCTTAGGTAAGATGACCAAGTAAGGTAAATTTAATTAATTAATTAATTAATTAATTTATATTAAATAGATTGAGGTAACATTGGTTAATGAAATTATATAGGTTTCAAGTATACAATCCTATGGTACATTATTTGTACATTGAATTGTGTGCCCACCACCCCAAATCAGATCTTCTTCCATCACCATATATCTGACCTCCTTTGCCAACCCCCACCCTACTTCTCTCTGGTAACCACCATACTGTTGTCTGTGTCAATGAGTTTTTGTTTGTTTTTCTTGTTTGTTCATTTGTTGCTTTCAGTTTTATATCTCACATATGAGTGAAAGCATATGGTGCTTGACTTTTTCTTTCTGACTTATTTCGCTTAGCATGATATTTTCATGATCTATCCATGTTGTCACAAATGGCAGTATTTCATCTTTCCTTATGACTGAATAGTATTCCATTGTATATATGTACCACATCTTCTTTATCCTATCATCTATTGAATGACACTTCAGTTGTTCCCATGCTTTGGGCACTATGAATAATGATACAATGAACACAGGGGTTCATATATTTTTGTGAATAAATGTTTTCAAATTTTTTGGGTATGAGACCTAAAGGCTATGAAATTGATAACCATGTGAAGAAGAAAGGAGGAATATACCAAGCAGACAGGACAGCATTTCCATGATGGGAAGGAGCTGGGTCATTCAAGGAATTGAGAAAGCCTAGCATAGTTAGAATGTGTGTGGAAGGGTGAGAGCAACTCAGGAGTAGTGATGGACAATGAAGGCCAGAGAAGGCAGGCCCCGTAAGACTCTGGTGCCCAAGGGGAGATATGTTACAATATACTGGTTGTGGCTGAGGTCTGATATTTCCTTTAAGGAGATTGTGAGCATAGTATCCAATACCTTCCATTGTGTTGTCAAGAAGGGAGCCTATAGAATACTGGAAATATAGAATAATAATGGAGCAATCTGTTAAAATTTGTTTGCTTTGGACAGTGATGTTTAGGGATTCTTTTATAATTAATCTTTTGACTTAGGAGATACAACTAGTTCACTTTTTCATTCTGCTACTAAAATAAAGAATAGGAAAATATATAATTGAGGTAAACAGAAGTGAGGAGGAAGCAGGAGGATATAATTGTGTTTAACCTATCACTTACTTAGAATAGCAGTATGCCTGATGGGTAGGAATGAAGCCATCAAAGAGGAAAACGAATGTGTATTTGTATTTTTTTGAAGTCTTCTCCAGATATAATAGCAGTGAGCTACTAAGCGTTTTCAGGAACAAACTAAGCCATAAGCCAAACTTTATAAACTCTAAGCAGCCCTGGCCAGTGTAGCTCAGTTGTTAGAGTGTCAGCACTCCCACCAAAGAGTCCCAGATTTGATTCCTGGTCAAGAGCATGTACCTGGCTTGCAGGTTTGATCCAGCTCCAGTCGGGGTACAGGCATGAGGCAACTGATCGAGAGGGATAGAGAGTTAGAAACATCGATGAGAGAGAAACATAGATCAGCTGCCTCCTGCACACCCCCCACTAGGGATGTGCCCGCAATCAAGGTACATGCCCTTGACCGGAATCGAACCTGGGACCTTTCAGTCCACAGGCCGACACTCAATCCACTGAGCCAAACCGGTTAGGGCTATATGGTGAACTTTTAAAAGGAGGTGAGTGTTATTGGATATTATCTTAGTCTGTTTGGGCTTTTATAACAGGATACCATAGACTGGGTGACTTATAAGCAACAGAAATTTATTTCTCACAGTTCTGAAGGCTGAGAATTCCAAGATCAAGATGCTGGCAGGTCCCCTGTGTGGTGAGAGCCTGCTTCCTGCTTCATTGTGTCCTCACATGGCAGAAGGGGGAGAGAGCTCTAAAGGGGCCTCTTGTAAGGGCACTAATCCCATGTAAGTGGGCTCCACCTTTCTGATCTAACCATTAACCAAAGACCTTACCTCCTAAAACCATCACATTGGGGGTTAGGTTTCAACATACAAATTTTTGGGGGGACACAAACATTTAACCTATAGCAAATTTATGAGTTTTAATTTGGGTTTAGAGCAGGGGTGGGCAAACTTTTTTACTTGAGGGCCACAATGGGTTCTTAAACTGGACCGGAGGGCCGGAACAAAAGCATGGATGGAGTGTTTGTGTGAACTAATATAAATTCAAAGTAAACATCATTACATAAAAGGGTACGGTCTTTTTTTTTTTTTAGTTTTATTCATTTCAAACAGGCCGGATCTGGCCCGCGGGCCGTAGTTTGCCCACGGCTGGTTTAGAGCTTTATTTTTGAAGATATTGCACCTTCAACCTACAAAAGAATTCTGTTTAAGTCAAAATTTCATTTAAGAATATTTCAGTTTGGGTTCTGTGGGCACTATTGCGATAAATGCTCTTCACACTTATAATATACACTAGCCTCTTCTCCTTGCTCTTCCCTCTGCCTGTATCCTCATTTCTCTCTCCTCCTTGTTGGGTCTCCTTTCCCACTGACATGTGTAAACTAACTTCTGAAGCTTTGTGTCTTCCCTGGCTGTGCAGATTAGGGCCCCACAGGAAATCCCAGCCTCGCACAGTCTCCTCCTGCCTTAGATTCCTAGGAACTAGGCCATGATGGGTTTTAGGAATAGATGAGGGAGGTGAACACCCAAGACTTGGGGTCTTTTCCAGGCTCTTCTCACCCCTGCTGTGAAAATAGATTTTCACCCATAACCTTTCGTAAACTTAATATTGCAGATTCGTGCATTTCAATATTTCAGTGAAGAATAATGAAATTCATGGACTTGAAGATGGGCATCATGTTAACGTGTCAATGCCTGTGAATATTTGGTATGGATTAGTATATCAGGTATATACTTTATCAGTATATCTTTCTATTTCAACAGTTAGCAAGAGTAGAGCTGAGCGAGGATGCACAAAGGTAGTGGGAGCTTTATGCGGAGGCTGTTACATATGGCATTGAGATTTACTGGAATATTCTTACCTAACATCAGGGGTCCTTCCCTTACTCATAGTAAGTATCCTCCACTAACATTAGAATTTCCCAATTAAACATAATTCTCACCTTTACATTTTCATTGACTTTAGTAAATTGATAATAACCAGTATGTTGAAAAGCAAAGGGTTTTTCCTAAAAAAAGTATTTTGATATTTCCTACAAATATAATTTTAAATAAAATATCTAAGTTTTAAAACGACTTTTGATTTTCTTTCTGTTTTCATCTTTAAATATTTCTTATTTATCCGTGAATCACCTCTCAGTATAATATCTAGATAAAATATATTTCCCTCCTTTTAAATACTTTTATATTCCCATCTGTTTTTATGGCATGTTACTGCATGTCTCCAGAGGCACACAGCATTTTTATTTTCAAGTAAATTTATATTAGTTACAGTCTCCAGCTGTTTTAGATATAGGATCATTTCCTGTCGGTGCTGTTTCCAGGACAATTCTTTTTTCCCTCACAAAAATGAAAAATGTAATTTAACAAAGACATCCTATAATTGCCTTCATATCTAGCAAGGTATCTAGTGATCTAAATACTTATTTTATTTAAAACATCTGTCTACATAATATTTAGTGATTGTCCAGGGCTATATCATCTTTGGGAAAGGCAGCTGCTATTTTTATTTAATTTATAAGGAAACAACAAAAATTTCTCCTTCATATTGAATCTTCTGCCACTCTGTCTTATGTGAGATTTTATTGTATTTTTTAAATGAGGATAGCTTACCTCTTTGGTGCTTGCAATTAGTTTAGTTTTTTTTTCAAATTGGGAAAGACCATTCTCTAAAAAATCACAATGGAAGCATTTTGTAAGAATAATACTCTTGTTCTGTTCTCTCTCTCTTTCTCGATAGATAGATGATAGATAGATAGATAGATAGATAGACAGATAGATATCAAAGTATCATAATAGAGATGATGGCATGCTGCTTTACTCATGTAACTGGCCTTACACAGGAATCACATTTCAATTTCCAAGTTCTTTTAGAGTTACTTGTCTATAGTGCATTTTCTTTTAATTTATAATAAAAAATCTAAAGTCTTTTTTATTATGAAGTTGTTCTGTTGATTAGAGCAGTTAGTTGATATTTTCTTGTTTTTTTTTTGTTTGTTTGTTTTTTTTTAACAAAAACTGCATGAAGAAAGATGGCACTTTTATAAAAGCTCTTTGCCTTGGGGGTGACACTCACTGCTGCTTATAGAGGACTCCATATGGAAACTCTTATTTATTTATTTATTTATTTTTGTGCACTACCCTTAGAGCCAAAGATAAAGTGTTTAACTTTTAATAGATCATATCACTTTAGGCTCAGCCGAATGCCAAAAACAACAGGCACCCAGGCTTACAGTAGTGTGTCTAAATGAGGAAGTTTACTTTTTCCTGGGAAGTAATCAAAATATTCCTTTTTGGAACACTGAGAGTATGAAAGGGAAATGATTAGGGTTCCCTACTGACACACCATTATGATTGACAGGAAAAACCCACGTTTATGCCACCTGAGACATCTTGTTCCGGAACTTTCTGGAGGGTAGTAAATTGGTGTTGGCACAAACACAAAAAAATAAAATGACTTGATTCAGCACTTTTCAATTCTAAATCCCCAAACACTAAAGCAAGAAGTAAATATTCATCAAATGATCAAAATTTATATTGATTTTTATTCTACATTAGCAGCTCAAAGTCGAGATTCTTGACAGGATGGATGTCGGTTTGAATGATTCTCTTTGAAATGAGGATATAGCACTGGGCTGAGTGCTGCTGTGCATTCCTGAACCAGGGGCCGTGATTATTAGAACCCTAGGAGGCTAAGTTCTTAAAAGAACAGTATAAAGACACACTTGTTCAGTTCTGTTTTGATAACTAAATTGTTATTATTAGTATGTAAAATAATTCTTGTTGTTCCTATTTCATTCCTTCCTTTCTATCACCATCTAAGGACCAGTATTCTATAGAATTTCAAAGGAGCTGGAGTGCATGCTATAGTCAGATAGAGTTAATAGCTGTGTTTGCCAGCATAATTGTATGTGGGAAGGAACCGCCAGTCCTGCAGGGCAAGAGAAGCTAAGATTATATCTTCACATTATACATCTTTAATTTTTTTGTTTCTGCCAGAAAGTAAGTAAGGATTTGCTATAGTGAAATTTGGAAGATGGGAATAAGAACACAGTCATAGAACACAAACACAGACTTGATGCCTGTGTCATTGTACAGAAATCTGCTAAGGAAACAGTAATGGAGAAACATTGGAATTCTAATCATCCCCTCCAGTCGGCACAGTGTAATCATCCTCTCTTCCCACCCTGGCTCATGACATAAAATGCTGAATTTTTAATGACTCTAACTACTTGCATTACAAAGACGAGGAGGACAGTGGTGGATCAGGCTTTCCACAGATGCACTTGTGTGATGTATTTGTTCTTTATATTAGTTAGGTGGATGTATTGCTGTTAATAAATATCTCCTCTATCATTAAAATGGAAGAGGACATTTTTCTTTAACACAAATCAATGCAGAAGAAATAATGAAAATAACGTTGATGTTAATTTTTCTGATTTGTGTAAAGATGCTTACTTACTATTTAACAAATATATTGAAGGACATACTTTTAAAATTGAATTTTCTAAACATTATAGTGAATGTTCTTAATGGTTTGTAAGTAGCATCAAGTCAATAGAAATAAAGATTACTTTTTAAAGATATAAATACAATATTTTTTACTTAAATCAGTTATCTTTTGCATTTGTCCTGAGTTAGTTATCCATGAATATAAATATAAAAAAAACCTTGAGAACCTAAGTTAGTTCTTCTGGGGCTGCCAATATGTTTGTAGAAATTTTGTATCCTAATGTACAGAGATTAGTATCTACAGTAGTCTTTGTTGAGTGTAATATTGAAATAGCTTTGAGATTCTTGTTAAAATTTTTATATATATTTAATTTTTAACAATGGGAAAATATTTATGTTTTTAAATACTTTTATGACTCTCTTATCCAATGGTAAAAAGAACATTCCAACAAACGAATTGTTTCTTTGGCAACATTTTTGAAGTATAATATTGAATTCATATTTTAGCTCCTATTATTCAGTATAATTTTTCTATAATTCTAAGTTATATGTTCCCTGAGGGCAGGCACCATGTCTGGCCCAGATGTGTATCTTACTGAACATTTGACACGTAAGAGATTCTTGGGACAAACTTGTTAAATGAATAAATGGAGGCTCTTAATCAACTTTACTCCGAAGAAATACAGGGCTAAAGCACAGTATCCCACTCAGTCATGCACGAGGGACTAAAGAACAACATGAAATTCTCATCCGTTGTAATACCAAATGTTATTTGTATTTAACCAGAATGTAGCTGATCATAAGTATGTGAAAAAAATGTCTTACAGGGTTCATTTCTGGACAAAAGAAATCCACTTTGAATTCAATCCCTAAGATGAGTTATTTCAGGAAATTATGAATCACCAGCAATGATGACAAAGGCAAAAATATACAAAACTAGAGGCCTGATGCATGAAATTCCTGAAAGGGTAGGCCCCGCAGCCCCAGCTGCCTCGGCCCTCGCAGCCCCGGCTTCCTCCGGAAGGTCGTCGGGACGGTCATTCTGCTGTTTGGCCATTTGGTCAATTTGCATATTATGATTTCATTCTTACACCAACACCATAAAGGTGACAACTCTAAATCCTAGAATGAGTATGGGAAACTGATAAGTAAAAGAATGGAGATTTCCAAGTGAAGATTCTAATCAAACCTGAAAGAGCTTGTCAAGGCCTTGAGGCCTAAAGGTGTTTCCAGAAGGAAGCAATCTGGGCCAGTTGCAAGAGGGATACTTTGGGGAGGAAAGAGAGAAAGTATCTATATAATAAAGTCTAATATGCAAATCTACCAAACAGCGGAACAACTGGTGGACCAACTGGTCGCTATGATGTGCACTGACCACCAGGGGGCAGATGCTCAATGCAGGAGCTGCCCCCAACCAGCAGGCCTGGACCAGCAGCAGCAGCGGGGGTTGGGGGGGGATTGGGGGGGGGGGGGCTGGTGAGCAGGTGGCACGAGGCCAGCCAAGGTGGGTGCCAGCAGGGGCCCCCCGATTGATCAGCCCTGATCGCCAGCCAGGCCTAGGGACCCTACCCATGCATGAATTTTGTGCACTGGGCCTCTAGTATTACATATTTGTACAAGAAGAGAAAAAGGCATGTGCTTAGAGATACTACATCAAAGGTTAAAAAAAACAAAACTGTGTAGTAAAAGTAGGAAATCATTCCCCAATGACAAATCATTGCCAGAAAAAGTACAGTTCTCACCTATTATATTGAAGGATCCTGTGATTGTCCTGAGTTAGTGTGGACTGTTTCAAATAACTTATATTAAAATATTTCCTAAAGTATAAATATCTTTAACTTTTTAAATAAATCCTTCTTTCTGGGTTCAATTTCCTAATTAACCCTTTGAGTGCCAACCAATATCCTAGGAACTGTGCTAAAACTGCCAAGGCATTTTGAGCTAAGGTTTTTAAATTTGTTTTCCCACATAAAGAGTGAACTACTAGCATGTAATAGTGACACCGCAGGAGGAGCGCGATAGTGCTCCCGGCACTCTAGGGGTTAAACAACACACACACACACACACACACACACACACACACACAACCTGTGGCATTGTTAATGTCTTTTCCAAAAGTTCAAATGACTATTTTTTTTAAACGGAAAATCAGATTTTATGAAACTAAAACAAGCCCCTGCCCTGAAGACTTAAAACTGTGTTTTGAAATGGATTGTGAAGGTTGCCACACAGGACAATAGCTGAAGTTTCATTCTGTATGTATGTGATCACCATGGTTAGTTTCTAATATAATGTTCAGTAGGTAAGATCACTTTGTTAGCAGAACAACACATTACCAAATGATTCTTCAATTAAAGAAGCTTTTCTTTTCTTCCTTCTTTTTTTTCCTAGAGGAAAGTATATATTTTAATATATACCCTAGAAAAAATATATATCTTTTAAATAATTTTTATTTGTGTCAAAAATAATCTTCTTTCTGAGGGAGAATGAAGCCAATGATTTTAAAAAGCAAGCTGAGGCTACAGACTCCAACTCTGTTTTATTTCTTTGTACATTTTAAACCACTTCAGATTTTTTAACTCGGTAAAATTTATTCAGACAATTTGTTGAGTGGCTGTCACATACCATGTGCTGTGCTCAGTGCTGGAGATATAGCAATGAACACATAGATACAAGTTGCTGCCCTCATGGGGCTTCCAGTCCATGGGGGTTGGGGAAGATGGACAATGCAAAGTAAATTTTGGCTAAAGCTAGATGTGGTGAGTAAGTATGAAGGAGGATAGGGGTCGCTTCAGGTAGGGGTGAGTTAAAGTCTTAAGTAGAAGATCTGAATGTGAAGATGACATTTCAGCAAAGACCTGAGAGAGGTGAGGGACTGAGCTGTCTGCAAACAAGACCAAATGCCCCTAGAAAGTGTCTACCAGCCCTGCTGGGGCTGACTGCTCGCATAGGAGATGTGGACTGAATGCTAGCATGGGGGATGTGGACGAAAGCTTGATTGGAGTGTGTTCAAGAAAAAATAGGAGAAGAATTAGACATATTGAGTATAGATAAAGCCAGAGGAAGGTTGACGTCAATTGCCATCTAGAGATTAGTTTTTCTTTTTTTTCTTACATGGGAAAAACATTTTGTAGGGAGGTGGGAGGGGTGGGGCTAATGTACTAATGTGACTAATACAGTAGAGCAGAAAATGATTTAGGAGAGAGGAGCAATTTGCTGTGGGAGGGATCATCTTTGTGCAGTTTAGAGGGGGTCTGGTGCACATATGCAGGGGACTGGTCTTAGAAGCCTGGACGATTTCCACTGAAACAGGAGGGGAGGCTGAGAACATGGGCCCAGATGCAAGCAGGAGGGAAGATGTGTTTGGAAGCTATGAAGTATAGTCTGTGTATAAGTGACCAGGCACACCTACAGAGGCATGAGTTAAGAAAGTAAAATTAACTCTAACATTATTGGGACACTTAACAAAGGATGCTGGGATGTGCAGTTATAATGAAACTAGAGGCCCAATGTATGAAATTCGTGCAAGAGTAGGCCTTCCTTCCCCCATCTGCCGGCACCAGCTTCCCTCTGGGACCCGGGACCCAGGCTTCCCTTCAGCCGCCGGCAGGCACCTTGCAGCCCCGGCTTCATCCAGAAGGTCATCCGGAAGGATGTCTGGTCTAATTAGCATATTCCACTTTTATTATTATAGATAATTGATATTTCTTACTAAATTAGTGCTTTTTAGGGTAAAGGTAAGGCATATATCTGTATGTGCTTATAAAAGTGATTATGTGTTTAATCCTTAAAGATTATTAGAATGACTAAAACTTACTCCCCAAAATTTATCATGGGCTAGCTACTTTGTTATTAGACACAATATTAGAGGGAAGTAGACAGTTGAATAATTATTCAGGCTCCAAAGATCATTGAATTTGGATCACCGCACACCAACCCAAATTTAAATAAAATATTTTAGAACACTGTGTCTTGTGTTCTGACTAAATTATTAATTTGTAATCTAAATTTGAAGAGGTATATCTCTAGTGATTTGGGCTCCAGGTGCATACAAAATAAAGGGGAAGACATGCTACTAATGATAAGCAGCAAAGCAATTGTATTAAACATCAGATGAAACGGCAGTGTTCCTAACTTTACTATATGGATTAGCCTGCTAGAGTGGCAATAACAAAATACTATAGATGGGCGACTTAAAGAACAGAAATTGGTTTCTCACAGTTCTGGAAGCTGGAAGGCCAAGATATAGATGTTGTCAGGTTTGGTTTCTAGCTTGTGAGTGACCACCTTCTTACTCTGTCTTAGAGGACCCTTTCTTTATGTGTCCTACTCTTCATCTTCATAGGACACCATTCCTATTAGATTAGGGCCCAACCCTTGTTACTTCATTTAACCTTAATTACCTCCTTAACGACCCAATCTCCAAATACAGTCACTTGGGGTTTATGGCTTGAACATACAAAGGGGTAGGGGAGGGGCCACAGTTGAATCCATACATTATGTTAAAGGTTTGGCAATAGTTGGAACATACAGGGGCTCTGCAAATAACTGGGACTATAAAACGACAAAGGAGACATGGAGAACAAAGTTCCTTTGTAGAGCGTGGAGTCTTGAGACAGAGACAGAAAAAGTTGAGACAAACACAAACATTTAAGCTGTGATATGTGCTGTTAAGGAAATTACCACGGTTCCAAAATAAAGATAAAGTGGATCTGCTTTTGATAGGGTGGTCAGGGAAGGCCTTTCTGAGAAGTAACATGTCAGCTGAGAGCTGAAGGATGAGAAGACATTAGCAAAAGAATGTTCTAGAGAAGGGCAACAGTATGCGCAAAGGCCCTGAGACAGGAAAGAGCAGAAAGAAGGCAAGGATGACAGGGGCATGGTGATCAAGAGTGAGGTAAGTAGTTCTGAGAGGGAGACATGAGGTCTGAGGTAGACAGGAATCAAAACTTATGGGTCATGGGAGAAGTGTGTTTTTTAGGCCTAATTGCAGTATGAAACCTCTAGCCACTGTAAGGGAAGAGACCAGGCAGCAATGGGTGAGGGGAAATACATGTTAGGAGATAATTGCTGTACGCAGGCTTGGATCAGGCTGGCAGCATTGCAGACTGGAAAACAGACTGGAGAGACATTTTGGAAGAGGATTCAACCGATTTGAGGGAGTACCTGGCTGTGGTAAATGAAGGCAAGGAGGAGTCCAAGGTTACTTTTAGGTTCCTGACCTGGGCAACAGATGGGCCAATTCTCTAAAAGGAAAGGCCTAAGTAGGGAATGTCTTGGGGAAAGAGGGGAGGATGAGAATTGAGAGTTCTGTTTTGAACAGTTATACCTAAAGTAAATCCAAGTAGCGATGTCAGGTGGTTGGTTAGGTACATAGTGTGGAGCTCAGAGGAGAGGCTTGGAAGCCATTACTATGTTGATGGCATTGGAAGCCACAGAAGAGAGTATAATAAAGAAAAGATGTCCAGAATTAAGCCATTCAACAAGCAGTAATCCCAGATGTGATGCAAAAATTTAGTTAATGAACCATCTATAACGTGGGTATGGGGATGGCGAAGAAGGATGGAGGAAGAGCGATTGAGAATCCATCTCATTAGGTCAGCCAAGCTGTAACACAGGCTTAGACCAGAGTAAATGAGAACTGATCCTTTTTTTCGTCCTATCATCTCTTCTCTTCCAGGGCACTCTGATTTCATCTCCCAATGCCGACTGTTACCTCTAGGTTTATATTTCAGTCTTAACATTTTTACTTGCTTGCTAAATATCTCATTTTGGGTTTCCCTCAGTACCTCAAACAAAATACTTGGTCAAATCCAGCTTATTTGCTCCATCTACCATAGCATTGCTCTTTTGATACTCCTACTCCCAGGAAATGTGAGGTGGGTCTTCCCCCTTGTTTCTTCTTATTTTCCTTAATGAGTAAGTTGCCAAATCTTGTTGGTTACACATCAGTAATATTATTTAATCAGGCTAAGTTTTCATTTGTAAAATATATTAACTTTAAAAAGTATCCACTGTTATCATAAATGCTAATAAATAAAATTCTTTTAATCAAAGATGCAATGTTATTTTTGTAAGAACTGCATTTTCTTCAAATCTTCCACCTAAAGATTTACCTTTGGACTAAGATATAGTATGAAGAAAAGTGAAGCCAGCTTACAGAGATATTTAGACTGCAAAGCTATTCAACCTTAGCAGAAGCAGCTACTTTGGTTCTATCTTTATCATCACGTTTAGGAATGAATCACTGAAAACAGAGATAGAAATAGAGATGGATAGGAAAGTCTTGGGCCATCTAATTCATCTCCTTGTTGTGCCGGGAAGGTTTTTTTTTTATGTCAAATGCCAGTGAGATATTGTGCAATAAAAGCCTTAGATTGCAACATTTCAATCATTTTTGTTGGGCGACTAATTATCTTTCAAGTTGCTTTCAGCATTGTTCTCTGAAGTCCTTTTCATGTATCCCTGTTATATGAGAGATGTTTCCCTTTCTATACAGAAATGGCCTGGGACCTAAAAGGGCTAAACTCCAATTATTTTTTCATAATAGTGATGAGTCTGCATTAAGTCAACATCCCTCCTTATGATCCTTTTTGTGACCAGTAACACACATTTGTGAGATCATTACCCAGAACAAGCTTGTTACCAGAGGATGGTTAAAAACGAACAAGAACCTCTCAGAATCAAACATGCCCCTTGGCACCTTATGGTGCAGAAGCATTATTCTCATGGGGTTCCCAATAGAATTCTTGGTGTGGGATGACCTCCTCATTATCCCTATAGCTTTGATGAGGGGAGGAGTGGAGTGGGGATGGCATTTGGGAAAATTATTGTTTTTAAGCTCTTTGGCTATTGTTCAACATCGCTCAGTTATCTCACATTGATTTAATCACATAATATGGTGTGTGCTCTTTTGAGAACTATGTTTTATTGTTTTTTTCTAATTATTGACTTCCTATATTCAATTTTATACCTTCCCCCCTTTAAAAACCATTCTTAGGTCTCTAGGTATTATTCCTCCAAGTTCTATGATATCTGCATGTCTCTTGGTTGAGACTTGTCTTGTAATGCCATTAACATGCTCCATTCCTCCTATTTGTCATCCTTAATAAAGGTGCTAAATTCCTTTGTGTCTTCTCACCAGCCACACCCTTCTCCCCCAAACTGAATATGCTCCATAAAACATTATCTTTTGTTTCTAGTGTTTGACATAATTCTTAATCCAGTTGAGTCCATTCTTACTCAAGCCAATTAGTTTGGGCAAGTTCACATGACCTTTTTAACTGATTTCTGAAACTTCAATTATGTGAATAAAGTAGTTTTAGTATTTTTCAAAAGCTCTTCCTTGGCAGTGCAGAGCAGTAATGATTAGCTGCTTGTGACAGCAACAACGTAGGAACTCTAGAATGGACTGATATCTTAGATTTCATATGCTCCCCATTTCCTTTACTGAGTCCTGAGTTGCACTTTTAAGAAGCTGACACTTTATAATAACACTCCCCTCTACTCCCAGGTTGAGTCTATAAAACTAGAGACTAGGCAAAAGGCCACAGTTGGCTCTGGATACAAATTGTAGAAGGTTGTGTCTGATTTGACCTTCCTTACATATTATAGAATTCTGGCAACTACCCAGAACTACTTTTCTAGGAGAATATGTAATCTATATATATAAAAGCCTCAGTGACCAAACGACCCAATGATCCAATGACTGGTCGACCAGTCACTATGACATCCACTGACCACCAGGGGGCAGATGCTCAACACAGGAGCTGCCCCCTGGTGGTCAGTGCACTCCCACAGCCAACCTCCATGACCACTCCGCCCAGCTGGCCAACCTCTCCTAGTCACTCCCCCCCGCCAGCCAATCTCCCATGGTCCTTCCCCCCGGCTGGCTGGCCCTGATCGTCCCAACAGGGACTGGGCAAGATGATCCCGATTGGTCCTGATCGCTGGCCAGACTGGGAGACCCCACCCATGCATGAATTGTTATTTTACCAGTCTTTGTGTGACTATATCGTGCCTATAGTATTGGTGGTTTAAAATATAAAGAAGTAGCAGTTTTAAGGCTTATAAGAAATGTCAGTGGATGTTCTTGGATTTAGTAAAGTGTGTCAAAAGAAAATAAGAGTTCCACTGGTCTGTAGAGCACATGAACTCAGCATTGCCTCCCCCTTTTGCTATGCATGCATGCAGGGGCAAGCATGCCACCGAGAACACTTCATTCCTGGTCTCATCTGGTGTACTAGGGAACCCTGCAGCCACAGAGATCACAACAGCTGTAATATATAAAGCATCTATTTAATACATTTCCATGCCAAATATTATTCAGCATTCTTTTGTCCTCAGTTTGATAGAAAACAGCATGGTGAACTTACTACCTCTCCTTACTGCAGTGAGCCCACATAACTATGAAAGATTTAACAGTTCAAACCTGCACATAGGCAAAACCACCATTCCCTCTATTTTAAAATTATTAAGACAATAATACAGAGAACAAAAAAATGTAATAAAGGAAGTCTGTTATCATTATTGAAAAGGTATTAGAATTAGTACTAGGCTTTTTTATTCTCCTCAGGAAAGATAATGAGAAGCATTCAGAATATGTGTCCATGCAAATGTATGGGTTAGAGGGGGGTCTTTAAAAAATAAATGTTACATATGTGGCAAATATGAAGAAGAATATTCTTAAGGAATTTCACAGAATTTTTATGTAAAGTCTTATCATACAGTATTATGATCTCAGGGATATTTTGTGATATTTACCAAGTCTTCTGAGAGTTCATTTATTCAGGCTCTACTTTAAGGAGGAACTTATAAGATTCAGAGCTAAAATATAATTCTGGAATATGCCCAGCTGATCCCATTAAATCCAACCTGAAAAGGAGCAGTATAATGATACGAACAATTCGCATTCTTTGAGTTGTTACACCTCACTTGAAATGCATTCCTTCTGGATTAAAACAGCAATTCCTCTTTGTTTCTCTCTCTAGGCCGAGGTTCAGCTATGCTACCTGGAAGCACAAAGAGATGCTGTTGAGCAGATGTCCCTCAAGCTGTACAGCGAGCAGTACACCAGCGGCAGCAAGAGAAAGGAAGAGTTTGCTGATATGTCAAAAGTTCATGCAGTGGGAGGCACAGGGTAGGGAACTACTCTTTGTGTTGTTTTATCCTCATAATCTCCACTTTTTCGGTGATTTTGCACTGGTAGGCGTGAGGCAGGCATTTCCTCCCTCGGTAACAGATAAGAAGCAGCTCACTAGAGTAGGTAGGCATTTATGTTCTTTTTCATTCGTGCCTTGAGAGATGTTTCCCTTTCTATATAGAAATGGCTTGGGATCTAAAAGAGATAAACTCCAATTATTTTTTCATAATAGTGATGAGTCTGCATTAAGTCAACATCCATAGAATTGAAGACTGTGGATTTTACCAGCCTCTGTCACCTAACCCAGAACTTCCTCACTTTGTTATGATTTATTGAAAAACAGCCTTGTGATTTTACCAGTCTTTGTGTGACTATATTGTGCCTATAGTATTGGTGGTTTTTCTTTATAAATTTATTTTTCAGTGTATTTCCCCCTTTTTAGGCGTAACCATTCTTTTAAAGCTTGTCTATGGATCTTTTAAACACCAGAACCTTTGTAGAACATAATTTTCCTGAAAAATGTAGATATTTAATAACTGTTTAGAGACCATGGCTGGCCGGTTTGCTTCATTGTAAAGTCAACTGGAAGAATAGACTAGCATCTGAATTGTCTAGGGCAGTGGCCGGCAAACTCATTAGTCAACAGAGCCAAATATCAACAGTACAACGATTGAAATTTCTTTTGAGAGCCAAATTTTTTAAACTTAAACTATATAGGTAGGTACATTGTTATTAACTTAGTTAGGGTACTCCTAAGGTTAGGAAGAGCCACACTCAAGGGGCCAAAGAGCCGCATGTGGCTCGTGAGCCGCAGTTTGCCAATCACGGGTCTAGGGTGAGTGAAAGGACCCAGCAACATCAGTAACCCATGGGCAGTTTTATTTGGCCTGAGACATATGGCCGTATTTACATTATATTAACTACCCATCTTCTAAATAATTACCATGCATTCAGATATTTCCAATGGCTCTAAAGTTATGCAAACATTGTATATATATATATATATTTTTTTTCTTTTTTGTCTCTTCTAGCTTAATGCTAATATTTAGTAGGTAAAAATTAAACAGTAAAAGAGTAGTAATGAAGTTTAATTATTTCATAGTTTTAATGACTTGATAGTAATTATACTCATAAAAATGGAAGCAGTAACCTATTTTACTTTTATACTTGAGCCAGACAACTAAGGAGAGGCACTGTTCCCCCAAGTCTGTTACATATTAAGAGCATCTTATTACCCTATGAGGTGTAACGCTAGCTAAAATATTTCCTGAAAGGCAGGTGGAAAAGAAATCTTTTTAGGTACTTGTTTGCAGTTATCTTTTAAGTACTTAGAGTTTTTATTGGACTTTACATCCCCATATAAATTTTTGGGATAAATTAAGTATGCTGACTACAGATTCTGTCTTGTGCTATGATCCAGGATCTAAGAATACAGAAAAAGGATCAAAGTCATAATTCTGTTTAAGAATTGAGAAATACATTTTTAAATTTACTTTTCTATATATTTTGTTGCTCTGTCAGGATTTCTTTTATCCATAGACGTTTTACATATATATTTGATTACGCATTTAATTCAGTAGACATTTATTCACAAGAAGAAAAGCATAGAAGCAAATAAGAAAGAAAAGGTTAAAACTTGGAGCATAAACAATAAGCTGTTTTGAAGCCTCAATGTGCTTTAATTTCCCTAAATGCCTAAGTGATCTCTGGTGTACACGCAAGCACAAACTTTAGGTCACATTTTCATGTTTTCTAAAGCCCTGGAGACTGAACGGGCACCACGTGCTTCTGACCTCAGATTCCAAGGACCCAACCTGAGTACTTACTCTGGGCTCCACAAATCATAAATCTGCCCTGGGAATTGCTTAGTTAACAACAAGCATTGTTCAGGGACGTGGGAGTAGGTGAACTTGCCTGATATCTTTTGTTTATGCTCCTTGGGGTACTGAAGGCTGTGCATTGTGCAGAAATTTAAGAGTGTGCTGAAGAAAAAGCAGCTATTTAATACTAAGGACAAAAACCATATACTATTTTCTACTTTCTGTTTACACACAGAAAAGCATTGTGTGAGAAATGCATGTGGGTGAGGTTATCTGGGTTGTTCTGCCCCCAAGACTCTTTGCTCCCACAGTCAAATCCTTAATTCTGAAACCTTAAGAACATTGCCTTGTAAAATTATCTGCTCCATGACACACAAACTTCATTAACTTTTTCTTTTGTTGCATAGACTGATCATTGTTTCTGATAAGCAATTGTGGGAATAGTGTGGGCTTTCTAGGGTCTTCATTCCATATGCAGATCTCCAATCTACTGAAGAGAAAATTAAGTTGGTGGTACAATTCATATATTTTTTTTATTTCCTTCCCATGTCTACACCCATGCTAAAAAGAGCATGTAGTTGAAAAAATGCACTAGACTACCCAACGGAGGACTCAGATTCTAGATCGAATAATGATATTACATTTCTAAGAATTTTACACAACCAAAATATCATTTAGAAATGAAATTACCACTCTGGCTTGACAGACAGGTGTGTACCAAGGTGCACAACTATGAACGTGTGTTTAGCAGCCATGAATAGGTTTGGCTGGAAGATGTCCCCGAATGCTTGTGAGGCTATGTAAGCTTTAGTCATAGAGTGTGTTTGCCTGTGGGGGACATTTGGCACTGGTTCCAGCATTGCGAAGTGGGAAACTGTGGCTTCCTGGGGGATATGCAATGTCTGAGTCACCCAACAAGTTTTCCTCTGAGAGCAGGTTGGTGCTTTTTGATTCCCGCCAATTTAAATGAAAGCATTTATAGATGGGTTGTTTCCTTTCATTCCATAAATATTCATTGAAGACCTACTATGTTCATGGCATGATGCCCTGAGCAGAGTTTGTTAAGAACACCTACGTTTTATAGATTTTGTAAAGTATAACCCTCTTTTTTCCCAACACTTCTTTCTACTGCAAAAAATTCATTTTTTACATGAATTTCAAAGATTCTGTTGAATTCGTTAATTGGCATCCTACCTGCTGGCAAGACTTAGATTACAAACCATGTCTTTTATTCAGCTTATAAATGATGGAACTGGTAAGCAAAAAGGCTGGGAGACTGGCTTGTCCAGGATGATGGTGTAAGATGGAGCTAAGACCTCAACTCAGAAACCTGGGTCAGAATGCAGTGGGCAATCCGTAAGTCATGCTTTGCTCTCTCTCTGAAGGATTTTATTCGGACCATTGATAAACATTTTCCCCTTAAATTCCATGTTGTGCATATTCCATACTTTATGAAATTTAAATTATGGTCTCTTCTACTATGGAGAACTGCAAAGAATCTTAAGAATATTTATTAAAGCCACAAGGAAGTTTGGGCAAAACTTAGCAAAGTAGGCTTCAGTGAAAACAAAATTGACTTCATCATTGATTTGGCAAATAGTATTATATGTACCTGCTATATGAAGTACAGAAATTAAAAGGCAAAATAAAATGGTCCCTGACTTTGAGAGGCCCAGAGTTTGGTAGGAGGAGCCAGATCTGTAAACAATATGGAATAAAAGATGACAAATGCTGAGTTAAAATCTGCATGAGGTTAAGGGTGGGGTTCATGGAAGGCAGAGCTGTTCTGACTGGTGGGAGTGAGTCAGAGCAGGTCAGGAAAGACATCACAGTCAGAGGACTCTGGAGATGAATTTTGAAAGAGGGCAAGGTCAGGGGCAGAGCTTTTCAGCTTAATATGAATAAACGTTTATTGAGCATCTACAAAGACAGACCACAGCCTCTGCTTTCATGAAATTTACAGTCTAGCAAGACAGTGCAGTGCATGTTAAGCCAGTATTTGTCTGTGCAATAAGAGAGAAGAGAAAGCAATGAGAGAGATGGGGAACTCAGAGCAATGGGGTGGGCTCCATGAGATAGAGCTACGTCTTTTGTGTTTACCACACTGCTCTGAATCTGGTGCAGTGCCTGGCAAATGCTAGAGCTCAGTGAATGAATAGATGCATGAATGAATAACTA
The DNA here is from genome assembly GCF_028538775.1 of Myotis yumanensis. Lineage (NCBI taxonomy): Eukaryota > Metazoa > Chordata > Mammalia > Chiroptera > Vespertilionidae > Myotis > Myotis yumanensis. Next base: position 91,987,504 of record NW_027223752.1, read on the forward strand.
AAACTAATCCCGGGCTCAGAGAGAGAGAGCGGAGGTCTGGAATCATCAGATTGCCTGCTTTTCCATATGACTGGAGAGCAGGGTTGAAAGTTGGAGGGGGTGTGAAAAATAAGGCTTGGGGAGAAGGGGAAGCCCAGTTCCTGGAGTTAATCATTGAATTCATGGTTCTTAGCCAGGATAGTGCATCAGGGTCACGTGTGGAGCTTTTAAGCTGAAAAAAAAAAGCCTGTCTACCCCCACCCAATGAAAATTCGGATTCAGTAGGTAGAGTGGGCCAAGATATGATTATGTCCTAATGCTTACTTCCAGCTGTGAGCCATTGCTCTAGTGGTTTTCAAAATATAGTTTCTGGACCAGCAGCATCAATATCTCCTGTGAATTTGTTAGAAGTGCCAATTCTGGGCCCCACTCCAGATCTGCTAAATGGGAATGTATGGAGTCCAACGTCATTTAACAAGTCATTCAGGTGATTCAGATGCAGTTTGAGAAACACTGCTTTCGTCTTAAAGACTTTAGGTTGGAAATGAATGGAGAAGGATACAGATAGTCATAGAGGGGATATAAAGTATAGCATAGGGAATATAGTCAATAATATTGTAACAATTATGTATGGTGTTAGATTTATCGAGGTAATTAATTAATACGTTATATAATGTCCAACCACTGGGTTATATACCTGAAACTAATAATTATATGTCAACTGTAGTTGAAAAGTAAGAAAATTTTTAAAATAAATTAATGGAGAATGGGGAGACTGAATTAGAAACTAAAGCCTGAAAAAAAATCCATAAACATTGGATGAGGGGAATGATACTACATTTTCTGGTTCATGGAGGAGAAAGAATAGAGGAGGCTTTGGATTCAACTGACTTTGGTGTCATTCAACATCTAATATTTATTGATTTCTACTATTAAGTGCTGGCTGAAGTAGGCATTGTGATGTAGAGACAGTGGGAGACAGAGGGTGACAGATGTATGTAAATCAGGAGAGCCTTCCAGGAAAAGTCTCAGTGAGACTGGCTCAGGGTCAGAAGTGACAATAAGAATGTTTCTCACAGAGGAGGCAGGGTGTACAAACAGCTGGAACCACTAAAGGATACCCAGCATGACTAGATTGGCAGTTTTTAAACAATATTCTGGCATCAGTGTGGAGAATAGCTTGGCAAGGACAAGACTACACAGTGCTTCTTTAATAGGCTATTCTAGTCATCCAAGTGAGAAATAGGACCCGAGCTAAGATAGCAGCAATGGAAATGGGAAGAAGGAAGTTGAACTGATAAGACTTGGTCACCAGTATTTAAGAATGTTTCAGGCTCATACACTCTGGCAGATGGACTTGTCACTCACTGAGATGAGGAATTCAGGCGAGGAGCTGAAGGGGGAAAGAAGCTACTTGTAGTTCTTTTAATGGTCTGTGGAACATCTGAGTGGAAACACCCAGGAAGCAGATCTCCAGTGTTTGGGGCTTCTCAACCAGCAACAAGGGCAGTATGGTGACTATGGGTAGCAGAGGCTCAGAGAGGTAGGAGCTTACGTTTTGGTAGTCTCTTCACCCCTCTCAAGTGGACATAAAATTATCTTTAAGAATGTTTAAAGAAAAGTAGAAAATCTGAACAGATTGATTACTAGTAAGGATATTGAATCAGTAATCAAAAATCTTCCAACAAATAAGCCTAGGACCAGATGGCTTCACTAGTGAATTTTACCAGTGAAGAATTAATACCAACCCTTCTCAAGCTCTTCCAAAAAATAGGACAGGAGGGAATTCTTTCAAACTTATTTTATGAAGCCAGCATTACCCTGACACCAAAACCAGACAAGGATGCTAAAAGAAGAGAAAAGTACAGGCTAATATCCCTAATGAACATACATGCAAAATCTTCAACAAAATCCTATATAATAAAAGCCTAATATGCAAATCAACTGAACGGCAGAACAACCAGCAGAACGACCAGTTGCTATGACATGCAGTGACCACCAGGGGGCAGACGCTCAATGCAGGAGCTGCCCCCTGGTGGCCAGTCCACTCCCACAGGGGGAGCGCTGCTCAGCCAGAAGCCGGGCTCATGGCTGGCGAGCGCGGCAGCGCTAAGGAACAGCAAGCTGAGCGGTAAGGAGCAGTAAGCAGGCAGGTGGTAAGGAGTGAGGGCTCCCGGATTGTGAGAGGGATGTCCACCTGCCGGCTTAGGAGAGTGGGCCTAGACATCCCCCGAGGGGTCCCAGACTGCAAGAGGGTGCAGGCTGGGCTGAGGGCCCCCCTCCAGTGCATGAATTTTGTGCACCAGGCCTCTAGTATCTATCTATATATAAAAGCCTAAGTGACCTTCTACCATTCGACCAGTAGCTATGATGCACATTGACCACCAGGGGGTAGATGCTCAGTGCACAGGCATAAAAACATGGGACAGACTGATTAATCTCAGAGGGAAAAGGGGAAGGGGAGGACAGGGAGAGATTAACCAAAGAACTTATATGCATAGTAGAGTCCTGGTGCATGGATTCATGCACCGGTGGGGTCCCTCAGCCTGGCCTAATGGGATCGGGCTGAAAATGGCAGTCCAACATTTCCCAAGGGGTCTCGGATTGCAAGAGAGTGCAGGCCAGGCTGAGGGTCCCCACCGATGTATGAATTCGTGCACCGGGCCTCTAGTTAGCAAATAAAATTCCATAATCTATAATAATAAAAGCATAATATGCTAATTGGACTGGACAACCTTCTGGATGAAGCCAGGGCTGCGAGAACCAAGGCAAGCCACTGCAGCTGCGAGGGCCAAGCCCCTTGCATAAATTTCATGCATCGGGCCTCTAGTATATTAAAAGATTCATATACCATGATCAAGTGGAATTTATTTCAGGGATGTAAGGATGGTTCAACATTCATAAATCAGTCAATTTGATGCACGATATTAACAAAATGAAGGATAGAAATTATATGATCATATCAATAGATGCAGAAAAAGCATTTGATAAACTTCAAAATCCATTTATGATAAAAAGTTTCAACAAGTGGTTGCAGAGGGAACATCCCTCAACATAATAATGGCCATATAATAAGCCCATAGCTAACATCACACTCAATGGTGAAAGGCTAAAAGCTTTCTCTCCAACATCAGGAATAAGACAAGATGCTCACTCTTGCCACTTCTATTCAATACAGTATAGAAAGTTCTAGCCAAGCAGTTGGTGAAGAAAAGGAAATAAAAGGCATCTAAATTGGAAAAGAAAAAATAAAACTGGCACTATTTTCAGACGACATGATAATGTATATCGAAAACCCTAAAGACGTCATTAAAAAAACGTTTAGAATAAGCAAATTCACTGATGTTGCAAAATACAAAATAAATAAACAAAAATGTTGTGTTTTTAAACACTATTAGTGAGCTATCAGAAAAAATAAAGAAAATAATCTCATTAACAATTGCATCATAAAGAATAAGATAACTAGGAATAAATTTACCCAAAGAGGTGAAAGACCTGTATATTGAAAACTACAAGGCATTAATGAAATAAATTGAAGAAATCACAAATAAATGGAAAGCATTCCATGCTCATGGATTAGAAGGATTAATATTGTTAAAATGTTCATATTATCCAAAGAAATCTATAGTTTCAATGAAATCACTATCAACAAAAAGTAAACTGATAAATACAGAGAAACAGATTGATGATTGCCAGAGGTGGGGGTTGGAGGGATGAAGAAATGGGTGAAGGTAAAAAGAAGAAAGTGCAGTTGATGTAAAAGAGGCATATAAATTTTGAATAAAAATGTTTAAAAATAAAGAAGTAAAGAATGTTAGTTTGTTTTTAAAAGTCTGGCTAATCAGAACTTTTTTATTTCATTTAGAATCTTTCCTGCAGTATTACATAAGTCTTCCAAAATAAAACACTGCATCATTGAGAATCTCAGGTGGTATCTTGACTGGCAGGACTTAAGGACTACCGTTGACTATTATTTGCTATCTTGTAGCTGTAGGTAAAAGCTTCTGATCCCTAATAAACGATATTAGGTCTGCCCAGATTGCTTCTAACTACAAAAATAACATTTGTCTTTAGGGATAGTCATGCACTCACTGTAGTCTAACTTCTTAAAGGAAGAGAGAGATTAAAAATTAAAGACTGGAAATGAAGTTGGCACTCTGCTACTTGTTAGCTGTGTAATTGGAACAATTCATCTCCCCAATGTACAATGTTTCAGTCTATAAAATGGGAATAGCTTGGTTGGGTTAATTTGCATATAGTCTCTCTGATTGGCTGGTGGGCATGGCTTAAGGCATAGCGAAGATACAGTCAATTTGCATGTTTGTCTTTTATTAGTGTAGATGAACATGGGGGTGCATATATCATTTCAAGTTAGTGTTTTTGTTTCCTTCAGATAAATACCCCAATGTGAAATTGCTGGATCAAATGGCAGTTCTTTTTTAAATTTTTTGAGGAACCTCTATACTGTTTTCTATAGTTGCTGCATGAATTTATATCCCCACCAACATTGGACATGGTTTCCTTTTCTCTACATCCTCACCAACACTTGTTGTTTCTAGTCCTTTTGATAATAATTATTCTAACAGGTGTGAAGTGATATTTCATTGTGGTTTTGATTTGAATCTCCCTGATGATCTGTGACATTGAGCATCTTTTCATGTACCTATTGGCTATATGTATGTCTTCTTTGGAAAAGTCTCTATTTAGATCTTCTGCACATTTTTAAGTGAAAACATTTGTTTTTCTGCTATATAAATTCTTTAGATATTTTGGATATTAGCTCCTTATCAGATATATGATTTGCACATATTTTCTTTCATCTAGTAGGTTTTTTTTCATTTTCTTGATGGTTTCCTTTGCTATGCAGAAGCATTTAGTATAATGAAGTCCCACTTAATTACTTTTGCTGCTTTTGTTTTTGGTGTTAGTTTCAAAAAATCATCACCAAGCCTATGTCGAGGAGCTTACTGCCTATGTTTTCGTCTAGAATTTTACAGTTTCAAGTCTTCTGTTCAATTCTTTAATCAATTTTGAGTTGATCTTTTTATGGTGTAAGAGAGTCATCAAGTTTTATTGTTTCACATGTGTCTGTCCAATTTTCCAACACCAGTTATTGAAGAGACTATCCTTTCCCACTGTATATTCTTGGCTCCTTTGTCATAAAGTAATTGACCATATATGCATGGGTTTATTTCTGGTCTCTCTATTCTATTCCATTGACTTATGTTTCTGTATTTATGCCATACTGTTTTAATTACTATAACTTTGTAATACAGCTTAAAATCAGGAACGGTACCCAAGACAAATCTAATCTACCTCATTTTAATGAACAGAGCTTACTTTTCTTTAAAATCTATTTATTAATTTCCCCATCTCATTTGCAAATGATTTGAATCAAATTATAAAAATGTTTATGATAAAATGGAATAAATTATGACTGAAGTTAGGCAAGAGTAAAATATATGTAAGAAAGCAACCCATATTCTATGCATATCCTCAAGAACACTATCTTTGGCTCTAAACTTTCCACACCCAAGATTAAAGTCATACATATTGGTGGGAGGTCAGCTTCTAATGCCATTGAGTCCTGAGAGGAATTTCTCTTGTAGTTCTTTAAAGAGAAGACCGGCATTTGTGATAGCATATCTCTACAAGACAAACCCAATTCCCAAGGCATTATTTTATGTAGGCTGCAGAAGGGATGTTAAAACATAATTCAGTAAGAGCATTTCTACAAGTAATAAAACCTTAGAGTTTGAGCATAGTGCTCTCTGGGCAGGGTCAGCATTGATGGATGAAACAGACAAAGGCATCTTGGGGGAGAGGTCTCCATATTAATTCTGTTACCAGGATTTTGTTAGGGGTTGGGCAGCAGGAATTATTTCCAGGTTATTTACCTTCTGTCCTAACCCTGAGGGTAAGGATTCTCTATTGCCTATGAAATCCTTGAAAACCAGTGGGACTCAGGTGGGTAGTCCTTTTACAAAGGGTGAGCTGCCCAACCCGCACTAGTGCATCGAGAGCAAGTCTGGACCCAGTCACCTTGAACACCTACAATGACATAGGAGGGTTTACGTTTTGTTTTGTTTTCAAACGTAGCTCTCGTTTGTCTTCTGAAGTACAGTTTCTCCATTTGTGTTAGAATCACTACCTATTTTCAATTCTTCAGAAGGTTTCTAGCTCTTTGGCTAGAACTGAATCCAGCTTATTAGCTGAACATTTAGACGAGGGTTTGACTCCCTGACAGCCTAACAGAATCCTCTAAATACATTCAGGAATCAACATTGTTATTTCTAATTTTATGGCTAGTCTTGGAGGTTAGAATTTTTTTGATTCATGACTTTTATTTCAATAACAAATGTTTATGAACAGATGGTCCACGGGTTCATTAGAAAGTGGGGCCAGTCATTAACACATTTGTAGGGTTGATTTGATTTTTCTTAGACATTTTCACATGTATGTGGGTATATATGAGAACTGACAAAATTACTGCTAGAAAGAACTCCATATTCCTTTTTATTTATTAATGGCAAAGGCAGCCTGTTTTTCTCATGAGGAAGTTGCTCATGAATTTTCATTCAAAATAATAAATTAGTGTCCACACTTTAATATGTTTAGAGTGGAAAGGGATTTTACATGCAACTGTGCATATCCGAGTCCACGTCTGGAAAGCTAAATTTTATTCTTTAATGATATGATGATTGAGCAAGGTGCCACTATTGTATCTCCCTTCTGTGCTTTCATGCCACATGGAATAGAGAATGACGGGAAATTCTAATCTATTATTAGTATTTCACTTCAGTAAAATTATTAAACTATATTTTTACAAGATTTTGTTACCACTTCCTTTAGTGTCATTTTTGAAAACCAGAGGCAAACTTCCTTGAGCAAATACTGTGAACAGTGACTACTTAGTGAATATTTGAGGAAAGAATCAATATGCTAAAGAAGCTAGGAAAATTGGATCATTTGATAGAAGTCCCAGTATAGACAAGCTGGTATTTCAGGAACCGGTCTTGTGTTTTTGGATGTGTTGGTGTGAAATGAACCAGTAAGCATACAAAAGACACATCCTTAAATGTTCCAAAATATGTATTACTGGGATTTAGGTTAAAAAAAAATACCTGCCAGGACTTTTTAGTATTATCCCTTCTTTAACCAATAATTGCTCTATTTTGATTATTTCTTCATTTGATTGTCTGCTTTAGTGAAAATTCCTTAGTGGGCCAAGCTGAAACCTCATATATTCACACACATCTCCCATTGATTTCACTTGGGTGAAACTTTATCTTTTAAGCAAAGTTTAAGTTGAAATGTTCAGTTAATGATGCTCACTTTAAATACCAAAGGCTGAATGCATTTATGTATTCAAATACTTAGCTAGTCACACATAGCTCCCATTGGGGTTTAGATAAAGGATTATTTCTTAAACTATACCAGCCTCACAAATAATATATTGCTATCCAATATGCAGAAAAATGATACTAAATAAGCTTGTTAATATTTTATTTCTGTGGTGAAAGGACCTAGAATTTTTTTTAACCTTGAAAAGGTAGAGAAAACTGTAGACAAGATGTTGGGAAATACTTTTGGCAATTACCCATAATAGTTGACCCATCCTTAGAAATGAACACGAGAAAATTTACACACTGATTTTTCCATAGCCTTGTCCTGGTCTCTATTAGATTCTCAGACGATGGGATAAATACATTATAATTTTATGTTTGTCTAACAAAAACTGACTTTGAGTTAAAGTATTTTTTCCTCATAACACGATTAAGCTTTTAAACCTTCTAAAATGGGAATATTATACCCACAAGAGAATGTCCAACTCTTTTATTGTGAGCCCTTCAGGTACATGGCAATTTAAAGGAAAAGTATGCAAAAGAATACATTTTTTTTTTGTTATGTGTCTGCTTTATAACACTTTCATAGAGTCAAGATGAGTTTGCTTTGTACAATTTCGTAGAGAACATAACATATTCATAGAGTACTGAAAGGTATGTTTTGAGACATTTTAACATGAAGGAGATTATATATTTGAGTGAAAGAGTTGACATAAACCCAAGCACAATTACAAAGAAATTTTATGAGGAAAATCCCTCCAAAAGACTAGTTCCCATTGTCATATCCCTTATAAAGTTCTGAGCTATTGCCACAATTTCAATCTCCTCTTTCTCCCTTCTTAAAAGAGATCCTAGAATCACCAGAAATTCAAGAAAAGAACCTAGTTGGAATTCAGCTGGTAGAATCGACATATTCTTCAAAGGGATATACAGCAGAACTGTTAACTAGTTTCATGATACCCTTGATACATTCACTCATCTATGATCTTTTTTGCTGCTTTTTATAGTAGCTGTCACTTTTCCTGGAAGACATTGTCTTTTATAAAGTCACTTGAGAAACACTTAGCATACCTTTGCAGGTAATGTAAATATAAGAAAGCAAATCACTCTTATGTAAGAATTTTCCTGATATAATTAGCACATGAAGTTGTAGTCATTTCAGAAGGTTTCAAAAGAACCAACAAAGAAATTCTAGGAATTAATTGCTGATTTGCTATAAAGTTATATATTTTATTTCACTACATTTGAAAAACTTTCAGGTCTTTTCTAAGCTGTGAATGAATGTATGGCCAAGAATCTGAAATCAGGCACAAATGCTTTAAAAAATGTTCTTGTCTTTTGTATTTGGACCTTATGAGAATTTGTTGTTTGGAAAACACCGGTGCTGATTCTACTCTGGTGAAACAAAATCATGGAACCAAAGCATTTACTGTATCCAACAAACTCAAGCCTACATATTCTCAGCTAGGATGAAGATAGACTCAAGTGGAAAAGAATGAGGACAGGATATGTGTTTCGCTTATTCCCCATTTGCAGGTCTCCAGTGTAGACTATCTGAGAAGGAGCCTGAAGTGCATTTAATTGGAAGAAATGGCTTTTGTTCTGTAAGGAGAGTAATAGGAGGGAACAGCTAAATGAATATAAAGACATGGAAAAGAGACAGTGAACAATTCTCTATTGTTCTGAACATTTTATCATCATGTGTATATTTTTCATTTAAAATCTATTTTGTTTAAAATCTATTTCATTTAAAATCTATTTTTAAATCTTTAATTTTCACTAGAGAAAAGAGGAGGATGTGAAAGGAATGGGAAGGCAACTCAGACTGAGAATCTATTGCATCTAACCATTCTAAGTAAGCAAATGTGCCGTTATCATATACTGAAGGTGAAATCTCACCTTCAGAATGAGTGAAGGAGTCTGTCAATGGTGCACTTGTTGCTGTGGTATTGGCATTTGGGAATGAGATACTACCATCTCTTTCATATACTGGCTCCTCTGAAATCATTCTTGCCCTACTAAAGGATTTTGGTTTTATTATCTATGTTCAGTCATCATTTTTCTCCAGGTACTATGGTAAGCACTGGGGATGGAAAAAATAAATTCATCCTTTGCCCCTGAATTGTTTGGTCATAATCAAAGTTTCTTTTTTATCATCCATGTGTGAAAAATGAACCAGGCTTTTTAAAAAATTGTTGACGGTATTACAGATGTCTCTCATTTTCTCCCTTTATGTCCCCCTCCACCCAACCCCCACCCCACCCCAGGCCTTCCCCATACTAATTGTCTGTGTCCATGAACAATGCATATATGCATATATGTTCTTTGGTTAAATCTCTTCCTGTCCCCCTTCACCCCCAACCCCCCGCCCCATACACACACACACTGAGATCTGTTCCATGCATCCATACCTCTGGACCTATTTTGTTTGTCAGTTTATTTTGTTCATTAGATTCCACATATAAGTGAGACCATGTGATATTTGTCTTTCTCTAACTGGCTTATTTCACTTAGCGTAATAATCTCCAGGTCCTTTTCTCTTACTGACTGATCATTTTTATAAGACACATGCTTTTCTGGTAAAGCAAGAAAAGAAAAAAAAAAGCTTGCTTTAAGATCAGTGTTCAGGCTCTTAAACCCAGTGCTTGTTATATTCTCCCCTCATAAATTAACATTCTCTTTAAAGAAAAACTCTTGGGATAAATGCTGTTTTTCAGATTTCCTATCATATTATAAAAAACAAACAAACATATAGGGGGCTTATATGACCTTGTGATTCTGGGATGCAAATAAGGACCCCTGTCTTAATGTGATCCATGAGTGCAGGCTGGCTGGACTTATGGAAATGGGTCTTGCCCTGGACATTATGAGGTTGCATCCCACATAATGCTGCATTATCTCTTGGCTTGGTCAGGAGGTATTTCCTGACTAAAGCCTCATCTCAACCCTCACTGGTTCTGCCAACTCAAGGTCTGGCTCCAGAATTCCTCGCCCCTCTCCCTCCTTGAAGGTCATTGTGTAATGCCTCTGCCAAGTTCACCAGCTGAAGTTCCAGAAATCTCATGGTGGGGGGTGGGGATGGGGCAGAGAGGGATGAGAGAACCCCGTAGCAAAGGGAGTCCTGACTAAAGATCTCTCTCTGACTGCAACATTCCCACCCCAGGCTATTGTGAGGACACTGATTAAGGTGATCTCTTCCCAGACTTCCTAGTGGAAATGGTGCTGACATCCTTGCACTTTTGGCTTTCCCTTCAACCTGTCTCATAGGCCTTTTCGATAGGTCTTAGTCCAAGGGATGTGGGGAGACACATACTTTTCTTGCCTTTATTTCCTTCTTATTCCCAAAGCCCACTGAGATGGAAGGGTTGAGCTTTAGCCTTCCTTTCCCCTTTCCTTTTAATATTCCCCTGACCATGAATCATAATCTCCCAATTTTGGAGGGTGGGGGGTGGCATTCCATCTTTCCCTTGTTTTTATGGTTAAAATATGGGAGGGTACAAGGAGAAAGAAATGATGACCATAGTTCAGGAGGAATTTCTAAATTATTGTACCTGTCATATGAACAAATGCTTATTAGCCATTCATTATTAGTCACTCACAAAGCTAAGGAAGAAAGCCTGATGGTTTTTTTGGTATTTTGAAATGTATATTTGCAGATTTCACATTTATGCTGCAAGTCCTTGCTATTCAAAGTGAGGTCTATGACCAGCAGTGTTGCCAGTTGTCAACATTTGTTAGAAATGCAGACTCTCAGGCCCCACCCTGGAACTGTATCAGTACCAGCATTTCAACAAGCTCTTCAGCTATGCCATATGCACATTAAAATTTGAGAAGCACTGCTCTAGGACACCTTAGCCTTACTGAAGATTTTGGCTATATCAGCTGTACCCATCATCAGCATTAAGTAAACATTTATTAGTCAGTTCTGCGTGTTAGCTAATAACAGATGATTCCTGCCCTTGGGTACTTATAGTCCTAATCAAGGATCTATATAATTACGGTAAAGTAATTCAAATAAAATAGGCAACTCTAAGTCTACTCCTCCATCATCAAACACACCTTAATTTTTGGCAGACCTCTTAAGATTAAGTTGTAAGTTATGAAAAGTGGATGTTTATTTTCTTGGAAAGGAGTCGTTTAATATATAGAGACAGGAACAAGGTAGTAATAAGATACTCACTAGATAAATGCAGATTCATACCTGAAGCTGCTACTTCACTAGTAAAGATAGGTGTGTTTTTTTTTCTTTTCAATTAATTATTTTATTATTATTTTCTTCTACTTTTTAATTGCAGGTGACATATCAGAGCATATTTGTTTCAGGTGTTCAACCCAGTGATGAGACATTATATAACTTACTAAGTGATCATCTGGATAACTCTCATACCCATCTGACACTATACATAGTATTATAATATTATTGATTATATTTCCTATGCTGTATTTTACATCCCCATGATTATTCTTAACTGCCAATTTGTACTTCTTAATCCCTTCACCTTTTTCACCTAGTCCCCAAATACCTCCTCCCATGTGGCAACCATCAATTTTTTTTCTGTATCTATGAGTCTATTTCTGTTCAGTTCATTTATTTTGTTTTTTAGATTCAGTTGTTCATAGATACATATTTATTACCATCTTATCATTCATATTTTTTATCTGTTTTCTTCCTCAAAAAGAAGACATTTTAACATTTCATGTAATACCTGGTTTGGTGATGATGAAACCCTTTAGCACGTTTTTTTTGGTCTGGGAAGCTCTTTATATGTCCTTTAATTCTAAATAATAGGTTTGCTGGGTAAAGTAATCTTGGTTGTAGGGTTCTTGTTTTACATCACTTTGAACATTTCTTGCCAATCCCTCTGGCCTGCAAAATTTCTGCTGAGAAATCAGCTGGCAGTCTTATGGAAGTTCCCTTATAGGTAACTAACTGCTTTTTTCTTGCTGCTTTTAAGATTCTCTTTGTCTTTATCCTTTGGCATTTTAATTATGATGTGTCTTGGGTGTGGGCCTCTTTGGGTTCCTCTTGTTTGGAGTATCTGTGCTTCCTGGACTTGTATATCTACTTCTTTCAGCAGGTTAAGAAAGTTTTCTGTCATTATTTATTCAAATAAGTTTTAAATTCATTTTTCTCTCTCTTCTCCTTCAGACATTCCCATGATGAGAATGCTGGTACACTTGAAGTTGTCCCAGAGGTTTTTTATTTTTCTTCATTTTTAAAAAAATTATTGTTTCTATTTGCTATTCTGATCAGGTGTTTTCTGCTTCCTTATCTTCCAAATCTCTGATTTGATCCACTGCTTTATGTACTCTACTGTTGATTCCCTGTAATACATTATTCATATCTGACTCATTCTTTTTTATGTTTCCTAAGTCCATTTTTATGCTTCCTATTTCTTTGTTGAAGTTCTCACTAAATTCATCTACCTTTCATCCCCTTAGTTCATCCCCTAAGTTCACTAAGCATCCTTACAACCAGTGTTTTAAACTCTGTATTTAGTAGATTGCTTGTCTCTATTTTGTTTAGTTCTTTTTCTAGAGTTTTGTTCTCTTCTTTCATTTGGGACATGTTTCTTTGTCTTCTTATTTTGGTGGCCTGCCTGGGTTTGTTCCTATATATTAGGTGGAGCTGCTATGTCTCCCAGGCTTGGTAGAGTGGCCTTATGTATTAGGTGTCCTGTAGGGCCCAATGGCACAGCCTCCCCCCCCCCCCCCCGCCCCACAAGCTGGAAAATCAAAGCACAGCCTCTTGGGGGCTCTATACACCCTCCTTTTGTTGTTGAGCCTCTATTGCTGTTGGTATGTCAATAGGAGGGCTTTATCCCCAGGCCAAATGGCAGCAAGGGCTGGCTGTACCTCCATGAAAGATCAGCTGTGCAGAGGCTGACCCCATGGAGCAGGATTTACTTCAGTGGGGCTCTGGTGCCCTTGCGTGTGTCATTTGTGGAAGTGGTTGCATGGTGCTTCAACATGGTCTGAAGCTGTTCAGTGGGTGCACTAGCTCTGGGGCCTAAGGGAGTTATAGGCAAAGGTCAGCAGCTGCCTGTGTTCTACCCCAGGCCACCAAGCATGATCTACAAAATGATCTGCAGATGGTTGCTACTTGTGCTGTGCTTGGAGATGCCCAGAAGAGGCCAAGCTGTGAAGCAAGGCCAGCTGCCACTAGTTCCTGGCCGGGGGCATCTTAGAGAGAGGTATGGGGCACATAGAGGCCAGATGCTGCTTGTTTGAGAGATTTTAGGAAAGTCTGAGGCATGAGCCATGACAGGCCATTAATATGGAAAAGCCACTGGAAACAGTTTAGGTGGGCCCACAAGTTGGTGGATTTGAGTCTCAAGGAATCACCAGGGTAGGGCAAAACAGTGTGAGCCAGGTGGATGGGGACTCAGATATGGCACCGCCTGCTGGCTCTGTGGAGGAAGAGCTCTGAAGAGGAACAATGGCCTCTGTCAGCACTTCTGTCTGGAAGAAAGCTGCCCCTTCATCTCTTGCCCTGGTGCCTAGCAATTCAATCCTTCCCCATATGGCTCTGGTGCTTTTTGAGCTGCTGCCCCAGAGCTGAATCTCAGAAAAATGAGTTTGAGTAAGTCTGTGCACAGGCCCTTAAAGAGGAACTCCTGGGATTCCAGCAGCCTCTGTTTCACCCATCCATAATTGCCACTGGTTTTTATAGCCAGAAGTTATGAGGACCTCTCTTCCTGGCACTAGAACCTTGAGCTGGAGGGCCTGATGTGAGGCTGACACCCCTGGCTCCTCAGCAGGGACCTCTGCAGCTGAGATATCCTTCCCAATTTTTATCCACCACATGTGGGTGTGGGACCAGTCTATTCCACGCCTCTGCCCCTCATCCCAGTTTCAATGTGGCTTCTTCTTTATATCCTTAGTTGTAGGACTTCTGTTCAGGAGGATTTCAGGCAGTTCTGAATGTTGGTTGTCCTGTAGTTTAATCGTAATTTTGATGTGGCTATGGGAGGACGTGAGTACCACATTTACCTACGCCACCATCTTGACCAGAAGCCCAGATAAGGTTTTGTTCAGTTACAGTTTGACAAGACCTTAGGATTTCTTTCAGGGTGATGATATTTTGCGGAAAGACAAAGTGATAGTTTTTCATCTGCACTTTCATTTTCTGATCACAGTGTTTTAGAAGAATCTGGGCTTTACTTATTCACCAGGCTTTCAATAGAGAATCACATTAATCCTTTTAAGCTCCTTATTCTAATGATTTATTTTGTTGAAAACCATAGTGATCCTCCTTTGAATTTTAATGATTGCTGCCTATTCAAAGATTCATTGTTTTGACTTCCTGTCCTTACCTTGGTTTCCTACATGTCTGTGGGGAACACCTGTCTAATACTGGATCTGCCCCTGGTTCTCACTGGCTTACCAGAGTCACTCAAGCCTAACTCTGAGTGTTAAGCTGAAATGCTGGCTACTCATCCATGACACTAAATGTAGGATATATGTTTGCAGAGATGGGCAGATAGACAGCAGAGGGACAGATAAATGATTGAGCCACTTCCCAGTGAACGTTATATTTTGGATATGATAGTGAATTATTATTATAAATTCATTAAATTAGTGTTCTTAATCATAAATCTATTGGGTTGTAGTATCCATGGAAAATCTAGTAGATGAGAAAGGGGTTTGAATTTTGAGGGTACTGCTCTTAACCAAAATTCTGGACCATGTAACCTTCAAATGGCACTGACCCACCATTCCTGAGCCTGTTAAATATGCTGGTGCTCTTTTTCAAGGTAGTAGTCATTTCGTTCAAGTGCTGCAAATCTTCAGGAAGGGTGAGCAAATGGAAATCGCCATGATAATATGTCTCAGGTATGAACATCGAAATTACATGTTTCAAAATCTAAGAAGTGGCTATGTCACAAGCTTGAGTTCCTCTTTTACCCACTGTGTAACCATAGAGAGAATTCTTTCCTGCTCTTTTTATAGGTATCACCCAGGAACATCATGGATTTTCAAGAATATATTATTCTAATACAAGATTTTAACAACTACTCTGTATTTATGCATAATACATGTTGTGTCTTATCTTCAGGCTTCTGGACTTTGATTCAGAATATCAGGAGCTCTGGGATTGGCTGATTGACATGGAGTCCCTCGTGATGGACAGCCACGACCTGATGATGTCAGAGGAGCAGCAGCAGCACCTTTACAAGGTTAGCGCTCTCTTCTTGCTTTTACCTTGCTGGGGAAGATCTGATTAGCCTGACAAGTCTCTCTCTCTCAGGATATCTTTGCGTTCATTGTATGTATCATGGTGTCTATTAGAATTCTCTTCCCTGTCCCCAAACTCATTTCCATCCCTTGTGTGCTGACAGGCTGCACCGACATCATAATTGCAGGAAAGTTCCCTTTATCACATTCTATTTGGTGTAATTCTATAGAAGGACAAAGATTTATCTTCAGGATGAATAACAATAAATGAAACTGCATTAATAAATAGACTGAAACAAAATGAAGGGTAAATGGACTGCTCACATTTAACAAAATGTGTTTTGATTGGAGCACTCAGGTAGATTCTATCCACCCCTCAGATCTTCCCAGAGGGGAAAAAATGTGCCTTTAGTTTGGCTTGCTGCTTTCAGGGTGCAGGGCATGTCCAATTTAATGTTTGTTAGTGATACATAGAGCAGACGTTGTCATATTAAGTCAATACATTTGCGTGTGATTTAAGAAAACTGGCTTGGAACTCACATATTGATTGCGGCAATCCATCTAATAACTATCTATATTGTTTTCCATGTCTGCTAATTCACCCTTAGCCTAGTGTGTTTTACCAATTCCACTTAAATGGTCTTAGACGTTCTTACAAAACAACCCTGTGATTTTGACTGAAGAAATGGTTGCAAGATTCACGGTGTCTGAAAAGCTGTTGGGGAGGGTAGAGGGACTTTCCACGGAAATATCAGACTGTAGTAAATCTTCCTCATTTAGGCAATTTTTATTGGAGTAATTCTGACAGTTGTCATCCTTGAATTGCTTTGAGCATATGGCATATTTCAAAGAGCAGATTGTGAATCATAAAAAATAAAATTAATAACTAACCACAGAATCAGCAACAGTATAATGACAAGAAACAACTACCCTCTAGCTTTTTAAAATTTCTTATAGAATAAGAAGTACATTCAAGGTCAAATAAAAGTTGTCTTCTTTCTTCTTCAATCTTTATCATTTGAAATTACCTTTATTTAATGTATTATTTTAACTTTTTTCTCTTCTAAAGATAAGTATTTATTTGTATTTTTTGAGGGCCTGGCCCACTTTAATTAACGTCCCCTGGGAATCATCTTGGTTAAGAGAAGATATAGCTTTTCAGGGACTAAGCAAATGATGATATTTTACTCCCTGAAGAATTCTGTCCAACATTAATAGAGTTTGTAGACTATCAGCTATTTCCTGTATGGATAGCTGTCCACATTAACAACAAAACTACCCAATATATCTTCTGGCATAACATATTATTAAAATAACAATCTTGACCTAGTAAGCCAAAGCTAGATGATTTTATATTTTATGTCAAGATCAAGAATTACATATGAAAAATGCCTATAAACCTATGTTAATTTGTGATGCAAAAATATTTGTTTTATTCCTAAGGCTTAAGATTAAAAATCGAGTCAAACAGGAAAAGATAATATAAAAGTTACCTAATCGTAAGCTGTTATCTCATATTTTATTATACTCATGCTGCCAAATAACATTTTTTTTCTTCCTGATGCATTTCGTATTTTGCATATAAACCACTATTTATTTCAGAAACAGTGCTATTCTTTGTCAAAATCACATCCATATAATTTACATCACAATTAATAGGAAATCACTGAACAAAAAGTGCAGTCTTCTTTTTCTTGTGGTTTCCTTCTAAGTGTTCTGCCTGAGAATTCTCATTTTGGCATATTGAAGGCCATTGTTCCACCCACTCAGTACTTCTGGGTTGTAGTATTTTTCCAAACATTTTCCTACTGGAGTTCTTTATTTGTGACTCATGTCTTGTCATATTTTTTTTTTTTTTTTTTTTTTTTTTTGCATTTTAGGTGTTCAACATATCTAAGTTTATGAGGCTAGCACTAATTTTGCATTTGGCTTATAAGCAATATTAAAGGTTGAATTGGAAACCAAGGGCAAATGATACAGGTTTGTGGAGTTTCTCTGTATAGATTCCAAAGGTTTGGAAACTTGCAAAGCAATCCTGAGGATATTGACTAAGGACTAATTTAGAACTTGGGGTGGCTTCTGCATGAGAAAAACTGATGAAGGACAATTAATTTCAGGTCTTTGCCAAGAATTCCCATTTCAATGTCCCATCCCCCTGTTCTATCTGCTTTTTCAGGAATCAACTGAACTGAAGCCTCAGGGGAGGGAGATGGAGCCTGTTGCTCAGAGAGACTCCTGAAAGCGCAAAGCTTTCAATTTTTCCCCTGGGCTTTCGAGGCTTTCAGTACTGTTGAGACTACCTTAGTCATTTTAATCTTTGGATTTATTGGCCCTGAAAGATGCCAGTCTTTTATTATTATTTCTCATCAAGGGAACTATTGGCATTTGGGACAAAACAAGTTTTTGTTAGTTTGTGAGATTATCTCTTTTGCTACTGGACATTTACTCTTTATTTTCCCCATCATTATGGCAACTCAACAGGACACTCAACCCATTTCACAGCATTTCCAATCCATCTCAAACCTATCTACATCATCTTTATTTCTTAAAACAATGGTATAATACCAAGAACAATGCCTTGCATTTGTATTCTCTATGTTGTTAAGTAAAGCACCTTATACAGTTATTGAGCTAACAGTATTGAGTTAATAAATTAAGGATGGGAATGAAGTTTATGACTCCGGATATTATATTATGGCAAAGAATGAGGGAGACCTTCAGCTGAGTGTTGGTAGAATCCAGGAACTAAGATTAGGCAGAATCATTATTCCTTTTATCATAGAATTTGAAACCTTTGTTTTCCTCTCTCTAAGGGGTTTTCATATTTCATCACTCAACTCCTTACCTAGCAAAGATAGTCATGCCCAAACACAATTTATGCATTGTACCATCCAGGTTGATCCCCAAAGTCCACATTTAGAAATGTTGGGTTTGAGAAAATATCATAAGATGGTGCTCAGTGAAAGTGAAGATTGTTAGGCACTACCTTCTTAACTTTAGGTACTAACGTTCTGGCTTGACCTACTTGTTTTATGTTCTGGTCTCTGCTGGAAAACCATCTGACCATAACTCCTAGACATGGAACGTCAAATAAGTACCCTGACTATTCATTCAGCAGACCTCCTGAGTAGGGCACCTGCTATGATATCTTGGTTACCCTAAACAAGCAAACTATCCAAGGAATTCATGCAGGAAAAGAATTAGATTTAACCAGCAAAGATCACATTCATACAACCTGACATAATTTAGAACCTTAATATCACAATGGGCTCTAAAGTGGACTTTTTTTTTTTTTAATATATTTTTATTGATTTTCCACAGAGAGGAAGGGAGAGAGATAGTTAGAAACATCAATGAGAGAGAAACATCGATCAGCTGCCTCCTGCACATCTCCTACTGGGGATGTGCCCGCAACCCAGGTACATGCCCTTGACCGGAATCGAACCTGGGACCTTTCAGTCCGCAGGCCGACGCTCTATCCACTGAGCCAAACCGGTTTCGGCTAAAGTGGACTTTTTGTTTAAACCATTTTTCTTAGTTTCAGATTGTGAGAAATTTAGGACCATTTTCTTTCTAATTAATTTTAAACTGCAGGGTCCTAAGAGCAACCTGGTTTTTATTAAAAACTAGTCAGTCTCTTAAATATACTTTCCTTTTTAGAGACAGTGAGCCATACTCCCAGTATCTTTCCTTCCCCTTTTCTATCTTGTCCAACCTCTGAATTGGGACCTTCTGGACCTATTTTTAATAAACATTGGCAGTATTGCCAGCCTGGGAAACACAAGTGTAGTTTTTTCTCCTTTTTTTTCCTTCCTTGATATGAAAATCATCTCCAAGGAGAATTTGCTCCCGCTCCCTCGCTTTCCTTCTCTTCATTCCTCCTACCTTTTTAAGTAGGACAATTTAATTTGTCAAAAGTAACCACCGTGATTTTGAAAGTTCAGCTCCTATTTGTACTAGAGTTACGAAGCCAGAATTCATAATCACAGGGAGCTGTCACTCTACTGGTCTTTATGTGCATTAACTATTAATGGAGCAATATTTAAAACCCACTTGCAAAAGAAAAGCTCCGTGTGGTTTTTTTTTTTTTTTTCATTTCTACAGATCAAAGGTGGCATTATTCTTGGGCTCAGGGAAGCTCAAGACGCTTCCTCCCCATCCTGTACATGTCATAGGCGGAGGGGCCTGGAAGCATTTCCTTAGGCTGCTGCTGCCACACTGCCCTCCTGGCTGACATGCAGACTCTGGCGGCTGGGAAGGCTGCCCCGTCAGGGCTCCGCACCTGCCACAAAGCACTGCCCGTCTCTGTCACCTACCAGCATAGATGACAATGCCCCTAGCCATCTGGGTGGGTGTGGGGTTCCAGAGTCCAAGAATTAATTTCAAGGGCCAAATTTAGAAGTTGCAGTCTGCTGGTTATTGTTCTAAATGAACAAGAGCTGTTTTCAGACAGTGCGAAGTTCACTGACGTAGCATATTCATGGATTTGTTTCTTGAGTGAATGGCTTAGCTCTTCCTCGTGAATGAAATATTGGGTTATAGGATTTTTTAAGGGGTTAAAAAGAACTCTTTCAGCTTAAAAGTAATATAAAATTAGTAGCCACCTTAACTAATAATACCTGTATACTTTCAAGGAACTTGCACTGAGGATTTTATATTTAATTTTGAGAGTTAGTTATTCATATAATTCTGTTTTCATGGGGAAAATGCAAATATCCTTTATCTTTCTCCATTGATATCAGTATTATACAAATGTGTCCTGTGTATAAAAGGAAAAGAACTACTCATTTCGCATAATACAGTGCTCTCTATAGATTACTTACATATTTACGCTGCTGTGAATTTGAGGTTGTTTATGAGAATTCACAGGAAAATAACACAAATACTTTAAAGTGTAAATATAAATTAAAACCGGGGAAAATACACAGAGGTTAGAGTCTGTTTCTGTGAGAAGAGTTAATATGTAGGCACATACACTGTAAGGTTCTACATAGTTACTAAAGATAACCTCAGCATTTTATTCTGGCTTTTCCAGTAGTAAAAACAAAGAGGGAAATGTGCTTAATTGCAAAATTTTCGTTTTCCACAAAGAAAATTCACACGCCTCTGAAGAAATTAAGTTTATTTTGATACTTAGATACAAAAACATTTTCTTTTAGGATTTTTTAATAAGGGGTTAGGATGGTATGGTAGAGAAATGTCTAACCACAGTATTTC
Source organism: Myotis yumanensis (assembly GCF_028538775.1). Classification (NCBI taxonomy): domain Eukaryota; kingdom Metazoa; phylum Chordata; class Mammalia; order Chiroptera; family Vespertilionidae; genus Myotis; species Myotis yumanensis. The sequence continues at coordinate 92,008,224 of NW_027223752.1, forward strand.
TTTCTTTCTTTTTATTTTGAGAAAGAGCTCGCTTTAGTACAAGTAAATTTTAAATATAATGTTTCTAACAAATGAATAGTTATTTTTCTCTGACTGTGTTGCCAGGTATGTTTAAAGACTTGGAGCACAGCTCTCACCCAAGGGTGGCTCCTCTTGATGATAGCTTGGCCAGGGGGGATAATAAGAGAGGATACCAGTATTACATATTGGGATATACGAGGATATTAGGAAAGTGAGAGAGAATTACAAGCATCAAAGAGAATGGAAAGCTGTTGAAATTAGTTAATACAAAGTTAACCAAACAAAAGAAGGGTAAAGGAGTAAGTGAAAATCATGGATAGGTAGATGAATGAATAGATAAGAAAACACTAAAACACAAACAAATAAAAAGAAAGTAAACAATGAAAGAATTGTTTCAGAAAAATAAACAAGAGCAAGGGATAAGTGTTAAAGGAGAAAATGGTACTTTGGAGAATTTGGGTGTGTATTTAAAGACAAGCATTATGACTTTTAAAAGAAACATATGCATGGAATAGGATTAGAAATTCTGGGGAATAAGAAATGTAGCGTAAGAGAAGAAAAATGTGATCTAGTCGACTTGTTATTTTATAACTATTGATGCCAAAATAATGTTGTCACAGTTATGAACCAATCATAGAAAACAGATTAATCGTGCTATCCCTATATTTTATAAATTTGCAAATTTCAACCTTCTAGAATAGTTCCTTGCATTTTGTTCGGGACAGTTCTAAGTAGTTTCAGATGTGGCTTGATACCTTTATGATTGAACTTGCACTCCTAAAAGTGTAAAGCTAGGCTCGCTCATAGTCCAGGTTACAGTGGCTAGGCTTGAAACAGAAGGAAATCCACTAACTTAAAAAAATAATTTCACATGTTGGTATCTAGAGTAGAAGTAGTATACATCAAAAAATTAAATTCTGTTAATTAGGCCTTATGTTTCAGTACCAAAATTTCCTACCTTAATTGTTCAAAATGAAACAAAGTACTAGCTATGGAAGCAGTCAAGGTAAAAATATTACAGATATATCAGGCACAAGAACCTAATGATAATTTTTTACCTCTTTCCCAGTAGATTAATTGTAGAGCCTAATTGTATGTTAGATTAAAACTCCATTAAGATAAGAAGAATATGCTTAAAATCATTGTATTTCAAATAACATTATCTAGTCATTTTTAAAGGGATCAGAATGGAAAAACCTAGGCTGTCTCCACTGCTATCTAGAAGTAAATTTGTTGTTCCGTTTTTATTAAAGTTCAAAAAGTCCTTAGATCAGCCGTCATATTAATCTGAGCTTTGATGAATCAGTGTTTGCTATGAATATTTGAATATATATTTTTTTCTTTTCTTTTCTTTTTTTTTTTTTTGAGAGAGAGGGTAACACTTACCTTGAAAATGTTTAGGAGAAGAAAAAGTATATGGATATGGCTTCTGAACAATATATGAGACATTGCTCATGCTGGAGCTTATAATTTCTATTTGAATCACTTAAAAAATCGGAGGTGGGGGAGGGTGTGATGTGAAGAGAATAGTACACCCAGTAATAGTTGGCTGTGTGTGCAGAGGGGCAAGGAAGGGAAGCCCCGCCAACAGTTTTTGTCCCTGACGGGCAAGCTACTGTCCGGAAGGTGCGTTGGCTCTTGGGGCAGCCTCTGCTGTATTCTCCTTGCTTCTCCCTCTCCCTGGCAGGCAGCTCTGGCCTAGAGTGGATCAAACAAGCCGTGGGGAAAGTTCCCCTCATTTGCATCACTTCTAGACAGCCCTGTCGTACTCTTCGCTGACAGGAAATCACTGTCTTTGTCACCTTTTCTCAGGGCCCTCCTTTTGGCAGCGATGGGCCATGTGACCACATTTCCTCACAACAGGCCGGCTGGACTCAATGACAGCACTGAACGGGGTAGAGGAGTCAGGGGGAAATGACTACATTCATTTCAGAGTGAAAAGATAATTAACACTTGAAGGACTAATGCTACAACCTATGGAATTATTATTCAAATTGAAGTTAATTTATCAAAAACTTGTGAAAACTATCTATCGCCCCCAATGCAACTGTTTAAAAAAATAAAAACCTTGAACAGTAAGAGTTGGGAGAAGGAAGAAGGCAAGAGAGCGGGGCTTTGGATGGGAGGGTGAGAGAAAGGCAGAGGGAAAGCGTAGCAAGCATTAACTGTGTTTGAAAAAGCAACTTTAAATAGGCTAAAACTTCAACATTTGGGACTCTGGAGCATGTAAACCGCTTACTTAGATGATATGAATAGGACACTGGCAAACAAAAGCGGCAGTGTGCTCCTAGAAAACTGTGCTTAGAGGAGTTTCCTTGGCAACAGAAATGCAGTTCCAAAAGTAGACAGAACTTTCCTCAGAAAACATACTATTAATAACAACCTTCCGGAACAACTTGGAACAATTTGACGACTTGGCAATAATGATGCCAAGTGTTCTGCAAATTAATCTAACACATAATAGTTATGTTTCCCTTGCCCGTAATTCTGCTGGACCCGACCTAGAACTCACTGCTTTTCAGTGGCACAAATGCGAAAATATTTCTCAATGTTGTCATGGAAAAAGAAAACCAAAAGAAATGCTAGTGGCCAACTGTGAACCAATGATTGCATTCAGCCTTTTGGAATCTACAAAAGAACTTACTTTAACGGGATGAGTTTATTCCAATGAAAGCTACTACATTTAATATCTCATCCCAAATAAGATGCTTTCACAGACAAAACTTGGTAAAGAGTTAAGAGCCTGAGACTTGCTGAGATGTGAGCACATCTTGAGGCCATCGGTTACATAAATATAACACTTCACCTAATGCGTGCTGGGTGTTATTTTTAAAAGCATCATCATTTCTTGTCAGCCAAGAGAATAAACTAATCTTGGATCTATCTGACCAATGGGCATCATTTGAATTCTCCTGAAGGCTATATGTTTACCAGCCAAGGAAGAGCGCTCCCCTCCTCTGACCTTTCTTGAATCCTTGGATCTAAAGGTTAAAAGTAATCAATATCTCATTGGGCTGCTTGGTTTCAGGGTAATAAGTAATAACCATCATGTTAAAATCCAAATGATTACAGATAGCACTGCAATGAGCTGACCTGTTTGGGAGCTTTTATTAATTGCAATCAGGATAATCATTAGAGTTTGCTAATAAAATTTTGGATTAAATTGCAAAAATTTCAACCTTTAACTTTTAAAAAATGACTTTTACTTAATTAGATGTGAATATGCAGTGTTTCCTCCTGTGTTGAGCTAAGAGATTTGGCTTTAACCCCACATTATTGTAAATTTCTTTCTGGTTTTATAAATTAAATTAGAGGAACATTTAAATTCCTTGTAAGAAAGGGTGCTTGGTTCACTACCACCTTTGGCTCCTGAACTGCTCAAACTATGTATGTGTTTCAGGTCAGTGAGTTAATGGAAATGTCCCTCACCTACTTCTTAGCATTTCCTAGTTTTAAATTACTTATGTTTAGTGGTTATTTTCGTATTTGGAATAATCTGGTATGAAACTAAAAAAAAAATTATATGATATGTGATTAAACTTTACAGACAACCATGATATAAACCAAGGTTTATTTGTTTTGTTGTTGTTGTTTTGAAGCAGCAAAACTTAAAGGTGAAATCCAAGTATTATCACCGACAAAAAGGTCTTAATGTAAAAAGGATAAATGCTAGGTTTAATGTTCCATGCAATTACATCAGGAAGGCATTGGTTATTATAGCGGTAACCACGAGGAAGTGTATAAGATACATATGCAACTGAATCCAAATATTTTGTCTTTATTAATCATTCCAGTTTTATTAGCACTTCATGCATATATTTCTAAAGCAGAAAGGTAGGGCTAGAAGGGTACCTAGAAAATGTTTTAGTAATTTCAAAAGAAGTCCTGGCGCCTGTTCAGAGTAGGCTGTTGAGCCCTGGGGTAGGGGTTGGAGAGTGGAGCTCAACTATGGTGCTTTCACAGATAAACTCTAACCTCCTTCCTTCTTGTCCTTATTTCACTACCACGTGTCTAACTTTAGAGGGAGGTAGATTTGTTTTTGTCCAAGGGACATCATTTTTGGAGTATTAGGAATTCCCCAACTCAACTATCCTTATTGGTAAATGTTCATACTGTCTTAAACCCTATCCTTAGGATTTATTTCTTTGGGGGTAAAAAAAGAATACAATACACTATACCAGATGCAGATATTCTATAGGGGGTAGGAGTAAATGCCAATTTTAACATCTAATTTAAATAGAAGGGCACTGGGAAGGGAAGATGGAGTGAATAGAGGGAACAAATCCAGATAAGGAACCAAGAACAGATGTTATCTACTGCATCGTTTTATAAAAAGAGAAGTGTGTGCATGTATGTTTGTGTGTGTGTGTGTGTGTGTGCGCACGCGCACGTGTGTGAGTGTGTGAGTGTGTGTGTGTTATGAGATAGAAATAGGATAGAGGGGAAAAATGAACATTGGCCATATCTGACTATTTGACTCTGTCCATGCCCCATGCATATTATCTTATTTAATGTTCACAATAATCAAGCATTATTTTCCCCATTTCACCAGACTCTAAGCCGGAAACACTCAGATGACTAGCCTAAAAGACAAAAAACTAGCTTCTCAGTCAAGTTAGGCTAGGTTTTACTGATATAACCACCCCAAATCTCAAAGGTTTAAAGCTACAAATGTTTACTTATCATACATACGGATTGGCATGTTCTTTCTCCAGAACTCAGACTACTGGACCAGCCACCCTCTTCAATGTGGCAAAAATAAAAGAGACTTCTGGAGGGTCTCCCTCTGGCCATTACACTACCTACCTGAAAGATATACATGTCACTGTCTCTCAAGATCCTTGGCCAGAACTGATCACATGGCTCCACTCTACCCCAGGCTGGATGGGGAAAGGCACCCCCACTATATGTCTGAAAGGAAGAAAACTAGAGATATTTCTTGAGCTCTGCCAGTAACTACCACAAAAATTGAGTAAATAAATCAGGCTTTGAACCCAATCTGTTTGGCTCTCATACCAAGTCATTCTTTTACATGTTGCTGCCTACTCACTGTTACCTCATATCCTTTGCCTACAATAGGCAAAATTCTTGCAAGAAGATGATTTCCCTCCTCTACGTGAGCTTTTGATGCTAAGGTAGAAAAAAAGATCTTACTTTTAGACAGTACATCTGCAGAGAAACCATGATGAACTTGGGTTAGCTCTTTAGCTAATCATCAGGCTATTCTGTAAAAGCCCCCAGACTGTCTTAAGCACTTCAGCACCTTGGGGAAGGTTGCCATCTTGAGCCTCACAGGACCCTCCTATATACTTTCAGATTCAGGGATGCTAAGAGTGAAAATATTTTTGTTTTGGGGGGAGATGCACTAAAGGCAGCATTGCCCTGGGAGAATTCAACCTCATGGACCTGCTATTGTCAAAGGGAGTTTACTGAAGAAAGGTCCCATGGAGAGATGCTCCAGAGCAGTGGTTCTCAACCTTGGCTGCACATTAGAATCACCTGGGAATCTTTAAAAATCCTGATTTCTGGGCCTCATCCTCCGGAAATTCTTTTTCTTTGTTACTAATGTTGTGGCCTCACCCCATAACAAAGAAACAGAATTTCCGGAGGATGAGGCCCAGAAATCAGGATTTTTAAAGATTCCCAGGTGATTCTAATGTGCAGCCAAGGTTGAGGACCACTGCTCTAGAGGAATATCATTTGCAGAAAAACCACTTTTCAGTCCTCTCAAGGAAGCAAATACAGTTCTCAGAATTAAGGGCATCCCCAAGCACATTCTGAATAATGTGGACATTTGTGAACTTATATATTCTTAAACTAGGCACCTCTGCTACACTGTGTCCCTAATGAGGCACACTGGGGTAAGCTAAGAGGGAAGTAGTGGTCTTCCTGCTGAACCCTGATTCATTTACATAAGACACACACACACACACACACACACACACACACACACACACTTTTCTAAAGCTAAAGAAGAGTCAACCAGATTCATACCCTTATTACTTTTATGGCTGATTTTAATTTTTCTTTCAAATTTTCTCTGACCAGAGAGCTACAGCCTTTCTCCAGAAGGATATCTATACATCCCGGAAAGTCATCTGCACGTACTATTTCAGCTGCTTTCCTAAGTAGTTGATTCCATATGCTCATAGACATTTGCATAAAGAAAATTGGTGATTTGTGATATTCCCCCTGCCATCTCATTTTAGCCATGAAAACTAGGAAGTTTGTGGAAGAGGTACACTTAAACATAGTCATGCACACACACTTACGTGTTTACACATATACACACATGTATGCAAAGTATTGACTTGTTTAATTTTTTTAAAAATCTATCATCAGGATTGAATTTGAATGAAAGATTCCTTGGACCAGATACACTTGTAGTCCCAAGACATTTAAATCATGCATATATAAATAGCTATATAAACTCCCTTCGATATGCCAAGTTTCAGTCTGGAGCTCATTTCTATGTTATAAATCTCAGCATATTGGATTTTGTTGCCTTCATTACAACAGCACTATCCCTTTTGATACTCACAGGTGCCTCCCTGAGAGGGCCCTCCTGGAGAGTAATTTAGCCGTGAGTTCTTTCTTATTAATTAAATGCATATTTTAATGATGAAAGGTTTGGACTTTGTGGACCAAATCTGAGAATGAATGAGTGTAGTTTTTGTTAGACTTCACACTCCAGGAGGGAAGGGGTCATATCTGTCTTGTTTATTATATATCTCCAGTGCCAAGCACAGTACCTGCCACAGAATAGAAACTCAGTATATGTTGAGAAACATTTTTCCAATAAGGCTTATTCAATGATCTATTAATTAAATTCTATTAATCAGGACTGTGCTATCAATTCATTACTTTTTCAAGAAAATAGTCCTATTTTCATGCTGTGGTTATTGAGTCAATAATCACCAAAATTTACAACTAGTCTCAAACCATGGTATTCACTGGTATATTCTTGACTTTGTAGACAATCCCAATATAATTATTTATACATCCGAGGATAACATGTGCCATTCAAGTGTGATACCTAAAAACAGAAAATAGCTGTAGGTAAATACCAACAATCATTAGGAAGGGTAAGTATATCAGCATAATTTGTTCTTGTATCATAGTTAACAGGACAGTTTATTGACACATTTGTTGTAGGGAATTAGGTTTGAGTTCAGATAAATGTGTACATCTAAAGATGCAATAATGAAGGGGGAGACTCTAAAAGACTGACTAATTTTTCCAAAGCTATAGTTACCTAGTTCAGAATATAAAAATGTAAATATTAAATTTCACATCTATAATATCAAGGGAAGGTTAACATTTTGAAGCTTTCTCCCACTTTCATTAAACAAAACTTTACTCTTTATAACTTAAAAAATAATGCTCATATGTGATTATTTAAACTTAGAGATTAATAGTAATTGTTAATGATTTTAAGCAATTAAGAAAAGGTTAAAAGATGTACCATTTAAAATTAGAATTTGATAAAGATTTGTGATGAATTCACTTCTTGCCCCAATTTGATATACTTTGGGTTTATGCCTTCCCATTGAACTTTATCCTTCCTCCTCAGCATTCCTTCACTGGGCATGCTGAGATTTGAAAATATGCATAAAGAACTATCCTCTCTGGATAATTTTTTCTCTTCTTTTCCTCACTCTCTTCTGCCTGGTGATGCTAAGGCCTGATTCTGTGAATCCATGATTTTCTTATAAGCCTCGAACAAAAATCCTCATGTTCATTAAAACTTAAGTATAAATGAATCTCTAGAGTTGAGCTCATGGAATTCTTTTTCGGCACCATGCGAGTATAGCAAAAGAACTCAAATTTGGCTAGAATTTTGTAATCCATGTTTTGATGATAGTTTAAGAGGCTCTGCCCGTCCAAATTTGGGTTAGAAAAAGAAATAAAGTATGAAAACACTGCCCGAAGTCTTTTTATTTGCAAAAATTTCCAGGGATACCATGAGTAATGCCAGAAATCTCACGTGACAGCCAGTTCTTGTGTCATTTTTTAGCTCACCAATTTCAGGAAATAGTTCCAGGAAGCTGATTGGAGCTCAAAGATTTTTTTTTAAATTAACTTAAATAAATAATTGTGTTCCCTACCCATTGTCCAGACTACTGCTCAGACCCATGCCCCACTGGGGTGGACATCTTTCCAGGGCTGGTAATATTTAGCACTCAATAAATAATTTGTGAATTGAATTACTTGTTTAATGAGTGTTTTCTCTTGAATCATAAAAAGTAAGTCTCTTAGAGATTTTGTACAGTTATTAATTTCCACGGGAAGTGAGAATTTTACCTGGAGTTTCAGGACTGCAGGTCACCTAGAAAGAAACTTTATTTCATTTACTCTCTTTCAAGGATTGTTTTTTGTACATTCTGGAGAGGAGAGACTTTGTCCTCCATTGAAGAACTTTCCAGAGGGTATTCACAACCACCCATTAAAACGTTTAGCAACTCCCACTGCCCTGAAAGTCTTCTTATATCTGGTGTAAATCCCTGCCAGATCCACCAAAATCCATGCTCTGTAATAATTAGACCTCTTCTGTTTTCTATATAGTCTTATTTCTCAAGCTTTTGCAGTTTTCTTTTCAAGTTAAAAATCTTTTTAAAATCCTTTATTTCAGTTTTGTCTACACTCCATCTAACTGAAACCACGTCCATCTTCTTTTGTAGGAGAAAATATGCTAATATTGAAAGATTGCTGGTAAATCTATATATTTGAAGGGCTTTCACAAGCACATAGATTTCCCCATCAGGTTTTTCAACTCTCTTTTATTAAAAGTTAATAACATAGTTCATGGATGGTTTAGTAGAGGAATGTGGCCTGTCTGAAATGGTATGACTTACACTGTATACCTAGGGAAAACAAAGTTTAAAAAGAAAAAGGAAATGACATAAAAATGAACCAAAAAATCTTCTTCCCATTTAGGCGCTGAACTGCTTTTTCTCCCTTTGGATGCATAATATATTATTTATGTAAGAATGAGCAGTATGCTTTTGGCTCACATTCCACTTGGAACATATACAGTATGACAGCTTCCTTGGCTTATTGTTGTATATGTGGCTATCTATTTTTAATACATTGCTTTTGTCCTTTTTCATGCTTGCTTCCATCTGTTGTTATGAAAACTGACATAAAGTTTTTAAACACAAAAGAAGTGATGGAGAAAGTGATGGTAAGGGACAGTATTTCAGAGGAACGTGAGGTGGAGAAACAGGAGCAAAGTCTCTGTGGAAGGAAACCAAAAGCAGCCTCTGCAGGCAAAGGGTCTGCAGTCACAGAGGGAAAACCCCTACGGCTGCATAAAGCATTTCTACGTTAGAAGGAGCTTAGCACATTGTCCACCAAATATTTAAACTTTTTAAGCTGGAGTTTTCAAACTTGTGGAATGAGGACAACATCCACCTCCAAAGGTTGCTGGAATTCAGTGAGGTGCTGTATGTAAGGGGTTCAGTCCCATGTTTGGTAAAGAGTATGAGCTAAATATATAATACAGAACCAGAGGTTGACAAATGATAGCCTGTTTTTTTTTAAATAAAGTTTTATTGGAACACAGCCAGCAGCATTCATTTGTGTATTGACTATGGTTGTTTTATACTACAACTAGAGGCTTGGTGCACAAAAATTCGTGCACTGGAGGAGGTGTCTCTCAGCCCAGCCTGTGCCCTTTTACAGTCCGGGAGCCCTAGGTGGATGTTGAACTGACGGCTTAGGCCTGCTCCCTAGTGGGCCTAAGCCGTCAGTCGGACATCCTTAGCACTGCCGTGGAGGTGGGAAAGGCTCCCGCCGCCTCTGCGCTCGCCAGCCGTGAATCCGGCTTCTGGCTGAGTGGCACTCCCATTTGGGAGCGCACTGACCATCAGGGGGCAGTTCCTGCATTGAGCATCTGCCCTCTGGTGGTCAGTGCATGTCAGAGAGACCAGTTGTTCCGCCGTTTGGTTGATTTGCATATTAGCCTTTTATTATATAGGATAGCAGAGGTTAGTGCTTTCAATAGTGGCCATATGAGCTACATGCCTAAACTATTTACTAGCTGGTTCTTCAGAGAAAATGTTTGCTAGTCCCTGGTATTAATAATTACTATTATGGCAACACTTTAGGAATATGTAGTATTCTACAGATTTGAGTGATTTTCCAATTCAGTTTTATGTCTGTTGTATTATCATAATACCCGTTGACTATCATTCTTTTGCCCAAGGCTCTCCGGGTTTTTTGTTGTTGTTTTGTTTGTTTGTTTGTTTGTTGTAATAACCCAAAGTTGGCCTGCTTGCTTGCTTTCCAGTGCAGCATAAATGCTTAATAGGTTCATCTCACCACCAGGTGGCCTCCTATCCTCTATTGTGCTTGTGGGACCCAAAGGGAAGCAGAAAATGGATCTAATTCACTTCTTTCCACTTTGGCTGTTATTCTGCTCTGAGCACTGCTCTGCTGGCTTGTCTGCTCTGAAATCAGGCTATGAACCCTGCATTTTGTGTTTGGCTTTGAAGCATGAATTCACAGTAACCCTCTTAGAAAATAAATTGCAAAATCAGAAAAGCAGTTAAAGCAGTAAAAACAAAATTAAAATATTTAAATGCATACACTTACATATCAAAGTAGATTTATTTTAAAAAAGAAGCTTGACTATCACTCTTAGAGCTTTACCATGACTCAGTCCCACTCTCACAGGTGTACCAGCAGGATTAACTGACCCGGAAGCTTCCTCGGGAAAAGACAAAGGCCACTGCCACTCACATCTCCACATGTTAATTTCCCTTGAAAAGCACGGATGGACTTCACCTCAGGGCCCCAGCGTCTTTATGTTATTTTATTCTCTAGATCCACTTTTGAGTTTTCTTTTATTTTTAAGCTTCCTACAGACCTGAGTTAGGAAAGAGATGGGAATCCTTGTGACAAAGCACTGGATGAGGCTGCCATCCTTCTGGGCAGGGTCACTTTCTGCATCTGTAGAGTGAGGGGGATGCACCGAGTGGCTCAGGCCCATTCCACTTCAGGGTTCTCTCTTTGGTGAAAAAGAAAAGATTGTTCTTATTAGTAATTGAGTTTGCAATCTGGCAAAATCAGAATTTTAGGAATTCAATTTCAAAGCCTAAAGAAACAAACTTATGAGTAAATATATATATATATATATATATATATATGGAAAACTGCCATGAAAAGTAGGTAATTTCTAAATGCCACGTTGTTTTTGGTTCATTTTAGGTCGTAGTTCTAAATATGTATTTGATGAGCCCTTTTAGACCCTTTCTTTTCCGTTTTACTTTGATTCAGTGGTAGATGACTATTCATTTGAATTCTCAACAGTGTCTTTTGCTGAATCTGTCAGGGGAGTTCAGCTTTCTCTGCAACGTCTTATTTCCCACAGATTTTAATTTTCCTGCCTTTTTTTCTTTAGGCAGAATTGCCAAATGCTCTTCACATTTCTTTACAGCATCGAACAGATATAGTCACTTACACTTCCATCAAAAAGCAGTCATTTCATATCATATGGACAACCTGTGCTTACCTTCTGCTTGTGTTGCAGTATGTGTACCTGACTGGCTTCTATTTGAATTGTCACATTGGATGTCATGGCAAATACGGCTAAAGGCCTTTAGCCGTCTAGGAGGAAAAGACCATAAAGGTCTCTCGGGTATTTTGGTGAGGAACAGGCTTACCTTTGAATTCAAAGTCTATCCTGGGAGACTGATGACAGGCAATCACACTGATTCCCAGTTCCCTCTGGGGCTGCTTCTCTGGGAGCTATCTGGTTAAAGGCAAATTCATATATGTCTGGGGAAATTGACTGCAAGCTTTTTCCACTTCACAAACTGCACTAATTACGGTCAAACCCAACTAACAATTTATAAAATTCGCATCACTTCCTGTGTGCCTAAACACAGGGACATTCCCTACCTTAGTTCTCTTTTCTCACCTATTTTTTAAAATTATGTGTGTCCATCTGCCCTGACACATATATTAGGAATTAACCAGTTAACTGCCACGTGTCCAAAGATGCTTTCATCTCGCTTGTGTCTATAGATGCTTATGGCGTACAAAGGGTTAATGGCCTAATGATTCAATCTTTGCTTCAGAAGTAAGAAAGAGTAAGGAATGATTATGTCTGGCATTAGTGACTATGAAGATGAGACAATGAGTATTTGTTAGGTATTACTATGAGTTTTAGAGAACAAAATAAAAGGAAGGTTATCTTTTTCCTTAAGTAACGTAATTCATTTAGAAAAAAACAAAACATGAAATGATAGCAAAGATCACATTGTGTAGTACAAGAAAATAACTGCTGGTCTTCTTAGAACATCTTCATAGAAGAAATGAGATTTTAATTGGGTCTTGCTACATAGAATATAAATAAGTAGAATGGAAATAGAATTGCAGAAGAATGCAATATGGGGGAAAACCCTCAGATCTGGGAATTAGTTCGACATGCTCCTAGGAGTTTACCAAGGAAGACGCACTGGGGGAAGAGTAGAAAAGCAATGGCAAATCCTAATGGCTTTCATCCAGGTGTTCAGTGAAAGAAGTCTTACTGTGATCCCCAGATGAGCAATTAAGGCACAGAGAATTGTGCAGCTAAGTAAACAATGCAAGCAAAGTTTTAAAATGGGCAAGCTGATTCCGGGCATGTATTTTCCATTTCATTTTTTAAATTTTTATTTATTTATTTATTTAGTTTGTTAGTTATTTTGCCAATCTCATTGGTTCACAGATTACAATGTTTAGCATGAATCCTTTTCTGTCATCATGTTTATAAAACTTAGTGATTAAATGGTTATGTGTATATAAGTTTTGAGATATAGTTATTAGTATTACCAGGTAATACCAATATATTCCTTTCTCCCTTTGTTAAGGGTGGAGAAAATAACACCTACTTGATAAATTTTCTAAAAGATGGAAAAATATACCTGTATATAATATGTATTATATGTATGTCTACTGTTTTCTTCTCTGGAGAACTTTATTTTTTTACATTCATCTTTATTGTTGAAAGAATTACAGACGTCCCCTTTGTTTTTGTTTTTTCCATTGACCCCCTTCACCCACACCTACCTGCCTCTCCTAGGCCTCCACCACACTATTGTCTGTGTCCATGGCTATACATATACTGCTTACCTTTCTAGTGGCTCCACTCAGATGTGATTTATTTTACTCTGTTACAATACCTTATTTCTAAGATAGATAATAAAAACAAAGGAGACATTTCCAGGTTTACTTGCAAATGAATAAAAGACCAAAATATTTTATTATGAAAGTCAAGTGTTTTAAAATTGAAGGCTTTTTTAAAAAAAATGGTGCATTTATATAGAGATCAGAAACCTTGTACATACATAATCTAATTACTTATTAAAATACTAGGGGCCAGTGCACGAATTTGTGCACCTTGACAGGAACTATGGGCTGCAAGGCTACTGTGGGCACATGGGTGGGATTGGCCCAGCCTCCGCACCCCTGACTGGCCCCTCCTGCTGTGACCCCCAGTCTGCCAGCAGCCCCGCTCCCACTGCCACCACCCCCACTTGCTGATGGTATGGAGCAATTGGGGCTGGTGCCAGCAGTGGGTGCAAGCGGGGCCAGCACAGTCAGCGGGTGTGAGCAGCAGCTGCTGCCCCGATTGCCCCTCAGGAGCAAGGGGAGGAGGAGAAGCCCTCAGGGGCAATTGGGACCAGTGCCAGGCGCAGGCAGCAGGTGTGAGCAGCAGCTCTGGTGCCGGCAACAGGTGCAAGCATGGTCGGCGCCAGCAGCAGGTGCGAGTGCCCGGCGGGACCACGGCGCAGGGGAGCAAAGAATTTTCAGTAACCACCAGAGGCTCGCTCCAATGACAGTGACCAACACCCTGCCTTGGTGTGGCCCCCCCCTGCTCCACCATACCACCACAGCTAATGCCTTCCATGTTCTGTGCTCTGCCACTTGCTGCAGACGCCCGCCATGTTCCATGTGCACCCCTGGTAGTCAGTGCATGTCATAGCAACTGGTTGTTTGGTTGTTCGTTTGTTTCACTGTTCAGTCTATTTACGTATTAGGGTTTTATATATATAGTTCTGTGGTGGATAAGTGGTGAGTATATCATTGTCACTATGTTATGGATCAGATGACCACAGAAATATGAAATGACTTCTCTTAGATCTTGAGCAAGCCACCCACAGAGGAGAGGCAGAGGTAGCGGTCAAAGGGAAGATGGTGTACAGTGAAGGGCTCCCTATCAGTGATGCTCAGGGAAAATCTAGGAAGTCAAAATATTAGTACCTATTTTTGTTGTTTTTGCTGTAAGCTATGCTAAATGGCCACATCCTGGTTCTTCTGCCTCTTTTCATTCCTCCTAGTAAATTTTTGCAGACCTGACACAAATTTTTAAGTCATCATTATGATATTCTCTCATTTCATTGTTTCAGGAATGTCATTAACTGAAGACCTCTATAGGTGTGATTTCCTTCCTCTTCTTCAATATTCTTTATTTTTACATAATTTTTGTGATTTATTTTCTGTAGACTAGATATGGTTTCCCATATCTGGTTAAACCCTTGCAATTTTCTTTTTTTACTTACTAGAGGCCTGGTGCACAAAAATTTGTGCACCCGGGGGGTGGGGGCTCAGCCTGGCCTGTGCCCTCTCGCAGTCTGGGACCCCTCGGAGAATGTCCACCTGCTGGATGAGGCCTGCTCCCCGGGGGATCAGACCTAAGCTGGCAGTCAGACATCCCTCTGGCAGCCCGGGAGCCCTCGGGGGGTGTCTACTTGCCAGCGGGGAGCAGGCCTAAGCTGCAGTGGGACATCCTTAGTGCTGCTGAGGAGGCAGAGAGGCTCCGGCCACCACCCCTGTGCTTGCAGCCGTCAGCCTGGATTGTGGCTGAGCAGGGCTCCCCCTTTGGGCATGCACTGACCACCAGGGGGCAGGTCCTGCATTGAGCGTCTGCCCCCTGGTGGTCAGTGTATGTCATAGTGACTAGTCATTCCCAGTCATTTTGCTGTTTGGGTCAATTTGCATATTACCCTTTTATTATATAGGATTACTTTCTCTCCATCACTCTATGCATTCCTTCATTTTGTTATCTACATTTTCACTTCTTCCTCTTCCTTATTTTGGAAACACACACAAACACACACACACACACACACACGTTCCTCTTTAATGAAGCTCTTCTCATACACTTTCTTGAATGATTATAGCAAACTCCTTTACATCGCTTGAAAAGTGTGCTCAAAAGCAGTTATCATGACTCAGACTTGCTCTTTATAGTCTTAGTTAATACTAATATATTTTCACCTTAACCCTAAAGCTTCTTTAAACTGTGGGCTATTGTTCTTCTGGATGACAGGTATCACTATGAGTGAGAACTCTTCTATCAGCTCTTTTAGCCTCAACCTCAAGCTATTAAAAATCTCCTGAGGTTTGCAGGATGAGTATACACCGCTGAAGCCACAGAGTGTTGTTTTTTAAGTGTGTTTTGACCACTCCAGAGTCATTTTGAATGGCACTCTTGATCTTATTTATTATACTCCCAGAGGCCACCGATTTCCTCAGACTTCTGTACTGATATCTAAAGGTTTTTTTTTTTTTTTTAGAACAGCAGCATGGCCTAGCAAACTAAACTGAAATTCCTCCTGAAAAGTTCATTTCTGGGTTTTAGTACTATCTTACTGACCTTGGGCAAGTCACTTAGTTTCTATGTATCAATTTTTAATCTGCAAGACAGAAATGATAATACTAACTTTCCCTATGGGCTTGCCGTAGGAGAACAAAAAAGAGAACAATCCATTGAAATGACAGGCTTTCTGAGGTTGGAGCAACAAACAGTGCTTAAAGCCTGAAACCTCTAAAATTTATTTTCTTAAAGTCTTTCTCTGGTAAATATGAACATGTACCCCAAAGGGGAAAAAAAAGGGAGGCTGGAACAGAAAGGTTTTAAAGTCCATAGCAGACTGGTGTTGGAGTTGGAAATTGGACCCAGCTTCTTGCATTCTGATCCAATGTTATTACTGTGAGAAAACACTGAACTCATAAAAGGTGTCCTGAAATATTTAAAGAGCTGCTGTCACCTTCCTCTTTTCTTTGATACATTTTATAGAAGCTTTTCTTATGTTAACCATTTCTGGCCATGGCAAACAATTAACTTTGTTCATTCTTTCTATGTAAAAATTGAGAGTAATATTTCTGTATTGATATTTTCATCAACTGAGAATAAAATTCAAAGATAAGGAAGACAGTCACATACTACTCATTTCTGTGTATTAAAACTATTCCCAGCATATAGTTCTATAGCTGATACACACTCCTCTGGTCTTTCTTTTGGAAGAATTCAAATGAATAAATATTTCCCAACTACCTTCTAAGTCTAAGCCATAATGCTATGTTAAAGTGGATGAAGGGTGAACAGCACATGGCCCCTGACCTTAAGCACTCCGTTGTAGGAGCATACCATTAATCTAATTCTGAAACCACATTCATCCTCATCTGATGTGAAGACACCAGAATACCCTCAAAAAATGGCCTACGGTATCAAGCACTTTACTACACGGGGATTTGGGTAGTCACCAAGAAAAACTCATGGCATAATGAATCTATTAAGGTTGTAGATGTGAAAACCTTTTGAAAATTTAAAAACACCCTACAAATGCATAAATGTATGATGGCATTTCCATTGTGTTTTGGGAGCAGACAACCGTGGGTATGCTTTGATTGGCTCTGTCTTAACACCTACGATCACATGTTGAGTTCTGATATCCTTCTCAGTGCTGAAGTCCACAGTCCCCAAGGAATGACCATTTGCACAAAACTTGAAAAGGTGGTTTTTGATGATGACAATAGGGGGGCTAGTGCTTTCAGCTGTCATTGAATCCACTGATTCTCATAGGTTTCCACAGTGACCATGTTCTGCAGCAATATCTTTTTGATAAACTGCAATGGCTACAGTGCTCTACCTCTCATTTTTCTTGTCATCCTCAAAGAGAAAGCAAAATATTCTCTTTGAAGAAACAGTACCAACAGAATTAACTTAAGAAATATATAGTCTCTTCCTTACGAAATTAATTTGGCATTATTTTTGAGGTGCGCAACATCTTGGCAACTGCTTTGATTTAAAACTCTATGTGATTTGGGAAAAGCACGTTTCAGAATGTTTAATTCAGCGATACAAAAGGCACTAATGAAATATGCATGTATGAATTTTATATCATATTAGTTCCTTCTTTCTTGAAATCTGAATAAAAGCCAAACATCTGGATTACGTTTGAAAAGCCTGAATTTTCAATTTTCAGAGAGATTCAATCTATTTTGACATTGCACACTTAGCCTTAACATTTACAGTGTGCTATTAACATTACTTGCAATTGTAAAAAAAAGTCTAGATTTAAACAAACTTGGTGCCTCCTAATGCTAAAAATATATCTGTATTTGAGATGGCTGCTGCTGCACAATCATATACATCCATAGTTTAGGCTTCATCAGCATTTCTATTATAAATACTTGCATTGAACAGTTCTGTAATTCAGCTATAGAGATATGGGTAAGCTTTTATGTATAAATTCTCCTATGATTGTATATTAAAACAACAAATAGCAATCCCTGTATCACTTAGTTTGAGAAGCTATTCATTGACTTAGTGTTTTATGAAGACCTCAAATATTCAACCTACTCCATGGTGACCAAAAAAAAGGCATAGCCCTCATCCTTTGAAAGCCTTTCTTCAAATTTATGACAAATAATAAGATTTATATTTTTATAGATATTTGGCTATATTTTGGCAGATAGACTAAAGGCAAGTGAATATTTATGGTCATAATTTAGGGAAGTGAATATGGTATTATGCTTTATCTCAGTGACTTTCAACCCTTTTCATCTCACTGCATGCATAAACTAATTGCTAAAATTGTGCGGCACACCAAAAAATATATTTTTTGCCGATATGACAAAAATAAAGGTATAATTTTGATTCATTCTCACCAGGTAGCTATTGTGTTGGCTGTTGTTATTACTTTATTTGAAAATCTAGGGGAAAAGAGGTCAGTGCCCCTGACTAAATAGTCATGTTCTAAAAATTCTCCTGGCACACCAGTTGAAAATCACTGCTTTATCTCATTATCATAGTTTGTTTATTTAAGATACAGCTTGATCAATAGAGTTTTAGGGGGTGAGGCAAGAAGTTCTATGGTTATACAGAGATCAAAGAAAATAGAAGAATGTGACATTGTATTTGAAGTTTACATAAGTTTACAGTGGAGTTTAATTTACTACACTTAAATTTTTACTGGATTTCTTGTAGCATATATTAGGTCAGTGGTTCTCAACCTCCCTAATGCCTCGACCCTTTAATACAGTTCCTCATGTTGTGGTGACCCCCAATTTCATTGTTACAAATTGAACATAATTAAAGCATAGTGATTAATCACAAAAACAATATGTAATTATATATGTGGTTTCCGATGGTCTTAGGCGACCCCTGTGAAAGGCTCGTTTGACCCCCAAAGGGGTGGCGACCCACAGGTTGAGAACCACTGTATTAGGTGAATCTCCTTCTTTTGTGGCATGGAGAACAGCTGAAGTCAGAGATTTCCCTTTTTTTCTCATTTTTCTTTATTTTCAAAAATCCATTAAATTATATAGTAATATCCAAGTAAACAAAAATAAATGTTTTTGGAGGCATTTGTTTATCTTGGGAGATGGAAAACAAGAGAAGTGATAGTACTTTTAAACAGGAAACTTCTTAAAGGAGAAAACAGTTTCGTTACATTAATTGCTGCTTCTCATGTCTTTTTTTCCATTCTACATTGCATACTCTAACAGATATCATATAATTGCATAACTATTCTTACTATGTGCTGACATGACATTACAACAGCTCAGATATGGTGCATCATAATGAAATCGTAATTAGAACAGTCATGATATATTATGGCAATGATGCACATCGTCACTGAAGTGCATTGGAATGCACAGAAAAACCATTGAGATGTGCAGATTTTGACATAATACAGCACAACCATGGAGTCTCATAGCATGAAGAAGAAATTGCCATTATGCCCACACTGCTGGCAGGAAGGGTTATAACACATTTCTTAGATATCTGTGAGCAAAAGTTCTATGTTGATAGCAGAAAAATTTTGAGAGTAGCATTTGTGAAGCTTACATCTTAAAAAAAAATCTACATGAAGTATCATGTTGAAATATAGACTGAACTACATGAATTCTAAATTGGAAGTTTCCTATAAAGTATTTATCAAAAAAAGAATCCAAAAGGTTTCATTTAATACCCCCAAATTCAATGAAATATTTATCTAAAGTAGGACAGATTAAAGATGATTTGAAGAGTTTCAGTTAACCTTGGCTTTTCTTTTCATTCTGTGTCCTATCTTGAGATTAGATTATATAGCTTACATTTTACATGGTTGTGTCTTTGCTCCATTGTTGTTCTCTTAGGTTTCTCTGCATGAGAATCTTATATCTGAGTCTGTTCTTCCAGCAAGAGACAGCTTCTCCTTAACTTTGTGTTTTTTGGTCTTGGCATTTATTTCACACATAATAATGTGTTTGTTATGGTGAATGTGGGCACAAAGAAGCTCAACTCTCTGAAGCAGAGAACTTTAGATCCTATCCTAGTGGTCGGCAAACTGTGGCTCACGAGCCACATGCGGCTCTTTGGCCCCTTGAGTGTGGCTCTTCCACAAAATACCGACTTCTGCACATGGGCCACGAAGTTTCAATCGCACTGTACATGCGCGCCCGCATGTGGTATTTTGTGGAAGAGCCACACTCAAGGGGCCAAAGAGCTGCATGTGGCTCGCGAGCCGCAGTTTGCCGACCAGGGTTCTAGGCCAATCCTAATTCAATGCCTCATTAACCCATAAAATACCCAATCAGGTTGACTTCTGGTCTCTGCCTAAATACTGCTGGTGAATGGGAATTCATTGTTGCCCAAGCTACATTCCTCTATTCAGTTGTTGATCCTATGCCTGACCTCTGAGGTCAGACAAAACAGGTTAATATTTTCTGTGTAAAAGTCCTCTAAACATTTAAAGTCTGCTAACATAGCCTTTCTTTTCTTCTCTCATCTTCAACTCCTATTTACCCCGTTGCTGAATACCTCAGCTTCTTTCACATCTTGCTCCTCGGGGAAGTGTTGAATCTTCTCCCTCCCTTGAGTGCTCTCCTTTGTACATTTGATCCATGGTCTAGCTCCCTCTTGAAAAATGGAACCCAATCAGAACCAGGACTGCAGGTTTGGGTCTAGTAAACCATAATCAAGCTGATCTACCTGTTACCGTTCTTATTCTTGACCCTATTATGTTTTTCTCATTCAAGCTCCCAATCATATTTCTTTTCTTTTTTTTACATTTACCTTTCACTGTCTGTTCATTGAACCTAAAGATAATTGAATCCATTCTTTATGCAGTTTTTGTATATTTTTTGGGGGGTGGGGGCGGTGGGAGGGTGAGGAGGGAACAGTCATTGACTCTGTAAATAACTGTTTCCAGTTCTAGTCAGCAGAGCTAGTGGTTGCCCCATTTAGATGAAAATTGAGTTTTCTTATCCTCAACAGTCCATACTTCTTCTGCTTATTTCCCCTTCACTGGGATCAAATGTTGGTAATCATCACATTTATTTATTTTTTTAGTAGAAAAAATAGTTGTCTTTTTCGATGACACTAGCAATAGTTCGAAGATGAAAAATTAAAGACAGTATATCTATGCTCTGTTCAACTACTTTACATTAGCATCTAAGTCAGGGGTCCTCAAACTTTTTAAACAGGGGGCCAGTTCACTGTCCCTCAGACCATTGGAGGGCCGGACTATAGTTTAAAAAAAAACTATGAACAAATTCCTATGCACACTGCACATATCTTATTTTGAAGTAAAAAATCAAAACAGGAACAAATACAATATTTGTATTTGCATGTGGCCCGCGGGCTGTAGTTTTAGGACCCCTGATCTAGGTAGTGGGGTGCTGGAGCTGGCTAATACTTGCTTTTGAGAGCTGATTACTAAATATTCAAGAATTTTGCCAGTAGTAGCAACTATTGGTAGCTTGGAATCTTGGTAACTTGGAACGTGCCATGGTGGGAGTATTTCCACCTGGGAAATCAGCAAACACTACAAATCAGGGCTCCTCCCACCCCCCAGCCAGTTTACTGGTATACTACTACCAGTAGATATTTGAGTTTATGATCTCTGAGCTAAAATATTATTTTTTATTGATCAGTGACTTTAGTGTAATCTGGCATTCTGATCAACATGCTGTATTCGTATTTTACTTATGTATGTCACTAATAAAAATATTAAGAGTAGACCAGAGAGAAGCCCTTAGCATAACATAGCCATTAAGCAGTGATCTTGATATTTGTTCAACAGGTTCTCAGCAGAACTCCGTGTGCTTCTGTGCTTCTAAATGATTGAGTATTTCTACTCACTTTAGGCTTATGAAAATCTAATAGAAGCACATATACCGGGTCCAGAAATTCACATCTTTGCTGTAGGGATTTAAGTCATTAGATTTTGGGTGTATGTTCTAAGCAATTTAATTATGTTTAAAATCTGGTTAGTAGTGTAGTAAATAACTGGTATTGCTACAAAATTGCATTGAGAAGGTAATAGGATTGAATTTTTACACAAGTTGACACTCAATTAAAATTTCCATATATCCAATGAGTTAGCCAGTTCTTGGCCAGGGAGTTACAATGAATGCCTGCTTCCTAAGTTGATCACTTCAAAACATGCAAAATTTATAATGAAGTCAAATCAAGACTCAGTGCATCAACTGAAATTTGAGTTTGGCTTAGCAAATACAGATCAAAAGCAAGAACTAGACTAGAGAGCACCCTTGATATTTCCTGCTTAAATTCCTCTATTTTTTATTGACCCTGGAGGAAAAATAACACATTAAAACCTCCTTACTGAATTACTGTCCTAAACCAACAGATCCATGGGACTTGTTCAGCTAAAAGCCACACAGACTTTGTAATGCAATGATGTAATCTTGGCTTTGTGTCATTTATATTCAACCTAAAAAAAACCCAACAATTTTCTTGAATAGACAGGCTGACAATAATATTGTTCGGTGTGGGTTTTTATTTGGATTCTTTCCAAATGGTTCACATGCCTTCACAGTAACACATCATGCCTGCTTACATTTTTGCCTGAATTCAAAGTTTTCCCCCTTTACTAGCTTTCTGTTTTTCTTTTAAGGTCTCAGTTATGTTTGTAAAACTAACCAGCTCCACCACAAAATTAGGATGTATCTTGCAGAGTGCATTCATTTTACTTTTTGCATATTTTTCCTGAGGTCATGTCAAGGTTAGTTTGAATTCCATCCTACATTAAGACTTCTTTCACAGCTATTTAGCTCGGCAGCCTACTCCCCGCTGGGGTCTGCCCCTTGGGCACGTCAAAGCTTCAGACCTGACAAATCACACACAGATGAAGCTGTACAGTTTTTTAAACAGTTTCATCAGTAACTTTTTTTTTCTTTTTCACTATCTCCCTTCGAGTTGAGATTTTTTTTCCTCTGAATTACCATTTCAGGAATGTTGGTTTCTATTTGAGACAGTTTGTTTTTACATCAGAGTTGCAAACTAGAAATATCATCTATTTTATAGTAAATCATACCAATAGCATATAGTCAGTCACCAGGATTACAGACCAAGATAACTACCATTCCTGACTAGTATAACTGTAATTCTGTTATTAAAGTCTATTTGTAGCAGAAAGCTTATATTTGAAAAGGTAGCTACATCACAGAGTTTACCGGAATAAATTTTATAAGTCATCATAAAAACGCATCAAGTTTATCATATATAATACCCTGAGCCTGGAAATGTTTCTCAAATGGTTAGTAATATGCTCTTATCAGTGTTTTAGCAAATTGTGAAACTAATGGTGCAACTCCATTTCCTGTTTAATTGATGAAGTGAAAATGGTTGGTTGCTAATGAGTAGATTAGCAAACAATGTCCCCTTTATAAGGCATAAGTAGATCAGGATTTTTTAAGCAGCTTACTATCCTTATTTTTATATAATGAAAAATATCGTCTGCCACCAATTGCTAGAACAACTGAAGTAATGATGTAATTATTGCTGTGCCATTATTTTGGCAATGGCGAACTATAGTTTTTAGTTCTTGCACTAGAAAATAGTTATTTTCTTTAACAAACATAAGCTTTTCATTACAATACTTGAAGATCTTAACTACAGACTAAACAGAAAACTTAGAAGTGAGGGAGGAAATAATATGTGGATGATTTTTCTTTCCTCAGTTCAGTATGTGAGTATCCAGCAAAGAGTTCTCTAAAAGGTTGCTTGGTTGAAACTAATTAAAGACAGGTCTAAAAAGAAAAGAAGAGGGGATCAAAGGAATTACATTAGGTGTCAGGATGTTGTTTGGGGAAGTTTTATTTAGATTTTTGTAATTCTATTCCAGGAAAAAGCTAAATTCTAAAAATGCCCATTTTGTACCATAATTTCGTATTTGCGTTATTTTTGCAATAAGACATGTGTCAACAGCAAGCATCTTGAAGAAATCATCTCTGCATTGGCGTATTAGCACATTATGGTGAAAAGAGGGGCTTGTGCTTTTCACGCAGTGCATTTCAGTCTTCAATTAATGTGAAAGCACTACAATGCCTATGCAACTTCTCTTGCCTAGTGGTGCACCATTTATCATTGCAGTTTTACATTGACCTTGACACCCACTTCATTAGAATAAAGATTGTCTACCATTTAGGTTACATTGTTCCTCTGCACAGAGACCCCATGCAAATTTCTGTTCAGATAGAAGAGCTGTGAGGCTGTCAGAGGTCATCTGCATTAAATGATTGCAGCTATTTTCCAACTGCTTCTTTTCATTCTCCTCAATTCAGGCTAGGAGGATCAATCAAGTCCTCTGCCTGAAACAGTGGGACTGCTGGGAATATAACTGTTTTTGGTAGTAGTAGGTATGCTCTAAACAGTATTAAATATTTAATATAAACTCATTAAAGGCCATGCAAAGGCTTCAGAAATATCTCAAATTTATAGAAAAAAAATCAAAGGAACCAGAGAACCTTTTAAAACTTAAATAGAAGAATAATAATCAATTTTATAATTTTAAAGAGTATAATTACAATAGTTCTTAAACTTAGTAAATCCCCTGTTTAGGACACTTTTTTCTTGCTCTTGACTTGGGTAGAGAAGGGACAAGACAGGAAAGCTTTGGTGTTTTATGCAGTATTTTGCACAAAGTCAGCATGAGAAGATTGCAGTTATTGGTGTTTTTATTTTTGTTCTATAACAATGAATTCTGTGCTGGGTATTTATTTTAAAAGGGTTGGGTATTTGTTATGTGAAATAAATGATTGGAGAAATAAGTTGCCAGGTTTCCTACTTAAGTTTTCTGAGTGATATAATTGGAATTAAATTATTAATGGGAGATACTTTTAGAAAGATTGTTTTATGATCTTCTATTAGGGAATTTGCAATTCATTTTAATATTTGTAGTTTGATTTATATTAAAGATAATGCAATCTATGTCCAATTAACAATACATGGCCAATGTAATGTGATTTCCAGATCATGCAAATGGAATAAGCTAGAAGAGGGGGGAAAACTCAATTCTTAACCTCAGATGTAATTTGCTGTGCGAGTTCTGGCAATTTTAAATGACATTGCACTTTTTAATTTTTCCAAAGGCTCAGCAGCAAATTTATCCCAATCAAGAAAGCCTATTATTAATTTACAAGGACAATTGTAGGAGTCTCTATAATTTCTCTCTGCAATTATTCGCCCTAAATCGCTAATGGTAAAACACAAGGAGTTTGCAAGAAATAAGGACTATTATTTGTCTTGAGCTTGAACCCTCTTCTTCAGGCTTGAACACCTTCCCGAAGTGTTGGGGAGGTGAGCTCCCGCGAAGCAGCACTTGCAAGGGAAGCGCAGGACTGTGTTCTGAAAAAGGGGGCAGCACAGGAGCTGCTGCAAAGCAGATCCCGCACTCGGCATTACAGCTGAGCTGTGGGTCTGGACTTTCATATAAAAAGACTCTTTGTTCACCACTGAATGGCATTAGGCATGGACTTGCTGAGGGGCCACCATGAAGCCTCACATGAGGAGGGCAAACACTAGCCAGAAAACACAATATCAGAGTCATAGACAGAGACATCCCTGCATTTTGTGCAAAAATGCATATTTTTTGACGCATAATTTTGCCAGTAGTTTGGTGTTTTGGTGTGTTCCTAGCATATGCTTTCTAGTTGATAGACCAAAATACATTTTGTTTTCTCAGTGTATTTTCTCTGTCTGTCTGCCTATCTATCTATCCATTGTGTGCTTATGGGATTACGTTGAATATATAGGTGTTTGTGGTATTATTTTGTACTGGGAAAGATATTCAAGTATCTTTTTTATTATATCTGTCACTGTAATAACTAGATCATTTTCTTTGCTTTAACGCTTCCTGATATAAAGTCACATAAAGCCCAGTTAAAATATACTATACGATGTAAATACTCAAATCCGGAAGACACAGAATCTGAGAGCCCTGTTCTAATAATGGAGAAAATTCTTTGGTTTAATTCTTGTGTTTCTTGTAGCCAAAACTTCACTCTCCACTCAGCAATGTCTGGTCTCT
Organism: Myotis yumanensis; assembly: GCF_028538775.1. Taxonomy (NCBI): domain Eukaryota; kingdom Metazoa; phylum Chordata; class Mammalia; order Chiroptera; family Vespertilionidae; genus Myotis; species Myotis yumanensis. The sequence goes on from NW_027223752.1 coordinate 92,033,837, forward strand.
TTTCAGCATAACCAACAGAAGCACCATACAAAAGTCTTACAATGGATGTCTTAATCTCTCTGTGTGCTTTTAGAGCATTATTTTGAATTCCATCATGCTGCCTTTTTTCTTTCCTCTTCTGAAGTTTTATTACAACAGTAGAATTCCCAGGGAGCTTTGGGGGCAAGGTTCACATAATATAGCCCTGAAGTTTTGCTTAGGTGGAATCTATCCCCCAATCTTGGCCATCTTTTGATGATCTTTCTATTTCAAAAAGATTCACTGGGTAGCATCTTACAGCATTAGCTGGATGCAGTTTATTTTTTATTTTTTTATTTACTAGACAGTGAGCATCTATAACCCTTTCATGATGCTTTCTTTCTCTGACCTCACAGTGACAAGGCATCTTGTTCTTTAACATTGAGGGAGGCAGGAAAATGCTTGAGTTGCTCAATGTGTGCCTTCTATACCAGTTTCAAAATGGCTTATTCTTCTGGTTTCCATGGTGACAATTAACACTGTTTCAAGGCATTGTTCCAGTCTCCATTTGGGCAGAATTTGCGATGTGATTTTTAACAACAACAAAAAAAAAGGGTTTTAAGAGGGAAAAAAGCCTTTAGCAGAACTGTCAAAAAAGTTATCTCAATCAAGTCTTCGTGCATTGCTAATTATATTTACTTCAGAAATCCCCATTTTTGCTGGCTTTGTTTTATAATTTAATTTTGGCATTTGTGCTTTTAAAAAGTAAGTACGGAGTACAAATTTTCTAAAAACTTCTTTAGTACTTAGTTAAAACAGCAATCTAGTGTTTGTGGTTATTTTGAACTGTTTTTTAAAGTTTTCTTTATATATCCTGTATACACACAGAAGTGGCATTTGGAATGGGAGTGGCCTGTGTCTTTAATTTAGATCATTCACATATCTATTAGGAGGCTTCGGCAGTCAAAATTAAATTGGCCAAGCAAATACACTTAATAATGTAAATATGCCCTTTCAATAGAGTATATTTTATTTTTGACTAGACAGAGAAGCCCAGCACAGGTGCTGTGGGGAAATTAAATACTGGATGCTTATTTACCTTAGCACTCAAGAAAAGCCATCTAACTTTAGCTTTGCTGCTCATTTTTGGCTATTGAAGAGTAGTCTAGATCACAACATCCACAGACTACAGGACACAGTGGGGCAGCCTTCACTCACTTACTGCTGTGGGTGAAATTAATATGAAGATTAAATGATCTTCTCACCACAGGAGAAAGTAGCCCTACTTGATAGGATGATCAAGAACTGAGAGAGCTGGTGGTTGATTCCCCCTGTCTAATGCTTCTGAGGAGATGGAGAGAGAAGAGCAAAGCCATACCAACATCAACACAAATGTAACCCTTCTGGCATCATTACATATACAGCTTAAGGCCCTAAATCATATCTGATTCAGCTTTCAGAGCGCTTCAGATAGTAAGCATTTTCACCTTAAATTACAGGACATTCTAGTACCTTTCATGCCCATTTACCCATACATCTAACAATTAGCTGGATTCTCCTAGCTTTTATAGTTTGAAGGCTTTGTCCATCAATCACATCTTTCATCAGGCTGTTTATACAGTAGGTTACATGGTGACAAAACAGAGAGCATACATAAGACACTTGTTTATTTTTTAAATGTAATAACCTTCTATAATAGCTGTTGCAGTGACTACTTTTACTACATTTCACAGAGAAAATTATTTTATGTCTAAAATGAAATTAATTGCTTTTTGTAGTTTTATTATTACAAGACTGTCATGTTTATGGGACACATCTAAACTGTTTTCTTTCTTGATTGATCTGCTGTGTAGGAGCTGTTCCAAGTTGGGGTAAAGCTGGGGGTGAGCTTGTCATAGGTGAATGTGATAACTAGTCCAGGCCGCTCCCGGGAGACACAGCTGGAGCACTCCCTCTGCCAGTTAGTGCGCGTGGCATAAGCTAAAGATCTGACTAGGATTCTTCTGCCTGCCTGGAATGCTGGTTCCCCATATTATCATGTAAATCTTTGTTAGCAGCATCATCTTTGGATGGGTATCTGACTACAGAAAGCAGATTGCCCTCTCCTCCAATCGTTGCTCTAACAAATAAAACACTATGTAGCTTTCTAGAATACTTGTTCAATGTTGGGTCCAGCATGCTCGAGTGGACATTGGTTTTTCTGTGTTGAAGTAACGTGCTCCTGGTAATTGTCTGCTGTTAGAAAGCACAATCAGAATGTCCCAGGTATCACAGGCCAAATGATGAAAGCGCTCTAAAGCAAACCTTAATTTTTTTCATCATGCATATTCATGTAATTTTGGATACTCTGACACCCTGATCAACATTCGTTAATACCATGAAATGCTTCCAATCACATTATTTAAAATATTTTGTTCTGTGCGCCACAAATGACTAACATTTGGAGAAGTTTACATAATACAAATAATGTGCATGCTTAGTGCAAATGAAAGATTAAAATATGAACCAGAAAATATGCAAACATTTGCATGCAAATGCTGAGGATCTATTAACCGAAACAAGGATTTCACACCTTCTTTTTCTTTAAGCTGTTTCCAATTGTATTTAATTTGGGATCTGACACAATATCATGTTTTCAAGGTAAATAAAATCAACCAACTGCTTGGGCAAGTTTTGAACTTGCTGATTTGCTACTTTGCTCAGACAAATGCTTTTCTTATTAGATCTGATAAAGCCTCATCTCAGCTCAGTCAGGGCAATGGAGTAACACTGTCAGTGGCCTGACTTTATGCCTCAATGAAATAAATTTTGGGATTATCATTATATTTTTGAAATGTGCCAAAATTGTGGAATTTGTTTAATATTTTAACCAGAATTTAGTTTTTCTTCTTAGAGATGTCTTTATGTATATATTTAACAACTACAGCCATAGTCATCTATAGCTGTTCATCATATAGGACTTTCTCACTATGAAGTTATCCAAGTAGTTATTTGAAGAGAATCACCATGGTAACTGTCATATTAAGTAGCACCTACGTTATCTGTAGCAAACATCTTTTAGGAGAGACTCACTTGGCAGTGTGGTGGAATACAAGGTATGTTGGGGGAGAGGGTTCTGTAGTCAATTGGGATGTTTGAGAACATTTTACAGTATTCAATAAGGAAGCATAGATTTGTAACCATTCTTAAATCACTGGTTTTCTTTTTCCTCTCTAGATGTACCCCATCTCCAAGCCGACACAGAGTTTTTAAGTAAAAGAAAAATGAAAACAAAATCTTAACTGCGAATTCAGAGAACTTATAGGATAAGGAGGAAGTCACACAATCTTGAGGGATGATTTTATTTGTACCTTTGGAGGCAGAGATGGCAGATGGGCAGCACTCTGGAGCCAAATGTTGACCAAAATTAGCTGAAAATTAGCTCCCCTTACTTAGACCATGTATTTTCCTATTCAGAATATTTTAAATTGGAGATCAAATGTGTGTGTGAACTTTAGTTTAAAAATACATAAATCTTAGTCAACTACATGGAATGAATAACTTGGATGTTCGTGTATGTGTGAGTAATATATATATTTGTAACTATCTTCAGCAATGTTCCTCCACTACTCAAGTTATTTAAGTTTAGTCTCCTCACAAATATTCTTGGAAACAAAAACTTTTAACCCCCATGAGCATCACTAGTGCTGTGCTCAAAGACTATCTAAGACCCTCTCTCTTCTTGTTGTAGCGATACAGCGTGGAAATGTCCATCCGGGGCCTGAAAAAGACAGAGCTGCTGAGTAAGGTGGAATCTTTGAAGAAAGGTGGCGTTTTACTACCAAATGATCTCCTTGAAAAAGTGGATTCAATTAATGAAAAATGGGAACTGCTTGGGGTATTTGCATTTTTATTACTGTTTGTAGGTTATGTGTACATTTTTTGTGTAGTAAAGTACTCTATCTGTCTGATTTCTAATTTGAGGCACAAATATCTCTCTCTTTCAATTCACTACCTACATTTCAAACAAGCTATCATGCTATTATGGCTGAAAAACACTGCTTTTCCTCTTCTGTTGATTTTTTTTTTTTTACTCTCAGCTTGTCTCCTCTCAGATTTTAATAATTTTGGTTCTTTAATACATAAAAAAGTAAGTAAAATATGCCATGTATTATGGGTATGCACCAAGTCAACGATAATACAGTATATCTGATATACACTGCCTGTCATGCTTGAATGCACGTTAATAGAATTTATTCTGAAGGTACATGTTAGAGACATCACTGTTTAACTCTTTCCTGGACCCTTCCGGTGGAAAGTGCAGTTGTCACTACAACCTTCAAGTCGCCCGAAAGCCACTAAAACAAAGATGCAAATTTGACCCAGATCTGAATTGCAGAATTAAATTGGTCTCTGTTTTGTGCCTCAATTTCCAGCTCCCTTTTAACAAAAGCCAAAAAAAAAAGTTTCATGTAATTCATTTCACGCAATGATGGGCTGGGTCTCAGCCAAAGACTGAGATGCAAGAATCTGGCAAAAAGGCAATATAGAGGCTCCGTTAGCCAGAGGCCAGGATGGCTGTGCAGGAGGCAGTGCTGTCCTTTTGTGGAAGACAGCTGAGAGAGAGAGGTTAAACAGTATTTTTTCATCAACTTCTCTCCTAAATTGCCTTCACTTCAAATCAAGGGTAAGCTAAATTTGTCAATTACTTAAATGATTAATTATAATAGCTAAGTATGGGTGGTGTCAGTTATGGAGCCTAATTTTGCATGCCTTCCATTTCCTGTCTTTTTTTTTAATTTTTAAAGAAATAATGCTCCAAAAATATTTTGAATTAAAAGCTCTCCGTGTACCTTGATGACTTGGAGGAGTGCCAGTGCTCAGTTTCTGCTGAGCTTAATCTAGGTGATTAAAAAGCTGAGAGTTTAATCCCCGCTTTCTCATCTAAATTCACTACACTCTGCGAGTGTGCAAAGTAACTTAAAATGTTAAAAGTTTTTACTCTGACCTATTGTTACATTACTTTTTAATAGTAATTAATGGCTTTCACATTGTCATATGGTGATTTAAATCAGAACCTTCTAAATTCTACAGAATTCCTTGATCTCCTACAGAGGAAATATGGGACATTTTAAAACATTGTTTCCTAAATAAGGACAGCAACTTTAGGTGCCTGATAAAGAAATAGTTTGGTTATATAGAAATAGAACTACATCTTTTTCTAATTTGATCAATAACTAGCAATAATCTTTCTTTGAAAATTGTTTAAAGCATGTCATGTATATTGCTTTCTCGACAAAAATTTAAATCAACATAACATTAAATACAGAATATTTAGTTATTCTTTATGAGTCAGAGACCTTAAAAATGGTTGCCATTTTGACAATAACACCATTTGAATACAATATGCAGAGTTGTGTAATGATTTAGGGAGCGAGAAGGATGGAGGGAAGGTTTGAATAAAACCTGTGCCACACTAACACCACCAGGCCTGCCACTCTAATTGGCATGATTACATTTTAATTGGCATGAAAAAAAATTTAAAGACAAGGATTTTAACTTCTAACAATAGTAAAATAGAGGGATATGGTTTTTAATATTACTTTCATCTAAGGTGAACAGTGTGGAATGGAAATACATTAGAATGAAATGTCAGTGGTGCGTACAGTTTAATCTGTGAAATTTTGTCCCCTGTGCTGCATATTACTCTGTCTCAATTGCATATTAAACAACCCTATCAAGGCAGGCATTGGCATCTGCTGTGCTGACACAAATTGTGAATTAAATGAAATTGATGTCCTCTGTCGTATATTTATGAAGACGGACCATTCTCTGAAGTATTCTGTTTATGAAGAATTTATGATTGCAAACTGTTCCAGAACAAAAAAGTGGCAATAAATTCTTTTTTGTGACCCTACCCTCCAAGGGCATTGATTTCACCTCCTGCTGCTACTTTTGTTACAGCATAAAAACAATAGCTAAATCTGGATTCTACTGAGGGTCTTCAAATTATCAATATTTGCACCATGAAAATATAAGTGTGTTGGCAAGAAAGGTTATTTTTCTGTTATGATCTCCTAAAGATGGTATTTACAGAACACTACACAGCAGTTGAATGTTTGTTGACTTAATTTTATTTGTGTTTTAAAGGTTATTTTTTAGGTTTAATTCGTCAATATAGATTAACTCCTGCTGATTCTCCAAAGGGAGTGTTTTCCACAAAAACAACACAAAAAAGCCCTCCCTGACTCCACCTTCATGACAGAGTAGTTAATCGAAGAAGGCACTAGCATCGTGGATTGGGACTGATTTTAATACATATATTGGAAAGTCTAGCACCCACAAATGCAAAGTGGGGAAAATTGTGGGCCTGTCCAATTTCCACGTCAGCTAAAATGAACAACAGCACCAAGGAGCCTACCCCTTCCTAACAGCCCTCCATCATATGGTTTGGTGAATTGTACTAAACAAAACCAAAAAAAGAAATTTAATTCTTCATGCACAATCCTCTCTTGGCCTCTTTAGTACATTGATTAAACTCAGACTTCTATCTCCTGAAAATTTTATGCAGAGAATTTTTTACTACAAACTTGCATTATGAGAATTCAAATGAATTTTTATCAGTGACCATGGTGAACTTTTGGGTCAAATCTCCTTTCTGTTAAAGGAAACTCTAAGTGACTGAGGTCTTCTTAAGCCACTAGTGGTAGTCAGAACAACACACACTGCGCAAGAATTCAAATCCTAAATGGAACAGGGAACTAATCTGAATGAATGTTAGTGGTGAGATGACAGGTGTGGCTGGACACCCTCCAGGGGTTTGTGTCACCAGCCAAACTGTGATACGGTTTTGGTGCCCAAGCTAATCTGTGTTTTTACTTTTGTTGGTGTTTTTTATTTTTGTATTTGTTTATAATTTGATGCATTAGAAAACGCTGGGAGAGAAGATCCAGGACACAATGGCAGGGCCCCGTGGGTCGGGGCCACGTGACCTGCTCTCTCCTGAAAGCGGAAGCCTGGTAAGGCAGCTGGAGGTCAGGATCAAAGAGCTGAAAGGGTGGCTGAGAGATACAGAGCTTTTCATCTTCAATTCCTGTCTGAGACAAGAAAAGGAAGGAACAATGAGTGCTGAGAAACAACTGCAATACTTTCAGGTAATAAAAAAACAATCAGAGTTGATAAAAAGCTTTCTTTATGGTAGGGATGAAATATTTATCAAGTACATAAAGTATTATACCCATGTATCTATGTATCACTGTGCACTTAAATGTTTCCTTGAATTTATAGACACCCTCCACATTTCTTATGTGCCAGCGCCTGTGTGTATAAAGATGAACGTTAAGCGTATCAAATACTCATTGGATGGGGGGAGCTCTGCTGCTGCTGGTGTGTTTTGTGCAGTGCTTGTGGAGGGGCGGCTTTGATAAATTAAAAGCAGACCAGAAAACACTAAACATGATAATTTTGAAAGGCAGACCTAAATGTTCTATAAATAATGTGGCTAAAATTACTTCTGTACATTGATACGATAAAAGCACATGATTTAACTGATGACCATTAATGCTAACAAAAGGAAACCTACTTTTTACATATGAAAGCATCAACTACTCATGGAGGGAAGAAATCAAGTGAAAGAGGTTCCTACATGATAGGCATATTCCATCGTAGACAAATGCCAACCCTAGTAATGCAGCTGTGTGTGTGTTCACTGTATGGATGTTCATGAAGAAGAGCATGTCCCCCTGTTTGTTTCCGTGGTCTACACAATAATTTTTCAAAAACAGTTTAAAATTCAGATGTTTTCCCTTGCTGCCCAGGCTGGCCTGGACTGCTTGAACCCTCTCGTAAGGCAGTCATTGTCTGGGCTCTTGGTGGTGTCAGCCTGAAGCTTTGGGATTGTAGAATATGAGTTTGGTAGCAAGAAACCTTGTGACATGGAAGTTCTTAAAGAGGAGAAAGGGGAAAACTAAGGAAGAAAGAATCTCTTGGGACCAAGCAACTGTTTCTTCACAAGGCCTTCCAGGACCAGGTTTTATTCATTTCACACCCTGTGCCCTGCAGTCTTCCAGCAATCTATTAGGGAATTTAGAAATAGTCACATTGGCTCACCTTCCCTCTGCCAGACAGGCAGGGCCACCTTGCTCACCAGCAGAGTCCAAGAGAAACCACCCTCAAAGGTGAGACCACAGTGCTTCCCACGAAACTGATACCTACAGCTTATTTTGGTTGAAAACCTCCTCTTCTGCCATTGAATTGGCAAGACCAAACTGGCAGTTAAAAGATAGCCTCTTGTCAAGGCAGATGGGTTTTACTGTCTAAAATCCAATATCCAGATGATTTGTTATTTCATCTCTACTTGTCTTACCCTAACTAACTCCTGTTACAGGGAGGTGGAATCTTCAGATATTTCCCTCTGTGTTGATTGAACTTAACATGTACCTTATAAAGCATCCTGGTTATTAGTAGGCAGGATGTTGTGAAATAACATTACAGTGGGGCCTTGACTTACGAGTGTCCCAACTAACGAGTTTTTCGAGATATGAGCCGTCTCTCGGTCGATTTTTTTCGGGTTATGAGCCAGCTTCAGATACCCCACTGCTAGTTGGCGCAGCGAATGTCACAGTGAACGCCACAACATCAGCCCAGCATCACGTGTCTCACTCGTTCACTTTAAGTTACGAGCTCCGTCACGGAACGAATTAAACTCGTAAGTCAAGGCCCCACTGTATTTTCTGTATGGTATCTATATTGTAGCTTTAGTGAACTGGTTAATGGCCCCAGCCAGTTGTGTAATCTTGGCCATGTTTCTTGTATGATCGCTTGGTGCATCAGTTTCTTCATCTATAAAATAGGATGCTGCTAGTATTTATCTCACAGGATAACGAGTTTACATATGTAAACTATCATTTCTACTTTTGTAATGGTGCATTTGCAAGGGGTCAAAATATCTTAACATAAGCTCAAAAATGTCACATAATAATTAGAAACAGTAACAGGACATTTGTTATTATAGATATTTCTATATCTACCTTTCTACCCACATATCTCATACATAGATATTTGAAATCAACTTTTTTTTTTTTACATTTGCTATTATTATAAACTAGAGGCCCAGTGCATGGATTCGTGCACTGGTGGGAGGCATGGATGGTCAACCAAGAGGCTGTGGACCCACCCTCTGAGCAGCTGCTTATCCTGGTCAGCCAAGCAGCGCTCCCACTGTGGGGGGCACACTGACCACCAGGGGGAAGCTCCTGCTTTGAGCATCTGCCCCCTGGGGGTCAGTGTGCATCATAGCAACTGGTCAACCAGTCATTCCAGTTATTCCACTTTTTGGTCACTGGTCTTTTATATATATAGATGAAAACATAAGCAGTTCTGCATTAATTTAGCTAATGCTTCCAAAGGACATTAGATTTATGTTTTAGCTTTGTATAGTGTCATCGACATCATTCTCAGCTAGGTCCTAGTAAGAAATGTGAAAGAGTTTAAAAGATGGAAAGAGAGACAGAGGGAAGCCATGCTAGACTTCTAGATCATTAGATAGCTCCTAGGAGTCCTAATGATTTGCTAACACTTTCTAACCATAAGGGGAATATTCACTACACTTAATTCATTATTTACCATGTGCTTCTTAGGGCCTGAAAATAATCATAGAATTTTAATTTCAAAAGTACCAGAGACTATCACATGCTTTTTGCTATTTTACTTCTTTTCTTCAAAGATATTTTTCCTTAGAGCATTTTTATGTTGCTAGTGTCACTATTTATTAAACTAACTGCTCTTATACCCCACTCTTATTTATTTAGCTATTTAAAAAATAATATAATAAATTCAGATTCTTTCCTACCCCAAACAAAAGGTAAGACCATGAGGGTAAGGTTACTGGCAAGATGCTAAGTCCTGGGTACTTATCTCCTTGAAGGAAAGATTTCAGTCAAGAGGCAAAGGGCAGCAAAGGAAGCAAGAATTTATTGGCTGCAACAAAACCACACTCAGGACAGTGAAACAAGCAAGCGTTTAGAAAAAGCAACAGGAGAGCCGAGGTGGGGCTGCTTTAGCTCACTGGGAAGTCAGAGAACAGGGGCCTTGGAGACAGGTCCAGGGGGTTAGCTCAGGAGGAGCTGCCACTGCCCACTGCTCCCCTGGTTGCAAGTCTCCTGGGGTCCCTTAGAGTTTAGGGGATATAGTGTCTGTGGGGGAAGAAGAAGGGGAAGGAGTGTGCTCCCCTGGGAGAGAAATCGAGCTGGGTCCTTGGTGTTGAGGGTATTTATCTCTCTCTTGCAGGTGAGAATCTTAGGGAGGTCTCAATGGAATAGTCATCAGCTTTCCAGGTGTGCTCTTTCAGGGCCATGGCCTCTACTGGTTGGTCGGCTCTAGAGCAGGAAGTCATTAGTTAATACAGCTGTTCCTGAGGCAGCCAAGGTGTCACTTGTCTGGTTTTGCTGCTTTTCTGGGCCTGGAGCTGAAATACAAATGAGGCCTCGATGTTATCTCTAGGGAGGAAAAGGTCAGGGTGTCTACACCTCATGACCAGCGATATGCTAGGATAGGAAAGGTCCCACTAGGGCAGTGATGGCGAACCTATGACATGCGTGTCAGAGGTGACACGCGAACTCATTGTTTTGGTTGATTTTTCTGTGTTAAATGGCATTTAAATATATAAAATAAATATCAAAAATATAAATCTTTGTTTTATTATGGTTGCAAATATCAAAAAATTTCTATATGTGACACGGCACCAGAGTTAAGTTAGGGTTTTTCAAAATGCTGACATGCCGAGCTCAAAAGGTTCGCCATCACTGCACTAGGGACAAGGTTCTTGTTTTCCCAGTTTTGCCCCTTACTAGGCACACAGGGCTTTCTGCCCTGCTGACCTGAACCTGGCCCATGGTCCTTGCTCTGCTCATGTCTGTCTAACTGCCTATAGCTGTAAGGGACGCCTCACCATATGGTTTCCCAACCCAAGTCCATCCTCTGCTCTTCTCACCTAAGGTAATCATGTTCCTGGACCCAGAGTCTTGATTTCACTTGCTTTCCTTTGACAGGGAATGATATTTTAATTTTAGTTGTTTTTAACTTTATTAAAAGATATCATGCTGTGTTACTTTTAGGATTTCCTTTTAAATTTAATATTGTAATGCCAATATTTATTTATGTCCCCAAGTATGGCTATCATTCACTTAATTTGACAATTGTATAATATTCCATTGTGTAAATACATGCATCTCACCTAAGGCTCATAGCAACCTCTCAAGTCGGTATGAGGATCCTGATTTTGCAGATATGGAAAGAGGCACATGGATGGACGTTAAGTTTCGTGTGTCCAAGGTCACTTATAGTGAGTGACAGAATTAGGTTTTAAATCCAGGGCCGTCTGACTCTACAGCTCAGTCTCTGAACTACTATGCAAAACTGATATTTACTGATATTTACGGAATGCCCTTCCCTGCACGGTGACTCAAAAAGAAGAACAGGACACAATTAAATGTCATTGTTTCTTTCTGGGAGGTTTATCAGTCATAGTCTTCAGCAATTTAGCCAGACTTGTAAATAGCTTTAGCTACTGACGATTCGGGGAGTTGAAAAGATTTGTGTTTTGTTTTACATTTTTGTACTAGGTCAGTGTAAATTTTCTTGTCATATGTCACTTTTAAAAATTGAAACTTTGCAATCTTTCTTTGAGATTAGAGCTCTGACGAATTTTCTTTGTGGCCAGAAACTCTAGTCCCTTCTAACATGTTGACCTTGAAACATTTGATCAGATAAGCTAAGTGGATCTAACATGATAACACTTCTTTTAAAGAAAGCTTTATGCACGTCTGTTGGAATAAATGTCTTTCTGACCCAGCATTTTAAATATTTCTGAGCTGTTTACCCTTTAGCACTTAGTGTGATTAATCAAGTGTTCCGTATATTACCACTTTCATTGGAAGAATGAAACCAAATGTTTGTAACACAATAATAATGTAATGTTTATAAACTCTCAAAATTGTAATTGGCAAGCTTATGTAGAATAAAAACTTTTTACTTACTACAAATTCAAAGAACAGATACCCTCTGCCTTTCTAAGTGACAAAGCCACTCAGGTAGGAGAGTCTTTAAGGATGTTTATGTGTGGGGAAATGTTTGCCATGTTCTGCCTATTCTTGAGAGTTCCTAAGTGTTCCTGCCATTATAGGTCACACAGAAGACAGGCTTTATCTACCGGGTTCAGCTTTATGATTCTCCATTCTCTAAAATCTCAGACTTTTAACAGAATCAATTCCTTTATATATCACCCAGAGTAATGATAGATAAGCCACAGTGCACTGCCCAGGAGAGCCGGGGGAGGGTGCTGCATATAAACAGGAAGACCCTTCGCCCTGTAGACACAGTTTCCATCTCAGAGCTTGGTTTGGGATGAGAGAAAGGATCTGGATCTTGAGTTTTCAGACAAAGAGAAAAAACAATTGTGGAGTGTATTTTTCTTGAAGGCAGTAAGTGTGATAAATGTGGAATTAGTCACAAGGCAAAAGTCTACCCAGGACTGGGAACATCACAGCCCAGCACCGGGAGAGACATGAAGACGGAACCCCAAGAGCCCTGGGACAAAAATGCAAAATTGTCAGGGAGTGAGCGCCCCCTGACAGCAAAGTGCAGAGAGCACATGGGAGGGTGACCGAGGCGGCTGGCAAGGCCCTGAGAGCTGTGTGTGTGCAGCTTCGGTGCCATTGGTTGGAAAGCACAACTTTTTACCAGTGACCCGTCAGAGAGAAAAGGGAATAAATAATTACTTAGTTATATATTCTTTGTATCCCATAACCAAATTCATTATTTTAAAAACTCAAATCAGGAGACATGGTCCATTACCAGCTACAGGAGTTGCCACACTGACCTGGACCCAGAACCCCCTGGGAAGGGCAGGTTAGATCTAAGAAACCTTCTCATCAGGAGGTGAATAAGAGGAAAGGTTTGGTAACCTCGTCAATGATTAATACCCCAAATTTGCTAAGCAATTTAAATTTGACCAAGAACTTTTATGCATATCACTATACTTAAACCTTACACTAATTATATAAGTTGAAAATTGTGCACCCTCCTTATGTGTATTTTTACTTATTTTTATGATAGAGAACTTGGGGTGTGGAAAGTTAATGCAACTTGTTTGAAGCCCACAGAAACCAGCAGCAGAGACAGAGCAAAAGCAACAGCCGCTGGGTTCAAGTTCTAATATTCTCCCATCCCACCATTCACTGACCTCCAAAAAAAACACACACTCGTTTTACTCTAAATCAAGTATTGGCAGACATATTCTGTAAAAGGCCAGATAATACAGTCTTCTGTTGCAACACTCAACTCTGCTGCTGTGGTGTAAAAGCAGCCACAGACAATATGTAAATGAATAAATGCAGTGTGTTTAATAAAACTAACTTACGAAACTCTTTACAGAAGCGGGCAGTGGGCAGGATTAGGTCCATGGGCCTTAGTTTCCTGACCCTACTCCGGATTACAAAGATTACCCTAAACACGCACTTCCTTAAGGAAAGGAGGCTATACTAGAATTGCAAAGTGTTCTTTTCATAATTTTAGCAATGACAACCGATAGTTATACACCGTTCACAGCACCCGAGTCACCGTTTCTAAAGGTTTTACTGGCACTTGCTTCTTTCATCCTCATCATCATCCTGAAACAGGGGTTTGTTATCCCCGCCGTAAAATGAGAAACGGAGGCAGGGGAAAATTGAAGTAAGTTACTCAAGGCCACAGTTAGTGATTGAGCCAATAGTCAGGCCTAGAAAGTCTGTTCCTTAATCTGCCACTACTTTGTAGACTCAACGTCCTCAGGTCAAAGCTCTCTTTCTCCAAAGGGAAAAGCACATTACCATAGTCCTCCCTTATCCACTGTTTTGCTTTCTGCACTTTTGGTTACCCACCAAAAACATTAAATGAGAACTTTATAAGTTTTAAACAATTCATACATTTTAAACTACGCACTGTTTTGAGTATCGGATGAGATCTCCTGCCATCCTCTCTGTCCTGCCTGGGACTGGGACGGGAGTCATCCCTTTGTCCAGTGTATCCACACCGGGTAAGTTACCAGCCCGTTAGTCACTAAACAGCTCTCCGGGTTATCGGATCCCTGGTCGGGGTATCACAGTGCTTGTAACCCTTATTTTACGTAATAAAAGCCTCAAAGTGCAGGAGTGGTGGTGCTGGCAATTCAGATATGCCAAAGGCAAGCACTTTAAGTAAAAAGGTGAATACAGTTCAATAAGATATTTTGAGAGAGACCACATTCACGTAACTTTTATTACAGTATATTGTTATAATTGTTCTATTTTATTATTAGTTATTGTTGTTAATCTCTTTCTGTGCCTGTTTTAGAAATTAAGCTTTATCAAAGGTATGTATGTATAGGAAACCATAGAGTATATAGGGGTTGAGACATCCACTGGGGGACTTGGAACATATCCCTCTGCAGATAAGGGGGGGCTACTGTAACTGGTAGCTTACTCGGTTGTTTCTCATCCCATTTCTAAAATTTTACAGCTGGAAGAAATCGGCAAGTCACTGTTTTAAGTTTTGGCAATTAAAAATTTTAGAGTAGGGTCTTTAAAAGGATTTCAAATTAACTATGAAACCTGGAACATTGCTAATTACTCTGAAAAGGAACATCACTAACGAACTTTTACAAAATAAAGACATAAATGAAAGAGCTAAACACAGTGCATGTGCTCTAATAAATATTTTCCAAATGTGTCATTTCCAGGAACAAAAATAGGACCAATCTAGTCAAAACATTTTGAGGGAATTCCCCATGTCCACTATAACCAATCTCAAATGGCATTATACATAATCACATTTTCTGTATCTCCCAAAACCCACATTTTAAGGAGATTAGGATGGAAGACAGGAGGAAACATTTTGGAAGTTTTGAGATCCGAGAAAGGAGGCCATGGTTTCTACAGGTCTGAGACCATCCCTGCGGCCGCATCCTGGAGCCATTACAAGGTTCACAATGATGCTATGGGCAAAGCTGCAAACAAAGAATTACAGTAATTCAATCTGCCTGTAACAAAAGCATGCAAAATGCTTTCAAAATCATCAGATGTCACGCAGGATGTAATCCTTTCTATATGTCTTAGATACATTTTTAAAAACACTATTATATTAATCATACATGTTCATCAAAAGAACATACCAAATTCAGCTTTTATCACATATTTTTCCCTACCATATATAAAAAAACCCATCATCTAACACTTCTTTGGAAGTAATTTAAGGAATTGGACACAATCCAGAACTGCCTTGTAAAAATAATTGGCTGGGTTAAGGTTGAAATTCAAAGATAGATTTAAATAAATGTTATTCACACTACCATCTGGGGGTGGGGGAGACCCACAAGAAATGTTTATAGGCAGTCCCAGTGCAGACTTCTAAAGTAAAGAAAATTGAACAACAAAGCCATAATTCTTCCTGAGTACACCTTTTACTAGAATAAGACGCTGAATGATTCCTGTCAAATGAGGGGTTCTGCCCCTGAGTTGAGGATGCAAAGATATAGCCATGTGCTCCTTTCACATGTGATGTTTGTTTTACTGCTATCGGGTAAAACAGACTCATGGAAGGTAGAGAGTGCAGTGCTGGTCTAGAGAAGATCTCACCCATCCTGCCTGGAAAACCAGACAGAACTGCATTACACTCTGAAACCACTGTGACAAGTGTTTCTATTCTTAGCTGATTTGTTAACATTACTTAAATGTTTTCACTGTTAATAAACTCAAGTTAGGAAGGAACGGGAGAACAGAATTGCAAAGGAGTTTCCATGTTTTCCATTTAGGTAAATGTAGGGTTAAAGCAGTGAATATGATCCACCACAGTGTAGGGGCATAAGCTTGTGGCTTCAAGATGCTTGGGTTTATCCTGGCTCTACCTATATGTAATCCATGGTTTCCTTAATGCTTCAGGTTTCTCATCTTAAAAATGGAGATAATAATGGCACTTACCTCAGAGAGTGGCTATGAGTGTTAAATGAGATAATGTATACAAAAGCTACTTAAAATAGAGCCTGCCTACTAAGAGGTCCGGTGCACAGATTCGTGCACCGATGGGGTTCCTTGGCCTGGCCCATGCCATCTTGCAATCTGGGACCTCTTGGGGGATGTCAGACTGCCAGTTTCGGCCCGATCCCCACAGGCCAGGCCGAGGGACCCCATCAGTGCACAAATCTGTGCACCAGGCCTCTAGTAAGCATATATGGTCTTTGGTTAATCTCTTCCCGCCCTGCCCCTTCCCCCCTTCCCTCTGAGATTCATCAGTCTGTTCCATGTTTCCATGCCTGTGCGTTGAGTGTCTGCCCCCTGGTGGCCAGTGCACATCATAGCTACCAGTCAAACGGTCAAATGGTTGAACAGTCAAATGGTCGCTTAGGCTTTTATGTATACAGACCGGTGACCCGGTGCACAGATTCATACACATTGAAAGGAAATTAACTAGAAGGTGGCCGGCAGGGCAGGACTGGGAGAAACTAGCCAGACACATCCTGGAGCCAACCTCCCGTGGTCCCTCCCCGGCATCTGCAGAGTGTGCGGGGTCCCTCCAGCAGATGGGGTCCCTCAGCCTGGCCTGTGAGGATCGGGCCGAAATCAGCTCTCCAACATCCCCCCAGGGGTCCTGGAGTATGAGAGGGCACTCTGCAAAGTTGCTGTCATACAGGGTGTGGAACGCAAATGCAAGTGTGCAGTAAACTAGATTTGGGGCCAACAGTGCCCCAGCAACAACAAGACAATTGTTTTCCTCTCAAGACTAGAATAAAATAAGTTAGTCATACACTTCCCACATTTGCCCTCTCACTTGTAGAAAGGGAGTTACAGAAAACCAGGTCCCAGATTATCAAAGGAAAGGTCTCCACATTAGGCTACTTTGCAGGTTTGAGCAAGATGGCAGAGTCCATTTTCTTACATTCTGTTTTCCTGACTTTTTTTGTAAACACTACTTCTGTATCTTCATCACATTTATCCCGGATTAGTGCGAGCATACACACACCACACACAATTAGACCTTCATGTAAGGAGATATACAAAATTGATTTTTTTAGTGTTCATATTGAATTGTCAGTCATCTTCTGTAGCTTTACTACCACATCATTCTTTTATAATTTACTAATTGATCATATTTATTGAGTACCCTTGGTAGGTTGTTAGTTGGCAACATTATGATCTACAATTTTCAATTGTGTAAACTCTATAAATAATTTATCTTTGCCTGATATTTTTTATTTGTAAATTTAGGTTTTTGGGTTTGGATTGTAAGGATTCCCTTCAACTTTAGCATTTTGTGATTCTGTAATAGCCATCTTTTTCCATTGGTAAATCTATTCAATTATAGGTGCCATTTAAATCCTCTAAATACCATTTTCAATTTGGCACAGAACTCCTGGTTATGTAGCCAACTCTCTGTGTACCAGGATTCACGTTTCATCGTTGAAAAGGATGCTTGAGAAGGACAAAGGAATTCTTGGAACCAAAGTTGCAATGCTATGGCCTTTGGCACCATGGTAGCCAACTATCTCTTTCTACCTGTATCTTTATAATTTTAATAGAGATGCTGATCTAAAATGGAAAAGAAAATATCTTTTCTAGTTATGAATTTCAGTGAGAATGATGGCAAAAGTAACATAAATTATATATATTTTGATTTTATAAATCATCAAGACTTGGTTGATTTAAAAGTAGAAAAAAATATATACCAATAAGATCCTGGTGCAGTAATGACAATCAAATATACAGGTTTATAAGAAATGAAAGATGGAAAACTTTGGGTAGAATTTCATAACCAAACCAAGTTGAAAAGGTGGAGGATTTGAATCAAGCATAACTAAATAGAAACCCTGCAATCAGAGGCCTAAACTTATTCCTTTCTCATCTCAGTGTGAAGGTACCTTGAAGTCCTTCACACTGTATCTAAAGGCTTACCATAACCTCGCCTGTCCTTTTGTTATCAATTTTTAGCAATTATTTTAAGTGATTTATGAATTGCATTCTAATCTAATCAGAAAGTCTATCTTTTAATAAGAACATTAAGCCAATTCACATTTATTTTCTTTATATATTTTTTAAATTAAATTTATTGGGGTGACATTGTTTAATAAGATTATATAGGTTTCAAGTGTACAATTCTATGATACATCATTTGTATATTGCATTGTGTGCCCACCACCCAAAGTCAAATTTTTTCCATCACCGTATATTTGACCCCCTTTACCACCCTCCACCCTACTTCCCTCTGGTAATCACAGTACTATTGTTTGTGTCAGTGAGTTTTTATTTGTTTTTCTTGTTTGTTCATTTATTGCTTTCAGTTTTATATCTCAGATGTGAATGAAAGCATATGGTTCATGCCTTTTTCTGTCTGATTTATTTTGCTTAGCATGATATTCTCAAGATCCATCCATGTTGTCACAAATGGCAGTATTTCATCTTTTCTTATAGCTGAGTAATATTCCATTGTATATATGTACCACATCTTGTTTCCACACTTCAGTTTTTTCCCTGTCTTAGCCACTGGGAATGATGCTGCAATGAACATAGGAGTGCATATGTATTTACAAATAAATGTTTTCAAATTTTTTGGGTAGATACCCAGACAAGAGGCTGCTGGGTCATATAGTGACTCTATTCTTACTTTTTTGAGGAACCTTTATTTACTGTTTTCCTAGTGGCTGTACCAGTTTACATTCCCACCAGCAGTGAATGAGGGGCCATACATTTATCTTCTTTTTTATATATATATATATTATTGATTTTTTACAGAGAGGAAGGGAGAGAGATAGTCAGAAACATTGATGAGAGTGAAACATCGATCAGCTGCCTCCTGCACATCTCCTACTGGGGATGTGCCCGCAACCCAGGTACATGCCCTTGACCGGAATCGAACCTAGGACCCTTGAGTCCGCAGGTCGACGCTCTATCCACTGAGCCAAACCGGTTTCAGCTACATTTATCTTCTTGATTAAGATTGCTGAACTTTAATCTTATCACATTCATTCACTTAGTCATTCAATAAATATTATTGGAGAACTACCATGTGGCAGGCACTGGTCCGGGTGTTAGCAATGCATAAAGCTTATACTGTGGTCTTCTTTAAGTATTTTGCTATAAGGCATGTTATTTTGTTCATTTTTATTCTAGTAAGTTGGAAAGTTTTTTTTAACAAACTTTTCTTTACTTTTAATAACAAGTATAAATCAGCCTCTCATTGATGCCACTTTTAAAATGAAAATTGACTTATTTTTTTCTGCATTCTCCACCCAATTTCTGCATTTTTGTTGATATCTGAATTTAATTATTAGTTAATATTATTATTTTACTAACATAATTATATTTTCCTCATACTTTCAATAATGTCTTCTGACATTTGCATTATATTTTAAAAGAATATGAAAAATGATTCAGAATTCTTTATAATACTCATTTAGTTGCTCAAAATCGGTATTTTTAATGTACTGTGGTTTTTCTCTTTTTAAAAAATAATTATCCTTGTATTGACTACTGGACTGTCTTCTAATAGTTCTTATAGGAAAAATATATTCCTTGTATATTTCACAAACCCTTGCATGGCTGAAATGTGTTTTCCTTGACTTTACATATGAACAGTAGCTAGGCCGAATATAAATTTTTGCTCAGGGGAGTATAATCTTTTGCCACCAAAACAGCTTTTGGCATTCATAGTCATAAAGGAGAAGTCTGATTTTTGTTCCCACAGTAACTTCGTTTTTCACTTTCATGTGACTGGGTGTTGGCCTCTTTTCATTTCTTTTGCTGGTAACTTAGTGTGTCCTACCTGATTTTGGAAATTTAAATCCTGCTTTAGATTAGAAAGTTTTACCTACCTTTTGACTATTGCGAGTTCTCATATGTTTAGTTCCCTCCTTTTGGAGGTCCTATTCTGTGTACGTTGAGTCCCCTGGATGTTTCTTTCACTTAAAGAAATCAATTCTTATTTTCATGTCTCTATCTACGGACTTCTGGTAGAATTCCCAAGGTGGCTTGATTTTTCTGCGGGACCTAAGTTTGCAGTTTATTGTCTTCATTGCCATTTTTAATTCAACAAAAGTTCATCTTTGTACAATCTTTACTGATCAGACATATGCCGAAGCAATTTCTTCACCGATACCGCTCTTAGGATAATGTAAACTAAAGAGGTATTTTTAATTCATTCAACAGTATTCTCTTAAGCAAATATGTATGTCAAGTGCTGTGCTGGGCACTGGAGATCCTGTGGTGAGTCATCCATTGTGCTCTTCCAAGGAACACGCAGTCTAAAGGGAGATATAGACAAGTCAACAGGCAAGTGAAATAGAAGGTGGAGTGTGCTTTGATAGTGAGCTGTGGAAGGACATGGGGCCTTCCTGGGAGGGCAGGGTCTTGTGCGCAGAGGCAAGGACGCTCCTAGAGTGAGTGATTCTAAATTCAGATCTGAAATGAAGGAGGGGGAAGCCTGGGAATAAGTGATCAAAGAAATTTCTGTGTTGTTTTACGTGCTTATTTAAATTTTGTTTAAATGTGAATGTGTATGAATCCATGTCTCTTGTTAACAAGCTATCATGTAAACTTTTTAAAAAAATTTTTAATTTTTTAGAGCAGTTTTAGGTTCTAAACAGCACAATTGAGGGGAAGATTTCTCACACACTCCCTGCTCCCACACATACATATTGTCTGCCCCCCATTATCAACATCCTCCCTAGAGTGGTACATTTGTTACAATTGCTGAACCTTCACTGACACACTATAATGGCACAAAGTCCATAGTTTATACTTTGGTTCATTCTTGGTGTTGTACATTCTATGAGTCTAGACAAATGTATAACGACATGTATCCACCATTATGGCATCATACCGAGTATTTTCACTGCCCCCAAAATCCTCTATGTTCCACTTATTCATTTCTCCTCCTACACCCCTGCACCAACCCCTGACATCCGCAACTAATCTTTTTACTCTCCATAGTTTTGCCTTTTCTAAACTGTTGTCTGGTTGGGACCATTCAATATTTAGCTTTTTCAGATTGATTTCTTTCACTTAGTAATATGCATTTAAGGTTCCTCCATGTCTTTTTATGACTTGATAGCTTATTTCTTTTTAGCACTAAATAATATTCCATTTTCTAGATGTACCATAGCTTATTGAACCATTCACCTACTAAAGGACAACTTGGTTGCTTCCAAGTTTTGGGAGTTATGAATGAAGCTGCTATAAACATTCATGTGCAGATTCTTGTGTGAACATAAGTGTTTAGCCTCCTTGGGGAAGTACCGGGGATCACGTTTGCTGGATCTTACCATAGAGTATGTTTATTTTATAAGAAACTAACAAGCTTCCAAAGTGCCAGTACCATTTTGCATTCCCACTAGCAATGAATGAGAGGTTCTGTTTTTCCACATCCTTGCTAGCATTTGGTATTGTCAGTGTTCCAAATTCTGGCCATTCTAATAGGTATGTGGTGGTATTTCATTGTTGTTTTAAGAGTATAAAACATTTTAAAGTAGGAGCTATCTTGAAGTTGCATTTGTTTTGCATGCTCTTCATTGAATGGTAGACAATGCCTTCGAGTCATTATACTCGTGAAGTACTTAGCAGGTTGTAAAATGTCATCATGAGGTGAGACCTGAGATCATTCAGCCGGCTCAACCTCCTATTCTAAAGGAAAGAAAACAACATCTCCGATAAATTAAATGACCCACCCAGGACAGAACCAGAGCCTGAGCCAGATGGCAGCCCGCATCCACTGAATCCTAATCCAGGCTCAGTCCAGTAACTCTGAACCAGTGATTTTATGTGAGTCATCACTGATGTCTTTGCAATTTTCACATCTCTTTTTTTTCTTGTATAAAAAGAGATAATAGCTATCTCATCAGATGAGTAGAAATAAAAAATGATTATCATAAGGGATTTTTTGATTAATTAGAAATGTAGAAATGCTTATTAATACTTTGAGTACTGTTATAAACAGTATTAAAAACACATATAACAATAAGGCAAGGTTCCTGTGGCCTTGAAACTCAGAGACTTGTCTGCAACAACTCATTTCCAAGGATTTTACTCTCAGGAGTTCAACTCAGTATAGAGTTTGCTATCATTTTTCACCTTGTATTTATGTTGCACCTCCATATGAGGAGCTTAAAGAGCTTTACAGACATTAGCTTCTTAATCCTCCCAAAACCTCTCTAAGACAGGGCAGAAGCATAAATCATTATTCCCATCTGGAAAAAAAATAGCCTAACTCATTTCTCTTAATTTCACTGATGCTCTAAACTGTTGATTAAATCCTAATTTATACCCTGTACATTTAGAATATCAAATGCTCTTCCCCAAGGATATTTTTCTTTCTTTTTGAATTTAATGTCATCAGGATAAGTGTAAAAATAGATTGACAGGTCTGATGTTAGAAGCTTCTTTGAGAAACATAGGATAGAGAGTAACCGGTTCCTCTCATGCTCTCCTCCTTTTATCAAAATGTTCTTTATTGCCCTTCAGTCATTACAGGAGAAATGACTTTTAGAATTAAAGGGATGTTTCAAGACTCATTCATTCCTTTATCTGTTAGTCAAGACCAACCAGCAAGAGAACCAATGGCTATTCATTCAATCATTCTATCCTAATTTTCAATAAAACACTGGTGCAACAGACTCCTAAGTTTTATGAAAACAACAATGGAAGTTAAAATTTCAACCTCATCTATATGGGTTAGGCATGTGGTTCTCACTATAAAAATATTTGGAATTAGATTTTCAAGATGTTAGAATATGACCAAGACATGAGCAGAATCTGAGACCAAGTAAGATTAATTCTTGCAAATAATAGCAACAACACACTTGTCCAATTAAAGCAGTTGCCTACAATTCTGGTTAGGAAAACAAATAAAATGATAAAGACAAAATAAAATTAATATTCCATCATCCCTGGAAGTTCATCAGAGGAGATGAGAGTCCACTTACAACTGAGAGATGTTCAAGGTTGTGTTTTACTATTTTTTGAAAAGTCTATCTCAGACCACCATATGATATTTTTCCTGTCTCATAATAGAATTAGGTTATGTAATAATCTGACACCAGGAGATGGTAAAGGCCAAAGGAGTATTGTTTTTCAGAGAAAGGGTTTGGAGGACATATAAGAGTTACATAATTTACTTGAGATCACACAACTAGTTACTCAAACTAGCGGAAGACTAAACTATGATTTTTCACTCAATCTAAATTGCTTCTCAAATGTTCAACTAAAACACCTTTGTGCTCAGATGACTTCTCTTCTGTCTTGTTGCCAAAATATTAGATGGAACGAATGAGAGGACTACCACCCCCCGCCCCCCCCCCCCATGCCACGTGTTCATTATTCTTTGGGGGAGCAGGCAGGAGAAAGATATGGTGTCTCTTCTCAGAAGAAAAAAATATATATATCCCTCTAAAAGGAAAATTAGCACTATTCAAGAAAATGTTCTCAAAAAATTCTCCTGGACCTCTGTTTTGATTTAGCTATGGGGGTGTTTAAAGAAAGAAGTTCTTATTACATTTCCTTTTCACAAGGGTCCAGAATATTGCTTTGAGCTAAATAATCATTATAGCAATTTGCCAGTTAGCTAATATTTAGCATCTCTCTGCTACCTAATATAAGAGTTGGAAAGTGTTTGGCCTTTATATATTAGTTAAACTTCTAAATGATCCTAGAGTGTGGTTAGTATTACTGCACATCTGGGAATACTGACAACTGGTAGGAAAGAGTTGGGTTTCCCTGGGCTTCCACAACAAACACAAAGGGAAAAGCTAAGATGCAAATTCCCAGTGGTCCAAGCTCATAGGAAAATATCCTATTTCTTTTATATGCTATGAAAATAAAATCAGAAAAATGAAGTTTATAGAGCTGCCTGTACCTCAGCTTCTTCTAGGTTAGGGAGGAGTATATGAATGAACAGAAGGGTCTTTCTAATACTGACTTTTTGCCCCTAGTACCATTTTCTGCCTTTTTAAGTGGTGCTATACCCACAGCCCTAACTCTCTTCCTGCATTCTAACTGTGTCCCTAGCATTCTTGAATTCATTTATTTTCCATCTGTAGGATTGTGGAATTACAGGAATACTTCCCCACAATACCAATTCCTAGCTGTTATCCTTGAAGTAACACTCTGAACTTTGTGATGAGTTCCAGGAATGGCTTCATAGGAAATAAGAAGCAATTTCGCCAGAGATAGGTCTGGAAAAAATAGGGTTTGTTTGTTTGTTTAGAAGAGAAGGGTGAAGAGTAGCTAACTGTGTATGGACGAGAGAGCTAGAGAAATACCATGCATTAGAGTCAAGTGAGTCATGAAACTAATTATGCTAAGACTCTGTCCTCTCCTGGGTGTTTCACGTTATCCCTGGGAATTCCTCATGGGTCATCCTTGCTCCTGTGTTCTCTTGCTTTCCTTCCTAATAGTCTTTCATTCTCCAGGTGTGGTCTTTATTCTGATCCTTTTCTCGTATTGAGCCTCCAGGGTGTATGGCGCTACACCTTGTCATAAAGAATTCTTTTCCCCCTCTCCTCAGGACTGCACTGGCTCTTCCTTTGGCCTGGCCAGTAAACACGCAAAACCCATTAAGCACAGATGAGTTTAGGTACCGGGATGGACAGGTTACCTGGAGAAGAAAATCACCTTCATCCGGTCCCCAGAATTACTTTGAAATGGTTCCCATGGAATCAATACGAGATAAAAAGTACAATAGTGTAAATAGATTTCAAAATATAATAATGAAAAATAAATGGCAATTAATGCCTTATCTGCTCAGGAAAGGAGTGATGGTAGGATTTTAAGTAAAGGTATTTTGTGGTCGAATGGCTAAGTTGCATTTATACCCAGCAGCCTTTCCCCTTTATTGCTAAAAGTACCTTTCTATAATTGCAAACTGGTTTAGCATCTTTACAATAATGGGCATGTTTTTAAAAGATTATTGCCAAAAGTGCATTCCTTATTCCAGGGAGACTCTGTAATAGATACCAGCATTTTAGTAATGATACAAGCAATCTGTAAGCTATTACAGTTTTCTTCGGAGTAACTTAATCTTCATATTGTTTTGTATGTCTGGAATTTTAATAGTGTTTTTAATTTAGAAAAGGAAATATATAACATATTACTAATTGCATGTGAATATGAACTAAGCACAGGACCACTGAGCTTGATTCTTAAAAACAAACATATTTAAAAGTACTTAACCTAGTATAGGGAAAGTCACAGAGAAATTAAAGAATGCCACACAGGGATATCATCAGCTTCCATGGAATACCACATGAGGGTCTGCATTTTTAGAATGGTTATTATATTTTGGTTCACAGCTAAAAAAAAAAAAAAAATAGCTGAGGGGACTAGAAATACTCCTTTCCAAATATAATTAATATTTTTTCAATACATAAAGGTACAAACAAAACCAAAACCAAAAAAGAGTATTTATAGACGAATAATGACCTTTTTTTTCTTGATGACACCATTCAGTATTAATGAATAGTCCTGGTACTTAATGATTCAACTTAATTGGTGAGGACACTATATTGCAAGAAAAAGTAAGATTTTTTTCTAGGTCAAAGGTCAGGCTAATTAGGCCACAGAGGTAAAGGTGACTGACCTTTGGACCTCACTGCTACCTAGATGAACAGAGGGGAGATGATTTTTCTTACATATGAAAGTATTCACTGAAAATATTTTATTTTAAATGGTTATAAGAAATCATTTAGTGTTGGAATCTAGACCTGTATTATCATGTACAATTTTAAAATTATTTTGGCACAAATCCTAGATCCTCTTCAAGGAGCCAATAGAGATGTGCTTGGCAATCCAATTCAGGAGCTTTAATACTATTTTTAAAATCTAGTTTTTACATTAAATAAGGCAGTTTGTTATTTTGATAGAAGTTATAATCTACTTAAAACTGTCATTCTCTGTTTCTGACTTGCAATTAGATGGTATTTCCAAAATGTCAGACCTAGATTCTGCTTCTATCATCATCATAATAAAATGTGACAGCCAAGATATTATATCAATACCTTTTCCATAATTAGCAATAAGGATCCTGACAAGGGTTAACTAGAAAAGTTTCATAAACATTTTTCTGCAAATGGTCCTGATGGCAGTACTACGCTTTTAAAATCTGCTAACGTAGCAAAGACTCATGACAACCAGGAGACAAATCTATGAGCAAAACTGTTTGGAGAGAATAGTTTTGTAGTGTATGATATATGTTATGTAAATGAGCTTATTAGGACTCTCATCTATTTTATTATTGGTGACCAATTTAATAGAGGCATTTAAAAAACAATATTTCTGCCTGACTTCTAGAAATGAAGAAGATACATTGATATAATTGAGAGCAAATGATTGCATGTCGTGCCATTTAATCATGTCATTTTTCAATTGCTATTTTTTGCACTTCACTGCATGCTTATAGAATATTTAGTTTCAATATAGATTAAGTCCCAGGGTTTGCAATGGAGCTGAGTTCCTGTATTGCCTGACATTTTCTTTTAAGTTTGGAATCAGTTAAAACACATAGATGTCATTTGCCCACATTTTCTTTAAAATATGCAAGACATCATTCATACTTCACTTAGGTATTTTAATTTTTGGCTGTCTTGAAGGATTACTCCTTTACAATTTCAGGATGGAAATTTTTATTTGCAACTTACTAGGTATTAAGTTAAGCACATAATTGGTTCAAGAATGAAGCTATAAGGACCAAAAGATCTGCTGACCCCTTGTTGGAAACTTTGATAATCATTTGTCTAATGAATGTTTCCTACTTTTGTTCAGTCTCTTCTTTATTTTTTATATAAATTATAGCTTTCTCAGAAAAGAGATTATCTCCCACTGTCTGCTATAATATGAGGTTCTTGAGGGCAGAAAGTTTTGTCTATTTTGTTCACTGATGTATCTCAAACACTCAGAAGAGTGCCCGTTATAGTCGATGTTTAATAAATATTTGTTTAATGAACGGATTAGTATTTTTTACATTTCTGCTATCATAGCTACCCTTAAGAGTTGCATAGATTACTAATTATTAACATATTTGCAGGATGATGAATGGGTAGAAGATAGAACCTGAATGGTGTACAAAAGTTGTTGGCGCTCTTAATAACAATAATTTTATTTATGGCTGTTGCCACTTCTGCTTAGGAGTCAGGGGCAGAGATAGTCTGATAATGTGGAAATCTTATAAGTTTTTCAGCTCTCTTATGAAAGGCAGTGTAGCAAAGTGTTTTTGCGAATTGGCTCTGAATTCTGGTTGCATGGTTTACAATTCTGCTTTTGGCATTGTTAGCTGTGTTATCTCTGGTCAGATACTTAATCTCTCTGTGTCTCCATTTCTTCACTTATAAAATAGGAGATGACAGCAATATATATTTCATAGTACTGTTGTGAGGATTAAATGAGTCAATACATATAATATACTTAAAAATTCATAGCATACAGAAATACAAAAATGTTTGTCATTAGGAGATTAGTGAAAATAGCTAATAAAATAGCTAAAAACAGTGCTTTCGCAATTAATAAGACAATGATTGTTGGTTATTACTTTGCATTGAAGTAAATCTTGATTAAAAATTTAAAGAAAACAACATTTTTATTTTGTACTGTTTCAGGTATATGTAGTCAACTCAGAATGATCTTTGGTAAAGTATATGAAGTATATTTGATATGTCAGATCTCTCATATACTTTGTATTGGCACCAACAACACAATAGATTAAAATTTCATAAGATGTATATGACTATATATGAAACTCATCACTGAAATACTTAGACATAACTAACATTTTTAACTTTCACATTTTCTTCAGCTTCTTTTCCAGATCCATGGTCTACTTTTCTGTTTAGGTTTTATGCTATTTCTAGAAGTATGATAGCTATATTTTAAAAAGGTACTGCATTATTTTTTATTATATAGAAGAATGTCTTATCTGAGATTTATAGGTTTGTGGTTATGACTCTATTCCAGGAAACTATATAGTCATTACTTTTTAAAAAAAAATTAAAGCTCTAAGTTTGCTTTTGTGGATGTGTTAGTCTGTGTATTGATCCAGGGTTGCAAAACCATGATGGCTGTATGGTATTAATAATATTATAGGGTCTGTTGTTATGACACATTCTAAAAGAATGGTAAATTCTCTGGTTATATAATCAGTTATGTGATTGATAATATATACCTGGACTTACCAAGTGATTTTTAAAAATAACATCTTTACTGAAATTTAATTCACATACCATAACATCTAATTTCAGAATGTTTTCATCACCCCCAAAAGAAATCCCCTATGCATTAGCACTCCCTATTCCCCCAGGACTGCAGTTCCTGGTAACCACTAATATACTTTCTGTTTCTGTACGTTTGCCTATTCTGGGCATTTTATATAAAATAGAATCGTACAATATGTGGTCTTTTGTGACTAGTTTCTTTCACTTAGCATAATTTTTCAAGGTTCATCCATGTTGTAGTATGTATTGGTATGTATTAGGACTTCATTCATTTTTATTGCCAAATAATATTTTGTTGTATGGATGTACATTTATTATCCATTCATCCATTGATGAGTATTTGTGTTTTTCCACTTTTTGGCTATTATGAATAATGCAGTTATGCATAGTTGTCTACAGGTTTTTGTGTGTTTTTCATGTTTTCAATTTTGGAGGCATATACTTAGGAGAGAAATTGTTGGATCATATGGTAATCCTATGTTTAACTATTTAAGGAAATATAATATGGGTTTCTCTACATCCCCACCAACATTATTTCTGGGTTAGTTTGTGTGTGTTTTTTCTGGTGAGGGCATCCTAGTAGGGGTGAAGTAGTATCTAATATTGTGATTTAGATTCACATTTCCTTGATGACTAATAATGCTGAATGTCTTTTCATATATTTATTGGCCACTTGTATGTCTTCTTTGTAGAAATGTTCATTCAAATATTCTGCCCATCTTAAAAGTTGAGTTACTTGTCTTTATATTGTTGAGTTTTAAGAGTTCTTTATATATTCTGGATTCAAGTCCTTTATCAAACACATAATTTTCAGATATTTTCTCCCATTCTGTAGCTTATCTTTTTACTTTCTTTTTTTTTTTTTAATCCTCACCTGAGGATATTTTCCATTGATTTTTAGAGAGAGTGGAAGAGAGAGGGAAAGACAGAGAGAAATAACGATTGGGCCCTGGTTGCCTCCTGTACGAGTCCCAACCAGGGCCCTTGACGGAAATCAAACCTAGGGTCCTCTGGTCTGTAGGTCGACATTCTATCCACTGAGTCAAACTGGTTAGGGCTTTTTTTACTTTTTTATGGTGTCATTTAAAGACCAAAAGTGTTTACTTTTGGACAAATTAATTTTAATCAAAATTAATTTGTCCAAAAGTCACTTGCACTTTTGGTGTGTTATCTAAAAAAACATTGCCTAGCCCAATGTCATGAGGATTTACACCTATGTTTTCTTTTAAGATTGTTTTAGCTGTAGCTCTTATATTTAGGTCCAAGATCCACTTTGAGTTACTTTTGCATATGGTGTGAGGTAGGAGTCCAATTCATTCTTTTACATGTGGATATCCAATTGTCCCAGCACCATTTGTTGAAAAGACTATTTTTTCCTGACTTAAATGTACCAAGAGCTTATTAAATTCCATTTATTTTTTAGTAAGCATTCAATATTTAATAATTAATACTCTATACTTAGCATAAACAAGCCTTTATAGCATAAATTAGCCTTGCTTTAATAAACATTACCTTGTCTAAATTATTACATGTTATATTTTGTTTGTACATCTGAACTTGATATTATGTGATGTCAATCTAAAGTACTCCCCCAACCACCACCACTTTCTATCATATCACCCTATTTTATTTTATAGCTGCTATCACTATCTGATATTTTCTTGTATATTTATTTGTTTTATTTCCAACTTCTCACCACATCTTCCTAACCACCACAAATTTGAATGTAAGTTCTATGCAAGCAGAAATCTTGTTGCTCACTGTTATATCCCCACCACTGAGAATAGTGCCTGGCACCCAGGAAGCACTCAATAAGTACATTTAGGTGGATTGATGGATAATGGAATTATGACTTTCATGATATTTCACTTGAACTTCCATTCTGTTTTAAAATGTTACAAAGGTTGTGGTTTCTGGACCTTTCCTTATGTGAATCCTGCAAATGTAATGCCTGTCCTCCCTTCTCCTCATTCACCTTTTTGATTTTCAGCAACTTTCACAGCCTACTTCTAATCCATGAATATCAGTCTTTCTCCTCCAGCTAGGAATGCTCTTCCTCATCCCCCAAGTCAATGCCCATCACTCAGCATGTATGTCCATTCCACAGTACATTCGGGTCACATCTTCAGTATTCACCAAGCACATCCACCTCCCTTGCCTCATTCAAAGCCTACAACAACCTGATGGGTTAGGTCATATCAAAAACCTTTGCTCTGCTTTGATTTCTCTCACTTTGAGGAGCCAGTGTCTTCACTTCATAGCCAAATTATAAGCACTTAGGAACAGGTACCACATCTTATTATATGCCTCTTAACCATCAATGACAATCCTATAATGAAAAGTATGGTGTTTGGCACATAATTTATACCAATAAATATTTATTGCTGTAAGAAATATTCTTAATGTGATCTTTGTTAACCTTGTCCCAAAATAATAATCCCAGACCAACCAAAGGCATCTTCTGAAAAATTATAGAGGTACCAATATAGCCTCTTGTATTTCCAACCTACTGTACATTTTTATTACACAGTGGCTGTAGGTATTAACATTATCCATATCTGATGCCTTATACCTTTCAAACAATCCTTGTGGCTTTGTTTTACTATGTAAGCTTTCTGAGAGCAAAGCTTCTATGTAATTTAGCACAATGCCATATGTGTTAGAGTTGTTCATTGCTAAATGATTTATTTGACAACATGACTAAAAGACAAATATCCCAAAATATGGTATTCAAACAACCTAACATATCAGCATTCTTTTTTTAAAAATATATTTTATTGATTTTTTACAGAGAGGAAGGGAGAGGGATAGAGTTAGAAACATCAATGCGAGAGAAACATCGATCAGCTGCCTCCTGCACACCCCCACTGGGGATGTGCCCACAACCAAGGTACACGCCCTTGACCGGAATCGAACCTGGGACCCTTCAGTCCACAGGCCGACGCTCTATCCACTGAGCCAAACCAGTTAGGTCAACATATCAGCATTCTTAATAATTATATTGAAAATTCTGGAGATTACCATGTCAATACTACTAATGTAAAGGTATCACTAGTCAAAAAGATCTATTCATTGATTGTGGATTCCATTTTTTCAGTCATTTGATTATGAAATTATAACTTGTAACTTCTTTTAAAAATCTGGTCTAACTAGATTAATTCTCCTATCTGAAAAGCTAAGTCCCTCTGTTTTCTTTAGACCAGTGGTCTCAAAATGTAGCATGCATAGTATAGATACATGCTACAGTAAGGATTAACATTATGCTAAGGCCTTGGTTTTCAACCAATGTACTGCAAGAATTTTTTAAAACATGCAATACCAGTCTATTTAGTCGGGAACACTGACCTCTTTCCCCTTAGATTTTCAAATTAAAAAAAAAATGACAACATCCAACATAAAAAAAGTGTACATGCATGGTTATCACCTGTAGGGTTCATTAAACTATGTTTCACTGGGGCCTGCCTCAGAGTTGCTGGTTCAGATGTGGAGTCCCACCAGAGTATTTGCATTTCCAACAAGTTCCCAGGTGTTACTAATGCTGCGTGACCTGGGGAACACACTCTAAGAACTTTGCTCTGGAAAACCTAGCAGATCAAGAGAAGACAGTTATCCACCTCATGAAATTAAAATGGTAAAATACAGAAAATGCAAAAAAGAAAAAAAGAAGAAAGAGTGTAAGTTACCCTTGCAGCAGGGAGATAGGGCTAACCACCTGACACTCTGTGAACTAGAAGACCTCACTTGTCCTTTTTCACTTTTCCTTTCTCTCTCCGCATATTTCCACACTCCAACCAGATCGAAGGCAGCATGTGTCATATGTGATGATCTAATCTTCTTTGTTGTTTTTGCCACACAGAAGGCATACTCAGTAAATATCATTAAACAATTGATCAATCTAGAGGGTAAAGTCATGTTTGACTTTATAAATGGAATTGCTTCATAAATAGTTTTTTTTTCTATTTGACAGATCAGCCAGAGTCTCACCACTTTATTACCTAATGATGTTACAATAACCTGCTGAATAAAATTATGTAAGAGATATGGAGACAAATTGCTTTGTAGTTTCTCAGCTAGATTTATTTATTTTTCTCTCTGTTTTTAACATGTACTTGGTTTGGGTATTTTTTAAAGTATTATTTTCCTTCTCATATCTCATTTCCCTATTTGGTTCTTACATTTAACTTATTGCACATTTTGGTCCTCAGTCTAATTATAGTTTTATTTTTTTATTTTAAGCTTACTTAAAAGCTTTTGTAAGAGATGACACTATTGTTTAATGTCATTTATATGACTACACAAGCAAATATACTCATTCTATGCAATATGTGTACCTTCTACACATATTTAATATATAATGAAAATAAAATACTGATATTCGGTGTCTTACCTTTGGCTTGATAATATGAATGATTTAAATAGTCAAAAAAGTTGACAGAGGAAGACCAGAGAGGGAAAAAAACAATTAACCAAAAACATCCCTTTGCACCATCATTGGTGAATTGAAAATCAAATTGACAGTCTGTAAGTGTAAAACAAAAACCTTCGGCCTGTTGGTAACTCTCTTGTTAACATGTCCCAAAAGATGTGTGGTGCAAGCATGTCAAACTCGCGGCTGGTGGGTTTGACATGCTTGAGGGTTGGAGATATGATCATTGTAAAGGAAAAAGCAATTTATAAATTCTTATTTTTACTTTTTTATACTTCTCATTTTTTTACAGCAAATCTGCCTGTTTAGTAACATGAGGAAACTAACTGGAAATGTAAAAATAAGTGAATAAAGTAGGTTGTCAGAAATTTAAAAGTAGCACACCAACCTATAGTCCAACAATTGGATTCTGAGATGACACTAAGCCAGTTACCTTCATACTAACTGAGAAAGCCTTGTAAGAGAAAATTGCCTAAATATTACCGAATAATAAGAATAACAAAATACAAAAGCACCTGGAATCTCTTTCTTATGCATATTAATAATTATTGTTTTTCTTTTTAAATTTTCTTGCCCTCTTTTGTCTTTGAACTTTTCTGGGAAGGCAATAAAACTGTGTTTGGGAACCAACATAATTTAATTAGATGTCAAGGAAAATGCTTCAAAATTGGCAATGAACAGCATTCCAACATTTTATGTTCCTTACTTCCTTTTCCAGTTAGCCCTGGCCCCCAACACACTTGGTACTCTCACTGCCCCAGGCCACTTGCTTCTAGTCCGTCTATTATTTATTTATTTATTTTTCTTATACATTTTTTTCTTTTTAAATGTATTTTTTATTATTGATAGTGTTACAGATATCTTCCATTCCCCCCCCTTTCCCCCCTCCCCTTAGTACCTACCCAACCCCCAGGTGTTCACTACCCTCAGACCTTCTATCCTTATAACCACCACCATCCAACTTGGACCACACTGTTTCCTTGACAATTTCACCAACTCTTCAAACAGCAACTTGCATAAACTCCTGTCAGCACTTCCCTTTCTGCATTATTCTCTTATTCTTTTTTAATTTTTAAAATTTCTTTATTGATTAAGGTATTACATATGTGTCCTTATCCTCCCATTACCCCCCGCCACTCATGCACTCACCTCCCTGTTGTCTGTGTCCATTAGTTAGGCTTATATGCTTGAATACAAGTCCTTTGGTTGATCTCTCCCCCTTACTCCCACCCTCCCCTACCTTCCCTCTGAGGTTTGATGTTCTGATCGATGATTCTCTGTCTCTGGATCTGTTTTTGTACATCAGTTTATGTTGCTCATTATATTCCATAAATGAGTGAGATCATGTGATATTTATCTTTCTCTGACTGGCTTATTTCACTTAGCATGATGCTCTCCAGTTCCATCCATGCTGTTGCAAATGGCAAGAACTTCTTTTTTACTGTAGCATAGTATTCCATTGTGTAGATGTACCACAGTTTTTTAATCCACTCATCTGCTGATGGGCACTTAGGCTGTTTACAAATCTTAGCTATGGTGAATTGTGCTGCTATGAACATAGGGGTGCATATATCCTTTCTAAGTGGTGTTTCTAGTTTCTTGGGGTATATTCCTAGAAGTGGGATCACTGGGTCAAATGGCAGTTCCATTTTGAGTTTTTTGAGGAAACTTCACACTGTTCTCCACAGTGGTTGGACCAGTCTGCATTTCCACCAGCAGTGCACAAGGGTTCCTTTTTCTCCACATCCTCACTAGCACTTGTCGTTTGTTGATTTGTTGATGATAGCCATTCTGACAGGTGTGAGATGGTACCTCATTGTTGTTTTGATTTGCATCTCTCGGATGATTAGTGACTGAGCATATTTTCATATGTCTCTTGGCCTTCCTTCTGTCTTCTTTAGAAAAATATCTATTTAGGTCCATTGCCCATTTTTTTTATTGGATTGTTTATCTTCCTTTTGTTAAGTTGTATGAGTTCCCTGTAAATGTTGGAGATTAAACCTTTATCAGTGATAACATTGGCAAATATGTTCTCTCATGCAGTGGGCTTTCTTGTTGTTTTGTTGATGGTTTCTTTTGCTGTGCAAAAGCTTTTTATTTTGATGTAGTCCAATTTGTTTATTTTCTCTTTAGTTTCCATTCCTCTAGGAGCAGTATCAGTGAAGAAATTGCTTCGGCATCTCTCTGAGATTTTGCTGCCTGTGGATTCCTCTAGTATTTTTATGGTTTCCCATCTTAGGTTTAAGTCTTTTTTCCATTTTGAGTTTATTTTTGTGTATGGTGTAAGTTGGTGGTCTAGTTTCATTTTCTTTGCATGTATTTGTTCAATTTTCCCAGCACCATTTATTGAAGAGACTGTCTTGACTCCATTGTATGTTCATGCCTCCTTTGTCTAATATTAATTGAGCATAGTGGTTTGGGTAAATTCCTGGGTTCTCCATTGTATTCCGTTGATCTATATATCTGTTCTTGTGCCAGTACCAGGCAGTTTTGAGAACAGTGGCTTTGTAATGCAGCTTGATATCTGGTATTGAGATCCCACCTACTTTGTTCTTCTTTCTCAGGATTGCTGCAGCTATTCGGGGTTTCTTTTTATTCCAGATGAATTTTTGGCAAGTTCATTCTAGGTCTGTGAAATATGCCGTTGGTATTTTAATGGGGATTGCATTGAATCGATAGATTGCTTTGGGTAGTATGGACATTTTGATGATGTTGATTCTATCAATCCATGAACACAGTATGTTCTTCCATCTGTATATGTCTTCCTCTATCTCTTTTTTCAGTGTCCTGTAGTTTTCCACATATAGGTCTTTTACCTCCTTAGTTAAGTTTATTCCTAGGTATCTTAATTTTTTTGGTGCGATGGTAAATGGGATTGCTTTTTTAGTCTCTCTTTCTGTAAGTTCATTTTTGGTGTATAGAAATGCCATAGATTTCTTGGCATTAATTTTGTATCCTGCTACATTGCCAAATTCATTTACTAAATCTAATAGTTTTTTGATGGAGTCTTTAGGGTTTTTTAAGTATAATATCATGTCATCTGCAAATAAGGACAGTTTTACTTCTTCTTTTCCAATTTGGATGCCTTTTATTTCTTCTTCTTGTCTAATTGCAATGGCTAATACTTCCAGTATTATGTCAAACAGGAGTGGTGAAAGTGGACATCCCTGTCTTGTTCCTGTTCTTAGGGGAAATGATTTTAGTTTTAGTCCATTGAGTATGATGTTGGCTGTGGGTTTGTCATATATGGCTTTTATTATGTTGAGGTATGATCCTTCTATTCCTACCTTGCTGAGAGTTTTTATCAAGAAAGGGTGTTGGATTTTGTCAAATACTTTTTCTGCATCAATTGATATGACTATGTGATTTTTTATCTCTCAATTTGTTTATGTGATATATCACGTTTATTGATTTGTGGACATTGTACCATCCTTGCATCCCTGGGATAAATCCCACTTAGTCATGGTGTATGATCTTTCTGATGTACTGCTGGGATTTTGTTGGATTTTGTTGAGGATTTTGGCATCTATGTTCATGAGGGATATTGACCTGTAATTCCCTTTCATTGTATTGTCTTTATCTGGTTTTGGTATTAGGGTGATGCTGGCTTCATAGAATGAGCTTGGAAGTGGTCCTTCCTCTTGAATTTTTTTGGAATTGTATGAGGAGGATAGGTTTTACAATCATAGTAGGGGACTTACTATACCATTGACATCACTGGATAAATCCTCTAGACAAAAAATCAGCAAAGAAACAGCAATCCTAAATGACTCACTAGATCAGATGGATTTAATTGACATCTTCAGAGCATTTCACCCCAAAACCATGGAATATACGTTCTTATCAAGTGCACATGGGACATTTTCAAAAATAGACCACATAATGGGTCACAAGCAAAGTCTCCCCAAATTCAAGATTTAAATCATATCAAGAATTTTCTCAGACAACAATGGCATAATATTAGAAATAAACTACAATAAAAACAATCCAAAAAATTCAAACAC
Source organism: Myotis yumanensis (assembly GCF_028538775.1). Taxonomy (NCBI): domain Eukaryota; kingdom Metazoa; phylum Chordata; class Mammalia; order Chiroptera; family Vespertilionidae; genus Myotis; species Myotis yumanensis. Next base: position 92,070,456 of record NW_027223752.1, read on the forward strand.
TTGGAAGCTGAATAGCATGCTATTAAACAATGATTGGGTTACTAAAAGAGATCAAAGAAGAAATTTAAAATATCCTGGAAATGAATGACAATAAAAACACAACAATCCAAAATCTATGAGACACAATGAAAGCAGTCCTAAGAGGGAAGTTTATAGCTCTACAGGCCTACCTCAAAATAAAAAAAAAAAAGAAAAAAGAAAAAATGGCAATAAATCATCTAACTCTACAACTCAAAGAATTAGAAAGAGAGCAACAAGAAAAGCCCAGAGTGATCAGAAGAAAGGAGATAATAAAGATCAGAGCAGAAATGAATGACATAGAGACAAAAAAAAAAAAAAACTAATAAAAAATATCAATGAAACCAAGAGCTGGTTCTTTGAAAGGATAAACAAGATTGATGAACCTCTAGCCAGGCTCACTCACCAAGAAGCAAAGAGAGAGGACCCAAATAAACAAAGTCAGAAATGAAAGAGGTGAAATAACACCAGACCCCACAGAAATACAAAGGATTGTTTAAAAAGTTAAAAAATATACTATGAACAACTCTATTCCAACAAACTAGACAACCTGGAGGAAATGGACATATTTCTAGAAAAATACAACCTTCCAAACTCAATCAGGAAGATTCTAAAAATCTCAATAGGCCGATAACTATGGAAGAAATTGAAGCAGTCATAAAAAAGCTTCCAGCTATTGTTCTTATTTGTATAGTCCACCTCTAGTAGACTCTCAGCTCCTGGAGAGAAGGAGCAGTAACCTGCTTCTTTTTGAAGCCTGTGTGCCTGAAACAGTGCCTAGCTGATGGAAGGTGCAATATACATTTGAGGAGGTCTGGGAGACAGGAATACTAGTACATTTGTCTTATTTCTGTGCCTTAACTAGATTGCTTAGTTTGGGTTTCTGTTTAAAAGTACATTTCCCTGAAAATGGAAGACAAAAAGGGTTATAATCATTTGTTCCTATGTAGTTATATTTCACATTTCTCTATGCATAGTTTATCATGGAAAGAATATATACTACAGAGTCTAAGAAACACTGCTAGAGAATGCACTGATTTCATTTAGTATGTGTTTGTGATTATAAATAAATACGTATATTTTAATGGTTGTCACGGTAACCCATTTATGTAAAAGAATGTATTTTATCAATTATATCTCCTAGATATAAAAAGTACTGAAAAATACATTGGTCAAGTAAAATTCCCAATTTAACCCTCCTTTTTATAGTACTATGACTCCTCAAGTGTGCATATAAGATAAATTTTTTATTTAGAATATAGACTAAGTTCTTCGGATATTTTTTTTTTAAATATATTTTATTGATTTTTTACAGAGAGGAAGGGAGAGAGATAGATAGTTAGAAACATCAATGGGAGAGAAACATCTACCAGCTGCCTCCTGCACATCTCCCACGGCGGATGTGCCCGCAACCCAGGCACATGCCCTTGACCAGAATCGAACCCGGGACCCTTCAGTCCGCAGGCCGACGCTCTATCCACTGAGCCAAACCGGTTTTGGCGTTCTTCGGATATTTAAAGAAAAAAATTTACAATTGTGAAGACCCAAAAATCAAATATTGAATATGAACAATTTTTAAAACAGTTGAGAGAGAGATAGAGAAAGAGAGAGAGAGAATATGTGTGGGGGTGGGACAATTAGCAGGATTGGAGCTATGGAAGCAATGCCTGTTGCTTTAGTAGACCTTAGGTTTATGTTGAATGTCTGGAGGTTTCTCCTCATTCAGCATTGAGCTAATGAATAGCATCAGTAAAGAATTTTGTCAGACCCTGTGGTTACTGTCAGGAGTTATATAGGAAAATAGTAATGAACCCTAGGAAAAGAAATAAGGGTAAGTTCAGGAAACATAACTAAAAATGCCACATTGGTATAAATTGAATAATAAAATTCCTAGTCATATTTTGCCATAAATAGAGGTTTGAGAAATTGTCACTCACCTCATTTAAAATTCAGAAATATTAAGGGTACAGGGTTCTCTCATTATAGAAATAATAGAATTCCAGCTATTACTGAGTTAGGGTCATTTAAATGGCTATAGCATGTACTATACCAATAAGTGGAACATCTGTATGAAATGTCCACCTGCTGATCTACTACCACTCTATGCACATTTCAGTGAGCCGCACTGAATCATTTTAGGACTTCTAATGAAGCCTTATCTAGATTAACATTTTAAGCACAAATACTTTCAGGCATTAAAAGTCTCACACTAAATGAAATTGCATTGTCTTGTTTACCCTTGTTGATTAATAAGCAATCTGTTAACTATTAGAACAGTCCGATTGTGGCAGTAGCAGGAGATTAGTAATGCAGCAATGTTTGATATAATCATCATTTCTCCTAAAGGCTTTGAATTAGAATATCACTTATATACTATCCGTAGGCAACAAAAAGATATAATATTTTTAGACATATGTATGCACTATTTTGCTTGAATCGTTCAGCTTAGGGTCACTACAGCAATACAAATGCTTCTGGGGGCAAAATGCTATTTTGATGCATGCATATCCTTCTTAAATAGTGTGAATATTTATTAAAAGGAAACAGAGCCAACAAATAGTGCAGTAATAATCCAGTATTCTAATTTCTGTTTTCAGAACATTACTGCTTTGTTAGTCAAGCTTCTGAAGAGCAATGTTGCTTATCTTCTTTTGTCAAATAATAGATGTTATATATATAAAATTCTTTAAAATCTTATTTAACTTATACCCAGCCAGCAGGAAACTAAACTTTTGGCCCCAAAAATATCTGAGAGTAAATTTGGAAAAAATTTTCTATTTGGAGAACTTCTGATTTTGTGTTTCCTGGGACTTTGAATCAAAACATTTAATCTGTTTGGCAATCATCTAACCCAATGATTTATTTTATTAAATTATAAATCACCTAGCTGTTAAGGTGGGACCCAACATTTTAGATGAAGAAATCAGTAAAAAAGGGAAGGGGATTTCGATGCAGCTAAATTGCTTGGCATTAGTTGACTGTCTATAAGAGACCTCCATCTAAAAGCGACTCCAGAGTCCTTCTTGTTCACTTGTTCATAGCTAAGCATATCACTACAATGATGGTGTAAGAGTGGGTTTCATGTCTTAGAAGACTCTGCCCTGTGAGCACTCATGGCTCGGCCCCCTCTGTGTTGCAGTCGCTCTGTGGTGAAATCAAGCAGCGGCGGCGTGGAGTGGCCTCCATCCTGCGGTTATGCCAGCACCTTCTGGATGGTGGGGAGACCTGCAACCTGAGCGCGGACCACCAGCCCATGCAGCTGATCATCGTGAATCTCGAGAGAAGGTGGGAAGCCATCGTTATGCAAGCCGTCCAGTGGCAAACACGGCTACAAAAGAAGATGGGAACGGAGTCGGTGAGTGAATTTTTTTTTTTTAAATATAATGATCTCTCATTTTTCTCAGAAAATATTCTTTCAGGGCTTAGAATATGTGTTCATTTTGCTAATTAAAGGGATAGCTATCTCCAACCACTAAAGTAAACTCCATTTATCATAACACAGATTTATTCACCTACTAATAAGATGCATTTTAGTGTATCTTGTGGTATTTTTTTTAAAATCACATGGATGTTTTGCTTAACCTTACCAAACAAAGCCATCAAATCTTTTCATCATTTCTTCACCAACAATATTACTTAACTAGAGGCCCGGTGCACGAATTTGTGCACCAGTGGGTTCTCTCAGCCTGGCCTGTGGGATCAGGCCGAAACCAGCTCTCCAACATCCTCTGAGGGGTCCCTGATTGTGAGAGGGGTCTCTGAGGGGCAGGCCAGGCCGAGGGACCCACCGGTGCACAATCGGGGCCAGGGAGGGATCAATGGAGGGCTCCAGGGCGTGTTCCACCCATCTCTCTCAGTCCGAATAGGCCGGACCCTAGTAGCAAGCTAATCTACCAGTTGGAGAGTCTGCCCCCTGGTGGTCAGTGCACATCATAGTGAGTGGTTGAGTGACCTTAGCATATCATTAGCATATTATACTTTGATTGGTTGAACAGATGACTGGACAACTGAACACTTAACATATTAGGCTTTTATTATATAGGGTCATAAAATACACGTGAAAATTTTCCTAAAAGGTGGCTTACCATTCTCAGAGCATATGGAGCAATGTGTATGTTCTGCAGATAAGGCCATGTAATAACATGTACTGTCTACCTTTTTTTTATGTGATATGTTAATATTTGTACAACAATCTCCATTGTTCCTGCTTGGAGCTTCTCCCAATAGAGTTGTGTTGCTGAGAAGTAGCATGTTTCCTCTTAAGAGTTTTCATGCAGTGCTTATGGTAAGGAAAATTTTAAGAATTTTCCAAATTTGCTATGATTCAAGCTGTTGCTAGATGAAGAAAATATATATAACTAGAATTGTTTTATTACAATATAGAATATGTACTTGTCCAGAAAACCTTTATATCCTTAAGGTAAAGGGTTTTGTGATAAAAAGATTGCATTCCCCAAATGACCTTGAAGTCAATATCTATTACTTGAAGACCCAATTGTTATGTTTGGCCTATGTACATGAAATACAAATATACATGCATACATAGAATGATAGAATGGAAGGTGTTTCTTGAATGTGTATATCATCAGTTCTATGTGTTTGGAAAGTTCAGTATTCAAAATTGAAAATCAAATGTAATAATCTTTTCTGAAAAATGCCTCTCCTATGAATTATAATTTCAACAAAGTCTTAATTTATAGTCTGATGTCTCTGGCATTGGGGACTGGGAACAGAAGAGACAATGAATCAGTAAGCCTTCTCGCTCTTTTTTTAAAAAAAATATATTTATAAAGTACTAGAGGCCCAGTGCACAAAAGTTTGTGCACTCAGGGGAGGTCCCTCAGCCCGGCCTGTGCCCTCTCGCAGTCCAGGACCCCTCGGGGGATGTCTACCTGCTGGCTTAGGCCTGCTTCCCAGGGGATTGGGCCTAAGCTGGCAGACAGACATCCCTCTGGCAGCCCGGGAGCCCTTGGGGGATGTTCACTTGCCAGTGGGGAGCAGGCCTAAGCTTCAGTTGGACATCCTTAGCACTGCTGAAGAGGTGGGAGAGGCTCCCGCCACCACCGCTGTGCTGGCAGCTGTCGGCCTGGCTTGTGGCTGAGCAGAGTTCCCCCTGTGGGAGCACACTGACCACCAGGGGGCATCTCCTGCATTGAGCGTCTACCCCCTGGTGGTCAGTGTGTGTCATAGTGATCAGTCATTCCCAGTTGTTCTGCTGTTAGGGTCAATTTGAAAATTACCATTTTATTATATAGGATAGAGGCCTGGTACATGGGTGGGGGCTGGCTGGTTTGCCCTGAAGGGTGTCCTGGATCAGTGTGGGGGTCCCACTGTGGTTCCTGGCCAGCCTGGGTGAGGGGCTGAGGGCCATTTTCAGGCTGGTCAAGCCCCCCATTGGGGACCCTCACCCCATGGGGGTGTGGCCAGCCTCGGTGAGGGGCTGAGGGCTGTTTGCAGGCTGATCACCCCCTTCAGGGTGGGAGTCCCTACTGGGGTGCCTGGCCAGCCTTGGTGAGTAGCTGATGGCTGTTTTCAGGCTGGCCACGCCTGTGAGCTGGAAGCAGGTATCTGGGATTTATTTATCTTCTATAATTGAAACTTTGTAGCCTTGAGCAGAGCTCAGGTAGGCCAGAGAAGGCAGGAAGCTTGGCTTCCTCCATCGCCGGGGCAACTCACGCCTCCTGCTCACTCCAGCTCCTTGGCCGTCACCATCTTTGTGATGGAGTGACGGAGTGAGGGAGTGATGGTTAATTTGCATATTACTCCTTTTTTCTTTTTTTTTTTTAGATAGGATATTTCAGAAAAGAAGGGAGAGGGGCAGGGAGATAGAAACATCAATGATGACAGAGAATCATTGATTGGCCACCTCCTGCATGCCCCCCACCAGGAATCGAACTGTGACTTCCTGGTTCGTAGGTCAACACTCAACCACTGAGCCATGCTGGCTGGGCGAGCCTTCTCACTCTTTTTGCATTTATAGCTATGTTGAGTCTAGGGGATGATTTTATCAACAGTTCAGTTTAATTGTTTTAAGCTGAAGTTGTTAAATTTCTTAAGACTTCCAAGTTATTACCAGTAATTAGAATCCATATAATTGGATGCCTTTTATTTTTAAATGACCTGTTTGTTGTGAAGCTATTTACCTGGAATCTTCTTTATGTGTTTGGAAGGGCAGAAGAGGTTATTTTTTATGCTATAGTTTGAAGTCTCTAAGCATGGTAGTGGCCATAATAAAACTTACACAAAAACCTACTGCACCTTGAGAAACTGACATTTTGGGAGCATTACAACTGCTTTGAGGAGAACAAAAAGTGGGTTTCTTTGGGGATTTACTTGAAATCAGATGATCAGGGATGCTGGACTAGATCTCTTCAGACTAGATGTAGAGATTTTCATCCTACTTCTTTTGCTTTGAAACCCTGGCTGCTTCCTAGAGTAGGGGTCCTCAAACTTTTTAAACAGGGGGCCAGTTCACTGTCCCTCAGACAGTTGGAGGGCCAGACTATAGTTTAAAAAAAAACTATGAACAAATTCCTATGCACACTGCACATATCTTATTTTGAAGTAAAAAAACAAAATGGGAACAAATACAATATTTGTATTTGTGTGTGGCCCACGGGCCATAGTTTGAGGACCCCTGTCTTAGAGGTTCAAGCTACTACATAGGAGTAGATGTAAATTGCAGATAGATAAAAGTCTCCCCGTTCTTTGCGTTGGCTGCTGAATGTGTAGATTGTTTGGAAAGATGAAGATAGCAAATGAGGTCCACTGTAAACAGTGTTGAAAAAGGAATCACTGTCGAGAAAGAAATAGAAGAGTAGAGAGTGGCACTAATGCAATAATACAATGAGCATAGTGTACCTCATTAATTTGGAAATATTTCTTGCTTGCTTCTGATCTCTGTTGGTTGTCTAATGAGTCTAAGTTGCTTTGATGGGCAGACACATATTTCACCAATATGGGAGGCTGCCTTTCCAGAAAAACAGATGTTTCTAAGTGGTCTTTCGTTTGTTCATCATATGTCCCACCTCTATGTCATCCCCTTTTGTGCACAGGGATTTGCACTGCTATATTTCTAGGGCGAGGGACGTACTTACGTGTAATGGATATTTGATAGATACTTGCTAAATGAATGAATACTTGCTTTCATTTAATATATTTTGTTTCAAACTGGTATTTGATTTGAGTTACTATATCTACATTAATTCTCAATGTTTATATTCTCACAAAATGGCTTTCAGTGTTATGTTTCTATAAGACTATTTTACTTTCATGAGACCACCATGAAGATGCCTTTTAACCTTTCTTTTCTGATAGTGACACTGTTCCAAGTTCTAAAATATGGTGTAAAGTATCCCATGGTATACTCTCTGTTCTTCAAACGTAATTTCTGAAGGAAATTCTGTATGAGGTATTGGATAAGGTGGTTCTAAAAATGTGGGTTAGGTTAGAAGTAGAGGCTCTGGTTCTCACTATGTTATAGGATTCTTTTCATTACAACCTTCTTTATTACTCCTAACTGGGTAAATAATGAATATATTTATCTTGTCTCTAAAAATTGCAAGAAAGCAAGAGGTCTTGTATTAAATTCTGGAGATCAAAACAGACAAAGCCCAAAAGCATCTTTCTCCTTTATCATCAAGATTTGAAACAGCATAATTGACACTATGCTTTGTTCTTCCAACACTCGATCTCTTTGCTCAGATTTACTTTTATTTTGTTTAGAACTGATCTCTGTCTATACTTTTTAAGCTTTAATTCTAATTTTAATTTGACTCATGTTTGTTTGTTTGATTGTTTTAATTTCTAGTCTCCTTCCTTATTTCTTTGTGAGCAAATAAGCTTGAACTTTGTTCCTTTGATTTCTTTCTCTGAAACAAATGATCAGTTACACAAACAAGAGACAGACATCCCTAGAGATTCTGTGAATATTAAAAGGAAATATTATGAATAATAAAGATCAGAACAGAAATTATTGAAATTGAAAACAGAAAAATCAATTAAACAAAAGCTGTTTTTTTAGAAGATCAATGAAATTGATATACCTATAGCAAGACTGTTCAGAAAACTACAGACCAGTATCCCTCATGAATATAGATAAAAATATTCTTAACAAATTTTATCAAATTATATTAGCAACATATTATATATATATACTAGAGGCCCGATGCATGAAGATTCGTGCAAGAATAGGCCTTCCTTCCCCTGGCTGCTGGCACCACCTTCGCTCCGGCCCGGAGCTGCCTCTCCGCCCTCCCTCTGGCCAGAGCCGCCTTCCCCCGCTTGCCTTGTCACATCAATTTGCATATTCCCTCCAATTGGCTGTGAGCGCCACCATCTTTATCATGAAGTGATGGTTAATTTGCATATTATTCTTTTATTAGATAGATATATATTATAGCATATGAGGTTTTCCAAAAAATGCAAAGTTAGTTTAACATTTGTAACAAAAGGTCAGTGTAATTAATTAATCATGTTTACAGGAAAGGAAAACTATATGATTATCCCAGTGGGTTTAGAAAACGCATTTGTCAAAATCCAACACCTTTCCTGATAAAAACTCAGAAACCTAGGAATAAAATAAGAACTTCCTCAACTTAATAAAGGGCACATACAAATAATCCACAGCTAACATTACACATATTGTTAAAGACATTGCTTTTCTCCTAATATCAGAAAGAAGGCAAAGATGTCTCTTTGCCATTTCTATTAACATTGCACTGGAAGTTTTAACCAGTGCAATAAAGCAAGAAAAAGGAATTAAAGACATGCCACTTGGAAGTTAAGGGAAAAAATTATCTTTACTCATAGACTCCATGATCATATATGTAGAAAATGCTATATAATCTTCAAAGAGGATCCTATAACTAAAAAAGGGAATTTAACAAGGCTATAGGATACAAGATCAATATACAGACACCAATTGTGTTTTTATGTACTATCAATGAACAATCAGAAATTGAAATAAAAATTAAAATCATTTATAATAGTGGCAAAAACATGAAATGCTTAGGGATATATTTAATAAAAATATGTATGACATATGCTCTGAAAACTACAAAATATTGCTGAGAGAAACTAAATAATTAAATGAGTGATGAACTATATTGTGTTCATAGATCAGAAGACACAGTATTGTTAAGATATCAATTCTTCCCAGATTTATCTATAGAGTTAATGTAATCCAAATGAAAATCTCAGTAATGTTTTTAGTACAAATTTATAAGCTGATTTTAAATAAAATTCATATGGAAATGCAAAGGAGCTAGAATAGCCAAAATAATTTTTAAAAGATGAATAAAGTTGGAGGACTTACAGCTACTGATTTCAAGACTTATAATGAAGGTATAGATATCAAGAGAGTATGACATTAGTATGAAGGCCAAAAATATATCAATAGAATAAGATAGCTATTTCAGAAATAGAGCTGCACATAAATGGCCCATTGATTTTGATAAAAGTGCAAAGGCAATACCAAGGATAATCTTTCAACAAATGATCCTAGAACAAATGAATATCCATATGCACAAATATGAAATTGAGGTATATATTGCAGGATATACAAAAAGGAGTCAAAATGGATCATAGACCTAAATGTAAAATGTAAAAACCATTTAGAAAAGATTTATAGGGTGAAATCTTTGTGACCATCAGAGGGATTATAAAGGGTAAGGAGGAAGATTTTTGGGGATATATATATATATATATATATATATATATATATATATACTAGAGGCCTGGTGCACAAAAATTTGTGCACTGGGGAGTGGGGGTCCCTCAGCCTGTCCTGTGACCTCTCGCAGTCTGGGACCCCTCGGGGGATGACCACCTGCTGGCTTAGGCCCACTCCCCAGGGGATTGGGCCTAAGCTGGCAGACAGACATCCCTCTGGCAGCTCGGGAGCCCTGGGGGATGTCCACTTGTCAGCAGGGAGCAGGCCTAAGCTGCAGTGGGACATCCTTAGTGTTGCTGAGGAGGCGGGAGAGGCTCCCACCACCACCGCTGTACTGGCAGCCGTCAGCCTGGCTTGTGGCTAAGCAGAGCTCCCCCTGTGGGAGTGCACTGACCACCAGGGGGCATCTCCTGCATTGAGCGTCTTCCCCCTGGTGGTCAGTGTGTGTGATAGTGACCAGTCATTCCCAGTCGTTCTGCTGTTAGGGTCAATTTGCATATTACCATTTTATTATATAGGATAGAGGCCTGGTGCATGGGTGGGGGCCAGCTGGTTTGCCCTGAAGGGTGTCCCATATCAGGGTGGGGGGTCCCGCTGGGGTGCCAGGCCAGCCTTGGTGAGGGGCTGATGGGTGTTTGAAGGCTGGTCACACCCCCTTCAGGGTGGGGGTCCCCACTGGGTTGCCTGGCCAGTCTGGGTGAGGGGCTGAGGGCTGTTTTCAGGCTGGTCAAGCCCCCCCATCGATGGAAGCTCCCAGCCTCACCATTTTTTCTTTTATTTTTTATTCTGGGATTTATTTACCTTCTATAATTGAAACTTTGTAGCCTTGAGAGGAGCTCAGAGCTGGCCAGGGCAGGTGGGAGGGAAGCTTGGCTTCCTCCATGGCCAGGGGCAACCCAGCCTCCTACTTGCTCCAGCTCCATGGCCACAGCCAGCTGAAAGCAGGTATCTGGGGTTTATTTACCTTCTATAATTGAAACTTTGTTGCTTTGAGTGGAGCTCAGACCCAGGCCATGGCAGGCGGGAAGCTTGGCTTCCTCCATCATTGGGGCAACCAAACCTCCTGGTTGCTCCAGCTGTGTGGCCGCCGGCCGCCATCTTGGTTGGGTTAATTTGCATACAGTTGCTCAGAATGGCTGGTGGGTGTGGCTTAAGGCATAATGAAGGTACGGTCAATTTGCATGTTTGTCGTTTATTAGTGTATATATATGTATATGTGTATATGTGTATCCCGCTCCCTGTAGTCTGTCCTCCCTCTGTGGGAGTTGACCGGGCCAATCAGGGGAAGGCACTGCTCCTATCACCCCACCGCGCTGGTGCTACCAGTCGCTACGGCTGCCTGCCCTCGGCCCTAGCAGCCACCGTGGTTTTGTCGCAAAGGATGTCCAGAGGGACGTTTGGCTGTCTGGTCTAATTAGCATACTATGCTTTTATTATTATAGATTCATTATCTTGATTATAGTGATGTTTTTGTGAGTGTATTCATATGTCAATGTACCTAAAATTGTACATTTTAAGTTGTGAAGTTTATTTTATGCCAATTATATATCAGTAAAACTGTTTTAAAAAGACATGAACATATACAGAATTTTACTTAATTTTGAATGGGTTGATAGATTATCCTGAAACCTGGCAGTGAGTAACCTTGCCTTGGGATAAAAATGGGCTTTCCTTTGTGAAGGAAATACTACTACCACTACTACTAGTAGTAATAGCTAACACATAACACTAACATGTATCAGGCACTGTCCTAAGTGATTTGCATGTTAAGTCATGCAAGATTTCTAACAACCACATGGTATATGTAGTATTCTCCTCTCAATTTTAAGAAGAAAAAAAATGAAGCAAAGGAAAGTTTCAACGACTAGTCCAAAGTTACCCAGTTAGTTTGTAACTGATCTGCCATTCACACCTAAGCAAGTCGTCTCCAGAGTCAGTGTCCTGAATCAATATCCTAAGTTGTCCAAGATGAAGCCTTCTTTAATGATAATAATGGTGCATCTGCAACCACTTTTTTAAAAATTTGGTAGATTAACAGGACTTTTGTAAATGCAAATTAAGCCTGTTAGATATTGAAAATAGGTAATCTCATTTTCCAGTATATTTTAGAAAAATATGGATTAAATATTTTGTTATCACAGGTGACATATTAATTACCCCAAATTAGCCATACCTAAGTGGGCTAGGAAAAGCAGTAATTTTGTAAAAAAGAGGGGTAAGCAAGCATTTTCCCCTTTAAAGCATTAGAAAAAGTAGAGAAGAGAGAAGTGGGGCTGCCATGGGAATTGGTTGACCACTGATAGCTTATTGACAGGTAAGGATTTTCTGTAAGTACTTGGGGCTTCTTACTAAAATTACACATGCTTCACAGAAACCCCTGACTTTAATGGAATTTGTACTAAGAAGACAAGTTTTCCAGTAGTGATTTGTGTATATCACAAATTAGAATTTTTCAAATGCCATCTCAAAAAAACCTCTTTACTGGACAGGTTCAGGCTAATTAAGACCAGTTCCCTCAAGTGAATCCACGAAGATGCTAACACAACATTTGTCATACATTGTGAGAAAATGTATTTCAGTTTATTTTATTTTCTAGTGTTAATTTTGTTTGTTTGACTGTCTGGCAAAGATCCCTATAAAGAGCCAAGTGGTATAAGTGTGAATCATAAGAAGATGGGGCAGTTGGGTTACTTGCTAGCAGTTTTGAACATGTACTATTTCTTAAGCCACGGAGTTACAATTTTTCATGCATCATCTCAGTTAATCTTCACAACAACTATAGATCAAGAAATTAAATTTTTTTAAGATTAAGTGAATTATCCAAGATCATAGAGCTAGTAAGTAGAGGAAGAAGATCTGGATCCATGCATGTCTGACTCCAGGACTTTAAGCTCTTTCAGTGATTAAAGGGTTTATTGATGTAATTCCTTACCTTTTCCCCCTCCAAGACTACTTTGATTGGTTATCATTCTGTATTAATGATTTATACTCTTGTTCTTCCTTTTTATTGGAAATTGCCTGAAATTCCTATTTGAATTGAATGGGAGAAGTATCATAAAAACAGCTGACAACACAGTGATTTCTGCTAATACACTATTTTCTATAAGTTGGTCAGTCCTAAGAAGGTTTGCATGTTAGGATTAAAGACTCAAGCTAATTTGGATTTAGTTAGAGAATTCCATCTGGAACTAACCCCAATGCTTCCCTCCACTCTCATCTGTTGGCTCTTATGTGAATAAAGAGTTGGAATCATTGGGATAAATACATGGATGGAATGAAGTATTGGACTTATTTGGAAAAAGTAAACACACCAAACAATGAGCAATCACTGAATAAAAACAAAACAAAACTTGAGAGAATAAAAAGTTTCTTTTGAGAAATTGAAAAGTTTGAATAATAAATGAAAGTTTAGATTTTAGCATGTATTCTTATGAATGAATGAAATGATTTGGATAAGATCATCATATATCATAACTCAATAGTTTTTACTTCAAAAGTATTTCTAAAGTGATGAGTTCTATATAAAACTTGTTTGACAAAAAATAAAGGAAAAAAATGACCTGGCAGTTAATGTATCTGTGAAGCTTAGATGGAAAGGTACTTTCAAAGGGTTGCAAATATAAGGTTCTTTGGGTGTTGATTTCGACCTAAAGTCTAGGATTCTACTACAAATATCCCTGCTCTGCTAGCCTTAAAAATATCTTTGTACATTACAACTTCTCCTTTCTTTCACAACTTTCCCAATTCAGTTTCGTCTGGCATCTGCAGCACATGAACGAATGCTGTGCCTATTTGGAAATACCCAAACTAAATCAGGATATAAACACATAAGTAAAAGGACAGAAAATTTTTTATAGTTTTCTGAAATCTGCAAATGTGATTTTTAAAAAAAATACATTTTATTGATTTTTTACAGAGAGGAAGGGAGAGGGACAGAGAGTTAGAAACATCAATGAGAGAGAAACATCGATCAGCTGCCTCCTGCACAAGGGGATGTGCCCGCAACCAAGGTACATGCCCTTGACTGCAATCGGACCGAGGTCCCTTCAGTCCGCAGGCCAACGCTCTAGAGTCTATCCACTGAGCCAAACCGATCAGGGCAAATGTGATTTTTTAAAAAAAGAAAGAAAACCTGGTGAAGCCACAGGGGTCATACTCAGAAAATGAAACTGGTTTGACAAAGTGTCTTATACTTATTCATGATGTCCCCAAATAATGTCCTACTTCACTCCTAGATTTTTTGTGTGTGTGGAGAAATGTCCAGAAGTCATTCATAATGACTGAGGACACCACTAACATTGAACAGACAGGTGTGGGGAGATGACAGAAGTGCAGAGAACAATCTATGGCTTGTTTCCCACAAACACCCGTTATGTCCCCATCGGGAAACACTGTATGCTGTACCCATTTTGTTCCTATCTTCACACTGATGCTGGGGACAGATCTCTAGAAAAACTATTATGCTCATAAATACAGTTGGTGAAATACTTGGTGCAGCTTAGCTTAGCCCCTTTCCAAACCCAAATCTTTACCTAAAGGGGAAGACAACTTTTGTCTTTCCCATCTCAGTTTCCTCCCCTGTCTAACTTGTCACACTGAACGGTACTTGCTTTTCAAACAAATGTTTTAAACATGAATGATCTGGATTCTTTTGAAATGCCTTTATTTCAGCAAGTGTGCCTTTGAATCCTTAGCAGATTTAGAATTCTAAGTTTCTATTCTTCACAAGAATATACATTTTTCCTTTAGCCACTTTGGAGCTATAGCATTGAAAAAAGATCCTTGTGTTCAGAAAATCCCTGAACATTTATTGGCCTTGAAAGTATGCAACACATCTAGCCACATAATTGAAAATAATAAGGCCACGATAAATGGGATGGCCCCAGGGTAAAACACCCAAGGGATTCAATTGGTGTCACTTTGCATCAATGTCCATGCATCATGGTAATTGAGGTAACATAACCAATTACCACATTTTAATTAGAGTTCTAAGAACTTGAGAAAATTTGCAGTGATGAGACAGCTCACTTTTTAAAAGAAAAAAAGAAAAGAAAGGTAGAAAGAATGAAAGAAAAGGGTGAAAAAACCCCACACATTACATTACCCAACCTTGTTTCTCACAACCAGAGGTTACATAAAATATGTTTTGTGAGTCTTTATTTTTCTACCTCTCAATCTTATTATCTGGTGGTGCATTTTGAGAAAACAAGTATATTTAAAATGCTGGTTTGTTACAAGAGCAATAGCATTCTCATCCTGATAGGACTGATGACTTTAGAAATTTATGACTAAAAAATTTTCTAGATCGTAGCCTTGGCTTATAATTTCATTTCCCAGCTAAGTGTTTCTCACCATCATAACTCGGGGATTCATTCTAAGTTTTCAGTCAGTGTCTGAGCGCAGTGACACATTATTAAATTACTTATTACTCTGCCTCTGGTTGCTAAACAAAAATAGACCTAGATTCCACCCCCCTAAAAAAATTAAAAGCAGAAAGAATTACTGCATTTAGAAAATAATTTTGACTTGTGGCAATTATTTTTATAAGGTTCGAGTTTAAGTGAAAAACCTCCTGTAAAATTTTACTGCTGCTACATAATCAAGTAATTATGTAATTACTTGTACTTAATTACTTACAAGAGAGATGGTTGTTAAAAAATCTTTATACGTGTCAAGAACAGATTTCTTTTTAGAGTATTTCTAGCCAAGCTTCAAATAGAAAAAAAAAAAAAGCTCTTTTAAAAGTAATTTCTGATAAATTTATTTTTCTTTTGTAAATCTGTTACTATTTTTCTTCAAATATATGAAAGTGCATTATACACAGGTCTTCATGCCTTAGCTACTGTTTCCAAAGAAGAAAAGAAGGAAAGAAGGAAGGGAAGGAGGAAGGCAGGAAGGGAGGGAGAAGAAAAGAAAGAAATGATTTTAAATTACAGTGGAAGGGCTTTATGTTATTTTATCATTGTTATTTTTTCAATCCTCATCTGAGGATATTTTCCATTGATTTTTAGAGAGAGTGGAAGAGAGAGGGAAAGACAGAGAGAAATAGCGATGTGAGAGAAACACATGGATTGGTTGCCTCCTGCACATGCCCTGCGGGCCTGGGCCAAGGAGGAGCCTGCAACTGAGGTATGTGCCCTGTACCAGAACCAGAATCCAGGACCCTTTGGTCAGCCGGCCAACAAACCAAACTGGCTAGGGCGAAGGGCTTGATTTCAAATATGACATGTGTCCTTAATGTGAAGATTTCCAGGAGACAGAGTAGATTTTCAAGGGAAGGTGAGGAATATCCTTTCCTTGAGTGTTAGAATAGAATGTGGTGACTAAGAGTTTGGGCCAGACTGCGCTACTTAGTAGCCATGTGATTGTGGCAAATTATTTAATCCTTTTTTTTTAATTAAATCTTTATTGTTCATATTGTTCAGATTACATTTGTTCCTCTTTTTTTTCCCCCATAACTCCCCTCCTCCCAGTTCCCGCCCCACCCTCCGCCCTCGCTCCCCACCTACTGTCCTCATCCATAGGTGCACGATTTTTGTCCCGTCTCTTCCTGCATCTCCCACTCCCCTTTCCCCCCCCCAAGAATAGTCAGTCCATTCCCTTTCTATGTCCCTGATTCTATTATAATCACCAGTTCATTCTGTACATCAGATTATTTATTCACTTGATTCTTAGATTCACTTGTTGATAGATGCATGTTTGTTGTTCACAATTTGTATCTTTACCTTCCTCTTCTTAAAGGATACCTTTCAGCATTTCGTATAATACTGGTTTAGTGGTGATGAACTCCTTTAGCTTTTCCTTATCTGTGAAGCTCTTTATCTGACCTTCAATTCTGAATGATAGCTTTGCTGGATAAAGTAATCTTGGTTGTAGGTTCTTGGTATTCATCACTTTGAATATTTCTTGCCATTCCCTTCTGGCCTGCAAAGTTTCTGTTGAGAAATCAGCTGACAGTCGTATGGGTATTCCCTTGTAGGTAATTGAGTCTCTTTCTCTTGCTGCTTTTAAGATTCTCTCTTTGTCTTTTGCTCTTGGCATTTTAATTATGATGTGTCTTGGTGTGGTCCTCTTTGGATTCCTTTTGTTTGGGGTTCTCTGCGCTTCTTGGACCTGTAAGTCCATTTCTTTCACGAGGTGGGGGAAGTTTTCTGCCATTATTTCTTCAAATAGGTTTTCAATATCTTGCTGTCTCTCATCTTCTGGTACCCCTATAATTCTGATGTTGGTGCATTTGAAACTGTCCCAGAGGCTCCTTACATTATCTTTGTATTTTTTTTTTCATTTTGCTTTTCCGGTTGGGTGTTTCTCGGTTCTTCGCATTTCAAATATTTGACTTGATTCTTGCACTCCTCTGGTCTGCTGTTGGGTGTCTGTATGATATTCTTTATTTCAGTCAGTGAATGCTTAATTTCTAGTTGGTTCTTTATCACAACATCGAGGGTCTCATTAGATTTCTTGAGGCTCTCATCAAGTTTATCGGCAGTTTCTAGCAAATTATTGAAAGCCCTCAAAAGTGCGTTTTTTAGCTCTATATCCTTCATTTCTGTCATGTTTTTTTGTCTCCGCATTTTTTATGCTTTCTTGGTGCACCCCCTTGTGGTCTTTGTGCGCAGTCTTGTTGTAGTTAAGCCTTAATTGTTGTAGGTGTCACTGGGAGGAATTGACCTCCAGGCCAATTGGCAGTGAGAATCAGCTGTGTCTGCAGTGGGAGAACTTCTGTGCTGAAGACACCCTTCTGGGGCAAGACTTGCTTCAGTGGGGCTTTGGTGTTCACTGAGTCTGCCCCCTGAGTGTGTTCCTTATGCATCTGAGGAGTTGTAATCTGTATGGTCCCACTCTGACCACTGGGTACACTGGCTCTTGGATCTAAGGAGGTGCTAATTAAGCCTCTTCCTGAGGTTACCCAGCAGGAGCTACGAAGAGATATGCAGATTTCCCTTCCTTTTTTGGGGGTTTGGGGGTGACCAGATGAGGCCCAGCTGTGAAGCAATGCAAGCTGCTGTGGGGCCTTGGGCCTTCTCTTGGATGTTCTGGGTCTGTCTGGCCCAGCTGCAATTTGTTAGGTAATTTTCAGGTTGCAAAGGACCCAGGCATTCATATGTACCGGTAATTGCTGCCAGCACCTCTGAGGGAAAGCAGTCCTCAAGTTCTGAGTTCTGCCCGCTGCCAGACCGTCCACTTTCTCCCTGTATGAGCCCTGGGACCCCAGAGACTTCCCAGAACCGGAGTTCAGAGCAGTCGGGAGCTTGTGACTCCCTCCCGATTCAAAAAGACAGCCGCATCCTCAGGTACCTGCCCCTTTCCCCGCGCGCCAGAGCCTCCGTACCGCTGCACTTTACTTTCGTAGCTCCTCTGAGTCTGTGTGCTCTTCTCTTTCCTTCTAGTTGTAGAATTTCCACAGCCTTCCTGTGGTTCTGGATGATGACCGTTCTGTCTTTTAGTTGTATTTTTGAAGTTGTTGTCGGAGGCAGCAATTTTTGGTGTTTAACTATGCCGCCATCTTGGTTTCTCCTCCTATTTAATTCTTCTATGCCTCGGTTTCTTCATCTGTAAGATGGAGATAACAATAATACCTACCTCAGGTTATGTGAGGCTTAAATGAAAAGTTCTTTGAACAGCTGCTGCTACAGAATGAGTAAACCTTAACTGCTATTATTTATGTTATTGCAGGGACCAAGTCTTATTTGTTTTGTAATTATCTAGAAATTAATGCATTGCCTGGCATACTAAGCAATTAATATATTTTTACTTAATAAACTCATGAACAAATGATAGAGAAGTTAATCATTGAGGAAATCCTGTCCTAAGTGATAGGTTCCATGGTGGACATAACTATGCATCTTTACATCTTCCTTTCCAACCGGAATTGGTGAAAACTGAATCAACTAAATGAACTCTAGAAACAACCCTCTCAGTACGGGTTGATTTTATTCATCTTCTACTAGTATTTTAATTTTATTGATTTTGATTCTATTTTTATTATTTGTTTTCTTCTGCTTATTTTAGGCTTAAATTGCTACTTTTTTTCTCAGTTTCCTAATGTAGGAGTTTAGGATTTTGTAGATCTCTCTTTGTTTCTAATATACACATTTTGTGCTGTAAGTTTCCCTAAGCACTACTTTTGCTGCATAAAATAAATCTCAATGAATTGTATTTTCATTTTTAATTAGTTTCAAATATTTTATATTTTCTGTTGGTTTTTTTCTTTAACCTACGTATTACTTAGAAATATGCTATTTTATCTCCAAATATTTTGGTATTTTTCAGCTATCTTTGTGTGAATGGTTTCTAATATAATTCCATAGTGGTCTGAGAGCATACATTATATAATTTCTATTATTTTAAATATTCTAAGGTGTGTTTTGTGGCTCAGAAGGTGGTCTTATCTTTTTAAAAAATACATATTTTTATTGATTTCAGAGAGGAAGGGAGAGGGAGATAGAAATATCAATGATGAGAAAGAATCATTGATTGGCTGACTCCTGCACACACCCCACCAGGGATTGAGCCCACATCCTGGGCATGTGACCAGGGAATCTGATTGGGAATTGAACCATGACCTCCTGGTTCATAGGTAAAAGCTCAACCACTGAGCTACTCTGGCTGGGCAAAGGTGGTCTTATCTTGGTGAATGTTCCATATGAGTTTGAGAAGAATATGTATTCTGCTGTTGTTGAATGAAATATTTTATAAATGTCAATTAGATCCAGCTGATTGACAGTGCTGTTCAGGTCAACTTATTCTTAGTAGGTTTCTGTATGATTGATATATCAATTACTGACAGAATAGAGCTAAAACCAGAAGTCCTCAGCAAAGGTTGAAATCCAGCTATAATAATTGATTTTTGTATTCCTTCTTGCAATTCTATTCATTTTTGCTTCACTATTTTGATGCCCACTTGTTAGATCAATACACATTTGGGATTGTTAAGTCTCCTTGGAGATTTGATCCCATTTTATTAATGCCCCTCTTTATTCCTGATAATTTTCCTTGTTTTTGAGTCTGCTTTGTCTGAAATTTACACAGCTACTCCCACTTTCTTTAACCTGAGTCTTTGTATTTAAAGTGGGGTTCTGACAACATGTAGTTGGTTCTTGCTCTACTTTCTATTCTGGAAATATCTACTCTTAACTGCAGTAATTACACCAACCATCCACATTTAAAGTGATTACTAATATAGTTGGAATAGTATCTGTTATGTTTGTGACTATTTTCTATTTATTGCATTTATTTTTACCTATTAACAATCACTTTATTTATTTTTAAATTGTTGACAGTATTACAGATGTGCCCGATCCCCCAACCCTTTGGCCCACTGCCACCCAGCCCGTATCCATCCCACCCCAAGCCTTCACCACATTATTGTTTGTGTCCATGGGCTATGCAACTATATATATAAAAAGCCAGCGACCATAACAGCCATAAAAACCATAATGACCCGGTCACTATGATGACCACTGTGGCCAGCGAACCAGTCCGATCAGGGGTTGGGCCCGGCCAGCCAACCTCATGGCCCCTCTTCCCTGCCGGCCTGCCCCCGATCAGACTCTCCCACCCCGATTAAGAGCTGGCCACCGGCCAAATGCCCCCAATCAGCCCGTGCCACCACTATAGGCCAGCCCGCCACAGATCGCACCCCTCCACCCCAATAGGGGGTGGGGCCTGCCCACCAACCTCCTGCAGCCCCTCCCCCTGCCTGGCTCCACCCCAGATTGGCTCCCCCACTCCATCAGGGGCAGGGCCAGCTGGCCAACAACCCATGGTCCCTCCCTCAGGCCGCTGGCCCCCGATCGGAACCCCCCACCCCATTCAGGGGTGGGGCCTGCTGGCCCACTGCCCACAGCCCTCCCTATGGCCAGCCCTGCCCCAAATCGCCCCCCCAACCCCAATTGGGGGTGAAGCCCACCAGGCAATTGCCCATGGCCCCTTCCCCCAGCCAGCCCAGCCCTGATCAGCCCCAATCGGGCTGGGCCAGAAGGCCAACCTCCTGCCATCTCCTCCTCCTGACAGGCCCAACCCTGATCCGCCCTGATTGGGGACGGGCCAGCCAGACCCCACCAATGCATGAATTCGTGCACTGGGCCTCTAGTATCTTACCTAATAATAGACAAACATGTAAATTGGCCATCCCTCCACTATGCTCACCAGCCAATCAGGAGAGTATGCAAATTAACCCAACAAAGATGGTGGCTAATTTGCATATGC
Organism: Myotis yumanensis; assembly: GCF_028538775.1. Lineage (NCBI taxonomy): Eukaryota > Metazoa > Chordata > Mammalia > Chiroptera > Vespertilionidae > Myotis > Myotis yumanensis. The sequence continues at coordinate 92,091,355 of NW_027223752.1, forward strand.
AGGCATGGAGCAAAGACTGAAGGCTCCGGCCGGAGCAGAGAAGACTGAAGGCTGAAGAGGCTTCGCTTCTCTGCTGAGGCCGGAGCAAAGGCCTGGGTCCCGGGTGCCAGAGGAAAACTGGTGCTGGCAGCCAGGGGAAGGAAGGCCTATTGCACGAATCTCTTCGTGCACTGGGCCTCTAGTATACTATATAATAAAAGCCTAATATGCTAAGTGTCCAGTTGTCTGGTCAGACATTCAACCAATCAAAGCATAATATGCTAATGATATGCTAAGGCCACTCAACCGCTCCCTATGATGTTCACTGACCACCAGGGGGCAGACAGTTAACTGGTAGACCAGTTGCTATGATGTGCACTGACCACCAGGGGGCAGACGCTCCAACTGGTAGGTTAGCTTGCTCCTGAGATCCAGCCAATCGGGATTGAGCAAGACAGGCCAGACATGCCCTGGAGCTCTCCTGTGGTCCCTCCCCAGCTGGTCAACCTCCCACATCCCTCCCTGGCCCCGATCGTGCACCGGTGGGGTCCCTAGGCCTGGCCTGTGCCCTCTTGCAATCTGGGACCCCTTGCGGGATGTCAGGGAGCCAGTTTTGGCCCAATCCTGCAGGCCAAGCCAAGGGACCCCACCGGTGCATGAATTCGTGTACCAGGCCTCTAATATGTATGTATTTTCTTTGTTTAATTTCTTCCAGTTTCTCCCCCCTCGCCCCCGCCCCCTGAGATCTGTCAGTCTGTTCCATGTATCCATGACTCTGGATCTATTTTGTTCAGCAGTATATTTTCTTCATTAGATTTCACATATAAGTGAGATCATATGGTATTTGTCTGTCTCTGTCTGACTTATTTTGCTTAGCTTAATAATCTCTAGGCACATACATGCTATCCTAAAAAGTAATAGTTTCTGCTTTTTTACAGCTGGGTAATATTCCATTGTGTAAATTCCACAGCTTTTTTATCAACTCATCTACTGATGGGTACTTGGGCTGTTTCCAGATCTTGGTTATTGTTAACAACACTGCTATAAACATAGGGATATATTTTTTCTGATTGGTGTTTTGGGATTCTTAGGATATATTCCCAGAAGTGGGTTCTTTGGTTCAAAAGGAAGTTCCATATTTAATTTTTTGAGGAAACTCCATACTGTTTTCTACACCATTCTGCATTCTCACCAACAGTGTATGAGGGTTCCCTTTCCTCTACATCCTCACCAGCAGTTGTTGTTTGTTGATTTATTGGTGGTAGCCATTCTGACAACTGTCAGGTGATACCTCATTATAGTTTTAATTTACTGATAATTAGTAACTTTGAGCATTTTTTCATATGTCTATTGGCCATTTTTATGTACTCTTTAGAGAAATGTCTATTCAGGTCCTTTGTCCATTTTTTAAATTGGATTGTTTGTCTTCCTAGTGTTAAGTTATATAAGTTCTTTATATATTTTGGAAATTAACCTTTCATCATATGTATTATTGGTGAATATGTTCTCCCATTCAGTGAATTCCCCTTTCATTTTGTTGATGGTTTATTTGGCTGTATTTCTAGGAATTTTTCAATTTTTCCCAGGTTGTCCAGATTGTCACCATGTAGTTGTTCATAGTATTTTCTTACAATCCTTTGTATTTCTGTGATATCAATTTGTACTTGCCCTTTTTCACTTCTGATTTTATTAATTTGGGTCCTCTCTCTTTGTTTCCTGGTGAGTCTTGTTAAAAGTTTATCAATCTTGTTTTTCTTTTCAAAGAACCAATCTTTGTTTCATTGATCTTTGTTAGTTGTTTTTTTGTTTTTTTTTTAATCTATATGTCATTTATTTCTATTCTTATCTTTATCATTTCCTTCTTTCTCCTTACTCTGGGCTTTTCTTGTTGTTCTCTTTCTAATTCTTTTAGTTGTAGGGTTAGGTTGTTATTTGAGCCTTTCCTTGTTTCTTGAGTTAGGCCCATAATGCTATGAACTTCCCCCTCAGGACTGTTTTTCCTGTGTCCCATTGATTTTTGGTTGTTTTGTGTTCATTTACATTTGTTTTCAGGACGAATTTGATTTTTTCCCTTCATCTCATTGGTATCCTATTGATTGTTTAATAACATATGATTTAGCCTCTATGTGTTTGAATGTTTTTGAGTGTTTGTATTGTAGTCGATTTCTAGTTTCATGCCATTGTGATCCAAGAAGATGCTTGCTATGATTTCAATTTTATTGAATTTCTTAAGAGTTATTTTGTGTTCCAACATGTTGTGTATCTTTGAGAATGTTCCATGTGCACTTGAGAAGAATGTATATTCTAAAGCTTTGAGATGAAATGTTCTGTAAATATCAATTAAATCCATCTGATCTATTGTATTGTTTAAGGTCACTGTTTCCTTGTTGATTTTTTTGGGTGCGGTGGCGGGGGGGGGGAGGTTAGACAATCTATCCAATGGTCAGTGGGGTGTTAAAGTCTCCTACTATCACTGTATTGCTGTCAACCTCTCCTCCAAGACTTTAAAAAAAATACATTTAGATGCTTTTATATTGGGTGCATTATGTTTATCAAGGCTATATCCTCTTGTTGGATTGATCTCTTTATTATTATATAGTAACTTTCTTTGTCTCTTGTTATAGCCTTTGCTTTGAAGTCTATTTTGTCAGATATGAGTATTGCTACCCCAGCTTTTTGTTTGTTTGTTTGTTTTCATTTGCATGGAAAATTCTTTTCCATCCCTTCACTTTCACCCTGTGTGAGTCAGATAGCATATATATGGGTTATGTTTTCTTATCCATTCAGCTACCCTATATCTTTTGATTGGAGCATTGAATCCATTTACATATGAGGATATTGATAGATAATTATTTATCACCATTTTTATTCTTTATGTTCCTCTCTCTATATATTTCATCTTCATTCAGCAGTTACTTTAACATTTCTTGCAATGCTGGTTTGGTGGTAATACTTTTCATTAATTTGAAAACTTCATGCCATTTCTTTCTGGCCTATATGGTTTCTGTTGTGAAATCAGCTGACAGCCATATGGAAACTCATTTAGATAATTGACTGTCTCTCTCTTGCTGCCTTAAAGATTCTCTCTTTGACGTTAACATTTGCCATTTTAATTATGATCTGGTTTGGTGTGGGCCACTTTGGGTTTATCTTGATTGGGACTCTCTGTGCTTCCTGAACTTGTGTGACTTTTTCCTACACCAGGTTAGGGAATTTTTCTGTCATTGTTTCCTCAAATAAGTTCTCTATCCTTTGCTCACTTTCTTCTCCTTTTAGTATCCCTATGATGTGGATGTTGTTACATATTGGCCCAATGTTCCCTAAACCAGCAGTAGCCAACCCGTGGTCCGTGGACCACTGGTAGTCTGTGAGGTTCAAAAGGTTGGTGACCGCTGACCTAAATTATCCTCATGCTTTTTAAAAGCAAAATAAAACATATTTTTATTAATTTCAAAGAGAAGGGGAGAGGGAGAGGGAGGTAGGAACATCAATGTTGAGAGAGAATCATTGATAGGGCATATGCAGATGTAGAATTTGTTGGTGTTTATCCTGCTTCCTGGCTCAGAGACTTTGTGTCTGTCATTAATTTTAGAATATTCTCAGCCATTCCACTTTAAATATTTCTTGTCCTCAATTCTCTCTTTCCTTTCTGGTATTCCAATTACACATATATTGTACCTTTTGATATTATCTCAATGTTCCTGGATGTTTCCTTCTTGTTTATCACCACCTTTTTTCTATCTGCATTTTAGTTTGAAAATTTTTATTGACCTATCTTTAAGTTGATCAACTATTTCCTTGGCCATTTCCAGTCTATTGCTAAATACAGCAAAGGCATTCTTCACTTATTTTATAGATTTTAACATTTTCTAACATTTCGTTTTGAATCATTCTTAGAGTCATCATCTCTCTGCTTACATTACCCATCTATTCTTACATGTTGTTTACTTTTTTCACTAGAGCCCCTAATATATTAATTATAGTTACTTAAAATTTCTGTCTTTTAATCCCCAAATTTGTGTCATATCTGAGTCTGATTCTTGCTTGTTTTGTCTCTTCAGACTGTGTTTCTCTTGCATTTTAGCATGCCTTGTATTTTTTTGTCGTTGTTGAAAGCTGGACATGATGTTTCAGGTAATCAGAATTGAGATAAATAGGACATTAGTGTGAAATTTTTATGTTAATCTATCTAGGAGTTGAATTGTATTTAATGTTTGCCATTACTGTAATTCTTTTATGCAGAACTTCAAATTCCTTTAGTGTCCTTGTTTTTGTCTCTTCCATTACCTTTGCGATTTCCTAAGAATTCTTCCTCAGATACCTGCAAGTTATCTTTTAGCTTAAATACACTGTTATTATACTGGAACCCTATTAGTATAGTGGTAATAAGTAAGGGAGGATAAATATCTGATATTTTAAGATTGACTCTCAGTTTTAGTGGGCCTTTGCCCTTGGGCTGTGACCTTCAGAAATGTTTCTTAGTTATTCCAGCCCATTAGATGAGATAAGAAGTCTAGAGGGTGTGAAGTCAGAGAAATACCCTTCTCCCAGGTGGGGTAGGCTCTCAAGAAATTTTTTTCCCTAAAAAGTAGGTTTTTGTTATGGAAACTGTCTGTGTATATTTCACAGTGGTTACACTTTCCTTTCCACTATCAGAATCATAGGGAATTTTTCTTAGTATTTTACTGTAAGAACCTGCTGGTATCCTGGGTAGTAAAATCCAGGAAAATGTGGGATCTCCCTAAGACTATGGTCCCTAGAAGTTTTTCACTCTCAAACTGTCCACACACAGCCTTCAGCAATTTATTAAATTTATTATTTAAGAGTTGCTACCGGTTTATGGCTCCAGTGGCTTCTGCTTCAGGTAAGTAGATCTCATCTGCGATTATCTGTACTGACTTATGACTACAGATTTCAGTTTGCCCTGCAGCTTAGTTCTCCCATGTGTCCAAGAAAAGTCATAGATACTCAGTTTGGTTAGCTTTTTCTTCTTTTCAAAACAGGAGCAGCAACTTCCAAAGTGCTTTACCTGTCAGAGCTAAAATCACAAGTTCTCAGCACTGGTTGAAATGAAGGACTATAACCCGAGCTAGGGCTCCAGCACTTAGTACTAGGTGCAGAAGACGGCATACCTCATCCAAGACTGTAGGATATAAATCCAGGAAAAATCAAAGATGTAGGACCAGGGTCAAGCAGGGCTAAGAAACCAATTTTTAGGAAGCATCAATCCAAAAGGCCTGGGCAATAGTTTGAAACCCAGACTGAACCAGAAGGGCTGGACCCGACTGATTCCTGAAAAAGTTAAGTCCTTTTAAATAGAGAATTTGAAGAAATGGAAGTGTTAATGGTACAAGTAATTTTTGTGTGAAAAATTGATGAAAAGTCACACTCTCCTCTTTCTGTTCTCACTATCCTAATTCTAGTCTACTCCAATTGCCACAGACTGATAGCTAGAGTAGACTTCTTGCTAGTGGGCTTATTTCCAAGTATCCCCTCCAGTCTACCCAGCATGCCACTCCCTGTTGGGCTTCAATGACTGAAATATTGTTTTAATGATATTATCCCACTGAACAAGGATATATTGTAGCTCCCTTTTGCTTATAAATCAAAGCTAATAACTCTCCAAGCCTCCATAGGCTGGCTCCATATGACTACTGTCAACCTAAATAAGGAGGTAAACTGAGGCAAGCTCAAATGACCAGAAATTGAGTTTATTTTGGAATAGCAGAGGAATTGCAATTTGGAAATGCATGCTCTAACAAGCTACAAGTGAGTTTGTTGAGGGTTTGGAATGGACTATATTTATGAGCAAGGATTGCAAAGAGGGAGAAGTCCACTCAGAGTCCAAGCAGTAAGTTCATTTTCTTGAGGATGGGGAGAGGTTCTTAGCAAATGTTCATTGGTCAGGAGATAAGTCCTGGTCTTCTGTAAATCAGGCATTTATAAGAAATCAGTGTTTCAGTTCTTAAGCTCTCTACTGAGGGAGCATGATTCTCAATTTCATATCTTTTTCAGTTTTATTTTTGATTGAAATTCTTTCACACTACCTAAACCTTTTGCCTCAATAGTTGTTTATCCAGTTCTAAATATCCATAAAATAGGCAAAGGATGTAATCAAGTGATTTATAAAGTAATATATCCAAACGGTTACGAAACTTATGAATAAATGTCCAATCTAGCTAGTAATGAAAGAAATGTAAAGTAACAGTTTGTCAGTTGCTATTTTTTTTTTACCTATCAATAAGAGAGAAAATTAGCAACAAATCCCAGTGTTAGAAAGGTGAGACTATGTTGCAAACTGTCATAACTTTTAGCTATTTCTCAATAACTTAAAAAGTGTTCATATCCTCTGGCCTAGTAGTTATCCTCCAATTTACTCTCAGAAAATAATCTCAGCTATTTATATGAAGATGTTGGTCATGTTTTAGTTATAAAACCAAATATAATTGGAAACAGTAGGAATTTCTAATAACATTTAGTTTAAGTAAACATTTAAATAAAATGATGAAACATTTAAAATCATTATAAAAACCATATTTTTTGGGGGGAGGTCAATCGGGGAAAAAGGAGACAGATGTAAAACTTTAGACAATTTAAAAAAATCATGTTTTTCAGGTCCTATTGGTTTTACTTTCTAAATAACTCTAAAGTTCATTCAGTTTTCCATAACTGTACACCACCAAATCTAACCTACCAGCATCTTTCATAAAGTGTTTAGGATATTACCCAGCACAAAGAAAGTCTTTAATAAATATTTGCTGTTATTATTCTTATTCTTATCTGCTGCAGTAGCCTCTAACATTGCCTTCCCACATCAACTTTTGCTCCCTTCCCAGTCCATTCTCTACCCTGTAGCCTGAGTAATCTTTTAAAATCACTAATCTGATTATGTGATCTTGCCTGCTTCTCCAGCCTTATTTCCATCACATGTCCTCCTTCTGCAGGCCAGACCCACTGCCTGCTGCCAGGCCCTCACCTGCAGCACACTCCATCCTGCCTAAGGACCTGTTCCTTCTGCCTTCCCTACTCGCCCATACCTTGAGTTCCTGCCCCCAAATTCTAATCCTTCAGAAATCAGCTCAAGAGCTACTTCCTCAGACAAGCTTTTCTTGACCTTCTGGAGTAGATCAAGTTTATCTCTTATATCTTACTAGAGGCCCCGTGCATGAAAATTTGTGCACTCTAGGAGGTCCCTTAGCCTGGCTGGTGCCCTCTCGCAGAGCAGGACCCCTCGGGGATGTCCGACTGATGGCTTAGGCCTGCTCCCGAGGGGATTGGGCCTAAGCTGACAGTCAGACATCCCTCTGGCAGCCCAGGAGCCCTTGAAGGATGTCCACCTGCTGGCTTAGGCCCACTCCGTTAGTTGAACATCCTTAGTGCTGCCACAGAGGCCAGAGAGGCTCCCACCGCTGCCGTTGCACTGGCCAGCCATGAGCCGGCTTCTGGCTGAGCGGCGCTACCCCTGTGGAAGCGCACTGACCACCAGGGGGCAGCTCCTGCATTGAGCATTTGTCCCCTTGTGGTCAGTGCGTGTCATAGCGACTGGTCATTCCCTGTTGTTCCACTGTTAGGGTCAATTTGCATATTACCCTTTTATTATATAGGATTATATAGGTAGTAATCTAACCTGCCAGGTTCTAAAACTAAATGTTGTCTGTCTCATTCAGTAAATATGTGTTGAATAAATTTGCTGAATACATAATTAATTAATTAATTAATTAATGAGGTTGTCTAAAAAGCTTATAGCTACTTGCTTTTTGTCTGCTCATTTATATTTCTTTTTATATCAGACTGCCATGAATGCAATCTTCATTGACCCACTTTTCTATCTTTTCATATGTTCATGGTTTTCACAACCACAGAAACCTCTAGTTACATTCATGTTGTGTATAGCTGACCAGCCAGGAACTCTGAATCAGTTAGAGGTGAATTGAGATATTAAAAACCCTTATCCCTTGTGGAGTCTGTGGTGGGAGGGGAGGAAGGGGAATGCAGGGCAGGGCCTGTGAGGAGTCCAGGCCTTTGCCTCTGAAGTGAGTAACCTCCTCCTTCCTTCCCAGTATGCAAGTCTATATTAGCATTTTCTATATGTCACTTGAAAATGTTTGGGAAACACTGGTCTAGAAATAACAGTAATATTAAACCTCTGATCATGAAACAATAGTTACATTTAAATTTTGATTGAAGGGAAAATATTTAAGTAGAAATGCCAATGAGGTCAAATAATTTTCTTATCTTTTAGGAAGATGACATTAACTCTAATTTTCTTTTTCATTCAGGTCTAATATTTTAGGTCTATTTTTTTTAACTTGGATTGTATTTGTGATTTTTTAAAACATATAAGTGACTAAGTTTGCTGAATGTCAAAGAAAATATTCTATGTTTAGTCATACAAGGGGTTAAAATTGAAATACCAATATTGTAAAAGCTAATTTTTTTACATGAAGGAGTATAGGTCTAAAGTGTCATAAAGTAAATGTATTTTTTTGTTTGTTTGTTAATGCTCACCCAAGGATATTTTTCCATTGATTTTCAGAGAGAGAGTGGAAGGAAGGGGAAGAGACAAAGAGAGAGAAACATTGATGTGAAAGACACACATCGATTGGTTGCCTCCTGCTCCGCAGGGACCTGGGCGAGCCTGCAACTGAGGTATACGTGCCTTTGACCAGAAATGTACCTGAGACCCTTCAGTCTGCAGGCTGATGCTCTATCCACTGACCCAAACCAACTAGGGTTAAATCTATTTTAACTTAGCTTAAATATGCTTCCCATAGCCATAATACTATCTGTGTATTACTGTTAATTGTAGAAGTATTGGGTTCTGAATAGTTAACCTATTTGCAAAGACAGTGTGTTGTCTGATTTCAACGGGTCATGGAATTGGAAGGAACTGAGCACCCTTGAACACCTGCTATATGGACAGCATTGTTCTGAGGTTTGTCTACACAGAGGTAGTGCAGAACATGATCTTCACTCTCAAAGAATTTGCAAACTGTATGGAGTGAGAATAAGAGAATATTGACATAGATGAGACAATAATTACTCCAAACGAGGTGTGGGCTGAAAATGACAGCACCAATGACAAAACTAAATAAAAAGCTGCAAGAGAGTTGAGAGGTGAGTCTGCGCTCAATTTACCTTTATGTCTGACCAAGTCCTGGGCAGAATGATGTAGTAAATAAGGAATGAATGAATTAATGAACTAATCAATCAACAAACGTAAATACTACATTGTGTAGTTCCATCGCTATTGTAATAATCAAATGAGAGGGAAATCACTGAGGGCTAATTATTCAGAGAAATATTTATAGAGGAATTTAAGATAGAATTTTGAGACTTTTGGTGAAGTCAATAGACACCAAATGCATTTATTCATTCAAAAAATATTTATTGAGCCTTGGCCAGTTGGCTCAATTGGTTTGACATAATCCTATATACCCAAAGGTTGCTGGTTCAATTCCCAGTCAGGGCATATCCCCAGGTATAGGCTTGATCCCTGGCAGGGAGCATGCAGGATGAAGCCAATCAAGGTTTCTCTCTCTCTCTCTCTCTCTCTCTCTCTCTCTCTCTCTCTCTGTTTTTCTTCTCTCTCTCTCTCTCTCCCCAGCTTCCTAAAAATAAAAAATCATATATATTATATATACACACATATATATGCATATATATATATTTCCTACTGTGAACAGAGGCATGGTGACCTAAGTGAGCAGGGAATATTCATGAAGCAGTTACTATAGTGAAGGTCAGCTTTGGGGGAGCATTCAATTAAATTTCTGTCATTTTTATGTTACTAGATTATAGAATGCCTTAAAAGTCAGAATAATATAGAAGAGAAAATAGCCACTGAAAGTTGCTTTTATTGTTTGTTTTGTTTAATGAGAGGAATAATACAATGAAAGGATTTATTTTAGGAAACTTGGTTTAATAGTGGTGTGTAGGATTATCCTGAACCCACTGTCCCCTCTGTTTTTAAAAAAGTCTAGGGATAGATTTTTTTATAAACTTTCATGGGGGTCTATGAGAATGTTTAGTTGCCCTTTTAATAATAAAGATTTCTAGTGTATCTCATCTACTTGTCTTGCTGCACTGTAATTTCATTTTTTTGAGTTTGAAGTTGTGGAAACAGAGAACTCTTTCATTATCCCAGTCATCATAACTTTACAAATGCTATAGAAAATAAGTCCCTATATAGACTTCTCCTCACCTGGTAAAATAACTCCAACTCCCTTGATCTTTTGCAAATAGTTTGTTTCTTCATTGTAAGGAACATGCCTTGACTATTAAACTTTAATGATATCGAACTAACTAGATTCTCCCATATGGCCTTGATTTCTTCCTTTGTTTTTATACTTATGCAAGAGTAGGCATAATGACAATTATAAAAATTAAGTGCTAGAAGCTCCCAAGATAATTCCATTTATAGAACCTTAAAGTTGTTGGCACATACACAAAATCAAATTTAAAAGTACTAAAATTATTTTATTTTGGTTTTAAATAGATAGTCAGGATGGGCTACAGTGTCTGGAGTTGAGGGCAGAGGTGTTAGAACAATTGAAGAGTTTCCTATAGATTCTGTGGCCCCCACAGTTCCTCCACTCCTGTTCTCCTTCCAAAACTGGTGCTAGAGGATAAGGAAGGTGGTGAATAGCACCTGAGAGGAACAGGCACCCAATGTCAACAGCCACTTTACTGTGGAACTTGGTTTCTTCAAGCTACTCCCTAGCATGTCCTGTGCTGGTTTCCTTACCCACCAGCTTCTTTAGGACTTGCCCGCTCTGTGGTTACAAATGATTCTTCTTGCTAACTCAGTGGCTTTCCCTCACCTCTCATTCTTCTTATCTTCTCTGACTATGACACTCTTAACCATCCACCACTTAAAAGTTTCCTTCTCTCAGCTTCCAGAATATTATACCAGTAGTTCTACCTGGGTTTTCCTCTGTTACCTTTGCTGGTTGCTCAGCCCTCCTTTGAAGGCACCCACATTGCTCTATCCCATTAACCATTGCTTCGTACCAATCAACAGTACTTATTTTTGCATGTAAAGAAAAGCCAAACTTGTCCAAGGCAGAATAAATAATTTTTGATTTGGTGGAAGATAAAATATCTTGCAGTCTCTCCTATCACCATCATCATTTGCTAAGTGTTACTTTCTTAGCTTTTCATATAGCTCTTGTCATCCCCAAAGACTAGAAAAGGAGTTACAGCAATAAATACTCAGAAATATGTCCGATCCTCCCCAAGATACCATTGCATCTACCTTTGGACAAGAAAGGTCAATCGATTTTTGGCAATTAGCATGTGCAGGAATAAGGAAAGAGGATAAGTTAGCTAAGGACTCTAGGCAAGCTCTGCCACTGGGAGATGTTTCCTAATGGAGCTTTCATGGGGTCAGATGGCCTGCTGGACCTCCCTTATAAGGGTCCCATTCATGGTAAATTCTCAGCTGAAATTATCAATGAGTTAGAAAGGGCTAGTTAGGAATTCAGGTGTCTTGTATATTAGTTATTTCTGTGAGGTCACTAACTCACCTCATCCAAGTTGATGCACATTAAAATTAGTTTAATTCACTAGACAACAGCACAGAATATTAGGGGACCCAAAAATAGCCTGTGCCAGTTTGCTCTCTTTTTTTCTTGTTTTACATTCTGAAAGAACGCACTTCAAATAAGCAATTCCAATTTTCAAAAAAGCAATTCCTCCCTTCTTTTTCCTTTCTGAGTGGCACTCGTACGGTAGCAGTGGTAAAATAAACAACGATGTGTTGGATTTTGTTTCTCTTTGTCTATATGACATTTGTGTCATCACCGTAGCTCTAATCCATATTCAGGTCTTCATGTTTGGTGCGCAGTAATATGTAAATCACCCCGCCAGCTGCATGGAGCAGTGTTTGTTTATTCTGTTTCCTTTGGCACTGCACAGAACTGAATTTCTGCCAAAATGGGGCTGCTTCAGGGAGCACTCCTGCTCCAGGAGGAAGTTTTGAAAGGAAGTGCACATCGTAAGTCTTCACTCTGTGAAGCAGCAAAATCAAAACAAACTTTCTGTTTACTAAAATATCGGTATTATGAATGCAAAATACTGTGTTTGTTAAAATATAATGAGCAGGCTGCCCATCTCCAGGATGCTGGGTGTACCAGGGTGTTGGAAATGAGGACACAATCCTGAGAAAGCTGGTGCGTTGTTTTTTTTTTCCCTTGCAAAGAAAGTAGGTGAAATGAAAGACACAATCTAGAAGTTTAAGAGGAAAAGAAATATTTTAACATGCATATTCATCTCTGGAAACACATGGCATTTACATGTATTTAAATGTGGACAGCTGTGGCGTTTAAGTGTTAAAAAATTTCATTAATGATGCATAGAGCTATCTACTTCTGTTGGCAGGCCTTTCAGTCTTCAATCTGACACTTCCTTTTTTATCCAGCAAGCTAATTTCCCCTCTTTTGTGAGGAGTAACTGTTTTCACACTGCTGCTTACCCAGCAAGCCTCCTTATTGTTTCATGGTTAATTATCTTCTCCAGCCTCACCTTCCCAGCGAGGGGAGGGACCCTTCCTCCCCAGCACTAATGAAAGCTGAGTTTTATGGGTGCCCTGTGTAAATAAACACAAGTCTGATCAGTCAACATAATAAATGAGTTCCTAAAGTTTATGGAGTCACAGCTCATCTAGTGATTTTACTGAATAATGAGGAAAAATGATTAATCTGGTGGGAGGGGGGACTTTAATTTTGAAGAAAAAAAAATGAAGGCTTTGTTGCCTGGGTTTGGAACCTATCTGCAGACAAGCATAAGGGATCTCTATTTACCCAAGTATTCCTCACGCTCCCGAACAGCAGCGGGGATGGAGAATGTTGCACAAGGAGTGGGCTTGAAAAATCCTGTTGATTGGTAGGAGGTGAGGTCACTTGGCATTTTATTTCCCGGATTATTGCTGTTCGTTAAGAAAAAGAAGCAGCCGAGCTGTATGTAATCACACTATGCTACACTCTGCACTGACTGTAAGAAAAGCCGAGGTGAGTCACACGCTGCCAGTGTCTAGTGCCTGGCGTAGGAAATTCAGCAGGTTTGGCCCAAGTTACTAGCTCTGCTGGCCAGGCAATGTCCTGCTTCCCTGGACTATAAACAGCATATTCTCTTGGTTGCCGGCACACGGACCCATATCTAAATAGTTTGGTGTTCCTAGTTATTTTTGGTTAGTTTACTTTGCAAAAGGATTTTAAAGGATTAGGTGATTCTCAGGTTCTAATATTGCTTTTTAAAATTTAAAACGAATTCACATTTTGAGCTCGAAATCTTCTAGAATGTACTTTATATTTCTTTGATTTGGGAACCTTAGATTGTTTTAAGGTCCTGACATTTAAAACAATTAAGAGGCCCCTTCATGAGAGCCCAGGACCACAGAGCTTCTATTCCAGTCAAGACTGAGGTGCTAAATCTAATGGGATCTCAGGATCCTTCGTGTTTTCCCTTGAGATCTCATAAAGAACCTCCCCCCCAGGGATTCTACATTTTTAACACGTCTAAGGACTCTAGGAATCAGAAGTATAAAATCTCTTGGAAACTTACTTCAAAGACATTTATTGCCTTCTAGGAAATAATCCTGAAATTTCAAGTAACTTACCAGCAAGTATATTTGCCAGTTATTTTTATGGAGACAGCAGTGACAGCTCAAGGGAGATGTGATCAAAATTTTGAGACTTACCAGTCCTCCCTAAGTCTAAAAGTAGTTATCATTTAAAGAAGGTTATTAAGACAAAAATGCAAATCAAACTAAATAAAATCAGATGTAGAAACAAGGGCTAAGTCATCTTAAGAAAACAAATCATAGCTGATCTCCCTGCTAATCATCTTAAACCTTGTGTCAATCAGACGATAAACTGAGAAAAGTGAGACAAGTTTGTTTGAGTGGCATAGATAAGATGGAAAAGAGATTGAAGTGATACCTGCCATTTTGGGTGATTCTTAATTTGCTTATCCAAGTTGGCCAATATCTATTTATTTATTTTTTTGTTGGAATGGTGAGTTATAATCAGATTCTTAGAATTAAAAACCAAAATCCCCATTATCTGAGAGGACCAAACATAAGAACATAATGTTGGCTTTTAATGTGTACCTTGTTGAAAGTGAAAAGATGCACAATTCTCCCAAATAACAAGTACTGTGTGAAGGGCATGGATCCGGAATATGGTGAAGTCTGTTACAGGATGCTGGGCTTGGCAGGCAGACCTCAGCTTGCTGGCAAAGCTCCCCCTGGGCATGAGGCTACCTCAGGATCATGCCACAAATCTTGTGTTCATAAAATTCTGTCTGAAAATTGGGAACCCATGTCTATGTCACAGAGTAGCCTATGTGTTAGTAAACTTCACTTGTTTATGGGACTGTTCACCTCCTCTATAGTGTGTAGGTTTTAAAATGATAGGTTTTTATTAATGGAAGAGTCTTATCATAAAGCAGGGACAGTAGTGTACTTTCCCCCCTGGCAAAGATGAGGCAAAAATTACATCCTGAGGCACAAAATTTAAATGTTATGTCAACTCCTGACAGTCAAAAGGCAAACACCAAACAGCTAGAATAATGCCAGAAAAATGGGGCCAGCTGTTATCATTAGGGGGAAAATTATTTATGTAACTCGGCATATGGGTCTGTTCATGTCATCTAAATAGGTTTACCATGTGGTAGAATGCAGAAAATGCCACCATTTTATTTCCATTGGGCTTTTACATCTTTATTGAGGTTATTTTTTGTACTTTTTTTTTGTTTCAGTTCTACAAAATAATGAAGAGGTCAGATAAAGAAATTACGTTTGTTTAAAATCTCTTCCAAAGTTTTTTTTTTAAACAATTCATTCTAAATAATACTAAGGTTATGTATTTCGAATCTATGAGGGAAAATTTCAGGGAAACAGAATAGTGACTAAGATGAGAAAAATAAACCAATTTTCCTATTCGGTCTATTCTGAGTATAATATAAATTTCAATATGTTTGCATATAAAGCAGTGGTCAAGATAAAATAATTTGTTCACCAATGGAAGTAGAGTATTTTTCTAGTTACTTCTAGTAAAACATTCAGAGTTGGGTGAGAAAGTAACTTTTCCCATGGTGGATGCTTAAGAAAGACAAATAATGATGTGTACAATAATTAACTTGTTTAAGGAAAACATAGCTTGACAGGAGGCATTCATCTGTTGCCACCTAGCTTTAATATGGCAAACAAGGAGGTGAATACACCTAAGAGTTATTTAGAAACTATGACAGGATCTAAATGTATTTAATTTATTGTCCCAAACATATTAGCTCTTAATCAAAATATCTGACTTCTTTGGGTCAGAACTTCTAGTGAAACTGAAATTATAGTGAGGGGAGAAAGAAGGGCTTATATTTTATGTATCCTTTCTTCTACAGAATTCCTTCTTACAGCTTCACAATCACCCTCTTTATAGAGCCTTAAAGTTGTTGGCATACACACAAAATCAAATTTAAAAGTACTAAAAATTGTTTTATTTTATTTTGGTTTTAAATAGATACAGAGTCAGAATGGACTGCAGTGTCTGGAGTTGAGGGCAGAGGTGTTAGAACAATTGAAGAGTTTCCTATAGATTCTGTGGCTCCCACAGTTCCTCCACTCCTGTTCTCCTTCCAAAACTGGCGCTAGAGGATAAGGAAGGTGGTGAAAAGCACCTGAGAGGAACAGGCACCCAATGTCAACAGCCTCTTTACTGTGGAACCTGATTTCTTCAGGCTACTCTCTAGCATGTCCTGTGCTGGTTTCCTTACCCGCCAGCCTCTCTAGGACTGCCCTCTCTATGGTTACAAATGATGATTCTTGCTAATTTAGTGGCTTTCCCTCACCTCTCATTCTTCTTATCTTCTCTGACTACAACACTCTGAACCACCCACCACTTAAAGGTTTCCTTCTCTCAGCTTCCAGAATATTATACCAGTAGTTCTACCTGGGTTTTCCTCTTACCTTTGCCGGTTGCTCAGCCCTCCTTGGAAGGCACCCACAAGGCTCTATCCCATTGACCATTTCTTTTTACTGTTCCCTCTTCTTGCAATGTTCCCCTTCCTGAACACTTTCTCTGAATTTCTTTCTTCCCTCTGTGTTGCCTACATACCCTTCAAAATAATAGACAATTAGACCTCATGTGGCTAAACTCAGGGCAGGAAAGTCTGTAGGATGAGGAGAGGCAAAGCAAAACTGTGGGACATCCTGTCACTGAACAGTCAGCTGAAATGGATCCCATAAGGAGGCTTGGAATCAAGGTAATCAAAGTCAGAGAAAATGTCAAGAAAAATGGACTTAAATGCTACAGATGAGTCAAGTAAAATAAGACCAAAGTAGAACTAGTTGGTTTAGCTCAATGGATAGAGTGTCGGCCCACAGACTGAAGGGTCCTGGGTTTGAGTCTTGTCAAGGGCACATACCTTGGTTGCAGGCTTAGTTCCTAGCCCTTGTCCAGCTTTTATGGGAGGCAACCAATCGATATGTCTCACTCACATCGATGTTTCTCTCTGTGTCTCTACATCTTCCTTATACTTTCTCTAAAACGTCAAGGGAAAAAATATCCTCAGGTGAGGATTAACAACTCAAAAACCCAAAATAGACTCAATTGGATTGGGCTATCAGAAAGTCACACTGGTGATCCTATCAGAGGGTTCAGCAAAAAGGGTTCTATTAATCACACTCCTTGTTTCTCCTTAGAAGAGACCATTGCATCAAAATGAATGAAGTTGAACTAAGAGAAGAAATATGCTTTTCTTTAGCATTTCTGAGAATGTGAGCATGCATTCAGACCAAACAAAGAAGCCTGTAATAAAAAAATTATCTTTATTGATAATATATGCAAAATAATATAAATAAATTTAGAAATGTTATCTGTTGTAATATTTTTATTAAGCAAGGTTTCCAATAGATGTTTGATGGTGTTACAAGCTCTGAAACTCAGCAGGACTGAGGACTCCTGTTAACCTGGTGTATTCTTTTTTAATTGATATGAAATTAACATAACATAAAATTAATCATTTTAAAGTGAGCAATTTAGTGGCATTTAGTACATTTACAATGTTGTAAAACTATCACTTCTATGTAGTGTGAAAACAATTTTATCACTCCAAAAGGAAACTCCACACCTATTAAGCAATTTTTTTCCTACTCTCCCTTCCCCAAGCCCCTGTGACCACCAATTTTCATTCTGTCTCTGTGAATTTATCTAGTCTGGATATTTTATATAAATGGAACCATACAATAAGGTTGACTCTTAAATACACATATTTGAACTGCATGGGTCTACCTATACATGGATTTTTTTCAGTAAATACTATAAATGTATTTTTCCTTTCTTATAATTTCTTAATAATGTTTTCTTTTCTCTAGCTTACTTTATTTTAAGAATACAGATATATATATATATATATATATATATATATATAGTGTTAATTCACTCTATATGTTATTATTAAGGCCTCCTATCAATAGTAGGTTATTAGTAAAGTTTGGGGGGAGTAAAATGTCATATGATTTTTGGCTGTTCAAAAGTCAACTGTATATGATTTTTTTTGTGTGTCTGGCTTCTTTCACTGAGTGATGTTTCTGAGGCTACTATCTGTTATAATTGAGAGGTAGCACCAGCTAGAAAGTCAGAAATTCTCTGGGTGGCTTTGCTATGGCAGAGTTTAACCTCCAGGCCTTCCCCAGATTTCTCCAACAGCTCACAAGACCATGAACGCTCTGTATTCCTTCAATTTACCCAGTTCAGATTTGTTGAGAACATTCTTTCTGCCAGACACTATTTTAGGTGCTGAGCTCTATTGGAGATAGGACAGAAAGGGCCCCGTGGAGTATAGATCTGGGAGGAAAACCCCTACTTCCCAATATGACTCTCTTTTGTCTCTGGTCCCTGTTGAGAATTAAGGCAATTTTTGCTATTGTAAGACTTACCTTTAAAATTGTTATAGAAGTTACCAGATGGCAGGAATACAAAAAATAAAAAAATAAAAAAGCCAGGCACTGGGAAGATCAGGAAATGCACTTTAATTGCAGGGGCACCAGTGCTATGACTCAGGGGAATCAGTTTCCCAAATCTGAGCACTGAATGCAGGGCGGGGAGGAAGGGGGGGCGCGGGGGGGGTAGTGGGGGGGTGGAGGGAGTTTCCCTTTTATCCCCTTAGTTTCTTTGTCTTCCAAATATGGACCAGGATTCTGGACTTTTCACAAGCTTTTGCAGCCCTTGTAATGGTAGTAAGAGGGGAAGTGAGACAGCGACCAAGACCCTATCTGGCGCTGGCAGTCAGACCCAGTTGTGGGGCTGTGTATGGTTTACAGCTCCTGTTAAGATAAGCATTCAGGGAAACAGGTTTTGCAAGGCTAGCTAGGACACAAGCTGAAAGGGGGTTGGGGCTAGCAGGCATATGCGTCAGAATGCAGGTTTGGGGGTATGTGGTTTCAAGCTGCCTTCACATAACATCTCATGGATTTTTTATTTTTGACTATTTCAGAAATATCTGTGTAATCAAGACTAGGAAATATGTCCTCATTGGTAATCATTTTAGTGATATTTGTGAGATAACTTGGGATTTAGTCTGTTTTGAGTTTCTGATCAGCTTCATTATTGAAAAAGAGCGTTCATTGGAAGAATTTTTGATCATTGATGTGAGATAGACTTTTAAAGGGTTTTCTGGGTGGATACAAGTAATTTTAACATTATTATCAATCTGATAGGTAGTGAGCAGTATTTTCTGTAATGAGTCCGTTGTGATAGAATTTCACAGGTAATAGACTTGCCTTTAAAAAAAAAAGATTATTTTCAGGAAATAGAAAGGCCTTGTGCCATGGGCCTTCCTGAGGACTGGGCAGGTGTCCTTTCTCATCTGGTTATTCCTGAGGGATAAGCCGAGTCAAAACAGGCAAAGACAAACCTACACCCCACTTGTAGTACAATGGGAGAAAGTAAGGGTATGAAAGAGATTAGTCAACCAACCAACAGTTGTAATGCAAACATTGTTACGGTTATCTAACTGTTAGCCATACTATTGTACCATCGTCCTCTCACTTCAGCACAGGAAATATATGCTGATAGCTGCCAGCCATCATACCCCTGCTGGGTGCCAGGCCCTCCTCACAGGACTTTACAAACATTTTCTAATTTAAAGCTCCCAACGGTCTCTGGTAGACACAATGTCCTGTGATTAGATGGAACTGAAACATATACTAGTAGATGGTAAATAACTTGTCCAGGATCACAGAGCTAGCATGTGAGAGGGGGGATCCAGGATTCAAACCCAGATCTGTTTGCGTTTTGGGCCCAAATTCCCAAATAGTTGGTAGTGATCATTGCTCTTTACCCTATTTATTTTTTAACCTATATATTTTTTTCTTGCTAAATCTGAGTCAATTCTTTGCTCAACAAGAGGCAGAGTAATATAAACTCAAAATTTTCATAAAAGTTATATTTCCATTTTCTGAAAACCAGCTGGTTGTTATGGTTGTTGATGGGTTGTTTGGTTTTTTAAATTTCTACGTAAGTCTAATTTAGGAAAGTAAGTATGCATCTAATATTCAGGCACTTTGGTTTTAGGTTTGGAGGTGGGTGCTAGGGAAAATATTGCATCAAAAAATTAGAGTGAATATACGAAGGTTGGAATCTCCCCTCATTCCCATTGATTTCCTGACTTTGATATATACATGATTTTCTCCCTCCTGCTCTTCGCCCCCTCTAACTGTGGGTCTGCTTTATTCCTTAGGGTAACTATACATATCTTTATTCAGTTACATTCAAACTGTTTATGTTTTTATTATTATTATGTGTTTTTGTTGTATTCTGCTTTTCTACAGATAAATCTCTTCTCCCAGAGCTTTGCAAGTGATATTACTCAATAAACTCCTGGATTTAGAATAAACAGGAATGCAAATTGCAAGTCCTCCTATGGTTCTTTCATTCTGAGCACCAAACATTTGAGTGGAGTCACAAAAAGAACATCCTGCTCATTTTGTGATTCTTTAGATTTTCAAAAGATGCAACTTTTTAAAGAAAATTAAAGGAATCTGGATGTAGTTGTATCAAATCTCAGTTGAGTTGTTTTATAGAATGCCAGCTTCCTTCATCTCCACTGTTTAGCTGCCAATGTATGTTTTATCTACACTAATAAAAGAGAAACATGCAAATTGGTGTCACACCACTACCCTTCCCATTGGCTAATCAGGGCGATATGCAAATTAACTGCCAGCCAAGATGGCGGCCGGCAGCCAGGCAGCTTGAAGCGAACATGAGGCTTGCTTGCTTCAGTGAAGGAGGACTCCAACATTCCCCGCCTGCCGCTGCCGGCCTCTGAGCTTGCAGTTTGAAACATTGTTACAAATATAGAAGCTAAACAAAACCCCAGAAACCTGCTTTCAGCCAGCTGGGATCTCAGAGCTGGAGTTGAAACAGTGTTTCAATTATAGAACCCAAACAAACCAGATACCTGCTTTCAGCAGCCGAGGCCTAAGAGTTGGAGCCAAGCCTCAGAGGTAAAGCTGGCCCAGAATAAAAAAAAAAAAGAAAAAAAGGACAGGTTGGGAGCTTCAGTCACCCGCCAGCCTGAAAACAGCCCCCAGCCCCTCACCCAGACTGGCCAGGCACCCCAGTGGGGACCCCCACCCTGAAGGGGGTGTGACCAGCTGCAAACAGCCATCATCCCCTCATCCAGGCTGGCCAGGCACCCCAGTGGGGACCCCCACCCTGATCCAGCACACCCTTCAGGGCAAACCAACCCTGCCCCCACCCGTGCACCAGGCCTCTATCCTATATAGTAAAAGGGTAATATGCCTCCCAGCACTGGGATCAGCGTGACAGGGGGCAGCGCCCAAACCCCCTGATCACCCTGCGGCTCTGTGTGTGACAGGGGGCAGGGCCACAACCTCCCTATCTGCCCTGCTCTGTTCGTGATAGGGGAAGGCACCCCAACCCCCTGATCAGCCCTGCTCTGTGCCTGATAGGGGGGAGCTCCCCAACCCCCTGATCGGCCCTGCTCTGTGTGTGACAGGGTGCGGTGCCCCCCCCCCCCATGGGCCCTGCTCTGTGTGTGACAGGGTAGAGCCATAATCTCCCCATCGGCCCTACCCTGAGTGTGACAGGGTGCGGCGCCCCAACCCCCTGATCCGCCCTGCTCTGTGTGTGGCAGGGGGCGGTGCCCCAACTCCCCTATCGGCCCTACTCTGTGAGTGACAGGGGGGAGCTCCTCAACCCCCTGATCGGCCCTGCTCTGTGTGTGACAGGGTACGGAACCCCAACACCCCTGATGGGCCCTGCTCTGTGTGTGACAGGGGGTGGTGCTGCAACCTCCCCATCGACCCTGCCTTGAGTGTGACAGGGGGCAGTGCCCCAATCCCCCAATCGGCCCTACCCTGAGCGTGACTGAGGGTGGCATCGCAACCTCCCAATCCGCCCTGCTCTGTGCATGACAGGGGGCCGCGCCCCAACTCCCCAATCGGCCCTGCTCTGAGCCCGACCAGGGGCTGCCCTCTACCACCCGGGAGCGGGCCTAAGCCAGCAGGTCGTTATCTCCCGAGGGGTCCCAGACTGCGAGAGGGCACAGGCCGGGCTGAGGACCCCCCCCCCCCTCCCCCTGAGTGCACAAATTTTTGTGCACTGGGCCTCTAGTCTCTTATAAAAGTTCACCTTTTAACCTAAAATTTTAAGAAAATACTAGAAATGCAATCCTGGGAGACCTAACTCAATTAAAAACATACAAGTACAGAAGGAAGTTAATTTGGATATGTATTACTTGCTGCAGTTGGAATCTTGATTCTTTCCTCCTTGTCCTCCTCCTCTTCTTCTTCTTCTTCGTCATCATCATTTCTCCAGCCACTTTTAGTTACTTTCTTTAGTATATATTGTGCTAATATAAATAACCTGCTTCCAAGAATAATTCTAGTCATTTCTTGAGCAGATCTGTGAGTGTGTGTGTGTGTGTGTGTGTGTGTAATTACTTATATAAAGCCCTTGGGCTAGGCCAAAATTCTGCACCAGTGAAACAAGGTTATGAATGAAAGACCCTTGCACAAATTAATTTAATTCAGAATTACCTCTGGAATTGCAGACTCTATATTGAAACTGCATGTACTACTTACCTTACCAGTCTTTTGGATTCAGTCAGATATTCTCAGATTTTGTCTACATCCATTTTTTTTTCTATGTGGGGATAAGAAAAGGGAGGTGAGTTACCCTCACTCCACCCCCCATTCCTTGGGAACCCAGGCAGCCTGACTGCACAGCTCCCCAGCTCATCCAATTTTGATTTATCACTTTACCAAGATAGGAACACACGTGTGTGTGTGTGTGTGTGTGTGTGTGTGTGTGTATGTATGTGTGTTTAAGTATCAGACAATTCCTCTAGAAAAATAACACAAATGCTTAATTAACTTGAACATTATTGACTGTGTTTGGGCTAGCTTCAAAGAGAACATTTAACTAAATAATTTTCCTACCAGTTATAGTACTCGATTCATATGTCCCTTTTTCAAATACAACTTTTTAGTTATATAAATATTCTAATGTCTTTCCTCTTGGAAACATTCCCCATGGTTTTGCCCCCAGGGTATGTTTTATGTTTGAGGATTAAATCTTGAGGAAATGGAGATCTTTATTGAAAATGTTGACATAATTTAATCCACAAGAGAAAAGAATGAATGAGAGCAGAGTGAGTAGTGCTTTTTTAATATGGAAAGTTTAAAGTCTAAAGTGAACGATTTATGAACAGAGCTTGTCAGATATCACTGGAATTGACATACAAAAAAAATTCAGAAATTATAGTAAATTTATGAGATTTATAGAAGAAAATTAAGAACGGGAAAAGAAAATATTATATCCAAAAGTTTAATTATTTTCTGTGAAAATTTTCCACTCCAATCACTTTATTGAACAAAGGACTTGTTCTTTTAGGCACTGCTGTAAGTTTTATACTTTCTTAGGTTTGCATTTGTAAAGCCAATAAGGCAGCATTTGTCAGAAAATGACTGTGTCATGGAAGATGAGTCCGAGTCTCCAGCACCACTTGGGCTGAGCTCCTGGCACGCGTCCAGGTGGCACAATTCCTGCAGCCGTGTGAGCCCCCTGGGTGTGGGACTCGCATGGAAAATCTGTGCTGCTAAATGTTCCTTCGAGTCAACCAGAGACTTACAAGGAGAGCTCCTTTGAAAGACTAGTTCAGTTATTTATTAGCACTCTCAGAGTATAGTGTCAGCCAAGATAGTATTTGAAATTAATATACTATTTGATTAGACTGATTGATTGTTCCTGCAGCTGAAGATTTTAACATTCATTAGCCATCCTAGCCAGTCATTAGTATTGCCGTTATCAGCAAGCGAAGAATAAACAGAAATTCTAATAAAAATTCATCACAGCGAATGGACTCCATACCTAAGTGAGTGTGATGAGTGCGGTGGGCTAGATTAACTGCTGTAGCATTGGCAGCGGGAAAGATTTCTGTAATAAAATTTAAAAATATCCCTTAATTAATGTTTACTTTGTAACTGGACTCTTTTAAACTTAAGTAGGCTATACAGATAATCTCTTACATATCCAGTATAATAAAGTGCTAATGGGTGTTTTATACTTCATGTGTCTGTGTGGTATCCCCTAACTATTAGTTTCAAGAGGATTGAGGACTTAGGAAAGATCTGCTAATGTTTTGCTGTGAGGCCTTTTCCCACTCTGAGGAGCAGAGCATTCGGCCCATTTTTTTCAACCAGGTTGGTAGAGTAAATCTGAATTGTAATGCAAATATGCTGACCTGTTATACTGCCTGACACCTCCCTTTACCTACCCCAGTGGTCGGATAACTCATTAGTCAACAGAGCCAAATATCAATAGTACAGCGATTGACATTTCTTTTGAGAGCCAAATTTTTTAAACTTAAACTATATAGGTAGGTACACTGTTATTAACCTACCTACATAGTTTAAGTACTATTGATATTTGGTGTGTCCCCCCCGCGCTGCTTATCCCGTGGCCTCCCCCCCCCCCATCCCGCGTCTCCTGTCACCAGCCAGACGGCCAGACGGACCTACACCCCCCACTTCTTCTAACGCCACTTCTTCAAAATAGACTCGCCCAGGCCGAAAACCGACTTCTGCGCATGGGCCACGAAGTTTCAATCGCACTGTACGTGCGCGCCCACATGTGGTATTTTGTGGAAGAGCCACACTCAAGGGGCCAAAGAGCCGCATGTGGCTCGTGAGCCGTGGTTTGCCGACCACTGACCTACCCTGTCATGAATCCCCTGTGGTTTTAAGAGCAAATGGAAAGGAGCATGAGGAGGAGAGAAGGAGGTAGGCAGGGAGTACCCTTTATGAATTGACTCAAGGCCACTCCAGAGCAAGTGTGTGCGCACTGAGAATTATAACTACCTGTACTGACTCCCCCTCAGCCCTTCACATGCAGTAGCTCATTTGGTGCTCAGAACTATATCTTGAAAGAAGGTGCCAGCCCCCTTTAAAAAGTGATGTGTGGAGACTGGTGCTCAGATAATAGGTTAGCAACCTGCCCATGGCCATGCAGATCTGCAACAAAATCAGCACCTCGGCCTCTCCGCACAGTGCCAGAGCCACGCTCACCTGCCTGGCTACCTGCGCAAGCACAAGCTGAACTGCCAAGTTCTGTTTGAGTTTCTGTCTGTCATTGAACCTGTCAGGGCCTGAAGCACCTGTCTCACCTCCCTTGGCTCTGGCATGAATCCAGACAGCTGGACAGAAAGTGAGGATGGTGATGGCTTCAGGACAGAGTCTAAGAGCCAGTTCAGGGACTACTGTGTCCCAGAATGTGTCAGGTTCTACCTAAACAGGGTTAAAACCAGGAAGTCCAAGCCAAGATGCAGGGTCCAGCTGTGCAGGCAGAGAGCAGCATAAGAGAATCTGGGCAACTGCATCCTTGGGAATCAGGAAAGTCTCCAGGTGGTTGTTATTCTAGGGCTGGAGGAGGGCTGGAGGGGGAGGTTCCTGTCTGTAAGAAATAGGAACGGGACTGAACATAGGGAAACAAGTCAACAAGGACCAAAGCAGAATCTCTGCCAGAGAGAGAGGCAGGGAAGAGAGGACTGAGAGAACTGTGATTAAGGCACTGCCCTGGATTCCTGGTGCCCGAGACTCAGGATCCAGGAAGATGGGGGTGAGGAAACCAGCCCAGTGTTGCTCATCTTAGGTCTGATTGGGAGCAGGGCCAAATTCTAAGGAGGTGTTGCCCCGAAAGGGAAGGTTGGCGGGGAGGAAGACACGCCAGAGCCTCTGGAACATGAATGGCTCCACAGGTGGCTACGACTTGATTCTATTTCCCAGGCAAAACCTGCTTCCAGTGGAGAACCCAGGAGCAGAGGCCAGAGGGCTGCACCCTGTGTGGCTGCAGAACTGAGACAGCATCAGAGCGAGCACGCCTTCTGAGGCCATATCAGAGGCTCTACTCATTTTAACCTTCTTTTACCCAACAGTTTTATCCTCACACAATCCAAGGTTAAAAATGAAGAAGAATCGATAGGGAATGGTTAATTCCATAAACTACAACTTGACTATAATAATCTTACATTTTAATCTATGTTATTGCCTCCAGTGACAAATTACTATTGATAGAACAGCCTATTTCAATAATTTTGGATGTTATTCCAGAGAGAAATAGAGCTGATAATTATGCTATCTTTCAAATCTATGCTTGGAGCAAATTTCTTTCGTGACTCTTCTAAGAGATTTTGAATGGATAAAATGTTCATGTTTATGTTTCCTAATTCTTCTTCCCTTCCTCTCCCTACACAGGAGACTCTGAATGTGATTGATCCTGGCTTGATGGACCTAACTGGGACCAGCGAGGATGCCCTGGAATGGGATGAAACTGATATAAGTAACAAGTTAATTAGTTTGAATGAAGACTCAAATGACCTCAATCAAGAACCCCAACCTGTCATGCCTGCCTCAAAACCTGAAGAGACAGGTAGTGAGGACCCTGGCTATGAAGAAGAGGCAGGTGACCGTGGGGGATCTCAGTATGCCTCAAGTATTACTGCCCCTTCTAGTCCCCACATTTACCAAGTATACAGCCTCCACAACGTGGAACTCTATGATGACAACCACATGCCATTCCTGAAAAACAATCCAATGCTCACCAGCATGACACAGCCTAGTGTTTTGACTAAGAGTCTTAGTAAAGACTCCTCATTCTCATCCACCAAATCTTTGCCAGATCTACTAGGGGGTTCCAATTTGGTGAAGCCCTGCCCGTGCCACGGAGGAGACATGAGCCAGAATTCAGGCAGTGAGAGTGGAATAGTCAGTGAAGGAGACACTGACACCACTACCAACTCTGAAATGTGTTTGTTCAATATGGTAGATGGGTCCCCTAGTAACCCTGAACCTGAACATCTGGAACCACAAATGGGAGATGCCATTAACATGTTAAAGCAAAAATTTAAAGATGAGGAGGAAGCCATTAAGCTTCCAAATGGCTCTCAGTCATCCATTTCACCAGTGGGTTGTGTAAATGGAAAAGCTGGAGATTTAAACAGTGTTACCAAACATACCCCTGATTGTTTGGGAGAAGAATTACAAGGAAAGCATGATGTGTTTACATTTTATGATTACTCATACCTCCAAGGCTCAAAACTCAAATTACCAATGATAATGAAACAGTCACAAAGTGAAAAGGCATATGTAGAGGATCCCCTGCTTCATGGCTTTTATTTTGATAAAAAGTCCTGCAAATCTAAACATCAAGCTACAGAATTACAACCGGATACACCTCCCCATGAAAGGATTTTGGCAAGTGCATCCCATGAAATGGATCACAATTCATATAAAACTGGTGATATGGAGAAGACACTCACTGGCATGCAGAATGCCAAACAGCTCTCCCTTCTATCTCATAGTTCATCTGTTGAGTCCCTTTCTCCAGTGGGTGATTTATTTGGACTGGGTATCTTTAAAAATGGCAGTGACAGCCTCCAGCGAAGCACTTCTCTAGAAAGTTGGTTGACATCCTATAAAAGCAATGAAGATCTTTTCAGCTGTCACAGCTCTGGGGACATAAGCGTGAGCAGTGGCTCAGTTGGAGAATTGAGTAAAAGGACATTAGATCTTCTGAATCGTTTGGAGAATATCCAGAGTCCCTCAGAGCAAAAGATAAAGCGGAGTGTTTCCGATATCACTCTTCAAAGCAGTTCCCAAAAGATGTCTTTTACTGGCCAGCTGTCACTGGACATAGCATCTTCCATCAATGAAGACTCGCCAGCATCTCTTACAGAACTTAGCAGCAGTGATGAGCTCTCTCTTTGCTCAGAGGATATTGTGTTACACAAGAACAAGATCCCAGAATCAAATGCATCATTCAGGAAGCGCCTGACTCATTCAGTGGCTGATGAAAGCGACGTCAATGTCAGCATGATCGTTAACGTCTCTTGCACCTCTGCTTGCACTGATGATGAAGATGACAGTGACCTCCTCTCCAGCTCTACCCTCACCTTGACAGAAGAAGAGCTGTGCCTCAAAGATGAGGATGATGACTCCAGTATTGCAACAGACGATGAGATCTATGAAGAGTGCAACTTGATGTCAGGGCTGGACTATATAAAGAATGAGCTGCACACCTGGATTAGGCCAAAGCTTTCCTTGACTAGAGATAAGAGAAGGTGTCATCCCAGTGACGAAATAAGGGGCGGTAAGGATATAAGTAGTACTGAGATGACCAATTCCTCTGACACTCTCAGCATTAAGGCCCTTCTAAACGGCTCCATAAAACATCTCTCTGAAAATAATGGAAACAGTAAGAATTTACCCCACACCCATGAGTTAGGAACACAGGGTGAAAATAAGAAAAATATTTTCAAAGTCACTAAAGATCCATATGTGGCTGACGTGGAAAATGGCAATGTCGAAAGTACTCCAGAGAGACAGCAGGACAAACTTGATGAGATTTCACAGGAACCGGAGAATCTTGGTTCAGCCAGGAAGAGGATTTCAGAGAGTGAGCATGGTAAGTGCGAAGCAGCTATGGATAGCTCAGACGATTCAAACATTGCTGGAAGAGAATCTGTCTCCCAGGCGGTTAGACATCTTCCAAAGAAATGTCAAAACCACCACCATTTTGAAAATCAAACAGCTGCTTCTACTCCCACTGAGAAGTCTTGCCCAGAACTGCCTCCAGAAAGCAGAGTCACCAATAGACAGGACTCTGAGGTACTGCAATCCTCATGTGATGGTGCACTAAGTCTGGCTGGAAAATCTGCTGGTTGCTGCCTAGAACTCGAACAAAATGAAACAGAGGGAAATGCCTCTGTTGGTGACCACGTTTCCTGTTGTGGCTGTGAGTCAGGTGTTTTCCATCCGAAAGATGCCGAGGATGGTTCAGTACATGACTTTGTTAAGGAAATCATTGGCATGGCTTCCACTGCCCTGAAAAGTAAATCTCAACCCGAAACTGAGGCAGCCGCTCCTACTTCATTAACTCAGATCAAGGAGAAGGTGTTAGAACATTCTCACCGGCCCATCCAGCTGAGAAAAGGGGACTTTTATTCCTACTTATCTCTCTCATCGCATGACAGTGACTGTGGGGAGGTCACCAATTACATAGAAGAGAAGAGCAACACTCCTTTGCCTCTGGACATGACTGACTCTGGCCTGGAAGACAGGGATGACATTGAGTGCTTCTTTGAGGCCTGTGCTGAGGATGACCCTGATGGAGACGAGCCCTGTGCCTCCGGCCCTCCTCCAGATGAGCCTGCAGGTCACAGGGAGGCTGCAGGGCCATCACAAGCAGCAGCGGGCTCTCCTAGGTGCAGTGACATTTCTCTCTCAGCCCACGATGCAGACATGGTGGCTCTTGCATGTCCTCCCCCTCAGAAAGGATCTGACATTGGGAAGGAAGTGGATATTTTACCCCAAGCTTCCAATGTCTGCGGAGAAAGCTCACAGTCAGCTACTCCTCCAAGGCTGGGCGGTGAAAAAGAATGTTCAGAAAACCCAGGCGAGTCTGGGATGCCAGAAGAACATCAGGCTGCCTCGGCCGACTCGAGAGTCCCAGGGCTCTCCTCAAAGGCACAGCAGTCCAAAGACAAGGCTGCATTGCTTCCCAACCCCAAAACTTTAACCTGTGAAGATCTCCTAAACCTTGATGAAGAACGACATAGAAATATGCATAGGTAGAATGTAACCTTCTCCAAGCATGAAAATCATCTCATTGAAAGGTATGTATAGTTCTCATGTTTTTAATGCATATTTAATATATTTTAGCATATATATACATATATATATAATGAGTTTGAGTCATCAAGTCCATGATAGGAGAAAATACAAGTTAGAATGGTCATGGCAGATATTTATCTGAAGAGGACATTTAGGTGGAAGAAATACTCCCCACAATGCAAGCAACTGTGAAGCCAAAGAGGGGCAAACAGTCACAAATGACATTTTTAGGGACATTAACTTGTTACATCATTCTGGCAAGAAGAAGACAAAATTTGAGGAAGTAGCTGAATAATTTGGGGCCTTGAATTCTTCCATTGAGGTGAGGAAAAATGGTTCTCCAAATTGCAATTATACCCTCTGACCCAAACCCATGCCCAGTGACCACGCCCTCTCTCAGGTTCCTGCACCAGAGCTGCCAGCTTCCTTCAGGGCCTGAAGATGAGCCATGATTAGGCTAAAGGCTGTGTCTCCTGATCTGGGCCTCCCTTTTATGCTTCTGTCTAAAGTAACTGTCATCACATTTGCTTCCCCCGGGGAAGGCTGTGCTGTCACAGCTCCTACTCACAGTCAGGTCTGAGGACTCACACAGGAGGGGAAGGTTGATGTGAAAGAAGTGGCTTTTATTTATCCACACAGACTGAGAACAGGCCCAGAAAGCAAATGCAGAAAGAATAAGCGACAAGTTAATGGTGTTTGGATAAAAAACAGAATTTTTGAATTTTGCCTGAAGGTGACAGACTAATTTCCATCAAATTTTTAAAGAAAGTCATTCACTCTTTATGTTTAATAAGACAGCTATTGATTGATAATTCTGAGATGGTGATACAGTTCTAAAAGTAACACAAAAACACTGTCGTTTCCCATTTTTAAGCCCCAATGATGAATATACTATCTCAGTCAAGTTTCAAGAAAATTTGAGCTTTTGAATATGAGAGTTGTGTTTTACCAATGTGAGGTGCCAAGTGCCATCGCTACCCCCACTCCTGCAGCTTAATGTCGTAACCTAAACTTGTGCTATAGGAAATGAATTACAGAAGCAATCTACCCTAATTTGTTAACTTATTCAAATAACAGTTATTATACTTAACTATGCTAAAGATTATCTTTTTTGTGGCAGATTGTTTATTTTTTGATGAGCCTAATTACTGATTTTCAAAAAGTAATTTACATTTATTACAAATACATCTTTTAAAATGTGACAGATAAATGTTGTTCCCATAATGTATTATGAAAAAAGTTACTATTTAAAAACACATTATTTAATTTGAAAGATGAATGGCAAACATCATTATTTTTTTTCCTGCAACACCTGTGCCCTAGGCTCATTAAAATGTGTGATTCTGTGGAGAGCTGCTAGAAATGAGGAGTGCGAGGGGGAATCTATACCATATATACACCCTAAAAATAAACTCGGTATGCAAAATTGGAAAAAGGCATCCTACTTACTAATATAGCTCAACTAATTTTCCATGTTTCAGACTCTTTACAATTGGTTGCAAATGAGAACAAAAGTGGGAGCGAGAGAAATAAATGTATTTCTGTGAAAGAGGTTCACCCTATGATCACATTCTCCATCAGTGTGCAGCACAACTGACACTGCAGGAGAGTAACCGCTATGCCATCAGCTACTTCCAAACAAGTTCTGTGAGAATTAGTTGTGCTGCTGGCTCAGCCAACCTCCGCAGAAGGGCTGGTAGAGCCTGGCTGACTTTTATTCTCCGAGAGGGCATAAAGGCTGGGAAGCAACACCCCTTTGAGTCTGACATCATGTGACTGTGACCCTCAAGTCCCCAGTCATGCTGATCCAGAGCGGGAGGAGCTCTGGCACTGGAGAAACTCCAGGATGCATCCTCCCTTTTGACACCCTGGGCCTTGCTTCTCTCCCTGACCTGGACACAGAATTGACATGAAATGTGAATGATAAGCAGCTCCATCTTTAGACCCGGGGAAGTGAATGTGCTGATGGGTCTGTGTGACCGTCATATTCTACAGGCTGGGACCGTGCAAAACAATCAGCCAGCCCGCCTGCCAGTCAACAATATTTTGTTGAGCCCCGGCGACGCACTGCCTGGCCCTGTCCCAAGAAATGCGGAAGCAGCCAGATTTTACTCTCCAGAACTCACATCGCCCCCCAAGTGACTCGTTATCAGCCTAGGCCCATTCAAATGGCCATATTTACAAGTCCTATGCAGTTTTTTCAGAAGCATGTACACAGAACATCTGGATACTTACATTTTTCACTAGTCATTAGCATGTGTACCTGGGTATAAAGATTTACTTATTGTTAGAATACTACCAATCAGGACAAGTTAATCTCAAAATCTTGACATGATTTCAGTGTTCAATGTCAGGAATGAATAGTAAAATTATTTGGTAAACATGGGGTTTCATGCCTATAAAGGCTTAACTGTTGTCATTGTTCTTCCTACAAGATTCAAAAGAGCAAAAGAAAAAGCTCTACTTTTTAAGCCATTTGAACACTATCAGTTGGACACTATCAGGATACTAAAATTTACCAAATTTAACTTGCGGTTTTTTGTGTTTGTTTTTTTTAGAAATAAGTTCTCAGATGCTGAAATTATTATGGCATCTGGAAGAGCTATAACTAAGAATAATAGCAATACAATTTGCAACTGTAACATTTCTTTCCAAAATTTTTTGAAGAGTTTTCTCATTTGCTGTGTTCTAATTAAAACCCACTGAAACTATGGGAGAAGTTTTAACATGATCTAACACAGTAGGCATTTGCACCAATTTTCAGGCACACTGCTGTGCTTTTCACTATTTTCATTTATATGTCATGTTTCTATAAAAATAGATAAGTTACATCAAATCAAAAGAAAGGTAACTGAATAGATCCAGATATTCCTGCCTAATTTGGAGAAAGAAATACTGTATGTGTGGCGTGCTCCCAGGACCTGCCTGAGGGTTGTACTTTGCACTAATCTTTTTGCTGCATTCTGACAGTTATTTCTTCATAATCCTCATTATAAGCCTCTGATATTTGGTGAGTGATTTAAGCCTAAACTTTATGCAGGATAAATCCTGTGGTATAAAATTTTAAACCATCACATGCAGTCAGTTTGCTCAAGTGTGAACATGTGCAGTAAAAAGTGCTGCTGCTCAGTTTTTACAAACTGAGGAAGCTGTAAGAGCAAACTTTTCTCATGTATGCACCACACATTTTCATTCTATTAATCGGATTGACATAAGTGTTTAATGTGATCCGAAGCTGGCCAAGCAGGTTTAAGAGACTACTCTTGGTGACAGTACATTCATTTTTCACTAAACAGTACAGGTGTAATCTTATCAAATTTACCTTAGAAATCACTTCAATAAATCAAGGTTCTGGTATATGTGAAGTATTTTTTAAAATTATCCAAAAAAGGAGACATATGTACTACTATTTGTAATGCTTTAAATAATAAAAAAGATAAAAATTATCCAGCACTTCTGAATAATTAGGTTTGTCACGATAAATAATGAAGATTTTATTGGGCATCACCCATCACTCACACACACACACACACACACACACACACACACACACCAGATCTGTGTCTCAGCCAATTTGGCCTGTCCCTTTCTAAGCGGGCCAAGTTAAAAGAATTGATTATCCAGAGAGAATTTAAATACCAGCACTTATGGTAGTATGATCAGATTTGCCTCACCTATGGATTCACTACTCAGTGACCAGATTTCAAATGACTCATGTCCTCAGCATTTGAACAATGCACTATGCTCTTTCTTGAGTTACTGCATTATTTTACTCTACCAAATTTCATCCCATCTGTTCTTGTCTGTCTCTCCCTGTTCTTAAACTTGCCTACTCTTCCAGATTTCCTGTGGCTCCAGTCAAACTATATTAGCTAGAGCTTTTCTGGCTCATAAACAGGTTGTAAGGTTTTCGAGAAAGAGCAAGACAAAGAAAGAGAATGTGTAGTTCTAAAAGAACAATAAAGCAACCTGACATCAGAATTCAGAATTCAAACCCAGACAAGCAAAAGCCTGCTTTATTTGATCCGACGACCTTAAGTAATTGCATCCTGCATTGCCTAAACCTGGAATTTATTTGTTCCTCACATTCGATAGGTTGCTTTGAGCCACTTAAAAATAGGCAGAACCAATTGAGTTTGAAAGTGTATCAGAGCCATGAGATGCACAGAAATAATCGAGTCATTCTCATTTGTACAGTGCTGTCTGCACCTTAAATGAAATGCATTCGTATTTGAACCAGAAGCCCCACTTATATCCTTTCCTCATAGGAAGGGGCTGAAACATTTGGAATTATCACAATGTTATGAATATTTCACCACTACATAATAGTGGAATTGTTCAAATCCATTGTCACACATACAGTCTCACTGGAGGAAGGATGAATGGCTGTCGATACTTTGCTGGTTCACTTGGCATTGGCAGCCTCAGATTTTCTTGGAGAGTTGAGGCTTCCCGGAGTGTTTGAAACCAAGATCACAAGCAAAAGAGTAGATGAGATCCAGCAGAAAAGTCAAACTTGATTTTTCTTTAAAACCATGTCTTTAAAAAATCAATGTATTTTTCACATTGATTCCGAAACATTTTTATCAGTCATGTGAAACGGGGACTATTAAAATCACTCTAATTTATGTATCCTTTTATTTCAGAGCATTAACAGTCCCAAAATGGCAGCCTTCAATGATTCCTCGAAGGTCTGGGTTTTACAGATGAAGCAGACATTTCTGAAACCTGTTTTTGTTTCTTGTAGATAAGCCCGGCTGCAACTCAGGGGTGGCCTCACACTCCCACCCCGACGGGTCTCCGTTCCATCCCATCACTGCTGTCTGTTACACTGACCTCTCCCACAACGACGCTTCCTTCCGAGTGCGGTTTGTCCACATGGCCTTGTGACCCTGACGCGTGCGCTGGCTCTCTTTAGGTGACTCTCTGAAGCTCAGCGAGCTGCTTGTTCTCCCATGGATTCCTGTCCCAAGCTACCTCTACCACCCCCCTCTCCAGCAAGACTTTGGTTTGCCTTGTCCCCTCCCCATCTGCTCTTTAAAGCTCTGCAGCTCACCAATTTGATGGTCCATTAAATTCACCTGTCTGGAATGAGCCCCTGCCAGTACTTGACCAAGTTCATGTTTCAATAGGAAATTTCTTTGTAATGGTACGATGCCTATGTTTATTGAAAGAATTTTACCTAAAGGGGCAACATTTGATTTGACTGCAGCATAGAGAAGAAACGCTGGCTTTTCTTTCAAAATTAAGCAATTGTTAAAAGCTCCATTTTATTTATTTTATTTTAAAAATAATAATCTATGCAGCACTTCAAGAAACAACTAAATAGTGTTGTATATTATAGACTGGTGACATTCTATTAAATTATGTACAACATTTTTGCTTTTCTTAATGCTTCTTGAGGTGGTAATGAGAAAAAAAAGTTTTTTAAAAAAGTGTGCCTTGCTGTATTTCTTATACCATTTATTAGAGAGCTGCTTTCACGGTAAAATTAGGTTGTTTTAAAAGGAGGAAATAGCAAGGTTAAGATGTGTGAATAATTTCTGTACATATGTATAACCAAGTACAAACATTGATGTATAATGACAGTATAAAATACTTTCATGTTTGTGATGTCTAGTGATGTGGAAAATATAAGCCTTAAATCTATTAGATTGCATGGTAATTAAAATTGGCATAATAAACATAGATTATTAGGGAAAAAGGAAAAATTAGTGATCTCTTCTACCTGTGTTCTTTACCAAATTATTGCATCTGGTTCTGGAACAAATATTACATATAGCAGCTTCCAAAATATTTATATTGCATAAGAGGCTTAAAATTACTTAAACTAGAAACTACACAATGAAGCCATCACAATTTTCAAGATTCTTCTGATTACTATAAAGATCTTGGAACACTAATGATTTACTTCCAGTTCCCCTAAACCAGTAAAAATATATCCTAGATTTTTTTTATTTCTACTTATCATTAATGGTTTTAATGTTGGATTTCAGAATACTTAGTACATCTTATATTTATTTTATATAATTTTTTGAGTGGGTTTGATAGAAAGATAGTAGAAAAGTATAGAAAATTTGACTAGTCTTTTTATTTAAATTATAGATTTCAAGTGTATTTATTTTGTGTAAAAGAAATTAGCTAAAAATATTGTTTGGTCTTTACTGCTCTTGTGAAAGGCAGTTTCTAGTTTTATTCTAACACCTACTCAAGTGCCTGACACAGTAGGTATTCAATAAAAATTTGTTGAATTGAAATATTGAATTAGGTAATATGATGACATTTATCTTTTCATTTTGAGAGAGGTACACTAAGACATGTAAACTAGAAAAAAATCTAATGCAGTTACAAAATCACATGTAATATATGATTAATTTACATCAAATTTCAAAAAGAAATAATGTATGGATTCATATAGTCAAAGAAATGACAATCATTCATTCAATTGATAGTTCGTTAACACTGTTTATCTGCAAGGCACTATTCTAGATGCAGGGGGTGCAATGCTAACTGAACAAAGGCTCTGCCCTTGGGAGGCTTACCTACACATGGATGAAGTGAGCACACAAACTAGATTCAGTAGTGGTCCTGCAGGTGAGGAAAAGAGCAAAGTGATGAAGAGGTACAAAGACGGAAGCAGCAATGGACAAGGAGGAAGAAAAGGTCTAGAAGAGAGCAGAACGTTAGATAGTAGAAAATTAGTGAAGCTTATTGCAGGGTAGTAGGAGAAAAGGTAAGTTGGGAGACTTTTAAAAAGTTATGATGGACCTTTGTATGTGCTATGCTAGGCAGTAAGGAAATTTCATTGTCTTTGCTTTGCACCTGATATTGCTTATCATTAAAACTATTAGTAGCACACCAAGAACATTTAAAAATAGTAACCTATAATTCTAACACTTTAATAACTACTTGTATTTTTATGCCCCTTCTAATCTTTTCCATGCATATTTCTAAAGTGATGAATCATTCTAGCCTTTTGAATGGATAGTCATTCATTCACAAGGGGTTTTAGGCAGACATTTAGTTGCAGAGTTCAAGGTGATTACAGGGGAAGATATTAGAGATAAGTCTCTCATTAGGAGGTAGCTGTAGAAAATAAGCTAGTCTTGAGAGGATAACAGAAGATCACAGGGAGAGTGGCCTGGGATGTAGAGAAAAAAGTCCTAGTGTCCAAAATCCCTAAGAGCATTCTGGATTTCCCTTGAGGTGTGCTATAATTTTACATACTGAGACAACCTAAATTTTCCTTGGGTACTAACTATTGCCAAGTCTGCATCTCTTAGTAAAACATTCAAAGAACAAACAGGCCATGATGTTTTACTTACCTGTGATATGCTCATTGAAGACATTGAGGTATTGAAAATATTTGTTTATTAATAACCTGTTTAGGGTTAACACTGGATATGTAGCATGACTTTCAGGTTTATGGTACAATGCTTTTTCAGGTTGGAAAGGACGGAATAGCCTCAATTTCTTGCTCTATTTAGGTGCTACCTTCTTAGTTACCCTTGAATGGTCACACCAACTCTGCCTACGCACTTCCAGTGGTTTATCATCTGCTAAGGCAAGCGTGTGTCTCTATTAAGAAGCTATTTCTTGGGTTGCTAAAATCTGCATAGTGACCCCCTACCCACCTTTAATTTTGTTCACTGGTCTTAATTCTTTCCTGCTAAGCTGCCCTAGAATTTCTACCCTTTATTTTTCATGGTAAACCTGGAGATAATTGAGACCAGTTACTCACCCTCTCCCAGCTGCTATGATTTCTGTTCTATAATTCCCTCAACAGCCCTTCATATGCCACGATTTTCATCTATTTCAACCTAATGTTAACAGACAGAATCCTTGAAACTGAGGAACTGTCTTCATCATCATACATGTAGAAAAGTATCTGAACATTTTAAGTGGTAAGTTTTCTCGAAAAATATATTAAGATATGTCTATTCTATTATTGTAAAATAAATAAATAAATAAGCAAATAAATAAGAATCCATTACTTCCTTCAGTGGCCCAGTCAAGTGCCAGAGTTATCTTGAATGCTTACCTTACATCAAATCCAAACCTAACCTGTTTCCTTATAAAGCAGGGTCTCCTTTCCATTTATTCATTCATTCAGTCAGTCATTCAACAAACATTCATTGAGTGGCTACTTGTGTGAGGCACTGTGTTTGGCATTAGAGAGACAAAGGCTCCTGAAACGCGGTCGCTGCCTACAGAGGTTTACAGTTTTTCTTGTGAAAGTGCCTTTCATGTCCTCGAATAGAGTGATTTCTCCAAATTAAATGATGGCCCATTAATTTTGTTTCCTATCTAGTTTCTCTACATTTTAAGAACTCTAGTGAGCAAAACGGTATGCAGAATTATGTGGCTCTGACTGCTAGAATTAGTGCTTTTGTATTTGAAAGTTTGAATAACAGAAAAATATTTCAGGTTTCTGGTCACTTAATAAATATGTCTTATGCAACAACAGAACAATCTAAATTCAGTGCTTTTGAGACGTTAAGTTTGATGATTTTGTTGTGTTTGGTTTGTCTAGCTTAGAAGTTTTACCCATGCTATAATTCCAGGAAATAAATTAACAAAATTAGAAAACAGACTGAAATGATTTGGCTATTTTTTATAAGTCAAATTATTTTCATTTCCAAAGGAATTGGTATTTAGAATTTTACTGAATAGTCTATAATTTTATATTTCAAATTTATTTTAACTTAAACCAACTAAATTTACAACTGTGTCTTTTTTCCCATATATACTTTTCCATTTTTTATTTTGAATAATTTTAGACCTATATAAAGGTTGAATGAGTAGTAAAATGATATTTGCATACTCATCAGTCATTTATTGCTACTATTTTACCACGTTTGCTTCATCTCTATACACACACACTCTCACATACACACTTTTTTATGTGATTGAACTATTTGAAATTATATCGCAAATCAGAACACTTCATCTGTAAATACTTCAGCATATATCATCTAAGAACATTATTGTTAAGTCCACAGTACCATCCTCATGGCCAAGAAATGTAACTTTGATACAATAACATCTGATAATTCTTATTCAGATACCTTAATAATACCCTTTTAAAGTTGTTTTGTTTTAATCTATGATTCAAGCAAAGACCACACATTGCTTTTAGGTTTTGTCTTCTTATTCCTGAACAGTTTCTCTGCACTTTAATTTTTTTTTTTTTTGGTCCTTCATAACTGACATTTCTGAAGCGTCCAGGCCAGGTTTATAGAATGAGCCACAATCAGGCTATGTCTAGTTGTTTTCTCATTATTCAACTCAGGGTATAAACTTTTTTGTCAAGTATAGCACATAAGTGATATTGTGTTCAATGGCTACACTTTAATGAAGAGTGAATGACTCATTGACACTCTTGATGTGTCTTGAGGTTCACAACTTACTCTTATAGCTCATGCTTCATCAATCGAAGGCAGGGTCAGCAAACTACAGTTTGTCATTCAAATCTAGCCTACTGCTTATTTTTGTTTGGGCTCTGAGCTAAGAATGGTTTTTACATTTTTATTTATTTATTTATTTATTTATTTAAATATATTTTATTGATTTTTTACAGAGAGGAAAGGAGAGAGATAGAGAGTCAGAAAAATCGATGAGAGAGAAACATCGATCAGCCGCCTTCTGCACATCCCCCACCGGGGATGTGCCCGCAACTCAGGTACATGCCCTTGACCGGAATCGAACCTGGGACCTTTCAGTCCGCAGGCCGACGCTCTACCCACTGAGCCAAACCGGTTTCGGCTACATTTTTAAATCATTGAAAAAATCAAAGGAATATTTCATAACATAAAAATTATGTAATATTCAAATTTCAGTGTCATTAATAAAGTTTTATTGGAACATAGCCACACCTATTTGTTTACATATTGTCTATGGCTGCTTTGCACTGTAACTGCAGAGTTAAATAATTGTGACAGAGACCATATAGCCTGCAAAGCCTAAAATATTTCTATTTTGCCCGTGACAAAAAGAGTTTTCCCATATCTGGTTTATGGTATTCTAAATTCTGACACCGTTTTCTTAGAGGTAGATAGGTTTCTATTTGCAAAATCAATGTAACATATTAGCACTTGTAATGACTATATTTTGCTTTCTATATATGAGTTGGCAATTTCTGTTTCATGTTACCTTAGTAAAATAAAGTGTGCTTTGTTTGATAAACTTAAAGATTGTTCCCCAACCACAATTGGTTTAAGGATCTAAATTTAGTTTACTTAGTACAGCATGGCTTTGATTGATTTTGAGGGTTAGTCAATTACAGACTAAGTCATTTGTTCAATCAAAACCATCAGGAAAATTGACACAACCTAACTTCACTTCAATTCACCAATAAACTGGAATCCTTTCTCTAAATGTTTTTCTCAAGCAGTCCAATGAAATTTAAATTCAGGCCATTTCAAAGCCAGTTTTTCAAATGTATTTTTCAACCCAAACAAAGGCAAAAACCTTGATCAAAGATTGTTTAAGATACACTTTCATTTTGTAAGTCTTTGTCACAAATAATCTGAATTTGCCAAGGAAATCAGTAATTCTCACAGACCCTGCCGTGGCCACGGGTGGGCCCTCTTACTGAGCAG
This sequence comes from Myotis yumanensis, assembly GCF_028538775.1. Lineage (NCBI taxonomy): Eukaryota > Metazoa > Chordata > Mammalia > Chiroptera > Vespertilionidae > Myotis > Myotis yumanensis. The sequence continues at coordinate 92,131,126 of NW_027223752.1, forward strand.
ATGTTCAGAAGGTAACAGGCTTCTACCTTTTTCCAGAGTTTATCTTGGACAGCACTAGCACGCCCCCGGCCACATGCCTAGAGAGGGGACACTCCAAGAAGGCATTTAGCCACTTCCACCTCCTTAAAGAGCAACAACACACCTTCCATATAACAATGCCTATTAATATGAGACTTTTCATGTGTTTGCGCTTTCAGAGTAAAATAACAAAATGATGTGTGCAAGTCATCCCCACAATACTGAGGTTTCGGTGGGAAAGGCATTTTGCCAGCGTCTTGAGATCCTTCTGCCAGTGCCCTTGATTAATGGGCCCTCACCAAGGGACACAATATGCAGAGTGTTCCTACCTGTGTCTTACAGTAAACCTGGGCCTGCATAAAGCAACCTTTCTGTCTCTTTTCTGTTTCAACACAAGCAACTTGGAAGATGTTCACATGTGTGAGACATTTCCAAGCTTTGCCAGACATCAATAACAATTTCCAGTGAGGGAAGACTCATGGAGGGGATCTTAATGCACCGGATGGAGTGGCATTACTCCATGGGTAACTTTGATGCCAATCTAATTCATACTTAAACAAAAAATCTTTCCTGAATACTGGCACTTTATTATTGGTTACACATCACTTGTGACATCATATTTTAGAACCACAATAAACCCTCGATTTTGCAGACCTTGATTTAACGGACTTTGGATTTAATGGACAAGATTTCCGGGTCATATGCCATATGTGAAAATTAACACCCTGTTAACTTTAAAATGCTTTAAACCAAGATTTTCTAATAGTTAAAGTAACAGATTATTTTCTGTTTTGTTATTAACTCACTGCTATTTTTAACAAATTTTAGCAAATAGGCCATATGTTGGAAAAAATATTATAGTAATTTCCCCGACATTAACAAATATTGACAACTAGAGTCTACATATTTAAATCAAAGAATCACCACTCGTAAACAATGTTCGGCACATGATTAGCACGTGATCACATCCCAGTGCAAGGTAATTAGTTCTGTTGTCACAAGGCATGGCTTTCTGCAGTAGTTTTAACCTGTGCCAGCAATTTTCCCAGGACACGTGCTAACCCCGCCCCAGCCGTGTGCATTTGTCTGCTCACCATGACTGGTGAGTGTATGCATTTACTAAGCCTATTCAGTATAAATTCAGTATAAATTTAAAATTACAGTAATACATGTAGAAATTAAATTTTTTATACATATTTTAAATTACACAAACATGTCTACATAAGTACAAACAGGTAAATTAACTAATTTAAAGTACACATTCAGAAAACCTACTTTATAATATAATGGACTTTCAGCTTTAACACACACCCTCGCCTGAATTAGTCTGTTATGTCGAGGTTTTACGGCACCGACATTGAGGCTTGTAGTGAATTGAAGCGCCCCGAACCTGGAAAGCTCTTCCAGAGAACAGGAGAACCAACACCGCGGGCACGGAGGGACAGCCCAGACGTTCCACAACCAGGAAGAGCTCCATCTTTCTGGTGAGTACATTCTTCAGAAAAAATAGTAAACTCAAGGGAAGCGAATGTAAAATTCAGCCGAACTTGGCCTCACATTAACAGTGGAGGAAAGGCTGATTTTGATGATCTGGCCCAGGTGACTTCACCCCCTGCTGACCAAAGAGGCATAATATATGGAACATCAGGTTTTCCCAAATGGATGCAGAGCCTTCTTGCGTCTCTCTACCAGGTACTGTGGCACTGCTCTTTCCCCCTTCTTCATTTATTTATGGGGAATTTGGACTAGGGTTAACAGATGTGAAATTTGGTATTTTTTTTCACACCATCAAGATATAATAATATGTTTCTTTCTTAATTTTTATATTTAATTTTTTAAAAATTAATAAATATACAATTTGATAAGAAATGACACTAAAATTATTAAAACATTTCTTTGTCCTCACACTTAACCTACCATTAAAAAAACCCACCAACTCCCTATAAACAAGTGGGCCTTTACAGGCATAAATTCAGTATTATTCGGCAAATTTTATTCAAGGACTAAAATGATTGAAGGAATATAAAAATGCAAACAATCCTCTTTAAACCCCAATATTTTCTAATCACTGGTTTATAAAAAATTCTCTAAGATTTATAGAATTAGTCTGGTTCTATTAGTTGATCAAGTTACTTACACTTTAATTCAAAACAAATAAGTCCCTCTGTGTCTGCATGTTTGCTCACTTACAAATATGTTTCATTTATTTTAAAGTGTCTTTTTATATAAAAAATCCAACTTGCTGAAATTTATCTTGTCATTAAAATAGTGTGAAAATCAAATCAGTCTTCATATTGGTGCTCTTATCCCTGCTGATCTCAAATGACTGATGATGCTTACAACAAGGTTTTGTAAAATGAAAATTCCTTAACTGTTCAGGAAGCAATTTTTGTACATGGACAGATTTGCCTCTCTCCTAAATATTTTTTATTAGTGTTTTAAGTTCAGGCTTATTCTCTTACCAATGATGTCTTTCCATGCAAACTATATATAAAAATAATTTTTTAGAAAGTAAAATTACTGATTATTTACAGGTGAAGAGTTATTTTTATAGGAATGAGATAATATTTAATGAGTAATTGTTTTTTAAATGAAAAGAACAAACTCTCATTGATTCAGAATGATTGAATACCAGAATATTCTTGTTCCCCTAAGAATCTCATTATTTAAGTCACCTGTGACTTAATGGCAACTCAAACATTTTTAAACAAAATTGAATCTTTGATGATGTGGCCTCACTATAGTAATTATCAATTATTGTATGATAAATAAGTAAGTTATAGAAAATCAGGCTAAATCAGTAAACACACTTTGGATATTATTTTTAAAATCCATATAAATAATAAAATGAATCATGATTCAATACTCTATAATTGGTGATACCCATTTTACCAATGGGCTAGAGAGGTAGCTGGTTATTAATTGCTTCCTTTTCATACAAGCAGAGTGTGGCGGAATAAAAGCTGTTTCAGAAACTCATTTTCTATCTAGATAAATAAGGATTATTTTACTGTTCACATATGTTGCTAAATTCCCTACCTGAACATTTAAATCATGCCAAAACTGAAGAAAGGACTTTAATTTTTAAAAGCATTTCTCATAGTAATTCTATAGGAAAAAATGATAGCTAAATTAGCACTTGAAAAAGGCCAAAGAAAATTGTATACTCTATATAATTATGCCTCATTATGACCTCTGCACATTTTCCAGAGAAGTTAGGCATTAAAAATACACACAGCAGGAACACCTTAAAGGTCAGAGTCTGATGAAAGAAAAATGCAATAGTTAATTATGAAGGACAAGATTAATGCCCTAATAGAAACATACTTGGTTGTTTTTGTTTTTTTTGTATTTTAAAATTTTGTTTTTGATAGCACTTTTCCATACTTGTTTGAAAGAACTATGTAGAGTTTTTAAAAATGCCTAATATGGGAAATTATAAGAAAAAGTAAAACCCAATATTAGTAACAAAATATAAAATAGTACACATGCATACTATATAGTCTCTAACACTTGCACATGCATATTATTATTCTTTTTTCGCAAAACAATACTTTCTATGATATATTCATTTAATTTCTTTTTCAATTAAAGTTTACATTTAATATTGTTTTGTACTAGTGACCTGGTGCATGGATTTGTGCACATTGAAAGGAAATTAATTAGAAGAAATATTTTAATATCACTATTCACCCTTTCTCTATATTAGAAGTGTCAACCAAATTCACGATCGACAATGACAGATCGAAACACATGTGTATAATTGGCACCAGCAAGAGCTTTATATGTATTGCACATGCGTGAGTCAACTTAGCCTTTGTATATATATAGAATAAACTTGCGTAATTACTTTCTGATTTAGCTAAACTTTTTCCAGCCCAGTGAAGCACCCCAACATCTCTTTCAGGTAATTGTCAGCAACACAGCAGTAAATATCAACATGAAGCAGATTATTATTGTTGTATATCATGCAGGGTTTTTCAACTCTACCACTCTCTCCACATTTCCCAGTTGCTCCTTGCTATTCTGCTTCAAGTAAGATCTCTCCCTTCGCACTTTCTTATTAGTCTGTTTGTCATAAGTATAAATTCCTTTCCCCAAATTATTTAAAATTCATTACTGTACTTTAATTATTTTAGTGCTTACATTGTCCCAGATTTGTCTAGTGAGAGTCTCTTCAACCTGGCTCTTGTATTCTTATGACATCTTTCAAGCTATCCCTTACTTTGTGGTATGACAAGGAGTTTCAGACTTATTTTTTGCCTATCTGCCCTGACCCTTGACTCAGCCATTTCTCTGGAGAGTTTTGGCTCTTTTTAGTAGGGATTGGCATGAAAGATCAAGATCTGAGTGCTAGGTGTGCTTGTAGCAAGTGGGGTATCTTTGCTTCTTGACCCAATCTTTTCAGCCAACAAAGCTAGAAAATACATGAATATGTCCATACATACATGTATATATACATACAATTATATATGCAGAAAGACATATTCATACATACATGTGTGTGAATATGCACGTATGTACACATAAACATGCACTTGTTTTAGAAATCAAGAGTTCACACAGTTTCCTCCAATTTAACCCAACCCACAAGATTCTTTTTTGACTTCTATGATTCCATATTTGTATTTCCCTCCTTCCACCATAAGAACCCTGGATACCAACAACATCAATACAATTATTCATTTGCTGAATAATACATTTAAAATTGTTTCAGAATTGATTCCCCTTCCCATACACTCCACCCTGCTCAAGATTGTGGGTGTGTGATCAAATACTCTTTCAAAGTTCTAAGTTACTTTCGTACTAAGCTATTGGCTCCTTCTCCTCCTCTCCCCTCCCTACCTCCTTCCCTCCCTTTTTGATTTTCCTGTGGCAATTATCCCTGTTCACCTGTCTCTGCATTACACTCCATGCCACCCTCACCCCTACCAACAACTGGAAACTTCTGGATCTAAAATCTTGCTTAAATATCAGCTGTCATAAAAAACAGATAAACAAAAAAACCTTTCTCTCAAGAGTGTTGCCTCAGTACACTGTACAGAGACTCCCAACTAGAGGGGCCAGTCAGGACGAAATCCATCTAATATTTTACTGGCCAAGTCATGGCATTATACGAATGGAAATATGTCTACCCAGAGCAAGGGTCATATTTTCCTAATTTTCAAACAGGCACTTAGAGTATAGAAGCAGCCCTTCCTCAGTCCTTCATTCCTACCATGTTACCATAATACCTCTCCATTCTACACCAAGTGCATGTATCTTTTTAAATTAGTGGGGGTTTTGTGTGTGTGTGTGTGTGTGTGTGTGTGTGTGTGTGTTTTGCATATATACCCAGAAATGGAATTGCTAGTTCATATGGTAGTTCTATTTTTAATTTTTTTAAATGAAACGCCATAATATTTTCCATAATGGCTGTAGCAATTTACATTCCCACCAAAGTGGACATGGGTTCCATTTTCTCCACATCCTCACCAACACTTACTATTTCTAGTCTTTTTTTATAATAGCCATCCTAATAGGTGTGAGGTGATATCTCATTGTGGTTTTGATTTGTATTTCCCTGATGATTAGTAACAGTGAGCATTGTGTCATGTAATTCTAGGTTATCTGTATGTCTTCTTTGAAAAAATGTTTTTTTTCCATTTTTAATTGGATGGATTTTTTTATTGCTATTGGGTTATATGAGTTTTTAATTTATTTTGGATTATCTGATCAGCCCCTTATCAGATAATATTATTTGCAAATATTTCCATTCAGTAGGTTTCCTTTCATTTTGTTGATGGTTTCCTTTGCTGTGCAGAAACTTTTTAGTATGATGTAGTCCTACTTGTTTATTTTTGCTTTGGTTGCTTCTTTTGCTTTTAGAGTTAGATTTAAAAAATCATTGCCAAGACCTATGTCAAGGAACTTACTATGTTTTCTTCTAGAAGTTTTATTGTTTCAGGTCTTAGGTTCAAATATTTAATCCATTTTGAGTAATTTTTGTATATGGTTTAAGATAGTGGTCCAGTATAATTCTTTTGCATTTGGTTATCCAATTTTCTCAATACCACTTATTGAAGAGACTGTCTTTTCTTCATTGTGTATTTTTGGCTCCTTTGTCATAAATTAATTGACCAAATATGTGAGAGTTTGTGTCTGGACTCTCTATTCTGTTCCATTGTCCTATGTGTCTGTTTTTATGCCAACACCATATTGTTTTTCTACTGTAGAGTTGTAATATAGTTTCAAATCAGAAAGTGTGATGCCTTTAAATTTGTTTTTCTTTCTCAAGATTGCTTTGGCTATTTGGGGTCTTTTGTGGTTCCATATAAATGTTAAGATTGTTTGTTCTATTTCTTTGAAAATTGCCATTGGAATTTTGGTAGGGATTGCATTTGAATCTGGTGATTGCGTTGGGTAATAGGAACATTTAAACAGTATTAATTCTTACAATTCATTGCACAGGGTATCTTTCCTTTTATTTATATCTTCTTTCATTTCTTTCTTCATTGTCTTATAGTTTTTAATATACAGGTGTTTCCCTTCTTGGTTACATTTATTCCTAGGCATTTTATTATTTTTATGCTATTGTAACTGAAATTATTTTATTAATTTCTCTTTGATACCTCATTATTAGTGTATATAAATGTAACATTTTTGTATTAATTTTGTATCCTATAATTATTCTGAATTCATTTACTCTAACAGTTTTTTAATAGACTTTAAGGTTTTCTATGTAAAATATCATGTCATTTGTAAATACTGACAATTTTATTTTTTCCTTTCCAATATGGATGCCTTTTATTTATTTTATTGATTAATTGCTTGGCTGATACTTTCTATACTATGTTGAATAGAAGTGTCCAGAGTGGGCATTCTTGTCTTGTTTCTGATCTTGGAGAAAAAGCTTTTACCTTTTCATCACTGACTGTGATGTGAGCTCTGGGCTTGTCATATATGGCCTTCATTATGTTGAGGGATGTTCCCTCTATATCCACTTTGCTGAGACTTTTTATCATAAATGGATGTTGAAGTTTGTTAAGTGTTTCCCTGCATCTGTTGAGACGATCATGTGATTTTTATTCTTCATTTTGTTAATATTGTGTATCACATTGACTGAATTCAGACTTTAAACCATCCTTGCATCCCTGGATTAATGTATTGTTAAATTTGATTTGCTAATGTTTTGTTGAGATGTTTGCATCTATATTCATCAGAGATATTGACCTGAGATTATCTTTTCTTGCAATATCTTTGTTTGGTTTTGGTATTAGGGTAATACTGGCCTCATAAAATGTTTGGAAGATTCCCTCCTTTTCTGTTTTGGGGAAGAGTTTGAGAAGGATTGGTATTAATTCTTTGAATGTTTAGTTGAATTCACCAGTTGAGGCATCTGTTCCTGGACTTTTGTTGGTTGGAGGTTTTTGATTACTGAATCAATCTCCTTATTAGCATTCAGTTTGCTAAGATTTTCTATTTTGCCATGATTCAGTCTCAAATGTTGTATATTTCTAGGAAGTAACATCAATTTTTTATATTGTTCAATTTGTTGGCATATACAGCACGTCTTCAAATAATGTTATTTCATTCAACATTGTTTTATTATAATGTTAATGAGATGCCTTAGGAATTTAACTTATGTTTATATAAATTTGCCTATGGTAAAATTGGTTTCATTATTCATTGATTTGCTTAAAGTTACAGAAACTATTGATGATGCTATCTATACTAATAATAGGATAATATGCTAATTTGACCAGATAGACCATACATCGTCTGGATGTCATTCCGGACGTCCTTCCTGAGGAAGTCAGGGCCTGGGCAAAGCCACCTGGATCTCGGGTGCCTGTGGCTGGCCGGAGGAGGGAAGTTTGGGTCCCAGGTGCCAGAGGAAAGCCAGTGCCAGCAGCCAGGGGAAGGAAGGCCTACTCTTGCACAAATTGTCATGCATTGGGCCTCTAGTTTAGGAATAATTGATCATAGTAGTTTCATATATACTTTGGTATTTCTGTGGTATCAATTGTAATATCTTTTTCATTTCTTATTTATTTGTGTTCTCTCTCTTTTTTCTTAGTAAAAAAAAAATGTCCATTTTGTTTATCTTTTCAAAGAAGCAGCTCTTACTTTTATTGATCTTTTCTACTGTCTTTTTGGGCTCTATTTTATTTATTTCTGTTCTAATCTTTTCTATTGCTTTCCTTCTACTAAATTTGGGCTTCATTTTCTTTTTCTTTTTCTAGTTACTTGAAGTGTAAAGTGAGGCTGTTTATTTGAGACTTTTCTTGTTTCTTAAGGTAGGCATTTATTGCTATGAGTTTCCCTTTTAGAACTGCTTTTGCTGCATTCCATATATTTTGGTATGTCACATTTTCATTTTCATTTGTCTCCTGGTATTTTTCATTTTCTTTTTATGTCTTCTATGATTAATTGGTTGTTCAATGGCATATTGTTTAATCTCCACATATTTTCGAAATTTCCAGTTTTCTTCATGTAATTAATTTTTAGTTTTATATCATTGTAAGAAAAGATGCTTGATATGATTTCAATCTTCTTAAATTTATTAAGACTTGTTTTGTGTACTAATATATAATCTAATTTAGAAAATATTTCATGTGCACTTGAGAAGAATGTGTTTTCTTTTGCTTTTGGATGAAATGTTTTATAAATATCTGTTAAGTCCATCTGGGCTGAAGTGTCATTAAAGGTCAGTATGTCCTTATTGATTTTCTTTCTGGATGATCTATTCATTGATGTAAGTGGGGTACTAAATCCCATACTATTATTATAACACTTTTATTTCTACCTTTAGATCTGTTCATATTTGCTTTTTATATTTTGGTGCTCCTGTGTTTGGTGCATAAATATTATAAATGTTACATCTTCTTGTTGGATTGACTCCTTTATTATATAACTCCCTTCTTTGTCCCTTATTAAAGTCTTTGTTTTAGAATCTATTTTGTCTGACATAGCTACTCCAGCTTTAATCTGAGTTCCATTTGCATATAGATTGGTTTGGTTGTTTTTTAAAAAATTTTAATCCATTCAATGACTCTATGCCTTTTGATTGGAGAATTTAGTTCATTTAAATTTAAAGTAATTATTGATAGGGATGTTGCTATTTTGTTAATTGCTTTATGGCTGTTTTCATAGTTCGTCTCTGTTTCTTTCTTTTTCTATTGCTCTCTTTCTTTGTGATTTGATGACTTTCTCTAGTAGTATGCTTGTATTCCTTTCTCTTTATGTATTTACTGTAGGCTTTTGCTTTGTGATTTCTAGGAGACTTACATATAATATATTTATAACAATCTATTTTAAGTTGATAACAACTTAAGTTTGATCTCATTATCAAACTCAGTATTATTCCTCTCTCCCCATGTTTTATATTTTTGATGTCATAATTTACATATTTTTATCTTGTGTATCTCTTAATTATTGTAACCACTGTTATTTTTACTACTTTTGCCTTTTAACCTTATATGAACTTTATAAATGATTAAGCAACTACCTTTACTATGTCTTTACCTTTTCAGTGAGATTTGTTATTTTATGTGTTCCGCTTACTTAGTGCCCTCTTTCTGTTCAGCTTACAGAAGTCCCTTTAACATTTTTTGTAAGACCAAATTAGTGGTGATGACCTTCTTTAGCTTTTGCTTTTCTGGAAATCTCTACATCTCCCTTTGACAGCTGAATAATTTTACCTGGTACAATATTCTTGGTTGGAAGTTGTTTTTTTTTCACCACATTGAATGTATTTTGCTACTCCCTTCAGACCTATAAACTTTCTGCTGAAAAATCTACTGATTGTCTTATGGAGTTCCCTTTTATGTGACCAGTTTTTTTTTTCCCCTGTTGCTTTTCATATTCTCTCCTTGTCTTTGACTTTTGAAAATTTAATTATAATGTGATTTGTTGTGGCTCTCTTTGGGTTCCTCTTACTTGGATCTCCCTGGGCTTCCTGGATCTGGATTACTGTTTTCTTCCTCAAATTATGCAGGTTTTCAGCCATAACATCTTCAAATAAAAAGTAATAATAGTTTCAATAATACCTAAAGCTGTTCAAATGTTAATAAAGGTTTTGAAAAAAATTATCTAATTTAAGTTCTTAAAAAAAGAACTTTGCATAGAGTTACTTCTTACAATAAGCTTAGATGAAAACGAGGCATTTTGGAAAATTTTAAAAATGAGTGATTGGAGGATCCCTTCAATATACCCTTCTTGTATCAATAGTCTTGGCCAGGCTTTTAGCAGGAGATGAACACTAGACTATTCAAAATTGAGCTTTCTATCCAGTTCCACTCACAGATATTCCACATTTTTTTTACTGAAGAAAAGATCTGCTGTGTAGATGACAAAGATGTTTCATTGTAAAATAAGAGGACTTTTCTAATATTTTTACCTTAACGAAGAGTCACTTCACCTGTGTACAACAGTGAACTAAGTGAGCAGTTTTAATAAACATATCAAGAGCAATTCTCAGAAAGCAATTCAGTGTTGGCACAAATTGATGGAAATGCCAGAACTCAGTTCCATAAGGCAAAAAGGGCATACCTATTATCAAAGGTTATGAGGATAAGAGGTACCAAAGGTGTCTGTCAACCACAGAAGATCCTTGTCATGATCCCTGTAAAGTTCAATTTTGAGATCATCTGCCTATTAAGGGTTAATTAGGTAAATCACAAATTGTGACCCTAAGGAACTAAATATGGCAATCAGTTAAGCAGACTAGTTTAATGTTATACATTTAGATGTCAAAGTGTGCCTGCCAAAATTGATCATTTTGGTTTTAGGAGAATTAATATTTAGTAGCTTTTCTTGACATAAATTGATCAATAGGTTGAATTGCTTGTCAAAGCCACTTATATGACCATATAGAAGGCATGTCATCAACACATGAGAGGTGCTTGTCTTGCTGTGGCTAGGTCATCTCAAGACAACCAGTTTGTTCAGTTATAAAATTAAAAGGAGATCACTTGGGATATAGCCTTGTTTCATGCCATTTAAAATAGATATTTCATCTGTCAAAAAGAAGGCCTTTCTTATCCACGTTAATTTGTGCCATATTGTCTAGCAGTAATGGCTCTGAGAGAGAATTATAAGCCTTGAATCTATGTTGAGGTCATACACTTAGGACTCTTTATGGATTCAATGACCAATGATAAATCAATAAGTTTCATGAAAAGTCTAAAAACACTCCTAAGTGATTGAAAGATGCAGTTCATCTCCAGAAATATATGCTGCATACTGATTTCTCATCTCTCTTTTACTTGTCCAAACCCATTTTCCCAATCTACTCTCATTTCTCTTTTTCTATATTATCTTATAGTTATTTTAACATATGTCTTATAGCCTAAAGTAGCTTTCTGCTTTATTGGATCAACCAAATCTTACATTCTATAAATATGTGAATGTTCTAAAGATTTGCTAAATAAAATTGTTAATGAATGGTGGGTAAATGGATAAATGGATTAAGTATTTTCTACTTTGGTTATGATCAAATATAGTTTCTAACCATTCAGTTTAGAGACATAGAAATAAAAATAAAAAAAAACTAAAGGTGAAAGAACATGATGAGTGTGATCTGTGCCCTTTAGCTTAAGAGGATGTTTTGGATTTTTGTAAAGAAAAGTTAGAACCATAATCACTCCAGATTTTCTAGGTGCATATTTTTAAAAATGAATGGGCTTCATCAGCACTTGTCATAAAGTTTCTGACTTTGTCACCTTGGCCAAGCCATTGTAATATTTCAGTTGGGTTCCTCTAATGTTCTCTTCTTGCAGAATAGCCAAAGAACACCTAGACCATGAATACTAAAGGCCATGAATTCCTTAATTTTCTCATTTCTGTCCTGGTTCCAATGTATGTATCTAGGCGTTGTATTTAGCTTCAAAAGGTTTTCAGTTAACTAATAATGTATTATATTTAGATGCCAGCTCTCTTTCAGTACATTACACAGCCAAGTCAATATTTTCTACCTCATGGCATACATACAGAGTGATGATATCATACTCTGAAAAAAAATGGAGAAAGCTATTTATGTTTATGGGCTATATGAGCCACCGTGGGGGCTGAAAGCGGTCCAACCTCAGCACAATGGTAACACTGCATTCTGGGATCTGACAGAAAGAAGTTGGGGAAGCTCTAGGCTTTAAAGCTTTTATTTTACACAATAAAATTTTGAACTAGAAAAGTAGTTATCAGGTCCAGTTTTTCATTCCCAGGAATTAGATTTAATTACTCTAAACATCCAAAACAGTGGTTGTTTAACCTATGTCCTGTGGAAGAAACACTGTGTCCAGAAATCCTTTGTCATCCACCTTGCTCTCCACTGTTTATAGTCAGCTCCTTTATCTTCTCTTAAGTAAAAATCAAGTTCTTATAAAAGCTATCCTTGAAACTTTGAGTAAGTCACTTCTCAGTCTATTTTCATGTAAATAAGGCCAATCCTTTCTACCATTTTTCTCAGGGCTGGTTTCTTATTTCATCAATATTTTATTTTATCTTACTCTATTTTATTTTGGGTACTTTACTGTAATTCCTCCACATATTCTTTAAAATGCAGAAATCAAAACTTCACAAATTATTCTATAGAAATCTAGCCATCACATTATATGTTCATATGGGCTTACTTACCTCTTACTGTCATCTACGAACATTCACAAGTGTTATTCCATTGTAAATGTAGTTGATTGATATCATTTACACTTATTCTTAATGGATGAGAAAATGTGAATGAGGAACTCAAATAATAAAACTATAAATATTAATAACAATCATAGCTGTCATTGAATAAAACATTGCATTTAATTGGGCTTGACACATTTTCTCATTTGATCCTCACAACACCTAACAGGTAGATACATATTATTAGTATTCCCACTTTATAGATGAGGAAACTGACCCAAGGGCATTAGGTTACCTGTACAGGGCTGGTCTTGGATTTAAGCAGATTCGTTCTCTGACCACTATCCCTTACTCTCTCCTAGAATAGTAGTTCAGAATAATGGCCAGACCAATTTGCACTGTATATTATTCTGGTTCTTTTACTACTTACCCTGATGTAGAAGCAAAATCATCTTAAAAGGTGATGTCTACCTCAAATTTTGTCCATTACCTCCTTAAGAGGACCAGTACCTCCTTAAGAGGACCAGTACAACTCCAAAAGAGTTAATGCTCCTCAAAATATGCTTCTAAACATATTTTTCCTAATCAATTACAGTCATTTTTAATTGAGTTATACTTGACATATAACATTATTTTGGTTTCAAGTGTACAACATAATGGCTCAATATCTATAATAATAAAAATGTAAGATGCTAATTAGACCAGACATCCTTCTGGATGACCTTCTGGACGAAGCCGCGGTGGCGGGGCCCCAGGCAGAGGCCCCTGGCCACCGCGCCAAGGCAGAGGGCCACTGCAGCGGCGGGGGCTAAGCCTCTTGCATGACTTTCATATACTGGATCTCTAATTTGTATATATTGCAAAATGATCACCATAATAAGCCCTGTTAATATGTATCACCATACAAAGTTACGATTTCCTTTCCTGTGATGAGAACTTTTAATATTTTCTCTCTTCGCAGGTTTCAAATATGTAATACAGTATTATTAACTACTAGAGGCCTGGTGCACAAAAATTTGTGCACTCGGGGGTGAAGGAGGGGGTCCCTCAGCCCGACCTGTGCCCTCTCGCAGTCTGGGACCCCTCGGGAGATAACGACATGCTGGCTTAGGCCTGCTCCCGGGTGGCAGAGGGCAGACCCAATCCCTAGGTGCAGCCCCTGGTCAGGCTCAGAGCAGGGCCAATTGGGGAGTTGGGGCACCACCCCCTGTCATGCACAGAGCAGGGCGGATTGGGAGGTTGCGATGCCACCTCAGTCATGCTCAGGGTGGGGCTGATTGGGGGTTGGGGCACTGCCCCCTGTCACACTCAAGGCAGGGTCGATGGGGAGGTTGCGGCGCCACCCCCTGTCATGCACAGAGCAGGGCCCATCAGGGGGTTGGGGAGCTCCCCCCTGTCACTCACAGAGCAGGGCCCATCAGGGGGTTGAGGAGCTCCCCCCTGTCACTCACAGAGTAGGGCCGATAGGGGAGTTGGGGCACCGCCCCCTGTCACACACAGAGCAGGGCCGATCAGGGGCTTGGGGCGCCGCACCCTGTCACACACAGAGCCGCAGGGCGATCAGTGGGTTTGGGCGCTGCCCCCTGTCACGCTGATCCGGTGCCTGGAGGCCTCGCTGCTCCACTGATCCCGGTGCTGGGAGGCATATTACCCTATTACTATATAGAATAGAGGCCTGGTGCATGGATAGGGGCTGGCTGGTTTGCCCTGAAGGGTGTCCTGGATCAGGGTTGGGGTCCCCACTGGGGTGCCTGGCCAGCCTGGATGAGGGGATGATGGCTGTTTGTAGCTGGTCACACACCCTTCAGGGTGGGGGTCCCCACTGGGGTGCCTGGCCAGTCTGGGTGAGGGGCTGAGAGCTGCCTTAAGGCTGACTGAAGCTCCCAACCGCTCCTTTTCTTTTTTTTTTTTTTTTATTCTGGGCCAGCTTTAGCTCTGGCTCTAGCTCTGAGGCTTCCGCTGCTGGTTTGTTTGCGTTCTATAATCGAAACAATGTATAACTCCAGCTCTGAGATCCCTGTGGTTTTGTTTAGCTTCTATATTTGTTACAAAGTTTCAAACTGCCAGCTCAGAGGCCGGCAGTGCAGGCAGGGAACGTTGGAGTCCTCCTTCACTGCAGCAAGCAAGCCTCATGTTCGCTTCCAGCTGCCTGGCTGCCGGCCGCCATCTTGGCTGACAGTTAATTTGCATATGCTCACTGATTAGCCAATGTAAAGGGTAGCGGTCGTACGCTAATTACCATGTTTCTCTTTTATTAGTGTAGATAGCTACCATGCTGTAGATGCCCCCCTCCCTTATTGCCTCCCTCCACCCAGCTCCTGCTCCATCCCAGGCCTTCAACCTTCTATTGTCTGTGACCAGAGCTAATGCATATATGCATATAAGTTATTTGGTTTATCTCTCCTCGCCCCCTCCTACCTCCTTCCTTCTGAGTTTCATCAGTCTGTTTCATGTTTCCATGCCTCTGGTTCTATTTTATTTATCAGTTTATTTTGCTCATTAGATTACTTGTTCATTTATTTTTGTTCTTAGATTCAGTTGTTGATGGATATGTATTTATTGCCATTTTATTATTCATATTTTTTATTTTTCCTCCTCCTCCTCCTCCTCCTCCTCCTCCTCCTCCTCTTCTTTCTCCTCCTCCTCCTTCTTCTTCATCTTCTTCCTCTTCTTAAAGAATACCCTTCAACATTTCATGTAATACTGGTTTGGTGGTGATAAACTCCTTTAACTTTTTCTTATTGGTGAAGCTCTTTATCTGATCCTCAATTCTAAATGAGAGCTTTGCTGGGTAGAGTAATCTTGGTTGTAGGTCCTTGCTCCACATCGTTTTGAATATTTCTTGCCACTTCCTTCTAACCTGCAAAGTTTCTGTTGAGAAATCAGACAGTCATATGGGCGCTCCCTTGTAGGTAACAAACTGCTTTTGTCTTGCTGCTTTTAAGATTCTCTTTCTGTCTTTAACCCTTTTTTTATTTTGAGGGTGTTTTTTTTAAATTCCACATCTAAATGAGATTACACAGTATGTATTTGTCTTTCTCTGCCTATTTCACTTAACATAATGCCCTCAAAGTCCATCTATGTTGTCACAAATAGCAATATTTCATTTTTTTACTGGCTGAATAATGTTTTATTGTAAATATGTGCCACTACTTCTTTATCCATTTATCCACTGATGGACACTTAGGTTGCTTCCGCACACTATTGTAAATAGTGATGCCATGAGCATGGGGTGCAGATATCTTTTGAGTTAGTGTTTTCATTTTCCTCAGATAAATACATAGATGTAGAATTGCTGAATCATATATAGCTCTACTTTTCCTTTTTTTGTTGTTGAGGAATCTCCATTCTGTATCCCATAGTGGCTGCACCAATTTGCATTCCCACCAATTACCCTCACAGTGCATGAGCATTCTCTTTTCTCTAGATCCTCACCAATATTTACTGGTATATCTTGTCTTTTTCATAATAGCCATTCTAGCAGATATGAGGTAATATATGGACATCTTACTTCTAGGACAAATCTTATTTATTAAACAAATGTTTACATAACACTTACTATGTGTCCAAATACTCATCTAGGTGCTTTTAAAATATAACATATATAAGCCTCTAAAGTAAGCACTACTTTCAAAATGTGGAGAAACTGAGGTCAAATAAGTTAAATAATTGCCCAAAGTCCCAGAAATAGTATGGAAGTAGGACTGAGACTTGAACCTGAGACCAATCCCTTAACCACTCTACAGTCCTCCTTTGCTTGCTAAGCAATGTGTTATTTATAAAATGTAGGGTGACTATTTTAACTCTGTTACTGAATTTAAAACTGTAATGTGTGTGTTTGTTGGCAGGTGTGTGTAGGTGTGTGTAGGTAGACATATGCCTTGATACACCTTTTAAAAATTTAAATGGAAATGAAAACACACCCTCTAACCCAGAGATGGCTTATTCATCTACACTAATAAAAGAGAAAGATGCAAATTGACCGTACCTTTGTGAAGTCCACCAGCCAATCAGGAGTGAGTATGCAAATTAGCAGGACAAAGATGGCAGCAGCCACGGAGCCAGCCAGAGCAAGTGGGAAGCTTGGGTCACCTGAAAATGGCCCTCCGCCCCTCACCCAGGCTGGCCAGGCACCCCAGCAGGACCCCCACCCTGATTCAGGACACCCTTCAGGGCAAACCAGCCAGCCCCCCACCCGTGCACCAGGCTTCTATCTATACTAATAAAAGGTTAATATGCTAATTAGACTGGGAGACCTTCCAGATGTTCTTCTGGACAAAGCCATGGTGGCGGGGCTGAGGTACAGGCGGTTAAGGGCCAAGGGGGGAGGGCAGTTGTGGGTGATCAGGCCAGGATGGGATGGCAGTTGTGGGTGATCAGGTCGGTTGGGGGGGGGGGCAGTTGGGGGCAAGCAGGCCAGCAGGCAGAGTGGTTAGGGGAAATCAGGCAGGCAGGCAGGTGAGTGGTTAGGAGCCAGCAGTCCCGGGTTGTGAGAGGGGTCCCAGATTGGAGAGGGTGCAGGCCAGGCTGAGGGACACTTCTCCACACACTGTGCATGAATTTCGTGCACCAAGCCACTCGTAGTAACACATCATCTGCCTCTGCCTTCATCACTGGAGGGGATATTATTCAGCCACGACATATCTGTCATTTTTTATGGCAACTGCGTAAACACATCACCATTACTTTACATTCTCAACTGTTGGTCATGGCATCTCTCATGAAAAGACTGTTCAGTTCAATTTAAACAAAGAATATTATCCATGACAGACACCCTCTACCTGATTAACTTTCAATAATGTAATTTGAAAGATATTTGGAAGTTCCTTCCTATCTAATTTCCCTAAAAGAGGCCCGGGACATTTTGACCTTTGCTGAAATCAGAATATATCTCAATTTGGGGAAAGAAAAGGAGTGTTCCTTCTTTCAGCTTCTGAAAGCACCTAAAACAAGGCACTCCAGGCAGATGCCAAGTGTAATTTAAAGGTACTACATGTGAATGCAGGTATGCCTGGGGAAGCACAGGCAACACTGCTAAGAAGGGGTACTTGGTGTGTTTTGGACACACGCCCACCACAGTCGAGGAAGAGCTCTGGGCATCCGAGGCACAGGGCCTCGGTTCAAATCCCAGCTCTGCCGCCTGTGATCTGTATTACTTATCCCTTCAGAGCCTCAGGTCCCTCCGTTGGATAATGGAGAGGCAAATAATTGGCAAGGTTGCTTTAAATATGAGATATAGCAAAGCAATTAGCCTGGCTCTTTGTAAGTACATATATTAAAATGCTATTTTTTTATTATGAAGGTCCATGTTCCTATTTACAATGTTGTGGTGGGAAGTTAAAGAGAAAAAGGACATATTTTTGGCATCTTCAAAAGAAGGCTCTGGCGCCCATTCTGTGCTCAGAAGATGGAGCCTCATGTTGGGTGACCAAACGTACTAACCCGACACACTACATGCAATAATGTCAGGTCACATGTTGGCTATAACGCCCTGGTTCAGTGTGAGGTGTTTTATTTGAAACAAAAACAAGACACGCAACTTCAGGTACTACCTGCGCTTCCAGGATGCAGAAAACTTATCCAAACTGGGATCATGGAGCTGTGCAAGGTGTCGTAGGAGCATGTATAGTCTGTGCACCTTTCCAGATGTAGCAGACTGCGATTAATTATATCGCAACAAAAATTGCTCTTATTTAAAGCAAGCTCGGAAACAATATCTCTAACCCTTCTTTAATCATATATTCTGATGGGAGAATGTTCTTATGCACATCAGCTCAGCTCACTTCCTTCCAGAAGGACTGACATCTTAAACTGCACTAAACAATGAATCACCTTGTCAAATAAAGTGCAAAATGGAAAACCTGTTACCAAACTCATCTGATATAATGACATTTACAACAACATGTTTGAGGTGATAAACTGACAATAATAATTATATTTCCTTTAGACTTTGATTTTACTTGGAAAGTTCGATGCAATCATACTTTCTTCCTTCAAGAAAATTTTACACCCCGACATTTAATTTCTGAAACTTCAAACCTTCTATGAATGTGCAAATCACAGTTGGCATTAAAAGAAGCACTCCCGGAGCCTGGAATAATGATGGAAGCATTTGAATTCAGAAATGACAAATAGAGCACTTTTCTCTCGCTTACAACAAGGTTTTGCTGGTGGACTCTCTTGCAGAGAATAAAAGCAGAATCAAGGTCATGTAAAACACCAGATTACAGCTGCATGCATAGCACTTTTGTACATCGTAAGCACTGAATTATTCTGAAATGAATAACCCTTTCTGGGAATTTTCCATGTAACATTCTGAGCATTTGGAAGACTGGGTGGGGTCGTAACCCTCACAGCGCAGGCAGGGATTTTCCGGGCCTGAGTTTCCAGGCCCTGCAGTCAGCCCTGCTCCCGCTCTGCCCTGCAGTCCTGCTTGTGACCAGGCACCCCCACCGCTCCTGGCCAAGGCCTGGCTTCCCTGTGGGCGGCTCAGCATTGGATCCTCCCTCACTTTCCCACACTCACGTGGCCCCAGCAGTTGTGTTCACAGCCTGTGGCTTGTACTTACTAGCCTTCTACATCCACTTTGCTACTTGTCAGGAGCTCTGGCTAAAAGTTCAGCAGAGGAAACTTTTTAAACTTTTGACGAACATGAGATTTGATCTGTTACTCGCAGGTTCCAGTTATCCATGCTCTGTCTCAGAACTCCCCAGCGATGCCAGCACGGGCTTTATCTCTTTCCAGAATATTCGTGATGACAAAACCTCCTTATGACCCAACCAGGTTAGAGATTAAGAGACAACATAAAAACTAAGTCTCATGTGAAAATGGGGCCTTTATTTCTAGATGTAACTGAGCAGATAATTGTTTATTTTGTATGTCTAGGAAGATGTAAACTTACATAAGTGAAGGACATACAGCTTTTTCTCGATGATCCCTCCAATCTTACATGCCCTCTCGGGATGGAAATGATAAACTACCAGGTGTACAGGTTAATAATGCAGATTTTGCAATAAAAAAAAACAGGATAATTTCAAGAGAAACATCAAAAGTGCTTTATTTAAAGTAATGTCCATCACTAGCTACACATTTCCTCATCTTTCAGGTAATTTGTGGATACCGTCCCAATAGAACTTTTCTTGTTTTGAGGCAAACCGTTCAGAAACCCAATTTTCCACTTCTTCGTACGTTTTGAAGAGTTGCTCAGAAAGTGCGTGTGCCATGGATCGGTACAAGTGGTAATCTGAAGGAGCAAGGTCTGGTGAATATGGCGGATGGGTTAATACTTCCCAGGCAAGATCTTTTAACGTGTCTTTAACTGGTTTTGAAGTGTGTGATGGTGTGTCATCATGAAGCAAAATCACTTTGCCGTGTCTTCTGGCACATTCTGGTCGTTTCATGATCAAAGCATGGTTCAAATTGATTCTTTGTTGTCGGTAGCGATCAGTATTAATGGTTTCACCTGGTTTTAGAAGCTCATAATACACCACACCTTCCTGATCCCACCAAATGCAGAGCATTGTCTTCTTTCCGAAGCAATTTGGCCTTGCAGTTGATGTTGATGGTTGACCTGGATCAACCCATGATTTTGTGGGTTTGGGATGCTCAAAATAAATCCACTTTTCATCGCCAGTCACAATTCAATTCAAAAAAGACTTCCTTTCGTGCCATTGAAGCAACATTTTACTGATGACTTCGGTTTTTCATTTGTCTTTTTGTTCAGTTGATGTGGCACCCATTTTCCTTCCTTTAAAATCCTTCCCATTGCTTGTAAATGATTGGAAATTGTTTGCTGAACAAAGTTTAATCTGTCTGCAAGTTGTTTTTGAGCTTGACATGCATCTTCATCCAATAATGCTTGTAATTGTTGGTCTTCAAACTTTTTCGGTTGACCTGGACATTCTTTGTCTTTCACATCGAAATCGTCACTTTTAAAGTTTTTAAACCAGTGTTCACAAGTATCTTGAGATGGTGGATGTTCACCATAAGCTTCCTGAAGTATACAATAACTTTTTCTTCAAAATAAAGTAATGAGTTAAAGCTTCCCGCAAATGTTCTTTTTTGGCACGAAATTCGACATTTTTAAGTGTAAAAATATCTATGATGTTAATACCTTCAGAAAATTTGACATATGAAGGTTTGAAGCTTGCTGTCAATACAACAAAATAGCATACATATCAAATTGCGTATATATCAACATATGTGTAACTCCATCTATTGAAAAAAATCCGCATTACTAACTGGTACATCAGCAGCTCAGTTGGTTAGAGTGTCGTACAGATACAACAAGGTTGCAGGTTCGACGTCTGGTCAGGGCACATACAAGAAGCAACCAATGAATGCACAAATAAGTGGAACAACAAATCAATGTTCTCTCTCTTCCTTTCTCTAAAATCAATCAATAAAAAAAATAAACCATAATACTTTAGATCTAAGTTGTGAAAAGTGTTTATTAAATTGCTTGTTTGAAATACTTTGCCTACAGCGGCATCAGCTATTAGATTCCAAATTCCTAGTGATCTGTATTTTGTTCTTCTAATGCTAACACCATATGTTCCAAAATAGTAGTGTTCAACAAACTGGTTGATGTTAAAATGAATATAAATATTTAAATAAAGGATATAAATAAGATAGGGTCCCTATGGAGTAGCATTCTAAAGAAAGAATATAGATAATTTTAAAAATCAGGAAAATCCGCTAGTAATTAGTATACCTCTACTGTCAGACTTCAGAAGGCAAAATAGTTAAATGCCTACTTCAAGGTCATTTTTTTCATCCCTAAACTTGCTAATAATTAATGATTGGGTAATCATGTAGGTTTCCAGCATTCCTAGTCAAAGTAACATTAGTGATACAACAAAATATATTATTGAAATTTACTGTTAATATCTAAGTATTCATTTTCAACTATAGCAGCGGTTCTCAACCTGTGGGTCATGACCCCTTTGGCAGTCGAACAATCCTTTCACAGGGGTCGTCTAAGACCATCCTGCATATCAGATATTTACATTACGATTCATAACAGTAGCAACATTACAGTTATGAAGTAGCAATGAAAATAATTTTATGGTTGGGTCACAACATGAGGAACTGTATTTAAAGGGCCAGAAGGTTGAGAACCACTGAACTATAGCTAAGGATTCTAGATGTAATTTGGCATGAAAATCTACTTTATGCTTTAAATTCTACAGTCAGTTAAAATAAAAATATATATCATCACAAGAATAACTGCTACAGTATCTGATCATTATGAAAGCTGTTCATCTTATTATGTATAAATGCCACTGTGAAGAACTCTCAACCATTTAAATAAATAAGGACTGGCAGGTAAACAAACAAAAGAAGCCTTTAGAATGTGTATTTAAATTTTAGTTAAACCCCATTGAGGTTATAATTTTGAGAAAATATTCTCTTTTTGAATTGTTTGTATCGTTTCAAGATGAATTGAAAGGAGAAAGCCAAATTTCATACCTTGAAAATTTCTAATGAGGCAAAACTTCAAAAGGCATGATTAATAACACCCATGATAAGCCACCTTTGGTCCGATCATACCACAGCCTACAAAGAGCATGAAGACAAGGAGAGGCTACGGGAGAAAAAGCAGGAGAGCCGGCCCATCTCGCTCCTGTGCTGAAGGAAGTAGCCTTGCCGTCACAGCGGGACTGTCTAGTGGCCAACAGGGCTGCAAAATTGTTTCTTTACTGTGGTTTCAAACTTCCCAAAGCAACTACTAAAATTTTCCACGACAAAACAGTAGAAATAATTAAACTGATTTATTCAAACATTAGATTTACTTTTTTAATGCAGATGTTCTTTTTATAATGAACTAAATATTAAATTTAACAATTCAGCACTGATCCAGAGAAGGCATTAGGGATGCACCTAGCAGGAAGCAAGAGAGGCCTCTCTGAGAAGGTGGCTTCAAGCTGAGACCTGAAATAAAGAATGGGCTTCTCAGGCAGTGGTCTGGGGAGGAGCATCCAGCACACGGGGAGACAGTGCAGAGGCCCCCAGGAAGCAGCCAGTGGACCACATTGGAAAGGGAGACAGATGTGGCTGCAGCACAGGAGGTGAGAGGGAAAGGGTCTCAGATGAGGACTGAGAGACAGGGGGAGCCAGGTGCTAGGCCTCCTCGCCCATTCTCGTGCCCTTCCTCTACCATCCCGCCTCCCTGGCCCCTTCATTCCACCCTCCGCACCCTGCACAATGGTCTCTTTACAGTGAAATTTCATGTTATCACTCCCCTGCTTAACATCCTTCCATGGTTTCCTTAGCACAGAATGCCACCCAAACTCCTTGCCATGATGCAGAGGCCTGCCCCCTACCCCAACTTCCCTGGACTGTCTCCCCTTCAGGACTCTCTCCCCTCCACTGACTAATGTCCAGCCTCTTCTCTGCTCACTCACACACAAGCTCTGCTCATCTGGACTGTTACCCATGCTGTTCCCTCTGCTAGGGCCCCTTCCCTTCAGCCCTTTGCATGATGCCCAACTCCTTTCTCCGGGTTCAACCTCACCATTTAGGGCCTTCTCTAGTAATTACCAAAATGGAATCTCCCTCCCCCTACCCCATGCTAATATCCCTCATCAGCTATTTTCCCCCTTGAATTTCTTTTTACTTTTAAGATTTCTGTTTTTGTTTTGTTTTGTTGTTGTTTTTTAATTTAAGTGCCTTATTGTTTGAAGTGTTACATGAGTCTCCTTTTCTTCCCATTGACCTCTCCCCAACCACTCCTACCCCCCAGCATATGCCCTCACCCCCCTACTGTCTGTGTCCATTGGCTATGCTCATATGCATGCAATCAAGTCCTTTGGTTGATCTCTTATCCCCTTACTCCCTACCTTCCCTCATAGGTTGGACAATCTGTTCGATGCTTCTATGTCCCTGGTTCTATTTTTATTCATTAGTTTGTGTTGTTCATTATATTCCACAGATGAGTGAGATCATGTGATATTTATCTTTCTCCAACTGGCTTATTTCACTTAGCATAATGCTCTCCAGTTCCATCCATGCTGTAAGAATTCCTTCTTTTTTACAGCAGCTTAGTATTCCATTGTGTAGATGTACTACAGTTTTTTAATCCACTCATCTGCTGATGGGCACTTGGGCTGTTTCCAAATCTTAGCTATGGTGAATTGTGCTGCTATGAACATAGGGGTGCATATATCCTTTCTGATTGGTGTTTCTGATTTCTTGGGGTATATTCCTAGAAGTGGGATCACTGGGTCAAATGGGAGTTCCATTTTTAATTTTTTGAGGGAACTCCATACTGTTCTCCACAGTGGCTGCACCAGTCTGCATTCCCACCAGCAGTGCACGAGGGTTCCTTTTTCTCTGCATCCTTACAGCACTTGTCATTTGTTGATTTGTTCTTTTCTTGTTTATTAACTGTCTTCCCCATCAGACTGACAGCTAACCTGAAGGCTGCTGCCAAATTCATTTTCTTTACCATTAATAGCCTCAACACCCAGCAAGATGCCTGGCAATGGTGGGCCTTCAATAAATATCCATTGAATAGGAAATAGAAAAATAAAAACAACAGTAACCCTTTAAGTTAAAACCCAATAGGGGAATAAACAAATAAATCATATAATAGTAACACATAAAATGAATAGCTTTCACTACTAACTATTCACTATATGCCATACAGTGTGCTCAATGGTTTATTTCATTTATTGCCCATAACACATCTATAGGCAAGACATTACTCTCCCAGTGTATTTCTTAAACAACAAAGAAACTGGAAGGTTTGCCCTAACTGGTTTGGCTCAGTGGATAAAGCATCGGCCTGCAGACTGAAAGGTCCCAGGTTCTATTCCGGTCAAGGGCATGTACCTTGGTTGCGGGCACATCCCCAGTGAGAGGTGTGCAGGAGGCAGCTGATTGATGTTTCTCTCTCATTGATGTTTCTGTCTATCCCTCTCCCTTCCTCTCTGTAAAAAATCAATAAAATATTTTTTTTAAAAAAAAGAAACCAGAAGCTTAGACAGAAGAAGTACCTTGCCCAAAGTTGTACTTGATAAGTGGTAGAATCAGGGGAAGGACTTGAATTCCATACTCAGAATGAAGACTTCCTTCCCTTCCTTCCTTCCTTCCTCCCTCCCTCCCTCCCTCCCTCCCTCCCTCCCTCCCTCCCTCCCTTCCTTCCTTCCTTCCTTTCTTCCTTCCTTCCTTCCTTCCTTCATCCCTGGCTCCCTTCCTCTCTCCCTCCCTCTCCTTTACTCCCTCCCTGTCTCCTCCACTGCCTCCTTTCCTTCCTTTCTTTCTAATGCTCACCTGAGGATATGTTTTTATTGCTTTTATAGAGAGAGAGAGAAGCAGCAATGTGAGAGAGAAACATCAAACGGTTACCTCCCGTACCCACCCTGAACCACAACCTGGGTATGTGCCCTGATTGAAAATTGAATCCACAAGCTTTTGGTGTAAGGGATGATGCTCAGACCAACTGAGCCACCCAGTCAGGGCTCCAATCCTTTATTTAGTTGACCTCTGGGAGGCAGTAAAGATGCTTTGAGAAAAGTAAAATGATTCTTAAAATATTTTATTGGTAGAGTATTCATTCCAGGAATTATAATAGATCATTTGTAATTTTAACTCTGTGAAACTTAAATGGAGCTGATAGTCAATTTCCCTCCCAGACAGCTTGCCTGAGGACTCCATTTCCGATCCCATTCCCTCAATTAGAGAGAACTGGTTAGCTCTAAAATGCGAAATGCTCCTCTGACACACAAATACCCACAAGGACGATTAACATGATAAAATCTTAGACTAAATGTGAAATAAAGGAAAATATAATTTCTTCTGAATGTATATAATTATATTTAGACATAAAATCATGCACTGTGCAAAAATTCATGAACTTTAATTTTCAGGAAAGAAAATAGCACAATCACCATAAGCCCCTCCTAAATGTGTTTTTATACACATCATTATTTATACCACATTTTTAATATGAAATATTTTCAGTGTGCCTGGTTTGGTTCAATCCTGTTAAACAAACAAACAAAAACCCTCCAAAATGCATTTCTCCATGTGGCTGCGTAGAATTCCAGGTTGTGAGGAAACTGATTATGTACTTATGCTCTTCTTTCTTCTCAATTATGAATATAAAGTCTGGGACAAAAAAAAAATGTATCCTTGGGCAACACAATAATTTGCAGTTAAATAAGCATTTTGCCAAGTCTTAAAAAAAATAACGGAGCATGCAAACACAAAGGAAATTAAATTTCACGCTGTAAGGGCTGATTTGAAAATTTTAGAGAGGTGCAATTCATATACAGTTATGTGACTCTTTTCTCTTAAAAGTCTATTCTGATCATTTTTATATGCCATTAAATAGTCTTCACATTTTGTATAATAACTGTATAATTCTTCAACATGAGGCTATGTCATTATTTCTTTAACAAAGCTTCCTTTTGTGTAGCAAAACTTTTTTTCAAGATTTTTTCAGTTTTTATAATGTAAAAATATCCCACTGGGATGAAAATCTTTTTCATAATCAGCTTTATTAAGGTGCAATTGACTTACAATGAAATACACCCATTTTAAGTTTATATTTCAAGGAGTTTTGAAAACATATATATCCATGCAACCATTGTTACAGTTAAGATATAGAATATTTAATCAGAGGGCGTTTGCCTCCCGCTCTCATGGCCAAGGCAGCCATTGACCTGTCATTCTAGATACGTTGTGCCTGTTCTAGACTTCCACATGAATAGGCTCCACAGGATGCATGCTTTTTGATCTGGTTTTTTTCACTCAGCATAATGTTTTTGATATTCATCCATGTTGTTATGTGTGACAGAAATTCATGGTGTTTTATTGCTGAGGAGTAGTGAAGTGTATGGATGTATTATAGTTTATTTATTCTTTCTCCCATTGAGGTATTGTGGTTGCTTTAGTTTGGGCTACTTTGGAGAAAACTGCTATGAACATTTGTGTACAAGTGTTCCTGGGAAGATGCTTTCATTTCTGTTGGGCAAGTACTGCTCAGGAGGGGGATTTCTGGGTTATATGGTATGTAAATGCTTAACTTTTAAAGAAAGCACCAAACTGGTTTTCCTAACTGGTATCCCAGTGAGTGTTCTTACCAACCTGGTATCAGAGTTTCATTTGCTTCAAATCCTTACCAACACTTGGCATGGCTACTGCTATATGTAGTAGCATCTCACTCTGGTTTTGGATTTGCATTTCCTTAGTGGCTCATGATGTTGAGTTTTTTCATATGCTCATTTGCCATCTGTATTTCTCCTTCAGTGAACAGACTCTTCCAACCTTTAGCCTGTTTGTTTTAAAAAATTCATTTTTTAAATAAATTGTTTGTATTCTTCTTAATGTGTTTTGAAACTTCTTTATATACCCTGGATAAAAGTCATTTTAACAGATATATTTAATGCAAATATTTTCTTCTAATCTTTAATTTGTCTTTTCATTTCTTAATAGTATATTTTGAACATCAAAAGTTTCAAATTTGATGAAGTTTAATTTATAAAATTTTTCTTTTATGATGCACACTTTTTGTGTCTTCTCCAATAAGTTTTCTTACCAACATCATTTCAATAAATTTTGCTATTTACTAAGTAAAAATGAATAATATCTTGGTATTTTTCTGAAATTAAAATATATTCAGACTCTATTGCTTCATAGGGCTGAAGTGAGGATTGAGACCCAGGGAAAGCAATTAGTCTGGTGATTGGACATTCACTGTTCACTACATGCCAACTTTTATGACTGTGTTTATCAGAAAGATATTTATTCTTTTATAAATTCCTTTACATACAAAATTTTATGAACTTTATAATCAAGAGACAAACTATTTTTCTCCATTTTTCATTGCCAAGTTATTACCCTATGATAGCTTTTTACCTTATTAATTTTTCTCTTTATATTCCCTTTGTGGTTTCCCCTCAGGGGTTTGCAGTTTTGTAAAGTCCTTCCTTATCCAAAATCTGCTCTATAATAAGAATGTTGCATATGATACCACTGGTACCAAAAAATGATGGGAAACAGAAATCAATAAATTATGTGGGGACTAACTACAAGCAATTTTAAAATTTAGAATCTTATTTTACATCATATTTCAAAATAAGTTTTAGGTTAATTAAAGATCTAAATTTAACAATGGAGCAAAAGTGACATGAACAGGGCCATGGCATCCCATTACCTGTGCCAGGTTCTGTTGGTTAGGAGCGAGTCCACACTCCGAGGAAGGGGATTTAAAATGCTGTGGCTCAGCAGAGGAGGTCACGTTAGGGTGTGTCCACCATGACTATTGCTACAACATAGATGAATCCCAAGGTCATTGTGCAAAAAAGTATAGACAAAGGAGAACACATGCTTTGATTTCATTTACATAAATGATAGAAAATGCAAATTAACCTATGGTGATGTGTCTCTCCCCAAGCACAACCTGAACATTCAAGGGAGTTAACACCTGTGGGGAGGGACTTTGGCCAGCAGGCGATGGAACACTGGATAAATGTACCTCCTTCAGCAGCATCATTCCACTCATCCCTCACCTCCGCTCCCAGGACTGCAGGACTGCATTCCTTTTTTTTTTTTTTTTTTTTTTTTTTTAGAGAGAGATGAAGGGAGAGAAGGTGAAGGTTTATCTATAGATTGGTTGCTTCGTAAACTGGCATTTGTGCTCATTTCTCATATACTGAGCATTTTTAATCCTCAAATGTAACTCCCTACATTCTCTCTTCTTGCAATCCCCATGCCTATTAAAAAGATAAGAGAGGAAATAAAGGAAATAGATACTAGGCCTCATCTTCCTGTTTTCTCCCTGGAGTATTTATTACAAATTATCTGGAGTTTCTAAGAAGAAAACTGACACCTAAGGAGCCTGGCTTACCCCGGCTATGATCAAGTAGAGAGATGGAGAGATAGAAACATCAATGAGGAGAGAGAAACATGGATTGGCTGCCTCCTGCGCACCCCCACCAAAGATCCAGCCCACAACCCGGGCATGTGCCCTGACCTGGAATCGAACCATGACCCCCTGGTTCATGGTCCAATGCTCAACCACTGAGCCACGCTCGCCAAGCACGACTACATTTCTTAATAAAGGAATTTCACGGAGGCTTTCTGCCTGGGGCTCTGCTCTGGGGGACCCAGGCTAAGACACTATGAGAAAGAAAATGTTTTCATATTATTACCCACATAAAAACATTCTTAAACTGCTCTTTGACCTCTTGTAGATGTTAATAAGCTAGAATGTGGCACACTCTTTAGTCACCCCTTTCTGGTTGCATGGAGAAGGGATGGGAAATAAGTGGAAGATAGCACGAAGGGAAGTAAGATCTGTCGCTGGTATGTCTTAGCTGGCATAACCTTCCAGGTGTGGCCAGCACTATGTGGGGGGGGATATTGTTTTTTCTTTCTTTCTCCTTTCTTATCCCCTTCTCATAAAACAAACAAAAACTAAGCTAAAACTAACATGCTTTCATCAGACACAGCGGGATCTTCCTCAATGTCCCTGGACATCACAAGTCCTCAGATAGCCATATTTGGCCTTCTCTCTTGCAGATGCCTAAAGGACATGGAAAATATTCAAGGATTAAAAATGCTCAGCCATGAAATCATCCGAGAGATGCAAATCAAAACGACCATGAGGTACCATCTCACACCTGTCAGAATGGCTATCATCAACAAGTCAACAAACAACAAGTGCTGGCGAGGATGCAGAGAACAAGAAATCCTCGTGCACTGCTGGTGGGAATGCAGACTGGTGCAGCCACTGTGGAGAACAGTATGGAGTTTCCCCAAAAACTAAAAATGGAACTCCCATTTGACCCAGTAATCCCACTTCTAGGAATATATCCCAAGAAACCAGAATCACCAATCAGAAAGGATATATGCACCCCTATGTTCATAGCAGCACAATTTACAATAGCTAAGATTTGGAAACAGCCTAAGTGCCCATCAGTAGATGAATGGATTAGAAAACTGTGGTACATCTACACAATGGAATACTATGCTGCTGTAAAAAAGAAGGAATTCTTACCATTTGCAACAGCATGGATGGACCTGGAGAGCATTATGCTAAGTGAAATAAGCCAGTCAGAGAAAGATAAATATCACATGATCTTACTCATTTATGGAATATAATGAACAATATAAACTAATGAACAAAAATAGAACCAGAGACATAGAAGCATTGAGCAGACTGTCCAACCTGTGAGAGTAGGCAGGGGATCAGGGGGTAAGAGATCAACCAAAAGACTTGTATGCATGCGTATGAGTACAGCCAATGGACACAGACAGTAGGGGGGTGAGGCCATGTGCTGTGGGGTGGAAGAGGCCAGGGGAAGTCAATGAGGGGAAAGGAGACTCATGTAATACTTTAAACAATAAAGAATTTAAATAAAAAATAAAAATAAAAATGCTCAGCCACCTCCATATACAAGAAATGAGCGCAAATGCCTGTTTATGAAGCAACCAATCTAATGGTGTGGTGTCACGCCTAGTTTATAGATAAACCTTCGTCTTCCCCTAGTCAGGCCAGAGGAAAACTCAGAGAATGGATTGTAATTCAGCACCCACGTCCTACAAATGTTGGAAGCTTCCTGCGTGTTGTGACTAGAGTTGCTCAAAATCTGTCTGTCCTCCAAAATCTAGTTCCTTGGCTTGCTAACTTAAAATTCTTTGGAGTTGTTTCTTCAGTTTACGCTATATCAGCCAGCACACATTGTTAAATTGTAATATGTTATCAAACTGTAATCCAGACCCACTTGTCGAGGTACTAGAATAGATTTGTTTGCCAGTTTATGAGGAAATAGTACATAGGAAAGGAAAATGTTCTGGGAAAAAGATTTGATAGATTCCAGAAAGGGTCTGGAAATGGGCAGGCACTGAGTAGGTTAGAATAGACGAGGTTGGTGTAACAGACCCCTACCCCCAAGCTTAGCGGCATCAGAACAAAGGTCATTTCTTGCTCACAAAACTGTCCCCATTGCTCCACACAGTCTCCAGGGACCTGGGCTGACAGCGGCAATGCCATGTTCAACAAATGCCACCCACAGGGTTGCATCCCAGTCAGGCAGAAAGGAAACATTTGGGAGACTGTATGGGCCAGGTTTTAAGTTACACCACACTCCATTGGCCAGAACTGATCACATGGCCCCCTCCCCTCCCCAGAGGCTGGACAATGTCATCTAGCTGTGTGCTCAGAGAGTGGGAGGAATAGGTTTTGGTAAACAATGAGCAATCCACAAGGAGACAAGGCCTGAGCGGGGCTTGGTTCCCAAGGTTAGGTATTTTTGAGGCAACGTGAGTAACCTGGAGGAATCAGATGGAAAGAATGGAAGGTGAAGTTCAGTATTAGTATCTATTGTTCTGAAACAAATTACTACAAAACTTAATGACTTGAAACAACAGTAAAATTGGTTTTTTGTTTCTGAGGATCGGGAATTCTGGGGCACCTTGGCTGAGCAGTTCTGCTCCGGGTCCTCTGAAGGCTTGACTGAGGTTGGAGGATTCACTTCGAAGCTGGCCCACTCACACGGCTGAGAAGTTGGTGCTGGCTATTGGTGGGAGGGCCCTACCTTGGCCCCTTGAGTGTGTCTTCATGACATTGTCACAGGCTTCTTCCAGAAGGAGTGGCCTGAGAGAACAAGGGGGAAACATCACCGCCCTTTATGACCTGGTCTGGAAATCACCTCTGCCGTGCTGTATTGGTCTCACAGGCCAGCTGCTATGGAGTGTGGGAGGATGCAACATAGAGGCCTGAACACTAGGAGGCAAACATCACAGGGGCATCTTAGAGGCTGGCAACCAAAGATTTCAAAGGTCAACCTGAACTAATCCACAATTAACTGTTCTATCTATTAATTAGCACCTCATTAGTGAACTGTATAAATTAGCTGTACACACTGAACTCAGACTAAGCCAATCTGATTCAGAGCTTGTATGTCCACCTTTCCTGAGCATGAATCGACATCTGAAACAAATCACCGAACAATCTTTGAAGTGAGCACCAGGAAAGCCCTCCCTGCTCTCTGTTTTAAGTTCTCATTCTCACTATGCAATGAGCTCACTCCATCACCACTCCCCCCACCTGTCCCTGACCACCTGCTCAAGAACACACTTAGATTTTAATCTGAAAGCCTCATATTTGTAACTCCTGGCATGCTCTCTTCTTGCAGTCCCCATGCCTATTAAAAAGTTAAAATAAGAAATAAATGAAATAGATATCAGGCCTCATCTTCCTGTTTTCTCCCTGGAGTTTTTATTATAAATTATCTGGAGTTTCTAAGAAGAAAAGGAGCCTGGCTTACCCTGGCTGAGATCAGGTGCTAGAACAGCTGTGGGCAAACTACGGCCCTGGATCCGGCCCGTTTGAAATGAATAAAACTAAAAAAAAAAAAAAAGACCGTACCCTTTTATGTAATGATGTTTACTTTGAATTTATATTAGTTCACACAAACACTCCATCCATGCTTTTGTTCCGACCCTCTTGTCCAGTTTAAGAACCCATTGTGGCCCTCGAGTCAAAAAGTTTGCCCACCCCTGTGCTAGACTCATTAACAACATGGCTATTGCTGTGTATTGTGTTTGTTATTCCTCTTGCATATAGAATGATTAGCTAGGAATAGGAAAGATCCAACATTGTCAGGGTGCCCACTGGCAGTAACTCTGAATTTAGTACCACATAGAATATATCTAGTCGCAAGCAAACTCAAACACAGTCTGAAAAAAAAACTTTATACATCTCAAAATACTAATTTATAGCTGACTAGAGGCCCGGTGCATGAAATTGGTGCACTCGGGGGGGGGGGGGGAGCGTCCCTTAGCCTGTCCTGCACCCTCTTGCAGTCTGGGAGCCCTCAGTGGATGTCTGATTGATGGCTTAGGCCCGCTCCAAGTGGGCCTAAGCTGTCCGTCGGACATCCTTAGCACTGCCAAAGAAGCGGGAGAGGCTCCCACCACCGCTACTGCACTGGCCAGCCATGAGCTCAGCTTCTGGCTGAGCGGTGCTCCCCCTGTGGGAGCGTACTGACCACCAGGGGGCAGCTCCTGCATTGAGCGTCTGCCCCCTGGTGGTCAGTGCACATCACAGAGACTGGTCATTTCACCATTTGGTCAATTTGTATATTAGCCTTTTATTATATAGGATAATCTGAACTTTTTGAAATTTTGGATGCTTTGAAACAATTTTTTTATCCTGAAATACTCTTACAGCTTGACTCATATCTGGGAGGGGTGCTATAAAACCAGCAGTGCCAAGATACTTGAATGAAGCAGGAAGAATTTTTATCTTCCTTTTACCAATTACTCTACCTTACCTTAGCAGTATAGTATCCCCCAGAATTCAGTAAAATGAAACTATGAAAGTGTAATTCTGTGAAAAAGTAATGCTTGGCAAACAGAGACTGGACAGAGGGAGGAACCACTATATCAGCACACCTGTCAGGGGCAGCCACTGCACAGGCCACTGAAGCTGGGAAGCTGGCCTTGCTGCTCCTTTCTGAACATGGACTTTGACTTGACTGTCTTTGGGTGGCATCTCTCGAGAGCCATTCTGACATTTATTGGGGACACATTATTATCATTGCCATGTTCACAGCAGATAATACTACAAGTGCTATTTACATTGCTTGAGTAGGAAAAAAAGAGGATATTTGAAACTGTGAGTGATGACCAGGCGACGTGACAGTGATGAATGCACAGTGTGGGAAGGGGCGCTTCTCTCAGAGCCTCAGAAATGGAAGCTGCCTAACGGGAAACTCAGTGTCTTTTTTCTTTCCTTTTCTCTTTTTTCTTTCTTTCCTTTTTTTCTGACAAGAAGAAAAATATTCATCAAATTAAAGGTGTTGCTTCTTCAAGGAAAGTACTGAATGAAAATACTTAAGTTTCCCTTTTGAATTTGGGTTTTTGTTGAGCAGAATGTCTTCATCACAGCCTTCCCTCCACAGATAGGAATGATGTTTTCTAAAGGCTCCAGGCTTTTTCTTTTCTGCTTACCTCCAGCACGATTTACTTTTCTGGCCATTTCTAAATGAATATAACTCAAACCCATATTTCTTCAAAATTTCCTAGCATTGTTCATACATAAGTATATATAAATTTATATTTGTATGCTCTCTAAAATGTACTTAGCAGATAGTAAAGAAAGCCAAACTTTAAGATATTAGATTCCTCCTCAAATTGAAGATTAAGACATATGCCCTGGACTAACTATACTATAGCAATATTTAACTGTTACTTTGCATAATTTCTGTAATTTCTCTAGAAATACATTTGGAAAATGGCAGGGTAAATAGCAGTAAATGCAGATTTAATACTCTCCTTTGAAAGCTTTTTTTAAAAAACCCTAACATTTAGCCACCAATATTCTGTAAATTGGTTTAAAAAATTCCACATTTTCTGAAATAATTCCACATTGCAAGGTGTCTGATTCCTTCTGGTCCTTGGCAATTAGGACAAGAGGGTGGGAGGAGTTTCCTTAATGTCCTCAGGATAAAGTGCCAAAACAAAGGACAGCAGAACCTGCCAGAAGCAATTTTCTTCTTACCTCTGTGGGCGGGAAAAGGTGCCTAAACCAGACTTTACACAGAAAGAACCCCTGTACTTCTCCAAACGTGCCATGCTGTCTCACAACTTTCTAATCTTCTCTTTTGCATGGGTAACTCTTCCTTTGCCTAGAGCCGTGGTCAGCAAACCACGGCTTTCGAGCCACATGTGGCTCTTTGGCCCCTGCAGTGTGGCTCTTCCACAAAATACCACGTGCGGGTGCGCACATACAGTGCGATAGAAACTTCATGGCCCATGTGCAGAAGTCGGTATTTTGTGGAAGAGCCACACTGAAGGGGCTCGCGAGCCATGGTTTGCCAAGCCGCAGTTTGCCGACAACTGGCCTAGAGCACAGAGCCCTGCTGTTTCTGTGGTAAGCTGCTGCTCATCCTATCAGACTAGATGTCACCCCTAAGTACTGTGTAGGAAGTCTTACATTGCACACCACTCAGCACATGTCTCCATTAGAGCAGTGATGCTCGGGGTGTTACTTGTGCGTGATGATCTTCCCTACTAGACTGTAAGGTCACTGGGGGCAGGAACTGTCAGCCTGGCCTTTGAGTACTCACACTCAACTCAGCCCAGCACACGGCATGTGCTCAATAACTGATGGAAAATAGACAGACTTCATACTCTCCAACTGCGCTTCATATACTTTATGAAGTTCCCTCTGTTCAAGATAAAACGCTTATTTTGGAATTTTATAAAAGTTTATTTATACACTTCTATGGGAAATTTTTGTGTGTGTGCAAATTTGGATATCCTAACCTGTTTTCCAAGAAAATTTCAAATTATATTATTTTAAACTTGTAATATAAAGTGCAATCAGCAACCTAAAATGTTTAAGCATCAATGCATATTTCCATTTAACTACTTGGTACACAAATATGCCACATAGTTATATATACACATTGGTAAATACTATTCCCCATTTTAAGATGGGGGGTGTCTATGTCATCTCCACTCAAACATGAGTGGGCTTATAACTGCTTCAAAAAAAGAAAAGAATCTTAACTTGAAATGAACCACAGAACCAAATGTAAGTGCTAACTATAAAACATCTAGAAGAAAATATTATTGACTTTTGCTTATGCAAAGATTTTTTAAATAAAAAAATACATAAAGTGCAGGAACTATAAAAGAAAAAATTGATAAAATGAATTTCATCAAAATTAAAAACCTTTACTCTTCCAAAGATAGTTAAGAAAATTAAAAGTTAGTCATAGACTGACTGTTTGTGGGCAGTTAAGATTAACAAAACGAATTCAAGCTGATTAATACCTAAAGCAGGCCCTCGTGGGGTTGAGAATTGACTGGTAAGAGTCCTGTGGAAGAGCCTCTGAATGATTCTTCTGGTGGCCCTGGGTGGTGCTGTCCCTCAGGAAAGGCCTGATGTCCAAGGCCACTCCCTTCCGGGGGTGCCTGCATCCAATCAAAACAAAGGTTAAAGAGGCTGTTGGGCCTGCTTTGCAGCAGCAAGACGGTGTAACACTATTCCAATATTTGTGGAAAAGACTATTGTTTCCCCATTAAATTGTCTGGATATGCTGTCAAAAATCAATTGACTAACCCTAGCCTGTTTGGCTCAGTGGATAGAGTGCCGGCCTGCAGACTAAAGAGTTTGGGGTTCAATTCCGGTCAAGGGCGCATGTGGGTTGCAGGCTCCATCCCTGGTAGGGGTTGTACAGGAGGCAGCCTGTCGATGATTCTCTCTCATCATTGATATTTCTATCTCTCTCCTTCTCCCTTCCTCTCTGAGATCAATAAAGATATATTTTTAAAAAAAAATCAATTGATCATAAACATAAGAGTTCATTTCTGGACTCTCAATCCCATCCCAGTGAGCTATATATCTATCTTTATGCCAGTGCTATTCTGTTCTGATTATGGTAGTTTGGTAGTAAGGTTTAAATCAGTGTGAGTCTTTTACTTTTGTTTTTCCCCCAAAAAAATTGTTTTGGGCTAGTAGTCCCTTGCATTTTTATGTGAATGTTAATATCATTGGCAGTTTCTCAAAAATAATAAAGGCAGCTGAATTTAGATAGAAATTACACTGAATCTGTAAATGAATTCTGGGAATATTGCTAAAATATCTCATAGTTTTCAATGAATACATCTTGCACTTCTTCTATTAAATTTATTCCTAAGTATTTTAACCTTTTTGGTGCTATTGTAAATTGAATTATTTTCTTATTTAATTTAAAAAATTTTCATTGCCAATACATATAAATATTGATTTTTATATAATGATCTTGTATTCTGCAACATTGTTGAGCTCTTTTATTAGTTCCAATGGTTGTGTGTGTGTTTGTGTGTATTCTTTAGGATTATCTATATATTATGATGTCATCTCTGAATAGAGATTGTTACCTCTTCCTTTTTCAATATAGATGATCTTCCTCCCTCCCTTTCTTCCTCCTCCCACCTCTCTCCTTCTCTCGCTTTCTCTCCTTCGCTCTCTCTCCTTCTCTCTCTCTCTCTCTCTCTCTCTCTTTCTCTCTTTCTTTCTTTCTTTCTTTCTTTCTTCCTTGACTAATTGTCCTGGCTGGAACCTCCAGTATAATATTGAATAGAAGTTGGAAAGGGTAGATATCCTTGCCTTGCTTCTGATCTTGGGAAAATAGTCTTTCACCATTAAGTAAGATGTTATCTGTGGATTTTTTTCATAGATGTCGTTTGTCAGGCTGAGGAAGTTCTCTTTTTTATTCCCAGTTTGTTGAATGTTTTTATCAGGAAAAGGAGCTGGATTTTGTCAAATGCCTATTCTGAGTTTATTGAGATGATCATATAATTTTTGCCTTTGATTCTATTAATATAGTTTATTATATCGATTGGTTTTTATACATTAAACCAATCTTGCACTTCTAAGATAAATCTACTTGATCATGGTTTATAATCCTTTTTATATGCTGCTGGGTTCAGTTTGATAGTATTTTTTTAAAAAAAATATATTTTATTGATTTTTTACAGAGAGGAAGGGAGAGAGATAGAGAGTTAGAAACATCAATCAGCTGCCTCCTGCACATCTCCCACTGGGGATGTGCCCGCAACCCAGGTACATGCCCTTGACCGGAATCGAACCTGGGACCCTTCAGTCCGCAGGCTGACGCTCTATCCACTGAGCCAAACCGGTTTCAGCGGTTTGATAGTATTTTGTTGAGGATTTTTGTACATATATAAAATATACTGGTCTACAGTTTTCTTATCTTACGATATCTTTATCTCGGTTTGATGTCAGGGTAATGCTGCCTCTTAAAGTCCAAAAAACTTCAGAATACTGGTTTCCTCTGGGAAAATAAGAAGAATGGGTGATTCAAAAGCAAGAAGTTTAGGTCT
The DNA here is from genome assembly GCF_028538775.1 of Myotis yumanensis. Taxonomy (NCBI): domain Eukaryota; kingdom Metazoa; phylum Chordata; class Mammalia; order Chiroptera; family Vespertilionidae; genus Myotis; species Myotis yumanensis. The sequence continues at coordinate 92,168,602 of NW_027223752.1, forward strand.
TGAAAAAGACACTTATAACATTTGCTAAATAGAAGTGGTAAATAAGATGAAATTATCTTATTCTCTCTACCTTTATGTATTTTAGAAATATTTTACGATTAATTTTAAAACTAGATCATGTTATTCCTTTGCTTAAAACTATTCAGTGCCATCCTGGTACACTTAATAAAATTCAGATTCCCCACCTCAGGCCCTGCATGATCTGACTCTAACTGCCAAAGCCACACCTTATGTTGTTCTCCTCGTTGCTGGCCATAGTTTTCCAACTCAGCTTCCTCAGTCCCCCTCTCTCCTGGACACTTCTGGCTCCTCAGCTTTCAGTGGAAATGCTATCTTAGTGCAGCCATCTCCGATCACTCGATATCAGTAATGTCCTCACACTTTCATCGTCCCTGCAAATGTCTTTTTAGTGTGTCTCTTTCCAGAATGACTTTAATTTTATGTCTCTTTGTCTTCCTCACTGTGCTTTGAGCGCTAGCCAGGGACACTGAAGTATTCCTAGCCTCTAAGACAGTGGTTCTCAACCTTCTGGCCCTTTAAATACAGTTCCTCATGTTGTGACCCAACCATAGAATTATTTTCGTTGCTACTTCATAACTATAATATTGCTACCGTTATGAATCGTAATTTAAATATCTGATATGCCGGATGGTCTTAGGCGACCCCTGTGAAAGGGTTGTTCGACCGCCAAAGGGGTCGCGACCCACAGGTTGAGAACCACTGCTCTAAGACAATGACTGTCATATACTGTACTCACTTATATGGTCCAATCCTATATAATAAAAGCCTATTATGTAAATTGTCTCCTTGGACAGTTGTTCCACTGGGAGTTCGACCACTCACTATGATGTGCGCTGACCACCAGGGGGTGGTACAGAACATGGTGGGTGTCCATGATGCGGTGCTGGCAGTGGGCGGCAGTGGAGGCACTGCCAGTCCCCATGGGCCCCAATGAGAGTGGGACCATGGTGGGGTGGTGGAGCAGGTGAGCGGGCAGTACCAGGCTAAGGCAGGTGCAAGTGGGGGCCCGATCGCCCTGCCAATCGCTCCACAGACGGCAACCAGCAGTGGCGGCAGGGTGGGGTGGGGCTGCCTCCTGGCTCCTAGGCACTGAGGGAGCCAGGCAGGGGGTGGGAGGGCCCAGTCCCAATCAATCACCCTGGAGGCAGGATGGTGGAGCAGGTGTGGGGGTAGCACCAAGCCAAGGCAGGGTGCCAGGCAGGGCTGCGGGGCTGAGAGGCTGTGGGTACGAGCTGGGTCTGTGAGGCTGGGGGCACGAGCGGGGGCTCAATTCCCACAGGCCACCCCGAGGAACCCCACCTGTGCATGAATTTGTGCATCGAGCCTCTAGTCTACACTAATAACACTACGGTGTCGGGTGAATTTCCCGCCAAAATATAAGATGGCGCGGGCAATTATTTAGGTTTCCCGCGCAAAATCAGAGTTAGTTTAAAATGCCTATATCTTTTGAAGTATGGGTTCGATTGAAATGAAATTTTCGGTTTCTTGTGTAAAAAATGAAAATTTATTCAATCACAGACATTTTTTTATCTATTCAGTACATAAATAATTCGATATATATAAACTAAATACGAAAAACCCAAAAAATACTTATTACCTAAAAATATACACATATTTTTAAAGTTTAAAATAAAATTTTCATAATAAATCAAAACAAATAGAAATTAATAGTTTTTTAGCGTATGATATTTTTCAAAACACGCCCCTTTATGTAGAGGTATATTGCAAAATTTGCACATGTAGCGTGTCTCACTGCGCAATTTATGAACGGAACATACGCGACACCTTCTCAAAATGTTTTTCTTTTTTCCACTTCCGACAATTGCCTGTAACGTATGCTTTCTCATGTCCATCGATAGCCTGCATGGTGTTCTCTACTTACAAGGGATTTTTATGATACCTATTACCCCAATGGGTATGAAACGGTTTGCATACGCAGGTAGGTATCTTTGTGAACGGCAAACAAACAAATATTTGGTAATACGCAGTTACAATCGGCCCGAGTTTACACGTTTCCCGCACTCCACCGCAAATCTATATGAACCGAGTTAAGACGGCTCCCGCGGAGTACGCGCAATTCACGCGAGCCGACTTAACTCGTTTCCCGCAATCCAAGTGATAAAAGAGAAACATGGTAATTAGCATACGACCGCTACCCTTTTCATTGGCTAATCAGTGAGTATATGCAAATTAACTGTCAGGCAAGATGGCGGCCTGCAGCCAGGCACTGAAGCAAGCATGAGGCTTGCTTGCTGCGGACTCCAACGTTCCCCGCCTCACTTGCTGGCCTCTCAGCTGTAACTCTAAGCAACTATGTACTATGTTGCAAATAAGAAGCTAAACAAAAGCCCAGAAACCAGCCGGACTGAAACCCAGCCGGACCGAAACATTGTATCCATGTTTTCAGCAGCGAGGCCTCAGAGCTAAAGCTGGCCCAGAATAAAAAAAAAAAAGAAGAAAACAAGGAGCTGTTGGAAGCATCAGTCACTTGCTTCCGGAAAACAGCCCTCAGCCCCTCACCCAGACTGGCCAGGCACCCCAGTGGGGACCCCCACCCTGATCCAGGACACCCTTCAGGGCAAACCAGCCAGCCTCTACCCATGCACCAGGCCTCTATTCTATAAAGTAAAAGGATAATATGCCTCCCAGCACCGGGATCAGTGGAGCAGCAAGGCTCCCGGCACCGGGATCAGCATGACAGAGGGCAGCGCCCAAACCCCATGATCACCCTGCGGCTCTGTGTGTGACAGGGGAAGGCACCCCAACCCCCTGATCAGCCCTGCTCTGTGCCTGATAGGGGGGAGCTCCCCAATCCCCTGATTGTCCTGTGGCTCTGTGTTTGACAGGGGGGAGCTCCTCAACCCCCTGATCGGCCCTGCTCTGTGTGTGACAGGGTGCGGCGCCCCAACTCACGCCCCCCCCCCCCATGGGCCCTGCTCTGTGTGTGACAGGGTAGAGCCATAACCTCTCCATCGGCCCTGCCCCGAGTGTGACAGTGGTGGCGCCCCAACCCCCTGATCGGCCCTGCTCTGTGGGTGATAGAGGGTGGCGCCCCAACCCCCCTCCACGGGCCTTGCTATGTGTGTGACAGGGTAGAGCCATAACCTCCCCATTGGCCCTGCCCTGAGTGTGACAGGGTGCAGTGCCCCAACCCCCTGATCCGCCCTGCTCTGTGTGTGACAGGGGGTGGTGCCCCAACTCCCCTATTGGCCCTACTATGTGAGTGACGGGGGGAGCTCCTCAACCCCCTGATTGGCCCTGCTCTGTGCGTGACAGGGTACGGAGCCCCAACACCCCTGATGGGCCCTGCTCTGTGAGTGACAGGGGGCAGCGCCCCAACCCCCTGATCGGCCCTGCTCTGTGCGTGACAGGGGGTGGCGCCGCAACCTCCCCATCAACCCTGCCTTGAGTGTGACAGGGGGCGGTGCCCCAACCCCCCAATCGGCCCTACCCTGAGCGTGACTGAGGGTGGCATCGCAACCTCCAGATCCGCCCTGCTCTGTGCATGACAGGGGGCGGCGCCCCAACTCCCCAATCGGCCCTGCTCTGAGCCTGACCAGGGGCTGCACCTAGGGATTGGGCTTGCCCTCTGCCACCTGGGAGCAGGCCTAAGCCAGCAGGTCGTTATCTCCCGAGGGGTCCCAGACTGTGAGAGGGCACAGGCCGGGCTGGGGGACCCCTCTCCCCCCGCCCCTCGAGTGCACAAATTTTGGTGCACCAGGCCTCTAGTGTAATATAAAGATTGTGAATCTACAACGGTAACATTAGTATCTTAGATATGTCACATATCTTCATTTTCTTTAAATCAAGTTACACTCAGCCTAAAGCCCAAACCCTGTGTGATGGTGGGAAACACAATGTTAATCCACACTGACAGTTGGAGTAGGGGAGGGTGTGCTCACCAACTCCTCACCATCCCCCCAAACCCTCAGCCTGGGTCCCCAAATCACCACTTGTGACCCCAATCCACTCGCACAAAGTCTTCTACTTCCGCTGGCCCCATCCAATGCTGGTCTTGGCAGTCACTGCCATCTTTTCCCTTCTACTCTAAGTCACCTCAAATGATTTCTTCAATGATGAGAAACTTTGCAAAAGACTGTAAGAGCTTTACCTCACATTCTTCCCCAAGGCTAGGGAGGAACCTAATGGAGAAAGAAATGTAGGAGGAAAAAGCACACATCTTAATAGACATCTCAAAAATGAGTTTTTTCCACAGGGGGAGAAAAACGACTAAATGAATGAATGTATTCAGGTGACTGAAGCTAATAATGTGCCATTATTGTGGCCCTTGGTGATCTAAGCCCAGGCTTTTTCTCCAGCCACATGCTCTCTAACTCGGGACAGTATTTCTGGATTTGGGCTATGCATTAAAATCTGCTGGGTAACTTTAAATACCATACAGATCGCATCCCAAAATGAGTCTGAGTCTCTGGCATTTCTTCAAAATCTCCAGCTACACTGGTCGTTTTTCTACAGACTGAAAAGTAGAATGATTTTTCTCAATATTTTAAACTAGGTCATCAGACTGGCTTTCACTTCTAGCTGTTTACATAATGAATGACTGGCCTGTAATCTTCATCTTTCAATCCAGCTATTCTCCTTAGGGAAGTCTTCCCTGAGCCACCAAACCTGGTCAGGGCACATCTTCTATGCTTCATGGCACTCAATACATGCTCTTTAGAGCACCTGTCATAGTTTGTAATTGTTCTCTTGTGTTACTTTTTAAAAACTGTATGTCTCCCATATTAGATTGTAAGGCCCATGAGGACAGGGAATATTGTGGAAATTGTTCATAATTATATTCAGAGCTTACATTATTAAAGGAAAATAACAATAATTTGTGGAATGAATACTTGAATGAATGAATGCATACATGTGGTAGCCTGTGAACATTATACTGGGAATATATAATATATGATAAAGATAAGAAATGATACTCTTTTTTATTGATTTCAGAGAGAGGAAGGGAGAGGGAGACAGAGAGAGAGAGAAACATCAATGACAGAGAAACATAAATCATCTGCCTCCTGCACAACCCCTACTGGGGATGGAGCCCGCAGCTGAGCATGTGCCCTGACCAGGAATCAAACCAGCGACCTCCTGGTACATGGGATGATGATCAACCACTGAGCCACACCAGCCAGGCGATACTCTTTTTGTTTAATGAAGTTTGGAAAGACCTTGAAAATCTTTCATAGATGGTATGTTAACAGCCTAGTTTTAAAATTGTTTGTGATTCTAAATCTACATCCAACAGCATTAGTAAATAGTGTTAGAGTTTCTGAGAAATATTTGAGAATTTAATTTTCCAAGTTGAATAAAGAAAACTGAGTCTTGGCATATCACTGAATGAACAAACAACTTTGAAAGTTTTACAAACTACAATATTTGTACCAAGGTGCAAAAGTCATCCTACAAGCACCAAATGCGTGTCAAAACAAAAGTAGAATATCCTTTCCAGGAATTCTATAGGAGATAGAAGCAGATTCTGGGTTCTATCTGACAGCGTTTGATCATTTATTTATTAAAAAAAAAAAAAAAGCTCAGATGCACTGTGGATTTTCAGTGAAGTCTGGTTAATTTGAAGCACTGTATTTCTTTTAGAAATTTATAGACTTGTCCAAAAAAATTTCTTTACTGAAAAAATTATGAAGTTTTTACTACAATATTTTTTCTTCTTTAAAAATCGTATTATTAAAGGACTACAGTTTATCATTTAAACTCTAAGTATGAAAAAATACTTAGCTCTATTTCTCAACAACTCAATTTTTGTTTTGTAATTGTTTTTTTTTTTAAAGCCTAGATGATGAAATTACAATTTATAGGATGAGTAGTTAGTTCTTGGGGTGCTTTAAAAAAATAATTAGCCATATAATTGCCTTCATATGTGACTTCTCTAACTGGAATGCCTATGGTAGATTAGAATATATAAGATACTAATTTTGTTTCTTTTAAAGATCATGTCTGGGTATCTCTGCTCTCTGCGTTGCAGATACCAGTTCCATGTCGCTGTTTCACATTTAAGGATAAGTGATATTTACAAAGCCCTTAGACAGCTGCCGCTAATGTTCTGCTCTGTGGATTGTGCTGATGAGTGGCACGTGGCCGGGCAGTCACACCCTGTTTGGAGGGAGGCAGCCAGGCTCTCTCTGGGCTCAGGAACACTTGCTTCAGTCAAGGAAGCTCACTGATAACATTGCTTCAACAATTCCGGTGGCTTTTTCTCCCCTCAGTTGATCTTTGAAACTTGCATTTTTAGAGGGCATTTTAAGCGATACTTACGAAGCAAATACCATTGAGGGTCTATTGTGTGAGAGAGACACCGGGTGGAGCCCTGGAAAAACAAAGGTAAATGCATTCGATATTTTCAGAAAAGTTATTTGCATCACTTACTTGTTGGATTATTTGTGTCCAAGGAGTTGCTCTTTACCTACGTGAACCTTTTTAGTAGGAGGCAGCTGATGACATTGGTTGGTCACCTTTTAAGTGCCAGGGGTTTCATGCACATTAACAACTCCAATTCTATGCCTCATGTCCCTCTGGGATAAGTTATTTGAGTCTCATTTTGCAGATGGGAAAACTGAGGCTCAGAAGGCTGAATCACTTGCCCAGGAGCGAGTGGCAGAATGTCACCCTGCTGTCTGGGAAAAAAAAAGTCTCTGGAAACTAAGAACTCAGAAGAAATGGTAGGAGATGGGTCCATGTCTCTCTTGCTGAAAGATTGTTCTTTAGAAGATCAAAGCGAAATATCACTGAGAATATTAGAGGGAGGGAGGTCGCAGCAGCGGCGGGAGGGGAGAAATAGAGGCTTTTGCGAACGGCAGGGGTGAGCTTGAAAGGGAGCTCGCCCTGCCCCAGTGTTCCACATTGGCAAATTGCTCAGCACGTTTCCCTGGGAGCCTGTGAGTGTTAACACAAGCAGTTCTTTTGTATTACAAGCATGACACCCATTCTTCTGGTACTTGTATGGAGTCACTTAACAGCAAAATGATGCAAATATTTGTCTCCCGGGCACTAGGCACACTGTATTTCAATCTAAGGCCTGCGAGTAGTAGCTTATGAGCCACCTGTAATGGTACTGAGCATCTTTCCTCAATCTACATTCACATCAGTTCCACTTTCAAATTAGTCAAATGGGAAGCTGAAGTTAGCCAGTCAGAGCTTAACACCTCTGATTTATGGTCAGAAGTATCTTAATAGGATCATTCATTTTCCTTCGCTCGTTCAGAACATCTGATGTTACAAGTTTCTAGAAATGTTCATGCATCCTCTGGTTCTGCAAAAATATAATCTTTATCTCCCAAAGTGACCTTCAGATGAGCAGGAAATGAAAGCTGGCCGGCCTTTCTCAGTCACCTTGCCTTGCTTTATTGATGTGTCATAATGGAAATCTTGAGAGCCAGAAATCTCAGAATTATTATGATATTCTAATCTTTTTAGGTTAAGTGTAAATGTGAAGGTGTAGGGCAAAAAGCATTAGTTTAGGCCTGGCTCTATGAAGCATCTCTTTCTTGCCCTTTTCTCCTTGTTCAATTGCTGTAGAGAGGACATCTCTTCTGCAAATGCACAATTTCTGGGCTCTTGTGAACTTGGTCTTATACTTCTGACTCTATCACAAGTGACTTGACTTTTAAAATTGGTTGGAACAACTCTAAGGTCCCAACCCCCAGACCTCTACTCACCACTGTCGCCTTCCCCGCCTGAGCACCCAGCATGAGGCCCTTTGTTTCTACTACACATTTTGAAAATATTTGCAGACAAATGCATCTAACGACAGCCTGGTTACTAGCCTCCGTCCTCACAGGAAGCATGTCTGTTTAAACACGTGCTCTGTGCAGCTTGAGACAGCACATGGCAAGGCACAGAGCGGCCTGTGCCCTGAGCATTTCAACGTTTTGAGCAGCATAGGCTTGCCAGCGACCCTGCTCAACCGCTAACATCTGGCGGATAGTCCACTGCTTGCGCAGGAGCTCTCAATTCCACACCATCGGAGTATGTCCTTTTATGACATGGGCCCCTAAGTCGGTACTCTACAATATTTTTTTGCTGGAATGAACTCTTAGTAATGGATCAGTGGCTTACCTCAGGTAATCATCCATTCTCCTGAGGCAGAAATAATTGCTGAATATTTGATTCTAAGTGCTTCTCAGGGGCAATAAAAAATTAGGATGAATTAGTGAATTTACAGAGCCACTCTAGTAAATATAAACATAATCCTCCCAACATCCTGATTTCTGTTTTAGCCACAAGATCACTCTAAAATATTTGGTTTTAACTGTGCACTGAACTTGCCCGAGACTGCCAGATATTGTTCTCAATGTCTCCTATCACTTCATACATACTTTAGGAAAAACTGTATTGACTTTATTTTTAGTTGCTAAATTAACAAATTCTCATTGTAAAGAAAAACCAAGTACCATAATGTACAACATGAAAAGTAAAAGCTGCTTCTCCCTTAGCCAGTTAGGCTCAGTGGATAGAGCATCAGCCTGAGGATCAGAGGGTCCCAAGTTCGATTCTGGTCCAGGGCACGTACCTCGGTTGCAGGCTCCTCCCCAGCTTGGGCCCTTGTTAGGGTTTGTGCAGGAAGCAACCAATCCATGTGTTTCTCTCGCATGGCTATTTCTCTCTGATTTTCCCTCTCCCTTCCACTCTCTCTCTAAAAATCAATGGAAAAATATCCTCGTTGAGGATTAAAAAAAGAAGAAGAAAGCTGCTTCTTACCAAACTCAGTCTCCATAGATAACCACTTAAGAGTTTAATTTGTGTAATTCCATGTCTTTCATAGAAAAGTGGATGTATAGATATGATGTTCAAATACATTTAATAAATATATTATGGCAGTGTATTTCTATCCTAATATTTGTAATATGTCCTCAGTTTTATAGTTCCTATCTTTTTTCGGAGGGCTATAGACTATGGCAGTAACCTCAGAAGGGCCGTCTTGAAATTGGTGGGCTGTCATCTCAGCTATACAATTGGGCCACACCAAATGGATTGAACATCTGACACATTACATTTTAAGGTCTCAAGGAGATACTTTATGATAAGATTTAACAGACTACATACTCTTTTCTTTAGGGAGGCCATAAAATTCCCAGATTATAGGAGCAGATCTTGTGCTCAAGTTTTCAATTCTCTATTTGAAGCTTGATTTTTTTTTCTTTTATCAAGATCTGCCAATGGTACTTTGGTTACGTTCTCTCTTGTGGCCAAAGACTCCTTTCCTACATATTTGTTTTTATAATCATGTGGTTTTAAGAAGTTGAACTTCCTGTCTATGAGACTATACTAAGGAGCATTCTTTTGTTGCTGAAGAGATCTGGCTGAGTTAATGAGATTGTTAATATAAACTGATGAGGCCCAAAGATTGGTGATAGCTCAAAAAAAAAAAAATCATAAAGCTAACAGGAAGTTTCCACAGTGCAGAAAAGTGCCTCTTCTACCTGATAATAATCGGAAACGAGAAGAGTCTGCTTCAGTCTTTTATTGACAAAGAGGGGAAGATGGTAGGGAGTGGGATCCCGCATCCATTCATCAATATGGCATAAAAGTTAGGTCCAAGTAGAAAAAACCTAGATCCTGGTTTTTTCCTTCAGATAAATTTTACCCACTGAAAGACAAGTCATGGGTGAAAGAATGTTTTCTTTTCTACTGGTAGCCACTTTAGGTTAGATACTATGTTCTACAAAAAGTAGGATTTCTAAGTCTTTGTTCCCATGTGTATACAATTGTCCTCCAGCTAACTCCGCCAGTCCCTTTCCGTGGTTAGAAAACTTCAGTGCGAAACAGCCATGCTGCAGCTCTTTTTTAATTGTCTTCTCCCCGTTTTATTTCTATTGACTATAATCTTAAGACATCAGAATCAGTCGCTTGCCTTCCCACTGGTAATGGCCACTAGGATGGGACAAGTTTCTCACTTTCCCATAAATAGGGACATAACAACAGGAGTCCGTCTAGTTTCTCTTTCTCTTTTCTCTCTTCAAAATCAAAGTCAATAGTCAGCAGTTTGTGCCAACATAAATCTTGTTATTGTTTATACCAACTCACCCTTTCTAATGCTATTAGAACCACGGCGGACAGAGACCCCAGAGATTTGCTCATCTTAAAGCTCTAAAACGGCACCACTTTTATGACAACAGTAAAGCCTTGAGCTGTCACTTTACCCCTCAGACTGTTACTCACTGTGATTACTGGCGTTTCTTTCTTGCTCGTTCCCTTCTACTCCCATCCCCCATTTGATTGTAAGAAAAAATATTTGGAACAAATAAGGAAAAGCACGAATGATGAGCAATGCTTAGCTGAGTTCTATAAAACTCTGGGGAGCATAGAAAGTCTGCATTCCGTGTGCTGTGTATACATATGGCTTCCTCCGGACTCACCCCATTATTCTGGTGGGTTTTACAGGAGCTCTGAGAACAAGAAGGGAGAAGGAAAAGCAGGGCCTTCTCCTCCCTGATGAGGACCCGGCTTGGTCCCCCTGGCACCTGCAGGACTGCATGGCAGCCTGACCCGCAGGCCCAGGCCCAGGCTGAACGCTCTGCTTCCAGGCCGAGGGGTTCAGGCAAGACACTCGCTTCTCCGTCCTCTAGGCTGCTCACCGGAAGCATCACATCTGTCCCCCAGCGCTGCTGCGAGGAGCAGACGAAATGATGTTTGTGGAAGGGTGTCCTAAACTTGGGTCGCACAATAAATACTCAAACTTAAAAAGCGAGTTGCTTGAAAGGAAGGGGGAAAAGGCTTGGCTCTGCAAAAGCGCTAGCACTCACCTGCTCAGGCATTTAAGTCACCAAGGGCCCGTGATCTTTTAATTTAAAGAGAGATGTTTTAGAGCAGCAGTTCTCAACCTGTGGGTCGCGACCTCTTTGGCGGTCGAACGACCCTTTCACAGGAGTCACCTAAGACCATCCTGCATATCAGATATTTACATTACGATTCATAACAGTAGCAACATTACAGTTATGAAGTAGCAACGAAAATAATTTTATGGTTGGGTCACAACATGAGGAACTGTATTTAAAGGGCCAGAAGGTTGAGAACTACTGTTTTAGAGCGTATCTCTACACAATGGAAACTTTAATTTTTTATTTTTTTTTTTTAGTTTTCAAAGTGTTGTAGAATAAGAAGGTGTTGTCTTTTACAAACGAACACAATGGCATAAAAAAGTATGCACTTGCCCAGGCCTCGTTTTTACTTGGAGCCAAAAGCTTCCCAGTTTTGACGGCCTGGATTGTCTCAGCCTCCATGAGAAGGAGGGGTTTGTGTGGGAAGCTCATCTGGGGAAAGGGCGCATGTTCTCTAATGAGACTCACTTTGCATTAACACTTTGCGCCAGCCCAGAATTGTATTAACTTTACCTTAATTTTGTTCTGTTTCCCGATTGAAATAAATCTGCTTTTAAAAATCTCATTGTAAAGATGCAATTAGAAGCAGGGTTAATAAATAGAGAAAATGGGGCAGAGAAACTTCCTAAGTGCCTACATCAGCCGTACATCTTCAAGTTGAAAGCTTCCTTTTTCCATTTTCTCCTTCTGTACTCCACACGTGTAAAATGTGTAAACTATAGGCCTTTAATGAGGTTCATACAAACACTGTGATGGTGAACTGATCATTGCCATTGAGTCACGGGAGAATTGAGAGTGAAATCTATTGTCTTTCCTACCCACAAGGATTTAAAAAAAAATATTCACAGTAAAAATTTCACTTGGAACAATGCTCTGCTTCATTTTCTGACAAGTGGGTTTATGTCTGAGCAAAATAACAATGTACAGGGTGAATGAGATGGAAATCGGTAGATGTGTCTTGGAATTTCTAGTTATTTCGGTCTCTGAACCTTTTCAGGAAGTTGCTTAGCCTAATGTCAGTTTCTCAGCCAATAAGGCAAATAACTGACCTTGGGAGAATAATCCTAGAAGCTCTCAATGTATGAATGGGTTAGTATATAAGCCAATTGTCTGAAATTTGAAATTTACTTTTTCCCTGGCAGTAATTTTAGAAATGCAATTTGATTCCTCAAGCAGTCTGCAAAACCCTTCCCCACAGACAATCAGGGTCTAATGCGATTCAAGCAGCAACTAGCACTCTGGCTCCTCACACACCTCTCTGCCCTGGCGCATCAGCCTGGGAGGGAAAAGATTCAGGGGACAATGGCTCCTTCCAAGAGCAGGCGGATGGGTATTTTCCAGGTCCAGTGACTTATCTCCTACGGTTTGTTAGACACAGTATTTCTCTAACATACTCCCTATAAGTGACTGGGGAACAAAGGGTTTAGGGTTTGCTTCCTCCAATAACTTCTCCTGCATGTACATTGTTCTTTAGCCAAGCGTTCATTACTTGGGAGCTCACTGTTGGGATGCCTTAGCCCCACACTCTCAGGGCAGGGTTAGCAAGTGAATGAATGCATTGGAAGACTAATCTGCCCAAAGCCAGGGTTCTAGAGATTTAATGCCAAAGGAACAATTGTTGTTTTCAAAACAAAAATAATGTCTTTGGACTTGAAAATGACCATTAAAAATATGTAAGCTATGCAACCTAAAAAGCACCAGATTTGAGTTGGGAAATGAACTGTAATCTTTCATTTTGAATAGAAAAAGTATATCACTTGGCATCTTCTAGAAACTTCTTTGTATAACCTACATGCTAAGAAGATTTACTTTTAGCAGATGGTTCCTAAAAGAGGACAAATTAAAATTTAATGGTCTCCAAATGTAAAGGAAAACATTGGTTTCATGTAATCTTTTGGTAAAAATAAATGAACTTGGAGGATTAGCTCAAATATGTGCGTGAAAATAAAGCCTTACATATACCCCAACACCCTATCTTTATAAAAGACCATGGATATGATGTTCTAAACTAAAAAGGAAATTAATTCCAATGGCAATAATAGCAGAATAAGTAAATCTTATTCATAGATAACTACGCCGTGCCAGATTTGGAATATATGCCAGTATATCTACGTTGTCGTCCCTCTTAGCCCGCCGGCATGTGCGAGCTGGGTTCTGTTTCTGGGATGACTCCCAGGGGGCGGGGGAGGTAGGGCACATGGCCACATATGAAGCGGTCTTATCCCAACATTCGGATCTTTGTGTTTCAGAGTATTAACCAGATTACAGGTCATAATCTGTAAAAGCTCCCCTGCTAGTGCCCTGCTTGACTTCTTTCCAGATGAAATCTCTTCAAACAAATCCTGGATCACAAAGATACTCTGTTTTGTGTCTGGAGCCAAAAAGAAAAAAATATGCATATAGAAAGACAAGTATCCGCCAAGGGTAAAGAGCTAGATTGATGAGGTTCTGCGTTTATCACCTCTGGGAAAAAAAATGTTCCTGTAAGAGAAGCCAATTGCAACATTTAGGATGAAGTAATTCATCTAGTGATTCTTCTTCCATTTGAACTTTTCATTTCCTTGTGCTTTTTTATGGATGCCCAGTTTGAATGTGTCTAGATAAGGACATGACTTATTTATTGGCACTAAGAGCTTTTTATAATATTCATGTAATTTATGGATTTTTAATAATCCCTCTAATTGTTTCTTTACATGAGTTCCCACTTTTTTTAAAAGCCAAATTTCATTTGCTTTATGACAGCAAACGAATGGAAGAGAAAATTACGGTTTAAATAAACAGTTATCCTACTTGGCAGCCCAAACCCATCCTTTGGCTCATAAAACACTCCTGATGAGGGCACCCTATTATTTTTAAGGGGTTCATGAAATGGACAGAATTCAATTGTTCTCTTCTGTTCTTTCAGCATGCAGACAGGATATTTATGGAAAAGCACTCTGGAAAAAAAAAAAAAAAAAAGCAAAACCTTTCACTCCCATTGGGAAGCTCTGGGGTAAAGCTGCCATAATCCAGCTTGCTTGCTAAATGCCCTCAATTTTTCACACACATTTTCTCCCAGAGGAGAGCTTTTTAACTCAATGGCTATTTACTAGTGTCCTTTAGTTTTTCACATGTGAGTGGTTTAGAACTTGTTTCTAGGGCAAATAACCTGGTGACATCTTTAAAATCGTTTTTCAGAAGACTGGCCTGCAACACAAGGTCGTTGGTCTCTGGACAAACTAGCGTGGGAGGTGTCCCCGTCCTTCCCTTCACGCAGCTGCCCACCACAGGTGCCACACTGGACTCTGTGTGCTGCTCTCGCCCACCACAGCCCTTCCTGTCCAGGCCGCCACTGTGGCTACGTTCCTCTCAGTCAGCTCATTCAAAGGTCTCCTTCCTCCTAAAGTCACCCTTAGGTAGAGCTTTGAGTCTCCTGTGTTTCTGAGGACGGGCGGCATTGAAGCCAACTAGCAACATAAACAAGGGCACATGAGGAAGCTGCCACTGGGAAATAAGAGGTTCCCTCTCTAGCCATCAGACCACCAAGCCCCCGCCCCTCTGCGGAACATGCCTGCCTCTCCAGACCATACACCCTGAACTGTTCTTTGGCCCCTACCACCTCGGCTCTGATAAAACCTGTTCCTACCCACAGCAAGTTCACTTTTAAATAGAACTTGGCAATTATATACATCATGTAGCCTCTGGCACAAGCAAGATATAGGACAATTCCATCACCCTAAGGAGGTTCTCGTGTGCCTCTTTGTGGCAGATGCCTTCCGGTTCCAGCCCTAGCGAATCACTGGTCTACATTCTCTCATTGTAGCTGTCTTTCCTAGAATTTCATAAAGCAATCATACAATATGCAATCTATATATGCAATCTACTTGAACTATTCCACTTAGCCTAATGTTTTTTTTAGACTAATCAGTATAGTTATGTGTGTTAATATTTCTTTCCATTTTTTAATTTTGCTAAGAATATACCACAATATGTTTATTGACTAATTGACAGATTCATATTGATTTTGCTCCCACATCTTCAGTCTCCTCTGACACTGATTTGAAAGTGAATTCCTTGAGTTTCAAGGTGTCTGCCCTAAAAACGAACACTAATGAAACACATGTACATTTGAATGTAATAGAAAAGATCCAGAAATGCAGAGGGACCAATAGGGTCCTCACAAATGAAGAGTATTTCATTGTACCAATGCTCTCTGGGAAATGAGGAATTGTTCAAGTGTAGGAAATTAGTGCCCCATTGGAGAAGTATAAAGTTACTAGTATCTCAACATCTAAAAGAACAAAGACACTGAATAGTCATGTTCCTGCTGTGGTCTGCCTTGATTCCTGCACTTCTTCAAGGCAACGTGACTTAATGTCAGCCTTTACCTCCGACCTTTTTGTTTCTTTTAATGGCCACTTAGATTACAGGTAAAATGTGATAAGGAGTTTCTGAAGTTATTTAAACATGTAAGTCCCATGACAGTTCCTTCACAAGTACCCTTACGTAGTTACCTTTTACTACCAACATCAATACTGGCATTTTAAAATTCGATGACCAATTATTTTAAAATAATTGCTATTTACTGAACTCCCCAGTTAATCTGATAAAAACTGGTTGATCTGAGTTGATATCTAAAGTTATGACTAATGTGCATAAAATCACCAGAGGTAGCTTGACAAGCAAGAGGTTCCTAAGTCTTGCTTTTATAGTTCTGATGGAGAAGTTTGGGGTACAGTCTAAGAATCTGAATTTTTTTTTAAGCATTCCATCTGACTCTAAAGCAAGTGGTATGTAGATCTCATTTTGACAAGCGCAGGAATGCAACAGATCAGATACCAAAGGCTGGTCAAACTGGTTGTTCAGCAAACTACGTACATTAGTAGAGACTCTCAGTTGTGACAGGAACACAAACCAGGCTGGTTTACACAAAACAGGTATATATATATATACTCATATAATAGGAAGGCATGGGAGTAGAACTGGCTTTAGTAGAGATGTGACCCTCTCTGGCTTTCAGGGGATGTCAACATGACTTGATTTCTCTCTCCATCTTTTGGATTTGTTTTCCTTTATGTTGATTTCTTCAGGAAAACTCTTTTTAAGAGTTGGCAAGATGGCCACCAATAGTAGTTCTAAATTTTTATGCCATCTTCTCAACAACTTCATTAGAAAGACAAAAGTCTCATGATTGAGTCTCGTTGTACTGAGTTTTATCACATTCCCATCCCCAAAACATTGGGAATGTGCTGAGTGACCAGGCCAGATTTGGGTGCCCACTTACCCCTCCAGAGTGAGTGAGTAAGTGTGTGTGTGAGTGGGTATAAACAGAAGTTCATGTATGTTGAAAAATGGAGGGCAGGGATCAGCTCCAATTAAACCCTATGAGTTGATTATGGGGGCAGGGATGATTTTCTCCTTCCCCATCAATAACAACAAAATAACATGTTAGTGATGGAAGCAGCTCGAGTCTACGACATTACACCCTCACATAAATAGATGCTAGTAAAATATTATATTTTCCTCTGACTATCTGTACAAATAGATAATCTTATATTTCAAACTCCTAATGACAAAGTACTAACACTAACTTAATAAGTGCCTGTCAATACATGCTTAATAACTATATTTTAATCTTGATCATTAGCATTGCTATGACTAAGTAGACAGTTTCAGTAGATTTGAATATTTTGGATGATTTGTATTATTTTTTAATTGTACATTGAAATCCATAACTTAAACTGCCATCACTAACTATGATGATGGGGTAAGGAAGTGTGTTTAAGAAAAAAATGTCTGCTAAAACTACCTCATCATTGAGAGGTGAGAGGTAAACTGGAGGAATTAAAAAACAAATAGCAGAAATAATTGAATGAGCCTGGATGAAGATGATGAATTCTAAAAACTGTGAGTACAAACTAAGCCGTGATTCTGAGAGGGAATGATTCTGATGGGCACAAATGTGGGCGGGCACAGGAGAGGAGATTGCTCTGTGTTCAGAAAGACCAGACCCAGAATTGATATGGACAGAGACCAACAAATGTACAGAGTTTTATCAGTAATATTATACTGTGAAAGAATTTCATGTAGGATTGTGAACAAATCTAAGACTAGGGTGAGCAGTACACGAAAGGGAAAATAAAACAACACAGTGGCAAAAAAAAAAAACCCAGTAGGAATTAGGGAGCCCATGACCTGAAAGATCTCTTTTGATCTCAGTTTTCTATGATTCCAAAACAAATGTGTCTCCTTTGTGAATTTTGTGAATTTTTTCTAAGCAATAACAATTTGAGCTTCAGTTGAATGTCAAACATGTCGGCCCCTGTCCCAGGCTATCTGACTTGGGTCTGGGGAGTCTTAATGGCTTATGACTCAGCAGGTTCAGGAGTAGCAACAGATGTCTTCTCTCTGTTAAAACTCATGACCAATACTTCTTATAATCTAAAATTTTAAACCAAATGGCCTAAAAATGTCTATATATCTAAAATTAGAAGCCAAATTTTTAAAAATGACTAAGATTCAGCTCAGAATAAATTCAAAACATTTTATGATTTACTGTTTCAAATTTCAAAAGTCCAAGTGATGTGGCAAAGTTTGGTAGTAATTTCAAAAATTTCTTCAGGATCTAGTAATCTGTCAGAATTGTGTACTTTAAATATGTAACTATATACATGTATACTTTTAAAACTTTCCCCAATGGACACTGCATGATATTATGTATATATGTGGCTTATTCCTTGACATTTTCTCTTAGATGAATTGGCCATGTATCCTACTTAGGGTAAAGGAAGTTCAATGAAACTATAGTAAATTAGATACCAAGAAAAAGACAAAAGACATGAATGTAAATTGAAGTGACTTTAAGGGCTGGATATAGGATGACATCAGCATGTTGGCAAGAAATCGAGATACACAGTGAGGCTAGACTGTCTGATGTTCTGTTCAGGGTGGAACAAATGAAGATGAAGGCAAATGCAAAGCTATAGCAATAAATACAACTGTCGAAAATGTGCCCTTCATAGTTATTAGTATATTTATTTTCTAGTGTAGAGGATATTATTTAACATATACAATTCACATTTCACCTCCCTCTTTTTTCCTCCCATGCCTTCGTCTCTATCAGCCGTGCTGTAGCTCTGACCTGCCACCCACTCCAAGAAGATTCCTTTGAAACCTGTGTTCTGTAATAATCTCCCCCTTTGTCTTTCAGGACTCCTTCCTCCTCAGGCTAACTGAAAAGGGACTTTCACTTGACCATAAAACCTTCCTATTGCTCACTTAACAGCTCTACTTACAGATAAAGGCCTCAGTTTTCTCTAATAGTAGGTCTGCAACAAGGACTTGCATTCAGTTAGTACATTTTAAAAATGGATTCTATAGAACAGTGGTTGGCAAACTGCGGCTCGCGAGCCACATGCGGCTCTTCGGCCCCTTGAGTGTGGCTCTTCCTAAGCCTTAGGAGTACCCTAATTAAGTTAATAACAATGTACCTACCTATATAGTTTAAGTTTAAAAAACTTGGCTCTCAAAAGAAATTTCAATCGTTGTACTGTTGATATTTGGCTCTGTTGACTAATGAGTTTGCTGACCACTGCTATAGAGGAAGGAAAGAGAGAGAGAGAGAGAGAGAGAGAGAGAGAGAGAGAGAGATTGGTTGGCTCCAGACTGGGGATCAAACCTACAACCTAACCGGGAATCAATCTGCCACCTTTTGGTGTATGGGATGACACTCCTACCAACTGAGCCACACCAGCCAGGGCCAGTTAGTATTTTTAAAAGCAATCATAGGGAACAGGGTGGGGGGAAGTAGAAGAGTAAATCCAGGAAGCAGGAAAAGCCAGTTTAAAGATATGTTTCAAATTAATCACTGCCTGTGACAATGGGAGATCAATCCATCCATGGCACTCTGAGTACCAGGAGATAGAAGAGGGGAGCATGTACTACCAGCTAAGTGTTGGTGAAGTTTTGTCCTAATGAATATTAACTCCCTCCATTTTCAGATCGCACACAAGTGATCACCACATTTTAGTGTAAAAAAGGCCACAGGGCAGAAAGCAAGAGCTGAGAGGCGGAGCTGAGCTGAGATGCTGTCAGGTTACATCTGTGGGAAGCTGATTGGGGCAGCAGTTCCTGAAGTGAGCCGTGGCCCAGGGAATGATGAGAGGTACATGGCGTGTTCCATACAAGGGGTAGCTAGTTCCTCATCTCTGCTGCATCTAGTCCATTGTTTCCTGACTTCAGCCTGGCTTCTGGAATCCACGGCATCTCCCTCACTTCAACTTCCAGCCCGAAGATGCTCTTCCAGTCTCCTCAGTGATGGTGGCACTGGAACCTCCATCTTCCTCTACGGCCTGTGTCTGTCTCCATTTCCATGGTGTCAGTAAACATGGTGATGGCGCTTTAACTCCCTGGCCTCGAAACTCATCTTCAGGTATCACTCAACCTCACTTACCCCAGCACAGCCTCACCTGTGGCTGCACGGTCACCCAGGCCTTCCACACCCGTACATCCTGAATACAGGAATTTCCCCCCAATACACAACCAATTGGCTTCCTCATCCTTTCTGCTCTCCTCTTTGTTCCCTGTGTGCCTTCTAATGCGTCCCTGCTTCCCAACCCATATCCAAGCAATTCTGGAGTATGTGCTTCCTTACTTAGACTGGATTTCTTGAAATGAATAATGTCAATAATATGTGAGATAGCACCTTTTGCCTACTGTCTACTTTCTTAATCTATATCCTTCGTTCTTACCAAAGTTTACTGGAGAAAATTCCAAAAGCCATGATACCAGTACAGCTACAAATCCACACTATTTCATCTCTGCTTAAATAGTAATCTTGTTTTATTTATGTATTTTGAACCCCTAGACTAGTGCATTCCTTACATGCCTTTTCCACATCACCCATGCTTCCACTCCTAATCTTATGTACTTACTCTCAGTAGGTGTCCTTGCTTCCTACTTCACTGAAAATGTTTAAAAGGGACATTACAACTCAAACCCCCACAATTTCTCTTATTTCCATGAGTGTGCTAGAAGCCCTCCGAATTTTAAATGGCATTTCTCTTTGATTTGTCACCATTCTGCTATGCCAATCCACAGCCAACTGCAATGCAATCATCTTTTGAAACCAACCATTTTCCTACAGTTGCCTCCTGGAGGAGTCCTCTCCACCCCGCACCTGGATCAGAGCACTAGTTTCCTGGCCCGGCTTTGGGATGTTTTCATTGATTACTAATGGGAGCATTAGGTTCCAGCCTGAAGTGGTGTTCAGGGCCTCTATGATCCACTTCTCACATGCCCACACATGCTTCATGCTTCTCCCTAATGTAGGAGATCTTTTCCCCTTCTTTGTACTATTCACGTTCTATTCATTCTCCAACAAAAGATAAAAGATGTGAATACTTACTTGTTGGCCTAAAAAGGGTTTTCTAGGTCACTTTCTCATAGCTGTAGACTTTTCCCTTAAATGTGTATCATACATATTTTAAAGGAAACATTCTGTTATTTAGTGACCAGTGGGTGGGGGAGAGGGGTGTATTTTTAGCAATTTGGATTTATGGGGACCCGGACATGGATTTATATTTAACTTTGAAGAAAATCTTCAGTGGCCTGCTTCTAACTGGTCTCTAATTTCTGACTTGATGAGGACATTCCAGTGGTATTTCTGCTCCTCCCATTTGTCTTCCTCTGTCCCTTCTCCAGCCTTTTTATTCCCACCAGTCAGAGGCCTTCAGGAGCATGTTCATACCAAGAATTTATTTCACAACAGCTCCACTGAAGCAGGGTTCTCAAAATAGGTAACGCCCATGACCAGCCCCCTACAATTGTCTGACAAGAAAGAAATCAATTAAAAGAAGAAACAAGGTTAATGTAAAAATTACAACTTTTATAAAAACGAGCACTAATATTTTAGTTTAGAAAAAACACAGGGGCAGGGTGGGGGGATGCAAATCTTGGTGAATAGGAAATTACAGTGTAACTCAAGAAAATGAATAGCAGTTTAAAGTTGCAAGTCAAATACCCACCAGTACCAGAAAGTAATGGCAAAAAAAAGGTTAAAAAAAGAGGTGACAGATCTGCTGATTAAAAATGATCTTAAAAATGAGTTTCCTTTGAACATTAAATGGAAAAATCTAGAGTTTGGAATTCCAACTGTTTACACAGAAAAGATGATTCAGAAGAGCTACGTGACTTAAGCAATAACATCTTTCGGATTCTTCTGGGAAGATTGGTAGATAATGTGAAATTTAAACTAACATTTGGACTTTGTCCATTTTGTGCACAGTGAAGACAGTTTTGGCATGCTATTTAAAATATTTTCATATCAGTTTATCTCTCAAAATATAGTGAAAACATACACATCTGCAGCTGCACCCTGTGGTAAAAAGAAAAAAAAATGAAAGGGCTGAGGCCACTTTACCTTATATAAAAATAAAGATCAATTCCCTGTATCCATTTTGCACTTATTTTCAACCTTGAATGTAAGTAAGATACAATTTCAAGGAATTCTTTGTAAGAGCAAAATTGTTGCAAAAATTTAGGCAAGTTGCTTAACCCTCACTGTGCTTCAGTTTCCCAATCTAAACATCCAAAGACAATAACACAACCTACTCCCCAGCTTATTGTGAGGATCTAATAAATGCTTCCTAAAAACTACTTAGGAGAGTGTACGAACATGGTACCAAAAATAAAGAGAAAAAAATAAGGCAGTGAGGCAACACTTACCATTTATTAAGTCACCAGCAATTAAAACATTTATAACTGCTAGAAAAACAATTAAAAGAATATGTGAGATTATTTTTTCTTTTTGCTCTTCTGATTGGTTGTTTTTTGCTTCCTCATATTCCAAATCATTGATTTGATTCTTGGAATCCTCTACTGTTGAATCCTGGAAAATTATTCTTTATTTCAATTAGTGTATGCTTAATTTCTGACTGGTCCTTTTTCATGTCTTTGATGTTCTGACTGAGGTTGTTGAAATTCTCACTAAGATCCTTGAAAGTCTCACTAAGTCCCTTGAAACTCTTATTAAGGTCCTTGAGCAACCTATAACTATTGTTTAAAACTCTGTATCAAGTAGTTTGCTTTCTTCCATTTCATTTAGTGTTTTGTTTTTTTTTCCTGGAGATTTCTTCTGTTCTTTCATTGTGAGATTTTTTTTGGTCCTGTTTCCTTGTGTTTGTTGCTACATATTAGGTAGAGCTGCTATGTCTCCTGGAATTGGTAGAGTGGCCTTGTGTAGTAGGTGTCCTATAGGGCCCAGGGGTTCAGCCTCCTCAGTTACCTGAACTGGGCACTCTAGGTGCGCCCTGTGTAGGCTGTGGGCACAGTCTTGTTAATAGTTGAGCCTTGAATGCTCTTGGTGTCACTGGGAGAAATTTATCTCTAGGCCAATTGGCTGTGAGGACCAGCTGCAACTACAGTGGAAGAGCTGCCTCAGTGGGGCTTTGGTGCTCACTGAGTCTGCCCTTGAGTGTGTCACTTTTGGATGTGTAGAGTTGTAACCTGGTATGGTCTGAAGCTGTCTACTGGGTGCACTGGCTCTGTGGCTTCCCAGAAGTTGCAAAGTCAGCCACTGCCTGGGGCTACTGGCAGGAGCTACAGAACAATCTGCAATAGGTGTTACTTGTATTGGGCTTGGAAATTCCCAGGCAAGGACCAGCTGTGAAGCAAGGCAGGCTGGTGCTAGTGCTGGGTCTTGGGCCTTTTACTGATAGGTATGGGGTATACTGATACCAGCTGCTGCTTGTTTGAGAAATTTTAGCAAAATCTAAAGCCTGAGCCAGGACAGGCCATTCATATGAAAAAGCAGCTGCAAACAGCTTGGGTGGGGCTGCAAATTGGATGGGGTTGGGTCTCGGGGTTAAGTAAACCTGAGTGGAGCAAACAGTGTGAGCCAGGTTGATGAAAACTACCAGTCAGCTCTACGATGGGGAGGTCTCAGCACAAGAACAATGACCCCTGTGAGCACCCCTGTCTGGGAGAAAGCCATCCCCAACTACTTACTCTGATGCCAGACAATCCAAGTCCTCGCGTATGTCCCTGGATTCTCCCTTCACCATTGCCCCAGCACTGGAGCTCAGAGGAATCGAGTCTGAGTAAGTCTATATGCTGGCCCTTTAAGAGAAACTGCCTGGGCCTCCAGCAACCTCTATGTCACTCAGCCAGAATCCCTGCTGGTTTTTACAGCCTAAAGTTATAGGGACTTCTCTTCCCAGCTCTGGAACACTGGGCTTGGGGGTCTATGTGGGACTGGGACCCCTTCTCTTCAAAGGAGTCTCTGCAGCCAAGATATCCCTCCTGATTAAAAACAAACAAACAAACAAACACACCTTGGGTGCCTGACCAGACTGTTTCCTACCTTCGCCCCTCCAACCAGCCTCAATGTACTTTCTTTTTACTTCTCTAGTTGTAGGACTTCCATTCAGCCATAATTCAGGTGGTTCTGAATGATGGTTATTCTGTATTTTAGCTGTAATTTTGATGTTGTTGTGGGGGGTGGCAAGATGGATTTACTTATGCTGCCATCTTGGTTCTGGGACAATTTCAAGGGTACCAACATTTGCATTATGGGGGTGCCAGAAGGAGAAGAGAGAGAGCAAGATATTGAAAACCTATTTGAAGAAATAATGACATAAAACTTCCCCTATATGGTGAAAGAAATAGACTTATAAGCCTAGGAATCACAGAGAATGCCAAGCAAGAGGAACCCAAAGAGGCCTACACCAAGACACATCATGATTAAAATGCCAAGGACTGAAGACAAAGAGAGAATCTTAAAGTCAGCAAGACAAAAGCAGTTAGTTACCTATAAGGGAGTGCCCATATGACTGTCAGCTGGTTTCTCAACAGAAACTTTGCAGGCCCAAAAGGAGAGGCAAGAAATCTCCAAAGTGATGAGGAGCAAGAACCAACAACCAAGATTACTCTACCCAGCACAGCTATCATTTAGAATTGAAGGTCAGATAAAGAGCTTCACAGACAAGAAAAAGCTAAAGGAGTTCATCATCACCAGGCCAGTATTACATGAAATGTTGAAGGGTATTCTTTAAGAAAAGGAAGAAGGAGAAGGAGGAAAGATAAAAAATATGAATAATAAAATGACAATAAATAAATAGCTATCAATAAGTAAATCTAAAAACCAAAATAAATGAACAAGGAATCTAATGAACAAAATAAACTAATAAATAAAATAGAACCAGAGACACAGAAATATGGAACAGACTGATGAATCTCAGAGAGAGAAATGGGGCAGGAAGAGATTAAACAAAGAGCTTATATGCATATATGCATTACCTATGGACACAGACAATAGGGTGGTGAAAGCCTGGGATGAGGCGGGAACAGGGTGGAGGGGAGCAATGGGGGGAAAAGTGGGACATCTGAAATACTATCAACAATAAAAATTAAAAAAAAAAGAATATGTGAGTAAGACCATATATGGCCTACAAATCCTAAAAATATTTACTATCTAGTCCTTTACAAAAGTATTTGGAAATCTCTGTTCTAACAGATAATCTTGACTACAATAGATATGTTTAGCAAAGTGTAAGTGAATAATATATGTGGAGTGTCAGAGATATTTAGATTTTCCCTGGGGTTATATAGCATTTACTAAGATTAAAATGTTATTATATAACCAAATTATAATTTCTTATATAAATTGAAATGTTACTAAAATATATATCAATGAGGTATATCTGATATTTGATGCCAGCAAATTGTTAATCGGGATTTTTTGCTTTTGTTTTTAAGCCTGGCCTAAGAGGATGATCACCAGGACCAAGCACCTATACACAGATGCCTCAAGTATGTTATTGCCAAACTAACCTCATTCAGGGCTGGGTAGATGCACAACTTTGGGGGACACCAGCCACGTTGGGTTCTATGAGTATGAGTTAGGCTGTGGAGTTGCCTTTTGAGCAAAAGACAATAGGAATGAAGCCCCCTGCATTTTGCAGCATGATGGTCCTCACTCAAGTTCCTTTGTAAGTGGAATTTAAGTTGGTAAATAAGAAAAATAACTTACACAATGTATTTTTATTTTGACAGACTATTTGACAAACTTCCCCCTGGTACTTTCTTGTGAAGAAAGAGAAATATAGTTTAGATGGTTAACAGAGTTTTAAAAGGTTGAGTATTTTTTCCAAGGATTACACATGGTAGACTGATTGCTGCCAGTGGGTTGGGGGCCCAGGGCAGTAGGACTAGCGGCTTACCATGAGGCAGTTATCTTAGTCCAGAAAAGCTCAACCTAATTTTAATTTATGATCAAAATGAGAACATGGATGCTATGCTTATCAAATTTGCTTATGACATAAAGTTGGAAGGCCTAGAGGATTTTTGGCATAGTTTCCAAATAAAAAATTTTAACAACAGACCAAAACTAAGCAAAACAATCATAATAGAAATCAGTCTTTTGCATTAAGGAACCCTCATGACTCTCTTAATATTGATACTCGTAATTGATTCTTGAACAGAATGTATTTTGGGTGAGAAAGACTGAAGGAATTTCAAAAAGACTGGGATAAGTATGGAGAACAGTAGTTATTCTTAAATAACCTACTTATTTTTTCTTTTTTAAAGTAGAAGAGTGTAGGTTTAATACTCTCTTTTCCAGAGGTAAAAATGCAAGGCAGGCCCTAGCCGGTTTGGCTCAGTGTATAGAACATCGGCCTGAGGACTCAAGGGTCACAGGTTGGATTCCGGTCAAGGGCACATGCCTGGGTTATGAGCTCAGTCCTCAGTAGGGAGCATGCAGGAGGAAGCCAATCAATGATTCCCTCTCATCACTGATGTTTCTATCTCTCTCTTCCTTTCCCTTCCTCTCTGAAATCAATAAAAAAATATTCTTAAAAAATGTAAGGCAGGATTTAACTCAGAAGTTAAAACAAATAAATTGTCTCAAGCCAGGTTTGTTTGTTTTACTTACCACCCTCTTCCAGTGTGCTTTATCTAACCTTTTGGATTAGTTGCGAGCATTGAAAAGACACAAGATTTAACATAAATATCTGGATTATCAGCTTCTCTTGAATCACAGGATCTTCTGGCTTCATGCAGTCCCCACCGTCCCCACCACCCCCTATTGTGTCACACCTAGCCTGCTGTATTCACTGTATGTAGGTACCTGGCCCTTGCTATCTCAATCTGTGTGATTCCTGTAAAAGAAAGTGATGAAGAAATTCTGAAAAAATGGACTCCATCTCCAAAAGTAGGAGGTGTGCCTTAAGAAATGTTGAGCTTCCTTCCTATCAAGGAAGGCAGCACGGCTGAAGCATGACTGTTCCAGAGAAGGTTCTTGCATGGCACTGGAAGTGAGGGTAGGTTGATGTTTATAAATTTCTTTCTTTTTTTTTTTTTTTTAAGAGATTGCAGTGCTGTTTGCTTAACTTATTTTTATTCTAATGGCTCTTAAACATCCATGAAAATCATGCTTACTAGTTAAAGTCTTATGTTTTACCTCTGATTTGTATAAATTCCAAAGATATTATAAAATTAAATCCTAAACTTGTTGCTGCCAACATCTCCATAAAAAATTGTAAAAAAGAATCAAATCTTTGTTTTTATATTGTCATATTTTGAGTGTTTATGATGTGAAGACACAGGCTATATTTATATCTCATCAGCTACATAGTTTTGGATCAACACTTAGCACTGTGCTTAGTTGGAACTCTAAATTTAGGGATGATTCCCTTGGTCCAAGATTCCCATGAAACTAAGTCATTCACAACCAACATTTAAAGGAAAACAACGATATGATCCTAATTGTGCCAATTCATTCCAATTATGAATTTTGAAGAGCTGGTATATACTATTTGAGATTCAGGTACATACATGTAGGTTCTTCTTTCAAATGGAAAGCTCTGACTCATAAATGAAGTCAACGGGTATTTGTACGAAGTGCTTAATGAGTGGCCACCATTGTCCGACAAAAGATGTATAAGATCAAGTCCTTGGGAGCATAGTCCCTCATTAAAGACAAGTTCTAAACAGTAGAAATAATTAAAAGTGATAAAATTAGTGTATAACCACATATACTACAGACTGTAGGTACAATAGACATTTGGAGAAGGGAAAGGCTAACTGTGGAGCTTTGTCACCATCAATTGTCTGCTTTTAAAATATGTATTGTAGCTAAACTGTTTATCTTTAGCAAGAACCTTAAAAAATACTTCTGAGGAAGTTTCCCCTCACCTAGAGATGGTTTATAAATATAAAGCAATGTAAGGAAATAAGTCATATGGAATTTCAAATCTAAATCCTTATTTACTTTAATTTGGACAAAAAAAAAATGGGCTAGGCAGGAGTTAGATTTAGGTGCTATTATATCCAATCTACAAATCTTGTTTCATTGAACACTTTCTAAGCATTCGGTCAAGCTTGACCTATTATAGTTCTAATCTGAATTCTCTAATTTTACACAAACAACAGTTGAAAAAAAAAGTCAAATATCTCTGAAATTTTCAGTTAAAAACCTGGATTTTTAAATGCTATTGCAGATATCCAGTATTTGAAACACAATTGTCTCAACTTTTATTCTCCTAGTTTCCATGCCTTTAAACCTCTGACAGTGTTAACATTTAAAAATTATCTCATTCTACATATTGGTTTTCGTGCCTCAATGTTCTTGTTTGTTTGTTTGGTTTGGTTTTTGTTGGTTTTTTACTGGCAATAAATCACCTTCAACCCCAAATACCCAAGACACTGGCTGAAGGGTAATTTTTATTACTTTTATGTACAGAAAACTCAACAGTGCGCACTTAGCCCAGCTTAGGGTCCGCTGCCTCCCCAGTGGCATTGGATCTCATTGCATTTGTCCTTGTAATTGGTCCCGATGCCTCCACCAGCTTAGCCAGAGCTCCCTCTTCCCAGATAACCTGTGTGAAGGCCACGGTGGTGCGGGTCTTTCTGTGGACGAGCCGCCCCAGCCTGGCCTTCCCCTGCTAATGCGGTAGGGGACCCCATTTTCTGGTACAGGGCAAGCAGGAAGAGCCCCAGCCCGATGGGGTTCATGCTGTGTGCTATCACCACCAGCTGGCCATGTGTTCTCTACCAGGGTGCTGATCCTGAGATCCCTGCTCCAAGGACAGGGAGGCTCTGGGTGGGGACATTCCCTTGGCCGGCAGCTGTTTTCGCAGCCCAGCCCAACCACCTCTGCTTCTCTTGCTTTGCCTCGGGGCTGTCCTTGTGGGGCAGCTATAGCAGTTGCATAGCCCTTTGGGGTCCAAGGCCTGGGAAAACTGGTTAATGCACGAGGCACTTTCAGATGCTTGTCGAGAACAGCCCTTTGCCGCTGCAGCCAAAAGTAGCAGGGCCTTTTGGCAACGTGGGTGAGGTCCCTCTTGGGCTGGAAGTCCTGTCCAAAATTCTTGGGCCTTTTCTCAAACAGGGGGTTGACCACCTCCTTGGCCACCTGCTTCTTCACGACAGCAGGTGCCGGGGCCACCTTCTTCCCCTGAGCCTGTCTTCCCTTCGGCATCTTGGGTGGGGGGAGGAGAGAACCCTGCCTCAGTGTTTTAATTTATAAAACTGCTAGAGGCCTGGTGCATGAAAATTCATGCACTGGAGGGGGCGGTCCCTCAGCCCGGCCTGCTCCCTCTCACAATCCGGGAGCCCTCAGAAGTGGGAGGCAACCTGGCAGTCAGGGGAAGGAGACACTCCATCACACCTCTGCTGCTGCCACTGCTGGCAGTGCAAGCCTCTGCCGGTCCTGGTTACCTGAGCCTCGAGCGGCCCTGGGAGGCTGGGCAGCTGCCATCCGAGGCTTGCCTGCACCTCGGGCTGGCCGGGGGACTGAGGGGACTGGGTATTGCCATCTTGTGGCTGTGGGCACCACCATCTTTGAGGGTAGGGCAGTCAATTAGCATATTCCCTCCTTATTGGCTGTGAGCGCCTCCATCTTTGCGATGGTGTGAGGGTCAATTAGCATATTCACTCTTTATTAGATAAGATGTGCTATTTTTAGCATGGTAATCTAATCAACAGGGCATACTTCTACCAGGTTACAATAATTATAAAGCATCTTTTATAGTAGAATCAACATTAATTTTTTATAATGTAATAAATCATGATAAAAATGGAATAGAGTATATACAAGGAGATCAAAGCATGGGATGCTTTTATATAGTGCCTTAAAATCAACACTTAAAAAATGATTTACTTGCCAATTCATTCAAGAACCTATTGATATGGTTTTTATGTTGTGATGTTCTCTTAGCTGGTCTTTATTAAGCAAGTTCCACATGCAAGACCCTGAGCCAAGTGTGTTTGAATAGTTCCCTGGAAATGGAGTATGGAGTTCGGCAGATGCCCACTAGGAAACACTGCCAGTCACAGCCAGTGGGGGAAGCCTGGATGCCTTTCCACATGGTAACAACCATTTCTTGCGCAGAAAGGACTGATCTAATCAGGAAGATACACTCCTATAGAGAGGTGGGTGGATATTTACAAGGTAAACACATAGGTCTATCTAGAAACAAATATTTACATGTAGAGAATGCTAGTAATTGTTAGATACTGGGAAGTTTTATTGAAGTATAATATACATGCAAAAATTGTAGGTGTAGAACTCCATGAATTTTTTAAAACTACTTATATAATCAGTGCCAGATCAAGAAAACAGAATCTTATCAGCACTCCTAAAGCTACTTCTTCCACCTTGAGGATAAGTCCCCTTTCTATGGTCTAACAGCATTGCATAGCTCTGCCTGTTTCGGAACTTTACATAAATCGAAACATTCTGTGTGTACCATTTTTTGTCACTTACCATTTCGTTGGTGAGATTTAGCCCGTTGTAGTTAGTTGTAGTTCTTTCATTGTCATTTGATCTTTAATATGCCTTGATTTATGTATGCATTCTGTTGTTTGGGGAAACTTTTAGTTTGGGATTCATACAATAGTGATGTGTGAACATTCTTGTGCATGTTTTTAGGTTAATATATGTACGTGTTTCTATTGGCTCCTTCCTGAAGGAGGAGATGTTGGCTCAAAGGCACACTTGTTAGGATTTACTGGACGGTGCCAGTTTTTAGCATGGCTGGACCAGTCTTCATTCACTGGCCGAACTGAGAGCTGGTCCACAAAGCTGCGGGCACTTGGTCCTTTCTGTCCTTTGCATTTTAGCCATTCCAGAGAATATATAGTAGCTTCTCATTGTTTTAATTTGCATTTTCCTGATGACCACTGTGATGAATGTGAAAGCACTGCCACAATCGTCAGATCCTCATAATAATTTATATCAATGAGGACACTGGGCTTTAGTGGATTTGCAATTTACTCACATTCACTCAGATTGGACGTGGTAAACCAGCATTAGAAATGATAGGTTTTTCTCATTAATGGGGCACATAATAATAGAATTTTAGAGTCAGAGAGTAGTTTTGAGATCATGCCATCCAAAAGCTTCTCACAGATGAAGCTGAGACCCAGAGAATTGGCTGTGTTAATCACAGCAGGCACTAGGTCACATTTCTTTTGGTTTTGTCTGGTGGAATACACTGGCCTAAACATCTGGATTCAATTCTGGGTTCTACCACCTACCAGCTGTGTGGTTGAATCAAGTCACCTGCTTTCTCTGGGCATCTATTCTTTAATGACAGCTATTATCTACTAAAAATATTTTCTTATGTGTTTGTAACCACCCAGAAGACAATTATGATAAAAAGTGCAACTTTCTGTGGCTTATAGCTGACACAGACTTGAGTGGTCTCCAACTGCCTGTCCTCCTTCTGTGCCAGGAAGGCTGGTCTCTAGCGAGGCTCAGCAGCTGGACGCTGTTCTCATTTTATGACTCATAATTCATTGATCTACCGGGTAGATAGCTCCACCTGGAAACCCATAGCACCTCAACTCTACATGACCCAAACCCACGTCTCTCCACCTCACCAACTCTTGAGCCCAGTCCTACTTATAAACCTGTTTCTCTTCCTTTCCTAACCTTAGTTAATATCCTCTGCATTTATGTCTTCTTTACTCCACGCATTACTCTATACATCATTGCATCATTAATCATCACCATGCCACCTTCTACTGGAAGTTTTTTCTAACAGGGTCCATGCTCCAGTCTCTTTCCCCACTAATCTATCCTCGGCTATCTTGAAGTCTTTATCTTTCTGTATTCTGATATGATCATGCCATAATCTTGCTAAAAGATTAGACATATTTCTCTTAGACATAGAAAAGGACATATTTGATGACTGTCTATGGCAGGGGTCCTCAAACTTTTTAAACAGGGGGCCAGTTCACTGTCCCTCAGACGGTTGGAGTATAGTTTAAAAACAAAACAAAAAACTATGAACGAATTCCTATGCACACTGCACATATCTTATTTTGAAGTAAAAAAACAAAACGGGAACAAATACAATATTTGTATTTGCATGTGGCCCACGGGCCGTAGTTTGAGGACCCCTGGTCTATGGATACTGAGATGAAATCCAAATTCCAGGGCTTGGCATTCAAGGTCTTTAGAATCTGAGTTTAATTTCCTGATGATCATTTTGCTTTGCTGCTTCCCCTCCCTGTCCCCTACAGACCCTGTCTGCTCCCTAACCATGCTCCATTCCCTGCATTAAACATACATGCTCCCATTCACCTCAGAAACTGCAGATCCAGAAAACCCTTTCCATCTACACCTGTTAAATTCCTACTGATTTCCTCATCCATGAAAGCCTTCTCTTATCCTTCCTTCCATTGGCCCAGGTCTTCTTCGTCATCTCATCTCTGCTTTCACATCAATCCCCACACAGTTCTACTGCAGCATTTCTCAGGTGGGACCCTAGTCACCTGTTTGTGCATCTGTCTTCTCTGCTTCAAGCTCCTCAAGCATCAGGGCTGGATCCATCCACCGCCCTGTCTCCTGTGTTGAATGAACACAGATACTCAGCGACTATTTCTTAAATGTATACATGAATTTATTAAATTTGAAGAGGTAAAAAAAAGGCTTTTTTACTAGTGAAATACCGAGATGCTACCTTCCTCCTTTGTTATTAATATGCTTGTTTTGTTTCTTTGCTTTCTTGTCATCAATATTTCTTAACTAGGTGTTTGCGATAATGGCATTTTTGTATACACTTTGTGTTATCTATTTGCAATTATGATATAAAAAATCTGAAGTTTGTGTGAAACTCCTTAAAACTTTAAATTGGCTATTATAGATGAATATCCTGAAATCTAATTTATCTTAAAAAAACAAAGGCCCAGAGAGTAGCCAGGGTAGTGTCTATAACCCAGGATAGTGTACTCTCCTCATTGCCCTCTTCAATCATGGTCTGCACCTCTTTCCATTTTGCAGTGTGTAAACTGATCCACTCAACTAATTGTGTAATGATGAGCACGTGACTGATCATACTGTTGCTTTTAGAAAAATCTGGAAAATACCCCCAAATCTTGCATAGGAAACCAAATACATGTTAAAATTAGAAATAATATATGCCTAGGCAAAACAAACCAAAACCCACAAGTAAACCTTCTCTGAAATATAAAGCCCCCGATGGTTGTTAACCATTTTTCTAGAAAATGAAAAAAATTATAAAAAAATCAATTAGTCACAAATGTATACATGCTTCACCCTTTCCTTAAAGTATTTTATGTGGACACAGTCATCATGTAAAAAATTAGCTTTTAATGTAACCTTTAAAACTTGAGAATGCTGATTTTTAAATACGGTGCTATACAAATACATTATAAAAACTAGGTGGTGGCACTCTCAAGAGAGATGAGTCTTTTTTTTTTTCAAATCCTCACCAAAGGATAAGTTTTCATTGATTTTTAGAAATAGAGGAGAGAGAGAGAAAGAGAGAGAGTGACAGACAGACAGACAGACATCAATCAGTTGCCTTCTGTATGTGCCTCCACCAGGGACTGAACCCAAAACCTAGGCCTGGGCCCTGACCAGGAATTGAAGGCACAAGCTTTTGGTGTATGGGATGATACTCCAACCAACTGAGCCACCCGGCCAGGGCAAGTAAAAAGAATCTTGAAAATCTTTACAATAATCAGGTAAACAACAATGCACTAGAAAAAGTTCATTGAAATTTTCCAAAATGGTTTTCCTCTTCCAATATTCCAGATTTTACAAATCAGTTCTAAAGAATAGTCATGTACAGAACAAAGAAAAGGAACATTTTGGGGCACACCAAAAAAGGAAAAATTAACAAGGATTAAACATTTTTTACACTGTGTCCAAAAGTCCTCACTTAAGTCATGCTAAATTATTGTATGAAGCCCACATTGGTAACTACTTTCCATAGCCACATTATCCAGGATTATTGGCATTAAATTCTAAATTAGCATTAGCTGACTGTTATTGTTTATAAATTAATTTTTTTCTGTTCCTGTGAGTTCCATGGATTAAATTGTGTAATCTCCCTTCTCCTGCGGGATGGGGGTTGGGTGTTACAGTGAAATTAACTGTGCCCTAGAAACTGAAGACTTAGGAAAAAAATGTGATTTGCCAGGAAGTGGCTATGACCTTCGGTGAGTCACTCAACTTCTGCTGACCCTCCTTAAAGGAGATGGAACTAGGTGATGTGTGAGGTCTTTTCTAATTCTAACAGTAGTTGATTTCTTGGGCCCCTATGAACGAGGATTATGTAGGGGTCCTCAAACTTTTTAAACAGGGGGCCAGTTCACTGTCCCTCAGACCGTTGGAGAGCCGGACTATAGTTTTAAAAAAAACTATGAACAAATTCCTATGCACACAGCGGCGGGAAAAACACCTGGCAGGCTGGATAAATGTTTTCGGCGAGCCGCATGTGGCCCTCGGGCCGTAGTTTGAGGACCCCTGCCTTATAGCATGGTGCTGTTGCAGACTTAGTCCTTTCTCTACCATTTTTGCATTAAGATTCTTCTAGTTGACAGTGACTGAATGTATCTCAAACAGCCTGAAACCCAATAGATACTTTATTGGTCACAAACCTGAAAAGTCTAGGAGTGTATCTAGGTGTCAAAGTCTGGGGGGTCCAAGTGCCCCTAATGTGTCATCGAAATCCAGTTTCTGACGGTGTTTTTCTCAGCACTTGGACCTGGCTTCACTCTGAGGCAGTGGTATTCTCTGGTGGTTCCAGACTTGTCCCCTTTACAAGCAACACCAGTGGGGGGAGAGGGGGGAAGCATATTTCCAACCCAAATCCTGAGCCTCCCCTGGGGCTGAAGCGCGTGAGTGAGGTGGGGCATTTCCACCTGAGTACAGAGAGGTGGTTCCCCAAGTTGGAGTTAGAGTTTGCATAACAAGGGAAATGGATGCTGAGCAGACAAATATCAACCAATGTCCCCTGCCACTATGCAATTTGGGTGGCTTCTTTATGTCTTTTTGCCTTTGCACACTGCCAGCCCCTCCGATAGCAAGAACTGTGTTTATTCATGCTGTGTTCCCACTCAGAGCTATCACTGTTTGAGGTGAGGCAGAGTAGATATTGCAGCCAGCTGTCAGCTGCAGGGACTGCAGGATCCACCACGACATTTGAGCCCAGGCCAGGCTCTTCCCTGGCTGCCCTTTGCCAATGACTGCGTACAGCAGGGCTTTAGGGCCTGGCTCTTTCTGCCCAACACTGTCCTCCCCTAAGGGGCGGCTTTTGATTGGAAGCTTCCCCTTGGGTTGGCCAACACTCTATTAGATGTGCATGAAGTCTAAGGCTCTCCCAATTTGCTTCCTCCCACCTTCCCTTCATACTTCCAGGTCTGCATCTTGTCTGAAAGCTTTCCCCGTCCAAGTCCAGTTCTGCTTCCTTCCCCTTACCTAGGACGGTGTTGCAGTGGAGGGGAACACCCTGATGGCCGGTCATTCAGGTCTTCAAGAAGTCATTCAGGACTTCGAAAAGTGCTGAGTGGGAGATGGGCACAAGGATAATGCATTTATATATTTGTTGTAATTAGATTGCACTGTAACATTAGAGAAGAATAATGAAAGACCAAGGGCAATTAACAAACTGAAACCTGAGAAGTCCACAGGACCTCTTGGGCAGCTTAAAAAGGCAGTCTTCATCTTCTGCAGTGGGAAAGCAGAAAAAGCCCCAAACCAAACTCCGGACTTGAAATCACTGAGTGCTCAGCAGAGGCAGGTCCAATGATCAGGTGCTAGTTAGGAAGGTCCGGATAGAAGGGATGGGGCATAGAATAGATATCCCCAAAGATGTGGCTCTCCATACTTCTTCGAATCTTCAGAGCCTGTGTAGGGGGGTGCTCATCCCCATTAAGAGCTAGAACTCTCTCCAGGTGGGAAGACACTGCTTCTACCACATCTGGATGCCATGTTCATAACTAGGATCAAGTCTCAGCATAGCCCAACTAGGCATGTACTGAGTTTGATAATAGAGAAAGCAATCACATCCTAATTTTGTTACAAAAAGTACCCAGCATATCCAACAGAAGCTGGAGGAGTACCTTTGGGATTAGATTTTCAGGGTGCTTAAAGGGGGCCAGAACATAAGACTTGAAGAAGATTTGTTGACTTGGGACATGCTCTTGGAATATAGGATTTCACCTTGGCAAGGTTACATGCAGCCTTTGATTTGGCAAAATATACATTCACAGTTTTGCCCCAGGGCTATGTAAATTCTATCATAATATAGCCCTAAGAGATCTGGACCATCCAGAATCCTCCAGATACCACATTTATTCATTTCATTGAACACTATGTGGCTCAGGCATGTTGAGTAAGAAGTGACTAGCATACTGCCAGCCTTGTTAAGACACATGCACCAGAGGATGGGAAACAAACCATATGAAGATTCAGGAGCCTGTCACATAAGTAAAGTTTTAGGGACCCAACAGTCAGAGACCCACTGTGACATCCCCTCCAAAGTAACACAAAAGCAAATCGCTGCATCCTGTACACTCTACAACAAAGAAAGAAACGCAAAGCCTGGTAAGCTTCTATGGATTCTGGAGGCAACACATTCATACCTAGAAATGCTGCTTTGGCCCAAATACCAGGATAGGGCTCTGCAGTCCAGACTGCATTTGCAAGCAGCCCTGCTGCTCGGACCATATGATCAGGCAGGCTCTATGATTTTGAAGATGTCAGTGGTGGACAAGATATAGTGGAGCTTATGCAAACCCCAGTTGGAAAATCTCAGTGCAGGCCCCTGGGGTTCTGAAAGAAGTCCAAGCCATCTGCAGCAGAGAAACATACACTTTGATGAACCGTCAAGACCAGTGGAGGTGAGGACTGGGGGCCAGGGGAATGTGGAGTGGAGAGTAGAGAAGGGAACGATAAATACCAGCTGCAAGGAAGACTATTTTTCGTTTTAGGAAGAAAGACCCACTGGTGTCCTGGAGGTCTGCTCAGTCGCCCATCAGCTGCGAGGAACGTGGAAAGCTGAGAGCCTGCAGTGGCAGTGCCTTCAGAGTGTGTCACAGGTTTGAACCAAGGCCACACCCTTCCCTGGTGGTCCTCAAAAAACAACGAAGCATGGTGCGGCCGCCAGGACTGAACACTTCTGCCCAGTGTGGATCCCTCTGGCACACAAATCTAACACCCCGCCAACCCCCAACCCCTGTGTTTCACAGTCTGAATCCTCTCCCTGTTTAATTTGGCTTCCCTTCACTCTCCATTCACAAATCCCAGATTTATATCCTGGTCTAAAGCCTTTCCTTGCCCAATCCTGCTTCCTCTCTTTATCTTTCCCAGGCATGACCATCTCTCCCCATCCCACACCGCCCCAAACCCTTTTCACTCCCATCTTCATCTTAGCATGTAATTCCAAGTCATAATAACCAAGTAACTTGATACAAATTCTGATTTGAGCCCTGGCTGGGTAGTTCTGTTAGTTAGAGCATAGTCCCAGTACACCAAGGTTATGGGGTTGATCTCCTTGGTCAGGGCACAATGAATGCATAAATAAGTTGAACAACAAATCAATGTTTCTCTCTCTCTCTCTCTCTCTCTCATAAATCACCTCTGGTTTTGGTTAACGTCCACATGGCCCACCTGCTTCCAGAGCCCTTGAACTTTCCTCCAGCTTGATGTAGGGAAATGGCTCACCAGTGGCCCCTTTCAGTAACACTAGAAGTTTGCTGCAGTGACTCTCAGTTTAGCCTCATTTCTCGAAACTATAGTGTGAGAGCCATAGCTCTGTGTGAAAATAAAGCTTGGTGTCCCTGCTCCCTTCCTGTTTTATCAAAACTGGTCTCTGTCAAAGGAGTTTCTGAATGAGTGGTGAAGAGGGCATCCGTAGCACAGAAGGGTGTGCACCTGAGGAGTATGGCTACACTGAATGCTAAGCATAGATTTGCATCCTCAGATCATGTGTTCCCCGTGTTATTCTGAAGTTAAAGTTTCCAAATATTATTTCAAATAATATGTTAGTCTCTTCCTCTGTCTCAACAGTACCTCTGTTAGAACTTCGAAGATTTGTTCTCACTGATATTGAAGAAACCCTGATTTTAAGAGAGGGATTTGGTTTCCTTTTTCTTCCCTCCCTCTTTATTTTTCTACTAGTTCTAGTCTTTTCCTTAACTTTTATTAAGCCATCTGTGAGTTCAGAAGGCTGAGAGAATTTTTCTTTTAAAAAAGAAAGCTTGCCTACCAGCCAGTTTTCTATTTTCCCCCAAGCACTCAACAGTCTAATCTTTTCCCATTTAAAATGAGAAAGAGTTTAGTAAGAAATTGACTTGATGTTAGGACAGGAGCTTCAGGAAGCTCTAATCTCAGTGACAGCTTTAACAACCCACTGCTCTGGCCGCCTCCGCCTTGAACTGGACCTGCCTCTGGCCCTGCAGCCGGGAAAGAGCCTCTGAAGCACGTGTGTGTGCTCGCTTGCTTTCGGTTTCTCTTCTGTACTTCCGGGATCTTGAGTCTTTGTAAGGTAGTCTCTACTCTTTTTAGAAGAAGAATTTAGAAAGGGAATCAAACTTTGGTTGCCTTTGAAATATTTGATTTGGCTTTACCATCTGCACAGCACCCACATTGGTAATATATCAAAATGCTTTGAAATTTTGAGTCTTTAAAAAATATCTTGTTTTTTCTTTTCATAGGGAGAAATCAATAACATAACTTTTTTAGACTAATCAGGAGAGACTCTTGTCTCAGAAAAAAAGATAGAATTATAATGATCTATAACATTGTTGGTTACCAGTGCCCCTCCCACTTTAGGGTCCCTCATAATCCCCTGAAGAGCATGTTGAAACTCAGCTTTCCCGGCTGCACTCTGTTATTTATTCAGTGGTGGGGTGAGGACTCTGCATTTCTAACAGGTTTCCACGTTGGTGATGGTGCTGGTCTGGGGGCTAATATGCTCTGAGAACCATTGAGCGATACTGTTACTATCAATACCCAATGGAATTTTTTTTAAAAAAATCTAAAATTTCTATGAGCATTCCTAATTGAAGTAGAGTGTCATGAACATTTATATAATAACTTAATTAATTTAATAGGGAAAATAAAAAAGCCTGATGTATTTTAGGACAAATAATTAAGATATGAGAACTGTCATTTATCTTCTCAAGCTGATTGGTGGCAATACATTCTTTTGTTTCTTACAGGAAAAATACACACAGCCATCTATTTAAAAAACAGTAACTGGCAACTACAAATATAGGCTGTTTTAGTTGTCTTCATTTTTCTTTAGTTGTCTCAAATATGTACTCGAGACTGTGTAATTTATAAAGTTTTTCCATCTGTAAAAATGTGGCTAATAACGTACTTTATAGGGTTGTTATGAGGGTTAAAAAAGTATGTACAGAACACCTAACATACTGCCTGACTAGTAGCAGATTATCAGAAATACTAATTTTTTATTTTCATTTCTTTACCCATGTTAATGCCATTAATTCTTTGTGGGTATTTTTAAATAATAGGGTGTTCAAAAAATGTATTCACAAACGTTGAATAATTGTAAAGGTAATGTTTATTAAAATATATTTCATTATCAAAATTGAGCTATCAGCTGTTAAAGTGTGTATACATTTTTTGGGAAATATAAATTGCATGCTGAGAAATACGAGAAACAAGAGAGGGAGGGAGGTACAAATTATTTTAATATGTGATTATTTTTCATTAGATATTATGGAAATGGGGATTTTTTTTTTACAAAATAAGAATACTTTCAACAATAAAGAAAATTTTATAAAAATTATTAAAAAGTAGAAATAATACCTTCAATGCAGACTAGGCATGCTATTTTAGACTATTATTGTCAACTCAAATTTTTGTATTCATACTATTCCCAGATCCATGTAATAGCATCAGTAATAGATTCTACCTGGAGGTGCGTTTGCATGTCAGGCACTAGGATGAACACTTCGTTGCTTACCTTATTTCATTCCTATAACGACCCTGTGAAGTTGTCTTTTCTGATTTTTACAGACATTTGTTTGATGCTGTTTCCTCTTATCTGTGACGAAAACTCCACGTGAGCAGCATCTTTGTTTCTATCCTGCTGTAGCCCCATGGCTTACAAAAACAACATTTGGCATAAAGTAGTTGCTCAAGGAGTATTTTTTGAAACAAATTCATGCACCAATGAAAGGAAATAAATGAAATGAATTCTTCCCTGAAAGGTTAAGTACTTTGCCTTGAGTCCTGTCCAGGTTGAAATCTAGGGGCACTGACTCGTTTTCCCTCTCCTGACCCCTAACATGCTCTGCAGAAACAGGCCTTTCGAAACTATTATTAGAATATCTGAGTTTCTCTCTAACTTCCAAATGGTAACAGTGGTATATGGCATTGAAATGTGCTGGAAAGAAACCTGGAGTTCAGATAGAAGTTTAAAATAAGTTCAAATGGAAGGTTGAGGGTCTTTGGTAGAAAATGGTTGGAGGGAGCAGGTTATTTTATGGGTATATCTTGTCTTTGTGCAGAATCAGGTGGTAAATGGTAAGACAACTGAGATCACCAATAGGAGGTTCTCTTCATTCTCAAACTGTTGAATACCTGCAGTCATTCCCTCAGTGAAAGGTGTGTTGAGGCTTCCTAGAGTCCATGTTCATTCTATATCCCACAAAGTATAAACATAGTGATGGGATCACCTTAATCCCCTCCCTCATATTCTGAATATTGGCCAAAGGAACAATAGTTGACCACATTACTATTAATAAATAATATCTGCATCTTTGCCTGGGTTTAATTTTTCTGTCATTAGTCAAATGAATTTTATACTTCTCAATACAAAAATTCTTATACTGAAATTCTTAAAAAAATGTCATCTTCCTTTTAACAAAAGGGAAAATGTCATCACATTTTACTCCTATATCCCTTTCCTTTTGCCTTTGATGGCAATCAGAAAGGCATCTTTACCAAATTCAATGGTGCATACTTCAGAATATGGTTATTATATTTCAAATATATACTGTTGGATGCTAATCCTCATTAACTTCAATGAGGAGAGTTACTACTAATATTTTAGTTTCAGATTAAGTGGATTAATTTTTGTCTCTTAATTTCAAGTGGATTTTGAATTGAACTGTCCCCTCCTTCTATAATAATAGAACTCCTGATTTTTATCTGGCCACATGACTCTTTGAAATGTGGACTTCATTAGCCAGATTATCTTGCAGCCATTCATGGCTAAGTAACTAAGTTTTGCTAACTGAGATGTGAGGGTAGTATGTGCTACTTCCCAAACATATTCTTAAGGGGACGACCATGCCCTCCTCTCTCACTCCTGGTACTTTATCTTGCTGCCTATAGTACAAATGTGGTAGCTTATCATCTCTGACTATATTAGTTCGACACCCTTGGCATGGTGGAGCATCACGGTAGAAGGAGTCCAGGTCTATGCATGATAATATAGAGTACATCTGCCTTAGACCATCTACTTTGAAACATTTACATGAGAGATAAATGAACTTCTATATTATAAAAACAATTACTAATTTGTTTTTGTTAAACAAAGCTTAAGTGACTTCATATACAGTGCATTTTACTTCTATAATGTTCAATACTTCTGTTTAGAAAAGTTAAAAATGAGGAAGTCATCATAAGCCAAGATCTTTGGCAACAAGGAAATTTCCAAGTGAAAATATTTTGTATCATTCCACAAAATAAGATTGACAAAACGTTGACATTTGAACAATTGATTTAAATGTTTTCCCTTGTATATGATAAGTTATCATTCTTCCTCACATTTATAGCTTGCTTTGACTGTGACCACACAGATCATTTTTTTTTAGGAGAAATCATTTCTCAGTCAAAATAAATAAAAGCAAAAGTCATGTTGGTGTCAGCATTGTTAATTGATACACAGATAACATTTATCAGATGTACATACTTTCTTTATTCCCCTGAGATACAAACACTGCAAGATTGTCCCTATAAATAAGTCAGCTAAGAAGCTGCTGCTTCTAGAAATTTCATCAAAATGTGCCTGACAGTTGGAAAAGATTATTTTAAGTTTTATTTTACAGGATTAATTCTTCAGTAGTTTTTAATCTCTCTGAGATATGCCTCTGATTGTGAATCACTAAAAACAATTATTAAACTGCAAAAGGTTGAGTTACTCCTCCTATTTGGTCCATATCTTGAGCAGCTGTCCAAGGTACTTAAATAAAATTAATTACTCAATATACTTATATTCCCTTTTACTTTTGGATTCTGGGTTTGGGGAAAGTGAAGATGCTTTGCACAATAACTCAGTTTGTATTTTTTTGAATAAGACTTTGAAATCCTCCAGCATGAGAAGAATGATAATAAAGAAAATATCTGTGGTAAGCCATGTCAGAAAGGTTGTACAACACTTTGAAAACAGTGTTATGATGTTTTGCTGATGGAATAATATGATTGAAATTATGTCTATATAAATTATGAACTTGAAGGATATTGACTCCAACAGAACCCTACTGAAAACTTTATTCATGTGAATTCCTAGAAGGTGGTCATCTTGCTCTGTTAAATTATGTCTCAAGCAAGGGAGGCTCAGCACCTTTAGGGGTTCTTTCTTCAGGTTCTTCTTTCTGCTACTGAACTCAATCTAGCTCCCTATGTGTCTGATTGTTCCATCCTTCTGGAGTATCACTCTGATTTTTATATTCTCATCACTTTCTTTGGAGTACAGAAGGAAAATTGAGTTCCTGGGCCCAGGCCTTCAACATTAAGTATTTACATGTTTTTGCTCAAAATTATACACATTTCTTGGATGGCAGTATAAGAAAACACAGTACCTATTTCTGTGTTCTCATTAAATCAAAATCCTAAGTACACCATTAATAATAATTAATAATTTAATAGTAAGCAACACAAAATTGAAAAGTACTTCTTTAGTTTTCAAAATAATGCAGCAAAAGGAAGGTTTAAACTTTTCCTTTTCCTGATTGGTCATACTGACAATTGATAGCCACACACTATTAAGACAAGGGTTCTCAAAGTGTGGGCTGACAACATTTTCAGAGTGTTCATAAGGTCAAAACTATTTTATAATAAGATTATTTTACTTTTTCATTGTTGATGGTTGAAACTGATTGTGTAAAAGCAATGGTGAGTGAAACTGCTCGGGCATTAGGGTGGATCAAGGCAGTGGCACCAAACTGTACTAGAAGTCATTGTGTTTGCCCCTGCCACATTCAGGTTAAAAAGCTGCCAGTTTCATTTCAGAATGTCCTTAATGAAACCGTAAACATTATTAACATTATTAAATCTGGACCACATATCATTTAAATTTTCTTTCTGATAACATGAGAAATACATATACATCACTTTTGTTACTTAGCTATAACTATCTTTAAAAAAGCACACCAAAAAATTGTGCCATTATTGAAGTTGTAAGCTGAACTACCCTGAGTCCACATTATAGCCAACTTTTAAGAAATTACTTCTTGTTGAATGTTGATGTAATAGTGAAAAAGAATACCCACAATTAAATCACTTGCCCTTGACCACTCAGTCAGTGTGCTGCCAAGTCAGGATCTGAATCTAGAGCTCCCATCTGAACCCTTTATCATGAACACTGTGGTTCTCAAATATGGTGCCTGGGCCAACTGGGTTAGTATTAACCAGGAATTTGTTCAGAATGGAATCCTGTAAAGGTAAGGCCCAGAAATCTGTGTTTTAATTAGCCCTTTTTATGATTCGAATGTACACTAAAGTTTGAAAATCCCTTCTCTAGCTGAAGAGACATAATAGTTCAATAAAAACAGAATGGTTGACTCAGCATGTAGGGTAATAAAACCATTTGTTTGACTTGCTGTGTGATTATCACATCCTACTGAAAATGAAAAATTCAAGTAAAAACTCATCTAATATGGTTGATTTCATTTTGGGGGAAAAATCAGTTCAAAGTAATTGTTCACTCCTTCAATCAACCAGGCCCTGAATTGATAATTTACAATTGGTAAGAAAATTCAGTGAAGAAAAGAGTCCATTGGCCACATAAGTATGCCTACCTGGAGGAACCAAGTCAAACGAATAAAACTTCCACTTAGCACCGGGTATAATTTTCATTGAAACAATAAGTAGTATGGCTGCTGGACCTGAGGTGCAGGCAAGTGCCTACTCACATGTCAGTGACTCTGTGGGAGCTCTGAGTATGCGGACAGTAACAGAAGAAGCGAACTAGAGCCAACATCTGGGACTCCTTCATAATCACAGGTAGATTTAAAATTGTCTCCTAAAAATAAGAAATATTTCAACTCCAAAATTAAATCCACTATC
The DNA here is from genome assembly GCF_028538775.1 of Myotis yumanensis. NCBI lineage: Eukaryota > Metazoa > Chordata > Mammalia > Chiroptera > Vespertilionidae > Myotis > Myotis yumanensis. The sequence continues at coordinate 92,212,027 of NW_027223752.1, forward strand.
ATGAAAAAAAAAATAAGCAAAAGCAATTTTAAGATTGATGTTTAAAGACAAACCAGTGTTTTGAATATGTTGAGAGTATTAGTTATTTTGCATTCAAGTCTAAGATGAGCTTTAGTTAGATTCTATTGATTTGCACATATTTTGGAATAATTATGTGTTGTGATGTGTGAATATTTTAACTAAAAATAAAACCATGGATTTCAGCCCCTTTCCCACTCACCATTTTTTTTTTTTTTTTTTACAAAATAATTTCTCCTCTTCTACTGCCTACTGCTGACTTAAAAAATAGCTAAGGATTCTCCTCTCTTTGAACTAAACCTCTTCTCTTTCTAGATATATTTATAAAGTTATCTGAGAATTAGTTTAGCATAATAGCTTGAGATGGTCAGTCTTTGATATAGGTAGTATTAATATGAAAAAATCCTCAGTAGTCTCCTTATGCATTATGGGCATAAATATTATAAATAGTTATTTATTACATAGTCTCTCTTAATTTCTTAGTTTCTCTTCTTGAATATCAAGAAAGATTATAATGCTAAGTTTATGTTATTTTTTTCTCTTCTGATATTGTTTTGCTTTTGAATGGACTAGAGGACATATTAATAGCATGGCAAATTTAGCAGTAAGAGCTTGAATTCAATTTGGATTTAGGAACAAAGATGAAAATTGTTTAAATCAAATATTTAACCCCTCTACACAAGGGAAAAATCTCCGTCCCAGGATATGGAGAGACCTTAATCTTAGCTCATGGCTCTTTTTACAATAAAGACTCATCTCTCATTGTTGTAAATTATCACATGGAATAATTTCTACTAAAAAAATCTCTTATTGTAGCATGATCACTTCAATAACATTTCAGTGTAAAGCATTTCTTACCTTATTTTATATATATATATATATATATATATATAATAGATATAGATATAGATATATAGATATAGATAGATAGATAGCATTTTCATTCTATTCATTTTGTTTTGCTTTAACTTATCTTGATCTCCACATACTATTTTATTTTTCTTTAAATATCTGACCAAAGCAAAGCAAAAATTAGTATAATCATATTTTAGCTCCTCTCTCCTACCTGTATTGGCAGCTTCTGACAGCCAATTGTGAAAATTCAAAGTCAAGCCATTTAACTCTTAAGTAGATGGAAATATATTTTTACAGAATAGGTAATTTTGTCATATAAACAAAAGACACAGTTGTACACTGACACAAGGATGAAGATGTAAATATGTGATTGTGATAGCTGTTTATATATCAGATATATGTAATCAGGGTTAAAACATCATAAAATATCTACATCTCTACATACTAGTACACTGATACATAGATTTAAGAGGTGGGGACAACACAAAATGAGAAAGTTAAATGCTAACTGCAGCCCTTTTGGTTGGATGAGTGCCAAAGCAACTTTCAAAATATTTCAAAACAGCTGCCAGCATGTAAAGATTTTAACTGAAGGAGCAGAATAATGAAATCTGAATTACTAATGAGCGAATAAACTCATATTTTGCTTAAGGTCTGTAATGACATGGAGCTAAGCAGATCCAATAAAGAATTTGTCTCATACACGCAGACCAAAATTCCCAAATTATCCATGTAAGGGCAAAATTCTGAAACAGACTTACATGCATTCTAAGGTAGCCTACTGTGCAAGTCTTCTTTGAGTATTCTGTGTATTTTTATTATAGAGAAGAAAGTTTCTGGAGGGCAGGAGACAGTAATTCTCAAATATGGGTAGTTGAAAGCTTGGGACTTTGAAGTTGAATGTGCTCATTAAACTGTATTTTAATGTTATATAGTATAATTGAAGTAGCTTCAGCATATCTACTTTTAAATATCTAGCAACAGATCTCACTATTCTTTCAACTGGGACAATTCTGCTCTTTGGGCTTCCAAGAAAATATTGCCCGCCAAAAGGGAAGGGAAGCAGGACCACATATTTCTATACCAACTATTCAATAAAATAAGTAGTTAATAAAATATCATCATTTTTATCCATAGAATCAGTATTGAGACAATGAACAAATAATGGTGATATTATCCACAAATGATGTACCATCATTGTTGATGGTACAGAAGGCCTTTACCAGGGAAAGTAATTTACAAAAAAAAATCTGCTCTTTTGGCCAAAGAGGGTTTCCCACCCCTTGGCATCAGTCGGCACATGAGGGCTGCCTCAGGGTCAACAGGATGGAGCTTGGGATGTGTAGTGCACTGGAGTCCAAGGGCACCTGGAAGCAGGAGCCACTTGCTCCAAGCCTCCATCAACTGGTTGGCCAAGATACCAGCTGGCAGGCACAGTAGCACTCCACAATGGACCAATAGTTCTGACAAATGCTATTCTATGGAAAGCCACTGCCTGCGTCTGTGTTCATCTTTAGTCAGTTTACTAGGCTTCCTTTGGCCTACAGTATGCCATCCTTGACCTGTGCAGTCAGAGGAGAACTTTTCCCCACCCCTAAAATAGTCCTGATCTCTCTAGAATTGGCATGAACTTTCAACAGGAAAGCCTGCGCAGAGCGGAGGGATATTTGAGATTTCTTCTTCCATTCCGGCCCTGTGGGTGAGGGGAAGAGTGCAGAGAGGTAAGTTAACCTGCATCCTCTGGCCTCTGTCCACCGAGTGGGAAGAGGACCCACATCTGTGACCCGAACCTCACAGGGTGGCCTTCCACCTATCCAGGCCCTCCAGCCCTTTCACCCCTCCCTCATTCAAAGGCCTTGTGCTAGGCCAATGAAATGCCTTAAGTTAGAAAATAACCCCATCCCAGGAAGAAGGGAGTCAAACCTCGGTTAGGTCTAACTAGTGGGGACCCCAGCGCAGGCCACAGATGCTCATTAGGATTCTCTTTACGTGCAACACGTGGGGGACGAAGTAGTGTCATATCTTCTGATATTATCTGCCGTCCACAGCATTTTCATTGAGAGGAGAATGGAAACGCAGCTGCGCCGTGGGCCCCGCCAGCCAGAGCTGGGGCTCCCTCCCTCTGTCTCCCGCCGCTGCGGGGCGGAGGCTCCTCCGGAACTGAACCCCAGTCAGGGGAGCGCAGATGTGGCCCGGGCCAGAGCGGGCCGCGGGCCGGGCCGCAGACGGGCCTTTGTGCGGGTTGGCCGTTTTCCGAGAGCCACGAGGATGGAAGGGGACTCCCAGGTCTGTGGCTAGCGCAGGCGTCTGGCCCCTGGGCCCTGCGCGGGGCTGCTGGGCTGGTCGGTCCCTGCCGCTCTTGGCCTTGGCAACTTCTGGCCAATGGGTCCTGCCGGCACCGCCCAGGTTCAAGGGGTTGAGCAGGTGCCCCGCCCGGCTAGGCGCTGTTGCCGGAGGTCGGGGGCTGCGGGACCTGTGGCCACCTCGCTCCACCAGCCCAACTTGGGCTCGCGCGGCGGGCGCGGCGGCCACTTGTCCCCCGGCTGCCGGTCCAGCGCCTCGGAGCGCGGGAGACGAGGGATGAACGAGGTGGAGAAACCAGCAGCGGCACCAGCAAAGTGGGTCCGGGGTGCGGGAGCGCTAGAGGAGGGGAGCCCGAGCCCCGCTTCGCGCCGAGACTGCGCCCTGTGACTGTACCGCCGGTCCGGCCGGAGAGCCTAGGATAGAAGCAGGAGGTGGGATGACATGGGGTCCGGGCAGGGGTGGAGGAACCATTCCCAGCGCCCCCACCCAGTCAGCCAGCCGAGAAGTGCAAGTTATCACTTAAAAGGCGCGCCCACGCCAAGCATCGCTCATCGCCCCCTAAGGAAACAGCGATGTGACGATCTGGAGCACTAACTGGGAGACCCGAGGAAATAAACGCACGTGTTCTCTCTTTTTGTTTCCCTGGTGGTTGGAATTTGCAGAGTTCTCTTCAGTTGTGGCTACTAAGTTATTGGTTCCATCGTTCGAAAGGGGCTTTAGAGATGGATGGGGTGGGGTTTGCGGGGGGGGGGGCACACCCGATCCCTCTAGACCTATAGTCCCCACCTCGCAAGTTTGTCCAAGACCAACCCGCCCTCCCACGAGGAGCGAGGAGAGTCCCTTCTCCTAAAGGGAACAAACTCTCCATTGCACAAAAGCGGGTTTCCCTCCCCTCCTCCTTTGCACACTACCGCTCCCCGACAAGCATCAAGTTCTCCAGCAGTCCAACTCCAAGTTGGCAGCCTTAGCGCTGCCTGGTGTGCAGAAGACGGACCGAGAGGGGTCCGGGCGGTGAGGGGAAGCTCTGCGGGGGCCCCCGTTCCTGCACACGCAGGCTGGAATCCAGGTTGCTGGAAGCCACGGGAGGCTCGAGCCTGCCTGGACTGTGGAGGGTGTTTCTCTAGAGAAAAGAGGGAATAGAGCGCGCTTGTCCTGCACTTTGGGTCGGAAGTGCGCTGTGTGTGTGTGTGTGTGTGTGTGTGTGTGTGTGTGTAGGGGCGGGAAAGAAAAGCACCCTCCCTGCCCGTCATTCCCTTGCACCGGCCAAGTCCTCGCCAAGCCTCCCGGTGCATCCTTCCTCCGCCACCCCCTCCCCTTCTTCCCTCAGCTGGGCTCGCGCGGCGCAGCCGGAGCAGCCAGTGAGAGCAACATCCTGGAAAGAGGGGGGGAGCATCACCACCCCCCAAAAGGGAAAAAAGGCCCCACCCTGACACGTTTTGCTGTTTGCAAGTCCCTCGCACCCCGCCACCCCCGCACCTCCTCCTCGCGCTCGCGGCCCCCCCAGCCCGCTGCGCGCACATCAAAGCTCCTCTCCGCCGCGCACAGTGGCCGCGGCTCACTAATGGGATTGCAGGCTGGTGCCTGGCTCCGCTGCTGCCGCCGCCGCTGCTCGCGCTGCTGCTGCTGCCGCCGCCGCCGGAGCCCCAGCCCGAGCCCCCGCCAGCCGGAGCCCAGAGCCGCCGCACCCGGGGGCCGAAGCCGCGGCGATGATCCGAATCTTTCCGGATTTCAGCGTGCAGGTGACGGCCGCGGCGGCTGGCGGGGCGGCCGCGGGGGTGCCGGCGGGCGCCGGCATGGGGAGGGCCAGCGCCGCGGCCAACGGCACCCCGCAGAACGTCCAGGGCATCACCTCCTATCAGCAGCGGTGAGTAGTCCCGCCCGGGCTGGGAGCGTGCCCCCGTCCCGGGGTGCCGGGGTGGGACGCACTTTACCTCCTGTTTTCTGTGTTACGACACATGCACATCGCTAGAGCGCACTTTGCTCGCCCCTCGTTCCACGGAGGAGAAAGAAAAGAATAATTCACAATTCGGATCGAAAGGCACTCCGATGTGCTGACAAAGTGAAATCGTCCTTTGCTCTCTGCCTGGCCCCGAAGCCAGAGCCTCAGTCCCGCTAGCCAAAGAGTTGCAGAGAAGTCTGAGACACCGCACAAGGTGCTTTGGCAAAGTTTGGATCCCGTCCCCTTCAGCGGTGCTCTCTCAGTGCCTCCGCCGGGTGCCGACTCTCGCTGACGGGCAGCCAGGGCGGCAATTGATCACCCGAGGCTGATTGATCATTTGTTTCCAAACAGAATAGGAACGATTTTCACGTGTAGCTGTAGACTTGCAATTCTACATAATAGTGTTATCGTGTCACCTGTTACTACAGGGAAATACAGCATGAAATCCGAGTCTCCTAGGCGCTGTTAAGTATTCATCTTAAACGCATTATAATGCAAATGCCTAAGATTCAGAGATGCGAGTTAGGAAGCAAATTTTACAAAGTTAGTCTAGGTGGTGAGAAAGAAGCAAGTTTTAAAGTATGACTTGTTTGCATTTTCTCCCAGATATTTAAAAATTTAAAAAATATGACTGTGACGTTGAAATAGTAAACGTTCTTTGAATCAGTAAGGAAAGAAAGGAAAAAAAAATTACCACCACCAATGCCCTAGAACCCTAAAGTTTTTCCTTAGGGACAACTTGTGATGTCCCAAGATTGTATGGAAAATGTAATCCACAAAAATGTGCTGAGGAAAACTAACAATGTAGTATGAAAGGTAAGCCCCCCCCCATTTGTGGGGCTCAGTTCTTTTAGAAGATGGAGAGAAAACAAGAACACATGAAAATGTGAAATTAAATATTTGTGTTTCCCAGATTGCACACGATTAAACATCTGAGAGATTTGCCAATGGCATTTAACTTAAAATATACACAATGCATAATTCAAACAACAGTTCCTATTTTTACCTTGTATTTCAAACTTCATTGATTTGAGAACCTTTGATTTGAACCAACAGTGTTTAAACTGAAAAGGTTAAGATAATCTATCACTGCCATATTTTGTGCCTTCTAACCAATGGCTCAGCGGCCAGAGCAGATTTTGCATAACACACTGTTTTCCAAGTTGATGCCCAATGCTGCAAATATTCTGTGGAAGACTTCATTATATGCTTTGAGTACTGTTGGAAGTTTTCAAAAAAGTCTTGAAAATAACTCAAAAAGAGGCTGTTCCTTGTCACAGAGATTTTTTTGTTGTTGTTGTTTAAGTTATTCTAGTCTTGTTTTACTTCAGTGATTACAAGAACCTTTAATACAAAAGATCTGGGAATCTTTCAAACATAAAGGACTTAGAAAAGAATTCGATTTATAAAAGAATTAGATTTTTTTTCATGGTTCAGGTATGGTTTTTTGTCACTTATAAAACATTTAAATGACAATAGACTCAGGCGGTCACTTTAACCAGGAAGTGGAAGCAATTGTCACAATAGTATGGTCTGTGAAGTAGGGATCAAGGGTCAGAGATGTCAGATAGCTTTTGGACCATTTCAGGGAATTCTGGGCAACTTCAACTAGCCCATAAAATATAAATTGGGCGTAAAGGGAGGTGGTGGATTCAGTCTGTAGATTTGTTCTCAGAGTGTTGGTGTCTTTTACCATGAAGAGATTCCCATGTCCAATTTTCCTGTAAGTCAGGAGCATCCTGGGGTTGCTCTCCATGGTCCCCCACTCCAACACTGACAGCTCAATGATGCCTTCCACAGTCACCTTTGCAATCAGGCCACTTCATCAAGTCACATAATCCCACCACTTGTTCTAAAGACTAAAGCTCTGAAAACAATCAACTCTAAAATTTAGCCTTTGGGAGGTATTATTCCCTTCCTCTCTTTTTACGTCCTGTCACATTGACAGAAGAGAAGGTGTTAGCTATGAAAAATGTAGCCGCCTTTGGTTTCTTTACTCCGATTTGATGACACCTGTTACTCCTTTGAGTTTCAGTGAATTTGGAGACAGGAGAGTGAGTCATGTGGGGCAAGATTATTGGCAGGTGTTTAAGGGAGGGTCTGAGTCAGCAGTTAAATCCCCTGTCCTCTGGCACTTCATCAGGAATGTAGGCCACCAACATGTTAGGCTTTAGGGGCTATGAGGGGCAGACTTAGTTTCCACCTCAAGACCTGGATATGATCTCTAAAGCAAAAAAAAAAAAGAAAAAAGTTTTTTATTAAAATCTTTTGGCAAGTCTGATGAGGGAGTGACTTGGGTGGTGGTGATGTGGGTGTGGAGGGGTTCATGCAGAGTGGCCTGTTGGGAGAACACAAGCTTTTCTCATTTGTCATCTTTGGGCAGAAACACCCTCCTCTGGCTGCCCTGGAGTTGTCCAACTGGCAACTTTCCCTCCTCTCTCCCAGCCCATATATCTTGGACTCAACACTCTTAAGTTCATTTTTCAATCACTCTCATCTTCTCCTACCTGTCGAGTGTACTCCAAAGAGAATTCGAACACCATCATGCAGATTAAACACCTCTGCGATGAAAAACATATGTTTTCAGTTTCCAACTCTCAACCTCACTTTACTGGAATAGAATTGTAGGACTGAATGGGACCCCTTTGCAGGTCTATTTTTTCTTAAATTTAAAGTACAGTGCAAAGCTTCACATAGGACCGTTTTCCTCCTGGCTTTTTCGTTTATTCAAGTGCTTTGGGAGCCCCTTCCACTTTCTCGGTTGACACATGACTGACCCAAGTGTCTGCCCCCAAAGCTGCCCACACCCAGCAGAGTGCTTTAGTGGAGAGAACACTCTGAGCAGGGTCTACCCAGGTAACAGGATTCCAGCACTGGCCCTGCACCGAGTGGAGCTTTCCTTAGGCCTCGTTGGGCTGCAAGATGGGGAGGCAGCTAGGCTAGACAGAACCAGAGGCCCGTAGTTTGGTCCGGTCCTGTCCCAGGTACCGGGAGCCCAGCCGTGAGCGGCGTTTGTGCATAACTGCGTTTGAAGTCCTGGGGGTTCGCCTGTGAACCTGGGGTCTGCAGAAATGTATGTGTGCGAGTAATGCAGACGCTGCAGCTGGGGGAACAGGGCTGAGAGCACCAGGACCACGAGGTGCCGGTGCAGCTGCCGGGCCCGCCCACAGGGCTCTGGGCCGCTGGCTTGGCCGGCGCCCTCCCCACCCGCGTATTTCCTCTGCCCCCGAAGGCGCGCGGGACGGTGTCCTGCCTGAGCCGGCTCCCGGGGCCTCCCGGTTCCCCGGTTCCTTCCCCCCTGGCTGTGATTCTCCAGAGAAGGGAAGTGTTCAAAACTGCAACTGAGTGGCGTTGTTGCGCCAGCAGCCGAGCATCCCAGTCCCCTAGGAAAGAGAGGGAGAGAGGGAGAGAGGGATGGGGGTGGGGGGTGGAGGGGAGAAGGGGTGCAGGGGGGTGTGTGTTTGCCTGCGAGGGAGCGCTTTGGAGCAAAGTAGCTGGAAAATGCCCAGAAATACTTTCACAGCGGTCAAGCGGGGAAGCCCCCGGGAGTCCTCCTCCCCCGCCCCTCGGGGCCTCGGCCCCGACCGCCCCCCGCGGGGAGGGTGTGCGCCCACCTGCCACCCGCGGCTCCGGGGGGCGGCGGAGGGGGTGTGGCGGCGCGCGCGGTGAGAACCCGGAGGCGGCGGGGCCCTGTGCCCGGCTGCCCGCGGGCCGTGCGGCAGCCTCCCCCCCGCCGTCGCCGCCTCCCCCTCCTCCCCGCCGCCGGTCGCCTGTCTCCGCTGGGCATGTCTCGGGAGCCGGAGCGGCCCGGGCCGCGGGGGCTCTGCGGCGCATGGACGGCGGCGGCGCCCGGCGAGCAGGGGGAGGAGAAGGCGCAGGCGGCGGAGGAGGCGGCGACCTGCAGCGAGAGGCACCGGCGGCGCGAGGGGCCGGCCGGCCGCCGGCGAGGCTCCAGCGCCACTACTTTTCCGTAGCCTCCCCGCCTCGGCAGCGCGGCCGCCGCCGCCAGCACGGCCACGGCCACGGCCACGGCCACGGCCGCTGCCCGCCGGGCCCCGCCGAGCGCCGCGCACGCCCGCACTCACTCCCGCCACCCCGCGCACACGCACACCCCCCCGCCCTCCCACACCCCCACCCGGGGAGGGGGGGAGAGAGGCAAAAAGTAAGAGAGGAAAAAAAATAGCAGGAAGATGGCGCCCACCAAGCCCAGCTTTCAGCAGGATCCTTCCAGGCGAGAACGGTAACACTTTTCTGTTTATTGAACCTGCCGCCAGGGCGGTTGCTCCAACGCCGCCGCCGCCGCCGAGGCGCTGGGCCGGCTCCCAGCCCGCCTCCTGGGCCGCGAGCCCGCGGGACCCCGGCTGCCGGTGCGGGCGGCGCGCCCGCCGCTCCCCGCGCATTGTCCCCCCGCGGCTGCGGCGAGCGGGCTCCCGCGGCGGCCGCGCCGGGCTTCCCGAGCAGTCGCACCAGCTGGGCTCGGCGAATAGAGTGACTCGCTGCCAGAGGAAAAAAAAAAAAAAAAAAAAAAGGAAAGAAAAAAAAGGAAAAGAAAAAGAAAAAAAAAAAGAAAAAAGAAAAACAAACACAAAAGAGAAGGGGCTGCTGCGGGAGGGGAGCAGCGGGAGGTGGGGCCGGCCTCCCCGGGGCGCCGCAGGTCCCCTGGCAGCTGCTCTCTAGGAAGGAATGAGGCTGGGGAGGGGGGCGGCGGGAGGAGGAGGAGGAGGAGGAGGAGGCGGAGGAGGCGGCCGGGGGCGGGGAGCGAGCTCGCGCCGGGCCGGGCTGAGTCGGAGCCGCCGTGTCCGAGGAGCTGCTAGGCCGGGCGAGGAGCGGAGCCCAGCGGGCGCGCGGCCGCCGCCTCCCGCCCGGGCTGTGCCCTCGACCACGGCAACTTGTGGGTCTCTTGCTTTGCCCTCCGCTCTCCCTTTCCCTCCTCTCCACCCCCCAACCTCCGCAGAAAGAGAAAAAAGATAAACGGGGAAACCCCACATTTCAAAGAAGCCACCAAACAGCGAGATGTGAAATGTGCCAACAGTTGGAGCATCTATGCCCCGTTAGTTACTGTTCCGGGACCTGTGTTATAAAAAGTTCCTGGTGAGAATTGCATATCCAGGCAGGGGCTCAGCGGAGCATGTCTGTTTGAAGTTAGTTAAACTAAAGCCAAAGGGAAAGGGAATTTGTATTCAAATATCCTTCACCGTCCTTCCTACGTGAATGGCATTGTTAGGTTTCAGAGTAACTACCCCCCCTTCCCCGCCCCCTCCACACCCCCCAGTGGTTTTCCCTCCTGCTGTCCACACAGCCTACTTTGTTTGGAATCTTTTTTTGCTATTAATTGGCAGTGTCAATGACATTGATTGCATATAGCATATTTGTTTGAGCAAAGTGAATATCTCTTTCTGTCTCTGAAGAGGAAATGCTCCATAGGAAGTATGAAATGTTACCCATTGATTCCTGAGGAAAACAAATGGGAGTGAGATGTAGGCACCCCGCCCCCCCCCCCACCCCGTCCCCAGCAGAGATGTTTACTTTCTTCAAATGTTTAATTGATCTTGAAGATGAGGGGAGTCCTTAGCTACAAAATTTAATTATTATTACATGGGCGGTTTAATTTTTGATACAACATAACATTTAACCTATAGCTTATAGCTAGAGAAAGCAGAGAGGTATTTAGACAAGATATTCATTTAAAAAGCTTCAGTTGCATTGTTGCTTGTCTCCTTCATACAATAAGGACTTCAGGATTAATTTTGTTAAGTAGATACATACTAATTCTAAACTCTAGGTAGTTTCTATATAAGTCACATTCCTGAGAGTAAACCAGTTCTTAGAGATGTTAAATGTGTATAGAATTTACTATCTGGTAACTCATATAGCTAAAATGAATATTTAGTATTAGCGTTTTATGAAGAATTCACATATTAACTATTTTACTTTTTTAGATAGAAAAATTGTATCAACATGGTGATGAACACTTTTGAAATCAGAAGATTATAATTTCCTTCCTCCCTTCCTTCTTCCCCCCTTTTCCCAGGTTCTATGGGGTAGTAAATGTATTTACTGGGATGGCCCCAGTAATCTCTCTAGCAGAGGCCTATTTGTGTGCCATTTTGGGAATTTCTCTGAGATAGGAATCTTGAAGATAGAATTAATTTGTGGAGGAAACTTCATAGCCTGTGCATGAGCGCTTTCTTTATCACCTGTCTCCATTTGGCATTCGGAGAAGGTAAATCAAAGTGCGCGATTTGTTATTCTGCTCCACTTGAGAGCTGAACTAAATAACACTTGGTCTGAAATTCTGATTGAAGTTGTAGGAGGATATACTGTATTTAATTTAATGCCCTTTAATAGCATCTTCTTGTTCAGCTCGGATGCTGTCATTTTAAAGGTTGGATCTGAGAAGGTTTAACCTGTAGGGAGAGGGAGGAGTAATAAGGAGGCAGGGGCCGGAGGAGCGATGTAGAGGAAGGGATGGAGGAGTTATAAACCAAATGTTTCAAACAATAATAACTACAAACTTGTCTCTGGTATCCAAACGGTTGTTTTACACACTGAGGGTTAACTTTGTTTATAGGGTTTTAAATGCTCTTAACACTTTAAGTGTAAACATTACACATGCCAGTTGTTTTGGTTTTGTAATGGGAAATGGGAAGTAGGGTGGTTGGTTCAGGAGGGGGTTTTCATAGTTACTTGCTAAGTAGAGTCATTTCACCTTGATGTTCACTCTGTGCCTGGAACTTGTTGGTTAGTAGTATCATTTCTTAGTAATGGTTGAACACAAGTAGGTTTATAAAAGGTAACTTTCTGTGGACATGCTTTAAGATCGTGACTTTCAGGCTTCTTTCTCTCATGGCACACATTAACTAATTATTAAAATTCTGAGACATGTTAAAAATAAATATTTTTTGCTGCTCTAACAATAAAATAGGTATGATTTTGATTCATTCACACCAGACAGCTATTGTTGTGTTGACTGTTGTCATTTTTTTTATTTGACAATCTAAGGGAAAAGAGGTCAGTGCCCCTGACTAAATAGTCAGGTATTGCATGTTTTAAAAATTCTTGTGGCAAACCAGTGTGCCATGGCACACCTGTTGAAAATTGCTGCTTTAAGTGATATCTTTTCAATTAATTTCAAATAATTAATATCATAAAGACATTTATGGACACTATTCTTTACTGCTTTTCAAATACATCAGTAATCAAAAACATATAGAAAAAGTATATTTATATTTGGTGGGATATTTGTGGATGACTCCAAATATTTATGAAATATCTGACCTGCATATAATAGTAAAGTAAACATTCATTTCCTTCTAATTTTGTTTACAGAGTAAATTTTGGAAAAATAAGGTCTTTCTTGATAATGTCTTTCATTGCTACTTAGTATTCTTTAAATTTCTCTGAATCATACACAGAGAAAATGCCTCTTTAGAGCCTTAAAAATACAAGCTGAAAACCTTATATATTTAAACGTGTTTGATTTTTCTTTAAACTCCAGTAGGCTGCAAATTATGTAGCATGACCGCAGAGTTTTTCCACTATGTGGATGTATAACCAGGAAAATTAGACTGACAGAAGTGTCAAGCATGTGATCTGCTCATGCTCGTTTGCAAAGCACATTCCTGTAGTCTAGGGCTTTTGGTTCAAAAAGTAAAGGTGGTGGTAGTGACTTTTGGGGAGGTATTTCTTGCTACAGTGTAAGCTTAAACACAGAGTGATAAATGATGATATGCGTTGTCTAGCACTTGCTTATATATAAATAGCTCCACAAGATTGCTTAAATGATAATCGAAAATATGAAATAGGATGGCCTTCATATCACAAGGCCAAGGGTCTACAAATGGAAAAACTGAAATAATGAAATATTTCCAAGGCAACAGACTGTCAACAAGAACTGTAATGCATGGGCATATCATAGAACCACTGAGAGGATATTAGATCGTATAACTCCAGAGCCAGGAGTTATAATGACCTTTATTATGTAGCACCCTCCCACATTACAACATCCTTCCATATTCCCAGTTTCTAATTTCTGAATGCAGAGATGTATAGCTACTCCAAATCTGTAACATACCAATTACTAGGTTTGATTTGTTACAATGAGCAAACTTGACTGTAACATTATTTGATGCTTTTGGGGGGGGGGGGGGGCGCGGGGAAGTTACGTAAGGTATTTTCAGCACCTAGTGGTGTCATGAGTAACATTTTGGTCCCCCTGTCTTCACATTCTTGAAAATATAACTTTTATATTTACTTAAAGGTAGGTGAAAAAAATCTCTCAGCAACGAATTGATAAGAATTACATTGCAGCTTATATAGGATCTACAGATTGGAACAGCTTGATGTTATTAGTTATATGAAGTTTTTATTTCCCCTGAAATTCTTCTACATGATGGTTGCTCTACCATAGAGCTATTTTATAGGAATGCCAGAATTTTCATGAACCCCTCGCCCCTTTTGCTCTGTCCCAGATCTTAGTTTGCAATCCACTGGCTTGTTCAGATTGTATATGTTTAAAACAGGACCTGAAGTTCAGAATCCCCTGCTCTATGGTGAAGTTTTCTACAACAGTGTGTGTGTGTGTGTGTGTGTGTGTGTGTGTGTGTGTGTATGCATATATGTATATACAAGCTTTTGTAAAGCAGCACTTTGTGTGTGTGTAGGCAGTGCAGCTTTTATTTAGTTCTTTTTTAAGCTGTAGAGCTTTATATTTGGTGGGATATTTATGGAACATATGTCATGAAGATTAGTAACAATGACCCCAATGTAAACCTTAGTCTATTTATGTTTTCTTATTTTTCCTGCAGTTCTTGTGACCCTTTTTCCTATGGATAATGCCATCTCTAAATTTAAAGAAAATTCAGCACACAGGAGGGAGGAAGTAGCCTCTCCCTTGGTGGATACTTGGCCACTTATTCTACATTGTAGCATTTCATACTTGAAATAATTTTTAAAAACATTTGCATTGCCATTGGCTTAGAATCTAACTTCAGGCGTTTTATAGACATTCCTTAATTGTTTACAATGGGTAATGCTGAAACCTAGTGGAAGAGTTTGTGTGTTGAAAATTTTAATTGATTAAAATACTGATTTTAAAATTTAAATGCTATGAAAGTTGCACATAACAGAATGTGTAAAACTTTATTTAAATCTGTATTATGATTAAGTAAGACCTACTAAAATTTATGGGAAAATATATTTATGTTTGCTTTGCATGAAATGATGTTAGTATTTTCACAGTAAATAGTGCCCCCCCGCCCCCTCCCTTATTGGGCATTGTAATAAACCAACTGTAACCAAATGTTATTTTTCCTGTGCTGGGCCACTTTAGTGTGAATAGGTAGGATGTTTGCACTATTAAGTTTGATAGAACCTTACATAGTTAGAATAATTTGTAGTAATATTAATAATACTACAGGGTACAAGTAGGATATGGCTTGGTAAGAGGGAAGTGATCGCTACTATATCTGAAATGACTAGTGTAGTGACAAAATTAAACAACACTTGAAGTTATTGTCTGTATATATTTCTAAAGCGTAATGTTTTGGTGAATTAATTGGAATAGTTGTGGCCTTTTGCACAACATCATGAGATGCAAACTGAAAATCCCATATTAGTATGGCCCAAAGTGCTTGTGGCCCTTGCCGGTCATTATTGACTGGTTCGCACACTCAGCTTTGTTTATTGAACCTCTCCTATGGACCATGGGTTAGTAGTGAATAATATATCCTGTAGGAGCTGTTGCTCTGGTCATAGATTTATCCCTGTTTTGGACATGCAAAATATTACAGAGATCCAGAAAACACCTTTTCTGAAAGAGGAAGAGGTGCAGAATTCATGGAAGTATACATAAGGCTCTCTATTGCTTTTGACTTCTGTTAGCTTAGTATTCTGGGGGACAGACATTCAGCTTGTAAAATATTGGAATTAACGATTATGAAATGATTAGTTCTAGGTAAACAAGAAAAAAAGATGCTATACAAATAATATATTATTGGAAATTTTAAAGAAGATGTCTGATGGTATGTAAAAACAAAAAAAGGCCCTGGCTGATTTGGCTCAGGGGATAGAGCACCAGCTTGTGGACTGAAGGGTCCCGGTTAGATTCTGGTCAAGGGCACATGCCTGAGTTGTGGGCTTGATCCCCAGTGGGGGGTGTGCAGGAGGCAGCTGATCGATGATTCTCTCTCATCATTTATGTTTCTCTCTCCCCCTCCTACTTCCTCTTTGAAATCAATAAAAATATATTTAAATAAATAAATAAATAAATAAATAAATAAATAAATAAAAAAAAGAGAGATCACATATGAGGATGAACATTACTGGACACTACTATGTTTCAAGTCCTGTTACTTCACAGTAATTTTCTCATTAGTTTCCCCATTGCCATATGAGGGAAGTGCTAATATCCCATTAATGGATGAGCAAGTAGAGGCTTCTCTGTTCTCAAGGGTGGTAGAGTTAGAGATTGAATTCAGGTTTGGGCAGAAGTGTGGAAGGGCCTGCAATTTTTGAAGTCAGGGATTTCTGAAGAGATGCTGGAGAGAGTTCCGACAACAGAAAGACCAAGCACATTATGGACAGTAATCAAGACCTCAGCTTCTTGGTCCTTCATCAGATGTTTGGAGAATTTCAGAAATATAGCGTTTATGAAGTTAGAGGAAGAATCAATGTTCAAATTATTTTCACTCTATTGTTTAACATTTGAGTAGTTTTGTGAGCAATATCCATGACTTACATATGTTTCAGGGCAGAGCTTTTTACTGAATGGTTAGAGAAGAATCATTTTGCCACGTACATAAGCCTATTTGGTCATAGCCTTGCAAGTACACCAGGACCTCCTCTGATCCTGAGTCTATGCCTCAGTTTGTCTGAAGTTTACAGTTAAGGAATTTTAATTTTGTGATAGTTTTGCCACGAAATGGTTAGAAACAGCCTCATAGAGCTTTCTGAGTAACACACTTTAGTGTCTAACTGTATTTCTGGATATTGGGCTATTACAGGATAAGGACTTGTACAAGTTGGCTTCTTGCCAACTTATCTGGCATATTAATAATGGCAGCAAGCATTTGTATAGCACTAGGTGCCAGGTACTTTTCTAAGGGTTTTGTATATAGTATAGGCCTTATTTAATTAAAAACATAACATGTTAAAAATGGATCACAATAAATACATAAATTATGTTATTATTTAGTGCCCCTCCTTCCCACCTCCTGCATTTTGAAGAACAGAAAGTCTTTGGTAATATTTTTATTTCTTTAATGCCAGGAATGAAAGGGGTTGGTTTGGTATAGCAATTTCTTGACAAAACTATACTTTAGGAAACTTTGTAGCATTTGACTCCATCTCTGCTCATTGTAGCATGTACACTAGATTTGATGTAGCAGACAAGCATGCCATATTTAGCTTAACGTTTTTGGATGTAATACTGTTAACCAAATAGCTTATTTAAAAATGTGCATAGTAGACATTTCAGAGTTTGAAAGGACGAGATAAGCAGTGCTTGAATATTTGTGGTTGGATGAGCTGAGCATTTTGCTGTGTATCTTAATTACTCACTTTTATATTCATAAATTTTTTGTTTACATAAAGAATAGGTTGCTATATAAAATGTTGGGAATGGCTCATTTAGAGGGTTGGTCTGCTAAGATATTGAAGATAAAAAGCAGCAGTCAGTAGAAAGTATAAGTAAAAAATGGGCTGCAAAATTTATAACAGAATTCAGAAAATCTTAAAAGAAATCACAGTTGATTATAGTATTTTATATACTATGCTAATGCAGAATTAAAGGTCTCTGACTTGGGTGTCTAGGTTGTAACTTATCAAATCTTTATCACATCTTTTGGAAAGTATTGCAGTGTAGCATTTTAAAACTACTTTATGGAATCATAGGTCATTTCAGTAATATCTCATGCTGGTAGACTGGGGCCATTTTATTTGTAAGATTTATAAAAATATTTTATTATGAAAAAATTAATATTGGATTGAGGGCCATTTTTATGAGAATATAACTAAAATTAACACCCTCCCCCAATCTGTGAATTTTCCTTTCTGCTATTGTAACACTGCAGAAAATGATATTAGCTCTAAACTTCATTCAGAAGAACTTTACTTAGAAAGATTGTAGTATTATGGTAGGGGCAAATGAAAATATTGAAACTTTGTAAAGCCTATCTCTGTCTCTTGTTCTAGAAAATGGAGATATCAGTGAAAAGAGATATTTTAGTAATTAATATGTATTGCACTTATGAAGGAACATTTTTTCCTACAAAAACAATTTATTCCTCAGGATCTATTACTGAAAAACATACCTTCTATTCATATATATGAATGGGATGGTTTTATTTACTGCACACAATTTCTATATATGATATACATGGTTTATATATACAATATATATACATATATATATATATATATATATGTGTGTGTGTGTGTGTGTGTGTGTATTTGTATAAACCAGATATACCATGTTTGTGCATATCTACCTAAAATGGGAAAATATTACAAAAATGTCTTGAACATGTTATAAATGTCTTATTTTAGAGCAAGTTAAATTTAAATATAGGCTGTGGATTGGTGACTTTTTTGTTTTCCTAATGCTGTAAAGAAAAGTAGGCTCATCATTTTTTTTGCACATTTTTATTGTTCTGTGTAAATGTAATTTGTTAATCCTGTGAAATTTGTCATAGATAAATTTGCTTGGATTATCTTGTCACCACCGTATCTGCATTCTTTTGTTCATTGCTTATTCATAATTTAACAGTCTGGCAGTGAGCCTTTTTGGGATGCTCACAAAAGATATACGACCTCTTCCAGCTGCTACTATAACCTGCAGAATGCACAGCAAGACATTAGAAACGTGAGGATTCCTCTACTGATTAAAGTGCTCTTCATTTAAACAGTCTGTTCATAAGAATCTCAGGAATCTTTGGCTACCAGCAGTTTTGATTTTTTTTTCTTCCTAACAGAATTAGTGCTAACAATTGAATCTTCATCTGGTATGAATTTTTCAGATTATCCAACGAAGTTAATTCCTTGAATGCTGTTTCTTCTTTATAACTAAATACTTAAAATTTTTGTATTTGGGGGTGTTACAGTTATTCAGAAATGTGTTCTTTTGGACAAGGAAGACTGGAGGGTGGAGGAATGATCACATCCTAATCTTAGAAGAAATGGTTGGTTTAATCCTACTTGAATCCAAGCACTTTACAGTTTATACTCTAAACACCCTGTATTATGTTATCTGGCATATATTAAAAATAGAATGTTAGTTGAAGTATAACCACATCTTTAGGTTTTCGTTATTCTGAATTAGTTTAGCATATAAATTTATTCTCATTTCCTCTCTCTTCTCTCTCTCTCTCACTCTCTCTCTCTTCTCGCTCTCTCCCTCAATCAGCAGATCAGTTTATGAGTAATGGCTAGTTTTTGCCTCTCTTCTGTGCAGGCATATGATTACGGTTCAAAATAATTCATTGCTAATCCATGCAGTATTGGTCCATCTCCATCACTCTGTACTGTGATTAGCGCCTCAGGCCTGCTGCCTCGCTTTCCGCCCTGATTTCCTTTAACTGCAGTCCTTGTTTTAATATAGTTCTGTAGTCACCACTCCCCCGCTAGCCCCCTCCATCCTCATATATATCGATTGCACTAGATTAATATTTATTTGAAGCTATTTTTCAGACTTTGTGAAAAATGTATTCATTTCTTCCTGTGACTCTTCATCTAAAGGAAGGGGAGAGGAACAATGAGGGACTCAGGTGTGCAACTCTTCTCACAGAGAAAAGCTACGACATTTCCCACCTGCATTCGTTGCTATGGTCAAGGTTTGTTCTTTATACACAGATCAGGTAACGTCGTTTCCTTTTAGACAGGCTAAGCTACAATGTTAACAGTTGAACTCTTGTTCATAACAGTTCTAAAATGGCTCTCTGTATTTTTCAAGTACATACTGTAGTCCGTGCAACCACCATAATATACATTGATCAGTTTACATTGAATATTTCCAGATAGGGACATGAAGCTATCGTTTTCCTTAACATCCGAATTTGCCAATTTTACCAGGAGGTCACCTAACAGATTTTTAAAAGACTTTGGTGCAGATCTCAGTAGTCCTGTGATCCTTTTAATAATTACTTTGGTCTCATTGTAGCCGTGTGTTTGAAAGTGTAGGTCAATGAGGATGATTGCATTCAGAATTTCATGATCTGTGTAGTGGAACAAATTGAAAGCAAAGCCTGTATCAATCACTGTGAAGGGAGGGTTAATTGTTACCGCTTCTCAAGCCTCTGGACAGATAAACCAGTAATGAAATACTTATTGCTCTGATATGTGAGTGCTAACGGATGAAACAATGGAAACAGAAGCAGTCGTAAGAGATAACAAAAAAGGTAAAGAAAAAATAATAAACTGGATGAAAGTATGGAACTGTGTATTGCATTAACTCTCTTAAAAGTAATATTGTTTTTAGCCTCCTACCCATCTTTTTTCTGGCAGGTTAGGGCAGTATCATATATCAGCTTGCTACAGCCAAATAAGAATATAAATGGAAAACTCTCCTTCTGTAAAAAAAAAAAAATCTATAAAAAAGTGCAGCCCTATGCTTTATAGGAACTCTGTATATTTTATAAAGTAATGTTTGACTTACTATTTAAGTGTTTCTCTTTTAAGACTATGGATGCTACCTATGTTAAATAATTATAAATGCACAGATGGCTTAAATTCCAGAATGCTTGAAAGGATTGTTTTGTTATCTTTGAATAGATTTTGGAATCGTTGGTCCACTATAGACCAAAGCATAGACGAAATTGTGAAATACATAAATAAATAATAAGAATAATAAATAAATAAGATTTAGTGTTGCAAAGAAATCTTGAGATCAGAGTAAACACATTTAACCATTTCTTCCATATGAACTTAACATTTAAACATTTGTTAGCTACTTATACGTTGAAATATATGCAAAAATATTTAGTCAAATTGAAGTCTTAGGCCCATGACAATCATCTCAACACAGTGGGTAGTTCTGAAAATTAATGAGAATGATAATACTGTAAAGACTGTTCCAGAGTTTGCCCAAATTCATTATCTAAGATTCTTGTTAAGAACATCTCAAAGAATTTTAACCAGGAAAATATATTAATGGTTAAAAAGCATTTTCAAAATCCTGAATTATAAAAGTATAATGGAATTATATATGCAAGAGTTATAGATAGTAATGCAGCTAGCAGAAGACATTATGAGGGCACATTTTTCCATAACCTGTATCGTTCTTGCATGTGGTTTCATCCATCAAGTTTAATCACATAGATTATTTTTTGTATTTAGGATAAGAAAATCAAGATCATTTAAAAAATACAATGGGTTTCCTTCCATTAATGTGGGGAAGCTTATAGCTATAA
The DNA here is from genome assembly GCF_028538775.1 of Myotis yumanensis. Taxonomy (NCBI): domain Eukaryota; kingdom Metazoa; phylum Chordata; class Mammalia; order Chiroptera; family Vespertilionidae; genus Myotis; species Myotis yumanensis. The sequence continues at coordinate 92,232,547 of NW_027223752.1, forward strand.
AAAGTTAGCTATGCCTCTTAGCAGTCATTTTAGCTTTGATACAAATAACTACTAACAAGATAGAACATTCTTAGCAAAAAGAAAGAACTGTTCCACGTCTTTGTATTAGTCTTTAGAAAGTCAAGAATTTCCAAAGGCCTGTTTCCATGCAGTATTATGTGGCGGCATAGCATTTTGAACAAATGATTGGGGCGTGCCCTTTTTATGACAGTAGCACCATCCTCTAATGCGGTTTTGCATATTGTAAAAGATAATTGTAATAGAAATGTTGTAATGTCCCTGGATCAGGGGATGTTTAAAGTGCTACTAAAATACACTAGGGTGTTAGTCAGTAGAGAGCCCTAAAAGTCAAGCTGTACCAAAGGGTGTCAATTTTTGTGTACAACAAAGGGCAAGCAAGAAGCAAGAAGTGTCCATTACTCAGTAATAGATGTGTCCTTTAGATAGTGGTCCTCGGGTATGGAGATTATCAGGGCAGTACATTATGAATTACCACCGGGGACTTGCTCTTTGATTCCTTGTAGAACAGTAGGTAATGGCATGAATCCTGGTCACCTGTGTGAGTTGTCCATTATCTTTATAGGAAGGTGTACTCTACACAGGTCTTTAAACCGTTTAGAGCCCGTTTCTTCATTTGTATAGTATTGAATTGCTAACATTTTTTCCAGCTACAAAAATTTATGACTACATGGTGATGTGGTTATATGATATGAAATAATGAATTAAAATATATGATGGATTTTTTAATGTAATGGTATTGGCATTTACAAACATTCTTTATTAGAAAACGACTAAATAAACTAAGTTTTTAGACCAAATGTGATGCTTGCCATGCAAATCTCAATCAATAAAATATAGGATATTAAAATATTTTTCTCCTATGAAAACATCTTTGGAAGGAAACTTCTTATTGCAAGAATGCCCAGAGGGACATTGCAGTGGAAGCAATAGACTGGATTAAGTTATTTTTTTAAAGTGACATATTATGCACATGATTCAATGTAACACTAAAGAACAACACTAAAAGTGTTTAGTGATAAATACATTTGTTGGTTAAATTCAATTGAGACAGTAGAACAACTCTGGAAATATTTGAAAATTAGATGATATACCATAAAGGAGGAAGTTAACAATGTAATATTTGATGGACAGGCGAGAGCTTAGGGGAATAACTAATCTCTGAAAAATTTGTGTGTTTCTAAAACATTTATAACATAATAAATTTCTACAGTGAGACATTTGCCCAAACTACAGTGCTTATTTTTTTTTAACTTTGATTTTTAAAGGAGCTTTCTTCTACTTTCTCTCCCTTACTTGTAAAGGTGAACTGATTCAGTGTTTGTAGTATAGACAGATATACATATTTATGATTGGGTAAGATTTCTTGCTTCTAAAAATTTAATAACTTTTAAAATAGATGTATCATTTAGTCAGTTATTGTTATAATTTAGTCACTTTTTATTGTTTTAGAATATTTACAATTAATGATATTAACAGCTAATGCAAGTGTATTACTATGAGATAATTAATTTTTTGCTTAATTTCTATATATGTAGATTATTTATACCTATATTCCATATATTTCCTGTAGATTAAGAATATTTTATCCCCTATATCTGTATTTTATGCTTAATTATCAGTGACAGTTTAATACCACTAATAAACATATTTTTCCCTAATAAACTCTGTTCCTCAGAAAGGTAATTTTCCATTTTTCTACTATGAAAACACTCAGGAAAAAATTTAAAAGCACGGTATAGTGGATTTCTGTAGCTCCTTTCTTTCCCTCTTCACTCATCAAAACCCTGTTTTCTCAAAGCTAATTTTGGGTGGGTGTTAGAAGATAATCTCATTAGAACATGTTATAGTTAGGAGAGAAGCTTATTTTAATTTTATAAAAGGAGCCAATGATAACAAACCAAATTTCAGTTACTAGAACATGGAGGACCCTCAGTGTGCCCTTGCCTGTCTCTTCACGGCACATGTGTATCCCCTCCCCAGAGACATGCTAGTCAGGGCTTTGACATAGCTCTGCTGAAAATTCAACATCTCACAGTGACATTGTTTTAGAAATATGCTAACTTTCGCACATTATTGTATAAAATGGGGACATAGCATCAGTTTGGTTAAATCCATGTGTTGTACATATTTTCATTGGTGAGCATGTTTGTTTTTCTTTTCTATCTAGTTAAAAGTCTCTCTCTGTGGTAAAGAGCTACCATCAATGAGGAAATTTATAATTGGGTGGTATGTTGTGACACCAAGGTGGCTGTGTTTACTCAGTGCTGAAATGGAATTTAAACGTGGAATTTATAGGTGGCTGTAGCGTTCTCTGTAGAAAGGGATCAGGCAGATGTTTAGACTTGGGTTGGACCAAACCACAGTAGGCTTCAGTCTGGCCCCTCTCCCACTTCCGCAGTCGGGTTTACTTACCAGGTCTTGTTCCAGGGGCAGGCTCTGCCATCTAGCTACATTTTGCTGTTATTTGTCAGTTGTACTGGCTCCATACCGGCCACAGAGCCTTTTGATAGGTCCTGATTGAGTGTGGCCTCTTTTGACTTAAACAGGGATTTTTAACCCAGGATCTATAATTGTTATAGCAGTTGGTGAATAGGCTTTAGGGGATCTGAGAATATCCTGACATGACATATTCATACTTTTTTTTTATCAATTACTCAAGGGGATATGTATTCCCCCAAAATCTGTGTCAAGCGTTGTGAAGAGCCTACATTTTACCTTACTTGCAAGCTAGTGAATTAGCCTGTAGCAGTTTATTGGATGCTGGTAGAGGATGCAAAACCCTTGGGTCAGAGGTAAAGAAAAGTTTAATATGGCATTAGCAGTAGCCAGAGTAGCAGTATTTAAGGCAATTCTCTGAGCCCCAGTTCCTACAGGTGATGCAAAGAGGGCCAGATGGCACCTCCACATGCAGTTGGCTGTGTACAGAGGATTCTGAGCTTAGGGAACCTGAATCTTTTAGAATGGGTAGTAAATATGTCTTTCCTTTCTGCTGGAAGGAGAAACACTAGCTCTGTCCTTCCAAGGCTGTTCTCTTTACAGATAAACTGGGATATATAGTCCAGAACAAAGGGCAGTTATTGCCTTACATGCAAGATGTGCAGAATTGCAAGACTCATACAGACTTGTCTCTCAATAGTCTGAACCACTGTTGTGGAGATTATTATAAAAGGGATGAGAGGAGCTAGTGGTGAAATCGTCCTGTAGTTTAGAACTTTATTGAGCTTTTTGCAACATGAAATCAACTATTAAAACAGAAAATAACAGAGGTTTTGAATATGTAATTTTTCCAAAATTGTATGTGATACGTAGTTTTAGCTGACTCAGTAGTGGGTGAGTCCTTATGATATTAATATATTCATATTCTCATGATTTATGTTTTATCAGAGTAGATGTTTTTCCTATTTTGTAAGTGCATTCTCTTTCTGGTTTGCTCTTTTTATCCATAAATTTTGTATTGTTGAGAGTTCACTTTGTGTCTTTGCATTAGATCATTTAAGTTTCTCCATAACTCAGTAGGATAGTTCTGTCAATATCCCCACTTTACTAGTATAGATAAAGGCACAGTTATTAAGGATTTGAAATTGGGCTCAAGCCTTGATCTGTTTTGACTTATCATAGGAAAGAGGATATTAGCTTCCTTCTGACTCTTGTAGATTTTATTTTTTTCTTTTAATTGTATAACTTTTATTTTAAATTATATTTTTACTTGTCAGTTACAGTTACAGTATATTAATTTCAGGTGAACAACCCAGTGATTAGATATTACATAACTTACTAAGTGATTATCCTGATAAACCTTGCACCCATCTGACACCATACATAATTCTTAGTATACTATTGACTATGTTCCCTATGCTGAACTTTATATCCCCAGGACTATTCTGTAAATACCAATTTGTACTTCTTAATCCCTTCACCCTTTTCACCTGTCCCTCCAACTCCCTCTCCTAGCTGGCAAACAACAAAATATTCTCTGAATCTGAGTCTTTTTCTGTTCTGCTTGTTTGCTTATTTTGGTTTTTGGATTCAGTTGTTGGTAGATATGTATTTATTGCCATTTTATTGTTCATATTGTTGATTTTTTTTTCTTCTTAAAAAGACCCTTTAGCTTTTTCAGGGTCTGGGAAGTTCTTTATCTGTCCTTTGATTATAAATGATAGCTTTTCTGGGTAGAGTAATCTTGGATGTAGGTCCCCACTTTTCATCACTTTGAATATTTCTTGCCAATCCCTTCTGGCCTGCAAAGTTTCAGTTGAGAAAACAACTGATAATTTTGTGGGAGCTCCCCTGTAGGTAACTGACTGCTTTTCTCTTGAACTTTTGAGTCTCTCTTTGTCTTTAATCTTTTGCATTTTAGTTTTGGTGTGGGTCTCTTTGGGTCTGTCTTGTTTAGAACTCTCTGTGCTTCCTGGACTTGTGTGTATATTTCCTTCATTAAATTTCTGTCACTAGTTTTTTCAAATAAGTTCTCAATTTCTTGCTCACTCTCTTCTCCTTCCACCACCCCCATGATGCAAATGTTGGTACTCTTGAAGTTGTCTCAGAGGCTATAGATTTATTTTATATTTCATTCTTTTGGGGCTTCTCCATTTTCCCACATCACCTTCCTACATCATAATGTTTTCCTTTTCCCATTCTCTGCTCCTCACCCCATATGGGCCTAGCTGATGCTATAGGTTCTTTCATATATATTACCTTACTAGAGGTCCGGTGCACAAAAATTTGTGCCCTTGGGGGGAGTTTCTCAACCTGGCCTGTGCCCTCTCACAGTCTGGGACCCCTCTGGGGATGTCCACCTGCTGGCGTAGGCCCACTTCCTGGGGGATCGGGCCTAAGCTGGCAGTCAGACATCCCTCTGGCAGCCTGGGAGCCCTCGGGGGATGTCTACTTGCCAGTGGGGAGCAGGCCTAAGCTGCAGTCGGACATCCTTAGCGCTGCTGAGGAGGCGGGAGAGGCTCCTGCCACCACCGCTGTGCTGGCAGCTGGTAGTCTGGCTTGTGGCTGAGCAGAGCTCCCCCTGTGGGAGCGCACTGACCACCAGGAGGCAGTTCCTGCATCAATTGTCTGCCCCGTGGTGGTCAGTGTGTGTCACAGTGACCAGTCATTCCCAGTCTTTCTGCTGTTAGGGTCAATTTGCATATTACCCTTTTATTATGTAGGATGATTTTGTTTAGAGAGTCATACACTGTAGTTCTACTTCCTACCTAGTTTTTATAACATTTAACTGTGAATAGATTTACATTTTGTCAGTTATGGTGACATGGGTCATAATATATTCCTGCCTTTTGCATGGCATTTCATTTTTGTATATACTATAATTTGTTTGATGTAGCTCATTTAAAAGGCTTGGTTAAAATAACCCATGGTCCATTCAGATCCTACTGTGATTAGGCATTTACCTCCAATCAGTGACTAATGATTTGGTACTTTGCTTTCTCCTTTTCCAGTCTTTTAGCCCAATTTTTATTCCAGTAAGATTTAAGAATACCATATTGATATAATTTAATACAAATTAATTATCAAAACATCATTTAATAACAAATAAGACCACTCAGAACCAAATATTCTTTATTGGATATATTTTTTTTTATTAAATTTTTATTGTTCAGATTACATTTGTTCCTCTTCCCCCCCCTCATAACTCCCCTCCTTCCAGTTCCCGCCCCACCCTCCGCCCTCACTCCCCACCCACTGTCCTCATCCATAGGTGCACGATTTTTGTCCAGTCTCTTCCTGCATCTCCCACTCCCCTTTCCCCCCCAAGAATAGTCAGTCCATTCCCTTTCTATGTCCCTGATTCATTATAATCACCAGTTCATTCTGTACATCAGATTATTTATTCACTTGATTCTTAGATTCACTTGTTGATAGATGCATGTTTGTTGTTCACAATTTGTATCTTTACCTTTTTCTTCTTCCTCTTCTTAAAGGATACCTTTCAGTATTTCGTATAATACTGGTTTAGTGGTGATGAACTCCTTTAGCTTTTCCTTGTCTGTGAAGCTCTTTATCTGACCTTCAATTCTGAATGATAGCTTTGCTGGATAAAGTAGTCTTGGTTGTAGGTTCTTGGTATTCAGCACTTTGAATATTTCTTGCCATTCCCTTCTGGCCTGCAAAGTTTCTGTTGAGAAATCAGCTGACAGTCGTATGGGTATTCCCTTGTAGGTAATTGAGTCTCTTTCTCTTGCTGCTTTTAAGATTCTCTCTTTGTCTTTTGCTCTTGGCATTTTAATTATGATATGTCTTGGTGTGGTCCTCTTTGGATTCCTTTTGTTTGGGGTTCTCTGCGCTTCTTGGACCTGTAAGTCCATTTCTTTCACCAGGTGGGGGAAGTTCTTTGCCATTATTTCTTCAAATAGGTTTTCAATATCTTGCTGTCTCACATCTTCTGGTACCCCTATAATTCTGATGTTGGTACGTTTGAAACTGTCCCAGAGGCTCCTTACACTATCTTCGTATTTTCGGATTCTTTTTTCATTTTGCTTTTCCGGTTGGGTGTTTTTTGCTTCTTCGGTTTGATTCTTGTGCTCCTCTGGTCTGCTATTGGGTATAATATTCTTTATTTCAGTCCGTGTATGCTTACTTTCTAATTTCTTTATCGTAGCATCGAGGGTCTCATTAGTTTTCGTGAGGCTCTGCTCAAGTTTATAGCAAGCCCTCAAAATTGCGATTTTTAGCTCCATATCCTCCATTTCTGTCATGTTTTTTTGTCTCCGCATCTTTTATGCTTTCTTGGTGCACCCCCTTGTGGTCTTTGTGCGCAGTCTTGTTCTAGCCAAGCCTTAATTGTTGTAGTTAACACTAGAGGGATTTGACCACCAGGCCGACTGGCTGTAGGAATCAGCTGTGTGGAAAACTTCAGTCCTCTGGGGAGGCGCTAGTCCAGCCTTTGCCTGAGGCGATCGGCAAATGGCTCTGCGCAGGGCCTGGGCGGGGCGGGCTCAACAGGGCGGGGGGAGGGAGCAGCTATGGCTGCTCTCAGTCAGTCTCCAGGGGCTCTGCCTCTCTGTCCCCGCGACCGCTGCAAACCTCGGAGGGACCGTAGCCAGACAGTCCCGCTTCTCCCGTTTGAGTCAGGGTCCCTAGAGACTCGCCTGGATCTGTAGCCCAGAGTCTGAGACTCACTCCTGATTGAAAAGGACAACCGCGCCCTCAGCCACCAGCCCGCTTTGCGCGCGCACCGCCGCACCACCGTACCTTTAAATTTTCCACACTGCGCCTCCTCTAAGCCTCGTAATGCTGTTGTTTTTCCTTCTAGTTGAAGAGTCTCTCCTCAGCCAGCCTTCCTGTGGTTCTGGGTGATGTCCGTTCCGTCTTTTAGTTGTATTTTTGAAGTGGTTGTTCGAGGCAGCAAACTCCGGTGTTTACCTATGCCGCCATCTTGGTTTCTCCCCTATTGGATATATTTTATAATTATTCTATGTAATGGTAATATTTATGTAAATGTCAATCAAATATCTGGAGGTCATGCTAAAATATCAAATTAGAAGATGCTCTTAAGGAGGTAATGGTGGCTTGTAGAAATCTTTCTGTTGAAAAGCAGATCATAGTTCATCATCAGAATCTATTGTTAAAATTCTAAATATTTATAACAGTATGAAAGAACCTAACCAATGTGATGGATGATGAAGAAATAATTTATAGTTTTTTCGTACTTGTCTTTCTAGATAGATGTGACATCTTTGAAAGGGAAGAAATCAGTTTCCTTCACTTTGCATGCTCAGTGGTGAAACACATTCTGGAACAGAGTTGTTGAATCAAGAAATGCATGAATTCTAGTCCTAATTATGCCTATTACATATTTATGTTTCATCCCATGATTCCCTACATCTATTCAAAACTTACAACCACGTTTTGCATATCTCAGGACTCTGATCTACAACATAAATTAATAGGGGGAAAAGGCATTTTCTAATTGAAAATATAGGGTGACCCAAAAAATGTATACACACTTAAAAACTGGTAGCTCAATTGATGTTTCTTTCTTTTCACACTTAACATATTGGAATTAATAATTATTCAAAGTGTCTATACATTTTTTGGGACACCCTATATTTTTACCAATGCTTAGAAATTTCTAGTGTATCCCGGGTTTCAAAGCGTAATTATTTACATTGTCTGTCCTGGATTCTCTGGAGATTATACTCCTGTAATTCTATAGAGAATAGTTTTAGGTTCAAGATGTGTCACAATTCTCTATTAAGCAAGGAACCAATTAGAACCAAATATACCATTGATAGTTTCGTTACCTTGAAATGATACCACCAAATAGATTAACTGGAACAATGGGACATTTCCAATTAGAATTATATTTAACTCATGTTGTACTCAACTGTAGTTACATAAAATTTGAATTTTACTAATTTTGTATTTCACAAAATTGTACCCATATCATTTAAGTTGACTAGACCAAAATTTAAAAAAATTATGTAAAATAGAACAGGTTACAAAGAGGGCTGACATTTTTCTAGGGATCTCCCCTCTGGTAGCATGGGTCAACCATCACATGGCCTTGTGTACACATCTTTGCACAGAAAATCTCATGTAACCATGAGATTAACCATGGTTAATTTAGCTCTTTTTTAACAAGTGATTAAAAGTGGTGAAAATTGTTATTTTCAGACAAACCAGAAGCAGGATAAAACTTGATACACTTGCTTGAACTAAATATATATAAAGAAACAAAATAATTGATAACTCTAGGGAAAGAATAGGTCAATAGTTCAAATATACTTATTCCTTTCTCTCTTTTCTTAGAAATTTTAAAAGGTGCAAAAATTTTAGGCTTGTTTAACTGAGTCACTCACTTATTGTTTGTGCTGATATCAGTCTCCCAGTTTGGGAAATGTGCACTTCTTAATCCCAAATACAGTGCTAAGTGCAGGGTAAGCATTATAGGCTTAGGGAGTTCTGGTTTTATCTGAGTTTTATTAGTCAGAGCATTTTGTAGCCTAAATGTAGAAACTATAGCTTTTGGGTCACTGTAGTTACATTTGCTGCTCCCCAGCCCAACTCAGTACAGGAACCCTTCAGTTTAGATTTCACCTCAGTTCTGGCCACTCTTCTTTGCTACGTTCCTTTATCTCAGATTTCCTTAAATACATATACTTCATCAGTTCCCTTAAAGTTGGGGATTTCCATTTTGAAGTGCAAACTAAAGGTTTCTTTTTTTGAAAACAATCTGTGACCCTTATTTTCTACTTTTATTTTTATTTTTTATTGTCTTATACATTCTTTAAAAACAGTTCTCTTTCCCTGAAGTAACACAAAGCTTCCAGAAGTGTTAATGCCCTCTACCTCACCCTGTGAATCCAGCAGTATCTTCAGCTTTCCTTCACCAACTATATTCAGCTTCCTTGTCTACCTCCAAACTGAGGTGACCTGCTGCTACCAAGAGACACTTTCATTTTTTATCTGCATATTCTTTTGGCGGCATTTGACACTATTGATCACTCCTTGTTTTAAAGACACTCTGTTCCCTTGACTTCTGGGGTGCCACGCCTTTCTGGTATTCCTCCCAGCTCTCTGTTCATTGATCAGCATTCTAGACTGGTTTTCTACTCTTTCCTTCTCGACTCCCTACAGGAATCTGCTATTCCATCCCCATGGCTTTATAAAAGGAAATAGTAAAGATGCTGACAATACCACAGTTATCCATTTAGAGATCTCTCCTATTTCCAAATCTGTGTAGACAGTTGTGTATTGGCCACAGCCAGACAGATATCCCTTGGGCACCTCAACTCAAAAGGACCCAAAACTTCTGTATAGTGCTTGGCACATAAAATATGCTTAGTATATTGTATGTCAAATGCGTGAGTGGTAAATAAGTAAATAACTGGGCATGAAATGTAGCCTCAGTGCAGGTTCACACCAACCTGTTGATGGTAATAGTTATTTCTCTGCCAAAAGAGTATACATACTAGTATACTCTTTTCTGCCTTGACCTTGGAAATCTGTCCTGTCTTTCTTATCTCTCTTTTGACTTCTTGGTTTCCAGATGCATTACTTATTTTGACTGATTCTTGAACTTCTGTACTTGTGCCTTAATTCTTTTGTTCCTAAAGTTTACTTTGCTTCTTATTCCCCATAAACCACAAATCCTTTATTCCCAGACATGGCCTGCTTTTTGACAGGTGATGCCTCGTATTTAGTAGGGGGTGTATGCGTGTGTGTGTGTGTGTGTGTGTGTGTGTGTGTACACATGCTTTAACTGTAGTTAAAATAAAGACTCCAAGGATGAGTAATGACCTTGAGTCTAGCAAAGTTAAGGTGGACAGCTGAAATAAGCTAACCCTTCAGAAAGCCATGGTTACTTTTACATGAGTAAATGCTTCATGTACTTTGATTCTGTTGTCATTTCAGACTTCTTTTCTTTCATGGAATCTGCAATTTGCATGAATGTGTCCAGGTTTCTGGTAGACACAGCCTTAATTATGACTATGATAGTGAAGAAGTGAACCCGTCCAGTGAGAGCCCATGAATATGCACGTAATGCTGGTTTTAGAAGCGTTGGACACACAGCAACACCATGGTGTATCAAAATCCTGGGTATTTTCAGGTTTACTGAGGAGAAAACCCTATTTTCTGAAATTGTCAAGTTGTGAGTATGAATTTAGTGCTATAAGCTGAGTTTTTCTCAGCTCAAGTATACTCCACAAAGGGGATATACTGACTGAGTCAGATATCTTCTGTAAACTATCAGAACATTTTAGGAACATTACATATGAGGCACATCATGTCTTAATGTGTCATGTGAAGTTTCCATTTAGGTTTTTGTGTGTGTGTGTGTGAATGATGATTAATTGTTGAATTAGGCAGACTCTGTAGCTCTTTCTGTCCTTCCAAATATGTATCAGGGAACTTTGGCATGAAAGGGGATATATTGGTTATACGGAAGTAATCAAACACATGTAAAAACTTTAAAAGGGAGATTATCCAAGAGGGTTGCCTACTTTTATGTTTTCTTTTAATTTATATAGTTTTTTCTCATTGACTTAAATATCTTTACAGTCATTACCAAATTCATTACAGGAGTTTGTAAGAGACCCAGGAAAGATAATATTTATTATAGAAGCCATGCCTTATTAGGAGGAGTTATATTATACCTTAAATTATAATATATTCAGTCATACATAATAAAAATGGACTTTCCTCATTACTCTGTCAGTCAAATGTAGTCATACTTATTTTTTACTTTTAACAAACTTTTGAATTGTTTATTTATTTTATATATTTTATTTTTTAATATATTTTATATATTTATTATATATATTTTAAAAATTGTTTATTTTTTATATATTTTATTTATTTATTATATATTATATATACATATAGTTTTATATTTTATTTCCCCCATCACCATTTATTCTCCCATACTCTATTCCACCTCCAGACTCCTCCCTCTCAATCATAAAATCTTTTCTTATCTATGAGTTTTATTCATACCATATGTAAACTTATGTGTTTAATGTGGAATTAGAAAAGGCAAAGAACACATATAAAACTTAGTGATCATTTAACAAACAGTAGGAGATGAAAAGCTTCAGTAAGACAGTTCCATTGAGTCACGAGACCCCAAACAGCAGTGTCTTATGTTTCAGTTTGTTGTGTTTCCCCAGCTTGTGTGCTGCAGTGTGCCTCCCAACTGCTGGAAGTATTTAGAGAAATGTTTGTGCTGCTTAATTCCCCACATAAATGGCAATTTCATGGCAGTTCTTGAAATAAACATTTTTAAACTTGAAAATACTTTGTGACTATTTCCATTACAGAAGCAAATATTTAAAACTCAAAGTAATATTTTACTAGTAATTTGAAACCTAATAACATTTCTCTGAAAAATACGAATTCATATCTGATTGTAGTGCTGCCGTCTTATATTGGTTCTGCTCTCTTTCACACTTAATCTGAATACCATGTTGTGATAAATTACTCCCTCTCTCAAACTGAGGATGCCTCTTGGTTATTCATAGGGTGAGTATTGTCTGATATCCTATATGGCCACAGGCTCCATCTTCATCATCACCCTCATGATGAAGGCAACAGGGGTTGAACTCTCTCTGTGTCTCAGGCAGTGTGCTAAAAGCTTTACACACATTATTGCATCTAATTCCAACAGAAACCCTATGAGGAAGAGCTTATATGCCCATTTTATGGGTGAGGAACTAAGTCTCCTCTGTTAATCAGTGTGGTCTTATTTAAATTCTTTGAGAAAGCTATTTTTCAGGGGTAAATAAAAAGTCAAAGAGTAAAGGAAGTGGCTTAGATGTTCACATGCAGAATAGCATTTGACAGTTACCTAAGTGTGACATAAGTTAAAATCCTCTGAGGTTAGTAACCAAACACAAATATAAAATCCCTCAAACAATTTTCATTCAAAGTTACAGAGTCAAAAGAAGCAATTAGGGAAAAAAAGGATGCTTTTAAACACAAATTTGTACAGGGTGTGTTGCTTCTTGATGTCAGTGAGAAACTGTGTCTCCTGTGGATGTAGGGCTCAGTGTGTTAAAGGAAGCCAGGGCATGATGCTGCTCAGATGCTTTGAAGAGCCTTCTACCTGTGGAGGAGGAGACCAACCAAAAATGAATTGGTTGATTCATATTCATTTGAATCGAAAAATATAGAGACTGGAGTTTTAATCTTTAAGTTATTAAAAATGAAATTTGAAACTATTAAGCACTACTGATTTATTTCAAACTGCAAGTAATAGCATCAGCATAAAGGTCAAACTAGATAAAGCATTCAATAAATCATTAATAAATAGTGAAAAATGTTATCTTAGTATAAGAGTTTTTGCTACTAAATGGAACTGTTTTAAGTGAAAACATTAACAAGATAGATTACTAATATTATATGAAATCTAAGAGTGTACTAAATTGAGGAATTATGTCACAATTTTAAAGTATATATTTCCTTCTTATTCCAGATCCATTCATCTCCTTCCCCTCTGAAAGAGATTTATTGTTTAAATGGGTACTATTGAGTGGCTTTTTTCATTGTTAGTGGAGATAGGTGATGTTCCGGAAGAAAGTCTAGATAAACTTGAGTGATAGAAATTATACTTTCTGGGGCTAAAGAAGTTACTTTAAAAATGCAAGCAGTTCTGAATGCAAATAAGTAGTGGCGATAGAGGTTTTTTCTGTGTTTTGTGGCAATAAGTCCTAAATTAGCTATCTTTCACAATTTAAATACAGAGTAACATTTGATAAGAGGAGATTTGCCAAGTGGAAAGAAAACAGCAGATAAGAACATTAAATTGAAATAATGAGCTGCTAAAAAAGATAATGGATCAGGCTGTTCCAAAGCAACTTGTAGGGGGCAGGGAGAGAAGAAACTTTGAAACTGGGTCCTCCAGCTTTTTCAAAGAATGCTCTCCTCTTACCTCAGTGAAGTGCTGGCTGCAAGGGGAGGGGGCGCGTGGGTCTGGCTTGCACAGTTACCACTGAGGAGGGTGGGCTGAGTCTTTACACACTCTTACTGATCTAGTGGCCTGCAGCTTCCAGCCCACCCCTCTCCTTCTTCCCCTGGAAGAATCATTCAAGAGACAGAAGCGGTTGTTAGTGCTATGATTAACTTTAACATTAGAGTTAGGCTTCCCATTTTAATGTTTACATTAATTTCACATTTGGAATTAATATTCAGTATCCAACTAGAACTAGTGGATGATTCAGTGAGATAATGCATGGGAAAATGCCTTATTGATTCTGAAGTTCTCTATAAATACTAAGTAATATGACAATTGCATGGCATAAATAAAGCGGATGTTCAGTATTTAGGACTTTTGTTATTGTGGCAAAAAAAGAAAAATAGACCGGGGAGAAGCTATAGTTTGGGAGGTCAGAGATGCCATTAATTAATGAAAGATTCAGTTGTTCATGGTTTGTTCTTCCCTGATATACCTGAAAACTGTAGTCAAAGAATAATCATTCTACCTTCACTAAAATGTAAGTTCCAAAGTAATCACACTTAATAAAAATAATGATCAAATATGGACAGAATGACTGATACTATCCAAAACAATATTGTCCGCAACTGGGGAGTATTCTGCAGCTCTTTGTTTTATTTTTTATTACACTAAAAAGCGAAAAACATTCATTGATTTAGGGCTTGCTGTATGCTAAACTCTGTGCTAAGAATGTTTCATGTATTAGTCATTTTCCATTCAACCCTATGGGATAGGTGTGATTGTTGCTATTTTGTAAATGAGGATGCAGCAGGACAGAGAGGTTAAGTAAATTGCCTGAGGTCACGTAGCTAGTAAATTTCATAGCCAGGGTTCCAGCTCAGGTCTCCTGGACTTTAGATCCCAGATTCCTACTTGAAATACCGCATATTCAGCAAATGTGCTGTAATCCCTTCCTTGTTTTGACCATTTCTTAAGTTTTTTAAAAAAATCTTATTGTTACATATGTACATGCAGTATACTATAAAGAGGAGGTGCCCTCACTGGTTTGGCTCAGTGGATAGAGCGTCAGCCTGCGGACTGAAAGGTCCCAGGTTCGATTCCGGTCAAGGGCATGTACCTTGGTTGCGGGCACATCCCTAGTGGAAGGTGTGCAGGAGGCAGCTGATCGGTGTTTCTCTCTCATCGATGTTTCTAACTCTCTATCCCTCTCCCTTCCTCTCTGTAAAAAAATCAATAAAATATAAAAAAAAAAAAAAGAGGAGGTGAAGAAGTTTCTTTTTTTTTTTTTTTTTTTTATTTTCCTCTTAAAGTATTACAAAGGGTATTACATAAGTATCCTTTTTCCCCCCCCCGCCCTTGACAAACCACTACCCTCCCTTACCCCCCAGTGTCTTATGTCCATTAGTTATGCTTATATGCATGCATACAAGTCCTTCGGTTGATCTCTTACTCCCCTCCCTCCTGCCCCCCAACTCTCTCTGGCCTTCCCACTGCAGTTTGACAATCAGTTTGAGGCAGCTCTGCCTCTGTATCTATTATTGTTCAAAAGTTTGTAATGGTCTTTATTATCCATGAATGAGTGAGATCATGTGGTATTTTTCCTTCATTGACTGGCTTGTTTCACTTAGCATAATGCTCTCCAGTTCCATCCATGATGTTGCAAATGGTAGGAGTTCCTTCTTTTTAACAGCAGCATAGTATTCCATCGTGTAGATGTACCACAGTTTTCTAATCCATTCATCTACTGATGGGCACTTAGGCTGTTTCCAGATCTTAGCTATGGTGAATTGTGCTGCTATGAACATCTGGGTGCATATATCCTTTCTGATAGGTGTTTCTGGTTTCTTGGGATATATTCCTAGTAGTGGGATCACAGGGTCAAATGGGAGTTCCATTTCCAATTTTTTGAGGAACCTCCATACTGCCTTCCATAGTGGCTGCACCAGTCTGCATTCCCACCAGCAGTGCACAAGTGTTCCTTTTTCTCCACATCCTCTCCAGCACTTGTCGTTTGTTGATTTGTTGATGATGGCCATTCTGACAGGTGTGAGATGGTACCTCATTGTTGTTTTGATTTGCATCTCTCGGATGATTAGTGACTTTGAGCATGTTTTCATATGTCTCTTGGCTTTCTGAATGTCCTCTTTTGAAAGGTGTCTATTTAGATCCTTTGCCCATTTTTTGATTGGATTGTTTATCTTCTTTTTGTTAAGTTGTAAGAGTTCCCTATAAATTTTGGAGATTAAGCCCTTATCCGATATGACGTTGGCAAATATGTTTTCCCACGAGGTGGGTTTTCTTGTTGTTTTGTTGATGGTTTCTTTTGCTGTGCAGAAGCTTTTTATTTTGATGTAGTCCCATTTGTTCAGTTTCTCTTTAGTTTCAACTGCCCTAGGAGCTGTATCAGTGAAGAAATTGTTTTGGCATATGTCTGAGATTTTGTTGCCTTTGTATTCTTCTAGAATTTTTATGGTTTCCTGTCGTACATTTAAGTCCTTTATCCATTTTGAGTTTATTCTTGTGTATGGTGTAAGTTGGTGGTCTAGTTTCATTTTCTTGCATATGTCTGTCCAATTTTCCCAACACCATTTATTGAAGAGACTATCTTGGCTCCATTGTATGTTCATGCCTCCTTTGTCAAAAATTAATTGAGCATATTGGTTCGGGCTAATTTCTGGACTCTCTATTCTATTCCACTGATCTATATGTCTGTTCTTGTGCCAGTACCAGGCAGTTTTGAGAACAGTGGCTTTGTAATACAGCTTGATATCTGGCATTGAGATCCCACCTACTTTGTTCTTTCTCAGGATCGTTGCAGCTATTCGGGGTCTTTTTTTATTCCAGATGAATTTTTGGAGAGTTCGTTCTAGATCTTTGAAGAAGGCCATTGGTATTTTAATGGGAAGTGCGTTGAATGTATAGATTGCTTTGGGTAGTATGGACATTTTAATGATGTTGATTCTACCAATCCAAGAACATGGTATGTTCTTCCATCTGTTTATGTCTTCCTCTATCTCTTTTTTCAACGTCCTGTAGTTTTCTGAGTAGAGGTCTTTAACCTCTTTAGTTAAGTTTATTCCTAGGTATCTTAATTTTTTTGGTGCGATGGTAAATGGGATTGTTTTTCTGATCTCCCTTTCTGAAAGTTCACTGTTGGTGTATAGAAATGCCTCAGATTTCTTGGGGTTAATTTTGTATCCTGCTACATTGCCAAATTCATGTATTAAGTCTAGTAGCTTTTTGATGGAGTCTCTAGGGTTTTGTATGTATAATATCATGTCATCTGCAAATAAGGACAGTTTTACTTCCTCTTTTCCAATTTGGATGCCTTTTATTTCTTCTTCTTGCCTAATTGCAATGGCTAATACTTCCAGTACTATGTTGAACAGGAGTGGTGAGAGTGGGCATCCCTGTCTTGTTCCTGTTCTTAGGGCAAATGGTGTTAGTTTTTGTCCATTGAGTATGATGTTGGCAGTGGGCCTGTCATATATGGCTTTTATTATGTTGAGGTATGATCCTTCTATTCCCACCTTTCTGAGAGTTTTTATCAAAAATGGGTGTTGGATTTTGTCGAATGCTTTTTCTGCATCAATTGATATGACCATGTGGTTTTTTTCTTTCAATTTGTTTATGTGATGTATCACATTTATTGATTTACGGATGTTGTACCATCCTTGCATCTCTGGGATGAATCCTACTTGGTCATGGTGTATGATCCTTCTGATGTACTGCTGGATCCGATTTGCTAAGATTTTGTTGAGGATTTTGGCATCTATGTTCATGAGGGATATTGGCCTGTAATTCTCTTTCATTGTGATGTCTTTACCTGGTTTTGGTATTAGGGTGATGCTGGCTTCATAGAATGAGCTTGGAAGCGTTCCTTCCTCTTGAATTTTTTGTAGTAGTCTGAGGAGGGTAGGTTTTAGTTCTTCCTTGAATGTTTGGTAGAACTCCCCTGTGAAGCCGTCTGGCCCTGGGCTTTTGTTTGCTGGAAGCTTTCTGATGACTGCTTCAATTTCTTCCATAGTTATTGGCCTATTGAGGTTTTTAGATTCTTCCTGATTGAGTTTTGGAATGTTGTATTTTTCTAGGAATTTGTCCATTTCCTCCAGGTTGTCCAGTTTGTTGGAGTAGAGTTGCTCGTAGTATTGTTTAACAATCATTTGTATTTCTGTGGGGTCTGTTGTTATTTCGCCTCTATCATTTCTGATTTGGTTTATTTGGGACCTCTCTCTTTGCTTCTTGGTGAGCCTGGCTAGGGGTTTGTCAATCTTGTTTATCCTTTCAAAGAACCAGCTCTTGGTTTCATTGATTTTCTGTATTGTTTTTTTGGTCTCTATTTCATTGATTTCTGCTCTAATCTTTATTATCTCCTTCCTTCTGCTCACTCTGGGGTGTTCTTGTTGCTCTCTTTCTAATTCTTTGAGTTGTAGAGTTAGATGATTGACTACCATTTTTTCTTGTTTTTTGAGATAGGCCTGTAGAGCTATAAACTTCCCTCTCAGGACTGCTTTCATTGTGTCCCAGAGGTTTTGGATTGTTGTGTTTTCATTGTCATTAGTGTCCAGGATGTTTTTAATTTCTTCTTTGATGTCATCGGTAACCCAATCAATATTTAATAACATGCTATTCAGCTTCCAAGTGTTTGAGTATTTTGGGTTGTTTTTATTGTAGTTTATTTCTAACATTATGCCATCGTGGTCTGTGAAGAAGCTTTTTATGATTTCAATCTTCTTGAATTTGTGGAGACTTTGCTTGTGACCCAATATGTGGTCTATTTTTGAATATGTCCCATGAGCACCTGAGAGGAATGTATATTCCGCAGCTGTGGGGTGAAGTGTTCTGAAGATGTCAATTAAGTCCATCTGATCTAGTGAGTCATTTAGGATTGCTGTTTCTTTGCTGAGTTTTTGTCTAGCGGATTTATCCAGTGATGTCAGTGGTGTATTAAAGTCCCCTACTATGATTGTATTGTTGTCGATCTCTCCCCTGATATCTTCCAGAAGTTTTCTTATGTATGTGGGTGCTCCTGCATTGGGTGCATATATGTTTACCAGGGTTATATCTTCTTGTTGTATTGATCCCTTTAGTATTATGAAGTGGCCTTCCTTATCTCTGGTTATGGCCTTCACTTTGAGATGTACTTTGTCAGATATAAGTATTGCTACCCCAGCTTTCTTTTCCTTTCCATTTGCGTGAAAGATATTTTTCCATCCCTTCACTTTCAGTCTGTGTGAGTCCCTTCTAAGAGGTGGGTCTCTTGTAGACAGCAGATGTATGGGTCATGTTTTTTTATCCATTCAGCCACTCGATGTCTTTTGGTTGGAGCATTTAGTCCATTTACATTTAAAGTTATTATTGAAAGGTATTTGTTTGTAGCCATTTCTTTTTGTGTGTGTGTGTGTGGCTGTTTTCTTTCTGAGCTTGATATTTCTTCTTTTTACACCAGTCCCTTTAGCATTTCTTGCATGGCTGGCTTGGTGGTGATAAACTCCCTTAGCCCTTTTTTGTCTGTGAAGCTTCTTATTTCCCCTTCAATTTTGAATGATAGCCTTGCTGGATAGAGTATTCTTGGATTCAGTCCTTTGCTTTGCATCACTTTGTAGATTTCCGTCCATTCTTTTCTGGCCTGATGTGTTTCTGTTGAGAAATCATTTGATAATCTAATGGGAGATCCCTTGTATGTTACTTTCCGTCTCTCTCTTGCAGCCTGTAAGATTCTCTCTTTATCCTGAACATTTGCCATGGTAATTATGATGTGTCTTGGTGTGGGTCTTTTCGGGTTCACCTTGTTTGGGACTCTCTGGGCTTGTGTGACTTTTTTCTTCCCCACCTCAGGGAAGTTTTCTGATATTATTTCTTCGAATAGGTTTTCTAATCCATGTTCATCTTTCTGTTGTTCTGGCACCCCTATTATTCGTATGTTGTTTCGTTTCATGTTGTCCCAAAGCTCCCTTAGGCTCTCCTCCTGTCTTTTAATTTTTTTCTCCATTTGCCGTACAGTTTGAGTGTGTTTTGCTTCCTTGTCTTCTAATTCACTAATTCGGTCCTCCGCTTCTCCCAGTCTACTGTTGATACTTTCAATGGAGTTTTTTATTGAAGCTATGTCACTCTTCATTTCTTCTTGGGACTTACTTAAGTTGTTGATTTTTTCATCTGTTTCTTCTAGCTTCTTGCATAAGTAGTTGAGTTTTTCATCTGTTTCTTCTTGCTTCTTGAACATGTGGTGCATGTACTCTAGGAACCTTATTCTGAATTCTTTTTCCGTCATGTTGCATATCTCTGTCTCACTTAGCTGCTTTTCTGGCGAGTCCTCCTTTTCTTTCCTTTGGGGGTTTCTTTGCCTACCCATGTTTGATCTCGCTGACATATGTAGGTGTTGAGGTGTTCAGTGGCTGCTCCCTGGGTGGCAGGGGCTCCTTGGGTTGTGGTTGCTGCTCAGACGGTTGCGGTAGCAGCTGCTTTCCAGTTGGCAGCAGCTCCTCTGGTGGGTGTTGTTCACAGCTGTGTTGGCTCTTCTGGCTGGTGGGGGGAGGCTTCACGTACAGTTGCTGTTCCACAGACAGAGGGTGTGGTGATCAGGGGGCTGTGGTGATCAGGAGGCTGCGGTGGTCAGGGGGCTGCTGTTGCTTGGATCTGCTGCGTTGATTTAAAGGCACAAAATACAACAGAGCAAGGCACAACGTACCAGGCACTGAACACAAGTATATTCACAATATTAATAACTCCAAATAAAGGTGACCACCCGAATTAAGAGAATTAGGGGATAAGGGAGAAAGAAGAGAAGAAGATAAAAGAGAGAACAGAAAAGAAAAATAAGAAAAAAACAAACAAAAAAGGAGTGCAAAAATAGAATTGGGAAAAAAGAGGGGGGAAAAAAAGAGAGCGAAAAAAGAGAATGAAGTAGAAGTGGGGAAGAGACTCCCCGTATGAGGAGCAAACTCCAATAGAACTGCCACTAATCTCAACAAATTCCAGCAACAGATCCCTGGAGATGAATGCAAACTACAAACCACCAATAATATCCAGAGGGGTAAGGGAAAACAGAAGCACAAAAATAGCTGGGGTGGGGTGGGGGAGGGAAGGGAAAAACCAGCAGAAAAAAAAAAGAAAAAGAAAAAGAAAAAGAAAAACAACCTCACAACCAGTCCTAAAAAAGAAGAAAAAACACAAAGCAAAACAAACAAACAAATTAAAAAAAAAAAAAAAAAAAAAAAGCCCAATATATTCAACAATCAAGAAAACAATAGAAAGATAAGAGAGAAAAAAACATGGTTGGAAAGTGAAGAAGGATAAAGAATAGGTGTATAAGGATTTAGAGCAGTAGATTGGAAATAGGATATATAAGTAGGGTGGAATTAGACAGGGGGTAAAAAGAGGGAATTGGGAAAGTCTGGAGCAGGAATAGGGTAAGAGAAACAGGACACCAAAAGGGGAAAAGTAAGGAAGAGGGTTTTAGCAAAGAGGTGGAATTGAGATAGGGAAAATTAATGCTAAAGGAACGATGAAAATAGAATGGAGAACACTAATCCCAAAAGAAAATAAAGAGAAAATAAAATGGCACTTTAAAAAATGGTAAAATGGTAGGAGTAATAATACTGGTTAAAAATAAAAATGTGGTAATTGAAAGGGTAAAATCAGGTGATGGAAAAAGAAGAAAAAGAGAAAAAAAAATTGGTTTCTTAGTAAAAAGGTGAAAAAATTAAAAAGAAAAAGAAAAAGAAAAAATTTGCAGTAGTGATGGTCTTTCGGTTCTTCTACTCTTCAGCCTGGTTCGCCTTGGTCCTGCCAGGTATTTAGGAGAGTGTTGCCTGCATTACACTGTTCCTCCGTGTTGTAAATCACAGTCCTGATTTTAAAGCAGGCCGTATTTGTGATCCAGTCTGCCTTAATTTGTATTCCCCTAAGAGTCAGTTTGTGGCTCAACCTCTGGGTGGCAGTGTTTTTGGGTTGGCCTCTGAGGCTATACAGCTTCTCTATCCTTTTTTTAATCCTTACCCTGCTCTGTGTTGTTGGTGGGACTGAAAATCCCTCTATAGGCCAGACCCTGGTAACTCCCAGGGACTAATCAGCTTGTTTTAGTCCTTTATCTCATACAGGGTGGAATCTGGGTGTGGCTGTGCTCCTTGCCTGGGGGGCTGGGGGGAGGAATTCCACCCTCTGGAGGAATGGCTGCCCCAGTCCTGGGCCCAGGGGGGTCTCAGCACTCAATTCGCTGCCACCTCCTCCGGCTCCCCCTCTTTCCTCAGCCTCTCCCCAGATTCCCCTCGTCTGCACCTTCACCCTCTCTTCAGCACAGGTGAGTGTCTGTATCCGAACTGTCCTATGAGCAGGGTTCAGTGAAAACAAAGAAACAAACAAACGCCAGCCGGCCGCGGAAACGCTCCTCTTACCGGTCTGGGAAACGCTCCTCTTACCAGCACTGCATGGTCTGGGAAACGCTCCTCTCTTATGGGCACTGCACGGTCTGATCAGTTCCTCAGGATGCCCCCTTTAGTCTCAGTTCTCCGCAATCACAAAATCCAAATCTCAAATCTCCTGGCGCCAGCAAACCCGCGGAACTCCTTACCCTGGTCAGGGTCTGTGTCTGTCCCAAGAGACGCGGCTGTCTGCCATGCGGTCTCCCTCCGACCCTCTGGGCTCAGGTCTGGCAAACTTTCCTGCCCAGATCCCTGGTTTTTAACCTTTCCAGGGGAGGTCTGCCCTTCCAGGCTGCAAGCCGTCTCACCAGCTGAGTAAATTTGCCAATTCGGGGTGGGTGTTATTAGTTTCAGCTGCTTACTCCGTTTGCTCCGGGACAAGACCTGGGACGCGTCTGCCTATATCGCCGCCATCTTGCTTCTCCGAAGAAGTTTCTTAAGACATTTACAATTCCATATGAGCAGAAGAAATTCTGAAGATTTAATGGAAGCATCTATTATAAATCAGGTAGCCTATTTATTCTGTCAGATTGCATATTCTAAGAGGTGAAACTAGAGAAGCATAAAGAAATGGAAGTTGTGAAAGTCTAAAAAAGCAGATATTAACAAAGTTCTTAATGTATGTGCCATATACTACATAAAATATTTTAGTTTGAACCATTAGTATTGAAAATTTCAAGGTGATCCAGTTTGGTGTCTCATATGTGTAGTTGTCAGCTCTGGGGTCAGTAACCACAGAAGTCCCAGCTCCCAGAAGGCTGCCTGGATCTGGGTAGTGAAGGTTCCAGGAGTGAAGCGGCTATAGCAGTGGCTCCAGTGGCAGCAGCAAACTTCAGCGCAGCTCACTGGCCGGTATTCCTGGACAATATGGCACTGACCTCAGCAGGGTTTTCAGTGGCAACAGTGGCACAAGCTGCCAGATTCTCTTCAGATTGATGATGTAGATGCCAACACTCTTCCTTTGGTAGATGGACTGTTCCATTTGGAAGTCAAGGTTGGTGCCACTTAGTGGGTTCCTCCCACAAGGAATCTGAGGACATCCACCTCCTTCATTTGCAGAACATCAAGGGCTCCGGACATTGTGGAAGTTTCCCTTTAAGTTACATGGAAATGGGGAACAACACCACAGGGACACGTCTCTGGGTAGCACGGAAAGGCAAAAGCTCAGCTTTCTTATCTGTAAAGTAAGATTAATTTTAGCCTGTAGACCTGCAGATTCTACTTGTAATAACTCTAATCAGGTGTTGAAAAATAAATGGTAGGTAGTAGAATTAGTAGATGAGTAGACAAAACATGTTAATATTCAGAAATATCTTTAAAGAAAAGATACATTAAACATTATTTAATTTTTAGTGCTATGCCATAATTTAGAAAAGAATGACAGGTGGGATTGCCTCTTATAATGAAACTAGAGGCCCAGTGAATGA
Source organism: Myotis yumanensis (assembly GCF_028538775.1). Taxonomy (NCBI): domain Eukaryota; kingdom Metazoa; phylum Chordata; class Mammalia; order Chiroptera; family Vespertilionidae; genus Myotis; species Myotis yumanensis. The sequence continues at coordinate 92,255,820 of NW_027223752.1, forward strand.
AATTCATGCGCAGGTGGGGTCCCTAGGCAAATTCCCTGCCTCCCCACCTCCCCGCCTCCTCCTTCCCTTGCTGCCCACGTGGTTCTTACCATCTCCACCTCCCTGCCTCCCCCTCCCCCTTCCCTTGCTGCCTGCATCCGCCACCACCCACCCCTGGTTCCCTGTCCCAACTCAGGGCCTGACCCCGGATCGGGACCTGCTGGCCAAAGGAGGGACTGGGAAGTTGGCCAGCAGGCCCTGATCAGGCGATTGGGGCCTGCCAGCAGGGGGGAGAAGCCAAGGGCCACTGCGGTGGGTGGGCCATAGACTGATCAGGGCCTGCCGGCCATGGGGAGGGACAAGGGGGAGGGACCCAAGAGGTTGGCCAATGGCCCCAAGGAGGGAGCCGACCCTCGGCCCCCCTGGGAAAGGAGCCACATCTGCTGCCACCCACCCCTGGTTTCCTGTCCCAGCCCGGGGGCCCAGCCCCAGTTGGGCGACCAGGGCCTGCTGGCCAGTGGGAGGGACCGGGAGGTTGGCCAGCAGGCCCATTGGGCCTGTGGGCTGGGGGCAGCTCCTGCGTTGAGTGTATGCCCCCTGGTGGTCAGTGCTCATCATAGCGACCGGACCAGTCATTCTGGTCATTCTGGTTGTTCAGGTCATTCTGTTGTAACAGTCGCTTAAGCTTTTATATACACTGAGTGGCCAGATTATTATGACCACCCCATCAGTACTTCCTTGGGCCACCTTTTGCCTTTAATACTGTGGCGATTCTTTTTGGCATTGACTCCACGAGATGTTGAAAGGTGATGCGAGGAATCTGACACCATGTCTGATGAATAGCACTGTCCAGTTCTGTGAGATTTGATGGTTGTGGAACCAGCTGCCTGATGGCTCTTTTAACTTCGTCCCACAAATGCTCAATTGGATTGAGATCTGGTGATTGTGGGGGCCACCTAAGCAAGGTAAAGTCTCCCTCATGTTTTTGAAACCACTCCTGCACAATATGAGCACCATGGCATGGTGCATTGTCTTGTTGGAAGAAGCCATCTCCATGGGATATACCATCAACATGATAGGATGAACTTGATCAGCAATGATACCTAGGTTTGTTGTGCTATTCAGACGTTGTTCCACACAAATTAAAGGGCTCAAATCATGTTAGGAAAACATGCCCCAAACCATAACACTGCCCCCACCAGCTTGAAGGGTTGTACTCATGCATGTGGGGTGCATGCTTTCATGCTGTTTCCGCCAAATTCTCACTCTGTCATCTGCATGATGCAACTGGAAACGTGATTCATTGGACCACATAACTTTTTTCCAATGCTCGACTGTCCAATCCTTGTGTTTCTGTGTGAATTGGAGACATTTTATCTTGGTAACTGCAGACAGTAAAGGTGTTCGAACAGGCCTTCTGCTGTTTTGCTGATACTCGCTCCATGGCTCCGAGCGCCAACAATTATCCCACATTCAAAGGCTGTTAAATCACATTGTTTACCCATATCTTCAGAAAAAAAATCACTTCTACTCTCGTGGTAAACAACCTGCTTCCCTATTTATAATGGTCTGGCCTTCTAGCAACTTTAGTGCAAAATTATAGCTAATTTGCCTACAAACGTCAGGTGGTCATAATAATCTGGCCACTCAGTGTATATAGACTAGAGTCCTGGTGCACGAATTCATACACGGGTGGGTTCCCTTGGCCTGGCCCGCAATCGGGGGCAATCGGGGCCATCTCACCCAGTCCCGATGGGGGCCAATAAGGGCCAGCCAGCAGGGGAGAGAGACCGCGGGAGGTTGGCCGGCCATGGGAGGTTGACTGTGGGAGCACACTGACCACCAGGGGGCAGTCCCTGCATTGACCATCTGCCCCCTGGTGTTCAGTGTGTGTCATAGCGACCAGTCGACCTGTTGTTCAGTCGACCAGTCGTAACAGTTGCTTAGGCTTTTATATATATAGATAAGTAAAAAGAAACCCATGTTACTAATAATATAATGAGGCTTATTCAGCATGTAGGCTGAAAGAGAAGAATTTAAAACTTATTTTCAATAGTGGAGGCTAAAAATTTAAAACACATTCAGATACCTGGCCATTAATAAAAATGATTTTATAAACCCAGGGAGAAGGTTTCTAAACATGGGATAAAATCAAAAGTCATAAATGGTAAAGAAACTGAACTTGATTTTTTTTCTATTAATTTATCCTAAGTTAGAAATAGGCTAAATTGACATCTAAAAATTCTCAGATTTTGAGGAAAAGTGAAGTGCTGGGTGTCACAGTTTTGTGGTTGCTATATCCAGTTGCTTCTATTACCCTCAAGCTCTGTGACTTCATTGATTTTCCAACCTAGAGACTTACCTTAATATGTCCATTTTGATTCTTGTGCAGAGGTTCATGGTTTTTTCTTACCTCTGCAAAAGGAATGGGTTTTCTTTTACTTTTTATTGTTAATTAGAACACATATTCAGAAAGTCCACACAACATATACATGCAGTTTAAAAATAATTATAAAAAATAATTACCCACTGTAATCATTTCCTAGGTTTTAGGGCTGTGTAACGAAGTATCACAAACTGAATGGCTTAAACAACAGAGTTTTATTGTCTCACCATTTCAGAGGATGGAAGTCTAAGATAAGGTGTCCACAAGGTTGGTTCCTTCTGCTGTGAGGGAGAATCTGTTCCTCCTCTCTCCTGGCTTCTGCTCATTTGCTGGAAATCGTGGGCATTCCTTGGCTTGTTAATGGATCACCCAAGTCTCTGCCTTCATCTTCATAGGCTCTTCTCCCAGTTTTTTTCCTTTTCATAAGTATACTGGTCATACTGGATTAGGGCCAACCCTGATGCAATTATATACCATGTTTAATAACATCAATTCTCTGGGGGCCATGATTGTTAAAAATGCCATCTGGAAGGGTAAAAGTGAATAACCTAGAGATAATACTTACAACTTTTAGTGGACAAAATAAAGGTAATATTCTATGCGTTCCATTTCAGATCACTTTTTCTTTTTTTAAATACAGACTGCCTCCTTAGTTGATGACTGATATCTATGTAAGCTTTTCTTGATCATCTTTTACTTCCCCAATTTGTTCATATTATAATGAAATTCATGATCATGGTTTCCAAACTTTTCATTAGTAAAAAACTCAAGTTATGTTCTTTCTAAACCAACTTTGAAATATTTTAATCTTGTGAACAGCACTTATGAAGATATATTCAGGTCTTGGTTAGTGATACTTCTCCCAGTGGGACACTTGGTCTGCCTGAGATATCCCATTTAGTAAAAAAGTACCAGTATACCAGTAGTTCAAACCAAAGGAACTTAATGTTTTAGTTATCTTATTAAGCCTTATTTAGGAACAAATGTGAGACTTTTCTTAGCTTTTTTAAAAATGTTGAAAGTAGTTTATGGTCATCATTACCTCGGAAGACTCCTAAAGATCAAAGTTTCAGTGAAGTGCGTGTGCATATACACGTGTGCACACGCCTGCATGAATGCATAGCCTTTGCTGAAGTCTGCAGCATGAAGGAACAGTTCAATTAAATCCCTTGTAATCACATTTTTTTGTTTTAATTAAAGTCTTCAAACCCGTAAGCACAGATGGTTGCCAAATTTCAAATGACCCATAATAAATCCAGCAGGTTGCCCCTGTTCACCCATTGCTCTCTCCTTTATTAAAATCTCTGCTGTGCCAACTGTAGGAAAAGGGATAAAAAACAATGCTTTGCCACATAGTATATCCTTCATATTTTTTTTGGTTGAGCAGAATGCATTTTTAGAAGAATCTGTGAGACTTGTGATTTTAGGGATGGGTAATGTTAAAGTGATAGAAGGATTAGGATAGGGTAGTTTATCCCCCAAATCGACTTATTTCAAACCTGTTTGCTCACAAGAGAGCCTCCTCAATAAAATAGAAAACTGGGATTCTCCTTACCTGGAAATACTCACTCCACGTTGGTGGGACTGGAGCTCCACAGTTAGATACATTAGGTTAGCACACGGTCTCTTTATTAGGTAGATGGTCCCAGAAGGCACCCTTGAAAATTACTCTGACCACATTCCCTTCTGTCTTATATCTGAAGTAAAAAGCATTTTGCTTGGGGTATTCGGGTGGGAAGAGAAATGGTTTCGGTGGTGGGGAGGGGACCCTTCTGTGCTATAGGAATGAGAGTGGTTGTTAAGATTTGAATCAAGGCATTTTCAGCCTAGTATCTAGGAAAAAGTGAAGAAATAAAAGATGCTAAGAGCACATCCATCTGTTTTGAAGTTTTTGCCTTGAGCTAACTCCAAACCCAAGCAAGAAGTGGAGTAGAGTGGGGTTGATGTCTCTTTCTAAAATTTAAAATTTCCTTTTCACTAACTTATTGTTTATGCTGGGAATATTTGGTCCATAATTTTGCCACCTTAAGGTTAAGGAGACATCTGGGGCTGATCAGACAGCTAACCGCAATCTAAAAAGTTACTTGTTGTTTGATAAAACAATGTTCTTAGTTTCCTATAAGTACGACTTTAGAATTTAATTTGTTCATAAGTTTGTAATTGCTTGTAAATGAAAATATGTTTATAGCCCTGCAAGTATATTTGAATTTTGAATGTCATTTCTATAGTAGGGCTACCTAGATTAAGTAACCCTTTGACGTACTATCATCTGAAATAGACTATAGGACATAGGTGAGCATATTTTTAGTTTCTACAATAAATTACTTTATTTGAAGTCTAGAACTTTACCAAATGGATTTCTGCTGCTTTGGCACATAGTATATTGCTTTGTACATAGATTAATGTTGAAGAATGAATGAGTGAATGGTTATATAGAGACAAAACGTGTAACTAAAATGTACACAGGAGCCATTCACATGAGGAGATTTGTGAGTTTGATTATTGTCGTCTAAGTGACACGGGAGGTTATCCTTTATTACCAATGAATTTATTCAGTAAGCATTAAACTGAACACTTAGGGTTGCTAGTCACTGTGCTAAGTGCATTCTGGGAAGCCAAGATGAATGAAACAGGACCTCTGCCCTCAAGGAGTTTACTTTCCAGTGGGGAAATAATCATAATAACAACACATGGAAACATGACGAGAGCCTCAACTAAAACACAGAGAACGTGTGGGAGAGGCTTGGGAGAGTAAGAAGAATTCAGATGTTTGGTGAAATTTGAATTCAAATTTGGAGGTGTGATGAAGAGGAAGAAGGTAAATATCAGAGATGTTTTCCATTGCTGACAGCAGAAAAATTGATGAATAGTGGCGTGAACAAAGATTCACTTAAAACAGTAATGAGAAGTACAGAGGCAGTGGCCATTGCCACGGTGGGCGTAACAAGTAAAGACAGGGCTGGTGCCTCCCTTGGCCTCCTGGCTTCCGCTGCATGGTGAGAACGCAGCTGCTCCAACTCTCCTGTCTGCTCTTCAGGCAGGAGGGTGGGGCAGGTGCAGGTACGGCCACTTCCATTCTCTGTCAGAACAGCACAAGTGTTTCCAGAATCCCACGCTGACTTCTGCTTCCATCTGATTGGTTAGGTCACTACTACATGGCCACCCTTAATTATCATGGACTCATCCAGACTGTACCAGAACACTATTTAAAAAGGTCAAAAACAAACCAAAACAAAGAAGGTGAACACAGAAGAACCTTATTCAATGTTTCTAATGAGAATAAATATAGAAAGATGCCTGATGAGGAAGGTAATCTGTCAGAATTTAGTACTTAATCAATCATGATCTCAGGATTCTTTTATGGTTAGAGGATGATATTGGTAGAATAGTTTTCTGTTGTATCGTAGTAGCAAAAACTTGACATACTGTTCTGCAATAAGCATTTGAATAATTAAAGACTTTGAATAGATGGAATAATGTTGTTTTGTTCAACATTCTTTCATACTATTGTTGATGAGGAAAGATATTTTATTCTGGCCAGGGTCACTGTCTGTGTCCTCCCACATCCCAAAATGTGCACAACAGGTGAATTGGTGTGTCTAGATTGTCCAAGTCTGAGTGAGTGTGGGTGTGTGAGTGAGTGGCCCTGTGATGGGAGGGTGTCTGGTGCAGGGTGGGTGCCTGGGTGGGTGCCCGCCCAGCACCCTGCAGCTGCTGGGACAGGCTCCAGCCACCCGTGACCCTGAACTGGAATAAGCAGTTTGGAAAAGAATTAACTTATTTTTATTCATCTTTCCTAAGTGTATATCTAGCTCACATTTATTTCAATGTTAAATATTAGAAGTATTTGGATTTTATTGAGAAGTTTTATGTTTTGTGACCACAGCTATACCACAAGAACTTAACTCTTGTTTATATCAGTTTATATCAATTAGCCTATAGTAAAGTTGGTTTCATTATTTAACTTAAAGTGGCCGTTTTCAAGAACCTCAATGATGTGAAGATTTAGTGTATTTGAATAAAGAACCTTTTGCCATCAGACTCCCTCTTAATACCAGCAGCTTAGAGAACTTGTATTAACAGTTGGGTGATTCCTTGCCTTTGAGAAAATATTTTTTTTTTTCCTTTTGTTTCTAGAAGGGACTTGTTTTCATTAATTATTTCAAATGGCCACCTTTGCTGATGTTATTGACAGAAGAGGATTATAAGGAAGCATCTTTGCTGTCTTTAAAACACTGGAACCAGGTGATGAAGCAAAAGGTGTTCACCATTTCTTATTATACTGATATATTAGCTTCTGCTTTTTTAATTTTTGAATACATTTTTTAGTAGAGGAATGTGAAGTCCTTTGTAGGGAAGGAAGGCTAACATTGCAACAGCTTATGGAGGATGACAGCTCCTCTAGTTAATAGAACAAAACAACACCCGGGCCTCATTTTTAGCAGCATCTACACCACTTAAAAGTGATTTTCTTTTCTGGAAGATTTTTGTTGCTGTAGTTGAGGTTGTGGTGTTGGTGGTGGTGTGTGAACTCCAGGTGGTGTGCAGGACTTGTTTTGATTCAGGAAATAAATAAGGAAACTCCCATTTATATTCATTTTAAAAAAAATATTTTTTATTGATTTTAGAGAAAGAGGAAAGGAGAGGGAGAGAGAGATAGAAACTCGATGAGAGAGAAACATCAACATAGATTGGCTGCCTCCTGCATGCTTCCTGCTGGGAATCGAGTGGGAAACCAGGGCATGTACCCTGACCAAGAATCAAACTGGTACCTCCTGGTGTATGGGTCAGCATTTAACCACTGAGCCACACTGGCTGGGCTAGATTCGTTTTTTAACTTTGCCTTTTAAATTTTTTTTCTTGTTTTGTAATATACATGCTATATTAGTAGAGTTGTGCATATTTATAATTTAGAAATAGATAGGTAGATGAGTTTTAAAGACCTATTCTAGAAAATGTTTTACTGATAGAGGTGCATAACCAAAGAAGTTGAGAGATTGCTGCTTAAAAGATTTACAAGACCAAAATGCGCACATCTTTTCTGCTTTTTGCAAGATTTCTTAATTGTTTTTTATTTAAATATCAACATTAGTCAGTGGTTCTTTAATTAGTATATATATACTAGAGGCCCGATGCACGAAATTTGTGCAAGAGTAGGCCTTCCTTCCCCCAGCTGCCAGCACCGGCTTCCCTCCGGCACCCACGACCCGGCTTTGTCCAGAAGGACACCTGGTCTAATTAGCATGTTAAGCTTTTATTATTATAGATACAGAGAGTGTAGCTGAAGATTGAGAGGAGGAAAGGACTTTGCACTTTGTGTCAGGTAGAAATATCTGTGCACTAAGGTTAATCATCTGACCTGACACCTTTATTTAAGCAGACCTCTACTGAGGAATCAGAAGATCCAAGGTAACCTTAGTCCATCATGTTATGGCCATCGCTTCCCCCATTTGCAGACTTGCTGGCTCTTCATAGACACTCAGAGACCAAGAAGAGGGTAAATGTTAATTTGGATTTTTTACAGACTTAATTCATTCTTTATCTTTAACTTTGAGTTAGCCCCTTCTCTTCTGTTCTCAGAGGACTCTTTCCTATCAAGTATGTCTCTTCGAGGTTGAATAAAAGGCACTGTTACACTGCATAAAATTATATTTTAAATATATTTTTAGATTAAAACATTAAACCTACCTATTGTCACCATTATTATGAATATAGTACATTAGGCAAACTTTTCATTTCCCTTATCTGGAACTGGCATCAAGATTTTGCCTCCTCATAATTTCTATGCTTTAAACAGACTGTGGATCCCAAGATGCCATGATTTCCTATCCCAGGTCCTCTAGTGCAGCGGTTCTCAACCTGTGGGTCGCGACCCCTTTGGTGAGTGAACGACCCTTTCACAGGGGCCGCCTAAGACCATCCTGCATATCAAATATTTACATTATGATTCATAACAGTAGCAACATTACAGTTATGACGTAGCAATGAAAATAATTTTATGGTTGGGTCACAACATGAGGAACTGTATTTAAAGGGCCAGAAGGTTGAGAACCACTGCTCTAGTGGGTATTTCTAGACATAAGATCATTATTACTTTCTTATAAGTTTCTCTCTCTTTCTCTCTCTCTCTCTCTCTCTCTCTCTCTCTCTCTCTCTCTCCATACACACTGACCTAATATATTTATTCAATTCAATTGTCAATAGGGGACAAAAAACACAAAATTCCTGGCTTGAAAAATTTGAGCAGTTTGTCAATATTGTCATTCTTTTAATAGTCACACAGAACAGGCAGTGTCTGAAGATTAGAAATCTGCTTTGGAGTCTCATTTAAAAAATTGTTTCTTCTTTTGTGGCTATTTTTCCCTGATATTTCTCAGAATTATTATTGGATGGGTCTGGGTAAATTGGAGAGGAATGGCAAAATTAGAGTTAAAAATGATAATAAATATAACTCACCACTAATGGTATTTATTGAGCCCACATGTGCCAGACACTATGCTAGATACTTTATGATCTCATTTAATCTTTACAATAACACATGATTTGGGCACTATTGTTATTATTTCATTTACAGATGAGGAGATGGAGATTTGGGGAGGTGATAAAAATTGCCAGGAGTCAGTTGAAAGTGAGGCTGGATTCCAGATGTGCAAGGCTCTGTTCTTTTTTAAAAAATATATATTTTATTGAATTTTTTAAAGAGAGAAAGGGAGAGTGAAAAAGAGTTAGAAACATCAATGAGAGAGAAACATTGATCAGCTACCTCCTGCACATTCCCTACTGGGGATGTGCCCGCAACCAAGGTACATGCCCTTGACCGGAATCAAACCTGGGACCTTTCAGTCCACAGGCCGGCACTCTATCCACTGAGCCAAACCAGTCAGGGCTGCAAGGCTCTGTTCTTTAACAGGGTGTGTATATTCTGCTTTACTCTTTTGGAAGATTGAGAATTGGGAGTTAGGATAGGAACAGACGGCTTTGGGGAAAACAAACATCCTACTCTGCCCCAAAGGAAAATCCCAAATACACAGCCTTGCACAACTCACAGACACGATTTCCCTTGTATTTGAATGAATGGTGCCCCCTAAAGTTGTGCAGGAGCTCTGTCTCAGGCCCAGGAAGTTGGGAGCGGGTGATGGAGTTTGTGTGTATATAAACCTGAACAGTGTGTGTAGGATGCTGGGGGAAGGAGGGCCTCCCAGGCTCCGAGGAGAAGACTGGGCTTCTAGTATTGAAGGGGCTCACAGGGTGTCTAGGTTCCAATCTCTCAGATACGTTCTGTTTTCACTTTTCAAATCGGTTTTTAATCCACAGATTGAAGACTTGATATTTCTGTATTTCAGTTGCCTCCTCTGTGAAATGGAAATGATAATTGTTTGCATATTGGGGAAATGTTGGATGGATTGGTGAGAAAAGATCTTCAAGTGGTTGGTGGTATTTTGTCCCTCAAACACAAAGTGTCAGGTAATGACTATGTTTAGGTTTAGATTGTTATTCTCCTCGGTCTCTAAGGTGACAGCCTTTCAAGATTGTTTAGGTGTGATTTTTGTAAAGTTGAGAGGTCAGGATTCTTGTCTGTCCTGTTGTGCTTTTATTCTTCATACCCGGCTCATCACAAGAACTCAACAAATAATTGCTGAGTGAGTTAAAATGTCTCAACTATTGTGAGCCTCAGTTTTCCTTATCTATAAAGTAGGGACAATAGTGTGAATCACATAAGGTGCTTAAGAAAATTATTACATTGGATAACATCTTCAAGAGTTTGGTAGTCCCTGCCACATGACAGGCAGGCACACAACAAATGTTTATTGTTACCATCATTATTGTTCTGCTTATTGCTGCTCATCTCTAAAACATCACCCCTGGCTCTGCCACATAAAACCCGTGTGCCTGGGAACAAACTAGTTGAGCTGAGTCCCAGTTTCTCATTCTGCAAAATGGGGATCCTAATGCCCATTTCACTGATTGTTGTGAAGGTTAAATAAGACCCAGAACTAACAGTTATTTAGTGCATGTTATCTGCATCCCTGAATTAGATACATGTTCTTGTTTAATCCTTGCAAAAGTCTCTGGAGGCAGGCACCATTGTTTTCATTTTGCAATCCAGGACTGGCGTTCAGAGAGTACAGGTTTCAGTGGAAGGTCACATAAGTTGTAAGTAGCCAGTGTCTGTCTGATGCCACTATCCTGTGGTTAACAATCCTTAGGGTCATTTAAAAGGGTCATAGCCATTTGTGGAGCATTATTTGTGACATCTCTCTTGGTGGGCCTAAGCGCTGTAATAGAGCAAGGCACCCTCCCATAATTTGCTCTGTTGAGATATTTACCAAAGGCATCATGGTGGAACGAACAGTTGAGGAATTTGCCTTTTTTCCAGATTTCTCTTTGATTTTAAAATTTTTAGACTTTTTTTTTTCAGTCTAAAAATACAGGCTCCTGGATTTCTCAGGTTAATAAAGAGTAAAGCTAGATAACCAAATTTGGAATGAGGTCTTTTTGTGTGTTTTGAAGTGGTTATTAAGTAAAAACAGCTTGTTAGCCTAGGAGGTCAGTTTAGTTTTAGAATTGTGCCCATTGACTTGCCAGAAACTTTCTAAAGTAAAGAAATGACATAATATTGTGTCAGTTATAAGTGTTAAAATTTTGCTGGAGGATCATGATTTTGAACTTATCACATATCCAGAGACCTAGAAGCTAAAAGTAACTACTTTATCTCTATGTTTTTCTCTGGGTGCATTAAGTAAAAGTTAGTTTGAGAAACAAGAAAAAAATCCATTCCTAGCTTGAAATATTGTTTCTCTGACCGATCTTTCCTTGCTGGAAGTCATTCCAAAATTGTTTGGAGTGTCAGGTTTGGAGTTAATTGAGTTTTCCTACTTAGTGAGAAGAAGTAGTTCTTTTATTTCTGTCTGTTGTCCCCATAGTTATGAAAAAGATTTGGGAAGGCTTGACTCAGAAACCAGGAGATACCAACAGAAGCACTGTATTTGACTTAGTATTGATTGACAGGACTCTATTCAATGTAAACAGCTTGAAGGGAGAGCTGCTGCTACGGAAATGGAATTTGCATTTAACAACATTCTCCTGTATGACATAATGATTAAGTTTCACATTAGTCAAAATAACCAAAAGGGGGATATTGAATTTCCTAGTGGTGAGTTGTAAATGAGAATACTGAATTGGAAATAATTAAATTGCATTTTTGTTTCGGTTTTCCTCTCTGGATGCTACCATTTCCAAAGAGCACAGTTCATGCGAAAGTCTGAATAAAATTCACGGAGTAGCATCAAGGACCTCTGAGCTCAGGAAACTGAGTTTGGCAGTGCTAATTTGTATTAAAGTTGTTGTTGCATGACAGCCAGAAAAAGATTTAATGCTTGCCACCTGAATCAAGGCACGGAACATTGGTTTCTATAACTGCCATGAATTTGAATCGAGGCCAGTATCTCTAAATTTGAAATAAACTGATACTCTGTCTTGAAAGAAGATACAGGCCACTTAGGTTGTGGAAGGTATTTAGAAAAAAAAAGTATTTCAATTTAATTTTTTAGCAACACGCACACGCATACACACACACACACACATCTTTCAGAGTGTTGGGCTCCTCAGCATTGTGGCCTGTAGTGGCTCTTGCTGTTCGAGGCTCACACAGGAGAACCAAGAAATGCCTGCAGCCATTTATTATCCACTTTCAGCCGGGAGTTAGCAGTGAGTTGGCACCAGGTTCCAGGTTTGGTGTTTCTCCTCTTACCACAGAGGAGCTGCTCACTTCATCAGAAAGTCATTATCCCTCTTGGATGTCACTGTGGTTCAAAGTGTTACAGTATTGCTTTAGGAATTTAGATTTTAACCCAGCCACCCTGCTGTGGTAAAACCGTAGAGTCACCAGATGCAAAATCCATTCACATGCCTAGCACAATAAAAATGATGATGATGACAATAATTCATATTTTGCATTTGCAAAAACATCTTTCATCTGAAGAGCTTTTGTAAACGGAACATGCATCTTGAGACTACTTTATAGAAAGTGATCTTTTGAGTCCAGTATGGAAATGAATCCGCCTCTGAAGTGAAATATGGCAGCCATTTAATTACCTTTAACAGGGTACATACTAAGCACTGTTATGTCTCTGTGCAGTAAGTGTTTTGTTGAGAAACTATATAAATTATTTGTCACATTAAAAATTTCAAACTATTTTTATTTTTACTAAAAAATAACATGTTCTTTTGATTAGGAAAATACTCAGAAGTTGACTATTTAAACGTAAATTTCTGTTGAGATATTTTTTCCAAGCCATAAATGAATCCCTTAAGGTATCAACAAATGTTTCTCAGGTTTTCTTACAGTAGCACGTGTCTTTTTAAAAAATATATATTTTTATTGATTTCAGAGAGGAAGGGAGAGAAAAATCAATGATGAGAATCATTGATCGGCTGCCTCCTGCTCACCCCCTACTGGGGATCAAACCCACAACCCAGGCATGTGCCCTTGACCAGAATTGAATCCAGGACCCTTCAGTCAGCAGGCCGATGCTCTATCCATTGATCCAAACCAGCTAGGGCAGTAGCATGTGTCTTATTGCACCATCTTGCTTGGGGAAGTAGTAAGAGCTCCATCCATATACTGTCTCGATGGGCACAACCAAAGCACACTCGACTCTTAATTGCACAGATGCAAATAATCCCAGGCCAGTTTATCTTCTGTTCATATTTTCTCCCTGTGATCTCATCCATTCTCCAGGCTATCACATAGCAGCTCTGTGCTCATGGCCCGTTGCATTTTATCTCTGCTTCCTATGCCTTGCCTCAGTTTCTGCTTCATTTTCCCAACTTTCTCCTCTCTCAAGGAATCAACCCAGCACCTCAAATACCAAAGTAGGATATCCCTTAAAATAATGCCTTGGCTCTCTCTGTATGTACTCCTTGAGTAGTTAACCTTTCACCTCATGCCTTTACTCTTATATATGTTCAAGACTTGGAAGTTTTTAAGACAAATCCAATTAGTTCCTAAATCCTGTACACTTTCCTTTTGCATGGTCCCTTACATCTGTCCACTCCATTGTATGATCCAGTCATTGGGCATTTTATTTCTAACTGAAGGGTTAAAAAAAAAAGTGAAACCAAAATCAATCAGTTTCCCACCCACTAATATCAAACAGATGGTGGAGGCAGAGTTAAAACTATTGGCTAAGATAAAGCTTGTGGGTAACTTGCAGCTTTCATTTATTTTTCTGTAGTGACAGGAACAATTTAACATTTTGAGACTCTACTAGAAATAATGTATGTCTAGTTTGGCTATTTGTAATAGTTTGTAGCATGGTATGTAATTATAAGTTATTTTAAGTAAATATGAAAGGACACTTCTTTAAAGGTGTAATTAAAGAAGAACAACAAATTTCAACATACAGAATGGTAGATGCTTGAATAGCATAATGTTATTACGAAGGTATTGGATAGCACTTTTGTTGTCCTTAACTAGTAATTATAGTGAATTTATTTTCCATCAAGAACAAAGAAATTCCTCAAGTTCTGTCGTTTTAAGAATATTTTGAATGGTGAACATATATAAAAATCTTTTGCTTGTGAAATTTTGTATTTTTCTTTAGACAATGGAAATTCTCTCACTTCCTATTTCACTAATATTGTGTGGATGTGTTGTATGTGTGTATGTGTTGTGTGTGTGAATGCTTCATGTTGATGGAATGATTAATTAGAATAAATTATATGTTTATATTTCCAGTATTCAAGGGGTCGGACATTCATTTATATTGAATCATTCATTTTTGAGATGAACATTTTCATCTGGCATTGTAAGTTTTCACTTAACTTTATTCTTCCAACAATAATCTTAAATACAAAATTTCCCATTATAAATGAAAAAATAACATACACCAGTAATCATTCCAAAAATCTTTGCCAAACACTATAAATTTAAATCTTTGGTTGAAACTATATATCTTGGGTTTCCTTCTTTGCCAGTAATGGCTATAAATTAGTTATGTTGTGCTATATTTATGTAATTTAGCAAAGCTTATTGAACTAAATAGAATTAAGTATTATCCAGCAAAATCTCATTCCAAAGAAAAATTGTTTAATATAATATGGTTTAAAATGAAGCCTAACTGACCAGATTCAGTAGATGTAACACATTGTATGTTGTCCCATGTGCTGAGAGTGAGTTGCTTGTTGTTTATATATAACCCTGACCTGGGTTTTAATGGCTTAGTTGGGTTTGTTTTTAATCCCTCCTCTATCTTAGAATTTTGTATGGAGTTTGAAGCAGAAGGAGGATCTTTATCATACTGCTCTTCAGAGACCTTCCACTTAAACTGGAATAAGGTCTTTATATAATACTGCCACTTTTTTAGTGCTTATATAAGGCAAAAATGCTCAGAGTTAAGTAGATGCAAAAAAGAAAAGAGATGAATAATAACAGAGATCTGGTGTTCTTTTATCAGTATTTGGTTTTCATCCATTAGAGATGTGACCATATACGTTCAGTAACTACCTAAATACTTACGTTTCAGTCCTCTATAAGCCCGCCTTGTGCTGCATTTTGCACGTAAGTAATATTTAAAGCAGTTTTAAATGCTCTTCTCGTATTTACAGAATTTCCTCCAAAGACATTATCAGCCAAACTGGATAGCACTGAGGTAGCTGGAGTACTGTTGTGCTTGCATGTATTTTTTAGAGATGGAAACTGCTTAAAAAACACACACATGGTGGAATCAAAATAATGTCTTTATTGTTCATTCTTAACAGAAGCTCTGTTTTCTTTTGTAGAGTGGAAATGGCTGACGTTAATTATCCTTAGTCATGTGAATATTTTGTGAATTTTTGCCCTATCTTCTCAACCAGTTTCTGGAGGAATGGCCACCAAGTCTTCAGGTCCAATTTAGTCATCTCGGTCTTCTAAAAGCACAGCGTCTGATTACACTGATGTGTCCTTGTCAACCAGTTAAGTCCTGGTGCAATGTGCACAAAGATGTAAAAGAATTTGAGGGCCAAATGATATCTATTCTCTCATAAAGGGAGTTTCTTAAATGATGGTAATGATTATTACTTGATAGTTAATGAGGGCCATCTGGGCATGACATGCCAGAACACTGTCTCAGCAAGCTATGCTTATAGTCAGACTTAGACTAACAAGCAAAGAATATATATTGATAAAGAAAATGGGAAATAAATCCTGTAGATGGGCCCGATAATGTGGTTTTTATATATGCCAGTGTCCAATTTTTACTTAGTGTAGGAAGGCCTTCAGTGAGATGTCTTGGCGGAGAGAGGAACATCTAGGCCAGTGATGGCGAACCTATGACACGCGTGTCAGAGGTGACACGTGAACTCATTTTTTGGTTGATTTTTCTTTGTTAAATGGAATTTAAATATATAAAATAAATATCAAAAATATAAATCTTTGTTTCACTATGGTTGCAAATATCAAAAAATTTCTATATGTGACACGGCACCAGAGTTAAGTTAGGGTTTTTCAAAATGCTGACACGCCGAGCTCAAAAGGTTCACCATCACTGATCTATGCAGTCTAGAGGCCACTGAAATTTTTTGAAAAGAAAAGAATCTAGAGTACACAAATAACACAGTGAGGAGTATTTGCTTATTAGAAGAATCTACCTTGCTGATGTTAGGCTGTTCCTTTATAAATTTGGACTTTTAGTGTTTCAAGAATTAATATTTATACTTTTTAAAGCACACATATGATTATTTTAATATAACCTTAATGGTCCAACAGATCTTCCAAATGGAAGGAAGTACAGCATGAGGTGCCCTAATTGGAATCAAACCAGTGACCCCTGGAGCATGGGATGACCCTCAGACACTGAGCCACACTGGGCAGGCTATACTTTTTAATAAAGAGTTGTCCAAATCCCTAAATATCTTTTATATTTAATAAGGGAATTGAATATCTTTTAGAATTCTCAGTGTACACTTTATGGGGAAGATGTCTTTTTCCCCCCATGTATGTCAATTAGGGATTGTTGGAAAAACAAACAGAACAAAACACAGACTCGTGAGAAAGGACACATCATGGAATGGAATAGAAGGCAGAAAAAAGATCCCAGGCTTATCGTAGTATGCATAGTTGATTTCTGTGAGCATTCCACAAGGATGTTTAGAATTCAGATTCTGAACATGGATGGTAACAGCTGGCTTCTCCATAGTGCACAGGCATAGGCTGGAAGAAGCTATAAAGTTCTAGCATGTCATGGGTTGGTGAGCGAGGATGGATTTACAAGATCAAGGATATAAATGGCTTTGAGTGAGTCGTTAGTCATAAGGTCCAGGATTCTTCATAACTGACATGGCTTTCCCCTGTCATCAGACAGACATCATGGGGATGTGCTGTTGTCACAGCAGCCCTGAGAGCCCGTGCGGACGCCGCGGCCAGGACTGCACTCTGTGCAAGGGCGCGCTGCCTGCCTCTGGGACAGTCTGTGTGCAGCTGTGGTTTGGGAATGCCTTGCATCATTTGAAAAGGCGTGGCTGGAGCACCAGCTTTACATCACGGGGCTCATTTGCGGGACTTAGAGAGGAGCATATGAGCAATGGTTTTCTTCCCCCAAGTGCGAACATATACCTGGGTTTTGAGAATAAGAGGGAAATGTTCTCATGCAATTCCTATGGTTAAGCCTTAAAAGGCATATTCTAAAGAGGAGACAGGAAAGTGTACTCTCTTCAACATAAAACGTTTTGGATAGACTACCAGCCTACCTTCCAAGGATTCATGGATATTTGACACACTCTGAAAAGATTTGGATGCAGCTGATTTCCTGTGACCATCAGGGAAAGTGTGGAGAAAGGGAAAACTGTGTGCATCAGTTTATGTGTGTTGATGTCAGTGGGAAGGGTGAGGTTTTTGGTTTTATTACTATATGTCAAAGTATATTTTTAAAATGTGACCTAAACCTAAAGAAAGGCAATGCTAGCATGCATCAAAGACTTGATCATTAAAATTTAAAGTTACCTTTTTCGTATCTTTTGGGGCATTTTGAATAGTGGCACTAGCTGTAAAAATTATTTTGAAGGTGGTAGTTTAAAAAGTTAGCAGTTACCAGTGCGTAAGATCCAGTCAGAGCAGCTTTGATTGAGCGGGCTGTGGGCACACAGGTCTTTGGCAGAGGGTGGGTATGGTTTTACGTTATTATTTTTTTTTGAGGTGGAGAAATGAATGAGGCATGCATTCATGTTTTTCACCTACGCCAAATGGAAGACTTTTCAGTGATGTAACGCGTTCGGTTGGAGAAGCTTTTCTGTGGCGCTGCCCCGCGGAGCTGAGAATAAGTTATGAATGCCGCACTGTTTCAGCGCGCAGGGCCTTGCCGGGAAGAGAGCGTGTGCCTGGGCCCCAGCTATTGAGGAGATGCCAGTCAGGGATGAAAACGCCTTTCATGAAACTATAGCTAACTTCCCTGAGACGCATTCCCATAAAGCAGAGAGTATTTTTAAAACCAATAGTGTGAAAATTAGCACAATAACTCATAAAAGTCAGAGGGCCTTATTTTAAGGTACGCATGCATGTGAGTGACTGAAGAAATTACAGGTTTGTGTCAGAATTTTTTTTAGTGAATTTGTCTAAGCAGTTTTCCTTCTCTCCCCCTCCTCTCCCTGTTCACAGCTCTGATTTCTTTTGCCTTTTGGTTACCAGTACAAAAGATGTCTTCTGAGACAAATGCTGGTGCATGACACCAGGACGAAGGAATGCTTCGCCGGGTCCAGCATGTTTAAAAGCATCAGCTGCTTGAAAAGATGTTACATTTTTCAGGACGGATTAAACATTATGATGATCCATGAGAGAGGAGACTAAAGTGTAGACTTTTACAGGCATTATTATTTCCAGTGATCAGAGACATAGTAAAATTAGACTTAGATTTTGAACATTTGTAAAATAGTGTTTTTCCTCAAACAGAAGATGCCCCATAGTCTTTATAAAACAAGTAATAACAATAATAATAGGACAGGGCATGTTTTACATTTTGTAAAAATGTCAAATTTAAAATTGTAAATTTTAAGTACCGAATCATTACTTTTTTAGTTTTATGAATTTATAAGACTAATAATTAAATGATTATATTACAGGTAATTTTAATTTCTTCTTGTTCTTCTTAGGTGTTACCATGACTTAATTTGGAATTTCATGAAATTTTCTATAGTTGGGTAAAGTGCATATTAATTGAAGTAAAAGCTAAACATTTTGTCATGGTTTAACATACAAAAGAAATGTTTCATTTTTTTGAAATTATCAATATCCTTATAGAAAAAGGAAATTATTGTTATTAATTTCCACTCTTGGTTCCATCTACATCAGTAGAAGAAATGAAAGTTCTGGAAAAATTTTCAACAAGTACTATTTCAAAAAAATATATCAAAATGTCAATATGTAAAATATTCAAATCAGATTGAAGAAGTTATTAGTTTGGTGATTTATTGCCTGTATATTCAAGAATTATAATCTCTAAGTATTGGAATTATGGCTTAAATTATTAATCATGTTAAAAGGTAAAGTGAATCACATTCAAATTTTCAAGAATTTATTTGGACACACATTGATTCTAATTGGTCAGTGCCACTGAAGGTGGACAGGGTCCTTCCCTGTAAGGAGCTAGGGACTAGGCTATTATAGAAAAGACACTGAAACAAGGACATTATTTGATTGGCTGTAGCTTAACCAGTTGCCTTATTTGGGAAAGCCTGTTTATAATTGGTTGTCCTGAAGTTTCATTTCCTGGGATTCAAGTGCATTGACTCTGGCTTAGTTTAGGTTTGCTTAAGTAGCTACCAAGGCATTAGAGCCACCCCAGGCTAATGGTCTCCTTGCTTAATTCCTTTAACAATCATTACGTAAAAGATGCTAAAGCTGTTTACACAAGAAAAGTATTCAGGGATCAAATGATTTCTATTTCATAGAAAGGAATAAAACAAACATTAGGGAAAGGGAAAACTGAGGAGGGAGATGACTGGGTCCTGTAGGCTTACCATGGCCAGCCAGGCCGGTGAGTGCCTGGACTATCCAATGGCAGTTCAGATGTGTGTGCCTCTTGAGTGGAAAACAGGGGTTTGTGGGAAGGGAGAGTTTGTTCACTTAACTAGGCCTTGAGGTCTTAGAGTGGACTGAGGCTGACAAAAGGCAACTTCTGTCTACTTTTTATATGTGCTTTCTTAGAAGTTGAGCCATTAGAAATGACAAGAAAATGATGGCGCCAGACAGACCTTTCACTTAGTGCTCCACTTCTTGGCCACATCCTCAATATGGCTTTTTCCTGGGGTAAGAACATAGCTACCTTCATATTAAAACAAAGTGGGGGAAGTTTATACACATAGTAGATAAAGCAAATTTTTCTGGATATTTTTTCCAATTAAACTATGGATTGAACACATTTACTCCTTAATAGTTGCTGCATCTTTGACTTTCCTTCTTCTAATATGTTTTTCTGGTAATTTCCCTATAATACATATGTACATGTAATTTTTATAGGTACATTATAAAGCATTTGGGGATTTCATAGCCATTTATAGCATTCAGGATACTTTGGGAACAACAGAAAAATTTTTCAGTTGAGCATTTGTTATAGTTAATTTGGTGACCATTTAATTGAAGAGAAAAAAAACCCACCCAAGATTTTATTCTATAAGACTGACTTTTCTGCATGCTCATAGTAAACTTTTGTCAAAGAAAATAGAGTTTTCTTTAATATTTTATTTTCATTTATAAAAGGTAATTCCTTATTGTTTGTGTCAGTGGTATAGAAACACACACATCCCCTATGTTAACCATGATTCATTAAGATATGATGACTAACAACCTGAATACTCCATAAACATGTTCAGGTTTCAAGCTTTTAAGTGATCTATTATTGTATGTGAAGAATGATAAAATCTTGTATTTATATAAAATCATTCATGTGAGAACTCTGGAGGCTGAATTTGGTTTTATGTCACTAGTGAGGTGTATCCTCTTTGGGGATCTCACCAAGTACAACAGCACCGCCAACAATTAAGTGGATTGGACACATGTCCCTTTTGTTATCTTCATTGTTGGACCAGTGATGTTACTTGGCTTGTATTCTCACACTTCTCTAGGGTTCTTTTAACTTATCAAATATCTAATTAGTACCCTTTAAGAAAACCTTTCAGTTCATATTTTCTTCTAGATTATTTTTTTTTATATTTCTAATTGTGGAATCCATGGCACAACAATAGAAAATTGTCCCATCTGGTCACTCAGCCCTTATCTATCGAGCATCTACTATGTAATTGCTCCTGAGCACTAGAGAACACAGATGATAGTACTGTTGGTACCTACCTTCTAGGATCCTAGTCTGCATGTGGAGAGGAGCAGGAGTGGAGCCAGACATATGTGCAGAGCAACGGTTGCAACTAGGGTGACGTATGCTGTGGAAGAGGCAAATGCAGAATGGTCTGGTGCCATAGAGTTGCGACACCAGACTCATTGTGGGGGCTCAGGAGTGAATGTTAAGAGCACTGGAACCCTTTAAATCTTGGACTATGAGAAAGAACTGGGCAGGTTAATGAAGTGGGGAAGGACATTCTAGGCACAGAGGCAGAAAAGCCACCAGGAAATCCATATAGGCTGCTGTTATTGAGCACATGTAGTTATACGCCAGGAAACAGACTGGAAAGCTATGATTTGGGAAATCATTAAAACTTGTAATTTGTGCAATGGATTTTGAACTTTATTTTATACTTCCTTTCACAGTGCCTGAAAGAGCTGCAAAGGCTCAGTTTGGGAGTGAGCTGGCAAACTCTGGTGGTGATGTGGAGAGAGGTGGGAGGGAGCTCAGAGGAAGGAGATGCCAATGTGAGGCTGTACGGTACTCTCAGCAAGAGATGGCACTCTGATCCAAAGCAGTGGAATAAAGCAGGGCTAGATAAGTGATAAGAGGCAAAGTTTACAGAATTAGTAACGGAATGGCTGTGAGGGGGAAGGAGAGTCATGATAAGCAAAGGTTTCTGGCTCAGTGGACTGTGTTTTTATTCTCAGAACAGGAAATAGGAGAAGGAGCATATTTTGCCAGAAGATGAGGAGGCTCCTATTGGATATTTGAGACTGAGGACTTCCATTAGAAAGTGAAATGGCAGAAACTCAAAATGTGTAGACTAATTCAAAGTATGAAAATAATTGAATGTATGCGTTAAGTAAATGCTTGTGGAATGACTGAATAGATGTGTAGATTAGCCATCTATCCATTACATTTTAAATGACTGTTATTGACTTGCTGTAATTATTTTAAAACCACCGAGCACAATGGGAAGCACTCTAATAATTATAAAAGCAAAAGAATAAGTAGCAGAAACAAATCTTTGCGCTGTGTAAAAATTTCCAAAGAGGATAAAATGGCTGTCTGTAACCTGAAGTTGGTTACTCTGAGCACTACCATTTTCCCTTTCACTGATTGCCCATTTTTGGAATTTTTTAAAATAGCAATGGAAGGCTACTAGTAGGCAAATTCAGTAAGAAGAGGAATAAACTTCAAAAGAAGTGACCTATAAAAAACTCAACAACTAGGAGTGAGTATTATTTTTAAAAAGTTAGTGGAAGATTAATCCATTTGGATTCTTGGTGAGATTTATTACAGGAGCTTGTCAGAATCAATGAGATAGGTTCAGGATGGCTATAAATGGCCCTATTGATTTGTGATTATTTTGTGATAAGGATTGATATTCTTCATGTTCCCTTTGGAAAGCCAACCTTGTTAATGGGGCTATAATTCCAGGAGAATCAAATCCCATATAAGATGTCATCTCAACAGGAGGGGCAATATCCCCTTCTAGACTTCTGGGGCGTTCTTCCCTCTGGCAGAATGAAGACAAGCAGGTTGAGGGATACCTGGCTTTTGGCAAAACATAGACTTGGTTCCTAGCTTTCTGTCCATCTGCCATAGTTTCCCAACAATCTTAATAGCATCTTCCTTTGGAGCGGTACAAGGTGCTGGCTTATATCCTTGAAAGGGCAGTGGGGACTGATTGCAGGTAGAATTCTTTCCTCTGGCCCTTAAACGCTATTAAAATAACACACATCATTTATTTAATGACTAGACGACAAAAATTTCAATGATATTTACTTACCTTATATTGCATCATGCAGCTCCTAACGCATGACTAGTTAGTTCAAAGCAATTTACGTGAATTGTAAATGCTATCCCCTATATTCAACATTACAAGATATCCTTCAGGGTTAGTTAAAAAATACTATTGCATCCCTCTTTGGACTTCACAGTCAGGCCTTCTGTGCCTTGTTTATTTGACTGTGTCTGGGGCGAGCCTGTCACTCAGCTTCGTCAACTTGGAGTCTGATGTTGTCAGCACTCAGAGGGCACATCCATCTCAGATGGACTCACATTAACCACATTCATGAAGCTAATAAAACCAGATTGCCAAATTATTTATTTGCACTGAGAAATAGTCACACCGATGGAATGCTAGTCTTAGCAAGACAACGCTCTTTTCTGACATGGAGAGTAGATCACACTCAGATGGGGCCTGTGAGCATGGAATCAGAATGGAGGAGGAGGAGGATCGGGCTTAGAGCTCGGTGCCGCCATGTGCAGGTGGACTGTGGACTCAGTGGGACAGGACTTCACAAAGTCTGTTAACCGAGGTTGCACCTCTGTGTACAGTGCGTAGAAGGGCACATCCAGCATTTCTCTTTGTGGTTAAGGAATCCCATTCTGAGTGTCATATTCTTTCTTTAGGTCATCAGGTAGTAATTAAATCTTGATGTTGCACAAAATTATTCTTTCTCTTTATGATGACATTGCTTTTTCTTATTTATTAGTTATCGTTATAGTGGAAATTTCACAGGTCAGTTTCGCTTCCAGGTGTTGGGAGGCTGTTACCATTCAGCTCCCAGGCACAGGCAGTGTCTAGAACGGAGGTAGTGGGAGATGACCAGCTGGGCTGCCTCCCTCCCTGGGCCTGGTCTTAGAACCACACCTATCATAGAGCCTGCCAGGAAGCTGCCTAGAAAGTAAGTTCTGTAGTTACTGAGGTTTTAGAGGTAGAGCAGAAAATATGGAGCCAGGGAGTGAAGTGACCACATTTTTCTGGCCCAATATCAAGGCACATGGGCCATTTTATGCTTTCATATGAAGGCACTAAACATTAATGAACTTTTATTATTGAATTATATGAAATATACATAATATCATGATTGCAGGGAGAAGGAAGGAATGGAATCAAAGATGACTTTGAAATTTTGCATGACTAGAAAAGAATGATGATAATAATCAAGAGAGGAAGATTGAGCTATGGAGTGGTTTGGCAAAGAAATAATTCTGGTGGTCCTATGCTGTGTATGAATTGATGTTGCTGTATTAAACTAAAAATACCCCTTGGCCCTTAAAAAAGGCTTGCGTGAGAGGATAGAGATACAGATGTAGGTTTGTGAGGGACAGTTTTGGAGGTTTGAGAGTAGGAAGAACAAAGACACTCCAAAGGGGGAAAAAAAAACAACTTTCAAGAAGGTTGCTCAAGAGTAGAACAAGGACTTGAGAAATTCTAGAGGGAAATGCAATTGAATGTAATCAAACTCTCTGCTTGGTGGGATCTAGGAGGTGATGAATTAGGAGGAAATTATAAGCACATGCACAAAGGAGAAAGAAGATTTTAGACCTAGAAAGGGCCACTGAATTTGATAACAATGTCATATGTAACAAAAGATCTACTTATTACCCATTTTGTATTTTTTTATTAGTTCAACTATAGGTTATTTTCTATTTGCCAGGCAGAAGTGCTGGAATTCACTGACAGATTGTGGCCTTTATTTCCCACTGCAAATTAATCATTCTCTCTAATTAATTTTCAATTAACTTGATTTAAATTTTGAATGGAGATGAAGTTAGTAAAAAAGAAATAAAAGCATTAGAAAATAAGAATATTTTTATCTTTTTAAGGACTGATATATCTTCATAGTTTCATAGACATAGTCAAATTAAAAAAAAATTTTAGTTAATCCTCACCTGAGGATACTTTTTTTCACTCACTGATTTTTAGAGAGAGTAGAGGGGGAGAGACACAGAGAAAGAAACATAGATGTGAAAGAGTCATATCAATTGGTTGCCTCCTGTACATGCCCCAACAGGAGCCAGGGATCGAGCCTGCAACCTAGGTATGTGCCCTTGACAGGAATCAAACCTGTGACCCCTCAGTCCCTGGGCCTACTCTCTAACCGCTGAGCCAAACTGGCTAGGGCTAGTCAAATTTTGATTATTAAAATGGTGGTATGAGAATCTTTCTAGTTTTGATATTATCAGATACTCTGTTTAATTAAGCACTTTTGTTTATATAAACAGGATCTCAGCTTATCGTAGCCCAGATGGAGTTTGAAGAGGAGGATTTTTAAGTCAAATTAATTACATTCTGCCCTGGGGAAAGAGAACCAGCAAGTTTGCAGAGATATCATCCTTTGAATTTTCCAAGTTAAAGAGGAGATAGAAAGGATAGGTGCTCCATGGGGGAGAGAGAGAAGAGGTATGGATGATGGACTAAGGTAGCTCATATTATTTTATTTGAAACATGATATTATAAGTTCCATGAATACCATAAATTTGCAAGTACTTATATTTGTACTTAAATATAAACTTCTGAGGAAAAATTTAAAGACTTTTGGGATTCCATGATACCTCATTCTTCTACTTGTTAGAAAAGATACTTGCAAACTGACTCTTTGGATATTAAATTAATACCTGATTATCCAAGAGTAAAGAGAGGCTAATACTGCCCATACCTCTCTTTCAGCAAATACAAAAAATAATGCATTAAAACTGCAAATTGTAGAGTACAGCACATAATATTTTCTCCTTGAAGAATATTAACTTAAATGTATAACAATGATTTCATAAAAAGAGAAGATAATCTTTGATGAAGTTTGTAAGATAATTATTTGCTATTAGGGCCTTATATTTAAAAAATTTTGGATAGCCATTCTAGTATTTATGTTTTGGATATTTAAGAACTTTGAGTTTCTTGAATCAAGATTATCTACTTGGCACGATTATCACTCACTAAAGAAGCAAATAATCCTTGGGAAAATTATAAAGAAGACAGAAAATAAAGAAAACTATTTTACTATGAAACTGAAGCAGGGGCAGCTCAGCACAGTAGAAGGAATACAGTTTCAAATCCTGATTCTGACACTAGCTTTGTGGTTTTGGATAAATAATTTCACTCATCCAAGCTTTAGGTTATTATTTGCAAACTTAAAATAATAGCCATACAGGGCTTCTTTAGAAAAACAAAATGATATACATAAATATGCCAGACATGGGAGGCATTGAGTATATGATGATTCTGCATATGAGGAGCCATGCTGAGCATTTTTGCTCATGGAATTAGGACCAAGCTTTCTGGAAGAGATACCAATGAGGAACTTCTTCTTTTTTTTTTTTTTTTTTCTTGTGTCTGCTTTCTTTACACTCCCATGGTCTTGGCTCACCTTGCATTCAAATGTGAGCATTTTTCCAAACTGCTTTCCTTGGCACTCTTCTCTTCTTGTTCTAAATTTCTCCTTGAGCTCCTTTGTCCTGTGTGTCTCCTTCAACTATCCTCTGTGTCTTAATCACAATGAAACTCAACTGCATTCCTTGACCAGAATTCCTGATGACAATTATACATATTTGGTTGATGTTCAACTCTTCTAAATCAGCCCTCCTAGTTCTTTCCCTTTGCTAAGTGCTTTCTTCTTCTTGTCCTGTAATTTAGTTAATATTTGTACTATCCCTCCAGTTACTCAACTTAGAAACCTCTGAGTCACAGCTGTGCCTTCCTTCCGTGGTATTTCTACCTCCCCTTTGCAGTTCATTCTCCCAGATTCTTCTGTTTCCCATCACTGCTCAGGCACTGCCATTTTTCAGCCGGACAACTGGAATAGCCTCTTAACTGCCTTCATTCTTTCCATGTCGTGACCTATCTAAAACTCTCACTGATGTATCAGCCTCTGTGGAAAACAGGTTGGTTTTTCATCACAAAGTTACCCAGCAGTTCCATTCCTAGGTGCCTACCTGAAATATTTCACAATGAGTCCTCAAACAATTACAGTTATGGTCATGTTCATAGCAGCACTATTCACAATCGTCAAAAGATGGAAACAGCCCCAATGCCCATCAACAGGTGAATGGATAAGGAAATTGTGGTATACACACACACAATGGAATATTATTCAGCCATTAAAAGGAATGAGGTGGTGATATATGTATAAATGTGGATAAATCTCATAAATGTTGGGCTAAGTGAAAGAAGCCAGACACAAAAGGTCACATATTGTATGACTTCATTTATATGAAGAGGTAAATTCATAAAGACAGAACACAGATTGATAGTTTCCAGGGCAAAGGGGAATTAGGGAATGGGGAGCAACTATGTAATGGGTGAGAAAAATAATTTGGAGCTAGACAGAGCTGCTGGTTGCAAGTCTCATTCAGTAAATGCCATCGAATGATTAAATATCTATTATGTGCATTTCCCCTCAATTTAGAAAACCCCCACAAACTTCCACTGGCGCCCCCTTGTGTCCAGAATGAAGCTCGCATTCCCACCCATCAGGGAACAGATGCTGTTCCCTAAATACTTTGTATTCTTTTGTCATGTTCTACCTTGGCTTATGCTGTTCTCCCTGTCTCCTTTCTTGGTAAAGCCCAACTGCATACTTTGAGGAAGAACAGAAATATCAGAAAGTCCTCTCTCTAATACTCCCTACTCTTGCCGCCTATTCAGGTGATAGTAATTCTTCCTCCCGGTTCCTGTTCTCATAGGACCCTCTCACACCCTGCACCATGCTGGATTGAGGTTTGCAGTGTTCCTGCCTCTTTCCATCACTAGACGTCGGTCCATCATTGGGCTGGCACTACATAAGATTCAAGTCTGTATTCCCCCTTCCCAGTATAGTGAGAGGGACACAGTGAGTACTCAAAGTTGGCTTTTAAGTTTTATTATTAAAGAGTAATTTTTGCTTCTTTGACTTTAGTTGTTGACTGTGGTAGAAAATTCCAGTTGAAGTCCCCCCCTCTTGATTTATAATAGTAATACTGTCAGGAATTAGATGGGGATCATTACAAATGTTATATTACTTGTTAAACACAGTTGCATTTTGTGAATGATTATCCAGTGTATATTTCCATCCTGAAATATTTTTAAACAATTTTTATTGATTTTTTTTAAGAGAGAGGAAGGGATCCTAGCTGGTGTTGCTCAATGTTGAGTGTCAACTTATGAACCAGGAGGTCACAGTTTCATCCCCAGTCAGGGCACATGCCCAGATTGCAGGCTCAGCCGTCAGTGGGGGCATGCAGGAGGCAGATGATCAATGATTCTCTCTCATCATTCATGTTTCTATCTCTCCCTTTCCCTTCCTCTCTGAAATCAATAAGAATATATATATGTATATATTTTAAAGAGAGAGGAAGGGAGAGGGAGAGAGAGAAACATTGATATGAGAGGGACACATCTATCGGCTTCCTCCTGCACGCCTCCTACCTGGGATCAAGCCTGCAACCCAGGCATGTGCCCTGAGCAGGAATAGAACCAGCAACCTTTTGGTGCATGGATGATGCCCAACCAACCGAACTACACTGTCCAGGGCCATCCTGAAGTATTTTTATTTCATTTCCATTAATTATAGGTACATTAAAATTTTTCCTTTCTATTTTAGAGAAGAAACAATTTTAACATGTTTCTTACCTTTGGTAAAGATCTTCCCCCACTCCCCCCAATACTTGGGGAAAAATTCTGTTACTGATATATTTTTCTAAGCCCAGTTATCCTACTGTTACTTGGTTTCTTTTCTATTTTTTCTTTAAACTTGTTTAGATCCGTGGGCTTTTTTGCTTGTAAAAATATCCTGAATAAGGTCACTTAGTTTGCTACAAG
Organism: Myotis yumanensis; assembly: GCF_028538775.1. Classification (NCBI taxonomy): domain Eukaryota; kingdom Metazoa; phylum Chordata; class Mammalia; order Chiroptera; family Vespertilionidae; genus Myotis; species Myotis yumanensis. The sequence continues at coordinate 92,284,084 of NW_027223752.1, forward strand.
TGCTATCTGGACTCTGGAGACTTTGACCAGGAGTAAGATTCAGTCCTTTATCCCAAGTGTTTGCAGTGGGTTGGGGTGAAACAGACAGGAAAGCCCACAGTCAACACCCAGTGTGATGAATGCTGTCATTGGCATTTATACTAAAAGACCTGGCATCTCTAAGGAGGGAGCCCCGCCTTCTGCTGCGGGGAACAGAGGAGGCGGCACAGGTGCAGGGTCAGGAGCTGGTGGCAACCGGGACAGATGTGTCTGGAGAGTGTCAACAGCCTGACTTAAACTATACTTACCAGTTGTTGCCCAGGTCAGACATGTGTAAACCAATTTTGATCAATTTGAACTTATTTGCTACCAAGGTATAGTTAGACCTATCTTAATGACTGTTGCCAAAATGCGATTTACTAGGGAGCCTTTCGGCTCAGATGCCAGCAAATGTGCTATGCTGTTTTGCCTCTATGTTCCTCCGTGCTGCATGATAATTGGTTGCCAGGATTAACTCTGTGGGCCAGCTCATTCCCTGATGATGCCCGATAAACCAGGGTGCCACTGCAGGGTGGTGTGTGTGTGTGTGTGTGTGTGTGTGTGTGTGCGCGCGCATTTATGTCATACATGCAGATTTTGTGAGTTGTTTCACATCTGGTGCAAGTATGTGAGTAGAAGTTCGAACTTCAATTAGTTGAGTTTATGAAGCACTGACAGTGTAGGGCAATATATGAGGCATGTAGGAAATTACAAAGGAAATAGGAAGCACAATCTTTGTTCATATTGAGTTTATAATCTAATGGAACAAATATAAATGGAGATACATGATAACAGATAAAATAAACATAAAAACATAGTCATAACCAGTTACAGATGGATAGAGATATTTGCACAGTGCTGTGGGGTTGGATAAATGACTGTTGTGCAGTGACTGTTGTCAGCTAGAGGAGTCAGGAATTGTTTTAATACAGGATGTGAAACTTAGGCACATATCTTAAGGACAGGAAGGACAAGAATTAGTGTGGGGGAAAATATCCTAGGAAGTACAAATGAAAATGAATAAAATGGATGAAAACACAGAGAGTTCGTGGGCTATTTGTAGATGGTGGTAAGGTTTGTTTGAACAGCTGAGGTTTTGTAGCACATGGATTTATTTTGGAAAACCTTAGAGTAGGCTCACTGCTATATAAAAAACAGTTCAGAATATCAGTGATTTAATACAATCAGAGGCTACATTTTATTTTATTTAAAAATATTTTTTATTGATTTCAGAGAGGAAGGGAGAGAGAGAGAGAGATAGAAACATCAATGATAAGAGAGAATCATTGATCGGCTGCCTCCTGCATGCCTCACACAGGGGATTGAGCCTGCAACCTGGGCATGTGCCCCAACCGGGAATAGAACCATGACCTCCTGGTTCATAGGTTGAAGCTCAACCACTGAGCCATGCTACTGGGGCCAGAGGCTACATTTTCTATCAGACCAATGGGAATCTGTATTAGTGGGGGTCTCTGTTCTGTGTAGTTCTTCAGGGTTCCAGGCTCCCTCCAGCTAACCTCTAGGTTCTAAGAGCCTTTTATTCAGCTGGTGGAAGGGACAGAAAATGCTAGTCAAAGGCTAGTCAAAGGGAAGGCTATGAGGGCCCAGCTTGAAGTAACCCTGCATGCATTCCACTGAACAGAACTCAGAGCACCTCTGTGCACGAGGCTGGGAAAGTGCCCAGGAGGAAAATGGCATGAGTTTTGGGAAACACATAGTAGCCCCTTGCTATCACCTTTATGCTAGTATCTCCTGAATCTAGATCACATCCTTATTTTTCACCTGAAATTTACTAGTAGTTTGTTCTGTCCAATTTGCCTAGTGAGTTTAGCTGCCTCAAACTCACCACCCCTCCTTTCCTAGCTTCATTACTTTTTATCAACAATTTCTTCATTCTTTTCTCGCCTTAGCATACTTCAGAGTCACTGTTAACCTCTTCCTCTCCTTTGCTTCATATATTTAACAATGTTCCTTCAGAATGCCTATTCAGTCTGTTCTTTTTTCTTTTTTTTTTTTTATATATTTTATTGATTTTTTTACAGAGAGGAAGGGAGAGAGAGATAGAGAGTCAGAAACATCGATGAGAGAGAAACATCAATCAGCTGCCTCCTGCACATCTCCTACTGGGGATGTGCCCGCAACCCAGGCACATGCCCTTCACCGGAATCGAACCCGGGACCCTTCAGTCCGCAGGCCGACGCTCAATCCACTGAGCCAAACCGGTTTCGGCATGTTCTTTTTTCTTTTTTTTTGTCCACTTCTGGACACTTGTCAGTGGCCTCATCTCCCAAGGATTGGCTGGTATCACAATTTCCCACCTAGAATCACACCTGGATATTGCTACTAGAAAAATCCTTTCATCTTGCTACATCTCAGTCAGTGATGCTTTTACTCTGACTATGAATTCCAAATTCCTCAGTTACACTAATCACTGTTATCCTGCCTCCACCCGCATCCAGCTTCCTTTCCGCCTACTGAGGGCTGAAGGCCCCACTTCTGCGCCAGGCAGGCTGGTCACTTCTCTGTATTGCAGGGTGCTGATCCCCACGCTGCAGACATGGGATTCCCCTGGAGAAGGTGCTCTCCACACCTCTTTGGAGCAAGCCCCAGTGCATGTCATGTGTCCCACACAAACACACTGCCTCCTGGTAATCTTTGTGTTGCATGTTCCACTCACTCTTGTGGGGACTTAGTTATGGACAGCATCGTTTTGTTATAAAAATGCTTTATGTGTGCATGTTTTGCCTCTCTACATTGATTGGTAAGATCCATAAGGGTAGGGATTATGTCCTATCTATATAATAAAGAGGTAATTGCTAATTTGTCCATTACGATGTCCCAGTCACAACCAGTCTGTGGACAGGGCCAGGGGCGGGGACTTCTGCCCCCAGCGCTAACGTAATGCTGCCTGCGTGCTTCCCTTCAGCACTGGTATGATGCTGGAGGGGCTGGCTGGGCTTGACGGGGGATCTCAGGCTGTGCCCCCCACCGGCACGACTTGATGGGGGACCTCAGGTCACACCCTCCGCCCAGCGGGTCTTGACTGGAGACCTTAGGCCATGCCCCTCGCTCAGCAGGGCTTGATGGGGGACCCCCACCCTGACTCCCGGCCTGGAGACCTCAGACTGCGCCCCCTGCCCCAGCTCCGGGCCGGGAGACCTCAGACCATGCCCCCCACCTTGGTGCCAGGCCAGGAGACCTCAGACTGAGCGCCCCCCTGCCCCAGCGCCGGGCTGGGGGACCTCAGGCTGTGCCACCTGCCCAGTGGGGCTTGATGGGGGACCTCAGGCCATAGCCCCTGCCTGGCAGGGCTTGACAGGAGACTTCAGGCTGCAACCCCCGCCCCAGCACTGGGCCGGGGGACCTGAGGCTGTGCCCCCCGCCCAGAGGGGCTTGATGGGGGTGGGGATGGCTGGGTCTAGGTCTCACCCAATGGGGGTGGGGCCAGCCGGGTCTGGGTCTCCTGCGTTTTTTCGAAGCCCTTGAGGGTGGGTGGGGACTTAACTCTAGGTCCTGCAGTGCGCCCCAGACTCTGACAGGAAGGAGATTTTATATACATTTTACTAATTTTCTTTCATCTCTGACACTTCTATTATAGAGAATGGGCAAATAGCAATATTAAAATATTTTTTCTCATTAATTCTCTTTTAATGTGCACGAATTTTGTGCACCAGGCCACTAGTATCTTACAATTTCCCACAGAGCCTACCTTACAACTAGACACAAAGTGATTACTCAACAACTGCTTGCTGAATGAAGGAGTTGAATGGAGATGAAGGCACTTAGGTGTGAAGATAATCATTTGGATAGGACTTTTTATGTGATTCAAGAGGCAGTTGGGAGCCATTGAAGGCTTCTGAGAACAGGAATCAAAAATTACTCATGGAAGAGGATTCTTATAGTTGTATGTAAGGTCCTGTCAAGTTGAAAATAGACAAGTACAAAATGTTAGAGATGGAATTAGAGCAAAGTGTCTGCTTTGTTCATGCAAGCAATGTAGGAGCCCTGGAAAAGGGGAAATCTGAAGCAAGAGTGGATTCCTGGTAAGCTTTCTAATTGTGAAACACAAGACATAAAAGTAAATGATAGGACTTACTGACACCAAGAGCAAAGGAGAGAGATGGCTCCCAGGAACCCAATAGCAATGCAATCTTGAGGATAACAACTTGGGAATGAGTGTTGATGTGAATGAATGTGATGTGTTGATTTGATGCAAGGTTGGTTTCAGGTTACAGCGAGACTCTCAGATACAGATATTCTACAGACATTAGCAGCACCAGATGTTTGAAAGAGCTTTGATTGCAGAGGTAGGAGACCAATGATCTAGTCCTAGCTTTGTTGTCATTGAGGTTTGTGACCTTGTGCAATCATTCAGACTTTTTGTAATATTACTAGTGGGTTAGGTGAGAGCATTTTCATGGGGTAGATCCTTACAAAAGAATTTCATAATCAATAACTTTTAGAAATGCTGTATATTTTTCAACATTTTAAATAAGCACTTCAAATATACAGAATATTTGAATGACTTTTATAGTAAACACTCAGACACCCATCACTTGAACATGTTACTATGCTTACTTTATTATATATCTGTCTACCTGGCTACTTCTTTATCCATTCATCATTTTGTTTCTTCCTCCTCCTATTCATCATTATTATATATAATTCTGGTCAAGAAGAGAAAGCATAGTAGTAATGAAATGTAGGGTTACAGAAGTGCTTACATCTAAATCCTTACAGTTATCTTTGAACATTGTCTTATATCCCACATCTAGTTCATCAGCTTCATTCTTCAATCATCTATTTGATACTCTGCATTTAGTTCATCTCTTCAGCTCTACTTTCAAAATATATTCCCAAACTGTTTATTTCTCATCACCTTCTCTATTACCCTGTGCCAAGCCACCATTCCCCCTAATGGATACCTGGGTCCTTTACTTCCACTTTTGGTTTTTACCCATTTGTGTTCATCTGTGAAGAAGAAGGTGGTATGGGCAAGCCTTCTTCAAGTGAGATGGAAAGTCACATGCTGGTGAGAGCTGATATGAAGTGAGCTGATGCTCAAGTGTAGAAGTTGAGAAACACAGTAAGAGGAGGGTTAGCATTTGGGAGAAAAAAACAAACACGTAGTTTCTTTTTTTTTGTAATTGGACATATTATGTTTTATTATTTATGTATTTATGTACTTATTTTAAAATCTTTATTGTTGAAAGTATTACATATGTCCCACTTTTCCCCCATTGACCCCTTCTAGCCTGCCCCCACCCCCTTTACCACCCTATTTTCTGTGTCCATGGGTTATGCATATATGCATATAAGTTCTTTGGTTGATCTCTTCCCTCCCCTCCCCCAACCCCCACCTTTCCTTTGAGATTCTACAGTATATTTTCATTTTCTTTTTTTTTTTTCAAATTATAAGAGAAAGTTTATTTAGAAAGTCACAGAGGTAGTAGAAGTGAGCCAGGAAACAAGTTATAGAGGCCAAAGAAGGGCCCTTGGAGCTTAGCAGAGAGAAAGGTAAAGGGAATAGGCCTGGAGGGAAGACGAGGGGGAAGGGAAAGGCACCAGAGAGGGAGAGCCCCCAAACCTTATTTTTCTAAGTCAGTAATTGACAATTTGAGTCCCAAGTAGTCTTACTTAGCGTGTTTTTTTTTAAGAGAAGCCCTTTGCATTCAGTTATTGACTTTATTGAGCATAGATGCAAGAGTTCTCCTGTACAGGCCTGTATCATAGCAACATGGGGATTCTAATTAAAATATTAACTTTACTCATAAATTTTGTATTATTTCTTTGCTCAATTTAATACCTAAAAATTTCCTTCCTGTTTTTGCTATAAATATATTTCAGTATTAGCCCCTTTTAATCCCTTTCACCTTTTAACCACATCCACAGAATAAATACTTATCAGTTACTGAGAAATTGGAATGTAAGCTCCATTATGTTAAAAACTAATGGGTAACACTAACACATAGTAACAGCTTCTTTTGCAATATTTATTCTCTTGGTGATAAAATATATATATATAAGCCCAATAGCCTATAGCTGCAGAAAGAATTTAGCTACAAGTTTATCAATTTGAGCAGGCCAACTGCACAACTAAATGCATGTGAAACTTAACAAATCCCTCAGGGAAGCTGACTGTAAGAATTTTCTAGTCTGTGTCAAGTTACTGAGGTGCGACATGGTGGATTGGACTTAATGCCTTAGGCAAGCACAATCAAATAGAGACAGTTTAAGATTTTTCTGTGTCCATGAAGGGATCTCTGGTAGGTATCTAAATGAAGCTTTCAGAGAGGAATATAACACCATCATGAACTCTCTTTCCTGAATATGTTGGTGAGCTATTTTGGTTTAGAAGGAATTCAAGTAAGATTTACACAGGGTAAGCTTTGTAACAGTTGAAAAATTTTAGATTATGATTTGCTTCATAGGAATATGGGAAATACAAAGCACTTTTTTCCTTAGATTTTAATTTAAATTTCAAGAAGAAAATTCAAGAATAGTGTATGTATTTTTTTGGAATTACTTTGGGTATGGCAATTTGATTTTGTGGTCTCTTAACATTGACGATCCCACTGGCCCCAGAATTTCAGAACATTTTGGTGTAAGAAAGTTACTGTAGTAAAGTGGTTGGGTAGTTTGGATCTAGAGCCCGATTACCTTGGTTTGAATCCCAGGTACACCACCTATTAACATATGAATCAGGGCAAATTAGTCCACCTCACTTTTTTAATTTTTAAAATGGGAATAATATAATCAGTTTTGGGTTGTTTGAAGATTAAATGAATTAATCAATATGAAGCACTTAGGATAGTTCTTGACTCATAGCACTCAGTAAGTGCCACCTATCTAACATCAATGACTGTAATAATACTTTTGGGTATTATTCTTCAGTGATCACTCCGAAAATATATTGCAGTTTCTCGGGAGCAGGAGTCATGCAGCGTCCCAGTCCTTCAGCTGCCCAGGACTCAGCCCATGATGGTCAATAGAAGGTGGGGCAAAAGTTGATTTACAGTTGTGAGTACACAAAACACAGAGTTTATTCTTATATTATTATTTACTAGTAGCCCTGCACACAAATCCATGCGCCAGTAGCTCATTGCTGCCCTCCTTTAGCTCTCCGCCCTCTGCCCTGCCCTCCTGTAGTTCCCCTTGCCCTCCTTCCCCCCATACCACCCCTTATAGCTTGCTGCCCTGCCCACTCCTGTAGCTCTCCACTGCCCACTTGTAGCTCGCTGCCCCACCCTCCTGCTGATCCGTGATCTGGTCATTATGCGGTTGGTTGTTATGTAACGACCATTTGCATATTACATCTTTATTATATAGGATTATTTACTAGAGTACTGGTGCACAAATTTGTGCACCAGTGGGGTCCCTTGGCCTGGCCTGCGATATTGGGTGGAAACCTGCTCTCCAGTATCCCCTGAGGGGTCCCAGATTGTGAGAGGGTGCAGGACAGGCCGAAGGACCCCACCGGTGCATGGGGCCAGGGAGGGACTGCAGGAGGGCTCCAGGGCGTGTTCGGCCCTTCTTGCTCAGTCCTGATCATCTGGATCCCAGCAGCAAGCTAACCTACTGGTCAGAGCGTCTGCCCCCTGGTAGTTAGTGCACATCATAGCGACTGGTTGACATGTCGACTGTTTGCCCCCTAGTGGTCAGTGCACGTCATAGCGGCCTTAGCATATACGCTTTGATTGGTTGAATGGACGACCGGACACTTAGCATATTAGGCTTTTATTATATAGGATTGTGTTATTTTTCTTATGAACAACTGTAAACCTGCTTTGCCCCACCCTGTATGAGAGGTAGGTTTGAGAGTTCGGTCACCAGTCCCTGAAAGAGTTGGAACCCCTACCAGACAATGTTTCCCTCCTGGGGAAGGCACTCCTAAGAGGAAACTCACTCTGAAATAATCTCTGTCAGAAACTAGAACCTCTAATCTAGATGGGAGGAACAGCAGACTAGAGTTGAAGGGGGGGATTAATTGTTTTAGCTTTTAAGACATTGGGAATCTTCTCAAAATTGGTAAAGCAACTGCTCCTTGGATTGGCTATTGGATTTTGGATTTTTAGGATTCAGAGAGTTTTGCACCATTTTTTTATAGTCAAGTCAGTCATTTGAAAAAGCCCTTTCAATTTATTCCTGTAATCTGCCTCATGGTTCTGAGCTATATCCCTAACAGTAGTCTTCCAACAGAAACCCTACCCTGCCCTAACCTTGGAAACATGCAATTCCTTCCCCTTGACCTGGCTGGCTGACCTGAAGGCAGGGAGCCACGGACCTTGACCTCAGACTTCTCCCTTGACTCTGTGTCGTTGACCACTTTCCACATCTCCTCTTTCCCTCTGGCTTTCAGGAGCCCTGCTTGTCTGCAACTCTTCCCATTGCTGTTTCCTGTGCTTCCTCTTTCTTCCTTCGGAACTTTCCTAATCAGAACTCAAAAAAGACAGGAAAGGATGAGAGAGAAAGCCTGGGTCTAAAGAGGGCAACCACATAATTTATGTTTCAACCTGGGACATTTTGAGGAAAAAGTAGGGCTACTAATAATTACACTAGAGAGATCTGATATAAACCTGGATGTCCTGAAAAACTGGGTTCAGGGTCTACCTTGGGCCTAACGCTGAGGGAAAAGCAATTATTTCACTATCCCTTTTCCTTGTTTTTCCCCCATAATAGTACCACCAACAAATTAAAGCCTAAAGTAATTGCTGGGGGAGGATCAACTGTGACTTACTACAACCTGGTCATCTTAGAGGCTAAGCAGCGAAGTCTCCAGGTCTCTCAAATGTCTGCCAATGGTCAATCAGCAAATCATGACGCAATTATTATTACTGTTAGAGGCCTGGTGCACAAAATTCATGCACGGATAGGGTCCCTAAGCCTGGCCAGCGATCAGGGCCAATCAGGGCCTCCTGGCTGCCGGCCAGGGCCTTCCTTCCAGCTGCCGGCTGGCCGGGGCCTTCCTTCATTCTGCACCGCCCCCTGGTGGTCAGCACACATCATAGTGAGCAATAGGTCTCCCAGGTCGGACACCCATGGGGACACTTTGCATATTAGCTTTTTATATATAGAGATTATTTCTGATTAAATGAAACCAGTAGACTTCTTTCTTCATCTTTTTCTCTTAGTAGGGGAGAACAGCATGGGAATTCAGTCATTTGTACAATTGTTGCCCCTCTTTATAGCTTCTATAAAGTTTCATAATGAGAAATGCTGAAAAAACCTTTAACATTTACCAATATAGGACAGTGGTTGGAAGCACAGTTCCCTCTCTCCACAACTGTGACATAACCTGGAAAGTTGAGGGGAAATTAATGAAAACATTTATATTTCTAATAAGAGCAGATTCATCTGTGCATTCTATGAGACTCCCCATATTGTTTAAATAAATGATAGAGTCTATTAGCAATGAACTCTGTAAACACCAGTTCATTGTGCGTGAGCATAGAGTAAATAAACTAAACTCAAATTATGACTTTTTTGTTATCTATTAAGACCTATTTTCCAATATTCACAGTCAGCAACAACATAAAATAATAGTGTGTGTCAGTGAATGTTGTAGTAATTTTAAGTATATACTAATTTAAATAAATGGAGTTCCTAGTATGAGTACCTCCTTTTAAGAGTGCCTGCTATAGATGCCTCAGAATGTGAAAACTGGGAAGGATCTTAGACAGTAACTAGTGCCAGAGGGTGCAGGGAGTCCAGAAGCCTGTGTCATGTAGCTTGAATCCCTACTTGCCTCATTCTATAATCTTGTCCTTATCTCAAAATTTAGTAGTCATGCTTAGGAACAACCTGCTTTTTTTTTTTTTTTAGTGGAATCTCTAATTGAATTTATTCACTTAATATCTTCAAAAGTAATGAAGGACCTGAAGTAGATATGTTTTTTTAAATATTTTTATTGATTTCAGAGAGGAAGGGAGAGGGAGAGAGAGAGAGAAACATCAATGACGAGAGAGAATCATTGATCGGCTGCCTTCTGCATGACCCCTACTGGGGTTCAAGCCTGCAACCCAGGCATGTGCCCTTGATCAGAATCGAACCCAGGACCCTTCAGTCCCCAGGCCAATGCTCTATCCACTGACTCAAACTGGCTAGGGCTAGATATGGTTTTATATAGCATATTTTCAGTTGTGGAATTCAAGAGGTTGTTTTATTCAGCAGACATGGCCCTTTTCTTTGTTTTTTCGTAGCAGGTACCACTAGAAATGTCTTATACTTAAAACATAATGATACTGACCCTTTCACTTTCACTTTTTAGAAATACAAAAAGCTTCCCAGAGGAAGGATATTTGATATTCCAGAGTGGAGGTCAACAAACTTTTTTGGTGAAAGGACAGATAGTAGATATTTCTGGCTTTTGGGGCCATGTGGTCTCTATGACTACCCAGTTGTCATAGAGCATGAGCCATTATAGACAGTGTGTAAAAGAGTGAGCAGGCCGTGCTCCATTCAAACTGAATTTACAAAAACAGGCCGTGAATGGGAATGTTCTGTGGGCCATAGCTTGCCGACTCCTTTTATTTTGTGATGATAGGTCCCTAAACTTAATATTAACAGAGATGAAAACTATATTGTAAATTTATTCGAGTTACATAGTAAAGAAGAAACCATGTATCTTACCATTTATTGAAGAATTACATATGATTAGGATGACTGCTTAATTGAAATAATTTCTCATAAATGTCATGTAGAGCAAAAGAGAAGCACTGGCAGAGATTATTACCGCAACATTATTTGTAATAGCAAAAAAAAAGAAACAACCTAAATGTTCACGTGTAAAGAACTGGTTCAACAGAAATTTGCACAGTTAAAAAGATTGAGCTACAAGTATTTTTACTGACAAGGAAATTTCTCCCTAACACCATTATCTTGAGATCAAAAAAAGCAAGCTATAGAATGATATATACAATATGACACCATTTATGCTAAACAAACAAGTCACAAAGAATGCTGCATATTCTCTGTGGATACAGATGCATGTTCATGAATTTATAGAAAAAAAGGCTCTAATCTGGTGACAGTGGGGATAACACAGGGAGAACTGGGTTTAGGGGTGTTAGAGATAAAGGAGAATGCGAAACCACAAAAGACATTAAATAATGAAATGCAAAAAATGCTGGACAGGTGCTTTTGTTTTGAAACAGTATAAAGAATGAGGGCTGTAATTTTTAAGTTTATAATTATAGGCATGACATTGATAGTCTTTATAATTTTGAGGGCTCTATGGGAAATGAATGTTAGGTAAGACTTTTACTTCCAGTAGAATGGCCATATCATTTATTACATTTGGCCTTGGATTACAGAAGATCTTTGAACATTATGAAATTTGAGAAACTCAATAACTTTGCAAAAGTGGTCAGCAGTTTATGAGCTGTGTGTCAATGTTATGGTCAGTCTGGCCTTAGGAATTTACACCCGTGCTGGTGCCACACTTGGGTAGGGAGTCTTATTTTGCAGCATGCTACCTTCTCAAGTGAAATCTGTGCGGTTTTGATGACAATGTACCTCACTTTAGTACAGTCACATTGCTCTAAAATGTGGCTGTTACCAACTAATATTGTATGTGAGTCCAGACTTAGGATGGATGATATAAAGCAAAAGGATGCTTATTTATTGTTGAGAAGAGGCTGTATTTTCACTCTGGCAAGTGTTGTAGACCTACTATGAACTCTTCACTGTATTGGAAAAGTAGGTGGTATTAAAAAAAATGTGAATGATGGCCTATTTCTTGTTGGGGAATAAGAAGAAATTAGGTAATATCAAAAGACATCACATCTTAAATGCTAACTTGAGACTCCAGGAACACCTATAGAAGATCAGGGGATCAATGTGGGCTGAAAGAGTTGAGGGTCAGTTTAAGAGAATTGTGTCTTGCTTTAGGCCTCAATGTAAAGTTTGGATAGATAGAGGAAATGGAAAGGCAGATTCTAAGGAGGAAGCTTGTGAGAAATGACTGAGTCAGAGAGCAACTTGTGGCATCTCTTCTGAAAAGACTTATGAGGTGTAATGATGATAATGGCGGCATCAGTGTCATGGCAGTGTCAGTAGGAGCATCAATAGCAGTAATAATACGAGGTTATATTTTGACCAAGAGTTTTATGCTAGATAAGGTCATAAGTGTTTCACTTTTTCAATTCCTCACTAAGCCCCATAGTACAACTCTTTCCCCCCATCACACAGGCAAAGAGTTGAGGGTTAGAGAGAGAATGCAACTTCCCCAAGAATATTTAGCTGTGAGAGCCAAAGTCAATATGTAAATACTGGCTGCCTGACTCCCAAGCCCTGAACCGCCCAAGGCCAAACTGACCCAGAAGATAACCATACTCTACTGTTGGCTCTCACACCAGGTGACCCCATACTCATTTCCCCCAGCACAAAATAAAGGCACCGGATAGCACAATCTCTATGACTTATAATGCTCACCCTGTGGTTACTTACCTCATCAGAAAATGGGGCTAATAATTGCAGTGTGCAGGTTAGATAAGACAATGAGAGAATACATGGCACAGTGTCAGGCAAATAGCAGACACTCAATAAAAAGTTAGAGTCCAATAAATAAACATTGTTATCATCCTCTAATCGTCAACAGTTAGTCAAGATAATTGCTTCATCATTTGTTCTACTGGATATGTCCTAACCTGTGGATGAGAGAGATGTAGCAGGGTTAGCATGAACTTCTCTCTCCGTATTTACATTAAGAGGGAGAACTGCCCTGAAGTTGTGGGTTATAACCAGGGAGAGAGCTTGTGAGAGATCCTATTAAATTTATTGAAATCTAGTTGCATATATTGTATTTGGCTAAGTGGAAGTGGTTTTCTAAAAGTAAAAACATCTGTGGATTTTCAGGAGCCTGACGTGAACAAGCCAATTTATGTAAGAAGGTGTAAGTTTATAAATGACAACAAACCAGACTTCTGCTTTTCCTACTTCTTCCAGTAGCTTTTAACCTTTGTATCTTACTTATGCATGGGAAATCATTAAATTGTAAACCGGTTGTGCTCTTCTTTGCTTCCTCTTTTTGTTTTTGGTATCTTTTCTTCAGTTTAATGTTAGTTTTACTGTAGGCTGTGACAGTGAGGCAGCCTGCCCAGAGTGCATTCCTGGTTTGTGGCAGGGATGAATCAAGAATACAGGTTTCTAAATTAGAAAGGCCTGGGGTCATGTGCTTCCCCCCGCTTCAAATATTCAACATTTTTTTCATTTTTCCCTCTCTCCTTTTCCCTGTAAGCAGTAGTCTGATTTCTCCAAATTAACTTTTATTTGGGACCCCACTATGTACATCAGACAGGAGTGGCCCTGCTAAGGTTGAGTGGGGCCTGAGGCCATGCCTGCATTTCCCTACCTTTTCCTCTCCATCCCTTGGTCCTCCATCTACCATCAAAGTTTCTACACAGGACAGTTATATGAACACTGTCCTGTCCCTTACACTTTCATTGATGATACAGGGGCACTGTGCATTTTAAGACCTGCTATAGGGCTTAATATTTTTATCTTCTCAGTAGTAACTTCAGTAGGGGTAGAGAATGGAAGAGAATTGAGATATATTCTTACACAAAACAAATCTTTAATTGCTATCCACTCTAAATATTTAATTTCTAATATTGCATCACTACTTCAGTACTGACTGGCATGTTCTATTCCTAGAAGGTAACTGAAGTTTAATGAGAAGTAATAACTCACTAAATATAATGAATCATGCTTCTTAGAACAGTGATGGCGAACCTTTTGAGCTCGGCGTGTCAGCATTTTGAAAAACCTAACTTAACTCTGGTGCCATGTCACATATAGAAATTTTTTGATATTTGCAACCATAGTGAAACAAAGATTTATATTTTTGATATTTATTTTATATATTTAAATGCCATTTAACAAAGAAAAATCAACCAAAAAATGAGTTTGTGTGTCACCTCTGACACGCGTGTCATAGGTTCGCCATCACTGTCTTAGAAGATCATAAAATCTGTCTTTTAAGTGATAGTTTCACTTTTCAGATTCAGACCCTATGAGAACCTTCAAACTCTATCAGGAAAAAATGTATGTTAGAGTTAAAGCCATATCTTTTCATCAACATGTTTATATAAAGACAGTGGCAAATCATGACATAACTCAGAGTCTGAATTTGTTGATTAGTATCATAAGTGATAGTATCCATCTTAGTGTTCTGGAGACTGAGAAAGCAGTGGGGATGAATGGGCTATGACGAAAATGTTCATTCAATACCCTTGAGAGGTAGCAAATTCTAACAGTCTACCTCATTGGATTTCTGTTCCCTTACTGATAAGATACACTGATTAAATGAGGAAAAGAAGTCAGAAAAACCATCATATTCTTCAGTCAAATTCTGCATATCTAAAGAATACATGGATATTAGATTAGTTGATTTCTTCCTACAACTAATGAAATTGTTTACTGTTAGAATATAAATACTTTATTCCTCAAGATTGTCTTGCATATTTCTCTAGATATTAAATATTTACTGTAGGTTACCAACAAATGTTTTAATGTTAGCCAGACTTGACATTCTTATAGAAAAAATGCCTGAAATGGAATTCAGAATCATGTGTTTTGGCTCATTTAACTAGTTTAGATTTAAATTAATGAGTTTATAAGTAAAATTTATATTCTGGGTAGTTTTATTGTATTCCTTTTGTTAGTATAAATCTAAAACGTGCTTATTGAATGTGATACAATGTACAGACATATAAAGACAAAGTTAGCCCTGGCCAGGAGGCTCAAGTTGGTTGAGTGTCATCCTGTAAACCAAAAAGGTTTCAGGTTTGATTCCCAGTCATACCTAGCTTGTGGGTTTGCTCTCTGGTTGGGGTGCATATAGGAGGCAACTGGTCAATATTTCTCTCTTAGAATTGATGGCTGGTGTGTTGAATCTCATTAAACCCAGTGGCTGTTCAGTGCATATAGAGCAGTGGTTCTCAACCTTGGCTGCACATTAGAATCACCTGGGAATCTTTTTAAAATCCTGATTTCTGGGCCTCATCCTCCGGAAATTCTGTTTCTTTGTTACTAATGTTGTAGCCCCACCTCATAACAAAGAAACAGAATTTCCGGAGGATGAGGCCCAGGAATCAGGATTTTAAAAATATTCCCAGGTGATTCTAATGTGCAGCCAAGGTTGAGAACCACTGATATAGAGGGAAGATGGCTAGAAGGGCCTGAGAGGGTATCTCTAAAGGTCTAGATGGAAACTTATAAGGCCTGAAATACAGGTTATGTCTTCATGTATTTTTCCAGTTTTCAGGACTGGAAAGACTGGGTTTGATAAGGGTCTCATTAGTAGAGCCAGGAGAGTTTTACATTCAAATTTGGGGCTGGTAAAGGAAAGAAGGAAATAAAAAAAAATAGGCAAAACATAGAATTAATATTTGACTAATGAGGAAGAGTGATTGAAGACCCTGGAAATACTCTAGAAGCCATAGCAAGGCATAATAATGGGGAGGGGTTCAATATGGCCAGATATCTGTCTGACAGGTATAAAGTATAGATTTTAAGGAGAAGATTTAATTATGATGTAAGGGATCTAAGCAAATCTTAACCCTAGGACTAACAATGGAACAGCTGCAATGAAAGGGCTTTCTCCAAGAAACAGATTTAAAAACATACAGATAGAACTCCTGTATATTACATGGGCATATACATACAGTGCACACACACACACACACACATGATTTATATGCATACAGAGACATCTATTCAGGAAAGAAATACACCAAAATATTACAGAAATTTCCTCTGGGTAGTAAGATTGAATAATTGTTTTGTTTTTCTGGTTTTCTATATTTTCAAATGTTTCAACAGTAAACTTCTATTACTTAGATCCGTGGTTGGCAAACCGCGGCTCGCGAGCCACATGCGGCTCTTTGGGGGGCAAAGGGGGGTAAGGACACATATGTAATACCTTAATCAATAAAGAAAGAAAAAATAGCCTTGTGATGATAAAAAATAGCCTTGGGATTAAAAAACATACTTGCACATTCTAGCTGTTTCATAAATATTTACTGATTAGCATTGTTTGGAACAGATGGTATAATGTTAAAAGATGACTAAAGAGTAGAAACAATGCTAAATTCTCTATAAAGGATAATGATTTTTCAAATTGTAAAGGGCAACACAACCATAGCTAAAAGAACCTGAAAACCACAAGTAGGTGTAGAAACCCTGTATTAGCTCATAGTCACTTTAAATTGGTACAGATTTAGACATTGCACTAAAAGAATTTTCAGTTGGAATTATGGAACCACTTTTGGAAATCTTTGGAAAAGCTAGGAAAAGGAGAGAAGTGCTTATATCCTGAGTACAGTGGATGCCTGAACTTAGACCTGCCCTGGGATGGGAACTATTAAATGGATCAATGAATTGGCAGCACTTTGGAAGATAATAGTCATTAGGTAACAGCCAGGGTGCCAAGTTAGCCTCATTTCCTTTTCAAAAAATAGGACTACAGAGTCTGTAGGTTAGAGAAATTCTCAAGACATAGTGTACATTAATTTATGCAAGTATTTGAGAAAGTAACATGTTATAGTTGTGGGCTTTTTGTGGATATACACATTGTGTGGTGAGGAAGTCATGGGATTTAGTAAATGGTCCCCAAAAGATAATTAAACCAGAGGCTAATCTTTTAAGAGACACTGTTTTAATTGGGTTCTGTTCAACAATTTTCATCATAGGCCCATTTATTAATGTTCTGCAAGTTAGAAAATTAAGAACCATCATTGATAGTGTGGTGGTTAAGGGTGGCCTGAACTCAAACCCTGGCCCTGTCACCAGCTGATTGTGCCTTAGTTTTTTCATCTGTGAAATGGATATAATAGTACTTACTTGTATGGGTTGCACACAGGGCCCTTAGCACTATGCCTGGCACTTGACAAATATTTCATAAATGGTGGCTAGTGCCTGCTTAGAATGTATTGTGCTAAAGCATTTTATACACAAGGAAACTAAGGCTTAGAGAAATTAAATAGCATCAAATGGACAGGAATAAATTTCCTCAAGGTTAATAATAGATTAAGAAATGAAATCCAAGAGCAATAACTGTAAAGTTCATAACATTTTTACTTTTGTTAAAATAATTTAGATAAAATTGATCTAGAGGTTTTAGTTGGCTATAGATACGATCCATTGTTATGGCTTTAGAAACAGAAAAAAAAAATGGTCCTACTACACGTGGGTAATTTGACCACATCTGGAATATGTTTTTTTCCACCTAAGCATTTGCTAAAAGGAACAGATTTTGGAGGATGAACACAAGGCACGCGGGGACCAGCTGCAAGACCCAGAGTTAATAAGTTTGAAAAGCGGGAACTTTGAAGGAAGCATGATGGCTGTCTTAAAATATTTGGAAGAAATCATTTGGAAGAAGGATTGGTTTATTCTGCGATACTCCAGAATGGGTTTCAGGGGCAGAAGTTATGGGGAGGCCAACTTGACCGTTAGATTTTGCTGACCTTCAGAACTATCCAGAAGTGGGATGGTCTGTCTGCCTTTCAGTTCGGTAAACATCATCTTCTTTAAGTTGCGGCACGGGCAGCCTTCTCTGAGATGCTGTGGAGGGAATTGCCATATTGGATGGAGGAAGATGACTTTTCAATTTTCTTTTAAAGTTAAGAATTTATCATTTTGTAAGAAACTGAATCTATTGAAATAATGCATTTTCTAATGATGAATGCTACTGGTTTAAGGCACCTATTCTTTAACTTTATGGATTTAATTGATTTTTTTAGATCATAAACAAGTTGCAAATGTAAGAAATATATGTTTCATTTTGGAAAATGATGACTACTTCACTGTTATTGAGAAAACCATAATTTCAGTTAGTAAAATTCAAACCACTGAATTCATTACATTACCAGAAAGACAATTTCCTCATCATGATTACTTGTAAGACCTTTCTTCCATCATTGAAGAGAAATCATTTGTGTTTAAAGAACATTTATGTTGAGTTAAAAGATGACATTTCTTTGATGCTGTGTGTACATAAGGGTAGCTTGTAGAAAAATTTAAGAACATAAGAAGTGCAAACTCATAAAATATAACTTCCACATGAAAAGCCATTTGATATGTATCAGATATACTTAATAAGGTTATTCATTTTGGAACCTATATTTTCTTCCTTTCTTTAAAAAAAATCTCTCAAGATGACTGGCTATGGTATTATCTTGCCCAGATTCATAACATTATGCTAGAATTTTGCTGATAAAAATGAGTCTGACTTCAGTGGCAAACTGTGCTTGGTTAACCGCCTTCCCTCCCACCCAGGTGTCGGGCCAGCCAAGCTGTTCAGCACAATGAAAGTTCTTGTTTGACCATAGCTGCACATCTCACTCCACAGGCAATCAGCATTTTAATTAGTGACTCAAAGGAAAGTCATTGTCATCTAGTTGCTTTATCATAATTGCCAAATAATTTACCATTGAATAAATAAATAATGTAAAGGAGAAACCTCCCCTCATAATGCTGTCATTAACGCTTCATTTTTTTCACCCTCTCATTTGTATTTGTATTAACACACAGCCCACTTGAAAAGCAGTAATTTGTAGCCTATCCTTTTAAAAACTGGAGATGGTTTCCTTTTCTATCACCACTTTGTACTGCATGGATTACTTTAAGGTTTAGATAAAGGAAGCTCATGGTGGCTGGTGTCTCTTCAAAGGTGTGTGAAAGTGAATGATTGATTTGCTGTGTGCATCATTGGGACTAGGTAACTTGCATTATGACTCTGATGTACTGTGTAATTGATGCAAGTCCTTTCATAGCCTTCTGAGATTGAAATCAATATTCATTTGGAGTGCAACAACTGTAATAAACTGCATTGCTTTTGTAAGCAGTGGTCTAAGGCTTTGTAAAGGATCAGTTCGGAGTGACAGATTATGGTTGGGCTGGGGTCTATTTGAATAGATAAGAACAATGTCTGCAAAACAACCCTGTTTAAAACAGCTGGTTTCATGAAATTAACTTTTTGATGTTGCTGTATAGAAGCTTCTTTACTTTTCCTTTATATGAGTCTGTCTTCTATCTGATTACAAACCTGGACCCCATGGGAAGAAGGAGTAATTATTTTAATAAATAAG
Organism: Myotis yumanensis; assembly: GCF_028538775.1. Classification (NCBI taxonomy): domain Eukaryota; kingdom Metazoa; phylum Chordata; class Mammalia; order Chiroptera; family Vespertilionidae; genus Myotis; species Myotis yumanensis. The sequence goes on from NW_027223752.1 coordinate 92,303,193, forward strand.
TTGATTTTCATGATTAACAGCAAAGATGTTTTATATACCTTGACAGGTTTATGAAATCTCCTTTTGTTAGTGTTATCCCTTTCAAAGTATTGATGATTGGCAATTGGATTTGCATTCTTGGTTAAAAATGGATATGCCTGATGATATCTAGTACAGAGTAAAACTTCAGATACCAAGGAGATGCATTTTGGAGAATAAAGAAATCAATATCAATTAATTCTTACACTCAGATAGCACGTTATGTGAGAGCTGGCATAGTCTAGAGGCCATGAGTGCTGGTTCAGGGGTCAGAAACATCTGAGTGAAAATCCCGACCCCACTGTTGACCTTGAGCAAGTGGTGTAAACTTCAGCCTGGGCTTACTCTTCTTCAAAATGCAAATGATGCTTGTTACTCCCCCAGAGTAATGCTGGGAAAATTAAATGAAATAATGAGATATGAGCCCTAGCCAGTTTTGCTCAGTGGATAGAGCGTCGACCTGCGGACCAAAGGGTCCCGGTTTCAATTCTGATCAAAAGCATGTACCTTGGTTGCAGGCTCCTTCCTGGCCCAGACCCTGGATGGGGCGTGTGCAGGAGGCAACCAGTTGATGTGTTTCTTTCACATCGATGTTTCTCTCTGTCTTTCCCCTCTCTCTTCCACTGTCTCTAAAAAAAATAAAAATATCAATGGAAAAATATCCTCGGGTGAGGATTAACAAAAAATAAATGAATAAACAAACAAATAAATACATAAAAAGAAATAATTAGATATGAAAAACACAACACATTACTTGGCACACTCTAAGTAACTGACGATAATCATGCCCATTTTGGGGAGTGGGATCAGCAATCCTTTCTTTTACTCCGTTTCTACCACCTTGAAAGTGTCTCTAGCCTCTCACTGCCTAGAAAAGGAGAATCTCATCTCAGTGCCCATTTTGCTTCCCTGCCTGAAACTGTTCAGCATGGTTACTTTTACTATAACAAGTCCAACATTTTTTAATTCATCACTATCCTACCCACCATTTTCAATGTGTTGCCCTGTAGTTTGCAGGACTATTGTGAGGAGTAGATGATGTCCTGAAAGAAAACCACATCACCAGGGCCTGTACAGCATCATCGTCTTCATCACTTATTTATTTTATTTTTTGTTCATCCTTACCCTAGGATATTTTTTCCATTGATTATTTAGAGAGAATGGAAGGGAGAGAGGGAGGGAGGGAAGGAAGGAAAGAGGGAGGGAGACAGAAACATTGATTTGAAAGAGACACATGGTGGATTGGTTGCCTCCTGTATGTGTCCCGACTAGGGCTGGGAATTGAACCTGCAACCCAGGCATGTGCCCTCGACTGGGAATTGAACCGTGGCCCAAGGCTCTATCCACTTAGCCACACTAGCCAGGGCTCATCATCATTTAAACCAAAGCCAATGTTTGGGTTTTTACTAGTCAGAGGCAATATTCTCTGTGCTTTCCTGAATTGAGAACTGTTATCCCCATTTTACAGAAGAGGAAATCAAGACATAGCGGGTAATTGGCACATAGTAGTTGCTCAGAAAGTGGTGGTTATTTCTACTATTACCTTCAATTAAGTGTCTGAAAAGTCTCTAGTTTTCTCCAAATATATACATTTCAAGAGTGACAAATTATACCCCAAGGGGTAAAACCAGCCTCCAGACATAGATACAGGGTTTTAGGAACATAAAAATAAAAATGTCATTTAAAAATCCCTCCACACGTGTTCCCACCTTCTCACCCTTCTAATCTTCCCAAATTCTACCTATTTTTTTTAAAAGTCAAGACCTTTTTCACTGAAGTCATCCTAATTATTTGCATCCTAGTGTTATATTTTCTTCTCTGAGCTCCTTCAGTACTTAGTCTTTACATACAATTTAACATTAAATTATGTAAACATACAATATGTAATATTTTGTGATAAAGACTGTGTCACATGCTTTATCCACTAGTTCTTATAGTGAGGGTTGATATTCTAATTAGAGTAGGAGTGGTAGTGCACAAATTTGTTACTACTTAGTGAGTACACATATTTTCCACATACAAAGGCTGTCCACGAAACCACGTGCCAAGGGAGGTATCATCATCCCCCGTGGACCGGTGCGGACAGCACGATTACTCACAGAGGCAGGTAATGTGCCCAACGCTACAAAAGGCTGGACTAACGTGCAAACGAGGGGGTCTGTCAGACACGAACCCCATATTTTTTTTCTATCTTACCTACCAGAATCCCTCTTTTTTTTTTTTTAATAGCCTCCTGATCCCTTACTAAATTTTTAGTCAGAGGAATCACATGTTTGGCCTTTAAATAGGTATATTTACATTACAATATACAAGGTATAAACTTTGAAATGTCTATAAAAATGTTGAAGATAGAGATTATGAATCAATCCAAAATAACTTGATACATTGGAGCATATGTTTTGAGGGTGAAACAAAATTGTATACTACTACAAGCCACTTAAATATCATCTATAAGGATTACACATTGCCACTAAAGGTGTTAGAAAGTACACATTTTCAGAGATTTAAAAATATTGGTTTGTATAAGAAAACCTACTCATATCTACAAGATTTGCAGTGATTTCCTATCCCTAGTTAATTACAAATTTTTAAAGATGTAAAGAATAAATTTTACTATCATTAATATTCATCAAAGACATATGATCGCTTATTTTATTTGTCATTGTTGTGTTCAGCATCGTTTGTTCTGTGCGTGCTTTGCAGCGAGTTAACCATGTTTCGATCAAAAGTTGGGGTATGTGACTTTGCCTTTCTCAGTGCTGACAGAATCCATTGCCTTTACATTTTTAATCCAAGACTGTTAACAGTTTTGTGAAAAGAAACAACTCTATCTGAGGAGGGCCGTCAGTGACATGTATACTCTCCCAGGCAGACATAACAAAATTAGTGGCAAACGCAAGTTTAAAAAAAGAGGCCACACTGCAAAGCCTCCCCAGCTCTGTCTTCTGGTTGGCACCATCCAGTATGGCTGCCCATTTCACATCTCTGACACAGATGGTTTGACAAGATGCAATCTGAAGGCTTTCAGAAAGAAATCCGTCTGTGGTAGTTTGTGTGTGATATAAATATTACAAGGTCAAATTCATTTTTTTCCAGTGAGGCAAAATGTTAACCTTACACTTGGATTCAAAGCTGACCCATGACATCACTTTTGGAATGAATATATCTTTTCATTGGAAGGTGTGACCTAATCTCCATATTTCTTCTATGTATCTTATTTCCTAATTTGACTTTGAGTCAGAATCACCTTTTTCATACATGTGTTGATGCTTTCTGCCGCTGGAAATAGATCTCTATGCTGTTAACAATTATTCTCATTCCTAATACATTCTAAAAATGCATTATGAGGGTGGATTGATTCTGTAGTTGTATAATAGCCCGAATGTGGCACTGGGAAAGGGGATGGAAGAGTATTCAGAACATGTCCTTTCTACATTAGACATTTAAATCCTTTGGTAGGTTTGAGGTTGTAGGGAAACATCCTTTCCTGGTCGTGATATAAAATGTTGGCAAATATCAGCTTTTGTCTTGTCTACTATTTTTATTTATTTATAGTACTTATCTGAAAGTTGGGAGGTTAGATTTGTTCATTTATTATAAGTATATTTATGGAGTACGTCTCAGACAGACATGCATTCAGTTCAGATCAGCAAGCATTTAGCAGGGGTGAAAAGATGAATAAGACACTGGTTTTGCTCTTAGATGTTCACAATGTGAATAAGTTTCAGGGAAAACACGATATTTTAACATACTTTTGGAGGAGAGTAGCCTGGAACATCTTTTGGACAGGACAATATAGTAACACACATTCTAGTTCTTATATTTTAAGTAGTTACCTATTGGACAGCACAAATCAATAGGATAAAAATACCTTTCATTCATTGGAAGTCTTGTTATTGGATACTATGGAAAATACCATATAGTGTCAAATTTAAAAAAAGGCAGTTATAAAATATTATTCACAATTCTGGTTTTAGTTAAAAAATACATACACATATATTGATACACATACATAGGAATATGGAAATATATCAAAATGGACTAATTCTGAATGTTGAGATTGATCTTTGTTTATATTTATCTGTAGTTCTCAAACTCTTCACAATAAGCATATATTACTTTTATAAGCAGCAAACACCCAACATTGAGAAAATTAATTCAATTTTATAGAACACAATACCCTTATAAAAACTTTTTCAAATCTAAATTGTAAATCAGATATAATTTTACCCTTGAAATACACCTTATGTGGTGTTTGCCAGAGGGAGGATGGTTTAGGGGACTGGGTGAACGATGTGATGGGATTAAGAACTACAAATTGGTAGTTACAACATAGTCATGGGGATGTAAAGTACAGCATAGTGAATATAGTCGGCAATACTGTGATAACTATACTATGCCTGGTGGGTATGAAAATATTGGGGGGGAAACACATTTTAAGCATATGATTGTCTAACTATTAAGCTGTACACCTGAGACCAATACAAAATAATATTGAATGTAAACTGTAATTGAAAAATAAAATTTAAAGATAAATAAATATATATATATATATATATATATACCCTATAGCTATGCTCACAACACCATTTTATTCTTAACTTATTGGTGCACTTCTGAATTTGCTAAGGCACACTTGAAATGGGCCTTCATGCCCACTAACAAAAACGCATGTCTCCATAGAGGAGGCTGCTGCCTCTGCAGTGATCACTGAGATTTTGGAAAGTAGAGGGCAGCTAGCTTAATTGGTTTTGTGCATAGACTTTTGGGGATCAGACAAACCTGGTTTTGGATTTTGGCTTTGCCAGGTTTGCCTATGAGACCTTGAGTGACGCACTTTAAGTTTCTGCGTCTTGTTTTCTCATCTGAAAAAGGAGGATATCAAGATGTACCTTGTTGGGTTGTTGCCAGATTTCAACATATAATAACTGTAACACACCAGGAATGACACATACAGCGGGTGATCAATAGATGTTAGTTGTTCTGTCTAACCTCCTCCACCCCAACCATAGATCCAGTCCAGGCATTGACTGAATGGTATCCCTGCAAGAAAAATTGGTAAGTTCAAGTCTGCCGGGTGAGAAGGCACGAATGAACCCTTTCAAACTCTCTGAGTTTTCAAGTGGGTTCCACTGGGAAGTGACAAAATACTAGAAAAAAAAATTTCAACCCTTAATCCTGTCCTCATTGTAGGCTTTATCTGCTAATATCAGACTAGACTCTTGTCCACTCCAGAAGTAACAACATTCCAGATCAAGTCTTGACTTTAGATAAGAAGATGTATTTGTCAAATAGAAATAAGTTCATTTATATCAGATGACTCTTATTTTAAGGAAACACAGAGCACTTCCCCCTTACTTATCATCTGGCTGGTTCCTATTCAATTGCCAGATCTCAGTCTAGAAGATGATACTTTCCAGTACAGCTTCTCGGGTACCTCAAATTTGACTGTGACCCTTCCGTGTTCCCCTTATCTTGCTTAGTTGTCAGTATATGTTAATCTCCCTCCCCCACTAGCACGTAAGCTTTCAGAGGGCAAGGACTCTGTGTGGGTCCTTATTGTATCTGCATTCTTTAACACAGTTTTAACTCCTAGTAGCTATTCTGTTAACAAATTTTTTAAAAAATATGTTTTTATTGATTTTTAGAGACAGAGGGGAAGGGAGAAGTAGAGAGAGAGAGAGAAACACCCATGAGAGAACCATCAATCAGCTGCCTTCTGCACACCTCCTGCTGGGGAATGAGCCCACAACTGTGGCCCGTGCCCTAACCTGGAATGGAACCGGCCATCTCCTGGTGCCTGGGACAATGCTCAACCAATTGAGCTGCACCATCCAGGGCCAGTTAACATCTTTTTATGTGCTTTGTTTGGGCACAATTCACTTGTATCTTAATACAGCCTACATACCAGCAATGGTTTAAATGTTTTCCTTCTTGTTGCTTCCTTTCTGCTCGCTGTGCTCTTCTTGCTGTTGTCCCCGCCCCCCCCCCCCCCCCCCCCCCGCCACATTTTTTCTGAAGAGCTGGTAGGACTCTAATCTATAACCTTAATCTGTCCCCATCTTAGTTCTTCCTTATCGTGGGTTCACTATTTTTATACTCCCACTTCCAGTTCACTCACTTCTACTTTGCAATCTTCTTAGCTGTAGTGTACCAGTTCATCAGACAGCTAGTTCAAATATATTTTTAGTCTCTCTCATATCATTTTGATTGATTTTGTTCATACTCCATGTAAATGAAAATAGATTTGGCTTCTTGATTCCAAACCTCAGAGTTCCTTACCCCTCCCCTCTGCCTCTCTTCCTCTTTCCCCTCTGTACCACTGAAGCTGCTCCTCTCATCATAGAGTCTAGCAAGGCTGAATTCCAGGGACTCCCCAGGACCTGCCAGCTCAGGGAAGGGGGAGGTGTTAAATGCGATGTACTTCATGCCTGTTAAGTGTATCATTTTCTCCGTGTGACCCAGGGAAGGAAGGTTACGAAAACGCTTCTAATTCCTAGGTCAGATCATAGCCTCCAGCCTGGACCACCAACGTTGGCAGAGGGGGTTGGGGGTTGGGTCACAGCCAGACACTTGGAGATACGCACAAGGCTCTGTTTTTCTTGGGCTGAATTGAGTAGTCTTCCTCCTCCCTCCTCTTCTAGGAGTTTACATAGATGGAAAATAAGTTTTCTCTTTTGGCAAAATGGCAAGGCATTTTAGGGAAAGACGTGTTTGGGCACTGAGTCAGAAGGAATAGGAATCGTTGGAAAAGCTGTCGTCTATTCATTTTCCCCCTGATTTTCCAGCCGCCCTCCCTCCCCACTTAAGCTTCTTTCTCTTCCTGGAGATATATATTGGTGCAATGAATTTCAGGATTGTTAAAAAGAATTTTACTTTTAAACTTGCAAATGCTTAACACATGGTTAACTACTTATTCAGATTAGGTTGAGTTGGTTTTTCTCTATCTCATTCTCTATTTTTTTTATTTCTTTGTCTTTAATATTATATAGCCCAGCTTCCACTTAATTTTGGCAGCTTGGAGATCCCATTTTATTTTATGCATGTTCATTGAGGAGAGGTAAAATATATGCCCCCACCCTCCAAGCCATCTACATTTGTTTTCTGTATTCTATGATTTAGTGCTTAGCTATAAATGACTCTATTACAGATTCCTTTCCCTTCTATGCTACCCTTTAATATGTGGATTTACAAGGGGCAGTAGATCTCCCAGAAGCAATATACATATTTTTAACAGTATGTAGGGAGGCTGAACTAACTTGTACTGAGAGTAATGGACTGGATATGAAGGAAATGGGGATCGTCGCAAATAGCTGACCTCAGTTATAACCTTTTTCTGAACCTTCTCTTTTATGCCACCTGGTACTATGTCCAAACTATAGTCAAACCTATAAAATAGAAAAGATCACATATATGTTAGTGAGTTTTCAGTTTAGTATAACTAGGCCACTTTCACTCAATGCGTAGTTGCTAATAAAATGCACTTGTTCTTTTACAAATTTAAGACGTTTATTGGGGGTGAAGGTCATTGGCTCATGCCTCTGGCCATCGTGTAGGTCACACAGCAGTCTCTACAGTGAATCTTAGTTGTGATGTTCTGTGAACAGTTAGTCTTTACCTCCAAGGGCAAAATCCATTTATATCTCACAAATGTGAGGAGAACATACAGTTTTGAAAAAAATTGTGATATTTTCTGAAGTTTACCTCAAATGCATTGACATTTTTACTTTGTCATTTATGGGATGTGTTTTGTGACTAAACTCCAGCTATTGCCTATTTTTAAACTGGGATGGAGGGATTTTGATAATTCTACTTTACAAGAGGAAAGCTTTCACAGTGGTGGGGATGATACAATAAAAAGGAACAAGTGAGTAAACTTAATACTAGAAACACCATTCTTCTGCTTTCTTCTTTTCATGCTAGGGTCTTAGTGTAAGATAACTTTTGTCATTTAGGATATATCTGGCGTCTGGAACTGTATTTCCCCCCATCAGAACCTAGTATCTATGATAGTGAATATAGGCAGATAAAGAAATAACTAAAATAGTCATTTATTTTGGCTTAGAGTTGTATGCAGATCCTGTGGGAACACCAGGGAAAGAATAAATACATTTAGATGGGAAAATCACAGAAGACATCACAGACGAGGTGATGGGGGAGATACTTTGAAGAAATAAGAGCTTGACTAGGTGGAAGTGATTAGAAAATCATCTAGCCAGGGAGCACACCCCCTGTGGAAAGATCAAACTGGGGAAGGGTCTTAGTGTTGGAAGAATAGGGATCGCTTGGTGGGGCTAGAATTGCTTAGGACTGAGGGGCAGACATGAGTTTCGCAAAGCAGAACTTGAGATGCTGGTATGCCAGGTGAAGTGAGTGGGACTTTCTTTGATAAGCAATGGGGAACATATTATGAAGGAGACAGTTTCTTAGAGTAACATTGATTTTAATATTTAAAAAGGAATTGAAAGATAAGGAGAGTCTTGAAGTAAAAATGAAGGGAGACCTTAATTAAACTGAAGGAGCTCATCTAATATTCTGGAGAAAACTATTTGTTACATAGGTCCAGTTTCTTAGGAGAACTCTTGAATGTCCAAAAAACGATTTTTGTCAGCTCAGTATTTGCATTAATGGTTTTCTTTTTATCAAGGGGACTCGTATTGGGAAGGAGTTAAAAATATGACACATTATTCACTATTTATCACACTACGTAAAATATGAGTTGAAAGGGCAGCATTTCTGGCTTTTTGTCCAGACCCTCTGACACTGTGGCCTGGGGAGGAATTGAGGACAACTGAACGTCTTGCTGGAATGGAACTGGGTCCGTTCATTTCTGCAGCTGGGAAAGCCCACTCCAAATTGTGAGGGAGTGTAACTGGGGATAATCATGGCATGGAAATACTGGTGCCAAAACCCAAAGGAGAACCGAGTGCTGCCCAGATGATTAATTGTGCTGAACAAAAATGATATTCTTTAAATATTTGCCCTCCAAATGGATTATGCCAATTTATACATTATGTATTTGTTGATATTGTCAGTATAATGGTGGTGAAATTACAACTTTGAATCAGACTTACCCAATTAAACTGATGATTCAAGTGGTCTTAACTGTATCAGTGAGTTCTGCCTCCCTTTGGCAATGCTTAATAAATGCAAATCTAAAATGCCGCATGGTAGCTTTAAAAATATGCATATTTTCTAGCTGTTGAGAAAAGGAGAAAGTAAACCTGAATGCTTGGATTTCAACCATTGAAGCAAAGACAGAAAGATGATTGAATTTAGTCTTAAATTTTATAGAACTAAATTTAATGGTGAGCACAGTCGCACTCTGTGGTGATTGTTTTCAGTGCTGCTTTATTAAGTTATGTAATGGCAGGAGTTCAAATTCAGTGATTGTCGAAATGGTAAATTTAAGGATTATTTGAGATTGCCTGCCAATATTCAAGTACAAGGGGTTTCAGAGTGCAGAAAATATTATTTCCACCTCCCCATTTCTGTGGCTTATTATCCTTATTCAAACAGTTTTTAGGGATTCTATTTAATACACTGCCTTAGAAATGTTTAAAATCTCATTTTATTCCCCAAAGATTTGTTTTTTGCTGTTGCGATTAGATGATGACAGCTAGCTGGCTTTTAAAATTGATCAGGAAGTATTCTGGCAGTCATTCAGTGTTGTAATAGCACTTTAATGGATATGAGCTATTCACCCAGATCAGACTCAATGTCAAAACAGGCGAAAATACAGCTGTCACTCTGGACAACAAGATACTCATATGCAAGCAGCTGCTTAATACACTGTGGAAAGACAGCCTTTTAGTAATATTTAGAAGGTGTGTCAATGCCAGTGTATGAGTGTGTGCTATAAAGTTGGGATGTGCCATTTAGAAAAGAGGAGGATGAGGACATGCATGTATTTTATCTGCACACTTATTCAAGCATATCCTATGAGAATCATCTATGTATGTACTATATAGACAAGCAAAGGAGCCTTAAACATTTCTTCTTTCTTTTAATAGACCTTTTGTTTATTGAGTACCTACAAAAATACTTAAGCACGTGCACACACACACACACACGCGCGCGCACACACACACACACACACACAGAAATGCCTCTTTGCCTCTGTTGGTTAAGCTTGAGGTCAGAGACTTTCAATCAGTCTTCATGTGAGGCTGGTTAACCCTGTTCCGAACTAAATTCAAATGCTCATCCCTCTCCTGAGCTAGTCAACTCATTTATAGGCACTGGTTTTAAGGATAGCTGAAGTAGAGACAAACGTAATTATTGGTAAAACTACCCACAGCATCACAGCAATAGACTGAGTTCATCTCCCTCGTACCTCAGTATGATAACACCAATAACTTGTGATGTTCTGTTACTATAAAATTCAAAGCAACTTCATTGACATTAGTTTATTTAATTCTTGAGTTAGTTGTGTGTAATGTATAGCAGAGGCTTTTGATTTCCCAGTTTTATGGGTGAAGCAACTGAGATGCAGAATGATTAAATGAATGTCACATGCCTCGTTATGACTGCAGCTTAGATGTCAGACTGCACGTTCAGTTCCCTTTTTATGATGCAGTGGCATCTTCCTACATTCATAGTTTCAACTCAACACATATTTTGTAAGCATCTGTTGCAAGCCAAGCATTGTTCTAGATATGGTAGGTGATACAAGTGAGTAAAATAAAGATTTTGACCTCATGGAGCTGAGACTATAGAAGAAGAGTAAAGGCAATTTATATTGTATGCAAATAGCCATAATTCAAGCCCAATAAATGCCAGAGTCGAGAAGGAAATCAGATGTCGTGAAAGCACAGAAGGGAACATGTGTAAGGAAAGTGCACAGGAAGGACATTCATCTCCTCAGATGACTGTAGGCACCTCTTGAAATAGGCCAATAAAATCTAGATTTTCCCAGGTAAAGAGTAAGATGAGAGCAAGGACAAAAGTATATTCAGATGATTAGAGACTGCTCACAGTGACCAGAATACAAGATAAGTGCAGGAGAATAGTGCATAATATGACTGGAAAAAGACAGACTTAATTCTGGAGAAAAAGGGGAACCTTCGGAGGTTCTCAGCAATGCCACGACAGATTGGAACCATGCTTTAGGAACTTACTTGGCAGTGGTGCTGGAGAGATTGAAATGGAGACAGAAGACCAGTTAGAAGATGCTTACCATATTCCAGGGAGAAGAAAATGAAGGCCTCCACTAGGGTGGCAGCGCATCTGTGGCCTTCTATGTGGAGCTTCTGAGTGCATTAGAACACCATGGCACACGAGACCAGTGCCCAGGACTTGGCTTCAACTGCCAGTATCCTTGTCCCCTGGTGGAGATGGCATCTATAGATATAAAACCCTAATATGCAAATAGACTGAATGGCGGAACAACCCAACAACTGGGCGCTATAATGTGCGCTGACCACCAGGGGACGCATGCGTAACATGGCAGGTATCAGCCACGGCGGGATGGTGGAGCAGGTGAGCAGGGGTGCCAGAACAAGGTGGAGTGCCAGTCGCTGTCATCAGGGTGAGCCTCTGATGGTTACTGAAAATTCTTTGCTCTCGCGCCCCACAGTCCCGCCCGGCTATCGCACCTGCTGCTGGCGCTGGCCCCGCTCACACCCACTGCCGGCACCGGGCACCGGCCCCGATTTCTTGGTGCCATCAGCGGGTGCAAGCAGCGGCTGCCAGCCCCGATCACCCCTCAGGGCTTCTCCACTTCCCCCTGCTCCAGAGGGGCGATCAGGGCTGGCAGCCACCACTCGCACCCACTGCTGGCGATGGCCCCACTGGCACCTGCTGCTGGTGCTGGAGCCTCCACTCGCACCCACTGCCGGTGCCAGCCCTGCTCACACCCACTGCCGGCACCTGGCACGGTTCCCGATCGCTTGGCACCATCAGTGGTGCGAGTGGCGGCTGCCGGCCCCAATCACCCCTGAGAGCATCTCCACCTCTCCCTGCTCCTCAGGGGCAATCGGGGCAGCAGCCGCTGCTCGCACCCACTGCTGGCTCTGGCCCCAATCACTCTGCATCTTTAGCAGGTGCGAGTGGGGCCAGTGCCATCAATGCATGGGGTGGGAGCGGTGGCGGAATGAGAGGGGCTGCTTGCAGACACGGGCCTAGGGGCCAGGGCAGGAGGGGCCAGGCAGGGGTTGGAGGATGGGCCGAGACCCCCTCCCCCCAGCCCTGTGCCCACCACAGCCCCGTGGCCCACAGTTTCTTTCAAGGTGCATGAATTTGTGCACTGGGACCCTAGTATGAGTATAATCAGCTTCTCTGTCCCTCAAATGGTATAATTCTGAGGTAAAGTTTACATGGCTCTCAGAGTTTCTATGTGCAGTCAAGATCCAGTGGCCCATGCTGGTCTTTGTCCTTCTTGACTGCTTTCCTTTTTCTCTGTGACTTCTCTTTAACCCTTCTAATATGTCCTTTCCCTTCAACCAAATTTTTCACATTCAAATCTCTACCTCATGGTCTGCTTCTGGGGATCCTAAACAAATATAAACCTAAGTCCCCATTTTATCTTATGAGTATGTATATATTCTGAGCTAGAAACTTTCAGTGGCATTAAATTTGAACTTTGATTCCTACTAGAAATTATAATTTGTTTCATTCATGATCCCAAAATAGTTTCAGTGTATCTGTAATCTCTTGATACCTAAGTCAGGTTATCAGATTAAAAGGATCTGTAAGCAGTGACTTAATCCAATCTCTTTGTGGAGCCACACAAATGTAGATTTGAAAACATTTTAATGGAAAGTAGAAATAAAATTAAGCCTTCAATTGTGGTATATTAATACCTTCATTTCATTCAAATAAATATATAGAGCTATATGTACTCCATATTGTATATGTCCTCATTAAAATCTGTGAACCAGTTAATATCCATAGCCTATTAGAAAATTAGTAGATCATGCCCATGGTATCACATCTATTCTCTGCCCAATGGTTCATTTGCTTAACTGATGACCACTCTTTCCCATTAAGAGCTATCATATATCATATAGTAATGATACCTTCCATATTTGCAGTCCAGAGCTATACCAGTTACCTCTAATCACATTCTAGTACAGGGCAAATGTCAAGCCTTGCTTATATTTACTCCTTTGTCTCCATAGTTGGTATATTGACATTCCATTCATGTGTTAAGAATATGTAGTAAACTGTTAAATTAAAACCAAATTACCATTGTAGGAACAATTATTCACTGGCCCTTAACCTTTGAACCTTATGCATACTGTACAACTACATTTATTTAATGATATTTAGGGACCTTATATAAAAAGCAAAATAGCACAAATAATTTATTATAAATTGAAGTAATGATGATTATGCAAATTGGATAATCAGCTACTCAGGATAAAAAAATATGTTTTTTAATTGCTGCATTTTTTTGTGCTAGGTAAAGGGAAGTTTTCCTTCTAATTTGAATGAAAGTGTTCAGGCTTATTTTTTATTTACTTTTTTTACTTGAAGTATATCATTATAGAATTTAGCTATGAAAATATGCATTATTACATGAAATCAGGAGCCAAATTATGATAGTGTTTCTAAAGTAGGATTAATAGTTTGAATTTCAAAAACATTTTATCTTAAAACATTGCAAAAAAGTTATGTAATATTATAAATAAAACCTTGAGTCTTTTATGCTCATTCTGTTAAAATGTGATTAACTTCATCTATAAGTGCTGGTATACTTGGTGTATATATTCAGCTAGAAAATTATAAAAAGTAATTATATATAATTTGATAATTCCAGATATTTCTTTCCTGGAGCAATTGCAGAATATTGGGCCCTCAGAAGACCTCTTGCTCAGTGATCTCATTTCATGAATGAGGACCATGGTTTGACTAAAGAGTCACAGGACTGGTGACAGACTACACCTTGGGACACTTTGCTCACTGTCTTCTAACCCTAGTACAGCCCTTCTGATTCCTGGGGAAAGTGTTGTTTAGACATAGTTACTTTTCTCAAGATCATCTGTCAGTTTATAAGAAGCCAATTTTATAGAAAAGTGAAAAAAAATCAGTCAGGCAGGCTGCTTTGGTAATCAATGCCAATCACATTGAGCGGGGTGATTTCTTTTACTTAATGACTGAACTGATCAGTTATTTTGATGGTTTGCAGACACCTAATGAAAGAGCATCATTTAAAAAGTTAGTCTTATTTTCTGAATGTATTTAGTGAATTTTACATATAAATTAAGCCAGCAAACTATTTCATACATACATAACATTTGCTAAATGGCCAAGCAAAAATCAAGGGTTTTTTAGAGGACATTTTCTAAACTGGCAGTGATCTCTTTGACTTATTTCCATCTGCGTTATTATTACTGGAAGGCAGATTTTTTTTTTTGGTGGAGCTAGCTAGGACTTGCTGAAGGAGAATAACAGTCTCACACCCTGACATGGAAACACTTGCTGGTATTTTTTGACATTTCAAGTATTTTCATGTTGTGTTAGAGCTTAACCTCTACTGTGCACATGTCTGATCTTCCCAACTAAATTGTAAGCTCAGTCTTATACATCTTCAAATCCCCTGAAGTCGCAGCAGAGTGCCTCAGAGTTGCTACTCAATAAATATCTGTTGTTTATTTTAGAGCTAGTTTTAATCTTTGTTGTCAATCAGGGGTTTGAAAATATATAACAGATATTAGGCAGAATCTTGAAATGCTTTTTATCAGTTGGTGCAGCATTTTCCAACTACTTTGCAAAAGAGACGCCAAGGGACGTCTTAGAATTGTCTGGGCTACCACAATGGCTTTGTGAATAAACAGACTTTTCATTGACATGAGCTCTTCTCTTTGCACCAGTTGTGTTTTAACCCTTCTTAGCACCCCTACACTCCTGGGCTTCAGGTAAAGGGGGACACTTTTACCTCTATGGAAGTCCCCCAGGGATCTTTGATTATTTCCTAGTAGATACGTGGTTTTCATACAATTGCCAGATGGGAGGCTAATTTCATTGTGTGAAGGAAGAAGGGAGGCAAAGGATAACAAAAGCAAAAGCACCCTGTGCTTTCCTAATTAATTTTGAAACTGCCCTGGGAGCCACTTCCTTTTTAATCTGTGGAGCTTATGCACAACCTATAGCCCTTGGGTTGGAAAGGAAAGGATGCTGTGCCACATCCTTCTTCTTCTTCTTCTTTTCTCAAGTCTGCTTCTAAGGCAACCGCTCTGGAAAGCAGAACTCCGAGAATTTGGGAGTGAGTGTGAGGGTGGGAAGGGCAGAGGGCTATAATCCTTATTTGAGTTTCTAGCCATGGCTTCAGTGATGATAGGGAGCCCATGGGCCACGAGCTCTGGGCCAGTTCTCTGAAGAGGCGGGGTGTTACATTATTAAAGCATTTAATGACTGGTGACAGCTCGGTAAGAACGAGGCGCTCACGGGGAGCAGTGATCACGGTGATGGAGGAGGTCCCCCCAGAAGGGGAAGGGCAGTATTCCTGCTTGGGCCAATGCAGGGTTGATACTATAAAGACCTTTGGCCAAAAACGGGGTACTGGATGCCTAAAGGGGACATAAGGAGGAAAGCCAACAGGGTAGTACAGGAAGCCAAATCCCTGGACTCTGTAATTTTCCCAGGCTAGAATAAAGCATGTGACAATGTGGTGGCATAGCATTTAGTACTGTGGTACATAATACCTGAAGTAGATAGTTTTCTTAAAGGTAACCTGAAGATTTGTAAAGTGAAATAAAGCTTTCTGTATAGCAAATACACTCCGAGGATTAATTGTCATGGAATGAAATCATTTTGTCTACTCCCAGATTAAAAGCACAAACAAACAAGCCTTTACTGAGAAACCAGAAGAGACTCTCAGAAGGATGTAGAAAGAATGGATGTTTTCGGGTAACTGACTTGAACAAATTACGTGGGAATATGCTATTAACTGGCTCTGTTTCAGACCCATCAAGGGCTTGATTACCTGCACACACATCTAGGCGTCTTACTCAAGGCATCATTCTGATTAGGTAGCAGAAAAGCCTTAGATATCTTATGAATGGGAGATGCAACTTAATGCTGTACTTCTGACTAAGCACCATCTTTTTAGCTTTGGAGGTTCTTGTGTGGAGATTGAACGGCTGTGCTTTTGCTTAGATTGCCCTTCCATACCATGCCTCTTGATTGAGAGTGTGCATAGAGTGGGGAGACTGTCAAGACAGAACCCAAGAATGATTATTCAGGAATGAATATGAGAACTAGGTGCCTTAATTAGGTTCAAAAATGTTATCAAATACAGCAGGTCCTCAAATAACATTGTTATATACAACATCATTTTGTTTATAACATTGATGAGGTGCCATAGAAACTTAACTTGTTTATATCAATTAGCCTGTGGTAAAATTGGTTTTGTTATATGTTGCTTTGCTTAAAGTTACAGATTCTATCAATGACATTAAGAGGGAACTTACTGTCTTTGTGAGTTTGAATGTATACTGGAGTACCATTAATCCTTTCTAAATTCATATTGCATATTAAGATAGGTGGTTGGGACTTTGCCAAACTTTTGAAAATTACCAAAGTATTTGTTGAAGAAATGTACATATTTAAAATCCTCAAAAGACATATTTCTAACAACAAAAGTTTTTGTGAAATGCCTAGAGAAGTTGGTTTGATGCCTTGAAACCATTCAAAGGAATGGTGACATGCCAGCCAAACATAATTGCAGAAACAGTCTAACAGGAAGTTTCTATGTAACTCTTTACTTCAATTATTTTACTCTGTTAAACTGATTGTCCAGGATGACTCTTAGATTGATTATCCTTATTGATTCCTGTGGATGTTTAGACTTCTTTGATACTTTGGATTCAGATTAGAGGCAGTTAGGTCTAGAGGAGCATCATGCCACTTGACTTCTATCAAACATTCCTCTACACTGTGCAGTTTCTTGTTTATTAGCTTCACTTGTGTGGAAAAAACCCCTCAACTATTCATTTGTTCCTTGTATCTATTTTAGTATTTCTCCAGATCTGAGCTTTTTAGTTTTCCTTTGTAGGATGAAGAGAAAATGTGCCAATTCCCTCTTAGTTTTTAAACTCCTTAGGGAAGGAGGCTTGGGAAGGAATGAAATGTTTAAACAAAAAAATCTATCAAGATGTATGCCTTAATTGTCATATCTTTATTTCTGTGGCAGATAGCATATTTCTCCTCAATTATAAAATAACAAACAAGAGGCATGCAGGAAGGACAATAGGAAGGCCTACATGGATGTCTGGGATCAACTTAACAGAATGATGATTAACTGGAGAAAAGATATAAGTACATTGAGGGTGTCCTTGTGCTCTTCCTAATATAATCTTGGTTCCATGAAAAGAAAAAATACTTATGTTTCTAAACAGAAAAAAACAAATGTTTCCTAAATGATGTTTACACACACACACACACACACACACACACACACACACACACACACCACACACTGTGTGGAGTGGAATTAGTATGTTTTATAAGGGATACTGATATTATCATTACAAGCAAATTATTTTCCACACTAGCTGGGTCGTGTTTGGGGTTAGTTGTACTATATGTTGAATTCGCATGGGATAAATCAGTTTTCTCCAAAAGAAGACAGGTAACAAGCCTGCCTTGTTCCCAATTGTTTTGAGTCATAAACATTCCCAGCGGCTATTTCATTTACCTAAGCTTACCCAACTGATCGAAATATGAAGTTAGAAAAATGCTGACAGTCATAGCCAAGGCAGTATATGAGGTTGTTGTAAACTAATGGCATTTATTGGAAACAAACATGGGAGTTAACTAGTTATCCAAGGACAACTTGAGGCAGAATGAAGTTTGGTATAAACTGATTCCTGGTTTTACTGAGTATGAATGGCTTTTCAGACATGAGGAAGAAGGGTGCATGTGCACTATGGGAAAACAAAATGACATTTTTGGATTTCGTCAATATCCCATCTGTAATTTCAAAGATTTACCCACGAGGCCATGACCGAAAATTCTTTCTGAGAGGTTTATTTCTATAAATCGACTTTCTTCATTGGGTGATCGGTAGCATCATTTTGATTACATAAATGATGCTCATTGTGAGGTCATTTTTCAGAGCGTGTCATTTGCATACCTTTTATACGTATATATTCATGTTTGCTTTTATTGCCTTTTAAATAAGTGGAGGAAATGTACTTCCCACAACAAGGTTACCTTTATTAAGGTACATTTTTGCTACCAATGGGAGTCTAATTGCTATTATATTCACTCTACTACAGAACTACTTTATGCCAGGAAGAAGGTATTTACTGGAATCCATGAGTCCAGAATTCATCATGATTCAGTGTGAAATCCACTGCCCTTTGCTCCCCACCCCCTCTCGGACTGGAATGAAATGTGCCTTAAACTGAAGTGAAATACATCACATGCAGCAACAGTGGGCCCTCCTTTGCCTCTATTCCTGGTGTGAAATCGATACACTATCTTTCCTCCTGACCTGTTCTGTGACCTCCATTGCAGCTTTCATGCTGAACAGCAATTGCTTTGAACAGTCTGGGTCTGCCACAGCTCACAAATGATTCTCAGCTTCTGTCTAAAACTGGTGCTGATAACAAAGGCTTGATTTTAAATAATGCACTTGTAGTCGTCTTCTAATTATGAATTACATGAAAGTGCAAGCTCCTCTATTAAACACTTTCAATGGTAGGCACAGTACATGTGCAGGCTACATGCAGGGCGCTGGGGCCTGGGCGGCAAGCCTTTACATTTCGGTGGCTAAGTTTGGATTTATAGAGAAGGGAGGAGAGAAACAAAGTATATTTACACATTTTGGTCATTTTCTTGGTAGAACTCTGGTGACACATTAATTTTTTTTTCTATATGAGGCTTTACTTAAAAAAAAAGATTTTTGAATACAGATATAAGATATTGCACAAGAAATTACTAGTTGAAAAATATTTGCTTTTTAATAAAGTGGATTTTATTAATGAAATTTCAGAGTTAAACAGTTAGGATTCCAACAGACAGGAAAGAGTAGCAGTAACTTGCAGGAAAATTTATTCTTTTGATTATTTTATAATTGTATTGGAGGAAGGAGAAGTATCTTATGTTGGCGTTTTAGCCATTTTCAGGAGGCTCTTGAATGGAGGAATTTATTGTATCAAGGAAATAACAAAAATTGTCATGTGTACTAGGAAAATGAATGTGTAATTAATGGAATTGCTTTGCTTGGTTTTGCCAAACTAGAAATTCAGTGGATGAGCGAAGCTCTGGGTGGGAGTGGAGTTTTTCCAAAAATCATAGTATGAAATAAGAGATTTGGGTGATTCTTCTGAAACAGTTATATATAAAACTAGTCATTCTTATGTGTATATGGTTAGTGCTATTGAAATGATTTTTGTTTAATAATGAATGTCCATATACTCTCCACCGAATATTGTAGAGTATAATGTCAATTGCATTTTCAATGATACTGTAACAATACGCATGCACGAGCGCGCGCGCGCACGCACACACACACACACCCCTATGTATACATGATTTTGTTTGTTACTTTATCCCATGAGTTGAGTGGAACCATGGAAAGAACATTAGAATTCTAAGGTGGTGTTCTAAACAAAGCTGCTTTACCTAAGTCTTCTAACCTCTTGTCATTTTGGTTTCCTCACCTGCCAAAGTGGTTAGTGAATGAGGTTATCTTTAACACCCTTTCCACTAGCAAACTTAGGTAATTATAACAGTTATAATAACCCTTCAGCTTTGCATAGAACTTTTGTTTTCCAGTGATTTCCCCCCATGCTTTTGAGCTTCTCAAGCATCCTGTCAGACAGCCAGGGCTTGTTACTGTTCCCAGTTTCTCGGACTAGAAACCAAGACACAAAATAGTTTGAGTTTGCCAAGGCTGCACTGGTAGTAAGTGGCAGAAATAAAATTGGAATCATCAGATGAATGCTAGTCAAGGGCTTCTTGGAGTAGGAGAAGGGGTATCTTTTATTAATATCAGAACTTGAAAGGTAGAGTCTTGCTATCACTGATACTCCATATTTTTAAATTGTTCAAGTGAAGTAATTTCTTTGAAATTTAATACTTATTAACAAGGCAATCTCTAGTGATTTGTTCACTGCTTTAACTGAATATCTCATGATAATAGTGTGCTGTCTGGGACAGCTCCATGTTTGTTATTTATAAGACTAACTAGAGGCCCTATGCATGAAATTCCCACAAGGGGCTTGACCCTCACAGCTGCAGCAGCTTGCCTTGGCCCTTGCAGCCTTGGCTTCGTCGGGAAGGTCGTGCAGTCTAACTAGCATATTACACTTTTATTATTATAGATTATTTATGCAGGAACATATGTACTTAAATGCACCAGTACTGAACACAGGAAGATATTTATTTATTTTTAAATGTTAAATCATTTTTATTTTTCAATTATAGTTATAATTGACATACCATATTATATTAGTTTCAGGTGTGCACCCCAGTGATTAGATATTACATAACTTACTAAGTGACCATCCTGATAAATTTAATACCCACTTGACACCATACATAGTTATTAGAATATTATGAACTACTACAGGCCCATGGCACAAAGATTTGTGCAATAGGCCTTCCTTAACCTGGCTGCCAGCACTGGTTTTCTGCCGGCACCTTGGAACCAGGCCTTCGCTCTGGCCACCGCCTTCCATCTTCGCTCCGGCCAGAGTCTTTGCTGTGGCCAGAGCCTTCGCTGTGGATGGAGCCTTCAGTCTTCGCTCCAGCCGGAGCACTGCTCCTGTAGCTCCCTCTGCACCCCGCCCTCCCTCTCATAGCAGGCGTCCCGCCCCGCCTGGCCACTCTGCGCCTGCATGCATGCTGCCCAGAGGCCCAGAGCGGCTGGGTGGTGGGGCCACCGCCATATTTGTCAGGTTAATTTGCATAGTCACTCCTGATTGACTGCTGGCAACACAGAGGTATGGTCAATTTGCGTCTTTCTCTTTTATTAGAATAGATATTTCCCATGCTGTAGTTCATGCCCAGTTTGTACTCCTTAATCCCTTCACCTTTTTCACCCATTCCTCCAACTATCCTTCCCATCTGGTAGCCATCAAAATATTATCTGTATTTATGAGCCTGTTTCTGTTCTGCGTGTTTATTTATTTTGTTTTTTACATTCAATTGTTGATAGATATGTATTTATTGCTATTTTGTTCATATTTTTTTTTCCTTCTTTTTAAAGAAGACCCTTTAACATTTCATGTAATACTGGTTTAGTGGTGATAAACTCCTTTGACTTTTTCTTGTCTGGGAAGCTCTTTATCTGTCCTTTGATTCTAAATGACAGATTTGCTGGGTAGAGTAATTTTGGTTTTGTAGGTCCTTGCTTTTAATCACTTTGCATATTTCTTCTCAATCCATCTGTCCTGCACAGTTCCTATTGAGAAATCTGCTGACAGTCTTAAGGAAGCTCCCTTGCAGGTAACTGATTTTCTCTTGCTGCTTTTAAGATTCTCTCTTTGTCCTTAACCTTTTGTATTTTAACCTTTTGATTTCACCTTGTTTGGGACCCTCTGCACATCCTCAACTTGTGTGTCTATTTCCTTCACCAGGTGAGGGAAATTTTTTGTCGTTTTTTCAGTTAGATTTCCAATTTCTTGCTCTCTCTCCTCTCATTTCAGGCACCCCCATGATATGAATGTTGGTACGTTTGAAGTTGTCCTAGAGGCTCCTTACACTATCCTCATTTGGGGGGATTATTTTTTTTAGACTGTTTAATTGGTTGCTTTTTGCTTCATGTTATTCTAAATCACTGATTTGATTCTGGGCTTCATCTACTCTACTGTTGATTCCTTGTAAATTATTCTTCATTTCAATTAGTGTTTCCTTCATTTCTAACTGGTTCTCTTTTCCATGTCTTTTTTTAATGCTGTTGAAGGTCTCTCTAAGTTTATCTACTTTTCTTCTACATTTATTGAGCATCCTTGTAACCAGTGTTTTGAACCCTGCATGTAGAAGATTGCTTGACTCCATTTTGTTTAGTTCTTTTTCTGGAGTTTTGTTCTATTCTTTCCCTTGGGCATATTTCTTTGTCTCCACATTTTGGCAGCCTCCCTGTGTTTGTTTCTATGTATCAGATAGAGCTGCTACATCTCCCAGGCTTGGTAGAATGGCTAATGTAGTGGGTGTTCTGAAGGGTATAGTGGCACAGCCTCTCCATTCATCCAAGTCGGGCACTAAGGGTGGCCACTGAACCCCTATGGGCTGTGTACACCCTCCCCTTGTAGTTGAGCCTTGATTGCTGTTGACACCTCAGTGGGAGGGATTTACCCCCAGGCTGATCAGCTGCAAAGAGTGATTGCAACTACTGTGGAGGATCAGCTGTGCAGGGGCCCAACCCACAAATCAGGACTTACTTCAGTGGAGCTCTGCTGTCTACTAGCCACCCATTGAGAGTGTCACTTGTAGAAGTGGTTGGTTCATGCTTTGATGTGGCCTGAAGCTGTCCACTGGGTGTGCTGGATCTGAGGCTTTCTGGGAGGTATAGGTTCAAGTTAGCTGCCACCTGTATTCTGCCCAGGGCCACCCAGCATAAGCAATGAAGCGATCTGCAGATGGCTTCTACTTGTGCTGGGCTTGGAGATGCCTGGGAGAGGCCAGTAGTATGGGGTATGCAGAGGCTAGATGCTGCTTGTTTGAGAGAATTTAGGAAAATATGAAGCTTAAACCAAGACAGGGCATTAGTATGGAAAAGACACTGGAAGCAGCTTGGGCGGGGTTGCAAATTGGGGGAGGGGGGCGGTGTTTATCTCAGGGAATGACCAGGGTGGGTCAAACAGTGATAGCCAGGTTGATGGAGACTCAGATATGGTGCCCACCTGCTGGCTCTGTGGGGAGAGGGCTCAGAAAAGTAGCAGTGGCCCTTCCAGCACTTCTATGTGGAAGAAAGCCGCCCCTCAGCTCTCACCCTGATGCCTCACAATGCAGTGCCTCCCTTTATGTCCCTGGTACCTTTAGAGCTGCTGCCCCAGTACTGGAGCTCAGAAGGAGTGTGTCTGAGTAAATCTATGCGCAGGCCCTTTGAGAGGAACACCTGGGACTCCAGCAGCCCTCCTTCTCACTTAGCCACAATTCCCACTGGTTTTTATATCTAAAAGTTATGGGGACTTCTCTTCCCGTTACTAGAACGCTGGGCAGGGGGTCTTGGTGTGGGATGGGATCCCTGATTCCTCAGGAGGAACCTCCACTTCTCTGCCACATGCAGGCGTGGGACTAGCACGTTCTGCATCTCTGCCCTTCTTACCAGTCTCGATGTGGCTTTGTCTTTATATCCTTAGTTGTAGGACTGTTGTTCAGCTAGGTTTTAGGTGATTTTGAATGATGATTGTTCTGTAGTTTAGTTGTAATTTTGATGTGGTAGTGGGAGGATGTGAGTACCCCTTTTACCTACGCTGCCAAGCTCTCCCTATTCAGAGAGATATTTATGAACATAGTGATGTACAATCAAAACATGGGTACGAATCTTCTAAGACCCCATGATTTTGTGATGATGATTACTTCTTCACACGGAATATAACTTGGATCATTGAAATTAGCAAATTGAAAGTCATCAACAACTTCTCATGTTTTCTTTCCAAACATGTCACATTTTCTTCTTGTGGATACATAAAAACCCTGCTCTTTAAAAGAGTAAGTAAAAATGGCAGGGTACTGAGTCTATATATCAGCCAAAGAGAAAGAAATACCAATCATAGGAAAGGTCCTATCATATTTCCACATCTTCAAAAGGAAAATTTTGGGTCCTGTGTCCTGGGCCACTTTTGACTATGGTAGTATACCACTATTCCTCCATGCAGGACAATTACTCTTATTCTAGGGCTGTACATGGCACCTGTGGGGACATTCCTACTACGTGGATTGCCTAAGTAATTAGAAATCACACATAGTGAGGAGAAGAGAGTAGTGCTAAAATGGATGCTTGTATCCTGGATGTAGAATTCTCTATTTCAAAGCACCTATGCATACATGGATATATTACATCACGAGAAAGACAAATGTGTTCAACAAGGACTTGCACATCCACCATTCATACCCTTATATATTTCCAGGTCATTTGTAAAAATCTTACTAACATAAAACTATTCAAAGTGATGTGGAAAATCCCTGCCAAAATAAAACCACCATTTGCCAAAATATTAATAGAACTGAGATAAATTTTTGTTCTCCCCCATCCTATTTAATGATATGCATTATTTTCTTTACTTTTCAACATGCCACTTCACTCAACCATTGTGAACCACATCTCAGCATTAATATTATCCTTGATCACACTTTAGCATTTCATTTTTAAAGTTCTGATTGGAAAGCCTGCTATTTCTATTAAGAGTTTTTCCATGAAAAGAGCAAATGTTGGCCAGAATTCTGTGGTAATTCAGTTTAACCATGTTAAGAAAAGGCTTTTATTCACAGTGGTTATTTTGAGCACAGAAATAGGGTTCTAGAGACAGAAAGACACAAACTTTTATACAGAGCCATTTTTTTCCTTTAAAGAAGACAGTGCTAATAAATCTTGTTGAATCAAGACCTTGAAAGAAACTGAAAAATATGTACAGATCTCAAATATACCCAAGAAAAGTACTTTATATTACCTTGCTGCTGCTGCTTCCTAATGTAGTTTTAGTTTAATGTAATCTCTTCCACTCAAATTTATATTTGAGAAGTTGCCACACTGAAAGTTGAAACCATTTTTGTCATTCAAAAGAAGTAGAAGATCAATACTGAAACTCTACTATTCATACAGTCTATGTTACTGTTAGAAGATTTATGGTAAGAACATATTTCTAAATATATATTACATACCAGTGGTACAGTAAAACCTCAAAATAAAACCTTTTCCTTTTTTTTCCAGGAAAAGAAGGTGGTCTATTTATTATTGAAATGCTACACTAAACTATAATTCAGTGATATTTTATTCCAATTAAATTCTCCTAGTACTAATCCTTTTTTATGATAAGCAAAACCGAACAATACAGGGTATGTTCCCTCCAATGAATTGTTGTGTAACAAGACTTGATGGTAATTCTACCTTTTCCAAAATCTGATATCAGGCAATTTATCTTCTAAATAATACTCCTGAGTACTAAAGCTGAAATGTTTTGGCTTCAACCCAAATCAAACTTGAGGAAGCAGATTCTCCAGAGCATTTCTCTAACTCGGTAAATTTAATTGTTATAATGAATAGAATACATGTGTCAAGATTACTTGCGATTTTACCTGTTTACTTCTCTTCCTAAGACAAAACTAGCAACATGACAAAGACTGTTAACTCTTATTGGAGTGTAAAAAAATAATAAATGCACTGAGCACAACACATGATAATGAAACACAAGCTAATTTTAAAGGTCCAATTCTATTTAATTTCAGAACAGTTCAAATTTTAAAAATCTATTGTTATATCACAATAAAACAGATGGATGGAAAAAAAGAACTCCACCAGTATTTATCTACAGGGTTCAAAATAATCAGATAAAAATATTTATATATGCAAAGAAATGTCTTCTAATTCTTGACTTCATAGTATTTAGTCATATTGCTTCATCTTCAGTTTCCTCTCTTTCTGTAATGTCTGAAACATATTTTTCTTATATTTGACTTTTGTGCAGTATTTTTTATAGATAATGAAATCCAGTGTGGTACTTGGATCAAACCAATATTGGTATCAGTGGCATTCATGCCAGAAGTCAGACAGAGGTAAAGTTCATATTACTTCTTTTTGCCACTTATTTAAAAAAACTGAAAAGGTAATTGATTGGGAAGGAGGCCAAAGCTACTCTAACTTTTTACCATGGATAATCATATTAATTTAAAATAAAAATTATCAATCTTAAATAACTGTTGCTAATGTAGATGAACTTATCAAAGGTTATTTTTTGCTATTTCTTTCCTCCATTTAATTATAGTTATTTTATTATCTTCATTACTCATAAATATTTGAACCATGGTTTCTAGATAAGGCAACCAATATATTTTTACTCATATTTCTATTAGAGAGAATGGCCATTTGCCTTGGAAGATTTAAATATTTCTTGTAACGCTTAGCAGCATTATTACTGTTGAGCGTGAACAGACAAATGTGTGTATTAACAACTGATCTTTACTTTCAGTCAATCTAGGAAAGTCTGTGTTGTTCCCAGCTTGATTTATTCATGTAGGGTTTTTAAGCCACAAACTTGTGCCCAGCATTGTGCAAAACAGAGCATATAATGAATTCTTGCCTTTAGAATTCTGAGTAGTTTAGGGGAGGCAATAGGGTAAACAAACCATTGAAATGAACTGTGATGGGAACTGTAATAGAAACAAGGACAGAGGACTTTGGTGACTCAGGAGAAAGGTAGATATGCAATGGATGGCAGAGAGACTCCACAGAAGAGCTCGTTTTTGAAGGATGAGGAGAAGTGGAAAAAAGTGAATAGGTATTATTATTGGTTAAATAAAAGCTAAGCGATTGTAACAAAGAGACTATAAAATACAGTAATAGAAGAATGCTGAAGATTAATCTCTTTCATTTACTAGCCCAAGTGAGTGGCCCAGTTGAAGAGGTAGCTCTGCTCCACAGGCTCTTCCATGGTGTAGGCCCTTCTCTTTTATTGCTCTACCATCAGCATTATTCTTGTCTGCATGGTCAAAGTTGTATTGTAGTTACCTCAGTCCAGCTTGAGGGAAGGAAAGGGTATGGAAAAGCACATGCCCACTATCTTAGGGCCCAGGCTTGGAAGTGGTCCTCACTCCCTCCTCTCCCATTTCTTTGGTGAGAATATAGTCATATGACCATACCAAGCTGCAAGGGAGGCTGGGTATCTAGTTATAACTATGTTACTATGGTCATTAGTAGATAGAGGCCAGACCACCAAGGGCCCCATATGTCAGCCTAAACTAAGAAAAGAACTTTGTAAGTTACCTTTTTCCATGTGAATATTTACTATTTACATTTGCTGGAGAAATCTTAGTATTTTGCAGCCTCTCTCCACCTTCTAAATTTTAAACTCTAAGTTGTGCTCTGCTGTGAGGTATCTTCTTTTACGTTAATCATAGAGGACTTTACATTTGTGAGTTTATTTTTGGTCACTATCACAAGTTGATTCAGTTCATTGGGCAAGTGACCAAAAGAGTCTAGATACCATGTGCCTTTTAACCATGCCAGATACCAAACAAGTATTCCTGCTAATGGTAGGATATATACCATAACCGAGGTTTTGTTGACATCTAATATAGATGAGGCTGGTTCACGCTAGCCTCAGGTTTTTTGTTCTAGTGAAGAAAGTTGTTAAGCTTAGTTCGGTTGGGCAAGAAGGCTATAAAGCAGGGTCCAATGGCCAGTTCTTATGGGAACTGATGGATTCTTTCAGCTAAAAATAGTTTGGGGTAAGGCTTAACAAAGAGTCTCCAGTTAGATCTTCAGGCTGAGTAGAAAAAAGAGTAAGTGCCTTTTAAAGAAGAAACATTTATTTCTAGAGCCTTTAGACTATGCAATAGGGAAACTGGGCTGAGTTGGTTGAACCAGCCTCATGTATACTAGATGTCAACAAAACCTGCAGATATGGTATATATCCTACCATGAGCAGGAACATTTGTTTGGTATGGATATTCACAGCCTATAGCTATGGTTGGTTTTAATCCTCTTATGAGTCTTTCCTGAGGTATAGATAGAGAGGACCTGAAAATCAGGATACTAACACAGAACCACTGCCCTGTCCATACTCATTGGCTTTTGGCTTTACAACAGTTTTTAGAATTAGAATTCTAAAATGTAAAACATATTCTTAATTAGAGGTCACAATTCAACAATAAAAAAATCAAGAACAAAAGCTTTACTAGAAGAAATTTTATAGTAGATACAAGATGTGCTCTGTTTTCGATGCTGGTCAAGTGAAAGTCAAGAACTAGGTAAGTCTGGAAAAATACACACAAGTCAGCCAGGGAAGAAGCAAGGCCATTGGAAGAGAGAAAACAGCCCATGAGAAGGCATTTAGGCACATGTAGAGTGTGGAAGCCACAAGTGGTGTAGGCAGTGATAAGCAAAGGATTGATATGGGAGAATGGCTGTGGGTAAAGCTGCAGTGGTAGGCAGGGCCAGATGCAGATACACTTTGTATGCCAAGCTGTGATGCTGGAGAAACTTTTCAGGACAGCGAGTGAGCTACTAGTAATCACACTTGCATTTAGAAAGCCCATTTCTGACAGTGTGATTGATGGAGTGAAGGACGGTGAGTCTAAGCCAGGAGAACTTGGAAGAGGAGATTGCAATGATTCATATGAGGTAACCTACCTAAACTAAAAATAGGGCACAGTGAAAGAAGTGACTTTGCACCAATGTACAGGAGACCAATGCAAAGGGGCCTTTTGACTATTTGTTTGCAAAAGGAGGATGGAGAAGGGAAGAATAAAGGACCGGTTCTGGAGGTGGACCTGGGATAAGGTGTGGGGCTGAGATCTGAGGTGAGTCCAGAAGGGAATCTAAGAGCCAGTTAGTGAGGAAAGGTAATGGCTTATATTTTTAAAAGATCAAGTAGAAGCTCCAAGTAGAAATGTCCAGTAGATATACAGACCTTAGGTTTGAGATTGAGATGAAAGCCGAGGATAGAGATTTGGGAGTCATTAGCATGTAGGTGAAAGTTGAAGTTAAATGTAGAATAAAATTAGCCTGAGAAATGGTAAAGTGGTTATTAGTTAAAATAATTCCTGTCACTCTTACAATGTATTATCTTTCTACTAATACTTTAATAATTCTAATAAGTCAAAAACTGCTGTTGTCTAAACTTTTTCTTGAATGTGCAAGGTTAATCAGTAACGGTAAATTGCTTGGTAATCAGTAAAACACTTGAAATGTGACAATCACCCCCCTAAAACTCATATCCCCCTTGGGCATGTTGTTGGCCTTCTACCCAGAACAAGAGCTATAAGAAATCAGATGGAAGCCAGAGGCCCTAATATCAGGGAATAGAATTTGGGTGAATCTTAGCTTATGCATTTGGAACTGTTTAGTGATTTATACCTATAGGGTGGGACAAAAGTAGGTTTACAGTTGTGAGTACACAAAACACAGAGTTTATTCTTGTATTATTATTTATTAATTGTATTATTTTCCTTACAAACAGCTGTAAACCTACTTTTGCCCCACTCTGTGTTTCTAATGAGCCTTAGACACATGACTGTTTTCAAAATAAGATGAAAAGCATAAAATAAAGCATTGATAGGAAGTAATGTAAGTTTCCAACCATTTCGAAACAGATTCTGAAGAATGCAAATAGGCCCCATTAAGGGTGACTGGGAAAACCTCCCTACATGAATGCTGAAGTTTTTCTTTTAATATATTTTATTGATTTTTTACAGAGAGGAAGGAAGAGGGATAGAGAGTTAGAAACATCGATGAGAGAGAAACATCGATCAGTTGCCTCCTGCACACCCCCTACTGGGTATGTGTCCACAACCAAGGTACATGCCCTTGACCGGAATCGAACCCGGGACCCTTCAGTCCGCAGGCCAACGCTCTATCCACTGAGCCAAACCAGCTAGGGCTGAATGCTGAAATTTTTTTTTTTTAAATATATTTTATTGATTTTTTACAGAGAGGAAGGGAGAGAGATAGAGAGTCAGAAACATTGATGAGAGAGAAACATCGACCAGCTGCCTCCTGCACATCTCCTACTGGGGATGTGCTCGCAACCCAGGTACATGCCCTTGACCGGAATGGAACCTGGGACCTTTCAGTCCGCAGGCCGACGCTCTATCCACTGACCCAAACCGGTTTCGGCAAGAATGCTGAAATTTTTAAACTCAGAAAAGTGTTTTGTTGTCCTTGGAGGCTGTTTGGCAGTGTCATCAAATGTAAGAAATTTTGCCTTGGAAATCATTCAGTATCTGAGTCATTATCCAACTCTGTTATTACTGCTCTGGGCACAACCTGGCATATCTCTTGACCTTTCTGAGCCTCAGTTCCCTCACTGGAAAGGAAGGTATCTGCTAACTGTTTCTTCTAGCTCTGGAAGCTGTCCATCTGGGATTCATTGTATAGAGTATGCTTCTTTAATGAAAAAGATAAAGGTTATGAAATCTGAATAGACCATTTAGAGATAATCATTTTATACAGGGGACTTGAGCATCCACATATATTGGTATTCATGGGAGTCCTGGAACCAGTCCCCTGTGGATACCAAGAGACAACTAAGTTTTGGGTGAGTCAAAAGTTATATGTGGATTTTCAGCTGTGTGTGAGGTGGGCACCCCTAACCCCTGTGCTGTTCAAGGGTCAACTGTATATAAATGGTAAAGTTATTCTTGCTCAAAAAAACCTGGTCATTCTAACCTAATACATACATAATTCTTTTGCCGTTGGAGACTGGTTACTGGAAGTGGACTCCTAGCGGGCCCAGCACTACAAGACCACACCATGACACAGCCCTTAAGGACAAATGGCAGGCATGCATCATTACAAATTGCTCTTTCCTTCTCTTTAGATCCCTGAAGTCAGGCCATGTCTTCAGGCATAGCTTTCCCCCCTCCAACCATTAAAGCAGCCTTTGGAGCTGCCTTAACCTTGGGAGGACACCTCCCCCCACCATTCCAATCCCTAATTGCCTGCTAATCTCTACCTACCCTTTCACCACCATCAATAAGACAGTGCCTCAAGCCCTGTACAACATGCATTTTAATGTCTTTTGTTTCTTTGTCTAGTCCAGGTATGGTACTGGCATAATTTTCTCAGCCATTATGGTTCAGAACTATGTATTAGAACCCCAAATTAATGTAGAAAGAAAGGGCATAAAAAGCCAAAAAACACCACTCTGCTGACATACTCTTCTC